>NC_030820.1:9741981-11129065 GCF_001704415.2 Capra hircus
AATCTCAAGTTGGCTTCTACCTTCTGGCACTGCCACATCAACCTGAGATCCTGTGCTTTCCATGACACGGGGGAGTGGGCTGGGAGCCAAGCACCGGCTGTGGAATGCTTCCATCTAGAAGTGATATGCTCACATTTCTTTGGCCAAAGCAAGTCACAGAGGGAAGAGCAGATGAGGAAGAGGAAGAGGGAAGAATGAGCAGACTTGCATCTGGTGGGGCCTGGAGGAGAGGTTCCCAGCTTTCAGTCCTCCATAACAGTTTGTTTTGAGGATGAAGCATAATTTTTTTTAATATTTATTTTACTTATTTGTTTGGCTGCACCGTGTGTTAGCTTCAGCATGTGGGATCTGACCAGGGATCGAACCCAGGCCCCCTGCATTTGGAGTGTGGAGTCTTATTGGACCACCAGGGAAGTCCCAAATCATTGTTTTATAAGAGGTACTTTTTATAAACTGATTTGTATTTTTACATTTTGCATGTTCTAATGTAATAGTCTCCTCTTGGGTGACCTAGGATAGCTTTAGTATTTGGGGTTTCTCATGTGCTTTTTTAACTAGATTTTTAAAAAACTGTTTATTTGGGGGCTTTTTTGGTTATGCCAGGTGGCATGTGGGATGCTAGATACCTGGTCAGGGATCAAACCCATGCTCCCTGCCGTGGAAGCACAGAGCCTTAACCGCTGGACCGCCAGAGAAGTGCTTTCTCATACGCTTTATGTTCTAATCAGAGGTGTCCAGGCCAACAAACCAGGAAACCTGATTTTTGCTTCCAGCTCATCCTCTTCTCATTCGATGATATTAGATGACTGCTTTATCATGCGTTTTTTTTTCTTTTTCTGTAAAACTGTACTAAATTGAAACCAGGGTTGTTATAAGGACCCAGTGATATAACAGATGGGATGTTAAGACTGAAAATGTGCCAGGCTTTTGCTACACGCATAAGTCTGTCACAAGACATCTCTTTGGTCTTTTTCTCACCCTTTATATGAGAACACTAGACTGTCCTCAATTATTTTAAAAATAATTCTGGATTTCCCAGGGATTAGCTCCTGAATCTTCTACAGTCTTTAGGCTTCAGCCCTGCCATCTTTTCCCTCTCTCCTTCCAGCTCAGGGAAGATGGATTGCAGCTCGGAGGCTGACTGCAGCAGACTGTGCTCATAACCCTGCCACAGCTGAAACTTTGATAGCTTATTTTAGTTCCTTTAAAAATGCCCAGGGTTGAAAAAAATAGCAAAATGTCTTGTTTTCAAGCCTTAATTTGACAAAGGATATTTCATAACAAAGCAAAACCATACCCAAGAGCCATCCACCATCATCCTTGATGGTAAAAGGATAAATGATTTCTCTTTGAGATGGGAACTCCTCAGAAAAACTCTAATAAAAGCATGAAAGCATGAAGTTTTATTGAGGGAAATTAAAGTATACCCAAAGAGATGAGTTTGTAAGACAGTATTGTGTAGATATAAATTCTAGCTTTCTCTATAGATTTAATGCAGTACCAAACAATATCCCAACTGTGGTTTGTGTCAAAACTTAGAAACTGATTTAAAAATTATAAACAAATGAAAGAGCAAAGACAACAAAACAGTCTTGAACAAGAAGAATAAAGTTGGATGATTTACTTTCCCAGATAAAAAAATATATATATTTGGAGCATACAGTAAATTAGTAAATAAGAATAGTTAACTGGAGGGATGGGGCATAACAGATGTGGGAAGCTGACTCCCATGCATAAATGGGCACTTGATTCATGACAAAATTTGCAGAACAGAGCAGTGAGAAAAGAATGGATTTATCATTAAATGGAACTGGATCAACTGAATATCCACATGGAAGAAAATGAGGTCTTTAGACAAAGTATTAAAATCCATATGGAAATAGTGAAAATGATGTTATTATTGTTTAGTTGCTAAGTCATGTCTAACTCTTTTTGCGATCCCATGGGCTATATAGCCTGCCAGGCTCCTCCATCCATGGGATTTCACAGGCAAGAATACTGGAATGGGTTGCCATTTCCTTCTCCAGGGAATATTTCTGACCCAGTGATCAAACCCAAGTCTCCTGCATTGGCAGGCAGAATCTTTACCACTGAACCACCCAAAACTGATGTATGAAATCAGTGTGCAAAAATCAATAAATGAATTGCACATAGATTGTTAATCTAAATCAGAAAAGTAATAAAGCTATTCAAAACCCATAAAAGAACATTTTCCTAACCTTAGAGTAAGCCGTGATTGTTTTAAGAGTATACAAAACACACTAATCATAAGGGAAAAAATTGTTAAATTGACTGTTAAATTAAAATTAGCAACCTTGTTCATCAAAAGACTCCGTTAAGAAAATGAAATAACATGTCACAGAGTGGAAGAAGATATTTTCAACACATTCAACCAAGAGGTTCATATTCAAGCTATGTAAAGAGCTCCAACAAATCATTAAGACAAAAAAATCAATAGAAAAATATCTGAGTAGTCAGTCAAGAAGAATCTCAAACAATTAGTTCAGCTCAGTTCAGTTGCTCAGTCGTGTCCGACTCTTTGCGACCCCATGAATCGTAGCACGCAAGGCCTCCCTGTCCATCGCCAACTCCCGGAGTTCACTAAGACTCACGTCCATCGAGTCCATGATGCCATCCAGCCATCTCATCCTCTGTCGTCCCCTTCTCCTCCTGCCCCCAATCCCTCCCAGCATCAGAGTCTTTTCCAATGAGTCAACTCTTTGCATGAGGTGGCCAGACTACTGGAGTTTCAGCTTTAGCATCATTCCTTCCAAAGAAATCCCAGGGCTGATCTCCTTCAGAATGGACTGGTTGGATCTCCTTGCAGTCCAAGGGACTCTCAAGAGTCTTCTCCAACACCACAGTTCAAAAGCATCAATTCTTCTGCGCTCAGCTTTCTTCACAGGCCAACTCTCACATCCATACATGACCACTGGAAAAACCATAGCCTTGACTAGATGGACCTTAGTTGGCAAAGTAATGTCTCTGCTTTTGAATATGCTATCTAGGTTGGTCATAACTTTTCTTCCAAGGAGTAAGCGTCTTTTAATTTCATGGCTGCAGTCACCATCTGCAGTGATTTTGGAGCCCAAAAAAATAAAGTCTGCCACTGTTTCCACTGTTTTCCCATCTATTTCCCATGAAGTGATGGGACCGGATGCCATGATCTTCATTTTCTGAATGTTGAGCTTTAAGCCAACTTTTTCACTCTCGTCTTTCACTTTCATCAAGAGGCTTTTTATTTCCTCTTCACTTTCTGCCATAAGGGTGGTGTCATCTGCATATCTGAGGTTATTGCAAAAGCAAACACCATATTCAATCTCACTAATCAACAAGAATCAGCGAATTCTAGGAATCAGCGAACTAAATGGACTGGAATGTGTGAATTTAACTCAGATGACCATCATATCTACTACTGCAGGCAGGAATCCATCAGAAGAAATGGAGTAGCCATCATGGTCAACAAAAGAGTCTGAAATGCAGTACTTGGATGCAATCTCAAAAACGACAGAATGATCTCTGTTCCTCTCCAAGGCAAACCATTCAATATCACAGTAATTCAAATCTATGCCCCAACCAGTAACGCTGAAGAAGCTGAAGTCGAATGGTTTTATGAAGACCTACAAGACCTTTTAGAACTAACACCCAAAAAAGATGTCCTTTTCATTATAGGGGACTGGAATGCAAAAGTAGGAAGTCAAGAAACACCTGGAGTAACAGGCAAATTTGGTCTCGGAATGTGGAATGAACCAGGGCAAAGACTAATAGAGTTTTGCCAAGAAAATGCACTGGTCATAGCAAACACCCTCTTCCAAAAACACAAGACAAGACTCTACACATGGACATCACCAGGTGGTTAACACCGAAATCAGATTGATTATATTCTTTGCAGCCAAAGATGGAGAAGCTCTATACAGTCAACAAAAACAAGACCAGGAGCTGACTGTGGCTCAGATCATGAACTCCTTATTGCCAAATTCAGACTTAAATTGAAGAAAGTAGGGAAAACCGCTAGACCATTCAGGTATGACCTAAATCAAATCCCTTATAATTATACAGTGGAAGTGAGAAATAGGTTTAAGGGCCTAGATCTGATAGACAGAGTGCCTGATGAACTATGGAATGAGGTTCATGATATTGTGTGGGAGACAGGGATCAAGAACATTCCCATGGAAAAGAAATGCAAAAAAGCAAAATGGATATCTGGGGAGGCCTTGCAAATAGCTGTGAAAAGAAGAGAGGCGAAAAGCAAAGGAGAAAAGGAAAGATATAAGCATCTGAATGCAGAGTTCCAAAGAATAGCAAGAAGAGATAAGAAAGCATTTCTCAGTGATCAATGCAAAGAAATAGAGGAAAACAACAGAATGGGAAAGACTAGAGATCTCTTCAAGAAAATTAGAGATACCAAGGGAACATTTCATGCAAAGATGGGCTCAATAAAGGACAGAAATGGTATGGACCTAACAGAAGCAGAAGATATTAAGAAGAGGTGGCAAGAATACACGGAAGAACTGTACAAAAACGATCTTCACGACCCAGATAATCATGATGATGTGATCACTAATCTAGAGCCAGACATCTTGGAATGTGAAGTCAAGTGGGCCTTAGAAAGCATCACTACGAACAAAGCTAGTGGAGATGATGAATTCCAGTTGAGCTGTTTCAAATCCTGAAAGATGATGCTGTGAAAGTCCTGCACTCAATATGCCAGCAAATTTGGAAAACTCAGCAGTGGCCACAGGACTAGAAAAGGTCAGTTTTCATCCCAATCCCAAAGAAAGGCAATGCCAAAGAATACTCAAACTACCGAACAATTGCACTCATCTCACATGCTAGTAAAGTAATGCTCAAAATTCTCCAAGCCAGGCTTCAGCAATACGTGAACTGTGAACTCCCTGATGTTCAAGTTGGTTTTAGAAAAGGCAGAGGAACGAGAGATCAAATTGCCAACATCCGCTGGATCATCGAAAAAGCAAGAGAGTTCCAGAAAAACATCTATTTCTGCTTTATTGACTATGCCAAAGCTTTTGACTGTGTGGATCACAATAAACTGTGGAAAATTTTGAAAGAGATAGGAATACCAGACCAGCTGACTTGCCTCTTAAGAAATCTGTATGCAGGTCAGGAAGCAACAGTTAGAACTGGACATGGAACAACAGACTGGTTCCAAAGAGGAAAAGGAGTATGTCAAGGCTGTATATTGTCACCCTGCTTATTTAACTTATATGCAGAGTACATCATGAGAAACGCTGGACTGGAAGAAGCACAAGCTGGAATAAAGATTGCCAGGAGAAATATCAAAACCTCAGATATGCAGATGACACCGCCCTTATGGCAGAAAATGACAAAGAGCTAAAAAGCCTCTTGATGAAAGTGAAAGAGGAGAGTGAAAAAGTTGACTTAAAGCTCAACATTCAGAAAACGAAGATCACGGCATCCAGTCCCATCACTTCGTGGGAAATAGATGGGGAAACAGTGGAAACAGTGGCAGACTTTATTTTTTTGGGCTCCAAAACTACTGCAGATGGTGACTGCAGCCATGAAATTAAAAGACGGTTACTCCTTGGAAGGAAAGTTATGACCAACCTAGATAGCATATTCAAAAGCAGAGACATTACTTTGCCAACTAAGGTCCATCTAGTCAAGGCTATGGTTTTTCCAGTGGTCATGTATGGATGTGAGAGTTGGACTGTGAAGAAGGCTGAGCACAGAAGAATTGATGCCTTTGAACTGTGGTGTTGGAAAAGACTCTTGAGAGTCCCTTGGACTGCAAGGAGATCCAACCAGTCCATTCTGAAGGAGATCAGCCCTGGGATTTCTTTGGAAGGAATGATGCTAAAGCTGAAGCTCCAGTACTTTGGCCACCTCATGCGAAGAGTTGACTCATTGGAAAAGACTCTGATGCTGGGAGGGATTGGGGGCAGGAGGACAAGGGGATGACCCAGGATGAGATGGCTGGATGGCATCATGGACTCGATGGATGTGAGTCTGAGTGAGCTCCAGGAGATGGTGATGAACAGTGAGGCCTGGTGTCCTGCGATTCATGGGATTGCAAAGAGTCGGGCATGATTGAACGATTGAACTGAACTGAATCAGCAAGACATAGCAAACTGAAACCACTAAATGATACCACTACACACACTCTAGTATGGTTAAAATTTTGAAGATTGAAAATACCAAAGGTTCAGAAAAATATGTAGAAATCAGTATCAGAGACAGTGGAAACTGGTGCCCTCACTTTGGAAGAGCAATTAAAAGCATTCGTAAAGTGGAACATATATCTACACCATGACCAAGATGTTGGTGTTTCTGTGCGTGCTGAGGAAGCAACATGCACACAAGCGTGACTCCCATGTTCTCAGGTCGTGAGTCTCACAGAAGCACACTCACAGGAATCAGGATCAGGGATGATAAGTCTGCTAGACCCATTCTTGTCATTGCCAGCAGGTTCCTTCTGCCTGTAATCGTAATAGATGGCAGTCACAAATAGGAGCCTCTTGATACTATCTTTGAGGATAATAATGCTTCCAACATTTGGAGCACCATTCCCCTAAGCACTCCAAAGGCCCCCCACTGTGTGCTTCGTGAGCATCCACAGCACTCGGCACTTTAGGTACCTCACCAATGAGTAAGCACTTCAGAGAAGCCAACTTAGGGCAAAAATGATCAGGATTGTTGAACACAAACAGTATGTCCTCCTGGAACACTTGTCAAACATGGTCCCACAAGCAAACAAAAATGCGCTTTCAAACACTCAGCAAAATGAGTTCAAGAGCAGACTTCAGTCTAATTTCATCATTAAGAAGTCAGCCAAAATAGTGCTCTAGAGAGGAGAGCCATCACTCTCCATCTCCACCACTCTCGGCGGCCTTGTAGTCCCTCCTCTGGACTCCTGCTGAGGCCTTCCAGTTTGCCCTGACACCAGAGCTATCCAATAGGACTCTTAGTGACGCTGGCAATATTCGATGTCTGTATACTCCAATATGGCAACCATGAGGACTGGAGACAAGATGGCAAAGTAGAAGGACCTTGAGCCCAACTCCTCTCACAAACACACCAAAATCAAAGTAACTGCTGAACAACCATCAATAGAAAAACACAGGAACTACCAAAAAAAGGTATTCCACATCAAAGACATAAAGAAGCAACCACAATATGGCAGCCATGAGTCCCACGAGACCAGTGACTGAAAAATCACTGAGACCCGTGACTGAGAAATTTTTAAAATTTAACTTTTAATTTAAATAGATACAAACAGTCATGGCTTCCACATCAGACAGCACAGCAGTGGCTCCCTCACAGCGTCCATAGGCAATGTCCCCAGCAAGACGACCCGTGTCAGCAACACAAATGACAAAATGCATGAAAGTGAGAGTTTGGGTTGAGAAAAGAGAGAGAGCGATGTGGCCTGGTACTCACAGATCACCTTTTCTTTTTTTCTCTAAGTTTGAAATCTGAATTATTTTTATAATGTTAAATCTGTTAGAAAAAAGAAAATTAAAAACAACATATCTTGGAATCAAACCAGCCCTTCCTGTGGTCCCGTACAGCCTGAGGGCCACCAAATTGCAGTCTCTGCACTAGTTAACTTCCTAGGAGTAGATAAAACTTTGCTCCAACTCTGATTCTAGAACACTTTCTAACACCATACACAAAAAATAAACTCAAAATGGATTAAAGATCTAAACGTAAGACCAGAAACTATAAAACTCCTAGAGGAGAACTTAGGCAAAACACTCTCCAACATATATCACAGCAGGATCTTCTATGACCCACCTCCCAGAATACTGGAAATAAAAGCAAAAATAAACAAATGGGACCTAATTAAACTTAAAAGCTTCTGCACAACAAAGGAAACTATAAGCAAGGTGAAAAGACAGCCTTCAGAATGGGAGAAAATAATAGCAAATGAAGCAACTGACAAACAACTAATCTCAAAAATATACAAGAAACTTATGCAGCTCAATTCCAGAAAAATAAACGACCCAATCAAAAAATGGGCCAAAGAACTAAATAGACATTTCTCCAAAGAAGACATACAGATGGCAAACAAACACATGAAAAGATGCTCAACATCACTCATTATCAGAGAAATGCAAATCAAGACCACAATGAGGTACCAATTCACACCAGTCAGAATGGCTGCGATCCAAAAATCTGCAAACAATAAATGCTGGAGAGGGTGTGGAGAAAAGGGAACCCTTTTACACTGTTGGTGGGAATGCAAACTAGTACAGCCACTATGGAGAACAGTGTGGAGATTCCTTAAAAAACTGGAAATAGAACTGCCTTATGACCCAGCAATCCCACTTCTGGGCATACACACTGAGGAAACCAGAATTGAAAGAGACACGTGTACACCAATGTTCATCACAGCACTGTTTATAATAGCCAGGACATGGAAACAACCTAGATGCCCATCAGCAGATGAATGGATAAGAAAGCAGTGGTACATATACACAATGGAGAATTACTCAGCCATTAAAAAGAATACATTTGAATCAGTTCTAATGAGGTGGATGAAACTGGAGCCTATTATACAGATGAAGTAAGCCAGAAAGAAAAACACCAATACAGTATACTAATGCATATATATGGAATTTAGAAAGATGGTAACGATAATCCTGTATGCAAGACAGCAAAAGAGACACAGATGTATAGAACAGTCTTTTGGACTCTGTGGGAGAGGGAGAGGGTGGGATGATTTGGGAGAATGGCATTGAAACATGTATGATATCATATATGAAAAGAATCACCAATCCAGGTTCGATGCAGGATACAGGGTGCTTGGGGCTGGTGCACTGGGTTGAGCCAGAGGGATGGTATGGGGAGGGAGGAGGGAGAGGCGTTCAGGATGGGGAACACATGTATACCTGTGGCAGATTCATGTTGATGTATGGCAAAACCAATACAATATTGTAAAGTAATTAACCTTCAATTAAAATAAATAAATTTACATTAAAAAAATCAGTCTCCATCACCTATATATAAAGCCGAAACTCCCAACCTAATACTTGAGGACTTCCCTATTGTGGCCTAAACCACTCCTCCCAGCTTTCCATGCACCTGACCATCTACTTGTGTTGGATCGATCTGGGGACATGTTCTGCACTTCATCTTCCAGAATGGTTTTCCATGTCCCCTGACCCTTAAATAAAACTCATCTCTTCTCCTAGGAGGCTTACAGTCTACCTTGCCATAGAGCCAGGAGTCAGCCCTCTTGCCTTTTGGACTAGGTATTAGTCCCTGGAAGCTATCCTTGCACAGCTCTGGTGTGAGGGGTTTGCTTGGCCTGAAGCAGTTACTTCATGGGTGTTTGTCAAAGTCAGATGGACTGAACAGATATTCCTTCTTTCATCCTTTCACAGTATTTTTCTGAGCTCCCAGAGACCTTGGTGCGTTCAGAACAAACAGGCAATTCAAGGAAAGACAACAAAGCTAAGTTAAGATGGAGAAACTTGTTAGAGTTCTTGGTCTCGGTAGCACAATCCTTGGGTTTTCACAGCTCAAAGCAGTCAGAGGCTCAGAAGGAAAGAAAGCACACCCTAACTCCTCCCAAAACATAAAATGACTCAGTTGATATGTAACTACCCCACAAAAGGAATATAAGGATGGTTATTTTTCCAGAGTAAAGGAATAAAGAATAATTCCAGAGGGAATCTTATTCTTCTTGCTTCATAAACATTTTTCATGAAAATGTTATTTCTAGTTAAAAAGCAAACATGATTATGGAAGAAAGATAAAAGGAAAAGAAAATGGTAGAAGGAAAAAACAATTACTCACAATCTCATTCAGTTCAATTCAGTCGCTTACTCATGTCCGACTCTTTGCGACCCCATGGACTGCAGCACACCAGGCTTCCCTGTCCATCACCAACTCCCAGAGCTTGCTCAAACTCAGGTCCATCAAGTCAGTGATGCCATCCAACCATTTCATCCTCTGTTGTTCTCTTCTCCTCCTGCCTTCAATCTTTCCCAGCATCAGAGTCTTTTCCAATGAGTCATCTCTTCGCATCAGGTGGCCAAAGTATTGGAGTTTCAGCTTCAACATCAGTCCTCCCAATGAACACTAAGAACTGATTTCCTTTAGGATGGACTGGTTGGATCTCCTTGCAGTCCAAGGGACTCTCAAGAGTCTTCTCCAACACCACAGTTCAAAAACATCAATTCTTCGGCACTCAGCTTGCTTTATAGTCCAACTCTCACATCCATGCATGACTGCTGGAAAAACCATAGCTTTGGCTGGACAGACCCATTATCCCGCAAATAGCAATAAAGAATCCATTAGGCTTTTCTATAGCTTTTTACTTTTTTCTCATATTCTATTTTTAAATCACTATAATAGGAAAACTTTTCTTATTATACAAATAAATCTTGTTTTTTATAATATAATCTTGCTTTTTTTATAATTCCCTCCAGTGGATGTACTATGAACCATTCCTCCTTTGTTGGCCATTTAAATTACTTGCAAATTGCATTCCCAGAAATAAAGTTTGAGGGATATCATCATGCATACAACTTTTCCCATATTTAGAATTATTGACTTAGAAAATATTTTTAAAAATAGAATTCCTGAGGCAAAGAGTTTGAATATTTTAATGGTTTTTATGTATAGTGGTAAATGTACCACTTTCATGTGGAAACGTCAGATGTAGAAAGCAAATTTAGGGAGAAGAGGGCCTTGAGCTGCGAACCAGCACTGCCTTCCTCAGGCTTCTTCACGACCTGCCTGCAGGCCAGCTCAGTGCACTGGCCGATGGAAGCACACCCCCCAGGGCTCAGGCCAGTAGAGCTGCGCCCGTGAACTGGCAGACTTTCCTTTGCCAATCGCTTTTGACTTGTTAAAAATCTTGCCCCTATGACTAAGCCAGAATTTGGCCTCTAGTTATGGTTTCAAACAGAGTCACAAAATGCAAATCACAAAATCCATGTCTGAGGCTTGTTCTGTCTGCTTTAGTGGGAGGCATAGGAAGTCACACTAGACCAAGTCTCAGGAACAGAGGATGAAGCGCACGGAGGCTGTGGTGGGCGGATGCTCCCTTCCCCACCACCTCTGCCTTCTGGTTTGTTCATCCTCTTCTCATTTCAACTGGTTTAAGAGGACAAGAGAGAGAGAAGTGATCTGGAGAAGCTACCTTTGTATGTTAATAGCCTCTTCAATAACCCTGAGAAATCAGGAAAGTATTCTTTCAAACCGGGAACCTAGGATTCTTTTTTATTTTTTTAAAGACATTATTTATTTGTTTTTAATTTTTACTTTTGGCTGTCTCACACTGCATGGAGGATCTTAGTTTCTAGGTCAGGGATCAAACCCACGTCCCCTGCAGTGGAAGCATACAGTCTTAACCACCAGACCACCAGGGAATTCCTCTGGGATTCTTTTGAACCCATATTTATTCTCATCTTCCTATTAAAAAATGAGAGAGTTGGGCTCTTAGATTTAAGCTTTTGCCCAGGAGACTATGAGTATCTTTTCCTTGCCTTTTTCTAATTTTGTAAGCTCTGACCAACCTTTTTCTTTTTTTTTTTTTTTTTTTTTTGTATGCTATGGCCAAACTGTTCTTGACCAATTGATAGGAAAATGTGAGGGAGTCAGGGTCTTGTGACCTTGCTCTCTGAGTTTTCATGTGCCTTCTAAGTATTTGGCAATACAGCTTTTCAGTCCTAGTGCCTTTAGAACCATGATCATCATTACTTCAATCCCTCAAAAGCCACTTTTGCTCCAAACTATTTTGCATGTGTGTGTTCTCAGACACTAGCAAGAGAGCTGTAAAGGAGCATTAAGAGAATTATTAAGCAAGAAAGGAGACCTGATGCACCACTTCCTCTGACAGCCACACCACACTGGATTGAAACAAAGCTTTCAAATTGTTCCCACCTGGTAGCCAGAGCTTGTTGTGAAAAGTCTGGAGTCTGCTGTGTCTAGACCCATTCTCCCCTTGGTACATTTGAAGGAGGTAGACCAGATGTTCATCCAACATTAAGAAAATGAACCTCCCCTTACCCTCCTCCTAAAAAAGAATGCAGCTTCAAAAGTATGAAAGGAAACATTTTGCTCTTGACATTTCCTTGGAAAACTTTCAAGAAGTATGCTGCTGACGCAGGATACAGCATGCTTGGGGCTGGTGCACGGTGATGAACCAGAGAGAAGTTATGGGGAGGGAGGTGGGAGGGGGGTTCATGTTTGGGAACGCGTGTACACCTGTGGTGGATTCATGTCAATGTATGGCAAAACCAATACAGTATTGTAAAGTAAAATAAAGTAAAAATAAAAATTAAAAAAAAAAAGAAGTATGCTGCTGCTGCTTCTAAGTCACTTCAGTCGTGTCCAACTCTGTGTGACTCCATAGAAGGCAGCCCGCCAGGCTCCTCTGTCCCTGGGATTCTCCAGGCAAGAATACTGGAGTGGGTTGCCATTTCCTTCTCCATTCAAGAACTATAGACCTTATAGAAAGCATGTTAGCAGTTGATAAGTCAGAAGGCGTCATCAGAAATGAAAACCAGAAATCCTAGCTTGTCTCTTTGAGACTGGCTCTGCATTTGAGAGCAGGTTCTGCATCCCAATAGACACTACCTCCTGCAGTCCACACAGGCACCAACATGCTTCTGGCCACTTTCTGATTAATCCCCTAAGAAAGGAGAACATGGCTCCTGAGAACACCTTCATCATCACCTTTCCTTTTGAAAGTTTTATCAAAGCAAACAAAACAAAGATCCTTCTGGTTCATCACATGGAAGGTGACCCAGAACAAGAAAGAGGAGCAATGTAATTCATGGGTTTGACTTTTGCAGGCACTCCTAAAAAGATCCAGCAATTCCTGTGTACCTTCCCTGGTGGCTCAGAGGGTAAAGCGTCTGCCTACAATGCGGGAGACCCAGGTTCGATCCCTGGGTCAGGAAGATCCCCTGGAGAAGGAAATGACAACCCACTCCAGTACTCTTGCCTGGAAAATCCCATGGACTGAGAAGCCTGGTAGGCTACAGTCCATGGGGTCACAAAGAGTTGGACACGACTGAGTGACTTTCCTTCCTTTCCTTTCCTTTCCTTCCTCACTCACTACTGCAAACCCAGCACTCTGCTCTGGGGAGGCTGGTCTCAATTCCTCTGCACACACCCTGCTGTTCCAGCCAGAGTCCACACTGTTCCTTTCCCAGCTCCTGCTTAAATGGCTGGTTTGAGCCTACCATTTCCTCACCTTGGAGGCTCAGCCCATGCCCCACAGTTTGTGGAGCCCCGTTCATCTTCCCTTGCTCTGAACATCTCTGCGTCCTATAGTTCTGTTTGTCCCAGGATTTGACCTTTGGCCACACCCCCTCAGTTTCCCAGCCATGCTAGAAGAACTGTCAGGACAAGAATCAGATCTTAATTTACTATATTTTAATCTTCTGAAAACCTACAAAAAGTGAAGTTCATAAGAAAGGCTCAGTAAATGTTACTACTGGGTGGAGATGAAAACATAGAGGCAGAGGAGGTGAAAACATCTGCCCAAGAACTGGCAGCTAAATGATAGAGCCAGTGTTCAAATCTATATTCTCCAGCTCACAAGCCATTGGATTTTCCCCATATAAAGCAGAATTATTTTAAAAGTTCTCAAAATGCAATGAATCATCACAGTTGGTTTAAGCAGTTTGACTAAATGACAACACTTCATAGCTATCTTTCATTGAATACTTGCTATAGACCCGCACTAAGCAAAATCCTTACAGCCACTGCTCCCAAACTCTCTTTTTGTAAATCCTAGCTTTACTGTGGGGGTAATTGACGATTAAAAATTGTATACATTTAAGACACACAATGTGATTTTCAGACATACATTTACACCTTAAAATGTTTACCATAAGGTAATTAACATATCCAGGCTTCCCTGGTGGCTCAGTGGTAAAGAAACCACCTGCCAATGTAGGAGATATGGGTTTGAACCCTGTGGGTCAGGAAGATCCCTTGGAGAAGGAAATGGCAACCCACTCCAGTATTCTTGCCTAGACTATTCCATGGACAAAGGAGCCTGGCAGGCTATAGTCCATGGGGTCACAAAAGTCAGACACAAGTTAGCAACTAACCAACAATTAACATAACCATCACCTCACATAGTTATCTTCTTTTTAGTAAAAACAAATAAGAGCTACTCTCTTAGAACATTTCAAGTGTACAGTACAGTATTGTTAGCTAAAGTCACCATGCTGTACTTTGAATCTCCAGGACTTATCCCTCCTCCATATCTGAATCTTTGTACCTTGTGGCCAACATCTCCCTATTTCTTCCACTCCATCCCTGGTGACCACCAGTATACCCTCTGCTTCTAAGAGTCAGACATTTTTAGATTCCACATATAAGTGAGATCATGCAGTATCTTTCTTTCTCTGACTTATTTCACTCAGCAAAATGTTCTCCATGTTTCATTCATGTTGTTGCAAATGATAAAATTTCCTTTTTTGAGGCTGAATAAAATTTCATTATGTATCTATATGCAGAGTACATCATGAGAAACGCTGGACTGGAAGAAACACAAGCTGGAATCAAAATTGCCGGGAGAAATATCAATAACCTCAGATATGCAGACGACATCACCCTTATGGCAGAAAGAGGAGCTAAAAAGCCTCTTGATGAAAGTAAAAGAGGAGAGTGAAAAAGTTGGCTTAAAGCTCAACATTCAGAAAACGAAGATCATGGCATCTGGTCCCATCACTTCATGGGAAATAGATGGGGAAACAGTGGAAACAGTGTCAGACTTTATTTTGGGGGGCTCCAAAATCACTGCAGATGGTGACTGCAGCCATGAAATTAAAAGATGCTTACTCCTTGGAAGAAAAGTTATGACCAACCTAGACAGCATATTCAAAAGCAGAGACGTTACTTTGCCGACTAAGGTCCGTCTAGTCAAGGCTACGGCTTTTCCAGTAGTCATGTGTGGATGTGAGAGTTAGCCTGTGAAGAAAGCTGAGTGCTGAAGAATTGATGCATTTGAACTGTGGTGTTGGAGAAGACTCTTGAGAGTCCCTTGGACTGCAAGGAGATCCAACCAGTCCATTCTGAAGGAGATCAGCCCTGGGTGTCCTTTGGAGGGAATGATGCTAAAGCTGAGGCTCCAGTACTTTGGCCACCTCATGCGAAGAGTTGACTCATTGGAAAAGACTCTGATGCTGGGAGGGATTGGGGGCAGGAGGAGGAGGGAACGACTTAGGATGAGATGGCTGGATGGCATCATGGACTCGATGGACGTGAGTCTGAGTGAACTCCGGGAGATGGTGATGGACAGGGAGGCCTGGTGTGCTACGATTCATGGGGTCGCAAAGAGTTGGACATGACTGAGCGACTGAACTGAACTGGATCTATAAATAGATAAATAATAGTCTATCATAGATAGATGGATAGTGAAATGTATATGTCATATATATCACTTTCTATATCATTGATCAGTGAACACTTTGTTTCCATGTCTTGGCTATCATGAATAAAGCTGTGATGAACATGGGAGGACAGATATTTTTTGAAGATACTGGTACTATTTCCCCTGGATATATTCCTAGAAGCAGAATTGCTCTATCAAACAGTAGTTCTCTTTCTAATTTTTTGAGGAACCACCATCCTGTTTTCCATAATGGCTGCACCAATTTACATTCCCATCAATAGTGCAAAAGGGTTCCCTTTTCTCTACAACCTCATCAACGCTTGTTATCTTTTGTCTTTTTGATAATAGGCATTCTAACAGGTACAAGGTGATATCTCATCATGGCTTTGATTTGCATTTCCCTGATTATTAGTGACACTGAGCACTTTTTCATATACCTGTTGGCCATTTTATCTTAAGAACCAAAAATCTTACCTGCTCTAGGCATGACAAACTTAGCCTTCAGTTGTACTTGGGAGTGTCCTAGTTTACAGAAAGGATGATATTCCCAAGAGTTGTAAATTCCTTCTGGGCTCAGTTAGAGTCCACTTTATTATACTTCTTTTATAGACTACAAGAAAATGAGTTGAAACTTTTAGAAGACAATCAAGCTAAAGATGGGGCTTCTCTGGTGGCTCAGATGGTAAAGAATGTTCCTGTAATATAGGAGACCCAGGTTTGATCCCTGGATTGGAAGGATCTCCTGGAGAAGGGAATGGCTACACACTCCAGTATTCTTGCCTGGAGAACCCTATGGACTGAGGAGCCTGGTGGGTTATAGTCCATGGGGTCACAAAGAGTTAGACACAACGGAGCAACTAACACAATCTAAAGATAGAAACAAGATTAAAAAAGTATAGTATATAATAAGTTCTTAACTGAAATAATGAATGAATGAGCAATGAGTGAATGAAGAAAGGATGCCTTACAGAAGGACCACTGATGAGCCCCCAAACTACACTGTTAAGCTTTTGTCTTCTCCTTTTTCCCAAGAAGGCATTGTGAACGAATTTTCCATGACTTTTGTGAGCAGAACTGAGGAAAAGAGACATTTGGGTTAACAATGTATAGCTAGCTAAGTTGCTTCAGTCGTGTCCGACTCTGTGTGACCCCATAGATGGCAGCCCACCAGGCTCCGCCGTCCCTAGGATTCTCCAGGCAAGAACACTGGAGTGGATTGCCATTTTCTTCTCCAATGCATGAAAGTGAAAAGTGAAAGTGAAGTTGCTCAGTCATGACCAACTCTTCATGACCCCACGGACTGCAGCCTACCAGGCTCCTCCATCCATGGGATTTTCCAGGCAAGAGTACTGGAGTGGGGTGCCATCGCCTTCTCTGAATAACAATGTATAGGAACCTCTTATTTCAGAAAAGGAAGAGCCCCTAACATGTTCTATGAACATGTGAACATACTCTGCTCATCTGACTCAGAACAGTGCACATTATAAATATAAAATGATCTTGACTTAGTCTTACCTGGAGGAAGAAGCTTGTAAACATTCAAGTGTTTCTAGAGGCAGTGGTGGTGGTGGTGGTTTAGTCCCTAAATTGTGTCCGACTCTTGCGACTCCGTGGACTATAGTCTGCCAGGCTCCTATGTCCATGGGATTCTCCAGGCAAGAATACTGGAGTGGGTTGCCATTTCCTTTTTCAGGGGATCTTCCCAACCCAGGAATTGAACCCAGGTCTCCTGCATTGCAGACAGATTCTTTACCAACTGAGCTACAAGGGAAGCTCCAAGAGGTAGTGGAGCAAATGGCGTAAGAGCATGAGCACCCTGGGTTAGAATCTCAACTGGCTGTGGGTACTTGAGTGAATTATTTAACACCCCTGGGCAACTAGCGACCCACTCTCAGTGGGGAATGAGACTAGTACATCTTCTATTGTAATGATCAGAGACAATGCCCATAAACTGCGGATTCATAGAACCTCTCCAACAGTTTTCGGTATTCATTGTTAGGACTGTTGTTAACAATATAAAGATAAAGTGCCCCTCAGCCTCTTCCCAAACCTGAACAAGAAGGGTTGACTAGACTTAGGACATCAAAGCTTTTCCTCCTCTCCTATGGGACTTGTGCTGCTTCCAATGTTGAGAAAATTGAGTAAGCAGATGAGAATTTGGGCTGTCAGGTGAAGAGTCCTGCTGGTTCCTGCTCACCCACCCCAAGTGATCCTACGGCTGCTGCTAAGTTGCTTCAGTCGTGTCCGACTCTGTGCAACCCCATAGACAGCAGCCCACCAGGCTCTGCCATCTCTCAATTTCAGCTAATTAGCCACTTCTTTTCCTTTAAGCTTCACTGCCCTTTCAGCTTCTCCAACATCACCTGTTAAAGAGTAAACTCAGTGTCATGTAACTAATCTTAAAATCTCTTCCCTAGTTCTGGCAGGTGATAAAGGCCAGGGCCCAACTTTCTAGACTGACAATAAAAAATCAAACTGAATTCATTTACTGACTCTAAATAGCCTCAGTATAACAACAAATCACCTCTAATTAAGTGTAAAATTAATATCTCCTATGAGCTAATATTTCCTAATTTACTTCAGTTAATTTCATTTCAGTCGCTCAGTTGTGTCCAACTCTTTGCGACCCCATGCTATGCCTCCCTGTCCATCACCAACTCCCAGAGTTTACTCAAACTCAGGTCCATTGAGTCAGTGATGCCATCTAGCCATCTCATCCTCGGTCATTCTGTTCTCCCACCTACAATCTTTCCCAGTATCAGGGTCTTTTCAAATGAGTCAGTTCTTCATATCGGGTGGCCAAAGTATTGGAGTTTCAGCTGTAGCATCAGTCCTTCTAATGAATATTCAGGACTCATTTCCTTTGGAATGGACTGGTTGGATCTCCTTGCAGTCCAAGGGACTCTCAAGAGTCTCCTCCAACACCACAGTTCAAAAGAATAAGCTCTTCGGCACTCAGCATTCTTTATAGTACAAATCTCACATTCATACAAGACTACTGGAAAAACCATAACCTTCACTAGAAGGACATTTATCGGCAAAGTAATGTCTCTGCTTTTTAATATGCTGTCTACATTGGTCATAACTTTTCTTCCAAGGAATAAGCGTCTTTTAATTTCATGGCTGCAGTCACCATCTGCAGTGATTTTGGAGCTAAAAAAAATAAAGTCTGTCATTGTTTCCCTAACTATTTGCCACGAAGTGATGGAAAAAGCAAGAGAGTTCAAGAAAAACATCTATTTCTGCTTTATTGACTATGCCAAAGCCTTTGACTGTGGGATCACAATAAACTGTGGAAAATTCTGAAAGAGATGGGAATACCAGACCACCTGACCTGCCTCTTGAGAAATCTGTATGCAGGTCAGAAAGCAGCAGTTAGAACTGGACCTGGAACAACAGACTGGTTTCAAATAGGAAAAGGAGTACGTCAAGGCTGTATATTGTCACCCTGCTTCTTTAACTTCTATGCAGAGTACATCATGAGAAACGCTGGACTGGAAGAAGCACAAGCTGGAATCAAGATTGCCAGGAGAAATATCAATAACCTCAGATATGCAGATGACACCACCCTTATGGCAGAAAGTGAAGAGGAACTAAAAAGCCTCTTGATGAAAGTCAAAGAGGAGAGCGAAAAAGTTGGCCTAAAGCTCAACATTCAGAAAATGAAGATCATGGTATCTGGTCCCATCACTTCATGGGAAATAGATGAGGAAACAGTGGAAACAGTGAGAGGCTTTATTTTGGGGGGCTCCAAAATCACTGCAGATGGTGACTGCAGCCATGAAATTAAAAGACGCTTACTCCTTGGAAGAAAAGTTATGACCAACCTAGATAGCATATTCAAAAGCAGAGACATTACTTTGCCGACTAAGGTCCGTCTAGTCAAGGCTATGGTTTTTCCAGTGGTCATGTATGGATGTGAGAGTTGGACTGTGAAGAAAGCTGAGCACTGAAGAATCGATGCTTTTGAACTGTGGTGTTGGAGAAGACTCTTGAGAGTCCCTTCGACTGCAAGGAGATCCAACCAGTCCATTCTGAAGGAGATCAACCCTGGGATTTCTATGGAAGGAATGATGCTAAAGCTGAAACTCCAGTACTTTGGCCACCTCATGCGAAGAGTTGACTCATTGGAAAAGACTCTGATGCTGGGAGGGATTGGGGGCAGGAGGAGAAGGGGACGACAGAGGATGAGATGGCTGGATGATATCACTGACTCGATGGATGTGAGTCTGAGTTAACTTCGGGAGTTGGTGACGGATAGGGAGGCCTGGCATGCTGCGATTCATGGGGTCACAAAGAGTCAGACACGACTGAGCGACTAAACTGAACTGAACTAATGCTTATTTAACTTATATGCAGAGTACATCATGAGAAACGCTGGACTGGAAGAAGCACAAGCTGGAATCAAGATTGCTGGGAGAAATATCAATAACCTCAGATATGCAGATGACACCACCCTTATGGCAGAAAGTGAAGAGGAACTAAAAAGCCTCTTGATGAAAGTGAAAGAGGAGAGTGAAAAAGTTGGCTTAAAACTCAACATTTAGAAAATGAAGATCATGGTATCTGGTCCCATCACTTCATGGGAAATAGATGGGGAAACAGTGGAAACTGTTTTGGGGGCTCCAAAATCACTGCAGATGGTGACTACAACCATGAAATTAAAAGATGCTTACTCCTTGGAAGGAAAGTTATGACCAACCTAGATAGCATACTCAAAAGCAGAGACATTACTTTGCCAACAAAGGTCCATCTACTCAAGGCCGTTTTTTCCAGTGGTCATGTATGGATGTGAGAGTTGGACTGTGAAGAAGGCTGAGCACTGAAGAATCGATGCTTTTGAACTGTGGTGTTGGAGAAGACTCTTGAGAGTCCCTTGGACTGCAAGGAGATCCAACCAGTCCATTCTGAAGGAGATCAGCCCTGGGATTTCTTTGGAAGGAATGATGCCAAAGCCGAAGCTTCAATACTTTGGCCACCTCATGTGAAGAGTTGACTCATTGGAAAAGACTCTGATGCTGGGAGGGATTGGAGGCAGGAGGAGAAGGGGACAACAGAGGATGAGATGGCTAGATGGCATCACCGACTCGATGGATGTTGAGTTTGAGTGAACTCTGGGAGATGGTAATGGACAGGGAGGCCTGGCCTGCTGTGATTCATGGGGTTGCAAAGAGTCGAACATGACTGAGCGACTGAACTGAACAGATGGGACCAAATGCCATGACCTTACTTTTCTGAATGTTGAGTTTTAAGCCAACTTTTTTACTCTCCTCTCTCACTTTCATCAAGAGGCTCTTTAGTTCTTCGCTTTCTGCCATAAGGGTGGTGTCATCTGCATATCTGAGGTTATTGATATTTCTCCCAGCAATCTTGATTCCAGCTTGTGCTTCATCCAGCCCAGGGTTTCGCATGAGGTACTCTGCATATAAGTTAAATAAGCAGAGTGACAATATACAGCCTTGGCGTACTCCTTTCCCAATGTGGAACCAGTCTGTTGTTCCATGTCCAGTTCTAACTGTTGCTTCTTGACCTGGGTACAGATTTCTCAAGAGGCAGATCAGGTGGTCTGGTATTTCCACCTCTTTCAGAATTTTCCACAGTTTCTTGTGATCCACACAGTCAAAGGCTTTGACATAGTAAACAGAGCATAAATAAATGTTTTTCTGGAACTCTCTTGCTTTTTCAATGATCCAAGGGATGTTAGCAAGTTGATCTCTGGTTACTCTGCTTTTTCTAAATACATCTTGAACAACTGGAAGTTCACAGTTCACATACTGTTGAAGCCTGGCTTGGAGAATTTTGAGCAGTACTTTGCTAGCGTGTGAGATGAGTATAATTGAGTGGTAGTTTGAACATTCTTTGGCATTGCCTTTCTTTGGAATTGGAATGAAAACTGACCTTTTCCAGTCCTGTGGCCATTGATGAGTTTACCAAATTTGCTGGTATATTGAGTGCAGCACTTTCACAGCATCATCTTTCAGGATTTGAAATAGCTCAACTGGAATTCCATCACCTCCACTAGCTTTGTTCATAGTGATACTTCCTAAGGCCCATTTGACTTCACATTCCAGGATGTCTGGCTTTAGGTGAGTGATCACACCATCGTGATTATCTGGGTCGTGAAGATCCTTTCTGTACAGTTCTTCTGTGTATTCTTGCCACCTCTTCTTAATATCTTCTGCTTCTGTTAGGTCCATACCATTTCTGTCCTTTATTGAGCCCATCTTTCCATGAAATGTTCCCTTGGTATCTAATTTTCTTTACGAGAGCTCTAGTCTTTCCCTTTCTATTGTTTTCCTCTATTTCTTTGCATTGATCACTGAGGAATGCTTTCTTATCTCTCCTTGCTATTCTTTGGAACTCTGCATTCAAATGGGTGTGTCTTTCCTTTTCTCCCTTGCTTTTTGCTTCCCTTCTTTTCACAACTATTTGTAAGGCCTCCCCAGACAGCCATTTTGCTTATTTGCATTTCTTTTCCTTTGGGGATGATCTTGATCCCTGTCTCCTGTACAATGTCATGAACCTCCGTCCATAGATCTTCAGGCATTCTGTCTACCAAATCTAGTCCCTTAAATCTACTTTTCACTTCCACTGCATAGTCATAAGGGATTTGATTCAGGTCATACCTGAGTGGTCTAGTGGTTTTCCCTACTTTCTTCAAATGAAGTCTTAATTTGGCAGTAAGGAGTTCATGATCTGAGACACAGTCAGCTCCTGGTCTTTTTTTGCTGAGTGTAAGAGCTTCCCCACCATTGGCTGCAAAGAATATAATCAATGTGATTTCGGTATTGACCATCTGGTGATGTCCATGTGTAGAGTTGTCTCTTGTGTTGTTGGAGGTGGGTGTTTGCTATGACCTGACCTGTGCATTCTCTTGACAAAACTCTATTAGCGTTTGCCCTGCTTCACTCTGTACTCCAAGGTCAAATTTGCCTGTTACTCCAGGTATTTTATGACTTCCTACTTTAAGACAGTAGTCTTAAAGGATACTTATGACTATGTCCACTTCACAGACAAGAAAAATGAGGCTCAGACAGTAAAGTAACTAGTCCAAGGTTGCCTCTGCTCCATAAAAGCCAGAGAGACGATTTGAACACAATATGACTTAAGGCTAAATTTCTGGCTCTTAACTATCAACCACCCCTTCTTGTAAACTTCTGTTTAATAAAGTGATCTGGCAGCTCCCCTTTAATGATGAGGCACTGGATAATTTATGAAAGAGGACAGTTATTACTATGCATATATTGCCACTGGCAGACATGTCTGCTTCCAGAAGGTTCTTCCTCCAGGGCCAGGGAGGCCCAGGAGTGAAGACAATAAAAAGGCCCAGCTCTGCCCACAGGCATCTTCTGAAATGAAGCAGGTGAGCACTGCAGAATGGAGGAGGTCGGGGTCCTTCAGCTGTATCCAGGGCTGCCACGGGCCTGCCTGAGGGTATGTCAGGGTGCTCCAAAAACAGAAAAGAGAATCATTCTCTCACTTTCCAAGATGTCAAAGCCAGCTTCCTCAGGTTTCCCTAAACTTTCACAGAGAGCTTTGGCTAACCGGCCATGATTGGCAAAGAACTCAGAAAGAAAGCTGCCCTGGGACCCTTGGGGGTCTCAGAAGAGAACCCTGAAGACAAGAACCTCACACTGAACAGCCAGGCTCCATATGCAGAAAGGAAGCCCCTATCACATCAGTGCCTCCCTCTAAGTTGAGCCCTTGGGGTTTACCTTCTTCTCCCTGCCTGCCCCAGCCCTGTGTGGCCTGCAGAATTACAAGAATTCAAAAGTCTGGAAAAGCAGACTGGCTGGCTCTGCTGGAAGTGAGCAGCTCTGCTGTCCTAATTCACCGCCCTGACAGGAGCCTGATGAACACGCTGCAGCAAGGAACGGTGTCTGACTTACAGCATCTTGTCAGATGTCTGTTACAGCCCTGGAGGGAAGGTCAAGAAGGGACAACCACCTGGGTTTTGCAAATGAACATGGTGCTAAATTCTTGGACATATTACCCTTTAAGACAGTAGTCTTAAAGGATGCTTATGACTATGTCCACTTCACAGACAAGAAAAATGAGGCTCAGACAGTAAAGTGACTAGTCCAAGGTTGCCTCTGCTTCATAAAAGCCAGAGAGATGATTTGAACACAATTTGACTTAAGGCTAAATTTCTGGCTCTTAACTATCAACCACCCCTTCCTGTAAACTTCTGCTTACTAAAGTGATCTGGCAGCTCCCCTTTAATGATGAGGCACTGGGACATGTTACCCATAATTCACTGCCAGAAGTGAGCAGTGGGTAACATGTCCAAGACAACACAATGACTGTGTGGCTTGGGGAAGAACCACACCCAGGTCTTCAGGCATTGTGGTTCATGTCTGATTTTGCTTTAAATTTTCTCTTGTGCTTGGCCTTCCTTCGATACCCTCGGCTCTTGAATCATTTGAGGAAATGAGTGTTTCTGTAATTCTCAGCATGGCATCACCAACGTCCCCACCTCAGTTCCTGCGGCCACAAAGAAGACCCCAGAAACAGTTCCTGAAGTGGCTCATGGGGCCCACACAGGACATATGAGGATCAACACAGCCCCAGTTACCCATTTCTTCTTTCAAAGTAGTTTCAATACTTCTGGATTCCCCTCAAAGAGTAACTTACTGAGCAAACTGACCTGAGGAAGAAAGTCAGGAAGAAATGTTTAGAGTCTCATTGGCTTATTCCAAGGCTCTAAGGTCCTGTGGCTTGAAACCCTCCAGTCATCTTCCTGGACATGTAGGAGAGCAGCCATGTGCGTCAGCTGGTCCACAAGCTCTTCCACCATTTTTTATGCGGTTTTGTTCATTTTCCCTACATTCTCAGCTTTGACCAACTGACTCCCCAAAGGTCCCCCTAGTTTTCCTTTTTATGAGATGGGTGTCCCTTTATGGAATCCACTATATCCCCTTCTTAGGGAAATCCTGTCCATCCGCACAGGACAGCTCAGAACAAACGTCCTCCTGGTCTTCCTGCACCAATCAATGGCAATTCTATCGGCCTTGCAGATCAGGCAAATACCCTGCAGTCATAATCATCCAGGATTCTTTCTCTCACATCCCATAATCCATCGGCAAACCCTGGTGGCTGAAACCCGGGGGGCTCTGCCATCCTCTCTACCCCCTTGCACTGCGGCTGGTCCAAGCAAGATGCCTTCTCAGTGTTGACTATCTGGTATACTCACAGAACACACGTCACGGTCATTGTTTTTACTACATTGGATTCTCTTTGAGGACAGAGACCATTATTGATATATCTCTGTGCGGTAACACTACTGTTTCACATCTGTAGAAATTTGTAGTCCACAAGCATGTTTATTCTTACACATTGGCTCCTACCATTTCACAGATGAGGAAAGTGACTCAGAGAGGTTCCTGGCTATAGCTGAAGGCACAGATTCCCCAGGTGAAAGGGCAGGCCTTTGGGTTCCAAGTCTACTGCCATGTACTTGGGAGTGGGCACTCACTAAATTGCCACTGAAAACATGTCTTTACGTTTTCTAAATAAGAGTAAGGAATGGTGATAGAATCCATAATGTAAGCAAACAAATCCTGCTTCTATTCAGGTATGCTTTCAAAGCATTCACTGAGGCCATTTATTAATTTAATTAACATGGTGACCAATCAAGATATCATCTAGAGTTTTGTTTGCCTTTTTATAGATTCCACAAAAGGAAATGAAGAATTTTTTTTCAGCCCCAAGAGTATTCATAATAGCTCCAAACTAAAAACAATGCAAATCTTCATCAACAGGAGAACAGATAAATGACAGTATAGTCATACAATGGAAATCTACAAAGCAATAATAAATAATCAACAACACGGATGAATCACACATGATGCTGAATAAAGAAAATGAGACACAAAGAAATATGTACATGAATACAATTCCATTCACACCAAGTCCAAGAACAAGAAAAACAAACTGTAATGATGACAGCTGTCAAAATAGTGGTTACAGCTGTCAAAATAGTGGTTACATCTGTATGGATACGGAGGGTTACTCTCAATTATGAACAGGTAAAAGGGAGCTCTATGAGATGCTAAGAATACACCATAACAAGATTTGGCAAATAAGGCCATGAGCCAAATCTGACCCACTGCCCGCTTTGGTTAATAACCTTTTTTTCTTTGGACACAGCCACACCCTCTTATTTGCGCATGGACATGGTGGCTTTTGCCCTGCAAGGTAGAGTTGAGTATTGCAAACAAAGACTACATGGCCTGCTGGGACTTCCCTGGTGGTCCACTGGTTAAGACTCTGCCTTTCCACTGCAAGGGGCATGGGTTTGACCCCTAGTCTAGGAACTAAGATCGCACATGCTGTGCAGTTTGGCAAAAAAAAAAAAAAAATTATTACTGCCTGACCCTATACAGAAAAGGTCTGCTGACTTCAGTTATGGACCATGATCTGAGTAGTGGTTACATGCAAGTTTATATATAAAAAATTTCATCAAGTTACATATTATCAATGACTATTCTAAACCCTAAAGAAGGAAAGGAAAGGCAGAAAGAAAGAAGGGAAACTGAAAATAAAGAAATATGTCCTAGAGCAAGTCACTTGTAAAGGTAACACCATGCATCACACTGGTAGATGGGAAGAGATACAACCACGCTGTGAACAAGAGCTGTGTCTTGAGCTGCCAGGACAGGGGAGTCATGTTATTTTCCAAATGGATTCATCCAAGCAGGGTGTCACAATCTCTTTTGGGGTCACAGACACTCATGTGGTGCAACCTGAACTTGAATCTTTGCCCTCCTACCTTCTTCAAGGTGCAATTTTAAACAAATGACTTACTATCTCCAGCCCTCAATTTCTTCACCTATAAAATAAACATAATCCTGAGCTCAGTGAGTCATTATGAGAGTTAAAGGGCATCAACATATATGAAGTGCTTAGAACAGTAGCTGGAAAAACAAATGTCAGTAACTCCTGATTGGAGAATATCATAGAAACTACAAATGCTCCCACCAGAAAAATGAACTCATTCACATTCACAGATTTCGATACAGGATAATAAGAGAGTCAAGACTGTCCTGTAAGCTCACAGTGGCCCTAGTTGTGGCTGTTAAGGCGTCACAAAGGCATGGCAGGCCTGGGCAGGTGCCAGAGCCCCAGGAATGCTCAGGGCTGGCACACGGCAGCCCTGTTTTCATCACAGACGGCAACTGACAGCCCTGGGGGGCCTCTGCCAGCCTGGCGGCAAACTGACATCTAATTGTACCAGCTTCCGCGCTAACCTGCCAGGTGATGGGATCCAGGGGAACTGCAGGGAAAGCAGTGAATGGCGCCTGCAGCAGGACCAAGCCGGTCCTCCACCTGCAGCCACGCCTGCCTGTGCAGAGATGCAGACAGCAGAGCCTGCGGCAGCAAGGTGGAAATGAGAGCAGTCGGGATGATGGCTCATCACATTCATTCATCTCCACCACCTTCAGCGACGTGTGTCATTGGCTGGAGCACAGCTGGCCTCCCCAGAGGAGCCTTGTTTGTATGAACAGGGGTGGTAAAGTGCCAGACAGCTGGAGAAGCCCTACTCCGCCAGGCCGGGGTGGTGGTGCGCTTCTTGGGGTGGGAGCACAGGCTTTCTCCACATCCAGCATTGTGTGGGGGTTGTGAGTAGGTGTCCACTGGTGGGAGGTTTTCTGGCACTGTGGGGCATCACTGATGGGGGGCCTCTCTGACACCCAGCTGAGGGTCCTGCATCTGGTGCTGTGAAAGGGCTGAGAGGAGGGCAAACTGCTGCCCAACTGCAGGGAGCAGGTAGAGGAAGCTTTGTGATGTGTCTGTGAAGGACAAGTCTTTCATCTTCTGTTTCTCCAGCAAGACAACAACCTAGGCTCTTGACCACTTTCTCACCCTGTCTTCATATGTCAGCCATAAGAATCGGACCTCCCTGCTATCTCAGAACGTTTTTTTCCAAAGTAGGGATTATTTCACTTGGTCTCTCTGGCTTTTATGAAAACCAAGTCATTGACTGCCAATGAAACTGATTTTGAATTCACTCTAGTTGTTGGCAGAATTCATTTTGGTACCCCTAGCAGCCACACAACAAGGTCACCCTCAGCTCCTTGAGGCCACCTGCAGTTCCTTGCCACTGGCCCTCTCTGTAGGCTGGGTCTGACCCCATGGAAACTTGCTTCTTCAAAACCAGCAAAAGAGAAAAGAACAGGTCTAGAATCAAGACAGAGTCATACATAGTGTAATACCATAGTAGGGACATCCCATCACTTTGTCAGATTATACTGGTTAGAATATGACATCCTGGAATGTGAAGTCAAGTGGGCCTTCAAAAGCATCACTACAAACAAAGCTAGTGGAGGTGATGGAATTCCAGTTGAGCTGTTTCAAATCCTGAAGGATGATGCTGTGAAAGTGCTGCACTCAATATACCAGCAAATTTGGAAAATTCAGCAGTGGCCACAGGACTGGAAAAGGTCAGTTTTCATTCCAATCCCAAAGAAAGCCAATGCCAAAGAATGCTCAAACTACCGCACAGTTGCACTCATCTCACACACTAGTAAAGTAATGCTCAAAATTCTCCAAGCCAGGCTTCAGCAATACGTGAACTGTGAACTCCCTGATGTTCAAGCTGTATTTAGAAAAGGCAGGTGAACCAGAGATCAAATTGCCAACATCTGCTGGATCATCAAAAAAGCAAGTGAGTTCCAAAAAAACATCTATTTCTCCTTATTGACTATGCCAAAGCTTTTGACTGTGTGAATCACAATAAACTCTGGAAAATTCTGAAAGAGATGGGAATACCAGACCACCTGACCGGCCTCTTGTATGCAGGTCAGGAAGCAACAGTTAGAACTGGACATGGAACAACAGACTGGTTCCAAATAGGAAAAGGAGTACGTCAAGGCTGTATACTGTCACCCTGCTTCTTTAACTTCAATGCAGAATACATCATGAGAAACGCTGGGCTGGAAGAAGCACAAGCTGGAATCAAGATTGCCAGGAGAAATATCAATAATCTCAGATATGCAGATGACACCACCCTTATGGTAGAAAGTGAAGAGGAATTCAAAAGCCTCTTGATGAAAGTGAAAGTGGAGAGTGAAAAAGTTGGCTTAAAGCTCAACATTCAGAAAATGAAGATCACGGCATCTGGTTCCACCACTTCATGGCAAACAGATGGGGAAACATTTGAAACAATGTCAGACTTTATTTTTTTGGGCTCCAAAATCACTGCAGATGATGACTGCAGCCATGAAATTAAAAGATGCTTACTCCTTGGAAGAAAAGTTATGACCAACCTAGATAGCATACTCAAAAGCAGAGACATTACTTTGCCAACAAAGGTCCATCTAGTCAAGGCTATGGTTTTTCCTGTGGTCATGTATGGATGTGAGAGTTGGACTGTGAAGAAAGCTGAGCACCAAAGAATTGATGCTTGTGAACTGTGGTGTTGGAGAAGACTCTTGAGAGTCCCTTGGACTGCAAGGAGATCCAACCAGTCCATCCAAAAGGAGATTAGTCCTGGATGTTCTTTGGAAGGAATGATGCTAAAGCTGAAACTCCAATACTTTGGCCACCTCATGTGAAGAGTTGACCCACTGGAAAAGACTCTGACTCTGGGAGGGATTGGGGGCAGGAGGAGAAGGGGACGACAGAGGATGAGATGGCTGGATGGCATCACCGACTCAATGGAGGTGAGTTTGAGTGAACTCCAGGAGTTGGTGATGGACAGGGTGGCCTGGCATGCTACAGTTCATGGGGTTGCAAAGAGTCAGACACGACTGAGTGACTGAACTGAACTGAACTGGTTGGAAGCCACAGTTCCTGCCCACCTTCAAAGGGAGATGACTTTACAAAGGTGTGAATCCTAAGAGGCAGGAATCATGGTGGCATCTGAAAGTCTGTGCATCCCAGAGAACAAAAGTAGAAGTTCCAACCTGGGGAACTAGGGACATCAAGAGGAAGTGATCAGATGTTAAGCATCTGGAGAGGAAACGATCAACACGTACCAGTATTAACTGAACTTCACCTTAAAGACGAGCCTAGGGAAATATATGTATATGCAGAGCTCTTAGAGTTTGTGTTGCAATCTTGTATGTCACAATGTTCCTGCACATCCTGCAATGGAGTTTCACTGGACAAGAGAAGAAGCTGAGACTCTGAGGAGTTAATTAACTTTCCTAAGGTCACCAGCTGATAGATGACTAGGCCAGCATTGTTCTGCAGGACTTCTAATCCCAAAGTTGGAAAGGTGGAGGAATTGATGGTGACATTATCAGGAAAGATGGAATAAAGACCTCCAAAAATCTCCTCTTTCATAAAGCATTAAGATACTGGCAAAAAATAAACTAAGAACTCTGAAAATTAAATTCTTACAAAAATGTGGAGAGTGTTTATTCAAGAAAAATGTCTAAATCTTGGTAAGAACAGAGAGTTTTGTGGTATTTTAACTTGTTTGCTACACATCTCCTCTCCCCAGCTCCATGGTAGCCTTGAAAACTAACAGCCACAAACTTCAAGGAAAGCCAGCAGCCTAGAAGTCACTGCTAGGCAGCACTCCCCAGGCTGATGAACAAAATATATGTGGTCACTGTCAGAATCTCAACGTACCTTTTTGGGAAAAAAAATACAAAAATGATCCTAAAATTCTTATGGAAATGCAACCCTCAGAATAACTAAAGCAAACACAACAACCCAAAACCTGTGGGACACTATAAAAGCAGTGCTAAGAGGAAAGTTCATAGCAATACAGGCATACCTCAAGAAACAAGAAAAAAGTCAAATAAATAACCTAACTCTACAACTAAAGCAACTAGAAAAGGAAGAATTGGAGAACCCCAGAGTTAGTAGAAGGAAAGAAATCTTAAAAATTAGGGCAGAAATAAATGCAAAAGAAACAAAAGAGACCATAGCAAAAATCAACAAAGCCAAAACCTGGTTCTTTGAAAGGATAAATAAAATTGACAAACCATTAGCCAGACTCATCAAGAAACAAAGGGAGAAAAATCAAATCAATAAAATTAGAAATGAAAATGGAGAGATCACAACAGACAACACAGAAATACAAAGGATCATAAGAGACTACTATCAGCAGTTATATGCCAATAAAATGGACAACGTGGAAGAATTGGACAAATTCTTAGAAAAGTACAATTTTCCAAAACTGAACCAGGAAGAAATAGATAATCTTAACAGACCCATCACAAGCATGGAAATTGAAACTGTAATCAGAAATCTTCCAGCAAACAAAAGCCCAGGTCCAGACGGCTTCACAGCTGAATTCTACCAAAAATTTCGAGAAGAGCTAACACCTATCCTACTCAAACTCTTCCAGAAAATCGCAGAGGAAGGGTAAACTTCCAAACTCATTCTATGAGGCCACCATCACCCGACTACCAAAACCTGACAAAGATGCCACAAAAAAAGAAAACTACAGGCCAATATCACTGATGAACATAGATGCAAAAATCCTCAACAAAATTCTAGCAATCAGAATCCAACAACACATTAAAAAGATCATACACCATGACCAAGTGGGCTTTATCCCAGGGATGCAAGGATTCTTCAATATCCGCAAATCAATCAATGTAATACACCACATTAACAAATTGATAAATAAAAACCATATGATTATCTCAATAGATGCAGAGAAGGCCTTTGACAAAATTCAACATCCATTTATGATAAAAACTCTCCAGAAAGCAGGAATAGAAGGAACATACCTCAACATAATACAAGCTATATGTGACAAACCCACAGCAAACATTATCCTCAATGGTGAAAAGTTGAAAGCATTTCCCCTAAAGTCAGGAACAAGACAAGGGTGCCCACTTTCACTGCTGCTATTCAACATAGTTCTGGAAGTTTTGGCCACAGCAATCAGAGCAGAAAAAGAAATAAAAGGAATCCAAATTGGAAAAGAAGAAGTAAAGCTTTCCCTGTTTGCAGATGACATGATTCTCTACATAGAAAACCCTACAGACTCCACCAGAAAATTACTAGAGCTAATCAATGAATATAGTAAAGTTGCAGGATATAAAATCAACACACAGAAATCCCTTGCATTCCTATACACTAATAATGAGAAAGTAGAAAAAGAAATTAAGGAAACAATTCCATTCACCATTGCAACAAAAAGAATAAAATACTTAGGAATATATCTACCTAAAGAAACTAAAGACCTATATATAGAAAACTATAAGACACTGATGAAAGAAATCAAAGAGGACACTAATAGATGGAGAAATATACCATGTTCATGGATCGGAAGAATCAATATAGTGAAAATGAGTATACTACCCAAAGCAATTTACAAATTCAATGCAATCCCTATCAAGCTACCAGCCATATTTTTCACAGAACTAGAACAAATCATTTCAAGATTTGTATGGAAATACAAAAAACTTCGAATTGCCAAAGCAATCTTGAGAAAGAAGAATGGAACTGGAGGAATCAACTTGCCTGACTTCAGCCTCTACTACAAAGCCACAGTCATCAAGACAGTATGGTACTGGCACAAAGACAGACATATAGATCAATGGAACAAAATAGAAAGCCCAGATATAAATCCACACACATATGGACACCTTATCTTTGACAAAGGAGGCAAGAATATACAATGGAGTAAAGACAATCTCTTTAACAAGGGGTGCTGGGAAAACTGGTCAACCACTTGTAAAAGAATGAAACTAGATCACTTTCTAACACCACACACAAAAATAAACTCAAAATGGATTAAAGATCTAAATGTAAGACCAGAAACTATAAAACTCCTAGAGGAGAACATAGGCAAAACACTCTCCAACATACATCACAGCAGGATCCTCTATGATCCACCCCCCAGAATTCTGGAAATAAAAGCAAAAATAAACAAATGGGACCTAATTAAAATTAAAAGCTTCTGCACAACAAAGGAAAATATAAGCAAGGTGAAAAGACAGCCTTCAGAATGGGATAAAATAATAGCAAATGAAGCAACTGACAAACAACTAATCTCAAAAATATACAAGCAACTTATGCAGCTCAATTCCAGAAAAATAAACGACCCAATCAAAAAATGGGCCAAAGAACGAAATAGACATTTCTCCAAAGAAGACATACAGATGGCTAACAAACACATGAAAAGATGCTCAACATCACTCATTATTAGAGAAATGCAAATCAAGACCACAATGAGGTACCACTTCACACCAGTCAGAATGGCTTCGATCCAAAAATCTGCAAACAATAAATGCTGGAGAGGGTGTGGAGAAAAGGGAACCCTCTGACACTGTTGGTGGGAATGCAAACTAGTACAGCCACTATGGAGAACAGTGGGGAGATTCCTTAAAAAATTGCAAATAGAACTACCTTATGACCCAGCAATCCCACTGCTGGGCATACACACCAAGGAAACCAGAATTGAAAGAGACACATGTACCCCAATGTTCATCGCAGCACTGTTTATAATAGCCAGGACATGGAAACAACCTAGATGTCCATCAGCAGATGAATGGATAAGAAAGCTGTGGTACATATACACAATGGAGTATTACTCAGCCATTAAAAAGAATTCATTTGAATCAGTTCTGATGAGATGGATGAAACTGGAGCCGATTATACAGAGTGAAGTAAGCCAGAAAGAAAAACACCAATACAGTATACTAACACATATATATGGAATTTAGAAAGATGGCAATGACGACCCTGTATGCAAGACAGCAAAAAAGACACAGATGTGTATAACGGACTTTTGGACTCAGAGGGAGAGGGAGAGGGTGGGATGATTTGGGAGAATGGCATTCTAACATGTATACTATCATGTAAGAATCGAATCGCCAGTCTATGTCCGACGCAGGATACAGCATGCTTGGGGCTGCTGCATGGGGATGACCCAGAGAGATGTTATGGGGAGGGAGGTGGGAGGGGGGTTCATGTATGGGAATGCATGTAAGAATTAAAGATTTTAAAATTTAAAAAAAAAGAATAACTAAAGCAATTTTTAAAAAGAACAAAGTTGAAGAACTCATACTTCCCAATTTCAAAACTTACTGCAAAGCTACAGGCTTCAAGACTGCGTGGTTCTAGCCTAAGGACAGACATACAGATCAATAGAATAGAAGTGAGATTCCAATGATAATTCCTTATATTCATGATCAACTGATTTTCAACAGGGATGCCAAGATGATTCATTGTGGAAAGACTAGTTTTTCAACAAATTGAGACAAGTGAATATCCACATGCAAAAGAATGAAGTTGGATCTCTACAACATATAAAAGTATTAATGCAGAATGCATCAAGGAGCCTAGTGTAAGAGCTAAATCTCTTAAGAAACCTTGAACATAGATCTTGTGACTTGGATTAGGCAATGGTTTCTTAGATATGTTAAAGAAAAAGCACAAACAACAAAAGAAAAAAGATAAATTGAACTGTATCAAAATTTTTAAAAACCTGTGCTAGGATACTATCAAGAAAGTAAAAGGACAACCTACAGAATGGAAGAAAATAATTGTAAATCATATGTCTGAGAAGGGACTTGTATTCATAATATATAAAGAACTCAGAACATCATTACACAAAAGCAAAGAACACTTTTTTTTTTTTTTTTACAGGCAAAGGATTTGAATGGGCATTTATACAAGCCATGAAATGATGCTCAGTATCACTAATCATTTGGGAAATGCAACAAAAACCATAATGAGATACCACTTTGTACCCCCTAGGAGAGCTCTAAAAAAACAGATAATAACAAGAGTCAGAAAGAACTTGGAGAAATTTGGAACCCTCACATACTGCTATGGAACACTGTCTGGCAGTTCTTCAAATGGTTAAAGATAGAGTTACCATATAACCCCAAAATTCCACTCTTAGATATATACCCAAGAGAAATGAAAACAAATGTCCATACAAAAACATGTACACAAATGTCTGTAGGAGTATCATTCATAATAGCCAAAAAGTAGAAACAATCCAAATGACCATCAATTAAAGAATGTGTAAACAAAACGTAGGATCTTCAAACAATGGAATATCGTGAATGAAGTACTGATACATGCAACAATATCAGTGAACTTTGAAAACCTTCTGGTAAATAAAAAAAGCCAGACCCAAAAGGCTACATACTGCATCACTCCATTATATAAAACACCCAACATAGGCAAATTCATAGACATAAAATGAATGAATTTGCTGCTGTGGGAGGAAAATGGAAAGTGACTGCTAATGGGTACAGGGTCTCCTTTCGGGATGATGGAAATACTGTGGAATTAGGTAGTGGTAAAGCTTGTACAACTTTGGTATTGGGCTGAAAGCTACTGTATTGGGCACTTTTAAAAGACTGAACTTTATGGTATATAAATTATATCTTAATTTTTTTAAGACTGATAAACTAATAAAAGGTAAAGAAACTTGAAGTGTGAGAAATACAATCATACAAATCCATGTGCTTACTATTAACCTTAGGAACTTTCCTGAGATTGCTGATTAAATATTTGCCTGGATAAACTATAAATAAGTATACAATACCCTAACCACAAATGCTTAAGTAATAAGTGTTAGTTGTGTGGCCACATCCAGCTCTTTGCCACCTCATGGACTATAGCCCACCAGGATCCTGTGTCCATGGGATTCTACAGGCAAGAATACTGGAGTGGGTTGCCATTTCCTTCTCCAATGGATGGACCTGGAGATTATCATACCAACTGAAATAAGTGGCAACTTCTTATAAAATTAAACAATATACATTTACCATATGATTCAGTAATTTCATTCTTAAATGTTGACTGAAGAGCAATGAAGGGATGTATCCACAAAAGACTTGTATAAGAATGTTCATAAAAGCCTTAGAAAAGCAACTCCAACCTGGAAATAATCTACAAGTCCATCAACATAAAGACATAGTTATATAGTCAGGCAATGGACCGGCACTCAGCAATGAAAAGTGAAATGGAATCTTTCATAACAATAAAATTGAATTTCACCAACATTACAATCAGTGAAAGAAGCCAGACCTAAGATAGGATACACTGTAGGAGAACAAGCTAAATTAATTTACTGTGCTAGAAATCAGAAAGTGCTGGTCTCCAGGGGAGAATTGACTGTAAAGAAGCATAAGGTAACTTCTGAGAGTGACAGAAAGCTTCTTTATCTTGCTTTGGCTGGAGGTAATATGATTGGATAGAATAATCCAGACTCATCAACTGAACACTTATGATATAATGCATTTTATTACATGTAATTTATATCTCAAAAATGTTACATGACTTATATATAGTACATAAAACTAAATAAACTGTAGATACATAGTTATCTACAGTGATAATTTTTCTTAATGTCAGATATTCTGATGTGCAACATTTAGGAAACACTGATTTCATCTAAGAACTCATACTTTCCTTAAGTTACAGTAATAGCCTGTATAGCAATTTCTATTCACCAACATTTTTTGGTCCTTTCAAGGCTATAGAATCAGGCTTGATCACATAAGGATCACCTGCTTTAAAGAATTAAGCTGTACATTAATTAATTTTATAATTACAAAGCCACAATTCCTCTAAGCCTTTCGTTTCAATCATATGTCTCCTCAGGCCAGAGCCTGGCTAAATTCTGTGCCTATACTATTTCTCTAAAATACCTAGCACAGACAGAGAATATAGTTTCAAGACATGATTGATACTTGCAGACGCAGACCATCACAGTCTCTGTTTTGACTTTTGGAGGTACAGTTAGAGTGGAACATATGGTTTATGCTTACAAGCTTGGCAGAAGAGATCAAAGCATCTCAGCTAAAGCTGCCACCAGTCCCATTTATTTTATGGAGAAGTTGGCGATACTGTATACAGAAAATTCCACCTACTTGCAGAAAGTCCTGAAAGAGATGCCTTTGTCAGCAGAGGCTCACATACAACCTCCCAGCCTTCAGAGTTACCCTTGGGAGTGGGGGAAAGACTGAATAAGCACTAGAAATAAAACACATCCCAATCTACACATCTATGGACACCTTACCTTTCACAAAGGAGGCAAGAATATACAATGGAGAAAAGGCAATCTCTTTAACAAGAGAAAACTGGGAAAACTGGTCAACCACTTGTAAAAGAATGAAACTAGAACACTTTCTAACACCATACACAAAAATAAACTCAAAATGGATTAAACATCTCAACGTAAGACCAGAAACTATAAAACTCCTAGAGGAGAACATAGGCAAAACACTCTCCAACATACATCACAGCAGGATCCTCTATGACTTACCTCCCTGAGTAATGGAAATAGAAGCAAAAATAAACGAATGGGACCTAACTAAACTTAAAAGCTTTTGCACAACAAAGGAAACTATAAGCAAAGTGAAAAGACAGCCTTCAGAATGGGAGAAAATAATAGCAAACGAAGCAACTGACAAAGAATTGATCTCAAAAATATACAAGCAACTCTTGCAGCTCAATATCAGAAAAACAAATGACCCAACCAAAAAATGGGCCAAAGATCTAAACAGATATTTCTCCAAAGAAGACATACGGATGGCTAACAAACATGAAAAGATGCTCAACATCACTCATTATCAGAGAAATGGAAATCAAAACCACAATGAGGTACCACTTCACACCAGTCAGAATGGCTACTATCCAAAAGTCTACAAGCAATAAATGCTGGAGAGGGTGTGGAGAAAAAGGAACCCTCTTACACTGTTGGTGGGAATGCAAACTAGTACAGCCACTATGGAGAACAGTGTGGAGATTCCTTAAAAAACTGGAAATAGAACTCCCTTATGACCCAGCAATCCCACTGCTGGGCATACACACCGAGGAAACCAGAACTGAAAGAGACACGTGTACCCCAATGTTCATCACAGCACTGTTTATAATAGCTAGGACATGGAAGCAACCTAGATGTCCATCAGCAGACGAATGGATAAGAAAGCAGTGGTACATATACAGAATGGAGTATTACTCAGCCATTAAAAAGAATACATTTGAATCCATTCTAATGAGGTAGATGAAACTGGAGCCTATTATACAGAGTGAAGTAAGCCAGAAAGAAAAACACCAATACAGTATACTAATGCATATATGTGGAATTTAGAAAGATGGTAACGATAACCCTGTATGCAAGACAGAAAAGGAGATACAGATCTATAGAACAGTCTTTTGGACTCTGTGGGAGAAGGCAAGGGTGGGATGATCTGAGAGAATAGCATTGAAACATATGTTTCATAAAATAATATAATAAATGCTAACATAATATATGTTACATAAAATAATGTATATTATCATATGTGAAACGGATTACCAGTCCAGGTTCAATGCATGAGACAGGGTGCTCAGGGCTGGTGCACTGGGATGACCCAGAGGGATGGGATGGGGAGGGAGGTGGGAGTGGGGTTCAGGATAGGGAACATATGTATACCCATGGCAGATTCATATCAATGTATGGCAAAAACCATTACAATATTGTAAAGCAATTAGCCTCCAACTAAAATAAATAAATAAAAATAAATAAATAAACACATCCCAGAGAGCACGGGGACTCTGCACCAAGAGACATTAAAACCAACTCCAGGGCCCAACGTGACACCTTTGACCAGCAACACAGAACAATTGCAAGAAGATTGAACAGTCCCTTGAAACGCAAACATGGCGTTTCACTTGCCAACCCCCCCAAAAATCAACCAGGCGCACTCACTCTTAGCTTTCCCCTATGTTACGAAATAAAAACAGTCCTTGGTACTACAAGATGGCAACAACTTCTGAATGATTTTCTTGAATAAACTTTGGAAGGATGGAGACCAAGTTATTGTTATTTCCTAATAAAAATATTAATAACTGTGTTAAGGGCATATTATGTGTCAGGTTCTAAGAGCTTTAAATATAAGAAATCATTTATTTCCTCCAAACAACCCTCTAAGTTCAGTATTAATATCATCAATATTCTGTAGTTGAGAAAACTGAAACCCACAATGGGAGTCAGTGATTCCCAACGTTAAGTAAGTAAGCAGCAAGAAAGGGTCTGAGCTGGGTTTTGAGTGGTGTTGGTCTAGCAAATTTGGCTGCAATTTGAAATAATTTGGAAAGCTTGAAAAAATTCTGATGCACAGGAACCACTTCCAGAAATTCTGATTTAGCTGGTCCAGGGGGCAGCCTGGGCATCACCATTGTTTTAAATTTCTCCAGGTGATTCTAATGAAAAACCAGGGCTGAGAACCACAGGTCCAGAGCCCTCACCGTTTCTGTCTCTGCTCTGCCCCCTTTTCTGAATCATTGACTCAAAGTCTTTTACAGCAGGTCTTTCTAACCCAGGGTTCGCAGACACCCAGGCTACAGACATTTCCAAAATTGGGTATTTGGACATGTACAATTTTTTCAGTAAGGTTATTTCATCAGATTCTCTGTAATAACCTTGATTCAAAATAAGATAAAGGACTTCCCTGATGGCCTAGTGGTTAAGAATCCGCCTGCCAACGCAGCGGACATGGTTTTGTTTCCTGGTCTGGGAAGAATCCACATGCCACAGAGCAACTAATCCCACAGGCCACAACTCCTAAAGCCTGGATGCCCTGGGGCCCACGCACCGGCACAACAGAAGGCCCTGCAGCGAGAGGCCCAGGCACCTCAGCTAGAGAGTAGCCCCTGCTTGCTACAGCTAGAGAAAGCCTGCCCCCAGCAACAAAGACCCAGTGCAGCCAAGAGTAGTAAATAAATAAAAAGAATGTTTTTAAGGAGCTATTTAAAGAGAGAGAGAGAGAGAGCTATTCCAAAGGAAGTAGTAAATAAATTTTAAAAAATAATAAAAACGAGCTATTAAAATAAAGAGAGAGCTATTCCAAAGGAAAGTGAAAATCACAATGTTTTGCAGCAGATGCCTCCGTGAATATTTAATTTGTTTGGTTTTTTTAAAAAATTTACATTTTAGTGGCAACGGAACCAGAAAGTCACTTAGTTTTCAGGAGAAAATCACAGTAGAACCACAAAAATGTCCTTTTCCCTAAGAACACAGTAGAACCAGGGTAGCACTGTGGTCTAGGAAAAGGGTGAAATGAGAGTTTAGTGAACCTGTAGGGGAAGAAGCAAAGTCAAGAGGCTACAGGTTGTGATGAGACGACAACCAATCCGCCTGGCTTCCTAGGGTCTTCGTTATGTTTAAATCTGATGAGCTCAGGCTTTAAAACCAAGAAAGAGCATGCATGGTACAGCTGGACCTCTTAGGACAGGTGCCCTCCCCTGAATCCCTTTGCGGCTTGGATCAGTACTGTCCCCCAAGCGGAGAAATTCTAAAAAGAGAAATGGCACTAACCCAGCGTAATGGGGTGCTATCCAAAGATACCGACAGGTGGGCTACAGAGACCATGGAATATCTTGGGTCTTTGGAGGATCCATGCGTGTGCTGTCAGCTCAGTCGTGCCGACTCTTTGTGATGCCACGGACGGCAGCCCCCCAGGCTCCTCTGTCAATGGGATTGTCCAGGCAAGAACACTGGCACTGGTTGCCAGGCCTTCCTCCAGGGGATCTTCCCAACTCAGAGACTGAACCCACATTCCTTACGGCTACTTGCATTGAAAAGGAGGGTTCTTTACCACTAGGGCCACCTGGGATAACCCATAAGCAAATAAATTAGTTTCCCTCGGTGGCACTGCCAACTGCCAATTTGCTGACTGCCAGTCAATCAGCCAGAGAAGGCAATGGCACCCCACTCCAGTACTCTTGCCTGGAAACTCCCATGGACGGAAGAGCCTGGTAGGCTGCAGTCCATGGGGTCGCTGAGAGTTGGACACGACTGAGCGACTTCACTTTCACTTTTCACTTTCATGCACTGGAGAAGGAAATGGCAACGCACTCCAGTGTTCTTGCCTGGAGAATCCCAGAGACGAGGGAGCCTGGTGGGCTGCCGTCTATGGGGTCGCACAGAGTCAGACACAACTGAAGCAACTTAGCAGCAGCAGCAATCAATCAGCCTCTCACCCAAGGAAAGAGAAACAAAGAGGAAATGAGTTTTCCTGTTAATTTTTGATTTGTGAAACAATAAGAATCAAGAGTTTACTCTCCGGTGAGGCTGTTTTGAAAAAGATCCTTAGCCTCTCTGATCTCTCATCTGAGGAGTGGGGATACTAATGTTATTTACCTTCTAAGGTTGTTCAGAACACAGATGAGGTATGCATGTGAGTGTTGACAATGGCCAGCACACTCCTAGCCCGCGACTCAGGCTGGCAATCATTACTGAAAGGCGTCTGATGAGGAACATAACTGGTATTCAGTAAATGTTTCTCTACTTTTGTTCCCTCTTCCCCTCTCTCCCTGCAGTAGATTAAAATGGCCACAAAATCTTTGCAGCTCTTCCCATTAAATCATGTAGCCCATTCACTTATGACTTGAACTCTAGGCCACCCTTTGACTTCCTCTGATGTCATGCAACTTCTGAGTTTAACTTTTGAGTGGTTTTACACCATCTGTTCTTGCCTGTTTGGATGCTGTTGGAGGTGAGGAAGGCTGTGCTGAGCTCATGAAGATGTGTGACCTAGCCACAAGCCAGTATCAGACTGTCTGATGACTGCAGCCACATAGTGACCTCAACCAAGACCACAGGAGAACCAGCTGGATGGGCCTAGTCTAGATGGCTGACCCAGAGACCCATGAATATATACAGAATTTGTAGTTTTCAGCCACTAAATGTGGGGGTGGGTTTTTATGCAGCCATAGATAACTGATAACTCCCCAGGTTGGCAACTGTCCAATATGTTACTGGAGAACAGTGGAGAAATAACTACAGAAAGAATGAAGGGATGGAGCCAAAACAAAAACAACACGCAATTGTGGATGTGACTAGTGGTGGAAGTAAAGTCTGATGCGGTAAAGAACAATATTGCAGGGGAACCTAGAATGTTAGGTCCATGAATCAAGGTAAATTAAGTTCGGTTCACTCGCTCAGTTGTGTCCAACTCTTTGAGACCCTATGGACTTCATTACACCAGGCCTCCTGGTCCATCACCAACTCCCAGAGCTAACTCAAACTCATGACTACTGAGTTGGTGATGCCATCCAACCATCTCATCCTCTGTCAAAAAATACCTGGAATAATAGGCAAATTTGGCCTTGGAGTACACAATGAAGCAGGTCAAAGGCTAACAGAGCTTTGCCAAGAGAATGCACTGGTCATAGAAAACACCCTCTTCCAACAACACAAGAGAAGACTCTACACATGGACATCACCAGATGGTCAATAACAAAATCAGACTGATTATATTGTTTGCAGCCAAATATGGAGAAGCTCTATACAGACAGCAAAAACAAGTCCGGGAGCTGACTGTGGCTCAGATCATGAACTCCTTATTGCCAAATTCAGACTGAAAGTGAAGAAAGTAGGGAAAACCACTAGACCATCCAGGTATGACCTAAATCAAATCCATTACGATTATACAGGGGAAGTGAGAAATATATTCAAGGGATTAGATCTGATAGACAGAGTGCCTGAAGAACTATGGAAGGAAGTTCGTGACATTGTACAGGAGGCAGTAATCAAGAACATCTCCAAGAAAAAGAAACGCAATAAGGAAAAATGGTTGTCTGAGGAGGCCTTACAAATAGCTGAGAAAGAAGAGAACTGAAAGGCAAAGGAGAAAAGGAAAGATATACCCACTTGAATGCAGAATTCCAAAGAATAGCAAGGAGAGATAAGAAAGCCTTCCTCAGTGATCAGTGCAAAGAAATAGAGGAAAACAATAGAATGGGAAAGACTAGAGATCTCTTCAAGAAAATCAGAGATACCAAGGGAGTAATTCATGCAAAGATGGACACAGTAAAGGTTAGAAATGGTATGGACCTAACAGAAGCAGAAGATATTAAGAAGAGATGGCAAGAATACGCAGAAGAACTATACAAAAAAGATTTTCATGACCCGGAGAGTCACAATGGTTTGATCACTCACCTGAGCTAGACATCCTGGAATGAGAAGTCAAGTAGATCTTAGAAAGCAACACTAGGAACAAAGCTAGTGGAAGTGATGGAATTCCAGTTGAGCTATCTCACATCCTGAAAGATGATGCTGTGAAAGCGCTGCACTCAGTAGGCAAGCAATTTTGGAAATTTGCCAGCAAAACTGGAAAACTCAGCAGTGGCCACAGGACTGGAAAAGGTCAGTTTTCATTCCAATCCAAAGAAAGGCAATGCCAAAGAATGTTCAAACTACCACACAATTGCACTCATCTCATACACTAGCACAGTAATGCTCAAAATTCTCCAAGCCAGGCTTCAACAGTACATGAACTGTGAACTTCCAGATGTTCAAGCTGGAGTTAGAAAAGGAAGAGGAACTAGATATCAATTTGCCAACCTGTTTTGGATCATCAGAAAAGCAAGAGTTCCAGAAAAACATCTACTTTTGCTTTATTGACTATGCCAAAGTCTTTGACTGTGTGGATCACAACACACTCTGGAAGATTCTTAAAGAGATGGGAATACCAGACCACCTGACCTGCCTCTTGAGAAGTCTGTACCCAGGTCAAGAAGCAACAGTTAGAACTGGACATGGAACAAGAAACTGGTTCCAAATCAGGAAAGGAGTACATTAAGGCTGTATATTGTCACCCTGCTTCTTTAAGTTATATGCAGAGTACATTATGCAAAATGCCAGGTTGGATGAAGCACAAGCTGGAATCACGACTGCCAATAGAAATATCAATAACCTCAGACACGCAGATGACACCACCCTTATTGCAGAAAGAGAAGAGGAACTAAAGAGCCCCTTGATGAAAGTGAAAGAGGACAGAGAAATTTTTTACTTAAAACTCCACATTCAGAAAACTAAGATCATGGCATCCGGTCCCATCGTTTCATGGGAAATAGATGGGGAAATAATGGAAACTGTGACAGGCTTTATTTTCTTGGGCTCCAAAATCACTGCAGATGGTGACTGCAATCATGAAATTAAGACGCTTGCTCCTTGGAAGAAAAGCTATGACCAACCTAGACAGCATATTAAAATCAGAGACATTGCTTTGCCAATAAAGGTTCATCTAATCAAGGCTATGGTTTTTCCAGTAGTCATGTATGGATGTGAGAGTTGGACAATAAAGAATGGTGAGCGCCGAAGAATGGATGCTTTTGAACTGTGGTGTTGGAGAAGACTCTTGAGAGTCCCTTGGACTGCAAGGAGATCAAAACCATTCAATCCTAATGGAAATCAATCCTGAATATTCATTGGAAGGACTGATGCTGAAACTCCAATACTTTGGCCACCCGATGCAAAGAACTGACTCATTGCAAAAGACCCTGGTGCTGGAAAAGATTGAAGGCGGGAGAAGAAGGAGACAGCAGAGGATGAGGTGGTTGGATGGCATCACTGACTGGATGGACATGAGTTTGAGCAAGCTCCGGGAGTTGATGATGGACAGGGAAGCCTGTTGTGCTGCAGCCCATGGGGTCACAAAGAGTCGGACACGTGAGTTACTGAACTGCACTGAGATAACCAATACATTGTTCTCATTTCTTGCTCAAAACCAGTGAGTCTCCACATGATTCAGATTCATTAGAAATAGTTGAGAGCTAAGGGTTAGAGGATGATAGGAGAAGCCAGAATTTTCTTTTTTTTTTTTTTTTTGATAATAGATAATCTGAAAATGATTTTTTTTAATTTTTTAATTTTTTTTAATTTTTTTTAATTTTTTAAATTTTAAAATCTTTAATTCTTACATGCGTTCCCAAACATGAACCCCCCTCTCACCTCCCTCCCCACAACATCTCTCTGGGTCATCCCCATGCACCAGCCCCAAGCATGCTGCACCCTACATCAGACATGGACTGGCGTTGCTTTCTGGCAGTTGCGGTAGGGCTGCCTCCACTGGAGCAATACACAGATGTGTTTGCTTGCTTGTTTTAAGGAAGCTCAGTAACTTCCATCCATATCTCTGCAATTGCCCATTATCCCAGCTGAAAAACAAAATGCAGAATTGAATGGGAAAAAAAATCAATCTAATTGCACTATATAGACATAACTTATACAAAACAGCAGAAGTTTACAGGAGAAAAAAAAATGCCAAAGTATCTCTTAGCACCACAGAAAACGTACACTGCCATTTTTATGTGAACTAATCAAAACCCTAACCAACTTAAGCTCATATCACTCAGTTGCCTGATCAGGAGTAATATAAAGTCTCATTTATCAAGGACTTTATATCAAGCACTACTTCAATGTTTTATGTATGATTAGCCATCCTAACTGACCATAAGATGGAGGTGCTGTTTTGTCCATTCTGCAGATTAAGAAACGAAGATGTACCTCTTTCAATGTACTTCCCAAGCTCTCACAGCTGATCACTGGCTTAAGTAAAACAAAAACAATCAGACTCTTTAATAGATCTTTTGACCTAAGACCTAAATGCTTTGACCTTAAGGTCCGGAATTGAGTTTTTGAAGTGACTAACAATAAAAATACAGACATACTCAAGCATAATCCTTCTATGTCTATCTTTCTGTTAGATGCCCAACCCTAGAGACGTCACCATCAGACTTCGCTATAGGACGTGTTGCAGGTAAGGGCTCTGCCTGTAATGCTTCTGCCCTGCTGAGACATGAAGAAAGAGGTTCTCACGAAAGAGTCAGCAAGCTCCCAGGAGGTCCATTCTCCAAGATGACACCCAAATCTACCCAGTGTGTGTCCTGGATAACTCTGAGTAGGTGATGATTTTCTCTGTTCTTTAAGATTTGAGGGGCTCACCTTCCAGAAGGGTGTTTCTGGATCTTGAATGAACATTAGAATTACATGACTCATTTTTTCAACAATTCCTAATAAATCTATTCAATGCTCCACTTCTGGTAATGTCCTGAGTCACAGTCAGGCTAAGGCTTGGTTGCCCATTGTAGAGAACCTAGGCTTAATATAATAAGCTCTGTCCTTGGAGGTGAGGGGGAAAACATGGCTATTCCTTCAAGACATGCTGTGTCCAGGGAAAGATGCATATTTCCTTAGGAGTAACTATGGATCTAGCAGGCAGCGTGCTGCACGTGACTACAGAAGGTCCATCTTCCTACACTTGGGCCCGCAGTGATGTAACGTGTGCTGGGTTACATCAAGAACTAGAAAGGCCATATTCTGTTAAGGGACCCAGAATTCATGACTCTCACTAAGAACTGATGGGCATTCTTCAGACTATGTTCAAAATATGCTGTCAGTGTCTGGCTGTGAGTTGATCTCCTGGCATGGATCCTCAACCTCTAAGAACACTCTGCTCCAGAGCAGGGAGCCCCAGCCTCGGGGTTGTAATGCCTGCTGATCTGAGGTGGAGATGATTGTAATAATAATAGAAGTAAAGTGCATGGTAAGTGTAATGCACTGGAACCATCCTGAAACCATCCCCCTGCCCCCAGTTCATGGAAATATGGTCTTCCTCGAAACTGGTCCCTCATGCCAAAAAGGTTAGGGACTGCTGCTCTAGACCAAACACATGTTCTGCTTTTAGCCACCTCCCAGGCCAAAAAAATAAAGCCTTGCAATTGTACAAGCACCAATGCATAACTGGGCAGGCCTCCATATATATCCCACATATCTTGATTCATCATACTGGACACCTCAGCTCTAGTTAAGGGACGCTAATCTCAGTCAAGACCCCCGCCCCACAGTCATGCCCTTGTTCAAAACTCGCCGTCTGGAGTACTAATATATCCAAAGCCTGAGATTCTGGATGGTACCTGGTATTGCACAGCCACTTGTGAAATCATAAACCGGTGTACTTTCTCCATCATCCTATCACACAGTGCTCACAGCAGAGTAGACACTTCATAGATATCTACGGAATTAAATATCACAAATGACCACACCACTGGCGCCTTCACAAGCCACAATCACCTTGCAATCAGGAAGGCCCTGCACACAGGCACTGCGACAGCCCCAGATGCTTTGTAGAAGCTGCTGCTTCCACCTAGAGGTCAACCAGACTCAGTCCTCCAGAGAGTCCAAGATGAAATCAATTCAGGCTGTAAGCTCCCTATTTATACTGCAGTTTCACAAAAAAATTTTAATTTTTCAAAGTCCAATACCAACCTCAACTCCTTCTCTTTATAGAGAAATCGAGACAATAAAACACACAATAGAATGTCGCTTCATGACTATCAGTTCAGTTCGGTTCAGTCGCTTAGTCGTGTCCGACTCTTTGTGACCCCATGAATCGCAGCACACCAGACCTCCCTGTGCATCACCAACTCCTGGAGTTCACCCAAACTCACGTCCATTGAGTCACTGATGCCATCCAGCCATCTCATCCTTGGTCGTCCCCTTCTCCCCCTGCCCCCAATCCCTCCAAGCATCAGAGTCTTCTCCAGTGAATCAACTCTTCGCATGAGGTGGCCAAAGTACTGGAGTTTCAGCTGTAGCATCATTCCTTCCAAAGAAATCCCAGGGTTGATCTCCTTCAGAATGGACTGGTTGGATCTCCTTGCAGTCCAAGGGACTCTCAAGAGTCTTCTCCAACACCACAGTTCAAATGCATCAATTCTTCGGCACTCAGCCTTCTTCACAGTCCAACTCTCACATCCATACATGACCACAGGAAAAACCATAGCCTTGACTAGACGGACCTTAGTCGGCAAAGTAATGTCTCTGCTTTTGAATATGCTATCTAGGTGGCTCATAACTTTCCTTCCAAGGAGTAAGCATCTTTTAATTTCATGGCTGCAATCACCATCTGCAGTGATTTTGGAGCCCCCCAAAATAAAGTCTGACACTGTTTCCACTGTTTCCCCGTCTATTTCCCATGAAGTGATGGGACCGGATGCCATGATCTTCATTTTGTGAATGTTGAGCTTGAAGTCAACTTTTTCACTCTCCTCTTTCACTTTCATCAAGAGGCTTTTTAGTTTCTCTTCACTTTCTGCCATAATGGTGGTGTCATCTGCATATCTGAGGTTATTGATATTTCTCCTCGCAATCTTGATTCCAGCTTGTGTTTCTTCCAGTCCAGCATTTCTCATGATGTACTCTGCATAGAAGTTAAAGAAGCAGGGTGACAATATACAGCCTTGACGTACTCCTTTTCCTATTTGGAACCAGTCTGTTGTTCCATGTCCAGTTCTAACTACTGCTTCCTGGCCTGCATACAGACTTCTGAAGAGGCAGGTCAGATGGTCTGGTATTCCCATCTCTTTCAGGATTTTCCACAGTTTCTTGTGATCCACACAGTCAAAGGCTTTGGCATAGTCAATAAAGCAGAAATCGATGTTTTCTGGAACTCTCTTGCTTTTTCGATGATCCAGTGGATGTTGGCAATTTGATCTCTGGTTCCTCTGCCTTTTCTAAAACCAGCTTGAACATCAGGAAGTTCACGGTTCACGTATTGCTGAAGCCTGGCTTGGAGAATTTTGAACATTACTTTACTAGCATGTGAGATGAGTGCAATTGTTCAGTAGTTTGAACCTTCTTTGGCATTGCCTTTCTTTGGGATTGGAATGAAAACTGACCTTTTCCAGTCCTGTGGCCACTGCTGAGTTTTCCAAATTTGCTGGCATATTGAGTGCAGCAATTTCACCGCAGCATCTTTCAGGATTTGAAATAGCTCAACTGGAATTCCATCACCTCCACTAGCTTTGTTCATAGTGATGCTTTCTAAGGCCCACTTGACTTCACATTCCAGGATGTCTGGCTCTAGATGAGTGATCACACCATCGTGATTATCCTGGTCGTGAAGATCCTTTCTGTACAGTTCTTCTGTGTATTCTTGCCACCTCTTCTTAATATCTTCTGCTTCTGTTAGGTCCATACAATTTCTGTCCTTTATTGAGCCCATTTTTGCATGAAATGTTCCCTTGGTATCTCTAATTTTCTTGAAGAGATCTCTAGTCTTTCCCATTCTGTTGTTTTCCTCTATTTCTTTGCATTGATTGCTGAAGAAGGCTTTCTTATCTCTTCTTGCTAGTCTTTGAAACTCTGCATTCAGATGCTTTCACGACTATACTACACAATTATTTGTCGCAGAATATTCATGCCAACACCTTGAAACATCCACTCACCAGCTTGCTCTTGGTCCTCCCAATACACATCAATCGTTTTCTATAGATTTTCCTAGTCTATGGAAACAGACTCCATTTTGAAAAGGTGTTCAGAGGTGCAAAGAACATTTCCCAAGACCACTCTGCTGATTTGTGGCAGGATCCAATCTAGAAATAAGGTCTTTGGGCCCCAATCCAATGATCCTTTTGCCAACATCATAATTTAATGATCACCTGGAGAGTGATAAAATTAAAAATATTTAAGGGGGGCAAAAAGTCACACATAAGGTGGATTCAGTTGTCATCTCCCCCTCTATCCTACAATAACATTATTAACTATTAGTGCTTCTAACTATGGCAAGAAATTGAGCCATCTTATAATTGCTTCTCTTGTATAAAGGAGAAAAGAACACCAACTGAGTATCTAGCTTGTTGCTGCTGCTGCTGCTGCTGCTGCTGCTAAGTCACTTCAGTCATGTCTGACTCTGTGCGACCCCATAGACGGCAGCCCACCAGGCTCCCCCGTCCCTGGGATCCTCCAGGCAAGAACACTGGAGTGGGTTGCCATTTCCTTCTCCGATGCATGAAAGTGAAAAGTGAAAGTGAAGTCGCTCAGTCATGTCCGACTCTTCACGACCCCATGGACTGCAGCCTACCAGGCTCCTCCGTCCATGGGATTTTCCAGGCAAGAGTACTGGAGTGGGGTGCCATTGCCTTTTCCCTTGAGCACAGGAAAATAAACAAGTCCAACAGAGAAGTGATCCATTTCACCAATGAGATTCACCATAGAGTTCCTATTTTCTCCAATTTCACTGACAAATTAAAAGACCTAGTATTTACTGAGTGCCTAACATAAACCAGCTCTATTATGAGTATTTTAGACATACGTACTCATTTTATCTTCAAAATAACTAAAGGAATGGGTGCTGTCATTATCTGAACCTTGTACATGAGGAAACTGAGGCAGGGCACTGACTGCTTAGCTAAGCTAACAAAGCATGCAGCAGACAGGTGAAGTTTAGGGTTAGGCTGTTTGGGTCCAGGGTGGTGTCCTACACTGACACTTCCTCATCATATTATAGGCAGTATTAGGGTCAACACAGATGAGGTTTGGGAAACAAGAGACATCGTTTCCCCAGGATGCATCCTGTTCTGGCAACATGGTGAAATGTGAGATTTCCAGTCTCATAGCCCTAAGACATGAATTACAGTGGCTTCCATATGACAGAGCAGACCACACTATCATCCAGAAATACAGTCTCTACCAGGTTTCCTGGAGGACAGTATAGAAACTACGGATGCCCCAGTCTCTTCCTGCTGTCCACTCGGGATAAACTCAGTTGGTGCCATCTTGTCCTGTGAACTTTTCCAGCTTGGGCTCGGACTGGGTGCCCCACTCACAGACTCAGTCCTAGACATTACTAGGAACACAGGCCCTCCCATTATTCATTCTTCGTCACTTTTAAGCTTCACAGTTGAAGCCATGTTAGTCCTTTTATTGGTTGAGAAATATACTGGTGACAAAGCCAAGAGGAAAAAAGGTATCTTTCTACAGGGCAATCCTGTAGAATAAATTGGGGATCACCTTGAGAAAGCATGGTTTAAGCACAGAGCTACAGATTGAAAAAGGGGCCACACTTTTGCAGTCCCTCCAATCAGAAAATGGAGTCCATTTCTTTACCCTCTTAATCTTGGTTGTCCGTGTGACATGTTTTAGAAAATGGAATATTAGCAAAGGTGATCCAAAATGAAGATTAAAAAGTACAGATTGAGACTTGTCTTCCTTTGGTTGAAATCTTAAGACCATGATGTAAATGAGCCCTGGCAAGCCTGATGAAAATGAAGAACCACATAGAGGAAAACCTAGTCACCCAGCCAATAGCCACCAAACCGTTAGACATGTGAGTGATGCCAGCTTAGATCAACCAGCTGTCGTAAGACCCACAGATGCATGATGGCATCCAGCAGAGACCAGACCAGCTAGCCTGTCCAGAAGAACCTCCTAGCCAACCCACAGAATTACAAACTAAGTAAAATGGTTGATATTTTAGGTTGGTAAGTTTTGGGGTGGTTGCTACATAGCAAAAGCTGATACACACAGCAAATCATGGGAAGCTAGTTTGAAAAACAAAAGTAAGCAGCTTAAATCACATCATTGTAAAAGACAAGCAAGAAATTGGAAGGTAGTGGATTTTGTTTCTTTATACCAGGAGCTAAAGTACAGATAATACATTTTCCAAAGAAAAATGGTAAGAAATTTTAGAAAACAGAGGTTTGTTTAAAAGAATAAATGGTCTCTTCTGGAATAAAGCCCTATATCCATCTTACAGATTGTCAACAGTCACCTAAAACATTCTAGACAACATTACAAGGAAAATATGACCCATTGGACCTAGCCTATATGAAGTATAGAACAATCCTTTTCTTCTTAATCATTCAGTTCAGTTCAGTTCAGTCGCTCAGTCATGTCTGACTCTTTGCGACCCCAAGAATCACAGCATGCCAGGCCTCCCTGTCCATCACCAACTCCTGGAGTTCACTCAGACTCACATCCAGCGAGTCCGTGATGCCATCCAGCCATCTCATCCTCTATCGTCCCCTTTTCCTCCTGCTCCCAATCCCTCCCAGCATCAGAGTCTATTCCAATGAGTCAACTCTTCACATGAGGTGGCCAAAGTACTTGAGTTTCAGCTTTAGCATCATTCCTTCCAAAGAAATCCCAGGACTGATCCCCTTTAGAATGGACTGGTTGGATCTCCTTGCAGTCCAAGGGACTCTCAAGAGTCTTCTCCAACACCACAGTTCAAAGGCATCAATTCTTCAGCACTCAGCTTTCTTCACAGTCCAACTCTCACATCCATACATGACCACTGGAAAAACCACAGCCTTGACTAGACCGACCTTTGTTGGCAAAGTAATGTCTCTGCTTTTCAATATGCTATCTAGGTTGGTCATAACTTTTCTTCCAAGGAGTGAGCGTCTTTTAATTTCATGGCTGCAGTCACCATCTGCAGTGATTTTGGAGCCCAGAAAAATAAAGTCTGACACTGTTTTCACTCTTTCCCCATCTATTTCCCAGGAAGTGATGGGACCATATGCCATGATCTTCGTTTTCTGAATGTTGAGCTTGAAGCCAACTTTTTCACTCTCCTCTTTCACTTTCATCAAGAGGCTTTTTAGTTCCTCTTCACTTTCTGCCATAATGATGGTGTCATCTGCATATCTGAGGTTATTGATATTTCTCCCAGCAATCCTGATTCCAGCTTGTGTTTCTTCCAGCCCAGCATTTCTCATAATGTACTCTGCACAGAAGTTAAAGAAGCAGGGTGACAATATACAGCCTTGACGTGCTCCTTTTCCTATTTGGAACCAGTCTGTTGTTCCATGTCCAGTTCTAACTGTTGCTTCCTGATGTGCATACAGATTTCTCAAGAGGCAGGTCAGGTTGTCTGGTATTCCCATCTCTCTCAGAATTTTCCACAGTTTATTGTGATCCACACGGTCAAAGCCTTTGGCATAGTCATTGAAACCTTGCATATTTGGTTTAGTTGTTCTCGTCAAGGAGAACAAGGAGTTCATCATCATTTATACAATCACTCCACAAATACATGTATCAATACATAGTGTATGTAAAAAATCAGTGCTTGATGCTAAAGCAAAATCAGCCATGGTTCCTACCCTAATGGAGCTTAGGTTTTGAAGATGAAATGGGTGATAAATAGATAGATATACCACACAGGTAACTGTCAATTTAACATTAGGGCATTTGATTTCAGCAGGGAGGGTACAGAAACCATCCCTTGAAAAGAATGCTTGAGTTGGTATCTCAGGGATGCCTGGCATTAAGCACACATTTTGAAGAGCAAACACGTATTTGGGCAGAAAGACCAGAACCCCCGCAGCTGGAGAGAGGAAATGAGTAAGAACAAAGGACAGAAAAAAGACCAGGATGCCTGTGTCAGGGAGGGAAGGAGGTCACAACACAACAGAAGCTCAGAGAAGAGTACTGACCTTCAACATAGGCAAGAGAGGCTCAGACTCTAAAAGGACCCAGTTCTAGATGGTTGGATCAGTCCAGCCCTCTTCTTCTCCAGGAGGCAAGGAGCTTCTGGGGCTGGAAAGATGCTGTCCTCCAAGTGTTCATTCTCTTCTCTTCCTAGAGCACCCTTTAGGTACAGGGTGTAGAGATTGCCTCTCCACAGAACCCCCTAGCTTGCTCCCAAGGCCTGAGTGACCTCTTTCTCGAGTCCACACTTTTGAGGGTAGACCATGTTACTGGGAAGGGATTTCTAGTCCTGAAAACTGGCCACAGGACAGCTGTTGGTGGGGTTGTGGACAGATGCTTGATGGGTGGGTGGGGTGTCTATCCGGGCTCATATCTTCTCTGCTATGTTACAATATAGAACTACCAACAGTCTAGGAATTCTAAAGGAGACCCAACTTTCAAGATCATGATGAAGTTGTCTTTGTCAGTATAGAAGGGTAGGGAATATTTTCTTTAACAACTACTTGATTTAGAATTTAATATTTAGGCACTGGACTTATGGGCCCCCATTTTGACTCTTGCTTAGAGACCCACAAATGTTAGGTAGATTTACTAGGCAGGTAGGTCGTGGTGGAAGAACAAAAACCATGCAGGTCAGTGGCTCTCAAGCTTTACTGTACCTGTGAATTACCTGGAGATCTTGCAAAAACAAAGGCAGTGATTCTGCATTTCTATTGAGAGTAGGGACCACACTTTAAGTAGCAAGGTTGTATAATATTTTAACTTCGGGTTCTGTTTTGAGTGGTGTTATTTTTGTTTTTCCAAGAGTCAGTCTTTGGTTAATTTTGCCTTTTTGTTTTTGGCTGCACCATGCAGCATGTGGGATCTTAGTTTCCCTACCAGGGATCAAACCTGTGCCCCCCTGCAGTGAAAGTACGGAGTCTTTAACACCGGACTACCAGGAAGTCCCCTTTGGCTCAGTTTGGTTCTTGAGGGATTTCATGCAACAGGTTATCATTCTGAAAAGAGGACAATAGGTGGGGTGCGAAGAATGGATTAGCGGGCAGAGAAATGCGCTGACTACATTGGGCAGGAGAGAAAGTAACCACAGATGTTTAGAAGGTAAGATCTGCAAGACTTTGTTAAATTAGGTAAGAAAGGGAGAAAGTGACTTGCCTTCAGGAGAGACAAAGTTCAAAAAGGGGAATAAGTAAATGAATGAATGAATTGCCTGTCATTCTCTCATCAAAGTGAATGAAAATGAAAGTCACTCAGTCATGTCCGACTCTTTGTGACCCCATGAACCATATAGTCCATGGAATTCTCCAGGCCAGAATACTGGAGTGGGTAGCCTTTCCTTTCTCCAGGGGATCTTCCCAACCCAGCGATCGAACCAGGTCTCCTGACCCAGGAATTGAACCGGGGTCTCTGCATTGCAGGGGGATTCTCTCATCAAGGGTTTCAGGATAGCAAGAGTTAAGATAGTCTTAAATATGTGTGATTTTCAGAGACTTGACAGGCATTTTTCTGTTCCCTTGTAAATAGCTGGAAGCTGTCTTTACCCAAATTGTTTTTAGTCTTCCTGGGTGGTTTTTTTCCCCCCTTCCTTTAATTAAGTTGTTATGACTGGCACATGCTCTTCTCCAAGTGATTTCTCCACGGCCTAAGTGATTAAACACAGAACAGCACTCACTCCACCCTTCCCCAGAGCGATACTCTGAACTCTGAGAGCCCAAGCGTCTCTCTCCCTGGGGGGGCTGCCCTCTCAAAAGAGGCTTGCTTGCATCCAGGCTGGGCTCTTGGGAATGTTTCCGGACTTCAGAGATTCATTTTCTTCAGCACAGGGGAACAGGATTCAGCGCCCTCCTGGGTTAATCACTCAGCTGTAGCAGCTGCAGAAGTAAGCTACCCCAGGGGACCGGGGCCTCAAGGGAACTGGTTATCTCCTGCAGCACGTGGCACACCCGGATACGATGCCAACGACGGTTTCTGGCTCTGCCGATCCCACCCCCATCTTCCCTTCTCCAGTTTTCCGCTGTGGCTCACAAAAGGCACAAGAGGTGCACTTGGAGGAACTTCCAGCCTGAGTTCCAAGACGGTGTCTTAGCTTTCTCCTGAATACCTGAGGAAACATTTAAATTCCGCGCACAGGGCTCCCAGCCTCCTGCATCACGTATTTCCCATTCTCACCCTCTAACGGTCCCAAGGATGGCTGGCTTGCTCTGCATCCCTTTCAAGAACAGCTTTATCTTTTCTATCTTTACTTATTGTCCTCTCCCTGTCCCACTTGCTGCTTTAGAACTCTGTATCCCTTCCGTGGAGCTCTATACTTCACAAAGTCCGCTGCCTTCCCACAACACCCATGAGCACAGTCACCCTGTAGAGCTGCCAGACTGAGTCTCATTCCCGGGGGTCCTTGCTTCTCCCTCACTCTATAGGATTCTCAGAAGAAGGCATGTGGGAGATGGGCCCCACGCCTGGTGTTTCCTTTGCCTGGTCATGATGACTCAAAGGCAAGGCCCGTTTTCTCAGTGTGGGGCCTCTCAGGGTGGGTCACCAGGAGTGATGCGGGCCTGGCCGTGCAGGAGGGAGTGCCGGGGCTTGTGGAAAGCCGGAGGCCCATGTACCCTGCTGAGAGGAGACAGCCTCTGCTCAGGTCCAGCCAATAATCATGCAGGAGGTTATCCTTAGACTGCTCAGTGTTTCCACTAGAAATTGGAAATCTAATTTGACTGTGAAATTTTTAGATTTTTGTCCTCTGGCTCATCTAAATAAAAAGTAACAAAATAGCACATCCGCAGGCCTGTGGTATATGCCCTTCATTCTCTAGGTCCCTTGGCGTAAAGCACCTCAGAAACACCTTCTCATCACAGGTGTTTGGTAGCACATTGTATCAGCTCACCTGGCACTTTTTACTCACAGTGCCCTGGACATCAAGAGGAAAATTAGTTAATGGGTTATTGGAACTTCCCTGGCAGTCCAGTGGATAAGACTCCATACTCCCAATGCACAGGGCCTGAGTTCAATCCCTGGTCAGGGAACTAGATCCCACATGCCACAACCAAAAGTTTGCATGCTGCAACTAAGAAAAGATCCTGTCCATCGCAACAAAGATGGGTGATCTCAAGTGCCACAGCTAAGACCTGGCACAGCCAAATAAACAATTGCTGCCTTAAAAAAATAATAATAATAAAGTAAAATCAGTTAAAAGAGCTCAAAATGTTAACCTACATCTCCCAATACGTCTTCCATCAGACTGTAATCTGAATATAACCAGGCAAGACTGAGGTTTCTCTTTGCTTGTCAATGCATCTAAGAGCAACAGCATCTGCCTTTAGAAGCTTAGAGAATAACATTAGCCTTTCTTTTAGATTTCCGTAAAGGAGTGGCATTACCAAGGTCATGGAATTCCTCTGAAAGCTAATTTTTAGTTATTGTTTTTTCTCTCCCTGCCCAGAGGCCCGCACAGCAGCTGTCAAGCATCTCCCTGTCTCTCTTGCTGTATCTATACAATCCCCAAACATTCATTTTCCCATTGTAATACTCCTCTGCTCAGCTGCTTGCCAGTTAGCTCCGTGGTAAAGACTCCATCTGCCAATGCAAGAGACTCAAGAGACGCAGGTTCAATCCCTGGGTCAGGAAGATTCCCTAGAGAGGAAATGGCAACTCTTACCCGGGAAATTCCATGGACAGAGGAGAACGGTGGGCTACCATCCACAGGGTCACAAAGTGGCAGACACGACCAAGCACTTTTGCTGCTCAGCACATGACTCTCCCATCTGGGGAAGAATACATTGCTTTTTGCTCAAACGAATCAACCCTCCTGACCCGGAACTGTGGCAAGAAAAGCCGCACACCTAGAATGTAAGAGTTATCCTCATCATTCGGACATTCTGATATTCCGCAAGCAAATGATCTCTGAAGCGTCTGCCATCACCCTGCAACCATCACTCCCAATCCCCAGAGCATTAGCCACGCTCGCTCCTAGCTCCCAGGGAATCCTTACGCGCTTGAGCCAATTCTCCCTAAGTTACTTGCTTAATGATTAGTCATCTAATGATCAAGTTATCTAATATTTAATTCTTTTCTGAATCCTTGCCAGTATCTATCCTTTTCTGAAATTTACTTGGTTTTTTAATCACTTTTAAAACAAACTTACCTGTGGGCACTCCTGAATTATGCTTGTATTTTAAATACTAAATTTGTACTATCCTGTAAATGTGCCCTTTAGGGGTATTTTGTATGCAATTCAATATTTTAATGCTATTTTAGTCAACTGTCTAATGAATTTATTTTTGTATATCAATTCTTTATATTTAATATCAAAAAGTTTGATAAAATATATCAAAGAAGACACAAATAAATGGAAAGCTATCCTGTGTTTCATAGATGAAAGGAATATAGTTAAAATGTCAATACTACCAAAAGTCATCTATAGATTCAATGCAATCCCTATCAAAATTCCAAAGGCATTTTTTACAGGAGTAGAAAAAGCAAGCTCTCTTTATTAAAAGATTATCAGATGATAAAAGAAGGTATGAAAAGCCCAGAAACACCTGTATGAGCCATTTGCCCTGCTGGGATGGAACTTGAGAGCGAAAAATAGACAATATTGACAGCAAGACATTTGACTGGTGTACTCTCCTTTCAGGGCTCTGCTGAACATGTGTCTCCTGTTCCAAAGGGAAAATATGACAGGGATGGAGAAGATATATTCTTTCTGAGCTGCCTTTCAGTGTACCAGTGCCATCTGGCCCCCTAAAAAGCTTTAGAAATGGAATGCCCAAAGCATGGGGCTCCTTTCCCCACCCCCCCAAGCTGCCTCTAAAGCTGGATCTGTCTCAGTTACCCTTTAACCAAGGAAGCTCACCGTCATTCAGTGTTTTTCCCATTCTTCACTCTCAAGTTCAGCTTCTCACAGAATACAGTTGCCATCAGTCATTGGACGTAACCCACGACTGCTAAGTTTATCACAACCTCCGGTCCAATTTCCATAAAATCACACTCTACTTTCTCAAGCCAGAGAAATTCAAGAGTTCCCAACAGACAGTGTCTGAGACAAGACGCCTGTCGCCCGTCGGGCGTGGAAACGTCCTCCCTATAGGGCACAGGCAACACTGCCTTCGGTCCATGGCCGCAGCAGTAGGTGGGGGAGATCCGACCAGCCAGGACTAGCAGCCCTGAGCTACATGCCGGGCCTGCCACTAACCAGCTGCTTGGCCTTGCATAAGCCACTCCCTATCCGACTGTCCCTTCCCCAAAGCCAGGGCTTGGGGACAACAATTTCTTGGCCCTTTCCAGCTTCACAGGGCTCCTCAGTCACCCAATCACCCCAGCTCCCCAGGCTCCAGAGAGTCAGCTCTCCTCACACACGTGCAGAAACAACAGCTGGACCCCAAACATTTTGTGGGTCTTTTGAAATTAGTGCGGATGCTTTCAACTTTCCAAACTTCTCCTTCCTCCTATCTGATTGTTTTCCTTATTACAAAAGAAGCACATGCTTATTGTAAAAACATTCACGCACGCGGAGAGCAGAAGAAAAGAGAAATCACTCACAATGCCGGATTCTTTCAGTCTGTGATGGCATGTATGGGTTCTACATACTATCTGTTGCATTTTTCTACTTAATATTACATTGACACATTTCTCCTTACTTTTTATGTCATTTGAAAACATAATTTTAATGGCCACAGTTGCTGTCTTGTAAGATTGTGCCACACATCAGTTTGCCAACTTATATATTTTTCTTTTGTTTGTGCCATCCCTGTCTTCTCTTCTTTGAATAGGCCTAGTTGCTCTAAAGAATATTAATATATATATGAAGTGCTCAGTTTTTTAAAGGTTGCACATTTTTTAAAACTCCTCCCGTTGAGAAGTAGAATATAGAATCCTCTTTAATCAGGACTGGATTTATGACACATTGGCCACTAAGAGAACAAGGCAGGGATTTCCCTGGTGGTCAGTGGCTGGGACTTCATCTTGCAGCGCAGGGGGTGCAAGTTCAATTCCTGGTCAGGAAGCTAGGCTCCCACATGCCTCACAGCCAACGATCCAAAACACAGAGCAGAAGCAGTGCTGAAGCAAATTCAACAAAGACTTTGAAAAAGGCCCACATCAAAAAATTCTTTAAAGAAGCAAAGAGAACAGCAAGGCAGAAATGATGCTATGTGACTACTAAGGCTGGATCAGAAGAGGTTGTTCAGTTCCCACTGACTATCTTAGAAGACTTGCTCTTGGACTGTTTGTTCTCAATATACATTTTCTTGGAACCCAGCCACCATTCTGTGAGGAAGCCCCTGCCAGATGGAGAGGCCATGTGTAGGTGTGCTGGTCAACAGCCTGTCCTTCAGCCTCAGCATCAGACATGCAAGGAAGGAAATCAACATGGAAGCTAGCCAACTCCCAGCCCCAGCTGTCTAACCCCCAGATGTTCAAGTCACCCCCAGCCAGTCAAGTCTCCCCAGCTGAGTCCTCAGTCATCATGGAACAGGAAAGAGTCTCTCCTTTGCCTTGTTCAAATTCCTAGCCCACAGAATCATGAGCAAATGAGAGTTATTGATTTACACCACCAAGTTCGGGGGGTTTGAGCCAGCAATAGTACTCAGAGTGCCACAGACTAAAATCAACATGATTAGGAAGCATGGTGAAAAGCATGTACTAAAAGACAGCGTTAGAATAGAGATGTGTCTAAATGAATTCATCTTAACCTACAGGGAAAATAAAAACTGTGATTCTTAGACAATTCTATGGGACTCCTGTATAAATTTGTCAGCTGCATCATGCTTTATCTTTGAAACAGCCAATCATGAATGCTAAAAATACAACCAAAGTCCTTAGGGAAGAGAAGCTTACAATGAAAACAATTACAAGGAGTTCAGATACAAAATAATTCCAGCATCTTGGTTTGGAAGCGGGAATCATGGCTTACTCTGAAGAGGGCAATATTGAAAAACTCTTCAGAGCAAAAGTTTTGGAATCAGATTCTCCTGGGCTTAAAACACAGCCTTGTTATCACCTTGCCAATTCTTTCATCTCTGAGACAGAAAGACTACCTCACTCCCAAGCTTGTTGTGGGGCTTAACAGATGTAATGGACAAAGTGCCTGGCAGAGTTGTGCTTGGTCAACGGTCACTGTTATTACTCATGTTCCCGTCACTGCTACTATTACTGTTAGAGTTGTGCCAGCCTAGCAGAGGAGGAAAGGTGACTGCTTCGGCTGAAGAAAGTTCTCTTCAAAGACAAAGACTATATTATTGCGTTTTATGATTCTGGTCATTGCAGTAAGGAAGAGAGTTTATAGAGCTGAGATGAGATGGTGAGGTGGTTGGATGGGAAAGGGGAAGGATGCTGCTGCATGCATGTGGGATCTTGGGGCAGAGCCCTGAGAGGTTTACACTCAGGTCATAAATGTACTAGAGACCTCGAGTATACTCCCTTTCTTTGCTGTGCTAGCGAGGCATAAAATGCGCATGCTCAACCACTCGTCCAGTTAGAAGATGCCGATTAAGGATCCTTACAGTCTGGGATCCCTGGGGGGCAGTGAGGACACAGGAAAAGTAATCACAAACAGGACGGAGCTTCCCTGGTAGCCCAGTGGTGAGCAGCCCACCTTTCAATGCAGGAGACGGGGGTTCGGTCCCTGGTCCTGGAAGATGTCTCGGAGAAGCTGAGCTCCTGTGCCACTACGACTGAGCCTGTGCTCCAGAGCCCCGGAACCACCCTACTGAGCCCATTGCTGCCACTCCCAAAGCTCCTGCGCCCCAGCGTCTGCGCTCCGCGAGAAGAGACGCCGCTGCAACGCGGGAAGCGCACACGGCTACTAAAGCGCAGCCCCGCACTCGCCGCAGCCAGCCGGAAGCGTGCACAGCAGCGGAGACCCAGCACAACCAAAGTAAGTAAATGAACAAGTGTCTCTTCAAGATCCTTTAAAATATATATTAGAGATAGATACATATATAAAACAATTGAAGAAAAAGCAAGAGGAGGTGGAAAATAAAGTTTAAAATGATAATAATAAACAGGACCCAGTCCTCTTTAAACCCTCCCTATTCAGGGACAAGCTCTGTCGCTCACATGCACTGTGATGAGATTACAATTACAAAGTGCTCTGGGGGGAAAAAAGGAAAGAAAAAAACTGTAAAAGTTCTAATAGTCCCAGACATTTTACAAAGCCCTTTTCACAGTCATCATCTCAATGAGTCTTCCAAACAACTCTGAAAATAGATATGATTATTACATCCATTTTACAGATGAGAAGGCCAAGACAGAGAGGCTGAGACGAGTTCCCAAGGTTGCAGGAAGAGTCAGTGATGGAGCTGGACCTCGACCTCCCCCTGCGCTGGGCTGGCGTAGGCACGGCATCCACCCGCCACACAGCTCTGCTGCACTCAGACAGGAGCACCAAGCCCCCAGCCAAGGCTATCAGTGCTCAGAAGCCTTCTCTGCAGTCGGTTTGGGCCACGCGATAGGATTCTGAGCTAAGGCAACATGAGTACTTCCAGGCGAAGGCAGCCCAGTGCCAGCGTGCTCCCTCCTGGCTCTCTTCCTCCTGGAGAGCTACCGTGATGAGCATGTGCTGAAACGGAGCCTCTAGGGACAGGAGCCTGGACACCTGAGTGTCTGCTTGGAGAAGAGCCTCTGCAGGTCCATCCGATTTTGCACAAGAGACAAACTACTTCTTACTGTGTGTGGCCTCTGAGATTTCAGGCTTGTTACCCAGCAGAGCCTCTCCTACCTGGCCAATATCAATCTTTATAATTCTTTGCCTAGTGTCATGCTGGATACTGAGCATAACTGGGATCGTAAGGCAGTCTCTGCCTTTAAGAAACTGACAACGTTATTGAGCTATATGCCAAGGGAAGGGTTTCTGAACAGATGGCCAGGCTGAGCCAGCGTTAGACCGTAAATACCACTGACAGGCCCTGTCATCACATTTTGCAAGAGTTGTCACGTAGGCACTGGTGGGTGGTGGCTGCCATTTTTAAGAGGTTGCTGCAGGGCGAGTTGGAACGAAGCACTGAGTCTGGACTCAGCATCATCTCAAGTTGCCTGATTCTCCTCCCGGAGCCCCCACATCTATCTCGACTGATTCATGGTTTTGCTTCATTCCAGGTGTGTAGTGATGGCATCGCTCAGTTTTTACCAGACACCTGGTCAACGGCCCTCGTTTCCCTACGTTTCCCCATGTCATTCCTGCCTCGTCTTGGAGCTAACGTGTGCCCAGGATGCCTGGCTTCGATCATGCTGTAACCCAGTTGTGGGCAGTTAAGGATGCGCACCAAGCACATCCCTTTGACTAAAGAGCTGGTCACCTGGGTCAGCAGAAAGAGCCTGTCACCTCAGCCAGAGCCTTGTGGATCAACTTCAGCAAGCCACTCAGTCTGCTCACCTGCAAAACGAGGAAGCTAGACAGGATGGGCACCGTGGTATCTCCAGGTGAAATAATGATAATACTCAAGGCCACATAACTCGTCAGTGCCAGAGAAAGGATCAGAACCCCACTCTGGGCCCACTAGCCTATTTCATCTGACACACAGTAGGGATCAAGTATTACATTTCATTTGACACATGAAAATTTCTCAGGATGGCCACCCAAAAACCCAGGACAATGCTCATTACTCCCATAAAAAGTGTCTTTAAATCCTGACTATTGGTAGAGAAACAATGTCCTCATGTCAACCTTGTCTCTGGCTGTGTTCTCTTTACTCTGGAGAATAAGGGAGAATTTACTCCATCACTCATTCACTTCACACACACTTATTGAGCATCAGTGCTGTTGAGCATAGAGCTGGAAATAGCAAAATAAAACATGATCCCTGATTAAAGAACCAAAGTCCTTTTCAGAAGACAGGCCCACGTTCTAGGGGTATCATGGAATTATGGTGTTGGGCCACTCAGAAAGGGGTCTTGGAGTGGAGTCTTGAAGCACAAGTAAGAATTCACCAGCTCTCACATCTCTGTGACTCTTTTACCCAAGTACTATTTAAGGGCAAACTCTCAGGCCTTCTAAGGAGAACAGCCAGCCTATTTCCTTTTCTTTTTCAAGTCTTATTTTTTTCACTTAACTTTTGAGACCCTTTTCTCACCATAGACTCAGAAGCATCTATTTAGAATCCCAAAAGCCAAGAATTCAACTTTTGTGTTACTCTCAGGGGTTCTGTATATTTCTTTCTCAAGACGATCAAACTCAGCTTTTCTAGTTTAAGAAATGCAAGCCTTGTAGGGAAAATGACTTCTAAAAAGAATAACTGCTTAGGCCAATACTTCAAAATATGACTCCTCTAACGAAGAACAGGCCCAAATACACACAAGATAGCAACACAGTCTTTCACAGAGTCAAGGGTCCAGCCTTACGTGCTCTGGAAGTGGTTTACAGCTAATAGTTTGCAGCTCACTTACAGTGAGGGTGTTAGGCAGGGAAATGTCCCTTCATGAGAAAGGCAAGGCTAGGCCTCCAACATGTCCCCAAGGTGTCACCAGTGACATGATGATTCCCTCCTCTTCATACAACCGTTAATCCTCACTAAGGGTCTGAAGAAGCCATTTACATGTTCAGTAATTTATTGATTTCTCTGGGGTTATCTCTCACCTCCCTAACTCTCTCATCTACAGCACCAAAGGCTTCTCTGCAACAGTGGGTGCTATTGTGATTCCTTGATTTCTAATTCATTTATCAAAGGGAACTGCTCCATTTCACTCACTATAGAGTCCTCACATTTAGAACAAGTGGCTAGTAGGAACTCAACAATAAAGGACAGAAATGACAAGGACCTAAAGAAGCAGAAGAGATTAAGCAGAGGTGGAAAGAGTACATGGAAAAACTATATAGAAAAAGTCTTAATGACCCAGACCACTGCGATGGTGTGATCAGTCACCTAGAGCCGGACATCCTGGACCGTGAAGTCAAGTGGGCCTTGGGAAGGAAGCACTACTACCAACAAAACTAGCAGAGGTGACGGAATTCCAGCTGAGCCGTTTAAAATCCTAAAAGATGATCCTGTTGGAACGCTGCAATGTGCCAGCAAGTTTGGAAAACTCAGCAGTGGCCACAGGACTAGAAAAAGTCAATATTCACTCCAATCCCAAAAAGGCACACTGCCAAAGAATGTTCAAACTACCACACAATTGCACTCATTCCACATACTAACAAGGTAATGCACAAAATCCTTCAAGCTAGGCTTCAACAATACATGAACCAAGAGCTTCCAGATGTACAAGCCAGGTTTAGAAAAGGCAGAGGAGCCAGAGATCAAATTGCCAACATTTACTGGATCATAGAAAAACCAAGAGAATTCCAGGGGGAAAAAATCTACTTCTGCTTCATTGACTCTGTTAAGCCTTTAACTGTGTGGATCACAATGAACTGCAGAAAATTCTTCAAGAGATGGGAATACCAGACCACCTTACCCGTCACCTGATATACCTGGATGCAGGTCAAGAAGCAATATTAGAACCAGACATGGAACAACAGACTGGTTCAAAATTGGGAAAGGAGTACATCAAGGCTGTATATTGTCACCCAGATTATTTAACTTCTGTACAGAGCACACCATGAAAAATGCAGGCTGGATGATTCAAAAGCTGGAATCAAGACTGCCAGGAGAAATATCAACAGCCTCAGATATGCAGATGATAACACTCTAATGGCAGAAAGTGAAGAGGAACTAAAGAGCTTCTTGCGGAGTGAAAAAGCTGGCTTGAAATTCAACCTTTAAAAAACTGAAATCATGGCATCTAGTCCCATTGCTACATGTAAATAGATGGGGAAAAAGTGGAAATATTGGCAGATTTTAATTTTTTGTGCTCCAACAGCACTGTAGCCAGTGATTGAAGCACAAGATGAAAAAGCCCTTGCTCCTTGGAAGAAAAGGTATGACAAACCTAGACAGTGCTGAAGAATTGATGCTTCTGAATTGTGGTGTTGGAGAAGACTCTTGAGAGTCCATGGGACTGCAAGGAAATAAAACCAGTCAACCCTAAAGGAAATCAATCCTGAATACTCATTGAGAGGATTGATGCCGAAGCTCCAATACTCTGGCCACCTGATGTGAAGAGCCAACTCATTGGAAAAGACCCAGATGCTGGGAAAGATTGAGGGCAGGAGGAGAATGGGGTGATGGAGCATGAGATGCTTGGATGGCATCTCCCACTTAACGGATATGCCTTTAGGCAAACTCTGGGAGACAGTGAAGGACAGGGAAGCCTGGTGTGCTGCAGTTCATGGGATCACAGAGTCAAATGCAACTTAGTGACTGAATGGCAACAAGTATTTGCAAATAGAAGGATCTGTACAATCTTTAAGGAAAATCTAGAATTTGTCTTCCTCATGGATCTGCCATTGGATTCTATCCTTGAGGAAATACTTGAAAGCAAAAATGTAAAAGTTTTTTGAGATAATTAAGAGATGAAGCTAAAGACCACCAAACCCAAGTCATTATAGCAAATATATAAGACAGACTAGATCCTAAGGGAACCCCAGGGAGCCAAGGAGCATATGGGATCTCACCCATTCTTACCCATAAGTAAACCCAGTGATGGGCTGGCTAATACCCCCAAGGGCCCTTGTTGAAGACAAAGGGAACTGGGATGGGAGTTGGGGCAAAGGGGAGAAGTCAGTCAGAAACAAGTGTTGGAGAGCCAACATGGGGAAAGGCAGGAAGGTTGTTAAATCTCAGAGTAGGAGTCCAGAATTGCACACCAAAGTTTGGCCATGAATCCACAATCTGGGATAGAATCTAGGAGATGAGATCAATCAAAACAAGTCTGAGCTGTGTGAGAGTAGGTGAGACCGGGAGAAGAAGAGAAGAGCCGCCAGGAGCACCACCACCATGATGCCCTACACCAGGACAACAGGGGCTGCTGCCCTGGGTGCCATGCTTTAGAGCTGCATGGACCAAGAGTCCCGCAAATGCAAACCATGCCGGCTATGAAGAGTTTTCTATAGCCACATCTTCCAAAGGGTAAAAGAAGCAAACGTAATACATTCAATGTGGTATGCTTTTTTTCTTTATACTGTGTCTTCCAAATCTACTATGCACTTTTTAATCAACTCATTCAGCACATCTCCATCTTGACTAGTCACACTGCAAGTGCTAAAAAACAACACGTGGCTAGTGGCTATCATACTGGATAACACAGCCTCAGGGGGAGCCACCCTGGTCCTCTTCTGGCTAGACTCCTCATCATGGGGGTGGGGAATCTGGGAGGCCAAGGGGACCAACCTACCTAGATCATCCACACCTCCTTCTAGATTATACATCAGATACGTGAGATTTTCAATTCCCTGCCCAAAGGGTGCATAGCCCCCTTCCAACGTTTGGATGGATCCTTTCTCTGGCTCCATCACAGGGAAGGGGTTACCATGCTGAGGGTGAACTCTGCTGATGTTCTGTGCACTCCCTTGCTGGAGGAGGTCCAAAGAGATGTGTGCTTGTGGGGGAGATAGAAACAGATCATGGATAAGTAGATTGAGATTTCTCTGCAGGACAGAGCTGGGGCAAGGAAGAGAAGACGGAGAGGTCGGTTTGACCCAAGAGCCTGGCCATTCTTCTCTATACCACTGCGTGCAAGTGAAGAACTCTGAGATCCCTAAGGATCCTATGTTTGAAGCTAATTTAACAAGGTAGGAAAATAGAACATATTTTGTTATCTAAGAGTTTGGTAGGACTTCTCTGGTGGACCAGTGGTTATGAATCTGCCTGCCAATGCAGGGGACATGGGTTTGATCCCTGGTCCGGGAAGATTCCACATGCTGTGGGGCAACTAAGGCCACACGCCATTAATACTGAGCCTGAGAGCTGCAACCAGAGAAACCACCACAATAAGGAGCCCACACACCACTGCTCCAGAGCAACACCCGCTCACAACTAGAGAAAGACTGTGCGTAGCAATGAGCCTCAGTAAAGCCAAAAATAAACAATAAAAAAAATTTTTAATACTACATTGCTAAAAAAGAGCTTGTTAGCTCAATTTATAACTTTTACTATTTAGTCACAGTATCTAATTTTCCATTTTTACTCTTATTCTTTACCCCACATATGCTGGAAGCAAACTCAAAGCTGAGTTTTTATGATTTACTGTACTCTCTGTTATTTACTTATATAATTTCTTACTTGTCTTTAGGAAAACTGTGAGGACATTAGCGCATCTTAAAAGATGAGGGTACAATAAACTCACTGCAACACAAGAGAAAAAACAAATTGCTTGGCACATGGGTTCAAGGCTCAATTTTACTGAAGGAGATGAAGTTATACTCCTTCCTCTGTGGAACGCACAGGGATTCTAATTAGCATAATTAATCATTCCTATCTCTTTGTTCCCCCAGAGCACTTTATTCAAAATTTCTTTTTTTGTAGATAACGTTACATGTCTTTATTTCCTTCTGAAACACTTGCTATTTATTTGGCAGAATCACAGATCCTTTAGAAAACAGTATACTTAAAGCCACAAGTCCTCTCCCTAGGAAATATACAACATATGACCAGCAGAGAGTACAGTGTCAAGGAGTGCATGGATTTGAGGTTAAACCCCCTGAGTCTGACTGGGCTATGTGAGAGAAGCCACTGATCACATCCCGTTCCATCTGAAATATAGGAAGCGCCCATGTCAGACAGGATGAATAAGCCACATGACTCAGGTATCTATTGCTATTTGGCAAACCATCCCCAAGCTTAGCAGTTTAAAAGAAGAGTGACCGTGTATTGGTCAGGATTCTACAGTTCAGGCAGGGCCTGGTAGGGATGGCTCTGCTCCAAGCACTGCTGGCTGGGGCAGCTTGACTGGGGGATGGAGAGGTCAAGCTGGCTCTGTTCACACTGTGGGGTCTTGGCTAGAACCACTGACGCTGACTGGACTTCTCTCATTCACTTTCCCTGGAGTCTCACCGCCTTGGGGACATCTCTCCACGTGAGCCCTCCAGCAGAATAATTTAACTTCTTCATGGGGGTCCAAGGCTTCAAGAGGGAGTTTCTAAGAAGTTCTTCAATTTGTTAACAACATGGATGAACTTTGAGGACCTAATTACTATATGAAATTATGCTAGTCACAGGAAAACAAGTACTGCAGATTTCACTTATATCAGGTATCTACAAAAGTTAAATTCATATAATGAGCAATATGGTGGTTGGCAGGGGCTAGTGGCAGGGGAAGATGGGGAGTCGTAATCAGTAGGTATAAAGTTTTAGTTAAGCAAGATGAATAAGCTCTAGAGGTCTGTTACCCAATAGAGTATCTATAGTCTGTGATGCACACTTAAATTTTTGTTAAGATGTTAGATCTTATGTTAAGTATTCATGCCACAATAAAACAAAACTTAAAAAGAATTTTAAAAAAAAAAAAGGGATATTCTGCTGGGGTCAAGCTTGCTAACATCCCATTGACCAAAACAAGACTAAGCCCAGAGTCAGTGTGGGGAAGGACTGCACAAGGGCAGGAATACCGGGATACAGGACTTACTGGGTGGGGGCACTGGGTAAACAGTCTACAACAGAGCCTGCTTGAAAAAAGAAATGAATAATTATTGAAAGAGTTAACGATACACTTGTCAATGATGGTGGGGTGTCTACTTAATTCCTCCTGTGAGACCTGAAGCCTCTTTCTCAGGGGATCTGACTAGATCATATTTTCCTGATAGGCACTACCCAGGAGCCCATGCCTGTCTTCCTAGACACATAGCAGAGTTTGTAATGATGTAGTCACGTGAGCACCTGATTTCCTATCAGACAAACCAAATTCTGGGCTCTTTGGCCATAACCAGGACCACTACATCCCAGCTCCTGGAACAAGATCAGACATATGGCAGACTTTCATAAATGTTTGAGGAAGAAAGGGGAGAAGGAAGGAAGAAAAGAGAAAGAAAAAGAGAAAGGGAGAAAGAAGGGAAGGAAAAGGAAATTCCATTAGAGGAATTCAAGGTATGATCTGGTTAACAGTAACATTCATTGGACAGTAGTATGTGCCAGCTACGAGGCTAAGGTTAACAGCTCACTTCATCTCCAGAAACCCTAAGAGAGAGTTAAAATAAATCCCTCCATTTTGTGGATGAGGAGGCTGAGGTTTACAGTGGTTATATGATTTGCCAAAGATGGAAGCGCTGGCAACTTGACCTCAGAGCGCTGTCAATCACTCTTAACCATTATATCACCTCGGAGGGCAAGATAACATTTAGAAGCAAAGGAAACCATGTAACAATGCATACTAGCTTTAGCATCCTCTCAAGGACTTTCTGAAAAAAAAAGAACACATACTGAAAAGAAAATGAAAGAAAGGTTTGTGGCTTTTGGGAGGAAACATGGTTTCAAAAGAATGGTGGGGATGAAGCCGGAAAATAGCCTGAAAACTGAAAGCATCAGGAAGATAATGAGGCAGAAGAGACTGACAGAAAAGGATTCTCCAGTGGGTGGACCCACACTTCATTGAAAGGGGGTGATGCGGACACCTTCCAGGAGGTGGGAAGGAGGATTAGCTAGTTACAGTATTCAAAGTGGCTTAGCAAAAGGCAGCTCCCAAGATGAGTCATAATCTCAAAGAATTATGGACAAAAAGTGCACAAAAGAGAAAATTTTATAGCAGGTACAAATTTTTATTAATCACAAAACTCTCCTATGAGCCTTCTGGTTTTCTGCTACAGAGATAAAATACTTAAATCTTTCTCTGTAGAAAAGTTAAAAAAGCATATAGCCCATATCCATCAGAATAACTAAAATGAAAAAGAGATGAATAAAACCAGCATTCGTGGGGCGACAGAAACAATGGACATCTCATAATCTGTTGGTGGGAGTGTAATCCAGTGTGCCCACTGAGGAAACCAGGTAGTCATTCACTGAAACTGACCACACATGCGAATTCTCTGATCCGACAGTGTCATTCCAGAGCATCTACCAACAGAAATGCATCCGTGTATTCATCCAAAGATGCACTAGAAAGCTCACAGCAGCAGCATCCAGAATGAACTCCAACTAGAAACCACTCAACTGTCCATCCGCATTAGAGCGGATAGGTCAATCATGGTCATTCACGCGCTGGAATACTACATGGTAGTGAGTATGAACCCTGCACAATTACGTACAAAACTATGCACGAAACTCACAAACATGGACGTTTAAAGAGAAAAAGAGGCAAACTCCACTGTGGGAAGTGAAGACAGTGATCACTTTTGTGGGGAGAGGAAGCTGTGCATGAGGGACGCTTCTTGGGGAAAATGTTCACTTCTCTGTATGGGTGTCCTGCTTACATAAAAATGTTCAAAGAAGTTATAGCCATGTTTAAAAACAAGATAAACATCATCAAGAACCCCAAACTAAATAGAGACACAAATGAGACGAGAAGGAGTGGGTAGGAAAAAGCCAACAGAAGTCACGTAGCCTCTCCTAGGCCCCATCTGTTAGGGAACACCAGGGGTCATTCTGAAAGTTCCTGGAGGAATCCTTAGGATGGAGATCTTGTGGGAGTGCACATCCCTCTCTCATGATGTCCTTGTTTCAACAGAGAGTCCCCTCCTGTTTTTCACCTCTAAGTAACAGGACAGTGGTCTCATTTCTCGCCTTTCTTTCCCTGGCTCCATGCCTTGTGCCTTCCACGTGGTGGGTTCAGAGAAAGTGCATGCTGACTGAAAGATGAGCACGCAGAGTTAAGCATCTGTTTTCTAAAGGCTGTGTCTTCAGTTGGATTCCTCTAGCAGCAGGCTCTGACACAAGGAAGGTAGGAGGCCATGTGCCTGATGCTCCCAGGAAGCACCTACAGCAGAGCAAGGGAGTGAGACAGAGAAGGGCAGGGGAAGATACAGGGTCAGGTACTGGATAGGTTTCCACTCGGGGCAACTGGGGCTCAGCCCCACAGGGCAGCTCACAGTAAAAGTCATCAAAACCTCACTAGGAAACAACTTGAGAACTCTTCCCTGGCCACGCACTGATGCTTAAACCCTTCCTCAGGCTGTCCACTCAGTGAGTGCCCACAAAGCAACCTACTGGAGAAGAGCTAAGAAAAGCAACCGAGCTCCAGAGGTTCCATGTCCCCTTGCGTATGTGCACACCGCACTTCTGAACAGTTTGCTCTGAAGGAATATGGCCTGATGGTCCTTCTTCTCATGCAGCTTACAACACAAACCACTACCATTTTCAACAAACAGGCATGGTACAAATTGGCTTTCTGTCTTCTGTTTCCATTCCAGGATCAATTAAAGCTGGAAAGAAGGCAAGATTCATTTTGAAATCTCCAGAAAAGTCATTTAGATGCCAGATTTTAAGATGGGTGTTTAGAAGATCTAAGCCTCAGCTACTTTGGAAGCAAACGTTCCAGCCCTACTCCCACCTAATCTCATCCATCTCATTAGAATTCTCCCCACCCATGGCTATTAATACTTATTCCATAATACAGTGAAGCAGGACACAAAATTTAGGTTTCTCAGTTAATCAATAAAAGTAGATTATCACGGCAAAGAAGAAATCTTCTACTGTTTCAATGCCATGTAATTTCAGATAATAAGTAAAATAATGAAAGAGGATTTTTAATGTATTTTAACCCCATAGGGCATTGGGACTGCTTGCATAGAAGTTTTGAAGTACCACATGGGGAAAAAATAGTTCCAAGCGAAGTCCATCTGAACACAATCTCCAGACAGGAAGGTATCAAGAGCCTGGAGGTCTGGTGAGGAAAGGTTATTTAGAGATGCTCTTTCATAACCACTCCCTGGAAAAAAGCAAAGTCCACCAATGGCATTTTGGTTCATGATATTGTACAAACTTACAGCCTTCAAAGCCAAGACTAAGTCTCAATGTTGAAAAGAATTATGACTGATTATGAATCTGGAAAAAAATTTACAGTATAAGGAATATCAGCACATTGATGGTTATATTAGTTTCTTATGTGATTCATGGGGTCGCAAAGAGTCGGACACGACTGAGCGACTGAACTGAACTGAACTGATGGGACTCATCATCCCTACATAACAATAAGTATTATTGTTTATTAGTCTGCAACAGTGTACATCCCAGTGGGGGTATATAATAGGTTTTCCCCTTCATGGTTCACCACCTTGACATAGCAAAGGGGCTTGTGTAAGTCAGTGAAGCTATGCGCCATGCCATGCAGGGCCACCCAAGACAGACAGCTCATAGTCAAGAGTTCTGACAAAACCTGGTCCACTGGAGGAGGGAATGGCAAACCACTCCAGTATTCTCGCCTCAAGAACTTCATGAACGGTATGAAAAAACAAAAAATATGACACCAGAAGACGAGCCCCCCAGGTCAGAAGGTGTCTGATATGCTGTTGGGGAAGAGCAGAGAAAGAGCTCCAGAAAGAATGAAGAAGCGAAAAAGATGCTCAGTAGTGGATATGTCCAGGGGTGAAAGTAAAATCTGATGCTACAAAGAACAATCTTGCATTGGAACCTAGAACATCAGGTCCATAAATCAGAGTAAATTGGAAGTGGTCAAGCAGGAGATGACAAGAGGAACATTGACACCTTAGGAATCCGTGAACTAAAATGGACAGGAATGGGTGAGCTTAATTCAGATGACCACTATAGCTACCACTGTGGGCAAGAATTTCTTAGAAGAAATGGAGTAGCCCCCATAGTCAACAAAAAAATCCAAAATGCAGTACTTGTGTGTGATCTCAAAAACAACAGAATGATCTCAGTTCATTTCCAAGGCAAATCATTCAGTGCCACAGTAATCCAAGTCTATGCCCTGACCACTAATGCTGAAGAAGCTAAAGTCAAATGGTTCTATGAAGACCAACAAGACCTTCTAGAACTAACACCAAAAAAGATGTCTTTTCATCATCGGGGATTGGAACGCAAAAGTAGGAAGTCAAGAGATACCTGGAGTAAGTGGTGAGTTTGGCTGTGGTGTTCAAAATGGAGCAGAGCAAAGGCTAACAGGGTTTTGTCAAGAGAGCACACTGATCATAGCAAACACCCTCTTCTAATAACACAAGAGATGACTTACACATGGACATCACCAGACGGTCAATACTGAAATAAGATTGATTACGGTCTTTGCAGCTGAAGATGGAGAAGCTCTATACTGTTAGTAAAAACAAGACCTGGAGCTGACTAGCTCAGGTTATAAGCTCCTTACTGCAAAATCCAGGCTGAAATTGAAGAAAGCAGGGAAAACCACTAGGCCTTTAAGGTATGACCTAAACCAAATCCCGTATGATTATACAGTGGAAGTGACAAATAGATTCAAGGGATTAAATCTGGTAGATAGAGTGCCTGAAGAACTATGGATGGAGATTTGCAACATTCTTACAGGAGGTGGCGATTAAAATTATCCCAAAGAAAAAGAAATCCAAGAAGGCAAAGTGGTTGGTTGAGGAGGCTTTACAAATAGCTAAGAAAAGAAGAGAAGTGAAAGATAAGGGAGAAAGGGAAATATATATACACCTGAACGCAGAGTTCCAGAGACAAGAAAGGCTTCTTAAGTGAACAATGCAAAGAAATAGAGGAAAACAACAGAATGGGAAAGACTAGAGATCTCTTCAAGAAAACTGGAGATATCAAGGGACTATGTTATGTAAGGATGGGCATGATAAAGGACAGAAATGGTAAGAACCTAACAGGAGCAAAAGAGATTAGGAAGATGTGGCAAGAATACACAGAAGCATAAAATTAAAAAAAAAAATAGTTCTTCATGACCCAGATAATTATGATGGTGTGGTGTCTCACCTAGAACCAGACATCCTGGAGTGTGAAGTCAAGTGGGCCTTAGGAAGCATTACTATGAATGAAGCTAGTGGAGGTGATGGAATTCCAGCTGAGCTATTTCAAATCCTAAAAGATGATGCTGTGAAAGTGCTGCACTCAATATGCCAGCAAATTCAGAAAATTCAGCAGTGGCCAAGGACTAGAAAAGGTCAGTTTTCATTCCAAACCCTAAGAAGGGCAATGCCAAAGAATGCTCAAACAACCATACAATTGCAATCATTTAACACGTTAGCAAGGTAATCCTGCAAGTTAGGCTTCACAGGGAGGCTTTGTGCACTGTGGTCCATGGGGTCACGGGGAGTCGAACATGACTTAGCAACTGAACAGCAATAAAATCGGTTTTCAGTAAACTACTGATTCAGATAAATACTTTAAGGTTTTGCATGGAGCCGCCATGGGCTTACCATGTGGCACTAGTGGTAAAGAACCTGCCTGCCAATGCAGGTTAGATGTAAGATATGCTGGTTGGATCCCTGGGTTGGGAAGAGCCCCTGGAGATGAGAACAGCAACCTACGCCAGTATTCTTGCCTGGAGAATCCCATGGACAGAGGAGCCTGGAGGGCTACAGTCCACGGGATCGCACAGAGTCAGACCTGACTCAAGAGACCTAGGAGAGCACACATTCTTTAAACTTCATCTGAAGATAATTTCAAACTTCTGATATTTTCAAAGTGAGCTGCATCTTAAGAAAGAAAAACCTGTATTAGTCAGGGACTTCCTTGGCAGCCTAATGGTTAAGACTCTGTACTTGCACTGCAGAGGACTCAGTTTCAATCCTTGGTCAAGGAACTAAGAAAGCGCATGCTGTGTGGCCTGGCCAAAACATAAAAAAAAAAGAAAAGAATTTTTTAAAGGAAATAGTCTGGTAAACCTGGGAGACTGTAGAGACAGGCACAATATCCAGCAGCATATTTGTAAAGGCCCCGGAGCAGGAAGGCCTTGGGATGGGACAGAAGTGGTTCTGAACATGTGACTTGGCCCAAACAGCCTACTTCTGATTTTCTGTCCTCAGGCCCCATCTTGTGGGAAACCATAAACAAGAGCCTTTAAATTGTGAGCAGCACCCCCTTTCTCTTATTTCGCTTTTGTCTTTCACTTTTGCACGGTTGAATGACATTTCCTTAGCATCCATAAGCCCAGGGTTTCTAAGAGTTCTAGAGACATTAAATCAGTTCCACACAAAAGATCTGAAAAATATATGCAATAATGAGGTGTATAAGATGGTTTGAACTGCATGACCCTCCCAGCTTCTTTCCTCCTCCTGGGCTTAGAAGGCAAGACTTTTTCTGTTCAATGTTTCTCTTTTGGTTGTTGGTTTTCTCTTACCCCACTGTTCTTCCAAGCTTCTAAATTTCCTTATCTCTTCTATATATCAGAGCTATTCGGTGAACAGCTTAGATCCCTTTGGTTTTAGACAATTTTTTCATCTTTGCCCTGGTGGTCATGTTGGTTTCTTGGGTTTTACTTTACTTTGTAGCTGATTTGTCTTACCTGGAGGTAGACAGGAGGCAAGCAGTAGCAGAAGGGACCCACATGGTAACACTGTGTCAATCCTGCTACTGCCAAGGAAGCACAAGCCAAGGAAACAGATCTCAGATCAAATCAGAGATTGTGCCTTTAGCCAAGTGACTCAGCAGCAGCAGCAGACGTACTAACACTTCTAAGAGAGTAGCAATGATTATCCCATACCCACTGCTTTTTTGATGACCCTCCTCCCGTCAAGATAAGCTGTCTATCCCACTCCCTTGAGCAAAGGCTTGTGTCCACGGAAGCAGTAATGCTGTGTGACTTCTGAGGATAGGTAAAAAAGGCCAGACAGGCTTGGAGTCCTAAGCTGTCCTGTAAGCAGCCTGACTGTCCTGAGGCAGACATGCTGTGAGGAAGCCCGGAATAGCCTATGCAGAGAACAGCTTCTACCTGCAACCTCTGCACACCTGAGCCACACTCAACCACCCAGCCAGGCCCTTCCTGAATTCATGACTCTCAGAAACTAGGAAAGATAATAAAATGATTGCTGTTTCAAGTCACTAAATTCTGGCATGATGTGTTATCCAGTAAGGCAATGGCACCCCACTCCAGTACTCTTGCCTGGAAAATCCCATGGACGGAGGAGCCTGGTGGGCTACAGTCCATGGGGTCACGAAGAGTCGGACACGACTGAGCGACTTCACTTTCACTTTTCACTTTCATGCATTGGAGAAGGCAATGGCAACCCACCCCAGTGTTCTTGCCTGGAGAATCCCAGGGACTGGGGAGCCTGGTGGGCTGCCGTCTATGGGATCGCACAGAATCAGACACGACTGAAGTGACTTAGCAGCAACAATAGATAAAACTGCATGACAAATAGCAGGGGAAAAGTGAAAATAGTGACAGATTTTATTTTCTTGAGAATGCTCAAACTACTGCACAACTGCACTCATCTCACAGACTAGTAAAGCAATGCTCAAAATCACAGCTCCGAATCACTGTGGATAGTGACTGCAGCCATGAATTTAAAAGATGCTTGCTCCTTGGAAGGAAAGCTATGACAAACCTAGAGAGTATGTTAAAAAGCAGAGACCTCACTTTGCCAACAAAGGTCCCTATAATCAAAGCTATAGTTTTTCCAGCAGTCATGTGTGGATGTGAGAGTTGGACCATGAAGAAGGCTGAGCACTGAAGAATTGATGCTTTCAAACTGTGGTGTTGGAAAAGACTCTTGAGAGTTCCTTGGACTGCAAGGAGATCAAGCCAGTCAATCTTAAAGGAAATCAACCTTGAATGTTTATTGGAAGGACTGATCCTGAAGCTGAAACTCGAATATTTTGGCCACCTGATGAGAAGAGCTGACTCATTGGAAAAGATCCTGATGCTGGGAAAGATTGAAGGCAGGAGGAGAAAAGAGCAACAGAGGATGAGATGGTTAGATAGCATCACCGACTCAATGGACATGAATTTGAGCAAACTGGGGGAGATAGTGGAGGACAGAGGATCCAAGTATGCTGTCTTTAGGGTCACAAAGAGTCGGATGTGACTTAGCAACTAAACAGCAACAGATATCCAGAACACCACCCATGTCTTAAAAAGTTTGGCCATCCTAAATTGAGTAAGGAATAGTAACTAGATGAGACCTTATTAATATACTATTTTCTTAGTGATCATTAGAGTAGTACTTTTTTGAAAGCCTGCATCTGGTTCATCCACCATGTGATTTTAATTCTTCTCAACTATTTTCAAAGCCTTGAGTTACAAGACCACCTTAGGGATATAAACGTAATATAGCTAAATCAAGTAAACCCAACAGGCCAACTTATGATCTTGGTGGGCTGGGAGGAAACAACTTTAATTCAACTTGTCAGATATCCACAAGCATGGTAATATGCTATATAATTGGTTTTCAAACAAATTATCCTCAGCTTTGCTAGTCTGATCTTACAAAAGGGTAACTCCATAGGGACTTGGTTTACTTGAGTCAGATGCACGTGAATGGCCTTGATCTCTGCTGTGCAAGGTGAAATAGCAGAGCTGACACGTGTACTGAATGATGATTCAATGTTGAAACGGGTTTCAGTGACATCACTAATAAAAACATCGGTCTCAGATGGAGAGGAGCTAACTTCTTGGAAGCCAAGTCCTTCAGAAGATGGATTTTCACATGATTCAGAGACTTCTTGGCATCAAGTGTACTCCATTGAGGTAAGCTGCCATGCTTTGAGAATAAAGAAGTGTATCAATTAGGTTCAGCTCTGTAACAAATCATCCCAAGTTTTAATGGCTAAAATTACCATTTATTTTATGAATGATTCTATGAGTCTTTTGGGCACTTGTTCTGGCCCAGGTTAGCTCAGTTTACCTGTTTTGGACTCTTCTGTGTGACTATGATCACTTGGCAGGTTGGCCAGAGGCTGGATAATCTATACTGGCTTCACTCACATGCTTGGCAGGTAACAGGCTGTCAGGCAACTGGGGATATTGTGTTCTTCTCCTTATGGTCTCTCATCCTCTGAAAGGCTAGCTTAGGCCAGGTATCATAAGGGTCTCAAGATTCAAATGCAAGAGAGAGCAAAGTACATGAACCCTTTAAGCTTGGCTAACATCTCACTGAAAGTGAAAGTGTTAGTTGCTCAGTTGTATCCGACTCTTTGTGACCCCATGGACTATAGCCCACCAGGCTCCTCTGTTCATGGAATTCTCCAGGTAAGAATACTGTAGTGTGCTGCCATTCCCTTCTCCAGGGGATCTTCCTAACCCAGGGATTGGACTCAGGTCTCCTGCATTGCAGGCAGATTCTTTACAATCTGAGCCAGCAGGGAAGCCCCTATTAATTAAAACAAATCATTTTTCTAAGTCCAGAAGCACATATGGAATATAGACTCCACTCCTGATGAAAATAAAGGCAAAATCACATTAAGGTGTCCATTCAGGGAAAGGAGGAATTGGAGGCGATTTTTTTTGCAATGGGCCATGAGGAGCTGCTCATGTAAACCCATAGCAAAAAAAATTCCGAGAACCACAGCTTTCATTCATCCACCAGTTGCTGCCAAGAAGGCAGAAGAAACAAGCAAACAATCCTTCCACTCTGGAAAGATCTCTCACAGCCTGTCATCTCCCCAAAAAGGAGCCAGAATATTTAGTTCTGGACAGTTAGCTCTGAGACACAGAACATAATATTTTTTTAAACAATAATGATACTGATTCAATATAACAGCTGTGAAAAGATCATAGAAGGATAAGTTAGGGAAAGGCCCCTTGGAAATAAGATTAGAGATTATATTTTAGCTCTGTAGATTTCACTGGGCCCTGGGAAAAGAAACACAGGGAAAAAAAAAAAAAAGGTTAGTTAACTTGCTCTCTCCTAATGAACATTATGAGGACAAATACTCTGTTCACATGGACCCTTTGGGCAGCCTGGTTAATTTGTTAAGCCCAACTGGACACATAAAGAGAGCCCTTTATCTTCATTAAGCCCGATGAGAATGAATGGCAAACTGCAGCCTCATTAGTCTGGCCTGATGGGTTCCATCAAAGGACCTGGAAAGCTCTCAAAAACCCAGATGACTTTAGGGTTGACTGGGTTAGGGCTTGTTCATCTCTTTTAACAAACACTGGGTGGTTTTATTTATATCCATAGACACAGACAAGCCATAATCAGCTTCCAAGGGTGTACAGCAGAGAAATACTTGGCTTCACAAGCATACACTAGTTTGTACACACACACACAGATGCACACACAGATTAACCAGCAGGATCATTAGGATGAGGTATACGAGGGGTAAGGAAGATAGTATGCCCTTTGTTCTCTCTCTGGCCACATTGACTGGATGTGAACCCAGAGGAGCCATCAAAAGCAGTGCTTAAGAACATGGACTTATGAGCAGACTGCCTGGATTTGAATCCTGACTTCCCCACATTCTAGCAGAGTTCCTTAATCTTGATGTGCCTCCATGTCCTTATCTGCTAAAAAACAACAACAACAAAAAAACTCATGGCTGAAAAGTTATTATCCCTTCCCTAAAAAACTAAAAACAGAACTATCATATAATCCAGCAATCCTACTCCTGGGCATATCTCCAGAGAAAACCATAATCCAAAAGGATACATGCACCCCAGTGTTCACTGCAGCACCGGTCACAATAGCTAAGACACAGAAGCACCCTAAACGTCCATCAGCAGAGAAACAGAGAAAGATGTGGTACCCACATACGATGGAACACTACTCAGCCAGAAAAAGGAGGAAATAACAGCATTTGCAGTGACATGAACCGACTTTGAGGCTATCACACTAAGTGAAGACAGACAGAGAAAGACAAATATTACATATCACCACTCATATGTGATACTTAATTTTTTTAAAAAGATACAAATGAACATATTTATGAAACATAAGTTACAGATATTGAAAACAAACTTGTGGTTACCGAAAGGGGAAACACTGTGGGGAGGGACAAATCATAAGATTTGTAACCAACAAGGGCCTACTGCATAGCACAGGGAACTCTCCTTAATATTCTGTGAGAACCTATATGAGAAAAGAGTCCATAAATGAATATATGTGCATGTAAACTAAATCACTACGCTATACCCCTGTCACTAACACAACATTGTAAATCATCTATACATCAATAACATTAAAAACTTACCATTCTTTTTTTTTTTTTTAAGTACAACCGATTAACAAACAACTATGCTGTCATCGTTTCAGGTGAACCACAAAAGGACTCTGCCTACATAAACATGTATCCAAACTCTCCTCCCATCCAGGTTGCCACAAATACTGAGTAGAATTTCATGTGCCATACAATAGGTCCTTGCAGGTTATCCATTTTAAATATCCATTTAAATGTGTACATGTCCATCCCAAACTCCCTACCTATCTCTTCCCCTGATCGTTCCCCCCGCAAGGAAGTTACCATTCTTTAAGTGCTTAGAAGAGCGCCTGCCCATTGTCAGCATTGCATAAGTGTTACAGAAGAAGTCCAGCTACCAAGACCAGCATGATGCTGCTAAGGGGTGGCTCCATAACACTCGAGCTGCTCTGGAGCCCAAGTAACAAAGTGTGGCTGAAATTTGGAGACACCGTTCTCTTCCTGTCCCAACACTGAGTCTTTACTAGTTTTGGAATGCAGTGGGAAGTTTTGGAATTCTTCTTCCTGAACCTTGAGATGTATGTTGCAGAGTGGACAAAGGGATGGGGTATGGCCAGGCAACATCATAAACACAAGAGGAAACGTAGTGATGATGGGCCTCGTGACAACAGCTGAGACAAGAGACGGACTGCTTCGTGGGGACCTGTGAGATGTCCTTCACGGAACTCCTAGAAGCATGCTGGGGTGACTTGACGGTTTGGGCCTGTAATCATCAGAAAGTGTCTTCATCCATGCGTCCAGCAGTGGATGCTGCCTTTCTCCTGGGGTGTTCTTTTAGATGATCACCTGAAGCATCCACGAGTGGCCTCTCCAATGGCCTGAGCATCCTCAGAGCATGTGACTTCAGGGTATTGAGCTTCCTCTGCAGCAGGTCAGTGCTCCAAAAAAGAGTCTCAGCTAACAAGGTGGAAACTGCATTGGTTTACGACCTAGCCTTGGAAGACACACAGCATTCCATCTGCTACTTTCTGTTCGTTACTGAGACACAAGCTTGCCCACGTGCAAAGGGAGGTGCAGTCCATAGACTGCACGTCCTGATGGACAGAGTGTCAAGGTCACAGGGCAGAAGAACACGTGAAATGGGAGGTGTGGTCGCGGCTAAAATGCCATCAGTAACAGGAGCTATAAGCCAAAAGATATCTGCATTGTTAGTTTTCATTTAATTTATTCTAACTTTACCTGGATGAGTAAACTATCCACTTAGCCTACACAATCCTTTTCTTTTTCAATGGCAGTATTAGAAAGGGTAATCCCAATAATCAACCTGGAATCAAGATTGCTGGGAGAAATATCAATAACCTCACATAAGCAGATGATACCACCCCTATGGCAGAAAGTAAAGAAGAACTAAAGAGCCTCTTGATGAAAGTGAAAGAGGAGAGTGAAAAAGTTGGCTTCAAGCTCAACATTCAGAAAACGAAGATCATGGCTTCTGGTCCCATCACTTCATGGCAAATAGATAGAGAAACAGTGGAAACAGTGACAGACTTTATTTTGGTGGGCTCCAAAATCACTGCAGATGGTGATTGCAGCCATGAAATTAAAAGACGCTTACTCCTTGGAAGGAAAGTTATGACCAACCTAGATAGCATACTCAAAAGCAGAGACATTACTTTGTCAACAATGGTCTGCCTAGTCAAGGCTATGGTTTTTCCAGTAGACAAGTGTGGATGTGAGAATTGAACTATAAAGAGAGCTGGGCACTGAAGAATTGATGTTTTTGAACTGTGGTGTTGGAGAAGACTCTTGAGAGTCCCTTGGACTGCAAAGAGATCCAACCAGCCCACCCTAAAGGAAATCAGTCCTGAATATTCATTGGAAGGACTGATGCTGAAGCTGAAACTCCAATACTTTGGCCACCTAAAATGAAGAACTGACTCACTGGAAAAGACCCTGATGCTGGAAAAAATTGAAGGTGGGAGGAGAAGGGGACAACAGAAGATGAGACAGTTGTATGACATCACTGATATGATGGACATGAGTTTGAGCAGGCTCTGGGAGTTGGTGATGGACAGGGAGGCCTGGTGTGCTGCAGTCCATGAGGTTGCACATAGTAGGACACGACTGAGCAATTGAACTGAACTAAAAGACAGATGGATTTTTAAAAACCCATCCAGTAACCACACAGAAAGACAGAGCTTCTTTCTTCCAGTGCCAGTGTATCAGTCCCAGGGAAAGATTCTGATTGGCTCTGCTCGTGTCACGTGACCTCACCTTGGAATTACTCTTGCTGTGGGATGATGCTCTGTCCCGAGCCAGGATGAGGGGTGGGGTGGCCACATACTTATTCCCTGGCCTAGGGGTCAGAATCTGCTGTATCCACTGAGTAAATTTATCTAAACATATATATGTATATATGGATGCACGTTTGGTCATGAAAATAAACAGTAACTCAAAGCCCTGTTTCACATGTGTTCTATTGTATTCTGTCCCCAGGAATCTTGACTGGGGAAACAGCTGGCTATCTTAGCTGCAAGAGCTGACTAGTATCTGGCAAGGACTGGTGAACACTTACAGACAGGCGAGGTGCTAGCTGGAATTCACAGATGAAGAAATTAGGTGGTGCTCAAGTCTTCAATTTTAGGGCCTCAAATATCAGAGGGCCCCTTGTTCTTTGGAAAGAGGACATGGGGTACAATGCCATCCCCTCCTTCTGCCTCAGAACACGCTTCCTGTTATTCCCAGTGGGGACACAGCATTTCTCTCGAAGAACTAAAATCAAGGGTACTGAGCTGCTTTTGTGCAGAGCTAAGCCATGCCATTCAAATTCAACCCTTTTATTTGGCTCTAAAAAATTTTCTAGAGGGATTAGTGAGAATCCTCAGTTTTTGGAGAGTTTTAGTGCAAGTTCAGCAGCCCTGAATCTCATCAGCCTGTTTCAGTCTTCTTACTGAGCTTGACAAATGACTGTCCACAGAAAACAAATTTAAATATGAGAGTTAATCTCTTACTGGGTATAACTGCAACAAAATTTCTATCGGATATCAACGTGAGCCTTCAGCCTGCGGGACTAATTGTTTCCTAGGTAAACATCTCTGCCTGGAAAGCGATCACTTCTGCCCATTAGTCTCCACGGACTGAGGAGAAACTCCCAGCAGCTGGGACATGTCCCCTCATGATCAGGTGATCAATAAATCATTTGCCTCAGTGCATTTCACCGGTGCCCAGTTGACCAGCATGATAAACGTTTGAATTAGGTAATGCTCCTTTTTATTATCAGAAATGAATTGCCTCAGGTGGCTGGCACCAATACAGTGTGCTCTTCCCCTGAGGAGAAGACTTTGCTTCAATCAGCTTTCAACTGATGCAGAAGACAAAAGCAAAATAACCACACTGCAAGACGGCTCAGTATCAATGTTGTAGGTTTCTTTTTCTGAATTTATTGCCACTCTTCATTTAGTAATAAACAATGTCATAATTTTCATAGTAACCATGGCATACCATTAAGATCAGTCACTCAGTCATGTCTGACTCTTTGCAACCCCATGAATCGCAGCACGCCAGGCCTCCCTGTCCATCACCATCTCCCAGAGTTCACTCAGACTCACGTCCATCAAGTCAGTGATGCCATCCAGCCATCTCATCCTCAGTTGTCCCCTTCTCCTCCTGCCCCCAATCCTTCCCAGCATCAGAGTCTTTTCCAATGAGTCAACTCTTTGCATGAGGTGGCCAAAGTATTGGAGTTTCAGCTTTAGCATCATTCCTTCCAAAGAAATCCCAGGGCTGATCTCCTTCAGAATGGACTGGTTGGATCTCCTTGCAGTCCAAGGGACTCTCAAGAGTCTTCTCCAACACCACAGTTCAAAAGCATCAATTCTTTGGTGCTCAGCTTTCTTCACAGTCCAACTCTCACATCCATACATGACCACTGGAAAAACCATAGCCTTGACTAGATGGACCTTTGTTGGCAAAGTAATGTCTCTGCTTTTGAATATGCTATCTAGGTTGGTCATAAACTTTCCTTCCAAGGAGTGAGTGTCTTTTAATTTCATGGCTGCAGTCACCATCTGCAGTGGTTTTGGAGCCCCAAAAAAATAAAGTCTGACACTGTTTCCACTGTTTCCCCATCTATTTCCCATGAAGTGATGGGACCAGATGCCATGATCTTAGTTTTCTGAATGTTGAGCTTTAAGCCAACTTTTTCACTCTTCTCTTTCACTTTCATCAAGAGGCTTTTTAGTTCCTCTTCACTTTCTGCCATAAGGGTGGTGTCATCTGCATATCTGAGGTTATTGATATTTCTCCTGGCAATCTTGATTCCAGCTTGTGTTTCTTCCAGCCCAGCGTTTCTCATGATGTACTCTGCATATAAGTTAAATAAGCAGGGTGACAATATATAGCCTTGACGTACTCCTTTTCCTATTTGGAACCAGTCTGTTGTTCCATGTCCAGTTCTAACTGTTGCTTCCTTACCCGCATATAGGCACACCATTCGAGCAACATTAATCTCTGTACTTCCGATGTTTCTTCTAAGCCCACAAAGGGAAGCTTTGTGCAGGGCATGGTGAAACATTCCTACTGGAGTCAAGTTCCATTTTTGTTCCCAGTAAACCTTGAAATGCTGGTAAAACAGCACATTATGTTGTTGTTGTTTAGTCACTAAGTTGTATCTGACTCTGGGACCCCATGAACTGTAACCCCATCAGGCTCCTCTGTTCATGGGATTTTCCAGGCAAGAATACTGGAGTGGGTTGCCATTTCCTCCTCCAGGGTATCTTCCTGACCCAGGGATCGGACCTGTGTCTCCTACTTGTCAGGTGGATTCTTTACAACTGAGTCTCCTAGGAAGCCAATGTTATGCTAATTAATATGAGTTAACATCAGCATCCATGTTCACCATAAAGGAATATCATCCTTGGCTATCCAAGTGGTGGAAATATTCTGGTGACTTTGAAGGCTCAAGGTTCATTTGTAACTTTTAAATAAAATTCATCAGATAATGACTGAAAGTTTATTGCAAATGAGGGATGGTCCTCTGATTCTCTCTCTGCTATCCATGGGCAAGGACACTTGGGCATCCAGCCCGTGTGCTCCTCAGGGATGATGCCCGAGTCTTCATCTCTGCTCTGTCTCTGATACCCAGCACGCAGTAGGCACTCAGTCAATGCTCACAAATGAAAAGACATTTCCAGCCAACTCTGAGGCAATTAAAAGCCTTCCTGCCATCCAAGACCCAAAAACTGAGTCTTATAGGATGGATGGAATTTAGTCCAAAGGGAAAACAGAAGACGGCCATCCAAGACAGAAGCAAGATGTATATACACACACAATGGAATATTACTCAGCCATGGAAAGGGACAGAGTTGGGTCATTTGTGAAGACACAGATGGACCGACAGAGTGTCACACAGAGTGAAATGAGTCAGAAAGAGAGAAGTATTATATGTTAATACATATATGTGGAATCTAGAGAAATGGAATAGATGATCATACTTGCAAAGCAGAAAGAGAGACACGGATGCAGAGAACAAATCTATGGATACCAAGCAGGAAGGGGGTGGTGAGAGGACTTGGGGATGACGCATACACTATTGATACTCTGTGTAAAGTAGATACTAGTGAGAACACACTGTACACGCAGAGAACTCTGCTCGCGGCGCTGAGGGGCCCTGAATGGGAAGGAAGTCCAAGATGGAGGGGATACATGTGTATGTATGGCTGGTTCATTTTGCTGTTCAGTAGAAACGAACAACATTGTAAAGCAACTATACTTCAATAAAAATTAATTTAAAAATAAACAACAACGAACAAAGCAACAGGAAGGAGGCAGGGATGGAAGACACAGGAGGCTGTGGACGTGGGAGCTGGAGCATCAAGTCTGCAGGAGGCTGAGGGCAGAGCTGGAGGGGGCACCTGTCAAGTCCTGGAGAGCCGGAGCACAGGCTTGGGTCTGTCCATCCTGGGGAGGCCTGAGGGGTAAGAAGCAGAGACAGGTGTTGGCCGGACTTCTGACTTAGAACGTTATTCAGGCTTCAGGATGGAGATGCCATCTGGGAGTATAGCTAGAGAGGAGACACCTTGGAAGTCTGGCACTCCTGATCCCCCTCACTGTCCCACAAGGACACAGCACAAGCTGGCTCTGGACTGTGTGCATCTCAACGTCCCTTTCCTTCCTGATGATGACCATTAGAAACATACCCTAGGTCCATCCGTGTTGCTGCAAATGGCATTATTTTGTTCCGATCCAAAATCACTCAGGTTCATAGACTTTCCCAGACCAAAACACACTGTGAACCCACTTGAGCATGAGGCATTGTTTCCAAGCTTCTTTCAAGAACACTGAAGGTTTTAACAACCAAAGGCCTGAATCTGGTACTGTTTTGTAAACATCAGAAGCTGCTTACCTAATGTGGGCTCTTTCCAGGCGAATCTATGAAAATAGATAACAGTTTCTGAAGACGTGTTCAAGAAATCAAAATGACTGAGATTAAGATGAGAAAATTGTCAGCAAGGACTCCAGACTCCTTTGAATCCAGGTTGCTGTTTTTTATAGCAAAGAGAGTCTAACTGGTTTGCCAACTCCATCAAAAACTCAGATGAGGAAACGTGCTTGCTTTCTAGCAAATGGATTTAATTAGAACAGAGAGAAAACTCACTGGTAGGAAAGGTTGTTAGGAAATGCGGTGGATTACAAAGAAACCCTCAAATGTATGCCTTCTACAAACTCACGGAGCACCCACTCTGTGCACGGCTCTCAGCTAAGGGAATCTACTCACCAAGAGAACTAAGATTTTGCCCAAGTAGAGCTTGCATTCCAGCTCCATGAGGTCTAAGGGAGACCAAACCAGTGAGCTCAGAGTGAATGCGAGATACTGGGCACCTGAGCCCAGGGTGGGACAGTCCCATGGGGGTGCAGTGGATACAGCCAAGCAAGTGATGAGGACAGGGCTTATCTCCAGGAGAAGCTGGGTGTGAAGAAAGCATTCGGATCGGCTAAGAGGCAGGGAATAAGTGTGAGCCTGGAAAAGAGGTTCTGAGTTTTGACCAGAGCAGGACAGGAAGACACTCACAGCCACATTAAACACATGGACTGCGTCCTGGAGAGAAAAGTATTCATGGCGAGGAGGGTCGGGGGATGAACTTATGACATGAGAGCATCTGGGCTGATGCTTGGAGAACAAACAGTAGGGCAAGAGACCAACAAGGCCACTTTAGGGGGGACACAGGAAAGAAATCATGGGACCCTGAGTGAGTGGGTAAAAGGATAGGATTCAGTTGCTATTTGAATGGGATTTGTGTGAAGCAGTGGCCAAGCCTTGTGACTAGAAGTCAGGTGGTACCATGAGCCACATGGGGAGGAAGGCAGGCAGGAACACAGGTGCTCAGCTGAGCTCAGCATCACTTGGGTGCCTGAACAGAGATGGCCCCAGCACAAGTCCGCACTCGGAGAGCCATGTGGACCGGGTGTGGCTCCAGGTCAGGAGGCTCAAGGTCTGTGAGGACCAAGGAGGTGGGTAAATGGAGGGTGCAGCTTCAGAAGGGAGCCACGCAAGCCTCTCTCCAGTCAACTGAAGAGGAATCAGTGCACCATTGCTCATCACCTGCATCCTGGCTGATGCCAGCTCAGTCCCGGGGGTTCAGCCCCATTACTCTTCAGGGCCCGTTAGAAAAGTGGTCTCCAAACTCCTCCCCTCCAGGGTGCCTCAGTACTCTGGGCTCTGAGTTTCCCTGGATGTCTGACCATTGATTCAAACCCAGGTCCTCTGAGAGCTTGGAGGGGGAGTGGACCTGAGTAGGGAAGCTTATCCACATCCTGGCTAACCCACCTGCCAGTGACTGAATGGAGTCCCTGTGACACCCAAGCTCTCAGTGCAGACCCCTGGTTTGGGCAATGTAAGTTCTCCAGCGCTGACCCTCCATCCTGAAGGGCTCTGAACCCTGGCGAGGGCTCCCTGCCCTGTGGTCCCCAGAGGCAAGCAGCTGCTCTAGAGTGAGCCCCTCTCCAGTGGGCCCTGGCAGCCTGGCCACTGCTGCCTTCACAGCTGCTCATGCCACAGGAGTCGGTCTCTCCTGGTGTCTCCAAGCCTGTCGGAGAGGCAGCCGCGCTCACCCACTCTGCGGCTTGACTCCGTGACACTCTGTGGTTTTGCTTCCTTGCTTCTTGATGTTAGAAGGGCAGCAACAATCCCAAGCAGCTCAGCAATTCTATCGCCCATAATCAATAAACCTCCTGTTCTTCAAGGATCCCTATCAGGGACCTGTGCGGTGTCACCGTGCTCCGTTCACCTACATCACTCAACATGAGTCAGCCCAAGGCATCATTCCCCTCAAGACGCCCTGTAACCAGGACCTGCTCCCTCTAGAAACACCGTGTGATCTCCATTAATCGCGGACACCAAAAGATGAAACAGATACGGCCAACACAAGGCACACAGGAGCCCCTGCACCCCTGCATTCAGGGGCGGCCAGCATCACAGGTGTCAGGACGCGAGCAGAGTCAACAAACTCCTCCTAAACATTCTAGACTTCTGTGGACCAGACCTCTGTTGAACCCTTTCTGTTGAACTCTGCTATTAAAATGGCCTCTGACCATGCAAAAGCCCCTGGGTGAGGCTGTATTTCCTGAAAACCTTCACTGACAGAAGCAGGCGATGGGCCACATGTGGCCAGCAAGGGGCAGCTGGCCAAGCAATCACCTGATGTGGTGCAGAGAAGGAGGAGGAGGAAGGAGAGGACGGAGCCACAGAAAAGGGCAGCTGGAAGGACGGGCAGCATGAGAGCCAGATGAGGGTGAGTGAGAGGGGCACGGTCACAGGGACGTCGCTGCTGGTCCAGTGACTCAGCCTTCACCTTCCCAAGAAGGGGCTGTGGGTTTGCCCCCTGGTCAGGGAGCCAAGATCCCACATGCCTTGGGGCCAAAAAACCCCAAAACATAAAACAGAAGCAATATTCAATGAAACACTTTAAAAACGGTTCACATCGGGCTTCCCTGATGGTCCAGGGGTGAAGGATCCTTCTTTCAATGCTGGAGACAATGGCTGGATCCCTGGTCCAGGAAGATTCCACATGCCTTGGAGCAACTAGGCCCATGTGCCCCAGCTTCTAAAGCTGGCATGCCTAGAGCCCATGCTCTGCAGTAAGAGGGGTCGCTGTAACCAGAAGCCCATACGCCACAACCAGAGTAGACCCCACGCGCCAAAACTAACGAAAAGCCCACGCACAGTGATGAAAAGCCAAAAATGATTTTTAAAAATGTTCCACAAAGAAATCTTTAAAATAAAGTCATGGTTACATATATGTGCACATATGGATATAGATATGTATAAAACACCTGTATATTATGTTCATATATAGGGATGTGTATGTATATACACAAACATATCTCTTCGTGTGTGTGTGTGTGTACTGAAAATTCTAGTCTCTTGCAGTTTAGAAGATTCAGTTTAGTTCAGTCACTCAGTCATGTCCGACTTTCTGCAAACCCATGGACAACAGCACGCCAGGCCCCCCGTCCATCACCAACTCCCGGAGTCCACCCAAACTCATGTCCATTGAGTTGGTGATGCCATCCAACCATCTCATCCTCTGTCATCTCCTTCTCCTCCTGCCTTCAATCTTTCCCAGCATCAGGGTCTTTTCCAATGAGTCAGCTCTTCGCATCACGTGGCCAAAGTATTGGAGTTTCAGCTTCAACATAAGTCCTTCCATTGAATACCCAGGACTGATCTCCTTCAGAATGGACTGGTTGGATCTCCTTGTAGTCCAAGGGACTCTCAAGAGTCTTCTTCAACACCACAGTTCAAAAGCATCAATTCTTTAGTGCTCAGCTTTCTTCACAGTCCAACTCGCACATCCATACATGACCACTGGAAAAACCACAGCCTTGACTAGACGGACGTTTGTTGGCAAAGTAATGTCTCTGCTTTTTAATATGCTATCTAGGTTGGTTATAACTTGCCTCCCAAGGAGTAAGCATCTTCATTTCATGGCTGCACTCACCATCTGTTAGAAGCTTGGATATACTGAATAATTGCCCTATTGAGAAAGCAATTCTGATAAAATAATTCATCTCTGAACTGAATGGGGAATAAGAAATCCTCAGAAGGACCCAGAAACAGAGGGACAGGGTCTATGTCCTCCTACAGCTGAGTCTCATAGAAAAGCCTCATCTCTAACAAGCACTGGGGTGTGTGTATGTGTGTGCCCGTGGCAGGGGGTGGAGGAGAGGTGGGTGAAGCACCTTGGTACTAGTAAACCTGCTCATGGTGGGCATCTCTTATGGACACATTCTAGCTACATGACCAGATTTATCCACTGAACCTCAATCTCACTCCCCTGCCTCCGCCAAAACCAGGAACACATCATGAATCCATGTATTGTTACTAATCAACACTGACAAGCTGCTACCTTCTGCTCAGAAACTACTCAGGGCTCTACGATTCCAGATCACTGTTTCTCATTAATGAACAGATGCCAAAGCCTTGGCCAAGGGTCAGTAGCTCAGGAGATGGGCGTGTTTTGGTACAGGCCAGTGGAGGGAACCCCACACTACACACCACATGCAGCTGGGATGCCTCAGTGTCAGGAATGCCTGTGGCCCAAGAAACCCCCCGAAATCATTTGACTTAAAGAGACAGTGCCCCAGGGAAACAGGTAGGGACCCATAAACCATCTGTGGAGAAGCTCAGCTTTAATCAGGGCCTCAAAGAACTCACAGATATAGTTTCAGGGAAAGTGGGCAGTTCACAGACAAGCCATGTGAGCATGAAGAGATGTGGGTTAGGTTCAGCTCACTCGCTCAGTCATGTCCGACTCCTTGTGACCCAATGGACTGCAGCACGCCAGGCTTCTCTATTCATCACCAACTACCAGAGGTTACTCAAACTCCATGTAGAACTCCGCAGAATCGGTGATGCCATCCAACCATCTCATCTTTTGTCATCCCCTTCTCTTGCCTTCAATCTTTCCCAGCATCAGGGTCTTTTCCAATGAGTCAGCTCTTCACATCAGGTGGCCAAAGTACTGGAGTTTCAGCTTTAGCATCAGTTCTTCCAATGAATATTCAAGACTGATTTCCTTTAGCATTGACTGGTTGGATCTCCTTGCAGTCCAAGGGACGCTCACAGAGTCTTCTGGAACACCACAGTTCAAAAGCATCAATTCTTCAGTGCTCAGCCTTCCTTATAGTCCAAATCTCACATCCATACATGACTACTGGAAAAACCATAGACTTGATTAGATGGAACTTTGTTGAAAAAGTAATGCCTCTGCTTGTAAATATGCTCCCTAGGTTGGTCAAGGCTTTTCTTCCAAGGAGCAATCCTCTTTTAATTTCATGGCTGCAGTCGCCATCTGCAGTGATTTTGGAGCCCCCCAAAATAAAGTCTGTCACTCTTTCTATTGTTTCCCCATCTTTTTGCCATTAAATGATGGGACCAGATGCCATGATCTTAGTTTTCTGAATGTGGAGATTTAACCCAACCTTCTCACTCACCTCTTTCACTTTCATCAAGAGGCTCTTTAGTACTTCACTTTCTGCCATAAGGGTGGTGTCATCTGCATATCTGAGGTTATTGATATTTCTCTCAGCAATCTTGATTCCAGCCTTTGCTTCATCCAGCCTGACATTCCTAATGATGTACTCTGCATATAAGTTAAATAAGCAGGGTGACAATATGCAGCCTTGACATACTCCTTTCCCTATTTGGAACCAGTCTCTTGTTCCATGTCCAGTTCTAACTGTTGCTTCTTGATCTCCATACAGATTTCTCAGGAGGCAGGTCAGGTGGTCTGGTATTCCAATCTCTTTCAAAATGTTCCAGAGTTTGTTGCGATCCACACAGTCAAAGGCTTTGGTGTAGTCAAGATGGCAGATGCTTTTCTGGAACTCTCTTGCTTTTTCCATGATCTAGCAGATGTTGGCAATTTGATCTCTGGTTCCCCTGCCTTTTCCAAAACCAGCTTGAACATCTGGAAGTTCACGGTTCACGTATTGCTGAAGCCTGGCTTGGAGAATTTTGAGCATTACTTTACTAGCGTGTGAGATGAGTGCAATTGTGTGGTAGTTTGAGCATTCTTTGGCATTGTCTTTCTTTGGGATTGGAATGAAAACTGACCTTTTCCAGTCCTGTGGCCACTGCTGAGTTTTCCAAATTTGCATAGTCAACAAAAGAGTCCAAAATGCAGTACTTGGATGCAATCTAAAAAATGACAGAATGATCTCTATTCATTTCCAAGGCAAACCATTCAATATCATGGTAATCCAAGTCTAGGCCCCGACCAGTAATGCTGAAGAAGCTGCAGTTGAACAGTTCAATGAAGAGCTACATGACCTTCTAGAACTAACACCCAAAAAAGATGTCCTTTTCACTATAGGGGACTGGAATGCAAAAGTAGGAAGTCAAGAAACACCTGGAGTAACAGGCAAAATTGGCCTTGGAGTACAGAATGAAGCAGGGCAAAGGCTAATAGAGGTTTGTCAAGAGAATGCACTGGTCATAGCAAACACCCTCTTCCAACAACACAAGAGAAGACTCTACACATGGACATCACCAGATGGTCGACACCAAAATCAGACTGATTATATTCTTTGCAGCCAAGGATGGAGACACTCTATACAGTCAGCAAAAACAAGACTGGGAGCTGACTGTAGCTCAGATCATGAACTCCTTATTGCCAAATTCAGACTGAAATTGAAGAAAGTAGAGAAAACCACTAGACCATTCAGGTATGACCTAAACCAAATCCTTTATAACTATATAGTGGAAGTGAGAAATACATTTAAGGGACTAGATCTGATGGATAGAGTGCCTGATGAACTATGGACAGAGGTTCATGACATTGTACAGGAGACAGGAATCAAGACCATCCCCAAGAAAAAGAAATGCAAAAAAGCAAAACGGCTGTCTGAGGAGGCCTTACAAATAGCTGTGAAAAGAAGAAAAGTGAAACGCGAAGGAGAAAAGGAAAGATATAAGCATCTGAATGCAGTGTTCCAAAGAATAGCAAGGAGAGGTAAGAAAGCTGTACTCAGTGCCCCAACCCTGCAGCAGGCCGTTGCCGACCCATGCCTGCACCAGAGACTCTTGGACACTCACAGGCACGTCTGGGTTAGGCTTAGTATATGGAGACCAGCTTGAGGAGTTTAACTGAAGACCCTGATATGTCTCTGAGCAAACTGCCCTTGACCGTTAGCCAAGGACATTCAAGTCAGGAAGTTTCTATAAAACCAAAGTGAACCTTCACGTTACGGCCCTGGGATGGTAAACCCACTAAGTAAGTAAAGCACTGGGATGCTGAGTCTTATCACAGTTATAATATCACAATAGTCAGGAAGAATCTTGGAAACATCATCTCTCTTGCTGTCAGGCAAGTTGACAAGTTTACTGCCCAAAAATGATGCTTAAATTTTCACTGCAGGATTGATGGGAATCCTGGAACGCTGTGATAAGGAAACAGCTTTTCTGCTGCTGATTTCTAAATGAAGGCTATGGTTTAAGAAGCCAGAAAACAAGGAAGTGACAAGCAAGGTAAGAAGGAAGAAGAGGACGCGAATGGATAACATATCATTCTGCTGTTTTGAAAATCACTAAAAAGTGGCAAGGTGGGTTCTGGGGCTCAAGTGAAAAAGTGATGCTATTCACCAAGATCCTCAAGAACTTCCAGATGACCTGGATCACAGAGAAAGCAAAGAGGTCTGGGTTCACAGCCATGACCAAATCGCAGGCAAGGAGCTTACCCCAAGGGCTCCATCAGCCTGCAGCCCTCTGCTTATGGGGCACCTGGCTTGCTGCCCAACAATGAGAGCTCCTTTCCTCTCACCAGCCTAGCCCTTCCCTAATCTGGGTGTTTATCTTTCTGTGTGCTCACTCTCAATTGCTCCTGGCTTCTCTTCTCTGCTCTTTCAAAGAGCCAGCTCTCTGGGTAACGAGGCTGTGTGCTGTGCCTAAGTCTTAAACTTAGGATGAGGATGCATATTTGATCAAGATCTATGTAAATTCCACTCACCAGAGTGAATATTATTTTTCTTTGCTTTGAAAATACAGTTCACCTCTGTCTATATTTGTGTTCCTACAAATGGCAAAGCCTTCATTTATTGTTTTCAACCACCTTTTTTTATATTCAACCTCTCTCATTTTAAAGTCCTTCTTAAAAAAGTAATGCCTCCCCCACTGGATGCAGGCCTTTACAGAAAAAAAAAAAAAATCACAACAATTCTTTTCTACCTTGTGTCCTATATATGAGATGCTTTCAAGAGCATCCTTAAGCTGAAAAGCCCAATCCTTGCCATTTATCTTCAACAATTATCTTGACTACAGAATCACATTCTGCCTGAAAACGGCAGCCTTCCAAACTCAAAATTTTATTTTAAGTATTTAAGTAGTTTTTAAACATATTAGTGTGTAATAACACTGGAGTCATTTTCACTTTATTACATTAAGATAAAAAATAAACATGGCCTTTTTTTCTGTTTTTTCCTTCTTCTGAGAAACCTTGTTACTAGATTGCTCAAAAGGACAGTAAGAACTTCATGGGGATCTTGTTAAGATGTAGTTTCTGATTCGGTAGGTCTGGGTAGGGCCAAAGTTCTGCCTTTCTAAGCAGCTCCCAGGAGTGGCTGCTGCTGCTGCTCCGAGGACCACAGTGGGAGAAGCACAGGGGCCCGAGCAGTGGTTCTCACCTTGGTTCCACGTGCAAATCCCCTGAGAAGCTCTAAGAGCAGAGTTGCCCGAGTCCCACCCCACAGATACCAATGGCATTGGCCTGGAGGGTGGCCTGCTCTCAGAACTGAGTGAAAGAAGCTGGGTGATGGATGTCACTGTGCAGCTCAGTGGTTACCTGGGGTCTAAGGCCAGATCTGGGTTTCCCTGGTGGCTCAGTTGGTAAAGAATCCACCTGCAATGAGGGAGACCTGGGTTCGTTCCCTGGGTTGGGAAGATCCCCTGGAGGAGGGCATGGCAACCCACTCCAGTATTCTTGCCTGGAGAATCCCATGGGCAGAGGAACCTGAAGGGCTGCAGTCCATGGAGCTGAAAAGAGTTGGACATGACTGAGCAACTGAGCACAGCACCAGGCCAGATCCAGCTGACAGGCATCCCTCATCCTTCCTGGGAGGGCAGAGTCTGTGGCTCTGACATCTCTTCCTCCATGGAAACTTTATCTCTAGGTCATTATGGAAGTACAGCGTGCTTCCAATACTATCCATGTGCTTACAATTAAACCTGACTCCCACGGGGTGAGTTTTTCAAGCTCTCTTTCCCACTTACATTGAGAACCAGCACGTTTGGATCAGTGACTCTCATGGACACAACTTAGGTCGGTGGTTGGGTTGATGGTTCCCATGGATACAATCAGAGCAGTCCAACATGAGAGATCTTAGAGTCCTAGGTCTTTAATCTCATGAAAGCGTCACATACAAAAACCTTTGGGAGGACAAGTCAGTTTTGTGCATTCTCCAGATAGGAAGACCAAGGCCAAGGGAAATTATTTGGATAACTGGGTGCTCGTCTGAGGATCTGTTTCCCAGGAAGAAGTAATATTCTAACTCTATCTGTAGAACAACCTAAGCACACAAAATGCTTTGGCAAAGACCTAAGGTACGAAACTGAGGTTCCTGAGGACTTAAGAGTCAACCTGTAATTCTCAAAGAGCCCAGCCTATAGACACTCTGATAAGATGAGCAGCATGGTGATGCCCCCGCCTGGCTCAATGACCCCCCAGGCTACCCTCATACTTACAGAGACCTCATGTGTGAAGACAGAAATTGTGTCATTATCAAGGTTCCGACATAGGTTGAAAGAAAGTCAACCTATGTGAAAAGCAGATTTGGCTGAGGACTCAGGTGGAGAAGGGATGCAAGATTCAGAGCATTTCCTGGGCAAATTTTTTAAAAAGTTTCTAGGCACTTGAAATTGGTGACAATGATATAATTTCACTGAGTTATTTCTGGAAACCTATCTCAAGTCTACAATTATAACTCATCACTTTACTACCTATTGACAACTGGACCTTGGGTTCTGAAAATTTTTTCTAATATAGTTGAACTTCTAAATGAAAGGTCATCATTTTCTCCATTTACTTTTATCTCCACCCTATGACCTCTAGGGAATAATTCACAAACACCATTGAATAATGAAATGATCTTGAGGACATCAGATGAGGACTCCAGTGGCCAGATTCTGCTGGGTCAGAAAGGACCCAGTGGTTACATTCACAACGAGGTTTCCACTGTACACATATCTTTATTCCGTCATATTGATAATGGCAGGATTTAATTGTTGGTAAGGACTTCCCTGGTGGCTCAGATGGTAAAGTGCCTGTCTACAATGTGAGAGACCTGGGTTCGATCCCTGGGTTGGGGAGATTCAACAAACCACTGTGAAAGGATTGTTTCAGTGGAGAGTCCACATCCAAGGCTCACTGTGAAGGCCAAGTGTAGTAATCAATCATCACTAGCACGTGAGTGCAGATGTGTGTCATAGTGCCGGGGTGACCATCAGCTTGCATTCAGACTTCAGCAAGTCAATACCATTTATTTTGGAGACTCCCAAGTCTCTTACACTTCCAGTAAGTGTTCAAAAATCCCAAGAGGCATCTCTGTGGTCCTGCCTGGTCCGACACCCCTCTGACACTGAGCCACAAAGTACTATTGGTCTGCAATCTTGCCCAAAGGGCATCAAGTTAATTGTACCTTAGTGGGGTCGCCAAACAGAGATCCTCATGCCCCAGTGTGTTCCAGGATTCCAGTATCTAGAACCCAAGCATCTGTAGGTCTCTCTGAAACAAACCATATTTGAGTTCCAGCCACCATGTGTACTTTTTGATACAATGTCTACTCCCCTCCCACATCATTTGAGTCTTCATATAGCCCTTTTTGGAGAAGGCAATGGCACCCCACTCCAGTACTCTTGCCTGGAAAATCCCATGGACGGGGGAGCCTGGTAGGCTGCAGTCCATGGGGTCTCGAACAGTCGGACACGACTGAGCAACTTCACTTTCACTTTTCACTTTCATGCATTGGAGAAGGAAATGGCAACCCACTCCAGTGTTCTTGCCTGGAGAATCCCGGGACGGGGGAGCCTGGTGGGCTGCTGTCTATGGGGTCACACAGAGTCGGACACGACTGAAGTGACTTAGCAGCAGCAGCATAGCCCTTTTTTGATGTTAAGTTTCCTTCCAGAAGACACCAAGCTAATAAACATCAGCTGGGCTCTCCCTGTAGTCCACAAGGCATGCCCAAATCTTCTAAACAAGCAGTGGCCACAGCTGAGACTAAGAAAAGATTATACAAGCAGAAAGGTGTTTGGTCATAGATCCAAGGAGATAAATACAATTTTTACTTGCAGCCCCTTTTCAAAGCCAATATGTTTAAGCTGACAAATGGTGGCCATGTGCCGTATCCAATATTTGAAAAGAAGCTCAAAATTTCCAGAATAGGAATCTACCATGTGGTGTAGTTAGAGATGTTATTGGGATCAGAAAAACTTGCCAAATGGGAAAACCCAAATCAAATTATTATTCCAGTAAACAAATTGAAAATGAAGGCATTCCCAGATGCTTTTGACAAGGGGCAAATGGACTCCTAAATCAAACATTTCATAAATATATTAGCAAAACACATTATATAACGCTAACATTAATGACACACACCAGATTGCTGAGGTTCTTAATCACATCTTTTTCAATCTAGGCGCTTATACTGCGAAAGGGTTGGTTCCTACAGACAGCTCATAACACAAAGTAAGTCTCTCCAATGACGTTCCCGCCATTACCAAATGTTTTTCTTCTGATTTGTCTCCAGACATGACATTTTTGCAAATTAAACTGGATTACATTATGCGTGATGGCTGAAATTCAATTATCCAAATAACTAACCAGCCAGCTCCATGACTAAATCGTCCACCTGCTGCCTGAACTTTTGGGGTTTGACAGCCTGCTGGGTTGGTTTTGACTTTATAAAGCAGAAGTGGACCTGGATTTCTCTGGGAAAAGAACCTGGGAATTCTTTCCTTCTAACGTTACTTTAGGGATCAAGGTCAGATTCTCTCTGTAAAAGATAAAACAATTCTCATGTTTTCAGACACAAGGGCTGCACGTTCCCACTCAGTTCCTCCCCACGGTCCTTCTCTGATCTGCTTTTATGCCCATTTGTCACAGTTTCCGATTTTATACAACCTCAAACACCAGAATAGACATCTTTATCTTTATGTGTAGCTCTCGGTCAAAAGGAATTTGCATTTCCATTTATGAAAATACTGTCATGCTGCCTTTCCATAAGAGAGTCTGCAGGGTTATATTCCCTCTGTGTATAAAAGGGCACACTTCTTTTCACACTCATCAACACTTCATAATACACATCTCTTAATTTTCCCCGAAAGACAGATCAAAACAACTCATTATCTGTACTTATATTTCTACGGTCACTTGAGATTGTACAATTTTCAGGTTTACGGCCCCTTCAACAAACCTAATATAGGGAGTTAGAGGTCTTTTAAAGTAAAAACAAAAAAGCCATAAGATTAAAAACTGCCAAAATATGTGTTGGTAGAAAAATTTCAATTGATAAATGAAGAAGCAAGAATCAAATTTCCAGCTAATACTGAATAAAAGATAAAAGACATCAGAGAAATATAACTTCAAAGTGTTATCTGAATAAAAGACTGGAAACGGAGAAGATGGTCTTAGACTGGGAGGCAATTCAGAAAGGAAGTTTTTAAAGATGAGGAGACAGTTTTTTTATATATATGTTTGTTTTCATAACAAAGCACCACAAACTCACCATTTGCAGCTGCACAAATCGCCTCATAGCTCTGCAGGTCAGAAGTCTGACAGGCATGGCTGAAATCCAGAGGTCGGCCACTGCGTTCCTCTCTGAAGCCTCTAGTTTTAGGGGAGAATCTGTTTTCTGCCCATTTGGGTTGCTAACAGAATGTAGCTCCTTGAAGTTGTACCGAGGCCCCTGTTTTCTCGCTGGCGGTACCTGAGGGCTGTTCCTGGCTCCTCAAGGCGGCCACGGTCCTCCTTGTATCTCCAGGTGATGAGCTTGAGCCCATCTAGGTAATCTAGGCTCTTCTCTCTATTGTAAAGTCGGCTGACTGGCAGCCTTAATTGTAGCTGCAACCTGAACTCACTGCGGCTGCAACCTGAACTCACTGCGGCTGCAACCTGAACTCACTGCAGCCAAGTGGCGTAACACATCCACAGGTTCTAGGGATGAGAGGATCCTCATGGTCCGAGTGGGGGCAGGGGAGAAGGACGGCTCTGCCTACCACAATCAGCCTGCTGGAATAGTCACCGAAGCCCCAAAGAATGACATACCCCATATTTTTCAGGCTTTTTCCTTAACTTCTAAGCTTATCATTTATTGATTTATATTTATTCACTGATGGCTGTGCTGGGTCTTTATTGCAGTGCACAGCCTTCTTCTGTCATTGCAGCTCATCGACTCTGGAGCACAGGCTCAGCTGGTTGTGGCTCAGGGGCTTAACTGCTCCTCAGTATGTGGAATCTTTGCTCCCAGAGATCACACCTGTGTCCCCTGCATTGGCAGGTGGATGCTTAGCCACTGGACCACTAGGGAAGTCCCAATCCCTGAGTTTAAAACAAAATCTCTGACCTTCCTTAAAGCTTATTTGAGGAAGCCCTTGATCCAAATAGGTGCCATCTGGAGACTCGATCTTTTTCTTGAGGTCCTCTCCCCTGACTGCCAGGCACTGGACACCATTCTGACTTTTCCTGTGGCCAGAGCCACGTCTGGCTGCAAGAGAAACTAGGAGACATGGCCCTTCTGTCAATCCATGGCACCCCTCATCACCTGGGGACCCCAGCCCTGCTTCCACAGCCAGGTCTCCCTAGATCTCTTGTGAAAATAGCTTCTCCTGCTTTTTTTGAGTCTTGGGAGGAGCTGGATAAAGATCCCTCTATGTCTTCTCCTCTCTCCTCTGGTGGGGAAACCATTCAGGAAAACTGACCCCTGGAAGACCACAGCTCGTAAGATACACACAGAGGGATCTGATTCTCTCTTTTCTTAAAGAAAATTATTAAGATTTTGTTTGGCTGCGCCGGGTCTTACTTTTGGCAGACGGAGTCTTCAGTCTTCACCGCAGCATGCTGGATCCTTCAGCTGCGGCATGTGTGACCTGTTCCTCTGACCAGGGGTTGAACTCAGGCCCCTGCATTGCAAGTGCAGAGTCTTGCAATGGGCCACTAGCGAAGTCCCAGATCTGATTCTCTTATGTACATATATTCCTAAACATATATGTGTGTAAATGTATTTATGTGTGTGCATACACACCTGGGCTTCCCAGGTGGTGCAGGAATCCTCCTGTAAATTCAGGAGACACAAGAGAGGTAGGTTCAATCCCTGGGTCAGAAAGATTCTGGGGAGTAGGAAATAGCAACTGGCTCCAGTATTCTTGCCTGGAAAATTCCACGGACAGAAGAGCCTAGTGGACTACAGTCCATAGGTTCGAGAAGAGTCAGCCATGACTGAGCGACTGAACACAACATACCTGGATGTGTATGAGAGACAGATACACCAACACACACACACACTCATGTACACATATACACGTGATAAAACAGACAATGCACTTTTCTCCCAAGCTATTCAAAAACTCTTTATTATTTATTATTATTGTTTATTCTAAATAGGTCTTTGTAGACTACATATAAGGCATGTAAGACTACATGTAAGATAATAAGTAGTTTCATTGACCAGACTGCAATACTTACACCTGAGAATAAGCCTTTCCCTCAAGTTCACAGAGACAACTATTGCCATCCACTCTGGAACAGGGACATCCTGACCAAAATTGACCATTGTTATGCTTTACTCAACAAGCTTATGCTCTCAGGAGATAACCTACGCTATAGTGAGACTGAGGTCTGCAGGTGAATGGTGTGGGCTATGCAGGTTACCTGCAAGGTGCAGATGAGGAGATTCATGATTACTGTGGCCCTCCACGGAGCACCAACACCAGCTGGAGACGCCCAAGGTTCATTAGCCCCCAAAAAGCTTCCATGGATCTACCTCGGAATCTGTATGTTGGGAAGGGAACCAAAAAGAATCCATATGCCACAAGATCAGTTGCATGTAGGAAACTTCCCCCAAGAAGCTACCCAGGTCAAGGCTGGCTGTGCTGAAATCAACATGGTGAAGGTCCCAGTGGATCTCCAATGAAGGTCTCAAATGGAATCACCATGAAGACCATTCATGACTTTAGAAGTATCTGACTTGGGAGGTAAACTAGTTCTATCATAAGAACCTGAATAAAATACTCAGAACATTTTGGCCAAGGGTCATCATCTCATTGTCCATCCTAGGACCTAAAAGTTGGGAGGTACTTTCATGAGCGTCCATCTCCATCCTCTTATACAGAATGTGACTCTGGAAGAAACCACACAAGTTGGGTTCTGCAAGTTCCTATGTGCTGCTGCTAAGTCACTTCAGTCGTGTCTGACTCTGTGCGACCCCATAGACGGCAGCCCACCAGGCTCCCCCGTCCCTGGGATTCTCCAGGCAAGAACACTGGAGTGGGTTGCCATTTCCTTCTCCAATGCATGAAAGTGAAAAGTAAGAGTGAAGTCGCTCAGTCATGTCTGACTCTTAGCAACCCCATGGGCTGCAGCCTACCAGGCTCCTCCATCCATGGGATTTTCCAGGCAAGAGTACTGGAGTGGGGTGCCATCGCCTTCTCCGTCCTACATGCTACTTGTCTTCAAATATCTAAACACTGCCATAGGACAGAGTGACAAATGCCTGAGCTGGCATCCCAGCTCTGCACTCCTGAGTGGTGTGACCTCAGGAGAGTCACTTCACTCCTCTGAACCTGAGGGTCCTCATCCGTAGAAATGGACATAGTGAATACACAGAGAGGATTGCTGTGAAACTGAATACAGCAATCATGGAGAAACCCATAGTATCATCACTTTTCTATCCTTTCCTTGCAGGTCTTAAAGCCAACCATTCTTCCCTCTCTACTCTTCAGACCCATTCCCCAGAATCATCCTGGAAGAAACCAAAAATACTGAATTTCTGAGTCTGTACTCCTAAATCTTGATCTGCAAACAAACCTATCACATGCTTGAGACCCAGCATAAAATATCACTGTCCCACAACAGCCTGCTGGCATTGGAATAAAACTCATAACCTGGTCCACAGTGCAGCGGCAAGAAAGATCAAAGCCCAAAGTCCCAGCCCTGAGCACAGTGAAAAACAAGCTGTCTTGTAAGGATGAGCTTGTTCAACTGTGGATGCTTTGAGCATGTTAAATAGGAACTGAACAGCAACAATGGAAACAAGACCCAGGGCAACGAAAGTGCAGCCATTAAACTTTCATGATTTCAGAGCTTAGGACACGCGTGTTCATCACTATGGCACTTTTTATGTCTGTGAATTTATAATGAACGTAGCTGTTGAAAATCAGCGATATTCATGGCAAACACTTAGTGCATAATGCTGGTGTTTTAGAAACTGTCATCAAAACCATTTCACTATAAAAACAAATGAGACCTTTATAAGGAAAAAACCTCAATGCCCTGACACCATCTTTCAATAGGCTAAGAAGGGTCACGGCTTTCAGTTCCTGCTTTCATACCATGGCACCTGGTGAGGTCAGCTGGGCCATTTATTTTCAGAAAGAAACTCAACAGAGAAAGTTGAGTGATTTGTTGAACTCAAAGGTACTGAAGTCTAGTTTCCAGCGTGTATCCTCATCCAGTCATTTTCAGAGTATTTCTATCTGCAAGCCACCATCTCTCTTCCCCCCACATACACACACTAACTGATGAAGAGGCACTCCAGGGGCCAACTTGAGTTTTCCGTTTTTCACTGTCTCTTTTCTATCCTAGGAACATCGCTCTGGCTTGCCAACTATTGGCGCTGCAGTTTGAAAACCCTCTTTCGGGGTTGGATTCTCTCAGACAGTGTTTTACCAGGGAAAGGATGACCTCAGAGGCCACTGGAAAGGAATGGGGAGTGAGACAGATGGAGGCACCTGCTAGAGGGGGCTTTGATGAGCAGGTCCTCACTGCGGACAACGGGGGCTCCATGCCACGGCTGGCCTCTGGGGTCTGGGACACCTCTACATATGGAGGTGTATGGAACACCTCTCACGGAATCCCAGGGGCAGGAGAGCTGCGGTATTTATCCACCAACATCCATGTGTCACTGGTTCAAGGCTGCTCCAGGTAAACCTCTCTGCACTCCTGTCTGCCCTCACAGTCCTCACAGACCAAGCACACCCCGCAGCCAGCAAAAGCCCCGGGGCATTCTCAGGTGCCAGCAGGGGGAAGCTACCAGCATGGCACACTGGAGAGGTGATGGCAAGTAAGTGCAGGCAGGGCAGTGACAATGTTTGCTTCATGCTATACGTATGTTATTGTTATTGAGTCGGCTGTGTCCAACTCTTTGCGATCCCCTGGACTGTAGCCCATCAGGCTCCTCTGTCCATTGAATTCTCCAGGCAAAAATAATGGTGTGGGTTGCCATTTCCTTCTCCAGGGGATCTTCCTGATCCAGGGATCAAAGCTGGGTCTCCTGCACTGGCGGGCATGCTCTTTACCATCTGAGCCACCAAGGAAGCTATGTATAAATCTCCCCAATCCAGACTCTCCCAAGCGGCCTTTTTACCATTTGTCTTTTCCCTCCTAAGAAATCCTTCAGAAATGGACCCGGGGCGCTCTCTCCAGAGGATCCTGACTGTGACCTGCTTTTGTGTGCAGTTGTGACCAGGACCAATGCTGGCAAACAAGACAGGAGCAGGCGCAGGCGGGCGCCCAGGAGAGGCAGCATATGGAGTGGTGAAGAGCGCGGAGGCTGCCTGCCATACAGCCTGGGACTGGCATCCAGACCTCCTATTTCCACTCCAAAGTTATTTCAACACAAGCCCCATCTGCCAGATTTCTAAAACACCCCCTCCCAAAAGCAGCACCAAATATGTGTCCTCTTAATGCTAGACTTGTACAAACACCACTGCAAACCCAGCAGGAGAGATTTGGAACTTGGAGAGCCGAGAAACGCAGCAAGAAATGGCCATTACTTTCCTCAAGAGCCTGAAACCATCCTGGGAGGGAGCTGGAAGGGATGAAACTCTGGCTTGGCAAACTCACAGGCATGGCAGAGACTCACAGCTTCATTGGAACCCCACTGCCCACCCGCGGGGGAAAGCAGGGCCCATGCGGAATTGATTGGGCATGAGCAATGCCCAGAAGACTGCAATTTAAAACCAACTTAATTATAAAAAGAAAAGCAGCAGACCCTGAAGAGGGAAGAAATGGTGGAGAGAGAGAAAATTCTTGTATATGCACGTTTATGTAAAGAGACAATGAGAGAATAGCCCGGAAATAAATAGAAAGACAGAGAACTAAGGGGGGCGGGGGGAGGGGGAGTGAACAAGAGAAAAAAAAAAAAGAGGGAGGAGGAAGGAAGTAATTCATGCCAGACAACAGAAAACAGCTCTGGTTGATTCACACGTAAAATCACCTCTTGGAAGAACAGTTCCTAAAGTGAAAGGAAAGAATTAAGCAAGCAGCCCTTGGGAGAAGCAGCTCCCCCGATGCAGGCAGCAAGAAATGGACACTGCAGTCCAGTGTCTGCACTCAGTACTCACCATTTTCTATCAGTAATGAAGACTGGGAGACTCGGAGTCCCAGGAAAGAAAGAGTCTTGCCTATATTTGATCCCATGGCTTACCCTTGGTCGGGGGTTTGGGAGAGGGCCCTTGATTGACAGTCTCAGATCACAGAGAATGAGGGTGGGGAGTCTCCATCACAGTACTGAAACAGAGATTGGAGAGATGTCAGGAAGCAGCCTGAGATGTCATCACTGGCAGGGAAACCAAGGGAGGACAGTGGACTCAGAGTGAAGAGAGGACCAGCTGGAAACCTGGGCAAGACCAGGAAACAGGAAGAGATGAATAAACAGGAAAAAAGCATGGATGGAAGGACATGATACTGAGAAGAGCCAGGTTTTAGAGGAAGGAAGAAGTCCAGCTTCGGTCTGAGAAGCAGGAGCCAGACTATTTCTGAGAAGTCCTGGGACGTGGGAAGAGAGAAAAGAAAGTGGTAACTCAAACCCATGACCTCATGGGTCTGTGAAGACATTAACCACAGGCAGACTACCTACTAGGCCGTAAAGCAGGCAGCAAGCAGGAGGGGTTCCCCGCCATCCTGAGAGCGTGAGAGTTGACACTCACTCCATTTGATGGAGACATTCACTTCGTGGTGTATCCAAGGCTGGTGTTGTTCCAGTTCCTCTACTCTGGCACAACAAACCACCCCAAAACTCAGCAGCTTGAAACCGGCCACGATTACCTCTCAGGGCTCCCGGGCGTGGCCGCACTCAGCCATCTAGCTTCATGTGGCACATCTCATGCGAATCATCCGATGTCAGCTGAGGCTGCATCGTGTGAAGATTCGGCTGGTTTGGAATATTCAAGTTGATGCATTCACGTGGCCAGCCATGGACAGTGCTGCTTAGGTGAGGCTGTGAACTGAAATACCTCCATGGGGCTTCGGCATTCACAGTGTGGCAGCTGGCTCTAAGAGGAAATCTCCCAGGAGTGAGCATTTCAAGGGGTGGAAAGAGAAAGCTGTCAAGAAAGCTAATTCTGAAGCTGGCACCGCATCACCTCTTTCCTGGCCAAAGTGGACAGAGTGGGATTTTAAGGATGATCCGTTTTCATGCTCTGTGCGGCTCAGACACTCAGACATCCCCTGACCCCGCTTGTTAAGTACTTCACACTTTCCTCAATACTAATACGGCCAGAATTCTTGTCTTTCTAATTCCCACATGTAGTCTTTCAATAGATTCATTACTTGAAGCTTATGGAGTTCTTTAAATCCCCAAATATCTTATGGCAAATATTGATATAATTATTAAAAAATATTATGGTCACCATTAAAGAGTACTTACTACATACCAAGCTATCAAAGCTCATAAATTCTCACATTAATTTGAAAGACTTTAAAGGTGAGGAAACTGTTTGGAGAACATGTTCAATACTAGGGTAGATCAATTATTCAAAGTTAAAATGGCTGAGCTGAGTTTAAAACTAGGTCTACCACCAAACCAGTCTGATTCTCTGACACTATTTCGTAGTGACTAGACTCTTTCCTGCTGTAATAGGTACCATCCTTCCCACCAATCAGAGCAAGACAGGGAGTGAAGAAAAGCATCCTTCACTGTCATTGGCATCACTTGGTTCTGAGTTGGAAGCCATGGGCTGGTCCTTGGTGGATTCCTGAAGGCCACCATTCAAGAGAGTTCCCCTCCCATAAACTCCTGGCCTGGGAGCAAAGTAAGAGGAGTCCTGAGGAAGGAGAGCTGTGGATTCTTCAAGAAAACCAGACAAGAGAGTGGAAGGGAACGTCATCCTGTCACTTGCTCTGTTAGGCCATGTGGATAAACAGAAACCATGCCACACTGAAGTTCCTCTCTCCCCTAGGCAATATGAACATCTATTTACCAAACTGTGGTGCTTAGTAAGCTCACACATATATATTTTACAACCGTGCCATCTGCGTTATCGTAGTTATGGTTGTGCCAGCGCTTCCATAAAACTGATAGTAAATCTTTGTTTTCTGAGGTTCAGAAAGAGCCAATAAAAAGTGGGTCTGGGCTGACACTTCTTCCCAACAGTTTCCAGCCAAGACACTAATAGATTTGTTGGCAAATTAAACAAGTATCAATTTACTTGGCAGGCTAAAAAAAAAAAAAAACTACCAAAGTTTACTAATTCCAGAGGCAAATATGCAGTCACAAAGGAGAAGATAAAGCTCAATCCAGGTATAAACAAGATTATAGACTTGACTTTAGTTTTTAATGTCTGTAGGCCATTCCTTTGATTAACTTAAAGCATTCAGAAGTCAGGTTAGTACTGTGAGATCTACACAGTAGGTTGCATTTGCAGGAGGTCTTTTGATAACAAACAGCAGAAATGGCCAGTGAGTACCCTAGGCAAGAAGCAAATTCATCAAAGAGCTTCGCAAGCTCCTGCAGGATTGCAGGACGAAGGGGAGAGAGTGCAGAGGAAAGAGGGCTGAAGTGGAGGAAGATGCAAGCAGCCTTAGTAGCACAGACGGCTGGCGGCACCACGTCTAGAATGAAGGCACTCCGGCCCTGCCATCCTTCTCTGCGCCCTTTCGGTCTGTTTCCAGAATCCCAGCAAAGGATGCGGTGAGCCAAGCCGGCGTGTGGCTGCTCCTGGAGCTGCACAGCAGCATCAGTTGTAACTTCCAAGAAGGAGGGAGGAAGAAGAAGGAAGAAGGAGGGGGTGGGGAGGGGCAAGAAGGATAGGGAGGGAGGAGAAGGAAGGAGGAAAGATACAGAGAGGAAAACAGAGAGAGAACCACATGGGTGTCAAACACTAGGGAGCGGGTTGGATAGATCATGCTACAAACATGCAACGGGATATTGTACAATCATTTACAGTTATAGGAAAAATAGTTAATGACTTGGAAGGCTGTGCTCATATAGTCTTCAGTTTTTAAAAAATGATTAGCAAACAGTATGCACAATATAATCTCATTTCAGAAAGGAAGGAATAAATAAACCTGTATGCATAAAAAAACAGGCGTGGGATTAAGTTATTTTTAATTTCTTATTTCAGCTAATCTCTGTGATCAGTGTTTTTTTTTAATAGATGTATATTGCTTTTGAAAGAATGATTGAAAAAAAAAAACTAGCAATTTTCAGGTTCAAAACCTCCTCCTATCTACACCCTCCTGTTCACTGCAGCCTTATTCACAATAGCCAAGACATGGAAACAACTTTTGTCCATTGATGGAACAAGACAACATGTATATTACATAGTGGTGTATTATTCCACTATGTAATAATAAAAAGGGGAACTCTGCCATTTGCAATGACAGAGCTGGATCTCAACAGTATTATGCTAAGTGAAATAAGTCAGAGAAAGACAAATGCTGTATGATCTCAGGTATGTGGAATCTAAAAATAAAAAATCAAACTCAGAACAGGCTGCTGGTTGCCAGAGGCGGAGGGTGGTGAGTGGGTGAAATGAGTGAAGGTGGCCAAAAGGTACAAACTTCTAGTTAAAAGATAAGTCAAGACCTGGAGATGTAATATAAAAAATAACAAGCCAACAAAAACCACCTCCTCCTGAATCTTTGCAATATATCCAGCAAGTAGTACTATGATCCCATTCCACAGATGCAGAAGTTGAGGCTCAAAGAGACTGTTGTCATGCAGACTCATAACACAGAGTTGAGGCACAAACCTTGAGCTTTAGTCTGTCAGCCCTGGGGCTCTTTCCCTCTCCCTTCCTGGGTGGCTGGAGTCACGGGATGTGACCCTTGACAAGGGGGATAGGCAGGTGGCACCCTCCTTGTGAGCCAGGCTGTCCTCCCTGCTCTCTTCAGCTCTAAGAGCTGCCACCAAAGCCTAACGAACTAGTACTTTTTCTCCTTTTGTGCAAGAGATGATCATTACGGTGCTAATGGAAATTCTGTGCATACTATCATAACTTCTGAATGTTATCTTCCATGAGCCATTTTGAAATCATCTTTGTATCTGAAAGGTCACTATGGCTGGCTGAATGGCATTGATTTCCGGGCGTTCACAGATGTACAAGACAACTCCTGCTGGGGCCTTTCATGGATTAAGGAGCCGAGCCAGCGATATGCAAGTGGCAAGTATGTCCTCTGAGCAGAGTCATTATAAGAGATCAACGTGGAGGCTCCAGCAGACGGACATCACATGGAGTCACGCCTTCCTGAAATGCTAGCTCCTTCCAGCCCAGCCCACCTGGGCTGCAGCTTAGGGGCTGGTGCTTAGCTGATGCGACGCCATGATGCTCGAGAGCTCACAAGAGCTCCTGTCCACAGCTGCTTCCTCCACGCACCCAGTGACTCGTGTTCCCCAAGAGAAACCCAGCCCCTAACCAGGCTTAGAGTCAGCGGGGCTCAGGTGAGACACAGGGTCCACAGATGGTGCATTTCACTGTGAATTCTGAAAGCTCTTAGGAAGGGCAGTCAGATTTCATAATTTTTAGTAAAATTTGGTTCTTCTTTCATGTTTCTGCTCTCCTCATCTTTTTAAAAAATTGTTTGCTTGAAGCATCATAGTTGATTTACAATGTTGCTCGTTTCAGGTGTACAGCAAGCTGATTCAGTTATACATATACATGTGCATGGCGCCCCACTCCAGTGCTCTTGCCTGGAAAATCCCATGGATGGAGGAGCCTGGTGGGCTGCTGTCCATGGGGTCGCTAACAGTCGGTCACGACTGAGCGACTTCACTTTCACTTTTCACTTTCATGCATTGGAGAAGGAAATGGCAACCCACTCCAGTGTTCTTGCCTAGAGAATCCCAGGGACGGGGGAGCCTGGTGGGCTGCCGTCTGTGGGGTCACACTGTGTCGGACACGACTGAAGCAACTTAGCAGCAGCAGCAGCTCAGTTGCTGAGTGGTGTCTACCTCTTTGCAACACCATGGACTATAGTCCACCAGGCTCCTCTGTCCATGGAATTCTCTAGGCAGGAATACTGGAGTGGGGTTGCCATGCCCTTCTCCAGGGGATCTTGCTGACCCAGGGATGGAACCCGCATCTCCTGCACTGCAGGCAGATTCTTTCACCATTGAGCCACCTGGAAGTCATATATTTATACATTTATATTAATAAATATACACACTTTGAGATTATTTTCCATTATAGGCTATTACAAGATATTGAGTATAGTTCCCAGTGCTACACAATAGGTCCTTATTAGTTATCTATTATATTTATATATTAGTGTGTATATGTTGATCCCAAACTTCTAATCTATGCCTCTCCTCTTTTCCCCTTTGGTAACTGTAAGTTTGCTTTCTACGTCTGTGAGTCTATTTCTGTTTTGTAAGTAAATTCATCTGTATTATTTTTTCTAGATTCCATATATAAGTGATATCATGTTGGTATTTATTTTTCTGACTTGATTCACTTAGTATGATGGTCTCTGGGCCCATCCATGTTGCTGCAAATGGCATTACTTCATTCTTTTCTATGGCTCTGTCAGTGCTGAGGGCTCACAGCTGAGTCTGGTGTTAGAAAGGCAGGTGCATCACTTCCCAGGAACCCTGTGATGTCATAACATCAGCAGTGAGTCTGGCTCATGCTGCCCCAGTACCTTTCCCACCACCAGGCCCCACAATAAGCCCTTGCTGAGAGTTTTGGACTAGGCTGTGTATGAGGACAAGGGACACTTTTATTCTATGGAAGAGACCACATTGTAAGCCCAAAGCAATTTTAACTAAACACATATGACAAATTAATCCAAAGAAATCCATATTTCAGTAGAGAATGACCCATCTGCTGTGCACGTTTCTATTGCTGGCCCTTTCCCAAAGCATCAAGGTGAAAGTAAGATGCTGGACAGGCTTCCCGGGTGGCTCAGCCAGGAAAGAATCTGCCTGCAATGTGGGAGACCTGGGTTTGATCCCTGGGTCGGGAAGATCCCCTGGAGAAGGGAATGGCTACCCACTCCAGTATTCTTGCCTGGAGAATTCCATGGACTGGTGGGCTACAGTCCATGGGTTGTAAAGAGTTGGACATGATTGAGCAACTAATACTTGTACTTTTCACAAGATGCTGGATTTTTTCCTATGAAGTATCAGGTTCCCAATAGGGGTGAAAAGAACATTGGATCTAGTGTCAGACCTGGATTGAAATACCAGCCCCATACTTAGCAGTCACATCGCCTCAGAAAAGTTATCAGTTTCAGTGGTTCTCAAAGTAGAGTCCAGGATCCCCTGAGGAACCCCTTTCAGAGCTACATCAAGTCGAAGTGATTTTCATAATACAATGTTATTTGTCTTCTTCACTCTCTTTCTCTTAAGAGTAGGCAGAGGAGCTTTCCAGAGATTATAAGACATGTGACATTATCACACCCATGGTTAATGGAATGTGGGCTTGTGTGTTCTTGTATTTAATTTTTTTTTTTCTGTTTTAGAAGTTGAGTCACAGATGTAGAAAACAAACTTATGGTTACCAGGGGGTAAGGGGGGTAGGGATAAATTGGGAAACTGGAACTAACATATATACACTATGATAAATACAAGAGGTAGCTAAGAATCTCATGTATAGCACAGGGAACTCGACTCAATACTCTCTAATGGCCTATCTGGGGGGAAAAAAAAAATCTCAGAAAAAAGAGTGGATACCTGTATATGTATAACTGATTCACTTTGCTGTACACCTGAAACTAACTCAACATTGTACATCAGCTATATGACAATAATCTTTTTTAATGTTCTGTTTTAATAAGTAGTGATAGAAATATCACACACAAGCAAAAGCTTTTTGAGATTCTCAATAGTTTTTTAAGAGTGTTTGAGAACCGCTGACCTAAACCTAACCTCATGCGAAGAATTGACTCATTGGAAAAGACTCTGATGCTGGGAGGGATTGAGGGCAGGAGGAGAAGGGGATGACAGAGGATGAGATGGCTGGATGGCATCACCAACTCAATGGACATGAGTCTGGGTGAACTCCGGGAGTTGGTGATGGACAGGGAGGCCCGGTGTGCTGCGATTCATGGGGTCGCAAAGAGTTGGACATGACTGAGCGACTGAACTGAACTGAATCTCTTCACACTTCAGCTTCCACTGTATCCCCAAGCTGCTGTAAATTAGATGAAGTACATGACACTGGGGGCCACACACCAGAATCTCCTCTTCCTCTCAAGGCAGGCATCATTCCAGTGTGCTCAAAGCACTCAACTCTGCCCTTTATGGGAATAAGTTTCATGCCTATTTGGAAACACCCATTGCCCCTTCTCCTTAATGCCAGGCCCTGACACTCTCCCAGGCCATTCCCAGGATCCAATTTCCTTCAACCCCCAATCAATGGCTTCTCTGTGTATATCATGTCTACAGATATGAGGTTCACTGTACTTTAACAGATGTATCTGCTAGACATCATAAGACCACACCTCTGTGCACTGCAGGAAGGGTCTTTCTTGAAGTGGATGTTCAGGCTTCCCTGGTGATCCAGTGGTTGAGAGTCTGCCTGCCAATGCAGGGGACACCAATTCGATCCCTGATCCAGGAGGGTCCCACAGGCCGCAGGACTACTATGCCCACGTGCTGTAACTCCTAAGCCCATGCTCTAGAGCCTGTGAGCTGCCGCTTCAGTAGCTCAGTACCTGCAGGTCACAGCAAATCACTCATGCTCTGCAACAGAGGAGCCGCCGCAAGGAGACGCCCATGCACTGCAGTCAGAGAAAGCCCGCACGCAGCAACGGCGACCCAACACAGCCTAAATAAGTACACAATTTTTAAAAATGAGTAGTCAACACTGAAGGAAGGCTCCAAAACAGCACCCAGAGCTTGGAGAAGATCCCTCTGTAGTCTCTCTGGGTCTCACTCCCGGCTCAAGTGGAGGTGGGCTGGTGGTACCTTCTGGAACAGAGGAAAGATGGACCCTGGTAGCTGGAGAGATGAGGCGACTGGCAGAAAGGACTCCCACATTGGCAGGTATTATACTGTTAGCCCCTAAATCCTTTGTATTAACTTCTCAGGGGCTCATTGGTTTCTTCAGAAAAATTAAAACCCCACATTTCCCCGTCCTGCCATGTTGGAGATCCTGGCTGACCCATTTCTTCTAGAAGAGATGGACTCCGACATTCTGTATCTGATGAAATAGAGCCAGAAACTTTGGTGGCAGGAAACCCCTCTAAGGACAGTGGGGACAGAGAGAAAGTCTGGATTGAAAAGATATTTTAGGATCAAAATATCAGGACTGCCTGGATGTGGGGGGGTGAGGGAGGGAGCAGCTGAGGATAACTCCAAGGACTCTGGCTTGGATCCTGATGGAGCAGAGGCCATTCCCTAAGACAGAGTGATAGGCAAAGAGCTGGATTGGAAGGGATGGAGAGTAGCTAGAATTCTGCACTAAAGCTGGGGCAAGGGACTTCCCTAATATCCAGGGACTAAGACTTTGCCTTTCTCTGCAGGGTGCATGGGTTCAATCCCTGGTTAGGGAGCTAAGATTCCACATGCCCTGTGGCCAAAAACCCAAAAATATAAAACAGAAGCAAATTCAGTAAAGACTTTAAAACAAATAAATAAGCTCAGGCTAAAGGTTGGCCAAAAGGAATTCCCAGGTGGCACCAGTGGTAAAGAACCCACCTGCCAATGCAGGAAACAAAAGAAACATAGGTTCAATCCCTGGGTCGGGAAGATGCCCTGGAGGAGGGCATGGCAACCACTCCAGTATTCCTTCCTGGAGAATCCCACGGACAGAGGAGTCTGGTGAGTAACAGTCCAGAGGATCTCACAGAGAAAGACACTACTGAAACGAAAATACAGAGATTGACCAGAAGGTCACAGGATGGTGGCTGAATCCCCCAGGGGCAGCACTATGCTCCTGAAGCCGTTTCTGGAGTGAGCAGGGCAGAGCTAGCAGCTGGAACAAGCTGGCAGAAAAGCAGCAATCTGCTCTGGAAGACTCTCCAGAGTCCCTGTCACTGATTTTTATTGCCGACTCCCTTTCCTGACTGCACTTCTGGTCTCTGGCTGGATTTCCCCCTTAGTCTTCAGATCTGCTTGTGCAATCCCCAAAGCCTGGCTCTCCCTTTCTGCTCCCCATCATCCCTCTTCCCGGCTCTGTCCTCTCGAATCCACTCAGAACGCTTTGCGCATCCAACGCCAATACCCCATGGCTAGTCCTGCCGCTCAGCTCAGCACACACCCTCCCTTTCTGCACACTCCCAGACCAGTCCAGGAAATCTTGTATGCTTGCTTTGCTGAGTCCCATTTTTAGGAGCTACAGGAGGGGTGAGGTCACAAAGGAAGAACAGGTAAAGCAAGAAGAGAAATGAGTCCCAGGAGAATGAGAACAATTTTCAAGGGAATTATTTGAAATGGCTGATTTGGAGAACTTGCGTCACTTGGGTATATCTGGATTACAGCCAAACCTCTCACCCTCACAGTGATTCAATTGATTGTAGCAAATGTTATTCCACTCAAAAATCATATATAACAATAGAAACAACAATAAAAGTATCTGCAGTCTACACCGTGGCTTCATTTGTAACAACTGTTTATACAAATGATCTCTCTTCGAGAATGCAAATCGATACTACAATCGAGTACCTACTCACCCCAGTCAGAATGGTCATCATTAAACTCTACAAATGATAAATGCTGAAGAGGGTGTGGAGAAAAAGAACTCTCCTAGACTGTTGGTGGGAATGTGAATCAGTGCAGCCATGATGGAAAACAGTATGGAGGTTCTTCAGAAAACTAAAAACAGAGTTGCCATATCACTTAGCAATCCAGCTCCTGGACATATCTGGAGAAAACTATAATTCAAAAAGATACATGCACCCCTAGGCTCATAACAACACTAGTCACAACAGCCAAGACATGGAAACAACCTGAACATCCCCCGAGAGATGATGGATAAAGATGTGGTGCACATATGCAATGGGATATTGCTGTTCTTTAGTCACCCAGTCCTGTCTGACTCTTTGTGACCCCATGGACTGTAGCACGCCAGGCTCCTCGGTCCGTGAGATTTTCTGGGCAAGAATCCTGGCGTAGGTTGCCAACTCCTCCTCCAGGGGCTCTTCCTGGCCCAGGGATCGAAAGTACAGCTCCTGCAGCTCCTGCGTTGGCAGGCAGATTCTTTACCACTGAGCCACTGGGGAAGCCCCCTAGCCACTGTATTGCTCAGCCATAAAAAGAAGAATCTGTAGCAACATGGATGGATTTAGAGATTATCAGACTAAGTAAAGTCAGAGAAAGACAAATACCGTATGATATCACTTATATGTGAAATATATAATATGACACAAATGAGCTTATCTACTAAAGAAAAATAAAGTTATGCTTGCCAGGGGGAAAGGGTGGGGGAAGGATGGATTGGAACTTTGGGATTAGCAGATATAAACTATTACATATATTGATAGAATGGATAAATAATAAGGTCCTACTGTATAGCATAGCAGAGAAGGCAATGGCACCCCACTCCAGTACTCTTGCCTGGAAAATCCCATGGATGGAGGAGCCTGGTAGGCTGCAGTCCATGGGGTCGCTGAGAGTTGGACACAACTCAGTGACTTCACTTTCACTTTTCACTTTCATGCATTGGAGAAGGAAATGGCAACCCACTCCAGTGTTCTTGCCTGGAGAATCCCAGGGATGGCGGAGCCTGGTGGGCTGCCATCTATGCGGTCGCACAGAGTTGGACACAACTGAAGTGACTTAGCAGCAGCAGCAGTATAGCATAAGGAACTATATTCAACACTCTGTAATAGACCATAATGGAAAAGAAAAGAGTAAGCAAATAATCTCATATCCTAAAAATATAGGCATTCTCTTATAAGTCACTACCGATTATCATTGGACATTTCCTAAATATTTTACAGTAAGATGAGAAACAATATTAGCTGGGGCTATTTGTTTAGTTTGGATCATTTGCAAGATTTTGCTCAGTGATGGGTAAACTGAAGGTCCATGGCAGCCAAGTTTCTTCCTGAGTGGTATTACAGGGGCAATGGTTCACCTGTTGATTCTAACCTCAGTGGCCCTCAGTAAGTTCCCCCAGAGGCTGCTTGTCAACTACTTGAAATGGATAAATGAAGGCGTACTAGTGAGGATAGGTTAGGTTATGCTGCAGTGGCAAACAATCCTCAGATCTTACTGGTTTAAACAGAAATGATTTCTTTATGATGCAAACTCATTACCTGAAATCTAGGGGTTTATTCCACATCTTCACTCAGACCCAGGCTGGTCACCATAGCAAGAGCGAGAATACAAATAGAATCATTTACTGTTAATCCTAGAAGTGACGTGTCACTTTGCTCACATTGTCTTGATCCACAAGCCATATGAGTTGATCTAAATTCAATGGGGAATTGAAAATAGAATAAGTATTTGTGAATAACTGTAAAGCTCATCAGAAGAGGAATAAAGACATCATTTTTAAACTCCATGCTCATTAAGATATTCTGCGTGAAGACAAAAGCATAGAAAGTAGTAATATATAATGATCCCAGAATACATGTCAAAAATTTGAGTTATACAATGTTAGCGACAAAATACTTTCAGGGAAAAGATCATATAACTCATATCATATCTGGCCAATAAGATTCAAGTACTTAAAGTGACTTAGCCAAGATCATACAACTAATCAGTTTGCAGGGGACATCTCATTTCTAGTCTAATAATCTTTGAGGCAGGAGTTCTGCAAAGATAGAGTTTAAAAACCACAACAGGGACTTCCCTGATGGCCCAGTGGTTATGAATCCCCCTCACAATGTAGGGGTACAAGGTTTGATCCCTGGTCACAGAACTAAGATCCCATATGCTGCAGAGCAACTAAGCCCACACACTGCCACTGCTGAGCCCCTGGGCCACAGCTTGAGAGTCTGTGCACCACAGTGAGAGATCCCACGCAGTGAAGATAACGCAGTGAAGATCCCATGTGCCGCAATAAAGACCCAACCCATGCGTGCTCAGCTGCTTCAGTCGGGTCTGACTCTCTGCAACCCATGGACTGTACCCACCAGGCTCCTCTGTCCATGGGATTCTGCAGGCAAGGATACTGGAGTGGGCTGCCAAGCCCCTCTCCAGGGGATCTTCCTGACCTGGGATCAAACCTGAGTCGCTTATGTTTCCTGCATTGGCGGGCAGGTTCTTTACCACTAGCGCTACCTTGGAAGACCCAACACAGCCAAATAAATACATACAGAAATACCACAACAATACTGAAGACACAGCTTGCAAGTGAATTCTTTAATGCTAAAAAATTATTGTTACTTTTTCATTCTATTGATAACTAACTCGTTGCCAACTATTACGATGCAGATAAAGTCAAATCACCACTCAGAGACCCCCTGTGCTCTGCAAAAAACCTGGACAATTTAGACACATTAGCAGTTGTCTGTTTCTTTCTCCAAGTGCTTATCCTTCAGTAAAGCCTCAGGGTAAAACCCAGAATATTTCTTAGATAGCTAAGCTATTTTGCCAATCAAACTGATGATGACATCTGCTCTTTTCCTATGCTGAAAACATTCAAACACTTCTTGAACATCAGTTCTATAGGTGAGTAATTTGCTAGAGAAGTTCCAGTGTCTATTTAAGGAAGGAAAATAAAAATAGTAAAATAAAACTATTCACAATAACACAACAAATGCGGTAGCATATAACTTATTTCTTGAAGTTTCCCACAGGATTGAAATGCAAATCCATAATAATATATAGAAAAATAACCTGAAGTCTGGAGTGGATAGACAAAACTTTAGTATCAGGAGACCAAACTAATATATAATTGGGCACAAGACCCAGGTTATAAATGCATGCATAATTTCATTATTTCATTTGCTTAGCCCAAAACTGTTTGTATCATGTCCCTAAGTCCCGAGTGAAGACACAGTAAGTATTTAGGCAGGGTATAAGGGATTAATTTTGAGACTGCTTGGTGGCCATTGGCTATGAGTTATGCATATAAGACAGTGTTGGTTCTTTTTTATTCCTTTCTTTTTAAAATTTTTTTATGTACCATTTTTAAAGTCTTTATTGAGTCTGACACATCATTGCTTCTGTTTTATGTTTTGGTTCCTTGGCTGCCAGGCATTTGGGATCTCAGCTCCCTGACCAGAGATGAAACCCACACCCTCTACACTGGACGGCAAAGTCTTAACCACTGGGCTTCCAGGGAAATCCCAAGACAGTGCCCATCCTAAGAGTGGGCATTTCCTGGAAAGTTTCCTTTGTGCCTGTTCTCCTGAAAGTCTCATTATTAACTACATACCTTGACTCCCAATAAGTGGATTAAGTGGTGCCTTTCAAAGTAGATTAGTGTTTCCTATACATTTAATTAAAGTGGACTTCATTCCATCATCCTTAAGAACCAAAACGAAGCAGAGAGAAACTCTTTCAAGGGCAGACGTCGACAATAAGTACGCCTCTTACTAGGATCCTTGAAGTGATCCAGTTAGCCCCAGAGTTCAGAATTTCTCGTATAATATACAAATTCAGTGTTTTTTTCTCCTGAGCACAGAAGTGTCAGCTCTTGTGTGACTGGGAAGGACGTGGGGAGGGTCATGCCCCTGATGTGATGTGGATTTCATGCTTTCTAATAAGGTCCCACTTGCAAGTCATTTTGTTAAGTGGTAAAAAATATTAACGCCCTGAAGTTAATAAACTGGTAAAGAGAGAAGTCAAATCAGGATGTCTCTCTGGCTCATAGGCAGATCTGGGTCATTAAACATGGTCTCATCAGACAGCCTCATCTCAGGACCTGTTAGTGCTGTAAACATCAAAAGAAAGATTTCATAGATGGGCTGACAATGTTCCAGTACGCAGCTGGGTTGCCTTTTCATGTACCTTATCTCACAATAGCAAATGTTTCATCTTTGAGCTGTTTTATGTCCAAAAAATTCACTTAACCACTGGATTTTTTTTTTTCCTAAGGACTATAGCAAATGACAACAAGATTCCTACCCCAGTGCTTTGCAATGATGGGTATCCATTAGAATCACCTTGGAAAACATTTTAAAAATTGCATGCCTGGGTCTCACTCTCAGAAACTCTAATTTAACCATTCTGGAGTAGGGCCCAGGCACAGTATTTTTTCAAAGCACCTTAAGTAATTCTGCAGTCAAGGTGGAGAACTGTTGTCTCCAATTCTCTCTCTGTCTGGGGCTTGCAAAAGTGAGCCTCTGTGGCTTCCAAGATAAAATCTTTCTTTTTTTTTTTTGCCTTTTTGTATTAATCCCCAAAAGAATATTTTTATTAGATTAAAGAAAATATCCAGCTCTTGCCTCTGACTTGACTTTTATCCCTTGGCTTTCAGGATGGTGATGGACAATGTGTGAAGAAAGGGAGCAGAGAGGCAAAGCAGTGTGGAGGGAGTCCAGCTCACCTCACTCCTGCTGCCCTTTGCTGTACACACACGTCAAGATAATGACAGTGGAAGAGGAAGGCCAGAATGCAGGATCTACCGTCCTAAGGGGCACCTGAAGAGACCAGAAGTGGTCTAGGGGCTGGTGGGGCTGGTGGGAGAGGAAAATCCAACCATAAAGAGTGACCGTATGTTGGAGGGAATGTAAATTGGCACAGCCACTATGGAGAACAGCATGGCAGTTCCTTAAAATACTAAAAGTAAAGCTACCATATGGTCTAGCAATCCCACTCTTGAGCATATATCCAGGGAAAACCATAATTCTGATTAATATGCACCTCAGTGTTCACCACAGCACTATTCATAATAGCCAAAACCTGGAATTAACCTAAATGTCCGTTGACAGAAGAATGGATAAACAAGATGTGGTACTTATACACAATGGAATATTACTCAGTCACAAAAAAGAATGAAATAGGATGAACCTAAAGATCGTCATACTGAGTCAGACAGAGAAAGACAAATATCATATGATATCACTTACATATGGAATCCAAAAAATGAATACAAATGAACTGATTTACAAAACAGAAACAGACTCATAGACTTAGAATACAAACTTGTGGATATCAGGGAGGAAGAGGGCAGGGGAGGGATAAGGTGGGGGTCTGGAACTGACCTATACACACTGCTATATTCAAAATAGATAACCTTTCATGAAGATGGAGACAAAGGCAAAGAAGGAGGCCCCTGCCCCTCCCAAAGCTGAAGCCAAAGCAAAGGCCTTGAAGGCCAAAAAGCAGTGTTGAAAGGCATCCACAGCCACTAACAAAAGAGTAGATCCAGACGCCATCCACATCCCAGCAGCCCAAAATGCTGCAGCTCAGCAGGCAATTCAAGTATCCTCGGAAGAATGCCCCCAGGGAAAACAAACTTGACCACTGTCATCATCAATTTCGCCCTCTCCACCCAGTCAGCCATGAAGAAAACAGAGGACACCACCACACTGGTGTTCAGCGTGGACGTCAAGGCCAACAAGCAGCAAATTAAACAGGCCGTGAAAAGGTTCTAGGACACTGATGAGGCTAAGGTCAGCACCCTGATCAGGCCTGACAGAGAGAAGGCATGCATACATCCAGCTGGCTCCAGACTAAGACACTTCAGATGTTGCTAACAAAATTGAAATCATCTAAACTGAGTCCGGCTGGCTAATTCCAAGTATAAAAGTTTTCATTATAAAAATAAAATAAAATAGATAAACAGCAAAGACCTACTGCATAGCACAGAGAGCTCTGCTAAATATTCTATCATAACTGAGATGGGAAAAGAATTTGAAAAAGAATAGATATATGTCTAGGAGTAACTGAATCACTTTGCGGCACGCCTGAAACTAACACAACATTGTGGATCAACTAAACCCCAACATGAAATAAAAACTAAAATAAATAAATAAATAATGACTGTGGGTCCTGGTGACCACACCCACTGTATGGACCAACGGACAACAAACCCTCCCAAGATCCATCTCTAACTTGCCCCTCTGATTGTAGCTGAGTCAGCAAAGCCCCAGGGGATTCCCTTTCTCACCCAGCTCCACAAGCCAGTTTGTAAAGATACCATTTATCAGAGTTTATCTTTCCCCCTGCTTTGATCTCACACATGCACAAGATCTCTGCCCTAGAGACTGGGTTGGGTTTTACAGGTGTCTCCTCAGTGACCCTCAGGAATGGTGCAGTGACGATGCCTTGTCTGGGAGAAAGCCCTAAGACACTACAGATAAGACTCTGCTGGGCTCACTGATGACTGCTCGGACCAGACTTATTTCCAATTCAAAGTTTACCGGAAATTGCCAGACCCAGCCAAACAGCTGCTGCTGCTGTTGCTAAGTCGCTTCAGTCATGTCCGACTCTGTGTGACCCCATAGACAGCAGCCCACCAGGCTCCCCCGTCCCTTTCCCTCTCAAAGATCCAAGACTGTCAACAGATCTCTGCTGCATTGGCTGCTCCTGCTCAGGACCATGGGGGCTTTCCGCCCCGGGTCTTGTATGATGCTTGAAGAAGAGCCATTTCAGTTACAGATGGCCTCCTTTTGACGCTGATGCCTTCTTATTCCTCACCTAGGATGGCACCTGATGTAACACAGAGACCATGCAAGGGACAGTCAGCATGGGCCATTGATCAGACTGAGTGCCAAACTCACTTGTAATTCAGTTTACAAGCCAGAGCAGAACACAGAAATTCACAAACAAACGACATAGGTTATGGGACATTTCCCACTGTGTCCCATAAATCCACACATTTTGGGCTTATTTACAATAGGCAACTAGCACAGATTGGGTTTATCCTGCTAAAAATAACTCATAGACCGCGATTCTCCCTAACCTTTCTGCTGGTGAACACACGTGTATGCTTTCCAGGAAATCTGGTTATTTGTGAGTTTTCAAAGAATTATTTATCTGGCTCATTCTTCCTTTTCCAGGTGCCCCATGTAGGCAGCCGGTTTTCCTTCTTAGCGCTCATACGTTTTTAAAAATGCTTCCATAAGCATTACTATCTTGACTCCCCAAGAAACCTCTGGAGTAGGCAGGATAAGATTCTTCTTCCCTGAACAGAGTGAGGGAAATTCAAACTTGGAATAAACAAGTGAGTCATCTAGACCCGTAATGCAAATTGGGAATGAAGCAACTTGAGAAATTCAGCCCTTGCTCCTTAAACAGCCTATCCTTCACAATTCCCTCTTGGATCCAGATTCTTTGTCAAGAACAATACATGAGTCATCCCTGAAACTTGCAGTTGTAGAAAGACAGAAAAAATTTTCTGTTTTAAACCATGACCATTAGATAATGTACTGTGTGTTGCAGTGGGGCTTCCCAGGTGCTCAGTGGTAAAGACTCTGCCCGCCAATGCAGGAGACACAGGTTCGATCCCTGGGTCAGGAAGATCCCCTGGAGGAGGAAATGGCAACCTATTCCAGTATTCTTGCCTGGGAAGATCCCATGGACAGAGGAGGCTGGTGTGCTACAGTCCACAGGGTCACAAAGAGTCAGACATGACTGAGCGTGCGTGCACGCACATACGTGTTGCGGTAGCTACTGAAATCCGAGAGCTCTGAGCTGTGTGGGTTGTGGGGGCACTGATGGAAGTCTAGCCCTTGCTTCCAGGGAAAGGGAGCAGCCCTGAGGCAGTGATAATGATTTGCTCTGTTATGCACATGGAATGTTCCGTCACTTAGCATAACCAGCATGTTCTTGGTATATTCATCTTTGACTTTCCAGTGTCTGGCCAAATGGACCCTACACATAGTAGGTGTACAGATGTTTTTGTTGGACAAAATCGTCTATATTTGGAGACTCACAATATGTTTTCAAAACAGGCAGTTCATAAATAATTATCTTTACTTTGCAAATAAGGAAAATAAAACTTAAGGAAATTAAATGGCATGTTCAAGTTTACAGCTAGTAAGTATCCAGATCAGGGCCGATCCCCAGATCTCAGTGAAGTCAAAGAAGGTTTTCCCCTCCCCCGGCTTTTGGGGATTCTATGGGAATGCCTTCTTGTGTCTTTTCAAACCAAGGTCAGCACTGGTACTCAATAATCTCTTCACTGTTTATGTAACATTTGCCCCTAATGATTGCCGGTTCGATTCTTGTTATTTAAAATGCAGACACAGAAAACTATCTGGACCCTTGTAGTCAATGGGGTTGTAGGGTGAGGAGAGGAAACTGGGCACTTGGTGCAAAGGTCCTCAGCATCAGATACCCATGTGCCTCCAACAAGTCCCTTAGGCCTAACCAGCTTCTGTTTAACTATAAAAGAAAATAGTTGGAAGGATTTGTCACTCTGTTCAATCTGAGTTCTATAAATTGCTAACAACTCTCGTTTGGCTATTTAATTCCTGCATTATGTACCAATTTAGGTGGGTCTTAAGAAAACTGGAATTACATTTTCTTTTATTTTCTATTCTTGGAGTGAGACAGCATAATTTCACTCCCTCTAAGACGCCCCCAGGTGAGATGCTTGGCCATCATCATCACCTACTTGCTGGATTCACCCAGAGGAGAGTACTGAACCTCGTCTTAACTCAGAGTGTGATGACTTCGACACTGAGTTACTCTTGTGGCTTTTTAGGTATGTCTCCTTCACCCTGGAAACGGGAGGTGGGGTCACTGGAAGACATATTTAACACGCCTTTCCCTTCAGGGTAAGCCAGAGAAACTCAGAGCTCCCACTGACTAATGACACCTGTTTAAAGTTTACTGAAGAGATAAAACAGTATCAAAGCATCACAGAAGAAGAAAGCAAAAAGAGGGAGAGGAAGGAGGAATGGGGCAAGCAAAAAGGGAAAGCCAGAAAAAAAGAAGCAGGAAAAGAAAGAGAAACGATTCAAGTTCAAGAGGTGCTCACCCACTCTGGGCGTGTTATTATTGTTGGCTTGAAATTTCACTCTAACCCTGTGAACCAGCCTCATTCAGACAGTGATGGAGAAGGCGGCTCTAGGAGGCTGCAGGTTTACATCACTCCAGGGCCAGTCGAAGAGCAGCCATCAGTCAAGTGGGAGAGGGGGCGTTGACCAAGGACAGGAGAATGTGGGGGACCAGAGAAGAAGACAGTTCAGGCTCGCAGCAGCTAAACCTGCTGTGTCTGCCGGCTGGAGTCAGCCATGGACGGCCGGCGATTAGCCTCTGGCAGGAGAAGACTGGGACCCCGGGGACTGCACTCCAGTGAGCGCTCTGGCCACTTCAGGCTGCACTTCTCATTAGCAGGGGCCAGGATCAATTCTGTCAAAGCCGACTTTCCTTCTGTCCTGTTCCTGGCTGCCCGGCAGAGTCAGCGTTTCCATCCTGCAAGTAGTCCATCATGGACGTGCCCAGACGCTCAGAAAGGGACGGGGCGACGTCAGCACGAGGATTGTTCTGAGGGCCTTTAAGTACTGGGTCCAGCACGTGGGATAAGAAATCCATAGCCTTTTAGTGATTCTCCCCCGACCCATTTAGCTCAATCCTTAGAGGCAAGGAGTGGTCCTCCCTGAAGATCACCACTTAACATGATGACTGCCTCTCCCAGCTACTAGGAAGGGAGCGGGGACAGGATGGATGACCAGATCTTGACCAGACACACTCCAGCCAACCCCCAGCTCTCGTTAGCCAAGAGCATCAGAGCCCGGCACGTGCCCCTGTTGGTGTAATTTTTCCAAACTGCATGCAGCATAGCAACATTTACTTACAGGAAGGCTCTGCTTAGCCAAGAGCCACTTTCTGATGATTCAACTGACAAAAGAAACAAACAAAAGCTTGCCTAAGAGATCCGACAGAACTCACGAAACTGTGACTTGACTCAGAAATTCTAGTCACACAAGAACCTAGGTGGTGCCCCACAAGCATCATTTCTGTGGTATTAATTCCTAGTACATACACGTGAGTATTTATTTTTATCGGTGCACTTATAATCCTCAGTAGAAACGAGAGACCTGTGGGTGTCCCTCAGGGTATTTTCCGTGTCCCGTGCATCATTGATGCTCAGAGCACCAGTCCTAACATTCTGGTCTCCATTTTTATTTAAATAAGACTTGTGTTTTTTTAATGTTGTTGATTGATTGATTGACTAAAGTATAGTTAAGTTACAATGATGTGTTAGTCTCTAGTGTGGGGCAAAGTGATTCAGTTATATATCTATTATATATACATACATATACTCTTTGTAAGATTCTTTCCCACTGTAGGTTATTACAAAATATTGAGTATAGTTCCCTGTGTTATACAAGAGGTCCTGGTTGTTGATATATTTTTTATATAATAGTGTGAGTATGTATTCTGATCTTTCTTTGGTGGTCTTTTGTCCTAGTTTTGGGTCCAGTGTGAAGTCTTATTATTTTCATATATATTTGATTATTGCGACACTCCTTCATTCCCGCTCCCACAACTAACTTCTACATCCACGTGCTTTGTCATGTGACTTCAGAAAGCCTCCCACTGCTCTCATTCCTCCACGTGCTTGGTGCTGGGTTTGGCCCAGTGGTCACGTTGGCCAACGTCACCAGAGCAGAGGCTTCGGTGTGCTGCCCAGCTGGGCCTGGGACCACCGTGAACAGAGGCTGCCCACAGAGCTGCTGCCTCTGACAAGCCTGGGCCCCAGAATGAAGGCACACATGCAACCCATGGCTAGAAACAGACCTATCCATCTGACCAGAAGTCACATAAGCAAGAAAACAAACCCCTGCTGCTATAACTGACTGGAGTTTGGATGTTTTGAGGGCGGTGGGGGGCAGCATCCCTGCAGTCCCAGAGATTCATGCACATCTCCAGGAGACATACCTCAAATCTGAACACTGTGAGGGCTCTGTTCAAGATGACAACCAAAAGCCACTGTTACCTAGAAGACAAGGCCAACGGGACACATGCAGAAAATGAATTTGAGTGGCCCTTAGATCAAGAGCCAAGCAGCTTCTGCCTAAACATTAAGTATTTGTCTGTGAGTCGGAAAGGGACAGAGCCCTGTCAGAATACAAAAATTCATAGACACGGGCTTCGTATTTGGTGCTGTCATCATTAGGCAGGTTTCAGAGAGCATGGATCCTGAGAGAAAGCAGTGTTTTGATAACACAGGTCTTCCCTTGATTTCCTCCTGATTACAGGTACAATACAAGAGCTATTTGGTGAGCAGGAAGCTTGCTAGAGTTCAAGTGTATGCTGACCCACATTGACACACCAGCTATATTTTTTCCAATCTCCCGCCTTTTCCCTCTTGTTTAACATAAGCAAAAACTACTTGTAATTAAGCTATTAAAACAAAGGGACCATTATCAAATACTTTGTTGCCGTTCATTGTTCAGTTGCTCAGTCATGTCTGATTCTTTGCGACCCCATCGCCTGCAGCACGCCAGGATACCTGTCCTTTACCCTCTCCCGGAGCTTGCTCAAACTAATGTCCGTTGAGTTGGTGAAGCCATCCAACCATCTCGTCCTCTGTTTTTCCCCTTCTCCTCCTGCCTTCAATCTTTTCCAGCATCAGGGTCTTTTCTAATGAGTCGGCTCTTCGCATCAGGTGGCCAAGAACTATTTGCCAAACCTTTGCAAGCACTGTTTCATTCAGAAGTCATAGAAATTCTGGGATTTCCTTGATGGTCCAGTGGTTAAGAATCTGGCTTCCAATGCAGCAGACACAGGTCTGATCTCTGGTCAGGAAACTAAGCCACTGGGCAACTAAGTTCATGCACTTCAATGACCGAGTCTACACACTCTATAGCCTGCACGCTACAACCAGAGAGCCTGCGTGCCACAACTAGGGAGAAGTCTGCACGCTGCAGCTAAGACTCGACACAGTCACAGAAATATTTGTTAAAATACCTAAATGCATAAAAGCCATATATAAAAACTTCACAGCAATTCTACAAACCGGGGGTGATTAGAATTCTCACTTTGCAGATGAGGACATAGGTTTAGATCAGTTAAGTAACTTGTCTGAAATTACACATCTAATTGTAATTCTGGTGTTTCTAAGTCCAAAGCCATCCCTAACCCCAACATCTGCTGATCTTTTGGGCATCACTTGTCCCTGCCTCCAATGTCAGGTAAGGCACCTGAGGCCAGAGCTTGAGCTCTATCAGGCGCCCAAGTGTGTCTACCCCTGGGCCCAACCAGTTCCTTTGCAGGTAGATAACAATGACAAGATCATGACAGTGGTGGCCCGACTTCTAGCTCTCAAAGGAAATAAACACAAGCCAATCATGCCTCATTGTGATGTAGTCCACAGACCAATACCAAGTCAGCACAGGAAATAATCTGAGAGTAGAAGAAACCACAGATCTGCCTACAAAGATGGTGTCTCTGTGGGCAACTCTACTGGGGTAAATCTATTGACTCTTGGGGTCAAATTTTAGCGAAACTAAATGAAATACACCATAGTGAGAAATTCCCACAGGTCATTCCCAAGAGTTGTTGCTGTAGGCGTCTTGAATTTGCCCAACTCTTGATCCCACGGGGGAGAAGCGCACCAAGAAGGGAACCAAAGAATGGCGACAAGAACTTTCCCTCCCAGTTTTCCACACACAAAGCCTTCCCCTTTGGAAATGTGTTCCAACAAGGGATGTAAATAACACACACTCTGGAGTCAGATAGAACTGGTGTTAAATCCCAGCTCCGCCATTCCCTGGAGTGACCCTGGGCAAGCAAATGACTTCATCGCACTATAAGCTTCAGTTTTCCAGCCTACAAACTGGGGACAATGTCTTCAGTTAGGTTTCCCAAGAGCACATCCCAAGGTGAGGATGTGTAGGGTTAAGGAAGCCCTCCCAGGACAAACTGGAAGTTAGGGAGGGAAGCAGGAGAAAAGAGCAGAGGAAGCCTAGCAGGAGAGGAATTCCGGATCTAAGTCCTGCACGCGGTGGCCTGACCCTGGAGGGGCACCCTGGACTATTGAGTGAAATGATGTCTTGGTGTTGGCTCCACCCAGAGGTGCTTTCTTATCTCTGCACCCACCGGCCTCTGATTCAGGGCCGTGGCAAGGAAGGTACCTTCTGAACATAAATTCTGGGGCACGTTCATCTCTGCAAAGCAAACTCCATCAGACCAAGAGGAACTCTTAGGAAAAAAAAAAAAAACAGCCATGGGTGCTCAAGGCTAGAAGCAGGACCACACCCCAGCCTGAGAGGCACAAAACATAAAATGGATGAAAAGTGGACTTCCCTGGTATTCCAATGGTTAAGCATTCACCTTCCAATGGAGGGGACACAGGTTCCATCCCTGGTCCAGGAAGCTCCCACGTGCCGTAGGGCCGTTCAGCCTGTGCACCACAGCTGCTGAAACCCCAAACCCCAGAGCCTGTGCTCCGCAACAAGAGAAGCCTCCGCAGGGAGACGCCTGGGCACGACTGGAGAGCAGCCCTCGAGTGCCACTAGAGGAAGCCCAAGGGCCGCAGGAAGGCCCAGTTCAGCCAAAGTAAATAAATAACTTTGTAAATGAGTGAGAGTCATAAAACAAACATGGTTACCAAAGAGGGGAGGGCGCAAGGGTAAATGAACAGGCTGGTATTTAGATACACACTAGCACGCATAAAACGGAAAACCAACATGGGCCTACGCTATAGCTCAGGGGACTATACTCAACATCACGTAACATTCTATCAGAGGAAACAATCTGAAAAAGACACACATATACATCTAAATTGTTGTACTATACACCAGACACTTAAACAATATTGTAAATCAACTATATTTCATGTTTAAAAATTGGGTGAAAAGGGATCCAAAGTGATCTGGGTGGAACATCATTTTACACTACAAACAAGAATTTTTCTTCCATTTTATATATATACATATATATCTCCTGACCTCAAACACAGAAGATACTTGATAATGTTTAATGTTGCTGTTGTTGCTATTATTATTATTTTTCCCATAACATCTTCCCCGAAAGGGCCTCACCAGGTTAGCAACCTGAGGTCCTGCGTGCTCCCCTGGCTAGGCCCTCGTCTGACAGCCAGGGCGACCACTCAGCTCTGCTTTCACATCATCGGCTTCTCTGTTTGGCGCCCTGTCTTTCAGGGTTCCCTCTCCTTGGGGTGGAAAGGCTCCACTTCCTGCTGGGTGGGCCGTGTGCAAGGGAGACGCCGGCCAAGCGCTTGAGTTAGAGGGCTCTGTTCCTCAGCCGTGCCCTCGCACCTCCAGCAGGATCTGCCGGCCCCAAATCCTCCTCTGATATTAAATAAACCCTTGGCCTTTTCAAGTTTTGCCTATTCATCCTCTCCGGCTAAGGGTTAGGGATTTCTTAGAATGACCCAGGGTCCACAAAAGGGCTTCTTCTCCATTTCTATCTAGGATCCTACCCCCAAGAGCCCTAGTTCAGCCCCTCTCCCTAGGGGGCTAGGACACCCAGGAACAATGCAGCTGGGGCTTTATTTAATTAATCTTCCTTAACAATCTGCCTTTTCCATGTGCCAGCCAGGCGAGCTCATATGCATAGTAGCCTCCCCTCTGTGACTAATCCTCTGGGTTAAAAGACCCCGCTTGGCTCCAAAGCCACCCCTTTCATTCACCAGCTTATGAGAGCTGTATCTTCTCACGCATCTTCTCACGGGGCCAGACAGCCGCCTCGACCATGCTGGTCCAGGCCTCATTTTCCAGGCCACCATCATGACTGAAATTAATCTAAGTGGCGCCTCTTTTACAAGAGTGGCAGCAAATATCCAATTCAATTTGCTTTTACCCAAGATTTCCCCCAGGAGTCAGGCCGAATGAGATAATCGATGATGATTACAGGGCTTGGCCTGCCTGGCTGAGCCAGTGTTAAAAGGAGGGCCAGTTTCTGCTCCAGTGCTCACCCAAGTCGGGTGCTAATTCAGGCAGATCCATGCCTTTTTTCAGTGGCTCTCAGCCATACACGCCTCGATAATCACGCTGGGGAGGTGGAGGCGGTCGGCCCTCCTAGCCAAGAAAAAAGAATTCATTTCTGCTTCTCCTCCAGCCCTGAACAAGAACAGAAATGTATAGAGCATCTGCAGCAGCTTAAGAAGGCTGCTGGAACCAGTGATGCCAAAGAGATTGAATACAGATGGGCTAAACGTTCCTCCTCTCAGAGAGAGGCTAGTCAATGCCTTTATTGCTAATCCAATCAAGAAAGTATTAAATTACTTGTTGCTATCACCTTAACCTGAACAGGACTGTTCTCTGCTTGGCTGATTTTTCTGAAAGATCACAATGCCCAGTTCAGAAAAGTAGGAGCTGATGGCCCAATGGGGTCAAAGAGAGCCTCCAGATTCCCCATGTCCCCACTGGGGCCTCTGCTAGTCTTATATCAACTCACTGGTGGGCTCCTTTGGGTTCTGAACACTTTATAGAGGCTACGGCCCAAAGCGGGGATGTAACTGTGTGATAGTTAGATATTGCTGTGTAACAAATTGCCCCAAAACATGGGAGCTGAAAACCACTCACATGTACAATCGCCCAGTTCCTGCGGATCAGGAATCCAGGAGTATCTCAACTGTGTGGTCCTACTTTGGGGTCTCTCACAAGCCTGCAGTCTGGGTATCAGTTGTGGTTGTGTTATCTCAAGGGCTGACCTAGGGGGAATCAGGCCCTGAGCTCATGCACTCATGTGCTGTCAGTAGGAGGCCTCAGGTCAGCGCTGATGGGGCCTTTACACAGGGCTGGCTCCCAAGCTGCCAGCAGGATCTTCCCAGAATTCATGAGCCCAGAAATCACACAAAACTGATGTAGAAGCCCAAACTATAAAAAAGGTCCAGCTGATTAGAAGGCAATCTGGTCCTATAAAATCCTCCAAGAGTCTGTGCATTCTAGTCACTCTGCAAACATCTGTTAAAGTGCCACTTACTGAGGCCAGCCACTTGGCAAACTTAATCTCATTTAATCTTTTCAGCCATACTTGGAGGTCAATATTATTTGTTCAGCTTTGTAGACCTGGAGTCTGAGGCTCAGAGATGCTGGATGACTTGCTGGGGGTCACATGGCTACAGAACAAGAGCTGGAACCAAGCTCTGGATGCGTGGTCTTTCCAGATATCACCTCCATGCCACGCATGGCTGAATCCTTCTGCCCTAACTCTGCTAAATGCGATAAGTCATTCCCCTGCAACACACAGCAGAGCCCTTGGACAAGTACCCCACCTACCTCCTCTCTGGCTGGAGGCCATGCTGGGAGTAGAAAGAGGAGAGGGAGGTGCTGGCCCCAGGTGCAAGATTAAAGGGGCACCAAAAACTTCAATAATCAAGATGAATACTGTTTCAATGCAATATTTTTAAAAAATATAATTGACAAACTCATGGGCCAGCTGCCTGCTTTTGTAAACAAGATTTCATTACTTCTGCATGCCAAGACAGGTCACATCCACTGGGCACACATGTCTGGTTTCACTTCTGGAAAGGAGACTTTCTGTGCCTTTTCAGCCTGGAGGACAGAGCATGTGTCTGCAAATACAGGGCACGTGGGTGGGATCCTGGATAAGCACAGAGAGTGACACCAGGAGTCAGACTGCTCTTTGATTCCTCCTTGGAGCCAGAGTGACCATGATGCGATTTTCAGACATGAGGAGGAAACACGCCTCTGGTGCTTGGAGAGCAGGGTGGGATGGCCCCATCCTGGCTCCCTGGGGGGATGCACTTGGCCATGTGGTTTGCACAGAGAGTGTCGTGTGCCCATGCCAAAGATGTGATAGGAGCTGTAGTTATTTTTAAAACACCTTCTCTACCTGGGCTCCACCATACCCAGGCAGGGACTCCAGCGCCAGTGTCAAGCAATTGTTAATGGAAAAAGAGATGCTAGGGCCCCCAAAAGCCATTCTTAACTATGGACATTATTGCTCCATTTTGAGCTGTACCCAGAGACTCATAAGAGGAAGACATAATGCTTGTTTGTGAAACTTTTATAGCTAATTGACATTTTTTCAGTGCTCCCCTGATAGCTGTAGTTACTCCTGATTGGAAGGGCCATGGAAAACATCAAGTTATGCACTGTCTCCAGATGGGGCCATATTACTGATATACCACTGGAAAAAAAAAGAGAGAGTAAATAAAAAACTGTCAAAACAAACACCCTTGGAAGTGATAAAGAGGAGCGGAAATGATTGGCGAAAGCAGTTTTCTTTGCTCGAAAATGACGCATACTGTGTTCACACTAATTGATGATGTTGGACTCTCTGGGACTGTCAGGTCTCCTCCTTCTTGGGAACATTTTCCTCCCTTCTATACCTTCTCTTTGCTTTACAGACAAAGGGGAACACAGAAGCAAACATCTCCTTTCCTGTCTATATGCCTCTTTCTACTTACAGGTCCCAGACTCTGTCCTTGGTGCTAGCAGAAGCCAGGAATCATATTCTGGCTGCCTTAAGTCAAGTTCATGGAAAAAAAAAAAAAAAAACAATTAGAATCAAATGATGGGAATTCCACTCTGGGCTCTGGACACAGTCACATATACATTACCCAGGAAGATCGGTAGCGAGGACAGTACAAGATACACCAACAGAAGTGAGGAAGCGCTTGGCATAGAGGCCAGTGTGCGTTTGTAGAGACTAATGAGTAATTTTAGGGATCCATTTACTACAGGTTTCAATCTAATTTTCTTGACTCAAAAAAGTCATTGACTCACGTGGAATGAATTCACTCGAGAACATTATTTTTAAAACAGAACAATATGCCAGATGAAACTATTGTGTACAACCAAGTTTTCTGGTTGCATGGCTGACTATTTCACATCCTGCCGACATGGAGGTCTACTAGCCCAAATGTTTCCTGACTGAGAACCTGTCTCATGATAAGTATAAAATCATAAAATGCAATTGGTTATATTTAATACCCAATGTCCACATATCAAAAACATATGTATTTAGGGCAGAGGGGAGAGTGTCAAGTATTTGCTCAAAACCTATGTTCACTTAGGGCTTCCCTGGCGACTTAGTGGCAAGAATCTGCCTGTGATGCAGGAGCCACAGGAGACGCAGGTTGGATCCCTGGGTCAGGAAGATCCCCTGGAGGAGGGCACGGAAACCCACCCCAGTATTCTTGCCTGGAGAATCCCATGGAGAGAGAAGCCTGGTGGGCTAGCCCATAAGGTGGGTGCAAAGAGTAGGACATGACTGAAGAGACTTAGCATGCACACACACAAACATGTATGTTTACTTACCTTACACAAAATTTAAATGAGTTCAGAGACCAGATTTCTAAATCAAAGCAGCAACTGAAGAGAAGGATGGGTGTTGCCGAAGCAACTGCTGCGATAGCAGATAGTAACAGCCTGGCAACAATGGGAAAGATTTTTAACTCAGTGTAGTTACAGGAGAGCTCCACGTGTCTTAGTCAGAGTCCAGCTGACACGAGGCAAGAGCCCAGGGCAGATCTCAGGCCTCAGGGTCAAATGCCAGCCAATGGGAAAAGTCATGTTCTGGAGCTCTGTTTAAGAAGCAGGAAAGGATACATCTTAGAAAAAATTCTAATTAAAAATGTTCATTAGGGCTGTTATTAATTGAGGGGAGCTAAAGGGCAAACTTCTGTATCAGGTGGGACACTGTTGGCCTCAAATAAGAAAAACCCATCCAATTAAGTAAATAAGAGAATACATTAACTCCCCAAGTGAAACTTCATAGTTGACCTGGCTTCAGAGCCAGCTGCATTCAGGTGGTCAAAGGATGTCTTCAAATTCTCTCTCTTTTCATCCCACTTTTCTCTGAAATACTGTCCCACCCACGAGTTCAGTGCTCCAGGGCAAAGAGAGCTTCTCTACCTCAGTGGTTACAGTGTGGATCCTGGGGAGGGATGTTACTGGCCCAGCTCAAGTCCTTGGTCAACTCTCAGCCAATCACCGCGGCCAAGGCAACACAGGCCAGGCCTCAGCCGCACCCACACCCAAGGCTGGGGAGGCAGCGAGGGCTGATGCAGGGCTCTCCCCACGCCCAGGGCACAATCTGGAGGCGGACGCATGAAGAAGGAGGGAAGGATGCTGTGCTGATAAAAACCAGTGATGTTCATTGCACCATCAGTAACATAAAAGCAGTTGTTTAGAATGACTCAGCGTCTTTTGAGTTTTACATTTCCTAGAAAACAGACTGAGAGGGAGAAATGGGTGCAGCTAGATTTTGGAAGAGGGCTCTTGGGACAGAAACACAGCAAGAGTGAGGGGAGCTATGTGGGCAGAGGGGCATCAGGACGTCATGAAAAAGCACCGACACCTTTGGCCTGGCCCACAAAGAGCTCTGGGCTCAGACAGCCCTTCGCAGGGGCCAGCCCTTCGTTCCCGCTGCATTGACCGGTCGCTGGATGTGCACTGACCCTGGGGACAGGCCCTAGCCTTGGAGGAAGGGAACCCCTTCAGCCGAGTGCAATGCTGGGGGAGGGACTCAGCTGAGAGTCATCGCCAGCCACCAATCCCAGCACTGAGGGAAACAGAGCCTCATACTGAAGGAGAGACCTCGGAAAGGGCCAGACTGAAGCTGGAGCCAGTGCAGTAAGGCAGGGTATCTCTCCCAAATGTGAGACCATGAGCTTCAGATTCTGCCTACCCGGGACCAGCCACCCACGTGGCCTGAATGCACCGATCTCAGGAAAAGAGAACCCCGCTGCAGACAGGCTGGGGCCAAGCAGCAGAGTGGATACTGGGGAAAGAAAAGACACTACGTTTACCGAGTACCTGCTGTGTGCTGGTTCCATGCTGGTTTCCTTGTGTTCCACACGGGGCTTCCATTCAGATGACGAGAATGAAGAATCTCTGAAATGGATACTATAATTAAGAGGGGGAAAAGGTGGGAGAAATTTAAATGCTGGTTCTTGGGGCCTCATATTCAGAAAATTTGTTCCAAATTTGTATTACAGAAAACCACACTAATAACAAAAGAAAGAGGATCCCAAGGCTCCCACTAAATCCATTCAAGGATGAGAAAAAGAATAGTTATTCAAAAGTGAGCTCCGGGGGGTGAACAAAGTTCATTTCTGAAAGTGTGTCGGGAAATCAGTTCCCAAGAGGAGACAGGAAATTTAGGGAAAGTCTTTAAAAGTGTAACTGCATAATTAGTCTACTTTCGGAAGCATCCTTTTTAAAGGAGAATCACCCCAAAAATCCAGAAAAGCAGGTTTTGTAAAGAAGGGTGAGGTGGTCTAAAACAAATAATGAGATAAATACCACAGGATGTGGCCAATTATGTACACTTGTTTTCTTTCCTGAGAGCAAAGATGATGGAGAGAACAGTGAGCAGGCCTGATCACGCCTAGTTTTTATTTTGTGTGTGCCGTCACTCAGTCATGTCTGACTCTTTTGCGACCCTGTGGACTGTGGCCCGCCAGGCTCCCCTGTCCATGGGATGCTCCAGGCAAGAATACTGGAGCCGGTCACCATTTCCTCTTCCAGGGGATCTTCCCAGCTCAGGATGGAGCCCATGTCTCCTGCACTGGCGGGCGGATTCTTCACCACTTGAGCCACCTGGGAAGCCTGTGTACATTTCAAAGAGGGAATGATATGAGAAATAAAGTCCTCTCACTTGCCCTTGACTGTTCACCACTTGTTGTTTAAACAGGAGTTATGAACCTGGAGTTTATCACTGAGCTGAAAAGGTCCACAGATGCCGAAGACCAGTTTAAGTTTGTTCCTCGGCCCCTGGAATGGCACCGCTACTGTTCCCACCCACGCTTGTAGAACTACCTGGAGAGTAGCAGCTTCCCCACCGCAGCATCAGAGCCCAGCCAGGGGCCTCTCAGGAGAACCTCATTCTCGGCCTGCAGAGGAGTCAGGCTCTCCGAGCAGGTTTGGAGCAGGGGAAGGCGCGGCCACATGCACCTAGAAGCTTTAAGCTGTGGGTCAGGCCTCTCTGATGGGGTGGTGATGGTCAGGCTACAGTCCCCAGTTAGCCAATCCAACACTTACCCAGTTGTTGCTGTGGAAGTATTTTGCAGATATAATTAAAACACCTCCTAGTTGAGTTTAAGTAAGGGAGGTTGTCTTGGACAATTTGGGTGGACCTGTGGAAGTAGGGCTGAGATTTCTCTCCAAGAGAGAAAGTGAGAGTAAGGGAGAAAGGGGCTTCCCAGGTGGCGCTGGTGATAAAGAATCCACCTACCAGTGCAGGAGACATAGAGACGTGGGTTCGATCCCTGGGTCGGGAAGATCCCCTGGAGAAGGGAATGGCAACCCACTCCAGTGTTCTTGCCTGGAGAATCCTATGGACAGAGGAGCTTGGTGGGCTACAGTCCAAGGGTTGAAAAGAGTCAGACACGACTGAGCAACTTAGCCACACATGCTTGCAAGGGAGAGAGATGGAGGAACTTCCACCTGTGGACAGCAGCTTTTGGCTATGCCTGTGGGACTCCTCCCTGCAGGGTCTTCCTTCATTCATGCTGCCCTGTGGACCCCAGCCTGGCTCAGTCAGCCCCAAGTGCACGCACATTCTCTTTGTGAGATGAGCAGGGCTCACTGGAGCCACCCCAATGGCCAGGCTGCCTCGGCTGCTCTTGCCCTGGGGACTGCACGAGGGCCTGGGCTGTAAATTCTGCCCCCGGGTGGAGCAGTGGTGGAAACAGTCGAAAAGAGGCAAGGTTCGAGGAAGAAGGCTGCAGGGGTTGGGCCAGACTTGAGCCTGCCAAGGGCTGGAGGGACAGAGGAGGACGGACGTGGATCCGCATCTTGCTTTGATGGTGGGTCACACGTGCGCAGTGAACCGGGGCGGGAGGAAGACTCTGCACTACGGCCGCAGCGGGCACTGACCCTCACCCCACATACGCTTTGGGTCACCTCTGCCTGAGCTCCCACACACACCTCCGGCCAAGGATTACACCCCTCTGCCGAACCGCGTCCTCCTCTCCCTCTGAACCCTGATTTCACGCTCCGGTGTGCCGTGACAGTCCCCCACGCCGGGGCCGTCTGGCTGCCCTTTGCCCTTCCCAGCCTCCTGGAAACCCAACTGTCTCCCTTCTTCCATGTCCCACAGACACACGCGGGCATCTGTTGCCTCTGGGGTGTGTGCAGGCCTCTGGTTATAAACCTCCGCTTCGTGTTCCACTGTTCTTGGTCTTAGAACAAGAAACACCAGCATTTCAGAGCTGGGAGCAGCTTTCCACCCGGGGCGTTTGGGGTAGCATTCACAGTCTGTTCCCACCAGAGGAAGGAAGTCCATCCACCCCAAATGTGGCTTTTCCTTCCCTCCCAGATCTGTAAGGCCCAGGGGATTTGGGCCAGGGCAGTTTCAGAAGGCAGTGGGCTTTCTCGCCAGCTTTGTTTGGGAATCACGTTTGATGCTCCTCCACCAAATCCTGGTTCCCCTTTGTGATGCCCACTCCCCACTCTCCATCCCCACTGAGGCTGCCCAGCTAAGTTTCCTGTCCCCCGTGGTCCCCCTACTTTTTTCACCTCTTCCACATTGCCCGCCCCACCCTGTCCATTTCCAGAAGTAGCCTGAGGTATCCTTTTAGAAAATTCCCCATTGCTACCCAGCCCCCAGTGGGTAAAGAACCTGCCTGCCAATGCAAGAGATGTAAGAAACGCGGGTTCGATCCCTGGGTCAGGAAGATCCCCTGGAGGAGGGCATGGTAGTGTTCTTGTCGGGAGAATCCCATGGACAGAGGAGCCGAGTGGGCTACAGTCAATGGGATGGCCAAAAGACATGACTGAAGGCGATTTAGTACACAGCACCCCCCAGCCTCCATACACACACACTCAATTCAATTCCATTGAATACCCTGGGCACTGAATCAGGGGAACCAGCAGTGAACAGAGAATGTAGTCCTGTCCCCCTGACCTCAGTACACAGGAGGGAGTCGGACAGAGACACTGAAGCTGCCGGACACTTGTTCAGTGTCCTGTTTTCCCGTGGAAATGAGGATGAAGTCTGAGCACTCACCAGGGGCCTGTCAAGCGGCCTAGCAGCCCCAGCACTCACCCCTCCCCAGGAAGTCACTGCACGCCGGGCCCTGCTGGCCCCTCACCCACCAGGATCATCCCCACTGTCCACCCTTCCCGGCGTGACACCCTGGGGAGCCCTTGGTAACTTTCCTGGTGAATTCCTTCTCCTGACCGAAGGTGACGTCTGACAGCCCCCCACCGGGGACTCGCCCTGAAGAATTATGAGGCTGGGAAGAAAGCCTTCTGGATCCTTTTCCTGTAAGAATCATGCTGGGCTGATGGTCTTTCCCCCTGGAGATGGTGGAAACATTTTGGACACCGGGAGAAGGTGGAGTGGGGAGGAAGAGGGAAGGAGGCGGGGAGAGGGAGGCGCTCCAGGGCCGGAGGGGGTGGTGAGCCTGCAGCCCGCCATCTATCTATACCGCAACTTCTGTTGAGCGCCTGCTGTATGAGCCATGGAATGCTCCCTGCCGTCTGCACGCTGGTGGGCTCAGGCAGGGGGCAGACTTGCAGACAAAGGACGTCTCCCACCCTGCCAGACCCTGGGACCTCAACTCACCAAGAGGCCTTGGAGTCTAGGGCTGCACTTTTGATTTTCTCCCGTAGGACTTTGTAAGCTGTCTCTGACACAAAGGAAACAGAAACAGACGTGGCATGGAATAGAGTCAGCAGTTTACTGGCTGAATTACAGAATACGTGTAAGAAAAAAAAAAAGAGTATGTGTAAGGCCTCATTTACAGGTGGTAAAATTCACTCTTTACTGCGTACAGCTTTATGAGCTCTAACACATATAACTGTGTAGCCATCCCCACAATGAGGACGCAGACATCCCCTCACCCCAGAACATCCCCCTAGCTACCCCTCTGTGGCCAACCCTACCCTCTCTTCAGCTTCCCTGCTGGCTCAGAAGGTAAAGTATGCCTGCAATGTGAGAGACCCAGGTTTGGTCCCTGGGTCAGGAAGACCCCCTGGAGAAAAGAATGGCAATCCACTCCAGTATTACTACCTAGAGAACTTCAAGGACAGAGGAGCCTGGTGGGCTACAGTCCATGGGGTTGCAAAGAGTTGGGACACAACTGAGGGACTAACATGTTCTGCCCTCTCTTCACCTGAGACCCTTGCAACCTCACATCTGTCTTCCTTCCCTGTATTTTTTCCCTTCTGTGACCATTGGGTGGAATCTTAATTATATTAAAAGATCATTATTAATGTTTAATTGCTCAACTCAGTTCTAGAATACTTGTTTCCGCCCCTATTTTTTTCTGCTTTTTTGGATCACTTCTGCATCAGATAGTGATGTAACATTATAGGCAGGAAGAACAGAAAGACTTTCCTTGGCATCACTACTTGTTACTAGAGATGCCAAACCTCATGGGCAGTGCTTCTTGCCTAAAGCACCAGCTCTTTGATCTCCCTACACCAGCCCGCAGGGTACTAGTCTAACTCAGCTACAGCCTTCCCTCCCCAGCCACCTTCCTACAGCTACTGTGGGTGATGGAGGTAGCCTGCCAGCTCTGCCCACAGTGCTTGCAGGCCCCCCAGGTGTGAAGAGTGATGCCTAAATGGTGGGGGGTGGGGGTGGGGGTAGAGGCAGAGATCACCCACTCACTCCCATCCCATGAATGGCTGGGCTTCTGTTTCTTCCCAGAAGAACTCTGGCACCATGAAATAAGCCTGTGCATGTGAGAGGCTTAAGCTTAAACATCTTCAAGTTGAGTCTGTCTCTGCCCTTGAACTTCTCTTAGGATAGGGCTTCCCTGGTGGCTCAGATTAAAGAACTCACCTGCAAGGCAGGAGATGTGGGTTCGATTCCTGGGTTGGGAAGATCCCCTGGAGAAGGGAATTGCAAGCCACTCCAGTACTCTTGCCCGGGAAATCCCAGGGATGAAGGAGCCTGTGGGTTACACTCTACAGGCTCTCAAATAGACACGACTGACACTTTCACTTTAGGGTAGCAGGGGTTTTCAGGAAGCAGCAACTCCTCGTGTCTCAAAGGATACACGCCCCTGCTCATAATTCTTCTACTGGGGCCATCCCCCTGTGCGTGCACTCTCAGTCTGTGTGTCCTCTCAGTCCTTGCGAGACCCTTCCTGCTCCCAGAAAAGGAAAACGGGCACAACGCAAATTAGGAGACCCTGAACTAGAGACTTTTGTTACAAGTGGAGTGGAAGAGAAAGGCGAACCTGCAAATGTCTGAACGCATTTTCTGGACTACCTGCATTTTGCCATTTCCTCTTTGCAAAGTGGATGATGACTAGTTATATAGAGATTTCCTAAACTATGTTTCCTCACTTTTAATAGAGTTCCCTTGCATTTGCAGGGATGGTTTGGGTTTGTCTACACTGATAAGCTTGCGACAGCCTATTTCTCAAACAGCAGTCAGAGACTGCTACAACCCATCCTGGAACGGTTGCAAGACGATGCTTTCCTTGTGATCAGATGTGTCCTCCACCACTTGTCAAACCCCACACCGATGAGCTGATCATCTGTCACTGATACCAGGAAATTTAATGAACATAAATGAAGTACTTTGAGCTTCCAGGACAGCCTTCATTTTGAAAGGAAGACAAACACTAGCCCAGCCATTGTGGGCTGGCTGGAGAGTGAGATAGGAAAGTAAGCAACTATTAAATGTTCATTTCACTGCTTGAGGATTTTATCGTGGTACTGAAATAAGTTTGAGCCCCAGAGCCAGAGGGCTTTTCTGGGCCATTCACAAGTTATTTCCAACCTCGAGCCAATTCTCTTTGAGAATTCTTTTGCTACACGACCCTCTGCACCCCAACCTCGCCCACCTCCCTTTGATCTACCTTCTGGCCCTCCTGGCACAAGTAAGCAGAAAAGCTCAAAGGGGAAGACAGCTCTGGGACTCCCCGACTGAGCAGATATGGCCTCGACTTTAGAACAGCAATCATCGAGCCTGCCACACACTGGGAAAAACAGAACCAAGTCCACCTCCCAGGTCTTTGCTCATGGGTTGTTAAACCTCTTTAGGAAACAGGTGTTTCCAGGTCCTAAAGTTCAGAACATCCAGGAAAACAGCCATTTCCAGTCTCTGGCCCAGTACCCGGTAATGGTATGGCTGATCAAGGAGACAGACGCAGAGAAGTAATTTCCCAGGTGAGTAGCACTTCAGATCACAGAGGCAGAAGGGATGAAGCCACCTACCTTGCACAGAGTCCACGGGGAACAGATGAGACTCCAACTCAGATTAGTAAGGGCACTACTACCAGCTACAAAAAGGCAAGAAACCAGTGCGTTTACTCACAGCACAGGAGCTCCCTTGCCAGATGCTCCAGAAACATCTTCATCTCTGTCCTACCCAGATGGTAGCTCTACCTTACAGGGCCATGAAGTAGAGCGAATACTCCCAAAGCAATTTTCTCAGTCCCATAAGGGAAGAACAGAGAAAAACCAAGTCTTTTTGGCTCAGGGCTGAGTGTCCTAGGATATTTTCAGTTCCTTGCCTTTTTCAAGCAGTCTTTGAATTTGTTGCTCAGTCATGTCTGACTCTTTCTGACCCCATGGACTGCAGCATGCCAGGCTTCCCTGTCCTTCACCATCTCTAAGAATTTGCTCCCGGAGTCTTTGAATGGTTCTTTCCAATTCCAGAAAACAAGCCTGTAACAAAGTCCAGGTGATGTGGGGGGATGCTTGTGATGTCATTTCCCATGTGATGAGGGTCACACTGCGAGGGACACATGGTCGTGGCTGCTTTGAGAGAGGAGTATACAGTCTCTCGACCCCCAATAAAGGTTTGGAATAAATTTTACCTTTGCAGGTGAGCTCCTGGAGGGTAGAGACCCTGATCAACTCCCAGCAAGTAGGAGAGATGGCAACTCAAAGAGGCCCAGGATGAGTTGTGTGGGATGGTTTCTAGATTGTTATCCAAGAATCAATTGGAAGCTGATGGGTATTAGGTCCAGGATTCAACTGGAGCACGAACTCAAGTACCCCAGTTAGCGAGCGCTTACATCCAGTGCCCAGCCCACCTCCATCTGCCCTGGGTCCCTGGCACTGGGACCCTGCAAACAGCCTTCTGCTCTGCCAGCTACTCCCAGTTAGTCTCTGCCACGACAGGGCACTGGACAGAGAGTGCAAGGCTGGGGGAAAGGGGAGAGACCCGAAGCTCTTGATTCAGCCACTTACCCATCCTGACTCTGAGAAAGGAGGCCTTTGGGCCAGAACAGCTGAAGGGTGTTTGCTGTTGTTGCCACTCAGTTGCTCAGTCGTGTCTGACCTTTTGCAACCCCATGGACTACAGGACACCAGGCTTCCCCGTCCTTCACTATCTCCCGGAGTTTGCTCAAATTCATGTCCATTGAGTCAATGATGCTATCTAATCATCTCTTCCTCGGTTGCCCCCTTCTCCTGCTGCCCTCTGGGGCGGCACCAGCATCAGAGAGCAGGTGCCTGGGCCCGGCTGTCTCAGATCTGCGTGGCCAGGCAGACACAGCCCACCAGCCTCTACTGGGCTGACCATGCCCTGGCCCCGATGCCTCTTGCTTCTCTCTGAAGCTCTCGTTGGCTACAGACAACGGCAGTCCATCCCCTATTGGTGGGGACCAAGGAGGACCCTTTCTGCTTGCCCTCAGCAGAGACAACAGCTCACAGCCCAGAGAATCAATGCATTAACAGCAACAGTCCTTGTGAAGGACAGCGTTGACTCATACCAACTGCACCTATGGTCTATACAACTAGGCTGATGTGTTCTGCAGGCTCTGAGCGAGGGCTCTGTTTACAGAGGTGGTGGCTCAAGAGAGGGCACGAACTTTACTGCCAGCCTCTGCAGGGCAGGGGAGTCCACTCCCAGCTGGACTTGATGGTCTATGGAAATCATGTTACTTGATGGCAAGAGGCTCTGAAATCTCAGAACCCCGAGAGGCCAAAGGTCAAAGTTCAACAAGCAGGACAACCAGCCTCTTGATGGCACAGGACAGGACAGTATGCCTGGGCCCTGGACTTGCCCCTTGGTTGTTACAAACAGGAAGTTCACCTCTCCCTCTTGCACGTGGCTTTAAAGGTTGAGTTTTAGCTTTTGTGTGCTCATCTTCCTCCCCCGGGAACATCAGCTTCCGAAACAGCGGGAGCTGATGGGAAGCATCATCCCATTTTCAGAATCCTGGCTGCAGCTCTCAGGTGCCCCCACCCTGATCTCTGTCTCCCTCCGGCAGACCCTTCACGCTGCAGCTTCCTCCTCCCCTGGGGGCCATCTCTTCGCCCACGTCACCTGCTCAGGGAAGCCTCGGCACTTCCCAGGCTCCGTAATTTCTCTAGTACGTTCTCCCCTAGCACCACCCTACTCTTTCTTTTATCCCAATTTACGTCATGAAACTGCCACTACTAGTCTGGCTCTGAGTGGCTTGAGAGCCCTCGCGGGCAGGCCCTTGACCAAGCGGCTCACCCCTCTGTGGGGGGACCTGGCCGGGACAGAGAAAGTGACACAGAAGACTTTGTGCACCATGACGGGCCAGTGGAGGGTGGGCCACGGATGGGCAGGCTGGTCCCCCGAGGACCAAGGACAAGGAAGGAGCAGCCAGCTCTGAGCATGCTCAGTGCAACTCTCTCAGCCAGGCCCCCGACACGGCATGTGGCCAGCAGGGTCACCAGAAGGGCCAGACTTTGGGCTGACCCCCCTTACCCTCCCGCTGCACAAAGGGACTGGGGTGGTAGCTGGGACTCGGGTTTACACTGGTGGCTTCAAGTAGGGCAAGTGCCTACCGTACGAGCTGTCCCAGGCTTACCTCCCTGTCTGTCCCCGCCTCGTCCCAGCACCGAAAGGGTATAAGGCAGCAGAGGGACCGACACCCAGAGAAGGGCTCCCCCATGAGACGGGGACAGGCAGCGGTGGTGCAGATCAGCTGCAGACACGGCAGCGCGTCCCCCAGAAAGAGGCGTGGGACCACCAGCTCTTCAGACAGGCTCTCCCCTCCAGACCCTAAGGGGAGTGGGCCATCCGCCCTGTGTCTGAAGGCATGGGAAATCCCTTATGAATGTAAACTTGATCTTCCCCATCCACCCGCTTACAGATGATAAAGAGCTAGCATCTTAAGATTCCTCTGCAGCGGAAGGCCTGCGCCCTCTGTAAACCGACTTTTCTTATTAAATCCACTGAAATCAGGGCTCAAAACACCATAGGAGAAGTCATAAATGACAGAAACCGCCCCCTCCTTCTCCAAGGCTTCTGGCTGTGTTTGGGAGAGAAAAGCTCACAGAGTTTGGAATTAAGCAAAGTGCAAATATTCAAGCAGCCCTTAATCACCACAAACTGGCATTCTTGTTCACTGTGACTCCTTTCTCTGAAGACGGTCCCCGATGCTTTGCAAAAGCAGCTGTGTTCCCGCCTCCCCTCTGCCTGGCAGGGAAGGAGCCTCAGCGACAGCAGAGCCCAGGGCTGTTCTTCAGCGAGTAGCTCTCAGGCACAACTTGAGTCGCTAGTGGAAAGATACAGAACCTTCTGCAAATATTAACTGGGCGTAAGGATTCCTGCTACTTGGAAGAAAGTAACTCTGCTCTCGAACAGTGAAGATGTCTAACAATATTTTTCAATCCGGATTTAAATTCTAGAGATGGTTTCTCTTACTGGGGACCTGCCTTCATGGCACCCAAGAGCTTCGTGATGCTGGCCTGACAGGCTTTCCGCCGGCGCGTCTTCCTCCGTGTGCTTCGTGATGCTGACCCCACGGCTCTCTGCCGGCGCGTCTTCCTCTGCGCATTTCCCACTGTGTCCCAGAGTACCTCTCGGTTTTCAACACATCCACTCTTCTCTCCCTGAACGGGGAATAGCCTGCCTTTCCAGCAACGCAGAAGGAGCAAAACCAAACTGATGAATCTCAAATTCCTACAGCAAGAATCAATTGTGGGAGAGGTAACTTAGGGAAAAAGTCTCCTTGTTTTCAAATAGAGACGTACATGAGCACAGTTAAAGGATATTACCTCACACCACTCAGGACGGCCATCACCAAAAAACATACAAACAATAAATGCTGGAGAAGGTGTGGAGAAAAGGGAATCCTCTTACACTGTTGGTGGGGATGTAAATGGGTACAGCCACTAAGAAGAACGGTACGGAAGCTCCTTTAAAAAACTACAAATAGAGCTACCATTTTGACTGAGCAAGCTTGCTCCTGGGCATATACTTGGAGAAAACCAAAGCATAATTCCAAAAGACACATGCACACCGATGTTCCCTGCAGCACTACTTACAATAGCCAGGATATAGCAGCAACCTAAACGTCCATCGACAGATAGATAGATAATGACGACGTAGCACATACGCACAGTGAAATATTACTCAGCTATAAAAAGGAACAGAGCTGGGCCATTTGCAGAGATGTGGATGGACCTAGAGAGGGTCACACGGAAAGAACTAAGAAAGAGAAGAAGGAACATCATATGTTAACACATGCAGTTAATAAGCGGGGTCTAGAAAAATGGTACAGATGAACCTATCTGCAAAGCAGAAATGGAGACACAGATGGGCGAGAGGACAAATGCATGGATACCAAGGGGAGAGAGCAGGGGGAAATGAATTGGGAGATTGGCACTGACATATATACGCTATTGATATTGTGTATAAAATAGGTAACTAATGAGAACCTACTATTGTGCACAGGGAACCCCATGCTCTGTGGTGACCTAGATGCAAAAGAAATCCAAAAAAGAGGGGATATAGAAATACACCTATAGCTGACTCACTTTGCTGTACAGTAGAGACTAACAACATTGTAAATTCACAACATTGTAAAACAACTATACTCCGATAAAAATTTTTAAAAAGGGTATTTAGTATTTAGTCACTCAGCAAGAGATGCACAGAGGGAAGACCGTTTAGAAAGGCAGGGGGTGGCCTTAGAAGCTAGAATTCGGTTCTCTAACTCCACAGTTACAAGCGTGTGCAAATGCTATCTGGAGGGAACAAGGGTAAACTCACATCCTGAACCCCGTTGGGTCCAGCAACTGCCTTTACGTCCCTCCCACTATTTTACATGTAACTAGTCCTACTGGATTCCCTAATGCAGGAGGCTTCTGAAGGCATCAGCCTGACCAATTCCAACTCCGTCCTGCTAACTCTCAGGTACCACCATGGGATCAATTTGAAATATGATGCTTTAGGAATCTGCAGTTAACAATCAGGCAGATTTGTTTCAACTTGGAAATAACTCTGTATGTGCAAAATTCAAAACATGAGCATCATCAGAGAATAATTTTTCACCTACTATATTAGCATTAGAAAAAGCACTCTAAACCAAAGGAAAAAGTCAACGGTCAGGCCCTCTTTTTGCTGGTGGAAAGAGCCCTGTTGTACAAACAAGGGTATATGGGCTAAATCTGTCAAGAATGAGTCTCCTCCGAGGAATGGTCTTTCTTTAGTATTTCCAAAACATAAATACCTGCTGTGGTTATGTACATATAATGGAAGCACTGGATTTGGCCACGGAGTTCTTTTACCTAGCTTTCCTCATTCTTTTCCAGCAACAAAGTGTGGACCACTCCTGCGGTGCGTGTGGGAACACAGGAGGAACAAGGTCTCATGCGGCAGACACGTTCAACTCTGGACTCACGAAACCTCCAGGCGCTGTTTTAGGCAATGTAAAAGAGGGTCAATTTCAAAACCTCTCCAACAGCACCCTTTGAAAGCAGTATGTCACGGAATAGTCTCTCACGTCAAGCTTGAACTGTTGTTACCTGCATGCTCTTGGAGGGGATGCGCGTCGCCTGTGGTGGGTGCAGACTGAGTGTTAAGCAGCCGCGTCACGATGCCACACAGCTTCCCGTCTCCAGGAGCAAACTGGAGGCAATGGTGTGCCAGGCACAGCTGTGTGCTAGGAGATGCATCCGGGGAGATGGGGCAGGGGTGGGGTGGGGCCGCCATATGCAAAAGTTGACCCCAGATCAGCAACATGGCCTGGCTCTGGGGCTGGGACTGCATCTCCACAGCAGCTACATTTCCAGTTCATGGATGCACTAGGCTCTGAAAGCTTCTTTTCAGACTCTGAAAGACACTGTCTAGAGTTCTGAGTCGGGAACAGATTGAGCTCTTCCTGCCAACAAACATAAACAGAAGGGCCCAGTGCCCTGGTTCACGAATCTTCAGAGCGCCTCTACATTGTGGGCCAGGAATCTCCTAGACGTCCATCATTAAGGAGGCAGCATGACCTCGTCTCACTAAGTTAATCACAAGGCTGAATTGGATTTTTTCTGGCTTAGAAACAAGGTCTGGGTGGGACTCAGGCTGAAGGGCACTCTACTACCTGTGGTTACACACAAGTTTGGTGCAAATATTTTGGTGTGTAAGCAGGACCCTGGAGGACATGCTGCTGCTGCTGCTAACTCACTTCAGTTGTGTCCAACACTGTGCGACCCCATAGACGGCAGCCCACCAGGCTCCCTCGTCCCTGGGATTCTCCAGGCGAGAACACTGGAGTGGGTTGCCATTTCCTTCTCCAATGCATGAAAGTGAAAAGTGAAAGTGAAGTCGCTCAGTCATGTACGACTCTTCGCGACCCCATGGACTGCAGCCTACCAGGCTCCTCTGTCCATGGGATTTTCCAGGCACGAGTACTGGAGTGGGATGCCATTGCTGTCTCCAGAGAACATGCTAAAACATCCTAAATAAATGATTCTGTTGAAGTGCCTTATATTTGTCCAACTGACTACAAAAGCATTTATAAATTGATGGCACTTCACTGTTATTTGATACACTTGAAAGTAATAAGATACATACTTGCTGGCTTTCTTTTATTCCTTTGAATTAGTCCAAATTAATGAAGCTTCAATTTTATCACCAGAGACAGATATCTGTGTCGCATGTCTTCTCTTTGTCTCAGAAAGGGATTTTATTATTTGTTTCGAGGAGACTTTTCACTGGCTTGCCAGCATTCCTTCAAGTTCTACTCAGATTAAGATGCTGTTTGGGTCCGATTAGAAGTCTGCATCCATACATTGGTGATGGTCCCTCTGCCTGTCACCCTGGGCTAGGTCAGAACCTAGAGGTCACCCTGGGCAACAGTGTCATTTTCAGATGGGGACTGAGGTTCAGAGGAGTGAAATACAGCCAGCTTTGCCCAGCACCGACCAGGATTTCAACCCTCAACTTGACACCTTAGATGAGGATTGGAATCAAAGCATCATCTGATTCCTGCGCTTCCTACAAACACATGTCTATTTATCCTCGTCAAACTGTTATGTCCCCTGTATGACCCTAGTGAGATGCCTGCCACGAGCCTGGCTTCCAGTATGGGTCCAAAAGGGCAGGAGACAGATGACCCGGTCAGTTGAAGAAAACCATTAAGTTTACTCAGCAAAAAGGGGACACTGTACATAAAAATCCAAATGAAGTTTTTGGCCAACCTGATATCATCTCTCAGTTTTTATCCTTTAATCTCTAGGTTTAAATTTCCTAGCAGTAATTACCCCTAACCTCTGCCTGTAATCACAACAGTACTCAATACGAAGTCTTCCTGTGGCAATTAAAAAAAAAAAAAAAAACAACCCTTTTTTTTTTTCATGCTAAGCTGTGATATCTAATTAGTACAATAATAATTTTCCCCCTTATCAGGATAATTGCATCTCTGAATATACATTTTTCAGGCTGGAGAGCTCTGCTGCACAGGAATCTTCCGAAAGACCGAATGCAGGCCTGTTTTGTTACCCATTCATTTGTGACTTCAATCATTACTATAAGCACATCTTCTACAAAACAAATGCTAAATTATACACTGTGTATCTTTCCAAGCACATTAGATAAATTTTTAAACAGACCAGGAGGAATGATCATGTCACAAGCTTAAAATAAACTAAGCTATAGGGTGGATTCCATAACTTCATTTAATATTGATAGCAGCTCCACTTAAATCTTGAAAAAGCAAATACCTTTAATAAATTTCATGTGAATAATTATATATTTTGATGTAACTATCATACAGGAGTGTGTACACATATAAATTTATAGGTAGAATTATATACATTTCAATATATACCATATATATCTTTTTTCTTCTCATATTTTTCTCTTTAGTAAAACAAAGCAGTTTTGCTTGTACGTGGATGTACAATGCTACATTAAGTCCTGAGTGATTTAAGAGATCGTTAATAAACTACAGTAAATTCTAGTCTTGCAGCTTAAGATCCAGTAGATTCAGTAACAAAAATGTGAACAAAATGTTTAAAAATATGCATTCAATGAGGCGCTCATTTTGTGCTTAGCAGAGAAAGCTTCAACGTGCAGGACAGCCATTTGGTAAAAACTTCTTGAATATTCAAGATTGAACAAATATCCTATTTCAATGGATTTATAGAAGCTGTTGTAACCTACATCCAATGTGTCAAGCATGGAAGACTCCAGTCGTGATTGGACTGAAAATCCCCTTTGCAGAATGTGAAATTCTGTGTAAACATCGGTGCTTAGGGATTATAAAAAAGTTCAGCCTCAAATGGGGAAAACGGAAAATACAATGAAATAATTTAAAATGCTTTTCTTGGGATACAGCCAGCCACATGGAAGGGATATTAAAAAAAATAAAGAGTATTCTGGTAAAAGGGGAAACCAGATGAAAGTCATTGGGGAGGTCTGACCAGCCACCCATCAGGGAAGCCCCGGGCTGGCTCAGCTCCAGGGGCCCAGGGTGACGGAGCCTCCAGGACAGACTCTCCACACAATGAGAAGGCCACATTCAGCCGAGACGGGCAGGGACAGCCACCACTCAATGTCACCGTGGCCAGCATGGCCCTGGCTCTGCTCAGGCACTCGGAGGAGGCGGTGAGGGGTCCAGGCCCCTGGTCGGGGGCTGCTCGGATGAGAAGGCACTGTGTGGCGAGGTTCCATCTCCAGTCCTACCCTGTCCCGTGGCTGCTGTAGTCGAAGACACCCTTCTTGAAGAATGGCGAGAACTCGCACACGGTGTGTTTGGACAGCGTCAGCCCCACCTTCTCGATGTGCAGCGGGGACGTGGCCGACTGGAGCATCACGCTGAAAAAGTCCCTGAGGTACCGCTGGGAAGAGACAAGAGGCAAAGACATGGTCAAGACACAGGCAGGGAGGAGGCAGCGGGGAGGAACGCCCAGAAACGACGCCCCTCCTGGCGTGGAGGGGCTGCCACTGCCAGTAGAAACAGCGCAGGGACCCTCCTCTGCTGCCTTCCCCACATCGGACCCACCTGGGGAGCAGCCACGGCATCCAGCATGCGAGTGACACCTCTTGGTTCTGATGCACAGGACATGCTGTCTGCAGACAAACCCGGGGAACGCTGGGCAGCAGGCGCTGGGGGTGGGGTCTGCTTTCCAGCACAGTGCTGGTAGTTAATACCTGGCTTTTTCAGTCAAGTCACATGTGCTAAGTCACTCCAGTTGTGTCCAGCTCTTTCCAACACTATGGACTGCAGCCTGCGGATTCATGTCCCCCCACCCAACTCACTAACAGAAAGGCCACTAAGAGGAAGGAAAACAAAACTGCTAATGGTCTGCACGATGCTAAATGCACATTTTCACTCTTATTGACCGGGGGATTTCTGCAGAAACTAACGTCTCTGGCACTAAGATGTCCTTAGTCAATAATGTGTCAAGCAGCACGGGCCCTCTGTGCTCTGCAGCCTTCTTATACACTAAAGGAAAACAAACACTGCGGGCGAGAGGGTCCACTGCAAACACGAACATTTACAGACCACCCAGCAAAGGAAGCTCTTGCTGAGATTAACTGCTCTGAACCCCGTGCTCACCCCAACCCCAACCTTTGCACACGTCTGTGGCAGCACTGGCCGGCTCTTCTGGCACCAAACTCGTAAAGCTGCTCTGAGTCCAAGACCCAAGATGCTGGGGCTGAAATCAGACATGGGCACCAGCAAGACGTGTTAATGGAAAAGAGAACCTGCAGAAATATTTAATACAGTTCCGGTACAGCAAAGGCTACCTATAACTGAAAATGGGGTGCAGGGGGTGGGCATGCATCTAACAGGAGAAGGCCAGGGGTGCAGCTAACATCCTACAATGCTCAACATCCCACAAACCTCTGTGCAAAGAATTATTTACCCCAAATGTCACTAGTGACACGGATAATGAACCTGTGGCCTGGGCGAAGAAGCCAAACTCAGCTGGCTGAATGAATAATCCACCTCAAATTTACCTCTGAAAGAAGAAATTCTGCTCAAGGAAAATCTGTTAGCTGCTTTCTTAAAAGCAGTAACAGGGACTACTAATAATTAACACTAGTACGGTAAGTTATAGTTTCTAAAAATCGAACACCTAACTCTTTGTGTTTTATGGATGTGTAACTGGAGCAACCCCACGTCCAAGGAGCGGTGGCTGCGCAGGCGCAGGAGGGCCTAGAGGAGCTATCCCTCGTGGAAGGTCAGGAAGGGCAGCAGTGAGGAGATACCCTTCGTCCAAGGTAAGGAGCAGCGGCTGCGCTTTGCTGGAGCAGCAGTGAAGAGATACCCCACGTGCAAGTAAGAGAAACCCAAGTAAGATGGTAGGTGTTGCAAGAGGGCATCAGAGGGCAGACACACTGAAACCATACTCACAGAAAACTAGTCAATCTAATCACACTAGGACCACAGCTTTGTTTAACTCAATGAAACCAAGCCATGCCCGCAGGGCAACCCAAGACAGGCAGGTCATGGTGGAGAGGTCTGACACAATGTGGTCCACTGGAGAAGGCAATGAAAAACCACTTCAGCATTCTTGTCTTGGGAAACCCATGAACAGTATGAAAAGGCAAAATGATAGGATACTGAAAGAGGAACTCCCCAGGTCAGTAGGTGCCCAACACGCTACTGGAGATCAGTGGAGAAATAACTCCAGAAAGAATGAAGGGATGGAGCCAAAGCAAAAACAATACCCAGCTGTGGATGTGACTGGTGACAGAAGCAAGGTCCGATGCTGTAAAGAGCAATATTACATAGGAACCTGGAATGTCAGGTCTATGAATCAAGGCAAATTGGAAGTGGTCAAACAAGAGATGGCCAGACTGAACATCAAATTCTAGGAATCAGCGAACTAAAATGGACTGGAATGGGTGAATTTAACTCAGATGACCATTATATCTACTACTGCAGGCAGGAATCTCTCAGAAGAAATGGAGTAGCCATCATGGTCAACAAAAGAGTCTGAAATGTAGTACTTGGATGCAATCTCAAAAACAACAGAATGATCTCTGTTCGTCTCCAAGGCAAACCATTCAATATCACAGTTATCCAAGTCTATGCCCCAACCAGTAACGCTGAAAAAGCTGAACGGTTTTATGAAGACCTACAAGATCTTTTAGAACTAACACCCAAAAAAGATGTCCTTTTCATTATAGGGGACTGGAATGCAAAAGTAGGAAGTCAAGAAACACCTGGAGTAACAGGCAAATTTGGCCTTGGAATGCGGAATGAAGCAGGGCAAAGACTAATAGAGTTTTGCCAAGAAAATGCACTGGTCATAGCAAACACCCTCTTCCAACAACACAAAAGAAGACTCTACACATGGACATCACCAGATGGTCAACACCGAAATCAGACTGATTATATTCTTTGCAGCCAAATATGGAGAAGCTCTATACAGTCAACAAAAACAAGAGCAGGAGCTGACTGTGGCTCAGATCATGAACTCCTTATTACCAAATTCAGAGTGAAATTGAAGAAAGTAGAGAAAACCGCTAGACCGTTCAGGTATGACCTAAATCAAATCCCTTATTATTATACAGTGGAAGTGAGAAATAGATTTAAGGTACTAGATCTGATAGACAGAATGCCTGATGAACTATGGAATGAGGTTTGTGACACTGTACAGGAGACAGGGATCAAGACCATTCCCATGGAAAAGAAATGCAAAAAAGCAAAATGGCTGTCTGGGGAGGCCTTACAAATAACTGTGAAAAGAAGAGAAGCGAAAAGCAAAGGAGAAAAGGAAAGATATAAGCACCTGAATGCAGAGTTCCAAAGAGTAGCAAGAAGAGATAAGAAAGCCTTCTTCAGCGATCAGTGCAAAGAAATAGAGGAAAACAACAGAATGGGAAAGATTAGAGATCTCAAGAAAATCAGAGGTACCAAGAGAACATTTCATGCAACGATGGGCTCGATAAAGGACAGAAATGGTCTGGACATAACAGAAGCAGAAGATATTAAGAAGAGGTGGCAAGAATACACAGAAGAACTGTACAAAAAAGATCTTCACGACCCAGATAATCACGATGGTGTGATCATTCATCTAGAGCCAGACATCCTGGAATGTGAAGTCAAGTGGGCCTTAGAAAGTATCACTACAAACAAAGCTAGTGGAGGTGATGGAATTCCAGTTGAGCTATTTCAAATCCTGAAAGATGCTGCGGTGAAAGTGATGCACTCAATATGCCAGCAAATTTGGAAAACTCAGGAGTGGCCACAGGAGTGGAAAAGGTCAGTTTTCACTCCAATCCCAAAGAAAGGCAATGCCAAAGAATGCTCAAACTACCACACAATTGCACTCATCTCACATGCTAGTAAAGTAATGCTCAAAATTCTCCAAGCCAGGCTAGAGCAATACATGAACCGTGAACTCCCTGATGTTCAAGCTGGTTTTAGAAAAGGCAGAGGAACCAGAGATCAAATTGCCAACATCTGCTGGATCATGGAAAAAGCAAGAGAGTTCCAGAAAAACATCTATTTCTGCTTTCTTGACTATGCCAAAGCCTTTGACTGTGTGGATCACAATCAACTGTGGAAAATTCAGAGAGAGATGGGAATACCAGACCACCTAACCTGCCTCTTGAGAAATCTGTATGCAGGTCAGGAAGCAACAGTTAGAACTGGACATGGAACAACAGACTGGTTTCAAATAGGAAAAGGAGTACATCAAGGCTGTATATTATCACCCTGCTTATTTAACTTATATGCCGAGTACATCATGAGAAACGCTGGACTGGAAGAAACACAAGCTGGAGTCAAGACTGCCGGGAGAAATATTAATAAGCTCAGATATGCAGATGACACCACCCTTATGGCAGAAAGTGAAGAGGAACTAAAAAGCCTCTTGATGAAAGTGAAAGACGAGAGTGAAAAAGTTGGCTTACAACTCAACATTCAGAAAATGAAGATCATGGCATCCAGTCCCATCACTTCATGGGAAATAGATGGGGAAACAGTGGAAACAGTGTCAGACTTTATTTTTTTGGGCTCCAAAATCACTGCAGATGGTGACTGCAGCCAGGAAATTAAAAGATGCTTACTCCTTGGAAGAAAAGTTATGACCAACCTAGATAGTATATTGAAAAGCAGAGACATCACTTTGCCAACAAAGGTCCGTCTAGTCAAGGCCATGGTTTTTCCTGTGGTCATGTATGGATGTGAGAGTTGGACTGTGAAGAAAGCTGAGCGCCGAAGAATTGATGCTTTTGAACTGTGGTGTTGGAGAAGACTCTTGAGAGTCCCTTGGACTGCAAGGAGATCCAACCAGTCCATTCTGAAGGAGATCAGCCCTGGGATTTCTTTGGAAGGAAGGATGCTAAAGCTGAAACTCCAGTACTTTGACCACTTCATGCGAAGAGATGACTCATTGGAAAAGACTCTGATGCTGGGAAAGATTGAAGGCAGGAGGAGAAGAGAATGACAGAGGATGAGATGGCTGGATGGCATCACTGACTCGATGGATGTGAGTCTGAGTGAACTCCAGGAGCTGGTGATGAACAGGGAGGCCTGGTGTGCTGCGATTCATGGGGTCGCAAAGAGTCGGACACGACTGAGCGACTGAACTTAACTGACTGAACTGATGCCCAGTGGCTGAGTACTCTTCCAAGGCAGGGCCTGCAGAGTGCTGACACATGGAGACGTCTGTGAAACCAGCACCAAAGCAGGGTGACAGATGTTCGGACCATACTCAAAGGGGTCCTGCGTCACCCACCTGCGGGTTATCTTCATACTCTGCCTCCACCTACCTCTTCTTGTTGTTTTTTTTTTAATTATTGTAACACCCATTATCCAGTGAGCAAGGCTAGTAATCCAGAGAGGAGACTTGAAAGCAAGGATTTTTAACTCAGACTGTTTCCCGTGTTCAATATTCTTAATTTCCTGATCTCATGGTAGTCGCTCAAGAAAGTCTCTCTAAACAAAAAGCAGGTCAAGATAAGAAGGTGTCAAAACCAATTGCTAGAAAATGGACACCTTGCTCCAGGACTTATTTGCATCAAAGAAGCAGAATAAAACATGCTTTGATTTCTCTGGGGGCAGAAAAGCTGGGAACATTGACCTAGAGGGACCCGAGGTCCAACAAATACGGTTACTGGGAAATACCTATCTGGCACGAGGGGGACTGGGGTTGCCCTGCGGGTGAGCTGTGACTGCACCCCCTCCATGGGGTGAAGCAGGACCCGGGCCGTCACCTCAGCAGCTCCCTGCAGCCCACGCCCCATGGCCATGCTCGAGCGCAGACTAATGTCCACGCTGCCTGCCTTTCAAACGCTTTCTGACCAGATGGACGGGAACAGATGACGTTATCAACATGTGTCATCATCAGTTCATGAAGCAGGGGCCCTTTAAAGGGCCAAGAAAGCCTGAAGGGATGATGAAAAGAGAAGTAATAGTAAAAGCCAGAAATAAAGTGAAAAGAGAGGGTCCTGGAGATCCCCCTTCCCTGCCTGGGGAAGCCCCATAAGAGCGAGCAAGGAAGCAGTCACCAGCGATGGCTTTCCTTAAAATGAACGCATCAGCACGCCTCCATGAAACCTCCAGAGAGAGGGATCTGATCCAACTGATTCTAAACATTATGGAAGAGCTTTTTCTCTGCAATGAGTCTCTGCTCAGCAGAATCGGGTGGCCTTGGCACCCTCTTCCTAGACCGCTTCCTTGGTCAAAGAAAGGCTGTGAGAGTAGGAAGTGTTCTTTGCAGAGACTTCGGGGTGCTCCGAAGTGAAGAGGTGACGCGTGGCCTTGGTTGCCTGTGTCCAGAGCCACAGGCTTGCAGTGGGCTGAGCAAGTTCTTTATGGTGAGTGACGAACCCAAAGGACCAGGGCTGGGGCAGGGGACACAAGAAAGAACTAAAATTGTGGAAAGTGCCTGGGGTCACAGACAGCATCTCATTCTCTGTAATTCCCCACTGTCCTGGGCCCACTGCTGGGCTGGGGGAAAGCGCTTCCAAGCAACCTTGATGACTAATATTGATGAGTTCATTTTTAAAAGTTGAAACCTACAGAGAGAAAACAGCATCCATCATGAATGCACAGCTTAATGAGTTTTCAAAAAGTCAATGCGCTGGTGTGCTGAGCACTGGGCTAAAAGCATTACAGCACTTTCAGAGCCCCAGCAGCCCTCCCATACTACGTCCTCCAGGGTAGCGGCCACTCCAGCTTCCTGTGCCAGCAATCAGTTTTGCCAGGTTTTGAAATTGAAACCAACGGGATCCCACAGGGTGCACTCCTCTGCATCTGGTTTCCACTGCTTAACGTGACGCCTGTGAGATTTGTGCTCCTGGGTGCGTGCACCGTGGCCTGGTCGTTTTCACTGCTGCGTAGTATTCCACGTGCCCATACCCACCCACTTACTGAGGAGGGGCCATGGGTTTGGTTCTTTTGTCTGAGCTTCTTCAGTAAGGAAATCGACTTCTGTGTAACGGTGTCGGGTGAATCAAGTTTATTACTATTCCTGCAATAAAGAAGCGTTCCCTTAGGGCTTGAGGCCTCAGTCTAATGTACTAGAACCCTGCTACTGCATGTATGTCAATATACATCCTAATTATATATAAAACACATACTTAAGTACACACATTCATATTAATAAATTCTGCTGTCTGTGCTCCTAGTATTTTCCGCAGCACCTGTGGCCAAAGGGAGAAAATTAAAGTGCCTCCTGTCAAAGCTCTCTCTCTAATGTGGAGTCCACAGACACCCCTACCCTCCCTGGTGTGTGAAAGTAAGTCCAGGAACTGAGCCACCTCCCCAGGGCAGTTTACTTTTTACAAAACTCAAGGACTCCGAGAGTTTATGCACTTATCAGGATCAGAGGGCAAAGTCGGAGAAGGATCTGTGAAATCCAATATCCAATTTCTGTTTCAGTCACATGGCTTCTTCTCCATGAGAATCAGAAAAGCAGACAAATTTCAATCTCTGCAGCCACTGTTGTTGTTCAGTTGCTAAGGCATGTTCAGCTCTCTGCAACCCCATGGACTGCAGCACACCAGGCTTCCCTGTCCTCCATTATCTCCCTGAACTTGCTCAAACTCATGTCCATTGAGTTGGTGATGCTATCCAACCATCTCATCCTCCGTCACCCCTTTTTCCCAGTGCACTCAATCTTTCCCAGCATCAGGGTCTTTTCCAATGAGTCAGCTCTGCATATCAGGTAGCCAAAGTACTGGAGCTTCAGCTTCAGCAGCTGTTAGGGATCACAGAAGGCCCGCAGGACACCTGGCTGCCCTGGTGGCAGGGTAGGGGGAGGTCACATCCAAGTCTCTGCTCTGCGAAACACCCCAGATCAGGGCTGCTGAGAATGGTGGCTGTACCTGCCATGGTTGGGAGACATTCCAGCCCTGCCTGGGAAAGTCAGATGAAACCCAATCTTCTTTCAGTAAGACTGCAAATCAGGACATGGAACGCAGAGCAAGAGGGGGTCTGGGGATGTCTTGAGAGCGAGCAACCGAGGAGATGGGAGGGACTGAGAGGAGAAGGAGCCCAATGAGAGGCAAGGAGCCAGCTAGGGGATGGGGAGAAGGGATGGGGTGGGATCAGAGGTGGGGGCGGAGAGAAGAAGAGGGAGAGAGGGAAAACCACATGCCACGCTGGGGATGGAGGACCATGCTGTTGCTGCTGCTGCTGCTAAGTCGCTTCAGTCATGTCTGACTCTGTGCAACACCATAGACGGCAGCCCACCAAGCTCCCCCGTCCCTGGGATTCTCCAGGCAAGAACACTGGAGTGGGGTGCCATTGCCTTCTTCAGGAGGACCATGAGCTGCTTTCAAAGTTGGCAAAAAAAGGTTTAAAAACAATAGATATGTTAGACATTTATCTAGGTTTCCTTTAGCTGCTTGGACCTACACTGTAATATAAGGTGTTTTCTTATCAATGCTTTTGGAAAATCAAATTTAGATGACAAATCTTTATGGCATACTTCAGTACTGATGCATAGCACCTTGATTGCAGAAACTGTCTTTCTTCTACAGGTTGTGGGCATATATATATATGTATGTATCTATGTATGTATTTTTTAAGTCAATCTGCACATGCGCCTTGAGCGGGGTGGGGGGAGGCAGAAGTCACTGGGAGACATGGGCCCCCGTGGGTCTGCTCCAAACAAACTGGCCCCTCCCCCCAGAACAAAAACAAAATCCTGTAAGGGACCATGAGCTTTCAGAAGAGGAGGACCAGAGATCAGCAGAAGGATGAGGGGCACACAGATTGCCAAAGACACCGTGCACCAGGGTCCTGACACCTTCTCTCCAAAGGGGTTCTTTCTGTCCTTTAACTTGTACTTGCCGACACCCATGAGCGCCTTGGGAACGCCCCCCACGCGCACACACCAGGCCAGCCAGCAATCACCTCGGTCCTCTCACAGAGAGAGCCATTGATCAACAGCCTGCAATGCTCCAGGCACAGTGAGAACGTGTACTGGTCTATTTCATTTAAAGATCACAACAGTGTATGAGACAGGGACTATTACTATCTCCATCTTATCAGAGAAAAAAAAAAACGCAGTCCAGGAGGCCTAAGTGCCGTCCTAAAGGTGACAGCGTGGGGTGTGAGGACTCACGCCCAGCTCTCCCGAGTCCAGAGACTGGTCTCAGTCCCCGGGCGCCGTCCGCAGCCCCCTCTTCTCGGGCTGACCCTCCTCTCCGGGCGCCGCCGTCTCACTGGGCCGGGCTGATGGCACTGGGTGTCTCACCGTCTGGCCTGACGGCACTCTCGCGGGGACAAGGCGCAGGGTTGTCTAGAGTGAATGCTCCCCGCAAACCTGGGGCAGAGGCCTCCTTGCTGTGATGCTCTGCTTTTCTACACGGAGTCTACGCACCTCTGCTCACATTCCCAGACCTTCCTCACAGTGCCTTGCTGGGCACTGGTCGTTTCTCTACCACCCTTCTTCTGCTCCCCTTCCCAGATGACATTCAGATTCCCTTCTGAAAAAATACATCTCCATTCTTTGAGGATGGGTCATCCGGCTGACTCAGGGCAGAGGGCTGGTGGGCTCTTCGTCTTCCTCTTCTGGGATGGGCTCCTGTAGCTAAAGAGCTCATCAAGATACCACGTGGAGCCTGCAGGGATGTAGGGTCCTCTGGGGCAAGCCTCTCCCAGACTGCAGAGCTGGTGCCGTGGAGCATTTCAAGAGTTTGTATAAGAAACCCGGGGCGGAAGCAGAAGAGCTCTTGGTCTGTCCATTCCCAAGCCCGCTTGCTCACCAGGACCAAAGTTGTTCCCTACTGTTTGCCATCAACACCCCTGGGGTGTCGGCAGGTGCCCGTCAAGAATAAGAGGAAACCTCCCACTTACAACACACCCAGTTCTGGGGGTGGGGGCCTGCAGTGGGCTCAGGGCATCTGCCCAGGGTGCCTCTCTTAGGACAAAGTCTGTCCTGGGAGGCTTTCACACATACCGTCTCAGATGGGTCAGCCCATGCGTGAGGTCCATTCCCAGCCAAGCATTCAGCTGGAAGACTCCCGCTCCAAACCCAGATACACACAGGGCCAATCTTTAAAATTCAACACCATTTCAAAAGTCAACCACTAAACATTATTAATCTTTTGAACCAAAAAACACAGGCTAATGTGGTCTGTTGGCTGTGTTAATGAGTTCTAAAAGGCGAAACACACTTCCTACAGCAATACAGGGCAATTCAGCAAGAACTTAGTCGATCATCTTAGAGCTTTAGCCTGCTACCTCAATCAATACACTGCATTAAGGGGGGAAAATGAAATATAATGTGCTGCTACCTGCTACTTCACTTTATACACTTTTGATGAAGGTCATTATATTAACATGATTCATGTGTGACCTGTAATATGATTTCAGTGTCAGCTCTGGCTAAAAGGAAAAGTACTTAAGTTCCTGGAATAAGCTGGGCAGAAGCTGGACTTGAAGTAGCTTCTGCTGGGTTTTTCCTCTCAACTCCGGAGCTTCTGGATGAAACGCTAGTCTGTTCAAAGGGAGGACCTCATGCTCTACAGCTCACTCAGGCAAAATCTTGGGAGTCAGAGGGACATTACATGGTGATGCCACTCCCATCTCGAGGCCATTCCCCTTTCAGGTCTGGAATCTGGAAGGAAGGGCAAGTCTGAGAACAGGGAAAGGAGGGAAGGTGTGTGGTACCCAGGCTCAGTGAAGGATGTGAACACGGAGCATGGCCAGCGTGTGGAGGGCTCAGCCTGGGGAAGGGCAGGGTCTGAAGGAGAATCCTGGGGGCCTTGAACCTGGCTGTCGGGTCTGCAGGTATTTGTGCGAAGCCTTTCTGGGCTCAGGAGCTCCTATGACCCCTGAGACAGTCTAAGGAGGAGGAGGACAGGTGTCTGCATCTTCTGTTTCCACATAAGAAGATTGAGATCTCAGGAGACAGGGACTCAGACAAGGGCAACGACTGTAAGAGACAAAATGACTGGCTCTTCAAATTCGTGAGAAAGTCCTCGAAATTCTCAAGGCGAATCCTTTAAGCCCGTAATGTTAAGGTATAAATGTAAATGTGCATGCAGCCCCTTTCTCTGGGGCTGTCCCCTCCCTGCTTGTGTAGGCTCAGAATTTACCCTGACTTTCAATCAGCCGCCACACACGCATGTGTGGGTGTGTGAATATGTATGTGTGCGTATAAGATGTGGGAACGAGAATAGGGCCTCAGAAGCATTTGAAAGACTTTACCTTTTTTTTTATCTTTTGGCTTCCTTCCTTCTATTTTAATTAATGGAGGGATAAAATCATGACCATTTTATGTTATTAAAAAGTTTCCGCTTTAATAGGGCTCACGGCTATAACTGCAGCCTACTGCTTATTTCACGGGTGATATTTCACCCCAGCTGCGTCATCTGAATGATTTCCTGGCCATCTCATTGTTGTGGAGCTCTTTTCATTTTACAAAATTTTAACACCAATCCATAATTTAATTTAAAGTTATTGAAATTATTAAAATTGAAATGTTCTTTAAAAATGTAAAAGGGCTTGAGCCACCTTTCCACCATGACATATTAACAGAGAAGGCAGTTCAGTGGCATTCCTCATTTCCAGAACTCATTAGCCATGGTGGCAGCTTAAAGATAACTCTCAGTCCAGTTGACTTAGAGGTCTCATTTACCTTGCAGTACTTGGAGAATTAATCATTGAATGATGGGCTCTGAAGATGAATCTGACCTAGATGGAGACACACTGGGATATTTCCAGACCCCAGAGAGGTCTGGTCACCACTGGCCACGTGTTATGAACCAAGCCAGGCAGGTTGATGTTATTCACAGTCAAGTCTTCCCAGTTTTAAACTCCCATACATTCTACTCTGAACACCTCTCTCTGGCTATTTTAGGAATCCTAAAATTTGTCTCCATTGATCAACCATGCTGGGTTCCTTTCCTGACACGTCTCCGAATGTCCTCCATGCTCTGATAAAATTAGGACAGTTTTTGACAAGCAGCTTACTCAACGACTGCACAGGTACTGCACACCTGCTCCCCACGAAGTGACATGGGCAGTGGGCACGTGGGTGTTGACAGACACAGAGCCTGCCCTCCTAGGGCACCTGGCTGCCCATGCCATCTCCTCATGGTTCAGAGTCCTTCTTCCTGGTGCTGTGCTTCCATCATCTAAATCCTGTTCATCCCTTAAGGACTAAATCAAGGTTTATTCTCTGTTGATCCCTCTCTCTTCAGACCCCATTCATGAACCCAACAAACAAATATTTAATTGAGAGCTTTCCTCCTGGCAGTGCTGCTGGGGATTCAGTAAAAGACAAGCTTCATGTCCATCCTGAGTAACATGCAGGCTTTTCAGGGAGATTGGACTAGGAAAGCAGGAATTAAAATATGGCTCCAAAAAAAAAAAAGGAATGAGATACTTCTGGAGCGCCTAGGAGAGGCAGCCCTGGGGAGTGGAGACATTATGCCAAGACCTGAGGGTAAGAATCAAGCCTGTGAAGACACTGGAGAAAGATTCTGAAGGAAGCCTGTTCCAGGCAGAGGGCAGAGTGGGTACAGAGCCTCACAGTGGGGTCGCAGAGCTTGGGGCATGGCCAGTGGTCCAGCAGGACTGGGCTGCGCTCTATGTAGCATGGGGGGGGGAACTTCTGCACTGCCCACCAGATCGGTTCTCAACCAGGCCTTAGCCCAGGGGTCCAGCATGTATCCTGCCAAATGCTCTTCTCTCTGAACCATAGGGTCCTGCCAGGACAAGTCCTGTGACTTGCTTTAACCTGGAGAGTGGCCTGGAGGTAATGCTGAGAGTGAAGAGGTCACCTTGCAGGTTCTGGCGCTCTGGCTGAGCCCAGTCCTCAGTGCAGCCATGATCCACACGCCGCCACATACACATGCCCTGCCCTAACCGTGACACATGGAGACGGTGAAGCACCCGACGGAGCGCTGCCCACGCTCCAGAATCACAGCCCCACAGGCAACAAGACGGCAGTCTCCTTAAAGCACTCACTTTGAGATTACCAAAATACACATATTTGGGAAAAGGAAGAGGTGAGGGAATAAATGGTATTCGTCAAACCCGAACAGAAGAAGTTTCTTTGTTTTCTGTTTATGATTTATGACTAGCCATAAATTACAATCCTATTCTACTTCACGCCAACCTCTTCCAACCCTTTCCGTATTTCTAATGAATAATTCTGTCTTTGCAGGTACTTCTTTCTACCCTAGGTTTTAAAGTAAATACTTAGAATAAGTAGTCATCATTTGAAATATGGCATTTATTTCTTGATGTTAAATAGAATTCTGAGAGCTCCCACTTAAAATTCATCAGGGTGAAAATGTTAGTCTGTGATTACAGAATCCGAACTATTCATTACAGCTATTCAGAGAATCTTCTTTATGAGTTTAATGACATAAGCATATTGTATTGAATTATTGTGGTACTGCATCAGTCGGACTCATAAATTTAATATACTCAGTCTGGTTCACATATTTTAGTAAAATCTAGCAAGCTTTAAAAATTTTATAAGGGATGTGCCTTTCAAGTCCATGTGATATGCAATTTTTATTGGTTGACATTTTGGCTTGGGGTATTAAGTAGCTTCAATGATCCTGACCACCCAGCCAGGTCGAGCAGCAAGGTCAGGGTGAAACCCCACAAACAAACTGGCCACATGAGAAAGCCAAGGTCTGCTTGAACTGAGAAGCTTGTTGAGCCTTTTTCCAGAGCACAAGTCAACAGCAGTCCCCTCTTTTCGGCTTCCAGAGCGGAAGAGAGGAGTCAAGTGTTTGGTGCACCTGTGAGCCAGGAGTCACGGAGTCTCACGGGCCACACTCTCAACTTTGTTTGATGAAAGCAAACTATGCCAGGACGCTGGGAGGAGCCCTGCACCCAGGGCTCACTCTGGTTCTCTGACTTCTGTTTACTGGGTCTCTCTGTAAGAGATCGGTAACCGGCTAAGGACAGATGCAGAGCAACTGGACCCCCTCAGCACAGAGGTGAGGCTGGAAGAGAGCCCTGGAGACACAGCGTGGCCGGTGGGCTCACACGCAGCTGCAGTCCGACTCTGCCCTGTGAGCCAGCGCCTCAGGCCCTCTGTTACCATTCAGCCACCACGCTGGGCGTGGGGACATTATCGCACAGGGACAGATAGTCCCTGAACTCCTCTGCTTCCTCACCGGACTGTCTTTTAATGACCAGAATATTAAATGAGCTACTGTCTGTAAAAGCGCCTGGGGCAGGGCCCAATTCACAAGGAGACTTATATTAAGTCATTGACACTATTATCTATACAGTTTGGTCCTCTGGAAGTTGTTGGGCAAATCTGTTAACTCTCTCTCCTTTTACATGGGCTTAAAGCATGGAAGTATTTAATGTTTTCCCCTTCAAAGCAAAGTAGAGGACAGCAAGAATCTGGAATGTGTCCTAGTATCAGTCACTGGCAGACCCTTTATTTCAAGAGTTGCTTTAAAAGAAGCAAGACTTCACGTGTTTTTCAATATGGGGAATCATATTAAAAAATAAGCTTAAAAAAATCTAACTATGAGGTAAATTAACTATCCTCTGAAAGATCATTTTGAATAATGAGATTATGTAAAGTGCCATCTGGGGAAAAAACAAACTCCAAGCCCTATTCTTTTGTTTCTAGGCTCATGACTCCTCCCAGCACGGCATAGCCTTCAAAGAGGTTCCTGACATCTGGAAAGAGGAGGACTCCTCCCAGGGACCAAGGTAACTGAGAGACTGAACTTGCTGTGTGGCATGTCCTGGCTACAAGCCACGGGAAGAACTGGTCCTAAAACACTTGAGAATTACTGGCACCCCTAAGCTTCCACCCCTAGGGCAGCCCAGGAACAGGGTGCAGTGAGACACTTCGAGACCCTGAATGACAACCTCGTCCCTTTCTACCAGCTGTGCCTGTGGGTGAGCAGGACGATCCTTCCCTTCCAAGTCTGACCTGAGGCCTTCTGTATAATCGATGGCACATGTTCCCTGGATGGCCTTGAACTGGACCACTGTTGAGTAACACTGAGTCCGTGAATTCAGGTCCAGGGGGTAAGCTCTGGAGACTCGGGGGGAAGTAGACCTACTGTTCCTTTTTTGTTCTTTGGGCCAGGAGCCCCTGATGATCCCTGAGGGACTATTTGCCTGGCAAATTATCCTCCTGCCTTGGGAGTTACGTCTCAGGGTCCACATGCTGCCTTGCACCCCAGGGGGGAGCCACGGTCACGTCCCAGGTATGAAGAGGACTGTGGCCCCGAGTGGTGGGCCTGTGACCCTGCCCCACAGAGAGGATTAGCTGGAACGCTGGATTATCTGCTCCACTGACCCCCTTCACAGGGACTGAGGTTTGGTGATGACAGGGAAGGTGGAGGCGGGGAGAAAAGCCAGACCAAACTTCTCTAAATGCACCATCTCTCATTTTCAAAAAGGACAGAGTAGGTCTATAATTCATATAAGGAAATGAAAACAAATTCCTTTACCAAACAGATATCACCTACAGAGTCAAGCATCTCAATGAAAAATACATATACGTTGAATCCGTGTGCTTCCTGAAAGACACACTCAATTAGATGACTGACTCAGAGATGGCCATTAGGTAATTAGATCTCAGACAATAAAAGGTGTGGGTGTTCTTTCCTTAGGACCTTAGCTTGTAGCAAAACATCATGGGTTTAAGAGGATCTTCTTTCTCTCAAAGGGTTTTACTTATTTACTATAGAGAATGAAGTCTATCAAATCAATTTATAACTCAAAGTCAAACTTTAGAAACCTTTACCACTGTCCTGGACAGCTCCTATAACCTGAGGCGCTCCTGCAGAAGAGAGTGAAGGATGCTGGCAACCCAGGGCACAAAGACACACACACTTCCCTGGATACCGGCGCCTGGCTGGGAGAAATGCCAAACCAGCCCCAAACTCCGCAAGCATCAATCTTTCAGTTGTCATGACTTTTCTTATCTGTGACTGTTTTCAACTGGAGGGCAGGGCAAGCAGTACAGTGCAAGTTAAAAGGGACTCACAGGATGTGGGTAAAGAGACGAGCTTACAGATCTAAAGGAAACCTCGCCCGTTAAGGAGCCCTGCGGACAGCAATAGGGCCATTTAATCAAAGAAACAGGGGCCTAACCTGACATCATCCACGGACTCTGCCGCGAGGAAACTGCCTGGCAAAGTAAGGAAGGTCAGTTTATGGGGACTGTGCTATTACTTGAATATACCCAGATTCTGTCTGATGAGGAACTGCAAATAAACGCGATTTTGTGAACCTGAAGATGAGCACTATAAATGGAAATGGAAAAGGGAATCACGACATACAGCAAGAAGCATAAATACCCCAGACTGTGGAGACAGAACAGAGAGGGCCCCTCACTGCCCGCAGCACTCACCAACGTCTTAAGCACGAGCCTTACCTCGATCCCTCAGCTGGCTAAAAAAAAAATCCATTGAGAAAAAGATGATGGCCTCATTTACTGCCATTTCCATCTCTGATTAGCAATTTTTTCTTGATTTCAATAGCAGTTTCTTAATTTCACTTATAAATAATATGAGACAGGTGATCTCAATTAGAAAATAGATTAGAGAAAGTCTTTTTTTTTTTTTTTTGGTTGCCTGGAATATTATAGATGTAAATGTAAACACTTTGCAGTGAACTGCTGGGAATAAAAATAAGCCTGTCTAGAAAAGGATCAGAGCTTTACATGAGCAAACAATAAAGATAAAAACCGTATGGAACTGGAACAAACTGATGTTCTTCTCCATTTGTTCCCCCAAAATACTGTCTTGAAGTGCTGCAACTACACTGATTCATTACCACTATGAAAAACCTAAGTGGTATGTACGGAAGAGAAAACGATTGTCTAGGGAAAACAAATAGCCAGTAGAATCCTGAAATAAAGATGCAGTTCACAAAGGCAAGAAACGAGGTTTGCGGGCCCAGGACATGGTGAACACCTGTCATCTAAGAAAAGCACAACTCACTTGGCAGACAAATCTGAATGAGTGGAGCGAAGGGGACCGAAGCATCTTTAGGAAGGCCTCATGCCGACTGCGCAGGGGTTTGTAGGAGAGAACTGATAATTCGCCAGTGTTGATATAAATAGTGACCAGAGAACTTTATGGAGACAGGACAGAGACAGTGGCTCTTAAACAAAAGCACAAAGATTTCTGATCCTGTCTTTTGGGCTGCCACAGCAAAGGAAATGTACAAAGAGGAACTACACTGACCCATGGAAATACACAAATCAACAATTTCCGGAAGCAAGGCCTCCAGGTTTATAACATGAAAAGATGCAAAAGTAACCGGCAGAGCTTTAAAGCAAAGGATGACAGGGTGAGAGGGACCACGTGGCACAGAGTTTCTCAAACCTGCAGGGAAGGACCAGCCAAGGGAGGGAGGGAAGGAAAGCAGAGCGGAGGAGGTGAGGGGACAATCAGGCCAGGAGGCTCAATACAGGCAAGTGGGACTCCAGGAAGGGAAATCCTCAGAAGAGGAAGCAATCACAAAAACCTCCCAGAGATGAAGGACACGAGATAAAGTCCACGCAGGCAGAGGCCCAGAGAAGGGAGGGGCTGCTCACCAGAGAAGACCCCCGAGCACTCCAAACTCTGGGGACAGAGGTGCACAGATTCATGACACAGAGGGCTGGGCATCAAGATGGCTTCGACCCGCCTGCCACCAGCACTGGAGTCAGAAGACCGTGAAGCAAGCCCCCTAAACTACAGAATGAAATGGTTTCCAACTAATATATCCTGTCCAGCCAGGGGCGGGTGAAGAACGACCTCATCAGACATGTCTCTAGAAATGCACCTCCTGTGCGTCCTTTCTCAGAAAGCTCCTAGGGGTGTGCTCCACTGAAATGAGGGGATAAGCCAAGAAACAGGAGAACATGGAGCACAGGAAGGGGAAACAACCTGAGGGGGTGCAGAGGAGGATGCGGGTCAGGGCGGACGTGACCCAGGCTTCCGTGAGCGCGTCCATGACTCACTGATTTTACAGACTGCGCTCATACAGAATAGGGCAACAGGCTCGCACATACACACTCACTCACACACACACACACACACTTTCTCTCTCACACACACACACACACATGAATGAACAGCAAAATGGTCAGAAAGGGTATATGCCCAACCCATAAAAGCAGCGTGAGAGCCTCTGAGAGCAAAGACTGGGGTCACTTATTTGGGGGTGACCCTGAGGCTTCTCTGGTGGCTCAGCTGGTAAAGAATCCACCTGCAATGCAGGAGACCTGGGATCGATCTCTGGGTTGGGAGGATCCCCTGGAGGAGGGCATGGCTCCCTACTCCAGTATTCTGGCCTGGGGAATCCCCATGGACAGAGGAACCTGGTGGGCTACAGTCCATGGGGTGGCAAAGAGTCGGACATGACTGAGCAACTGACACACTTTGGGCATGGAAGCAAAGGGGTGGGGAAAGCGAGGAGGGAAAAAAAAGGAGAAAAGCCACACAGGGGCTGTTGCTGAGCAGGTCACAGCCGAGCACATACGGCTGGGCTGGGTCCTGCTGGGGATGCTGAGAAACACAAACACTGTGCTTCCAATCACCCCAGAAAGGAGGGGGAGCCGGCAGGCTCCCCATGGAAAGACGTGCAGCCTCCCTGCGGGGTCCCTCCAGCACCTCGCCTCCCTCTGGTTCCCAGCCGGGCTAGGTCCTCCTCGGCTTTGGAGGAGGCTGGGGGAGAAGAGCTAAGAGGCCCTGGGGACACTGCCTGCACACGCTGGACCTGCCGGGCAGGACCAGCATCACCTGGGGGCTACGGGGTAGGGAGGAGCACGTATCAGCTATGGGATGGGCCTGGGGGGGATGAGGGATCTCAGCTGGGGCTGCAAATGGGGGGTACCCACGCCAGGAGCCGGGCATTGCGTGTCAGTCTCTGCCCCTGGCCCAGCTGCTGCCCCCACCCTGAGCTCGCACTGTGACTTCAGCATGTGGTTTTCTGATGAGGACTTTCTGATTTCACAGCAAGCCGACTCATTACTTTCCTAAGGCTAAACAGTCCTTTTTAAAGGAATTAAAATACAAGTTTTATTGCAACCTTAGGTGATAAGAACTCAGGCGAATGGGATTTCATGCACTGAGCCTAAGTGAATCTATCATCAAGTGACTGCAAAACATTCAGATGAGGGGGGCCCGTGAGTCCCCGCCCGCCAGGATGGACTGCGACAGGTTGGTGGAGAAGTCAAGACGGCTGTGGGCACAGAGCCCCGGGCCTGGGCTACACTGCAGTCCTTCCACGGACTCCTGGGCTTCATGCTTTCACAAGAGTGGCCTCGTGTTGTATTATATAACTCTATCTATAGAATCATAAGGGCTTCTCTCATAGCTCAGCTGGTAAAGAATCTCCATGCAGTGCAGGAGACCTGGGTTCGATACCTGGGTCGGGAAGATCCTCTGGAGAAGGAAATGGCAACCCACTCCAGTATTCTTGCCTGGAGAATCCCATGGACAGAGGAGCCTGGCAGGCTACAGTCCCTGGGGTCACAAGAGTCAGACACGACTTAGTGACTAAACCACCACAGAATCATATCTATACACAATACTGATTATCTCTGAAACTGACATCTTTCTACACACCTGTTAGCTATTCAGCTATAACCTCTCTACTATACCTATATAACTATGCCTATAATCATATTCACATAATCTACAGTTAAATCTCTGTATCTTATTGGATTAAGGACAGAGAAGCCTGCCCATGCTGCAGTCCACAAGGTTGTGAACAGTAGGACATGACTTAGCGACTGAACAAGAACAAGATCCCGCTTTATCTTATTTGTAATTAGTAGCATATCCACTGCATGTCTCCTCCTCCAGTGAGGATTAACAGGATGGTGATGCAGCTACGCCATCATCATCAGGGGCCCTAAAGGACAACCTGGCTCCCAAGAAGGGACTAGAATTTTACTGGGACACCCCTTTATCTACACTCAGGACAATGTGTACACTGGGGAAAAGGAAAAAGCAGTATTTCTGGCAGAAACGAGCAAGTGGAACTGATGACTCCAAATGGCCACTAACAGAGAGATGTTGTGGGGAGGGAGGTAGGAGGGGGGTTCATGTTTGGGAACGCATGTAAGAATTAAAGATTTTAAAATTAAAAAAATAAATAAAATAAAATAAAAAAAAAAAAAAAACATTTTAGTAACTCGGTGTCCCCAGAAGGAGGCGGGTTTTCTTTCCATCATCCAGCACAGCTATTCTCTCCGCTTTAGCTTCATTTCTGACACTCCCCTGGGGCCGGGAGCTAATTAAGTGCTTCAGTTTAGAAGACCATCCCTCTGCATCCCTGCTGTGCTGCAGCAAGTGTGAGATAGAAGGGATGGCAGAGAGAAGAGACGAAAATGGCGTTTCATTCTGCAGGGTAAACGGTGAGGTCAACAGGGGCCTGGAGCTCACAGCCGTCTCCAAGCAAGGCAGGCCAGCTTCCCCCGGGCGCAGGCGACAGGAGGGAGGCTAGGCCACTGGCTCCACGCGTCACTGGGGATGCCTGCTTCTGCGTCAGAGGCCATGAGACATGATAGAGAAGGAAACAAACAGGGGTCCCTCGCTGTATCTAGGAGGAGAGCAGGAACAATCCTCCAGCCATGGTTTAATTCTGTAACAGTCAAGCCTCGTTTCATTTTGCTTTTAAAAGTGACCCGGGAAATGAAAAACGTTCCGTACTGAACTGCACAGCGGAGCAGGCCCAGCTCTGAAGCCCACAGTATTGGGCTGTGCTGCGATCCTTTCATCTGATGCTACTTCCATCAAGAGGAAAGAGCCGGAGAATCCCCGTTGATTGCCAAGCCCCAAACGCCTTGTGAATGAGGGTGGAAGCTGGGAAGAGGACAGATGTTAAGGATTTACTGGGGACGGGGGGGGGGGGGGGGGGGGGGGTGGTTTCTCACTGGGACTGATGTGAAAGAGTATCAGAAGCCTCAAAAATGGAAACACTGCCACTGCAGCTGTATCTGGGGTGGACAGAAATGGCCTCTGTCACGGTTAATCCTATGTGCCGACTTGCTGGGCCACGAGGCGCCCAGATACTTTGTTGTTGTTCCGTCGTTCAGTCGCGTCTGACTCTTTTGCAACTCCACGGACTGCAGCACGCCAGGCTTCCCTGTCCATGGGATTTCCAGGCAAGAATCCTGGAGCTGGCTGGCATGTTACTCCAAACGCTATTTCCGTGTGTTTGAACACACACGGCCTATTTCCGAGGCTGTTTCTGGATGAGATGAACATCTGAGTCAACAGACTGGGTGGAGCACACGGTCCTCACTTACGTGGGTGGGCCTCATCCAACAGGCTGAATGAAAAGGCGGCCCCTCCCCCGAGTAAGAAGAATGCGTGCCTGTCTGCACTGAGCAGGGACAGCGGTCCTTCCCGTCTCTGGGTGCGAACAGTAACATCAACATGCAGGATGGAACGCACTCCACCAGCTCCCTTGGTCCTCTGGCCTCAGCGGCTGGACCGCTACTCTCCCTGACCCATGACTGCTGACTGCACATATTAGGACCTCCAAATCCCAAGCTAGTGAAATGCTAAAAAAAAAAAGCGCTATTTCAGTGTCATCGACTGTGTGTAGAAATGCAAAAGACACAAATATGTGTAAATATATGAATCTCACTGTCTGGTTCAGATGAATGCTGAGGGTCTTGGGCACCCACGCTCACGTCATCACTGCCCTCGGCTCTCACTCGTCGCAGTGGTGAGCCACACTGACTCCGCCCCTCATGTGTCTCTCTAATCCGCCCACTTTCCTCTGCGCCAACGGCCACCACGCCCTCCCTGAGGCCACAGCCATGCCTTGTCTGGAGACAGTAACAGCCCAGCCACCGTTCTTGCTGCCTCCGTCTCCCCTGCTCCCTCCATTCTCTCCAGGGTAGTCAAATGTCAGCCCTCCTCTCATCTGCGTACCGGGCTCCGGGGACCTCGCTGTCCTGTGGCTCAGGTCCAAAGTCAGGAACATGGCTTTAGGAACTGGCTTTTTCTTCCCTGTCTACGTCCACACCAGTCTCATCTTTCCACGGCAGACTAAGATTCCTGGATCCCATCCCAGTCTCGCTGAATCAGAGTATACTAGAACACAGTCTGAGAATTTGGATCTTTCAAGAAGCTACTTGAGATAAATTCAAAGATTGGCCACACGGGTTTGGGGGCAACTGCTTTGGGAGCCACATTCTCTGATAACCTTGGAGGTGGTACACGATTGTCTGAACAGTTACTTGATAAGTCGTCTCCGCTCCGACAGGACCATGAGCTCCTTGGAGGATGGGCAGCACTCAACTGACGCGTGCAAGACAGGCCCAATCGTGCACAGGACGTGGTCACGAGCACGGGCAGTGACTGCCATGGACAATGGATTGCTTTAACACAGACAGCAAAGACCATCTAGAGGGAGACCATGAGACATCACGTGCCTCCTCTGGGATGCGAGGGAACAGCAGCACCACTTCTACAGAGTTTCTGCCCCAGAAAATTAGACTTGAATTCAATCAAGCCACTCAATCTAACAACTGGTTGAACTGTGGTGTCGGAGAAGACTCTTGGGAGTCCCTTGGACTGCAAGGAGATCAAACCAGTCAATCCTAAAGGAAATCAGTCCTGAATATTCATTGGAAGGACTGATGCTGAAACTGAAACTCTAATACTTTGGCCACCTGATGCGACGTACTAACTCACTGGAAAAGATCGTGAAGCTGGGAAAGATTGCAAGTAGGAGGAGAAGGGGATGACAGAGGACGAGATGGTTGGATGGCATCACTGACTTGATGGACATGAGTTTGAGCAAGCTCTGGGATTTGGTGATGGACAGGGAAGTCTAGTGTGCTGCAGTCCATGGGGTCGCAAAGAATTAGACACGACTGAGCAACTGAACTGAACTGAGAGGCACATGGTGAATGGCACTATGGGATGCAACCAGCAAAACCTCCAATGTGAGAATTCCCTGGATAAATGACAGGTTTCATCAACAAACAAATGGAGAGAAAACAAGAGGGAAGGGAAATCTATAGATTATAAGACACTTTTTAAAGAGATCCATCCTAAAATATTTATGGATAAAATAATATGATGTCCCTAGTGGTTCAGTTGATAAAGAATCCCCCTGCAATGCAGGAGACCAGGGTTCAATCCCTGGATTGAGAAGATCCCCTGGAGAAAGGAATGGCTGTCCACTCCAGTATTCATGCCTAGAGAATTCCATGGACAGAGGAGCCTGGCCACGGGGTTGCAAAGAGTTGGACAAGACTGAGCGAAATAAGCACACAGTATGGTGTCTGGCATTTGTTTTAAAATAATCCTGTGAATGTGTGTGTATAGTGACTGAGGAAGAAATGAAATGAAACAGGTCACATGCTGACAATGATGAAGCTGGGTGATATGAGAGGGTGCACTGGGTTTATAACATCATTCTTTCTGGTTTTTTAATAGACACTGTCATAAAACATAAAGTTTAACAAAATGTCCAAGCCATCAATTTCTATCTCATGATATCTCAAAGTTCCTTTAGTGTACTGAAAGCTGGAGATGGTTATATATCCTTTTGCAGAGCAGAAATCTGCTAATTTTATAGGCTGCATCCCTTGATTCTAAGAGTTCTGTGAACACCTGCTATCAACAAACCCAACACTCTTAGTAAAGGCGGTTTCTCTTTGGAGCCAGAATGGGTTACACAGGATTGCCAAAGAAGGCCCTGTGCCCCAAGGAGAACCAGGGCCATGTCCTGGAAAGAGGGCGATCTTCTCCTCTACATGGACATTCTAACTTTAGCTTGATGCTAAAATTAACGTACTCAAGTCCTTCCGCTTCTTCACACTAACTTGACAGCAGACCATCTCAGCTTTCCTGTCTGACCGGATGAAGGGGAACTTGGTTTTAGTACTGTAGAAAATGGTAGAAAGAACAGAGAAAAAGGGCAGAGGAAGGGGCAGCCCGTTTTCAGATTTCATAAGTGACCCTTGAAGAAAAAGTCTTCACATATCATACCGACAGTGTAATTAAAAGTCGCAATAGGTCACTTAGAATATCCCAAGTGATACTACGAGGCAGGCCCTCTGCACCAAGAGTCAGTGAGGTAAAGCCTTTGTGGTGATACATGAAAATTACAGGGAAAGATAATCTTGATGCCTGTCAATTACATCAGTATTCCCGCAGTGCTCTCCCCTAGCTCATGCTTCTGTGTGATTACAAGAGATATCCTTTTTTTCCCTCACTATTCAAACGTTTTAATTTTGAAACGTTTCTGTATTCAAATGTCTTAATTTACAAAGGTGGTCTGTGCTGGGTGGGCACCTCACTGATTTGCATATTCTTAAAATCATTGATTCATAAAGACAGACGTCTAACCTTGAGTGTGGAAAGAACAAGTGAATAAAAACGGTGCTTGGCAAAGACAGATAAAATAGCGACTTCCAAATTTCAGAGTAATGAGTGAGTCACTCTTAATGAAACATACATTATTATATGCTTAGCCGTAGAGAAAATATGTATAAAAATATAACTTGTTTAGATGATGATCACCTTCCTTATAATAATTAAACCTCAAACTCTTGAGAAAAATGTGTACTAGAGCCACACTCACTCACCCACTCACCTACCTACCCACCCATCCATCCATCCTTCCCTCCTCTCTTGAGCAAAGCACTTAAAGAACAAGAGAAAAATTAGAGGATGGAGGGAGGACAGAAGTGAAAGGAAAATGAAGGCAGAAAAAAGGGAAAAGAAGGAGATTACCAATGCTTGAGGACTACATTTATAAAAAAAATTTATAAAATTCATAAATAAACTTTGTTTTTCAGGCAGGTAAAGGTTAACAGAAAAGTAGAGAGGAGGCAAAACGTCTCATATCCAGCTCTCTACACACAACCACTATCAACTTCTCACACCAGGTTATATCTGTTACAGTTAGCAACCTACGCAGAGACATCACTGTCACTCAAAGTCCACAGTTCACGTTAGGGTTCACGCTCGCCTATTCTATGGGCTTTGACAATGTATTAAGTCATGTACCCACCATGACAGTGTCAAGCAGAGCAGTTTCACGGTCTTAAAAGTCCTCTGTGCTCTGCCTATTAATTCTTCCCCACCCCGACCCTTTCGCTGGGTCTGCGGTTCTGGCTCTTCCAGAGTGTCCTACGGTTGGACTCATACAGTACGCAGTCTTTTCAGACTGGCACCTAAGGCTCCTCCATGTCTTCCCAAGACTCGATGGCTCGTTTCTTTTCAAGGTTAGTCATATTTCACTGTCTGGATGTACCACAGTTTATTTATCCAGTCACCTCCAGAAGGACATCTTGATTGCTTCCAAGTTTTAGCAATTAGGAATAAAGCTGCTATAAACATTCATGTGTGGGTTTTTGTGTGAACATATGCTTTCCACTCATTTGGGTAAACACCAATGATTTCAAATGCCAAACTGTATGGTAAGAGTGTGTTTAGTTTCATAAGAAACTTCCAAACTGTCTTCAAAAAAGTGGCGCTATCATGCATTCCTGCCACCAATGAAGGAGTTCCCGTTGCTCCACCTTCTCACTGGCATCTGATATCCATGGAGTTTTGGATTTTGGCCGTTCTAACAGGTGTACAGAGATAGCTCACTGCTATTTCAATTTTGCATGTCCCAACTGACACATGATGCTTGCAGATGTCCCGCCTATATTTGCCATGGGTACATCTCCTTTGGTGACGTGCCTGTTCGGATCTTCTCCCTGCTTTTTAGTTGGGTTTTTCATTTTCTTATTGTTGAGTTTTAAAAGCTCATTGTATGTTTTGATCGAGTCCTTTATCAGATGTGTCTTTTGCAGATATTTTATCCCCAGTATGAGGCTGGCATTCTCATGCTCTTGGCATTGTCTTTCTTAGAGCAGAAATTTTCAATTTTAGTCAAGTCCAGCTTATCAACTGCTTCTTTTATGGACTGTGTCTTTCTTTGATGCTATATCTGAAAAACCACTGCCACACCCAAGGTCATCTGTGTTTCCTCCTGCATTATCTTCTAGGAGTTTCAGTTCTGCATTTTACAAGCAGTCTGGATTACCGTAGCTTTTGAAGCCTGGGTGGTGTAGGTTCTCCAACTTTTTCTCCTTCAGTATTATACCAGCTATCCTGGGTCCTTTGGTTCTCCATACAGACTTGAGAATCAATTTGTCCATGTCCACAAACAACTTACTGAGGGATTTCACTGAATCCACAAATCAAGTTGGAAGACCTGATCCTCTTGACAATATTGAGTTTTCCTATCCATAACCATGGACTATATCTTCACTGGCTTAGTTCTTTGATTTCTTTCACCAGAGACTTTATTCATCAGAGTTGTCTCCATATAGATCTTATACATATTCTATTAAATTTTTACCGAAGTATTTAATTTGAGGTCCTAATGTACATTCTGCTGCTGCTGCTGCTGAGTCGCTTCAGTCGTGTCCCACACTGTGCGACCCCATAGATGGCCTCCCACCAGGCTCCTCCGTCCCTGGGACTCTCCAGGCAAGAACACTGGAGTGGGTTGCCATTTCCTTCTCCAGTGCATGAAAGTGAAAAGTGAAAGTGAAGTCGCTCAGTCGTGTCCAACTCTTCGCGACCCCACGGACTGCAGCCCACCCGGCTCCTCCACCCATGGGATTTTCCAGGCAAGAACACTGGAGTGGGGTGCCACATTCTATTGTGTTCTTAATTTCAATTCCAATGTTTCATTGCTGATATACAGGAAAGTGATTGTTCTTGTATCCTGCAATCTTGTCATAATTGCTTATCAGTTTCAGGAGATTTCTTGTCAATTATTTTGGATTTTCTACAGAGACAATCATGTCATTTGTGAGTAAGAGCTTTATTTCTCCCTTCTGAATCAGAATAATCTTTTATATCCTTATCTTATTGCATTAATTAGAACTTTGTTTAATTTTAAAAGTAAACTGTAAGTCATACAGCAACTGGAATGTAGCAATTTTTAACAGAAGAATTTCTAGGATCTGCTATGTACCTGGTACCTATCCAAGGATTTTACATGTATTCTCATTTAACTTTCATAACCACTCTATGAAGTGGGTATTATTAGTGTTTCCATTTTATGGATTAAACCCCATGGACTATGGCCCACCAGATTCTTCCATCCATGGGATTTCCCAGGCAAGCGTACTGGAGTCACCATTTACTTCTCCAGGAGATCATCCCATATCAGGGATCAAACCTGAGTCTCCTCCTTGGCAGGTGGATTCTTTACTACTGAGCCACCTGGGAAGCCTGACTGCTCTAGTACTTTCAAGAAAAAAGTCTGAGAAATTTCTCAGGTTCCTATCTCCAAAAGTAGTGGTTTTATTCTTGAAAACTTTATTATTTTAGAGGATTCCCCTTGTTCTCATTAATTAGAGTTACTCCTTGAAATGACAGACTATAAGATGATTAGCAGAAATGTTTCAAGTAGATGATAACATTTTCTGAAATTAGTGACCCAAAATGCACCTCTCATCAATCAACAAAAGCAAAACAAAAACGCATCTACTGGAGATAATATAGGCAGATTTTCTGAGAATGCACTGAAGGTAGGCATGTGTAAAATATCACGGGAGACTGAGAATTCCATTAGATGTCGATTCTGCTGTCTTCAAGTAACTGAAGAGTACAACGGGAAGTTTGAGACATAAACGTACCTTTTGATATAAGCGAGAGAGTAACAAGGGTCTTAGGAGAGGTGGAAGTGAAGTCTCACGGACATTCCAGAACAAAGTGTGCGGCAGACCCAGCTTCACGTCAGGCTCAGAGTGTGTGAGGGCTGAGGAGGTGCCTGCAGTGAAGACACCCTAGTGCAGACTGAGGCTTTGCCACTCACTGGCTACACAACCTTCGTCCTCCCCAAGGCTTAATTTTTTCATGTGTAAAATGGGGATGATAATAATAGAAGCCCTCAAAAGCTGGCTGGCAGAGTAAATGGCATGATGTACCAAGCCTTTCACTCAGGCCTGGCACTCAGTAACAAACACACAGTGAATGGGAGTCAGCTGTAGTACTGTGTGAAAGCCTGTGGAACTGCCAACATTCCACCATTTTTGACCTACAACAATGGCAGGTTCGACCCAACGGTAACGGTATCTGCCTTTAAGTGGAGTACTGATAACAAGCACCTTTCCACTCCAGATAAACGCATCAGACAGAGTGATGCGGTCATTTCCTGGTACCTCCACAACCTTCTCTGCTGGGCAGTAGTCTGCGTTACTAGAAGGGCTGGGGGAGCTGGGCAGCGTGTCTCACAGGGAGAGTTGCTATCAGAACCCTCCAGCTGCCCGACGGCCGGCTCTGGCAACGACATGAACATTTACGCTGACCAGTTCCAGTGGGGCCACAGTGGCAGCAACTGGGAGATCCGCCCACGGGAGAAACCTCCAGAGACTGTGGCTTTTTTGGAGCAGAAGTGCTGGGTGGCATTTGAGCACGGGATGCAAAGCAGTAACAGGCCAGATTCTCCAGGTATAAGCCAGAGTGTGCCCCATAACTCTGGATGGGTGGATCCCATACAAGTCTGTCAGTAAGAGTGAGTTCTGGAGGAGAAATTTACACTTCTCCACATGGCATCACCTCATCCTGACTCACTCCTGCCTTTTTCTGGTGCTACATACTCTGACCCTCATGGCTAGCCACCACCATGGCTCTCTCTGTGGTGAGAAAATTAATCTCTGGAACATCTCATGACAGGCAGAAATTTCTGTTGCTACCCATCATCTTTACAATAATTATTTTAACATTTTTACAAGTAAGGCTTCCCTGATAGCTCAGTTGGTAAAGAATCTGCCTGCAATGCAGGAGACCCCAGTTCAATTCCTGGGTCTGGAAGGTCCACTGGAGAGGGGATAGGCTACCTACTCTAGTATTCTTGGGCTTCCCTTGTGCTCAGCTGGTAAAGAATCCACCTGCGATCCAGGAGACCTGGGTTCAATCCCTGGGTTGGGAAGATCCACTGGAGAAGGGAAAAGCTACCCACTCCAGTATTCTGGCCTGGAGAATTCCATAGACTGCATAGTCCATGGGGTCACAAAGAGTCAGACACGACTGAGCAATTAAAAAAAAAAAGTTATAAAGTAGGTGTCTATGTCTTTCATGCGAAAACATTTGACTTTTTTTTGCTGATAAACACAAGGTCCCAATCTTGGATCTATTTTAACAGCAAGGAAGACTGAAATGCAATCAGATGCTTGCTTATGGAAGCATCCGTAAGTATCCAATGGCGCTGCTCTGTGCAGCTCCACTGGCCTGAAGAGGTTTGTAAAACTGTATTTCTGGATTTTGGAAATCGGCAGGTAATTCCTCTTGTGCAAACACTCTGTATATTATGTTGTGCCAGTACAAATGTGTGCTACTGGAATCCATCTTTCTGCATGTTGCTTATGTATTTAATTATACCTCCAGTTAAAGTTTCATACACCAATGTAAACACGTGCTCTTAGAAGGAAAGAGATGGACTCATTCACCCTGATATTCTATGTAACACCTCAAACTATCCCCAATACTGGAAACTAAGTAAATGCATATTGAATCAAATCACATAGGAAATTCAAGGGAAAATAAATGTTAGTTTTCACATGAAAATCCACTAAGTCAGTGACTCTTGGTGTTAGACTGGAAAAAAAAAATAACACAATAGTTGCATGAAATTAACTCAAGATTCTCAAGTTAATTTTCCATTAAAGTGAAGCTGAATTACACACTCTCCTTGACAAGAACGTAATATTTAAGACTTAACAGTCCAGATGAGATGAAATATACTTAATTTAAAATATAAGCCCCTGTTCTCCTCCCAAGTGTAAAATCCACTCCATATGGACTAATGCCACAGACACAGGTAAACCACCATCACAGGCTTATATCGGCGGAGATGTTAACACTGAACTCTGTTCAGTGCAGAGATGTTAACACTGATGCTCAACAGCTGATGGCTCAGTAGGGCTACATGGTTAAGCAGAGACCCTGGAAGAACAAATATGGGTTCCACCTGGAAGTACCAAGAATGAAAGGGTGCCCTGAACTTTGCTCTGGCCCTGGAAGCTAGAGTGGAAAGACAGGAGACCCCGAGAGCTGGGCTCACAAACGTATAGCACACACACGCCTGCTCGGTGGTGGCGCGGCTGGCACCTTGTGTGTTTATTCAGAGCTCTGAGTAAGCTGAGATGACAACAGCTATTTCCTGCTGGTTTACAAACTCGTTTTCATACACTGTCATTCTGCACAGGTTTTAATTAAAGACAAGTCTAGATAACTGAGGTGGGTAAGGCTTCAGTAAAGAAAACCATCACTAGTCCCCCTGTGAGCTTTACATTGCTTGTATGATACCATTAAACCTTTACAAGAACTTGGCCAAGCAGGCTCACCACGATAATCTCTGCTTTGAATGTAATAAACTCTTCAGTTGGGTATCAGGGTCAGGCCATCTCATAGGATGATTTTTAGAGCTCTGCAATGATCCATCCAAACCTCAGTTGTAATAGTTTCCGGATCTTCTCAAACACAGTATAATTCTACAGTTTAATTCACCGGTCTGTAAGCATGGCCACACCCTGAAACTCATCTTTCCTTAGAGCAGTTCTACACTGAGGATCTTAAAACCCTAGAATGCCCCACCTCCTCATGGACCACAATTCCTGGCTCCAATTTCTCCACGGTCCCCACTCCCCATTTTGGCTTTCACTGGAACCTCCAGCCTCTGGACATTGCCCTTGGTTCACTGGTGTTCACTGCACTCCAAAGGCAGCCATTTTAAATTGTGCCTCTCTCAAGTGAATGAGAACAATACTGGTTTTATGCAGAATTTTACAATTCAGAAAGGGCTAGCTCAGGCCTCCTCTTATTTCATTTACAAAAAGTCTTATTTTTTAAATTCCTCTTACAGGAGTGGCAGAAGGGACTCTGCAAGGCCCCCAGGAAGCCTGCTGACTGGAGTGAGCTTAATTTTATCTGCCAGCCTCAGTGGCTCAGAATGGCAAGAGAGCTGCCCACGATGGAAGGCCACCTGCTATCATGCCCTAGCACAGACACCCTGCCTCAGTAGTATCGTACGCCAATGAAATAAGCAGCTCTATTCTACAAAGAAAAATGAACTATATAAAGCAGTCAACAATGCATGCTGGCAGAGAGGCAGTCAGAAAAACAACAGTTGTGTTGAACCAAAGTTTTCCATGTAACTGGCTCAGAAGACGAAGTTAAAGTAAGTCAAACAAAACCTAACGTGACTAAAATAGGTATGTGTCTTTTTGCTTCCAGCATCTTGAAAAAGCAACAGCAATGCAATACTATAAATCTTCAGTTAATTAATTCAAGTTTTTGGCAGCAAGCTTCATACCCCCATCCTGCATTGCGTACCATCTGTCTACGTGAATATTCAGTTCTCACCCACAACCTGGTTCCTAATCCTTGGAATAAATGTATCTCCTCAAAACCCAGGAAAATGCCCTGTTAGAGTGGAGGGGGCGGTGAGGGGAAGGCCTTAGATTTTAAACAAACTGATCTCATTACTTTACAATCTGCTACTGCCATCTCCTGCGTTAACGATTGGCAGCACCTACACACCCGTGAACCGTTAAGTGTTTAAGAGGACGACTTCTCACTGGTCAATCAGATGGCACTGCACACCCAGAAAGAAAAGCTTGATTCTGTTACCTCTAATTGACTTCGCCTCTCAGCAATCACACGTTCATCCTTGTTTCCAAATAGTTTCTTTGGAGGGAATTCAAGGGTCGCAAGCTGAAATACATATTTTATAAGAGATGGATTAATATCACATTTATGATCTTTGGGCCATTATGATATTTATGATATTATTGATATTATGATGATATAAACATTATGATATTTATGATCATTATTAATCTATTATTTAGAATCTCTATCACGGGGGGTGGGGGTGGGAAGAGAAAGAGGTTAGACGTTTCAAGATGGTAGGTCCTGCCTTGCTTGGCCACTAAACAACTGTATGACTTCAAACAGACCAGGTGAGGCTCTACCAGGCTCACAACGGAAGCAGGAGGGGCCTCAAAGGAAGGATGGACCTGAGTCTCAATGTTTGGTCCCAGATACAGAGTAGAGATGGTGGTTCATAAGTTCCCTTTTTTAAAACACAAGTTTGTTCTTCTTTTAGCCCTCTTCTTAAACTAGAATTATTTTTGTGTTGAGACGAAGTTTGAAAACTCAACAAGCACACTACCTGCATAGTTTGAAAGGGAGTTTTTAGACCCTTGCTGTGGTTCTCTCAACTTTCTATGCGGACTTTTCTCAGCTACTACTGCAAATGCAGACTGCTTTTGTGAAAAGGAAGACTTCTCTTTCAGTCTTTCACCTTGTTTCCTAAAGAATAAACATTTAGAATTTGTTGTAGCCAGGTCTTAGAATTTCACAGGTATTATTCTTAAGCTTCTGTTCTCAGAAGGAGAAAAATCAATAACAGAAAGGTAAATTTTCTAATAGACTCCAGGTTCAATAAGAACTCTCTAATCTGGTACAAACCTGACCTGCTCATGTGGCTTTGGCTGAATGAATACTGAGCAGCAATAATTGCTGATGTTGATGAAATTCACTTTTTCCTTCCTCCCTTCCTTGCCCTGTCAGGTTCAGATACATTGAGAAGCCAATGAAGCATTAGGGAGAAAAAAAAAACAAACAAACACCTTTCTCCCACAATATAGGTCACAATGTGCCACAAAATTCCTATTTCATGCATATGCAAATCTTGGCTGATTTACATTTATATTTCCACAGTGGGAATCAAAAATTAAAAACATCTGTATATATACATATAGGACTTTGAAAACTTAAACTTAGTATCAAAGGAGAATATACATATAGAAAAACACACACATTGGAAGTAAGCATGTGAATTTTCAGCATCTCAACACACTGCAACCACCACCCAGATAAGGAACAGAACATCCCCAGGAGCCCAGTCACCCCCAGTGCTCCCTTCCACTGCCCCCACATGCCTGTGGAAGGCTGGTGTTAGCCTGACTTCCAACAGCGTGGCTTAGTGTTTCCCATTTTTGAACTTCATGTAAACAGCATCACACAGCATGACCCCTTCTGTGTCTGTCATTGCTCTACCTCACGTGTGTGAGGTCCACCCCGTAACCACGTGCAGCAGTTGCTGGCTCAGTCCTGTGGCTGAACATCCCACTGGTCTGTTCAGCCTGTTTATGGGACATCTGGCTAGGTTCTGCATTTTGGCCCTTAGGCACTGTGTTGCTGTAAACATTTTTTCTATAGGTTTCCTATACATTTCCTATAAACGTTATGCAGGGAGTCCTGTTGGTCATAGTCTTAGAGGTGGAATGCAAGTGCTCAGTGGTATCTGAAATTATCAATCGGCTTTCCCAGTGTTACTACCGACACTCCCACCAGCAGTGACTGCAAGACCAGATGGCTTCAGATCCTCACCAATCCCTGACGCTGTGGTCTTTCTCATCAGGGCAATTCTGGTGGGCATGCCATGATTTCTGCTGTGGTTCAGACTGACATTTTTCTAACGAGCCGCGATGTTGAGAATCTTTTCACATGCTCATTGACCATATGGGGAGTGCCTGTTTAACTCTTTTTTTATTGGTATAATGCCTTTTTCTCATTAAGCATAATTCTCCTTTTTGATTCTTGTCAAGGGATCTGAAGTCTTTAGAGCCTTTTTTTTAAAGTTAGCTGAAGTCGTATAGAAGTTTCCAACTCCACTGCTCTTTCTACCAAACCAGAGAAACCTTGGGGTGAGACAGGTGTGGGATCCCTTTCCCCTTTTCTCACCAATGTTTCAATTTGGTTGCTTACATCTGAAATCAGTTGAAGGTAAAGAGAAAGACCATGGCCATAAGACAGGCCAATTCTGAATCATGACCACTAATTAGCCAGCTAGTTTGTTTCTCTGAACCTGAGTAATCTCTGCTGAAAAAAAAACAACCCTGCAGACAATGGTAGTAAATGTTTCCAGGTATATTTAGTGAAGCAACGCCGAATGCACCTTAGCCACTCTTATTCTTTACTAGAGATCTGGTAATTTCTAAGAATGCAGCATGCCACATTCTCTGGTCCCCTCTCTCCATCTCTAGACTGGCGATGTGGCTTCAAGGAGCAAAGAGATTTCTGGAAACCTGCCTTCACTGGCATAAGCACACTTCCCATATGTTGCAGCTTACAGAAGACAGGTACCCAGAACGTGTCTTTTGGGCTCCATCCAGCCGTGATTTCATCTTGTACAAGTGTGTTCCCCCCTCAAATGCAGTGATGTTAAAAACTTGGCAAGCATGCTTTCACAGTTGGTTGTCATTTTCTTACATGGCTGATGAGATGACGTGGTTTCTGTTGGGGAAATTCAGTCACACTTGCACACTCAATCAGAGCGGGTGCAGGGAAAGGACCTCAGGCAGATGAACCAGGTGGGAAGCAAGCACCTATATTTCCTCATGGTCAAGTGGTAGTATGTACTCTATCCTGGGATGGAGGCTCACATCTTGCGCCATGATGATCCACCCTGTGAAATAACTGTGTATAAACTATGTGTAATACAGTCGCTCAGATTTTAGGAAGAAAAGGGCAACCTTAAACATCACTGAGGCACATAATCCTAAGACTATAATATTCAACCATCTAGCTTCATAGATGAAGAAACACAGAATTCAGTGACTTAGAAAAGTTGCATGTCATGAGGTGGGCGAGTCAAGATGAGGACCCAGGACTGACTCTAGGTTTTCACAACAAGGCTGTAAAGGGTATCCACAGGGTACGGAAGGCCCTACTGAAGTCCTCGAGGATCAGGGATCCAGAGGAGAGACAATAACCCCTCCTCCAGAAAACTGAGAGCAGCTGCTGGCGGCGGCCAATGGGCCCACCAGGAGCTGTCCATGAACCTCAGAGGGGACCTGCACTAACAAGCAAACAGCAAGGCGATGGGTCAGTGACCGTCGCGGGGATAATGGGAACTGGACAGGACTGGAGGCAGGGTCCCTGGAAGCCTGTCCCGGGATGATCAGCTCCTGTCAGCTGACTCCACATGTAATAAAACTTAAGTGTTGGAGGGAGGGAGAGAGGGAAGGGGAGCAGAAGTCACCACGTGAAGAACTGTTGTATGACATCCCTTAGATGTGGAATCTAAAAAGAAGAGCTACAAATGGGATGAACTAGTAAAACAGAAAGACACCACAGACTTAGAAAACGAACTTATGCTTTGCTGGGGGTGGGGTGGGGTGGCTCTATTTAAAACGGACAACCAACAAAGACCTATTATATAGCACATGGCAGGCACCCTGCTCAATGTTATGTGCTGGCCTGGATGGGAGGCGAGTTTGGGGGAGAATGGACACGTGTATACCTATGGCTTGGAGAAGGCAATGGCAGCTCACTCCAGTACTCTTGCCTGGAGAATCCCATGAATGGAGGAGCCTGGTGGGCTGCAGTCCATGGGGTCACTAAGAGTCGGACAAGACTGAGCGACCTCACTTTGACTTTTCACTCTCATGCATTAGAGAAGGAAATGGCAACCCACTCCAGTATTCTTGCCTGGAGAATCCCAGGGACAGGGGAGCCTGGTGGGCTGCCATCTATGGGGTCGCACACAGTCGGACACAACTGAAGTGACTTAGCAGCATACCTATGGCTGAGTCCCTCTGCTGTGTACCTGAAACTACCACAACATTGTGAATCAGCTATACCCCAATACAAAATGTTTTTGGTGTTAAAATAATTTTTTTTTTTTTTTAAGTTGACACATGACTCATAACTCAACGTGTACGACCTGGTCCACATCCTTTCGGTGGGACTGGGACATGAACAAACTGAAGGAGAAAGGTAAGGCTGTGAGGCAAGGTATTAAAAAAAAGTATTGCCTCCATTAAAATAATTACATTTACATCAGAAGCAGCTCTCCAACCTCTTCCCTCTGATAGAATGGAAACTACCTCCATTTCTCCTTTTTAGGGAATCTTGACAGTGCTGTTTAAGCCTTGCCATCTATAAGCTCTTAGGTTGAATGAGATGAAATTGCCAATTTTAAAGTTAAAAATGGTTGACTATCAGCAATTCCATCAGGTTAAACTCCATATAAAACTTCTGACATTTTTAAACGACCACTGGGGCTATAGAACATACGTTCCCAGCTGCTTTTACCTGCCAAGGGCAAAGGTTCCCAGTTGTGGGATTGTTGATCGGCTACATCTAAACCAATATTCTTTCAAAGGAATATTTTTCTTAGAGCACTCAAAAATAAAACAGAACTGGAAACATCATATATTTAAAAAATGCAACACTGGAACCTCCTTGGTCCAGGGGTTAAGACTCCAAGCGTTCACTGCCAGGGATGTGGGTTCCACCGCTGGTTTGGGAGCTATAATCCCCTGTGCCTCCTGGCATGGCCAAAACAAACAAACAAAAAAAAACAAAAGCAGCGCTGAAAACAACAGCCAAGGAACCAGGGAAACGGTAACAGTACAGGGCGCACCAAAGCCACCTAGGGGCCAATAGCTGTTGATTCAGAATGGATTACAGGGCCATTTTCAACATCAGCCCATCTTTTGAAAGGAAAAGGGCAGAAAAGACCATCATAGTCTTTTCTCGGATTAGAGAAAAAAAGGGCAGGAACCGACTCTTCATTCTCAGCATTATAAAAATCCTTACAATCCTTTGTATCTTTAATATTAGAAAAACCCTTAGAAGAATTGGAAATATGGAGTAGAAGAGAGGCCTGAGCGTTTCCTCTCTCCAAGTATGACCACCTCATTTCTTCTGAAGCAGAACAGCGCGAGCAATCCTCTGTAGGTTTCATTTCTGGATTATGAATTCTTTAAGCTGTCCAGGTGTTTTTAAAATGGACGATTTACCAAGATAGAAAGAATCACTGGTCAGGACAAATGATGTGCCCGGGAGAGCTGAAAAGAGGGAAAAGATTTCTATTGTGCAGAAAGTGTTGCTGTCGGAAAAGTAGTATTTCCAACAAATTAAGAATACAAGTGAGGCTCAGAGAGGAGGTGACTGTCCCTGACTTTTCCTCTCATGTCCTACATACACTGACACATGCCGTTTACTTGTTTGGCTTCTCATGTTAAACAGAAGGTTGAAAGTAAAATCAATGATATTATCTGGATATTTACAAATTTCTTCTCAAGTTCTTTATAGTTGGAATTTTTCATTTTTATGGCTTCATTTTTTTTTTTAATCTAGCACATAGTCAAGTCTGATTTCCGTAAGAAACACTGTCAGGAACAGTAAATATCCATGAATGGGGGAGAGACTCCTCTTTCATTTCCTTTGTAACCTCTGACAAAGGAAAACACAGTGCCCTACATTTCTAAAAATTAATATTCCTGATGTCCTATATTCCTCACAACTCATATAAGTATTTCTGACTTGTATAAAAATGATCAAGGTACCTGGGATTCAGTAATAAGGAAAAAATAACTTTTTTATTTGTACAAAATTCTGTCAGAATCATTTTCTGCCAGAGTTAGCTTGCTGATTTCTACTAAAAAGAGTATGCTGGGATTTTTACTGCAATTGTATTGAAAGAACAGATCACTTTGGAAAGAAGTGACATCATAAAGTCTAGAGTTCACCATTCCATGAAACAAATTTTAAAAACTTCAGTTTCATAAAGAGCAAAAACCATCAATTTCCCCTTTTAACTTTCATGGCGAGAGTCTGCTAAAAAAACATGATTGCAACAGAAATACTCTTCCGACAAACCATAACATTTGATGGAACAGCTCTGGATAAAGACAGTGGACTAAAGCTTTTATTTGTTCCCCTTATTGCCTTCAAGAGCACCAAAGAGATGAAAAATAAAAGAAAGATTTCGACTGCAAAGTAGGAAACCACCAAGTCCATACGCAGACCATGTGACCCCAGGGAGCCCAGCTTCCCTGCCGCCCCTCCAGGCTGGGGACCACAAGCCACCTACCAGAGCTGGCAACCAAACTCCTAGGTAGGTATTCCATGAAGCTGTGATTAAAGACTGAAACTGGGGACAAGGATAAGGTGGGGGACACCCAAAGCCAAGGGGGGCAGTGGGGGCTGCTAGGGGAAAGCCCAGAGCTGCTCAAGGTGTAGGTGGGAGAACAGCCCAGGGGCAGACACCTGGCTTCACTGTCACAGGCGGTGACCCCACAGTCCCCGAAAACGCCAGAAAACAAGAAAAGGTATGTCTCAATGTGAAGGAAAAAACTGGGACAAAACTTAGAAAAATTCCAGGCAAAGGTTTAGGTATATGGTAGATTGCTGCCTTCTTCTCCGAAGGACCTGTTCCCTCCTTGTCCCCATGATTCACTGGTGCTCCTCTCCCCCAAGTTAGCCTACATCGTAGCCAGATAAATATAAAACCACACACTAAAGCCTGTCTATCTCAGCGGCTTTCACATGACACATCGTGTCCAGCTTGCACAAAAATGACAAGGCATGCGAAAAGCCAAAAAAAAAAAAAAAAGACTAGCAGTCTTTTCTATTCTATAAATGAGACTATTCTAAAGTGAAAAATGGTGACAGAAAAAAGAAAATCCAGCGACACCAAGCCCTCCTCCCCACTCCCTCTTCTTGCTCAAAAAAAAAAAAAAAGAAAAAAAGAAAAAGAAAAGAAAGAAGCAAGAAGAACTCAAGAGATGGAAGAAACAAGACAACAACAAAATAGTGGAAAGAAAGTCCCAGCAGAAGAAAGAAAAAGCTAGACTGGCGACAATGAGCACACAGACCAGCTATCAGAGCAGGAGAAAACAGGGCAGAATGGTGTGTGCTAAAGCAAAGAAAGGGCTCCCCACGTGGCGCTCGTGCTAAAGAGCCTGCCTGCCAAAGTGCCAGACAGATGAGCAGCCGGTCGATCCCTGGGTCAGGAAGATCCCCGGGAGAGGCAACGGCAGCCCACTCCAGTATTCTGACCTGGGAAAACCCATGGACAGAGGAGCCTCTTTGGTCCACAGGATCCCAAAGAGCCAGACATGACTGAGAACAGTTGTAAGGGAAAGAAAATATGGTCCAAGAAGTTTCTAACTAACACAGAAATGTCTTTAAACTGCTGGCCACAGGTAGACATTCTCAAACAGATAAAACTCTGCTAAAACAAATCAAGGTGAACCTTTAAAAAACATACTGGATGACCAAAAAAATTCAACCAAGAGACAGTACAGTCTAATGTTCTAAGGAATGAAGAAAGCAAGATAAAGAACATGCTGCCTCAGTTTAAACTCACAACTAGGAGAGAATTAGGCTTAATTTATGTATAAAAATGTACTATAGTTCGACAATATAAAAATAATAGAATTTTTAAAAGCAGGTAGGTGGGAGTAAATACACTGGGAGAATCTTATCTTTATTATAAGATCATTTGGAAGAGAGAAACACAATTGATAATTTATAAAATGGAAACACACCACATGAAAGCTAGTGTCTATCATTCCCTTCTCCAGGGGATCTTAAGACCCAGGGATTGACCCTGAGTCTCCTGCACTGCCTGCAGATTCTTTACTATCTGAGCCGCCAGGGAAGCCCCATTGTTTTAACAGACTAACAGGATTTTGTCAAGAGAACACACTGGTCATAGCAAACACCCTTTTCCAACATAAGAGATGATTCTACCCATGGGCGTCACCAGCCAATACCGAAATCAGATATGATTACACTCTTTGCAGCCGAAGACAGAGAAGCTCTATACAGTTACCAAAAACAAGACCTCGAACTAACACTGGCTCAGATCATGAACTCCTTATTGCAAAATTCAGGCTTACATTGAAGAAAGTAGAGAAAACCACTAGGACTTTCAGGCATGACCTAAATCAAATTCTTTATGATTATACAGTGGAGGTGACAAATAGAGCCAAGGGATCAGAACTGGTAGACACGGTGACTAGAGAACTATGGACGGAGGTTCCTAACACTGTACAGCAGGTGATGATCAAAACCACCTCCAAGGAAAAGAAACTGCAAGAAGACAGAATGGTTATCTGAGGGGGCTTTACAAATAGCTGAGGAAAGAAGAGAAGCGAAAGGCAAGGGAGAAAGGGAAAGAAATGCCCAACTGAATGCAAAGTTCCAGAGAATATCAAGGAGATAAAAGACGGCCTTCTTAAATGAATACTGCAAAGAAACAGAGGAAAACAACACAACGAGAAAGACTGGAGGTCTCATCAAGAAAATCAGAGATATCAAAGGAAAAATTCATACAAGGATGGGCATGATAATAAAAGACAGAAAAGTTAAGGACCCAACAGAAGCAGAGGAGATTAAGAGGAGGAGGTAAGAATACACCGAACAACTGTACCAAAAAATAGTCTTTCTTAATGACCTGGATAACCACAATAGTGTGGTCACACACCTAGAGCCAGACATCCTCGACTGTGAGGTCAAGTGGGCCTTAGGAAGCCTTACTATGAACATAGTCAGTGGAAGTGATGGAATCGCAGCCAAGCTATTGCAAATTCCAAAAGATGATGCTGTTCAAAGTGCTGAACTCAATATACCAGCAAATTTGGAAAACTCAGCAATGGCCACAGGACTGCAAAAGGTCAGTTTTCATTCTAATTCCAAAGAAGGGCAATGCTAAAGAATGTTCAAATTACTGTACAACTGCACTTATTCCAAATGCTGACAAGGTGATATGGAAAATCCTTCAAGCTAGGCTGTAGCAATACATGAACCGAAATCTTCCATATGAACAAACTGGGTTTAGAAAAGGCTGAGGGACCACAGATCAAATTGCCAACATTCATTGGATCATGGAGAAAGCAGGGGCAGGGGAATTTCAGAAAAACATGTATCTTATACTTCATTGACTACACAAAAGCTTTTGTGGAGATCACAACAAACTGTGGGCAATTCTTAAAGAGATGGGTATACCAGACTACTTATTTGTCTCCTGAGAAACCTGTATGGGAGTCAAGAAGCAACAGTTAGAACCAGACATGGAACAACGGACTGGTTTAATATTGGGAAAGGAGCACAATAACGGTGTATATTGTCACCCTGCTCATTTAACTTATATGCCGAGTTCAGTTCAGTTCAGTCGCTCAGTCGTGTCTGACTCTTTGTGACCCCATGAATCGCAGCACACCGGACCTCCCTGTCCATCACCAACTCCCGGAGTTCACCCAAACTCATGTCCATTGAGTCAGTGATGCCATCCAGCCATCTCATCCTCTGTCATCCCCTTCTTCTCCTGCCCCCAATCCCTCAGAGCATCAGAGTCTTTTCCAATCAGTCAACTCTTCGCATGAGGTGGCCAAAGTATTGCAGCTTCAACCTCAGCATCAGTCCTTCCAACGAACACCAAGGACTGATCTTCTTTAGGATGGACTGGTTGGATCTCCCTGCAGTCCAAGGGACTCTCAAGAGTCTTCTCCAACACCACAGTTCAAAAGCATCAATTCTTTGGCTTTCTTCTTCACAGTCCAACTCTCACATCCATACATGACCACTGGAAAAACCATAGCCTTGACTAGACGGACCTTTGTTGGAAAAGTAATATCTCTGCTTTTTAATATGCTATCTAGGTTGGTCATAACTTTCCTTCCAAGGAGTAAGCGTCTTTTAATTTCATGGCTGCAGTCACCATCTGCAGTGATTTTGGAGCCCAAAAAAATAAAGTCTGGCACTGTTTCCACTGTTTCCCCATCTATTTCCCATGAAGTGATGGGACCAGATGCCACGATCTTAGTTTTCTGAATGTTGAGCTTGAAGCCAACTTTCTCACTCTCCACTTTCACTTTCATCAAGAGGCTTTTTAGCTCCTCTTCACTTTCTGCCATAAGGGTGGTGTCATCTGCATATCTGAGGTTATTGATATTTCTCCCTACAATCTTGATTCCAGCTTGTGCTTCTTCCAGCCCAGTGTTTCTCATGACGTACTCTGCATAGAAGTTAAATAAGCAGAGTGACAATATACAGCCTTGACATACTCCTTTTCCTCTTTGGAACCAGTCTGTTGTTCCATGTCCAGTTCTAACTGTTGCTTCCTGACCTGCATATAGGTTTCTCAAGAGGCAGGTCAGGTGGGCTGGTATTCCTATCTCTTTCAAAATTTTCCACAGCTTACTGTGATCCACACAGTCAAAAGATTTGGCATAGTCAATAAAGCAGAAATAGATGTATTTCTGGAACTCTCTTGCTTTTTCCATGATCCAGCGGATGTTGGCAATTTGATCTCTGGTTCCTCTGCCTTTTCTAAAACCAGCTTGAACATCTGAAAGTTCACGGTTCACGTATTGCTGAAGCCTGGCTTGGAGAATTTTGAGCATTCCTTTACTGGCATGTGAGATGAGTGCAACTGTGTGGTAGTTTGAGCATTCTTTGGCATTGCCTTTCTTTGGGATTGGAATGAAAACTGACCTTTTCCAGTCCTGTGGCCACTGCTGAGTTTTCCAAATTTGCTAGCATATTGAGTGCAGCACTTTCACAGCATCATCTTTCAGGATCTGAAATAGCTCAACTGGAATTCCATCATCTCCACTAGCTTTGTTCGTAGTGATGCTTTCTAAGGCCCACTTGCCTTCACATTCCAGGATGTCTGGCTCTAGGTGAGTGATCACACCATCGTGATTATCTGGGTCATGAAGATCTTTTTTGTGCAGTTCTTCTGTGTATTCCTGCCACCTCTTCTTAGTATCTTCTGCTTCTGTTAGGTCTATACCATTTCTGTCCTTTATCGAGCCCATCTTTGCATGAAATGTTCCCTTGGTATCTCTAATTTTCTTGAAGAGATCTCTAGTCTTTCCCATTCCGCTGTTTTCCTCTATTTCTTTGCACTGATTGCTGAGGACGGCTTTTGTATCTCTCCTTGCTATTCTTTGGAACCCTGCATTCAAATGGGAATATCTTTCCTTTTCTCCTTTGCTTTTCGCTTCTCTTCTCTGTGAGTACATCATGCGAAATGCTGGGCTGGAAGAATCACAAGCTGGAATCAAGACTGCTTGAAGAAATATCAACAACCTCAGATATGCAGATGTACCACTCTAATGACAGAAAGCAAAGAGGAACTAAAGAGCCTCTTGATAAGGGTGAAGGAAGGGAGTGTTGGCTTAAAACTCAACATTCAGAAAACTAAGATCATGGCATCCGGTCCCACTACTTCATGGCGAACAGAAGGGGAAAAAGGGAAAGCAGTGACAGATTTCATTTTCCTGGGTTTCAAAATCACTGCAGATGGTGACTGCAACCATGAAATTAAAAGATGTTTGCTCCTTGGAAGGAAAGCTATGCCAAACCTAGACAGCATGTCAAAAAGCAGAGACACCGCTTTTCCAGTGAAGGTCCATATAGCCAAAGCTTGGTTTTTCCATGGATGTGAGAGCTGGACCATAAAGAAGGCTAAGTGCCAAAGAATTGATACTTTCAAATTGTGGTGCTGGAGAAGACTCTTGAGAGTCCCTTGGAGTACAAGGAGATCAAACCAGTCCATCCTAAAGGAAATCATCCTGAATATTCATTGGAAGGACTGAAGCTGAAGTGCCCATACTTTGACCACCTGCTGTGAAGAGCCAATTCACTGGGGAAAAAAACCCCAATGCTTGGAAAGACTGAAAGAAAAAGGAGAAGAGGATGGCAGAGGATGAGACAGTTAGATGGCATCACTGAGTCAAAGGACATGAATTTGAATAAACTCCAGGAGATAGTGACGGACAGGGAAGCCTGACATGCTGATTTTTCTTAAAAACACATTATTTTAGAGGTCATGGTGGAGAAAAATTTAATTTGAAGCTCAGAAATTTCTTCAGTTTTACTTGATTTTCTTTCCCTTTGTTAAATTCCAGTAAATTAAGTTTAATTAAAAATAGCATATACAGTGAGTCTGATGTTATCAAGTTATTTTATTCATTCTTCCTATTCTTTTTCTTCTCTTCTAAATTTCTCTGTATCAATCTACATACATATCCGTCCCTTTACCTGTCCCTATCCATTTCAGTACTTTAAATAATGTTCATTAAATAGTGAGATTAATTATAGTTAGAGAATGCTTTTGAGTAATCTGTTGCTTTCTTCTTGTATTATGTGAAGCTTTTATAAATGAGCATGCATCATTTTTAGAGGAACAATAAAAAGTGATTATTCTCTGTATTTATTTAATGGAATGGTTAAATTAACATCTTATGCCTTTTTCCCTGAATAACCTGAGATTTAGGGCAATCAGATTTCAGGTCTCAGCTCAGCAAAGAGCTGCTTGTATAATGTCTCTAGTTGTTAGTTTCATCGTCTGTTAAAATGAAGGAACTGAACTGAGATATTTCATTTTTGAGCTCTGAAATCCTGTATCTCAGGTATTAATGATTAAAATCTCTCCACACTGAGTTACGAGAAGCACTTTTAGATACCATGGAGATACTTAACTTGGCTATATTACTTTTGAGGAGTGTACCTTACTTCCTGTAAAATCTTCATAGCATTCTTATTTTAAGTAAGGTGAACATGTGTATGGGAAAACAGACCAATATAATAGTGAAATGTTACCGTTCAAGAGGTTGTAGAATTGAAAAAGGACAGAAATAAACGGGAATGCAGTATTCATGAGAAAACCTTTAAAATGGTATCACTTCCTGCTATAGTCATTATCCTTAGAGCAGGAGGGGGAAATGCTGTGGACATTTGAGCTCTTATGGGAAAATTGTACGTTAAAGTTAAAAATGATGGTTGAGGTCAAATACACTGGATATTTGTGAGAGACACGGCAGGTCTAGAAACCACTGGAAGGAAACTGAACAACAGCCCTATTACCTACATTGCATACTGTGAAATCTAATTATACAGAGTAAAACATAGGAAACAAATGAGGACTAAAACAGCACATTTCTTTGACCTAAGAGAAACACAGTGGCAAGCTCATTCTGCAATTCAGTAAATAAAACATTATTCTAAAGATAAATGTATTGAAACAAAAGCCATTAAAAAATGAAATCAATAATTTTGAAGTCTACTGGTTTTCACTGAAATCTGTCTTGCTCTTTTTCTCTGACTGTGGAGTCTAAAAATCCAAGTTATCAACTTTTATTTTGCATAACTGAGAAGCAAGCCCATAAGTTTTAGGCTGAATGATAACTCTATAGGACGAATCATGAACAGAGTAAGAAAAGACAGTGGTTCCTTATAATACTAGCATTGCCAATTTATATAATTATTTATGAATTTCAGTTTTGAGAAAATGAAAACAGAGTATCCATTTATTCATCAAGTTGGCCAGCTATATGTGTATTAGAGTCAGCATTCTCTGCTGCTTTCTAATATTTCTAAATGATCTCAGTGTGAAATTTTCATCTGCAAGTTGGCTTTTCCCTTTTTGATTCCCAATGAACTGACAGAGCCTAATGTCTTCTAAGAGCCATCTTGCTCAAATTCTGACTTCAATGTTTATTACATTATAATAAGATAGGTTGGCCAGGCTACTGCCATCAAAAAGACAAATTAAATGTAATGGAAAAGTCTGTTTTTATTAGAAGGCTTTCTCTCTTGGCCAAGTTCACTCTAGGTTAGCCAGGTGGTCTTGCAGGCAACAGACAGCATAGGTTTTGATAAATGGCATCCTTGTTTCCTTGGATATAAATAATGGCAGCCTTAATATAGGAAAGAAATTAAAGTCAGCAATAAAAAAATCTCACCTATCTTTTATGGTTTTATAACAATTAAGCAGCTAAAACTGGGTTATAAATCACTGAAGGAAAACAGAACAACAACTAATAAAGAATGGAATCCTGACTAATGAAAGGAAAACATCTGACTTTTGTTACCACCTAATAAAAGTGTACTTTATTGTCATTCCCCATTTACTAGGCATTTTCTTTACTTCTGTAGTATGTGGCTACCTAAACAGTACCCAGTTTTTTTAAAGATTAGAGAGAAATGGGACTTCCCTGGTGGTCTAGTGGTTAAGACTCCACAGTGTCAATGCAGGGGGCGTGGGTTCCACCTCTGGTGGAAGAACTAAGACCCCGCATGCCGCATGGCATGGCATGGCCAAAAAGAAAAAATTCAAGGGAAAAATTCTACATGGCAAAACTGTATGGTCAAATCAGCTTTAACCCATCTCTTGCCAGTAGATGTAACTACAGGACAACTGGCAGCATCTGAAACACCCATATACTGCAGGTTTACGGTTGTAAATTTCAGCTTCTCCAGCTTTTGAGAAATGCAAATAATGAAAACTCATCAAAGAGCTACCATAATTCTCACAGCTGACAAGAGGGAAGCATTTCTGACTACTCAAAATTAATAGCAGCTCCCAAGGCCTTATAAGAACAGCTGTCACTGAGAAATATACTCACAAACAAATATGTAATTCTCCTCCAAGTTTGACCTATTAGAGGCATGAAGTGGTCACTCTTCAGGACAACCTAAATAATCAAAGGAGCAACGAGCTTCCTTTAGACCTCTGATATGGTAACATGAGGGCACCTGGTAGCTCAGCTGGTAAAGAATCTACCTGCAATGCAGGAGCTCTCAGTTTGATTCCTGGGTTGGGAAGAGCCCCTGGAGAAGGGATAGCTTACCAGTATTCTTGGACTTCCCTGGTGGCTCAGACGGTAAAGAATCCACGTGCAATGTGGGAGACCTGGATTTGATCCCTGGGTTGGGAAGATCCCTTGGAGGAGAGCATGGCAACCCACTCCAGTATTCTTGCCTGGAGAATCCCCACAGACAGAGGAGCCTGGCGGGCTACAGCCCCTGGGGTCACAAAGAGTTGGACATGACTGAGCAACTAAGCACGGCACAGCACATGGTAACAGGAGAGAACCATGCAATATTTATGAGCATGTGCTAGGTACATAGCTCAGAGCCTGGAACATTCTAGGTTCTCTTAAGGATCTGCACGATGAACAAGGCAGAATCTTTTTAAAAAAAAAATCTTTATTTTTCCTTTATTTTACTTTACAATACTATATTGGTTTTGCCATACATTGACATGAATCCACCACGGGTGTACATGAGTTCCCAAGGCAGAATCTTTTGCTGGTGGTCCACATGGAACAGCCAGCAATTATAACTAGGACATTCCACCATCAGAAGCTGCTGTCCTACCATCACTGAAGTACAGAAGCTTGGTGAGATTCTAGGTATAAAACTACAGCTAGAAATGTACTAGAACTTCCCTGGCAGTTCAGTGGTTAAGACTCCATGCTTCCACTCTGGGGAGGGCACAGGGTTTGATCCCTGGTTGGGGAACTAAGATCCTACATGCCACACGGCACAGCCAAAAAACAAAGAAATGTACTTATGAATGCACTGACTTTGTTATATTTGGTAGAAAGACTGTAATTTAAAATCCTACTCTTCCCAAAGCCAATATCAATTTTACTTAGGTATGAGCCAGGTAAGACAGATTTGAGGACATTCATGCATGTCGTGACAATCTTGCAAAGTGAGAAACATTTTGGATCTATGGGTATTTCATATTGCATTTTAAAGAAGAATTATGCAGCTGAATTAACTCAAATGCTTGTATTTTCCATCTGCTTCTGTGATACTAATTCGTCCCTTTCAGGGACTGAGAATGTGACAGAAACCTGTCATTGCCGTGACATTGGATAGAAGGAACCCCGTTTCTAGTTTTCATCCATGGGGTCTTGGTATGTAACAGATCTTCATAGGCAAGAGACCGTCTTCTTTCTGGTCTTGTCTGGAGCACTCTGCAAACTCCCCCTTCTTGAGTGAACATGGTCATGGAGACTCTGGGCCAAGGAAAAGGCCTAGGAGTTGGAAGACAAACCTTGCTTGGGCCCCAAGTCTTGAGGTGGGGATTTCAATCTCTGGGGATTTCACATCTCATTTCTAAAATGAAAACTGGACTACCCAATCTTTAAGGCCCCCTGGAGTATGTATGTTTCATAATGTACAGATGGTTCCAACCCAGTTACCGAAGTCTCCTTGCTGGATAGGAAAGCCTAGTATGAATCTGTGTTTCATAGCCTTTGGTGCTCAAAGAGGCTATCAACCTGTTTTCATTGTCTAGGTTTAAATTTGCTTGTCATTAATTTTGACAGGATTATTTGTCACTGGAAATCAGCTTCTAGATCTGGTGATCTATAACAATGATTACAATAATGAAAAATCAATAACGCTCCCATGGTGGATGCAAAAGAAATGACAGGCAGCATCTTAACCAGTGATTCAAAGAGCATCATTTGGGGCTATTTTTTTCCCTAACTACACACACCCTCAGATCCCATGTCAGATTACTGAATCAGAATCTCCTAGCTTGGGGCCTGCATTCACGTATCTTGGAAAAGCTTCTTAGCTAATTGATGTCTTTCTCTCCCCAACCCACCTTTGAAAGCAGTGATTTAAATACGGATTATCTATCAGGCAGAGAAGATGGTGTAATACAAGCCATACAGTGGGATACCTGGGCCTCTGATAACGTACCAGATCAGGGAGCTGGCAGTGTTCTATTTTTTGCCTACATAGCTGTTTGCTATTTAAAAATTCAAGGAGGCTGAGTGCTTGATGCAGCTGAATTTATCTAAGGGTTACCGAATGCTCCCTGTGGCTATGGTTGGTAGCTTTACAATTTGGATGGTGAGTAGATTTGCAATTTTTATATTAAATTTGGAATGCTGGTTGTAAAACTGTTTAGAATGCATTTCAGTGATGGATGGTAGATAGCTGCCTAAGACAAATATAAAGCCAATAGCCGGTTTCTTTTCTTTCCCTTTTTTGGTGCTGCTTTGGGGAAATTACTTGGGAAATAAAGAAGGTGAGAAATGGTTCTATCACTACAAACTGAAAGTCCATATACAAATGACATGAGCTCCTGCCTAATCGTTTTCTTCTCCCAGTGATATTTACTGGGCACACAGAGACTGCCAGAAGTGAGACTGAACAGTTGCTCTAACACAGCAATCTTTCATGTTCTACTCGAAGGCTCTGAAAATGCTTTTCTCCCTCAGATCCGCATCAGGGAGAAAGGAGCCCCCCCTGGGAACGTGGCTGATGGATGCTGATCCTGTCTGACATTAGGGCACTCCGAAGACTCACTGTGCTAACTCAGTTATGATTCAGACAGGCATGCCCGTTCCCAGGAACTTAGGCTCTCACCACACGTGGGCCTTAAAGTTCCTTAGCATTTATTTTGATTGTACATTTTAATACTTAAAATATCCTATTTTCATGGTTCATCCTCTTACCTCTGGGCAGAACACAAACCTGCTTCAGAATCACTATTAGCCAAGATTATAAAAGGGCCCTCAACAATCGATTCCAACGCTTACCTGCTTTCACCGCGAGATGCTTCTCTAGAGGCATAAGGGGGCCATTAGGCTCTAGCACTCAATCCTTGACATCTCTGGACCTCCTAAAAGGAGCAGCTCTCTCAGTGACTCTCTTGACCTTCTAGCCCCATGTCCTATACCTCATTAAATACACTCAGCGCCCATCAGACCACTCAACCAAAGTGGGGGAGCAGGATGGGACACGAGGTCTTCATCATTCATTCTAATGGTTGAAAGGGAATGAGCTTTTAAAATAGTCTTTTCAGCTTCTGGATGAGCTATGATTTTGTCTTGACGGACTCTCAGACTATGACCTGGACCCACAAGTAAACTTCATTAGACATCAACAGTAAACTCTGCCTCATCCATAAAGAGAAGAGGACATTAAATGGGGCTCTGTTTCCGAGCACATAACTTCACTGTATTTAAAAGGGTTATATCATGTCAATGTATGGCAAAACCAATACAGTACTGTAAAGTAAAATAAAGTAAAAATAAAATTTAAAAAAATAAAAGGGTTATACTGATTTTAATAGAGTGGAAAATGCACAGTTTTCATGTAGATAAAGAGCACTGCGGCAGTGATTTGCATGACCAAATTTCAAAGGCGTGCTCTCTGGCAGACACTGCACCATTCTTTGTAGTTACTTTCAATAACATATTTCATCTGAGGCTCTCACAATGTTTTACAAACTAGCTGCGGCATGATCATTTTATAGATGTGGACTCTGAAAACACAGGGTTTAATCTGATGATGAGTCCATACGAGGTCAATGAAGGGGCACGGAGAGGGGAAGCCAGGAGGAGCGTTATCTTGCATGATACATGTCAGTGCATCAAGGGGACAAACTAACTCAAAACAGAAGGCAAAGCTACTTAGGATCCAGAGGAAAATGCTAGCATGACAGAACATAAATAAATAAAAATAAAACAACAATTTAAAAACCCTTGAGTAATGCAGCACCTCCACCCAGTGAGCGCTCAGCCCGCACACACAAGTGAATCCGGAAATGGACTGAGCATAATGCTTACAGACAAGCCCAGTCACCCACAGGCAACCTGCTTATCTTCAGTATTATTCAGGACAAATAATTCAGTGTTGTTTTTTTAATTCTGAAATTTGTCACCATAAAAAAATAATGGATACCCCCACACCCCAGAGTTTCAGGGAATCCACTGACTTCTCATCCTTTCAATTCACAAGTCCGCTTTGCGTATAAATACCCCTAAGTTCCTTCTATTTTCTTCACAGACATATGTTACACCTAATAACTAACAACCCCTGCCTGTTTTAATTGGTTCACCACCCAAGTGTATACAAAACATCCCTTAGGGGCCCTTCAGTTGACATCATTCTCCTTAAGGAGACGTTACAGTAAATAATTAAGCAAATGAAAGTGAATAAACAGGGAGATTAGAAGACTTAGCTGAATGATGTGTAAGGAATTCCTAAAACCCTCTCACTAACCCTCAGGGGTCTCAGTCCACCCCGTTTCTGTGTGCTCTTTCCTAATCTTGCTTTTTCATAAACGGAGTCCTTAAGAACAGGTGAACAATTACGATAGTTCTTCCCAGAGACAGACAGCACTTGTAGATAGGTAGGTATCTTCCAGAATGTACAGGGTGGTCATCACAATGGCAAAAATCTGGAAACTGCCTGAAGGGCCATCAGGTGGATTCTTGGAACCTGATCAGGTGACACGCCAACTCTGTCACCAGGTACCACCGCTCATGGGAAAATGATTCATCGCTTAACAAGCAGATAAACTATTTTGTGAGCTAGGGAAGCCAGAGCTATTTGGAAGGAAGCCACAGCTTAAGGCTTCTTGGAGTGAGGTGACTCTTGTAATTCAGCATGTCCCACATGCAGACTCTGGACATTCTGCCCATGGAGTTGTTCCCAGAGAAAGTGGCTCTCTTATTGCCTAGGATTCTATACAGCAGACTGGTTCTTCAGGCCTCCCCACATGGGTCTCTTCTCTTACCACCTAAATATCCCAGGATATATCCTGGGAGAGGTGGGGCAGAGAGAACAGCGCTTAGACAGCCATGTGGACTGTGGTGTTCCCTGCTGCCAGGCCCGCTCTGTGCCTGGGCCCTGCTGGCAAGCCGTGATCTCTGTCTTACGTCATTCCTGGGTCACCCGGGGCGAAGCATGGCCTACAGACCATTTGGAGGCAGCTGATGACGTCAAGAAGATTCACATTAGATACAGGGACGGAGGTCATACGAACAGTAATAAGAGTGACCATAATGGATGAACACCTAACACACAGATTCTTGATCTCAAGTCCTAACAAACACTCGGCAAGTAAGGCTACACAAAAGAAATGTCAACTTTATGATAAAAAAAAAAAAAAAAGCCGATATTCATCTTGATATTCAAGCTTCATCTTGAAAATCTCAAATGGACAATGCTGTCCTCCCAGCAAAACAAGACTGACTGTGGTCTAGAATGACACGCTACTGTGTATTTAGAGATGACGCTTCTCCTCAGTTCTGTTCGGATACTGTTGTTTGGTTAGAAATAGGAAACAGAGCTGAACTGCCTGGGCTTCTGTTCACAGGCTGTGTCACAAGAGGCGAGTCTCTCACTTCCACCAGAGACCACGAATGCCAAAGGCGGAGCATAGCTAGACAGGATGCACTCCGTGAATGGTGAGATGTCCGTCAGAGCCGAGGCCACGGAAAAGCTCCTTGGCGCTGGGGTATCCCACGGGGTTTGTGATTAGCTCCGCTTCCCTTTCTCCAGGCGGTGTTGTTTTAGGACCTCACTGTGTGATTTCAACACCACTCACATTCTCTCTTCTCTTTCAAATTCATGCATACTATCTGCAGTTTCTCTTTCATAAACTGTTTTTTGTCCTCCTAAGGAAAAACCGATGTCACCAAGCTGGACTCAGCATGTAAAAGCAACTTCCAGTCTTCGTTATTTACATCGGGAGTCCATCTTCAGGAAATGGGTTTCTGGGAAAAGACACCTATTAACAGAATGGAAATTCCAGCTGGGCTTCGATATTCAGACCCTCCTTCACAGCACCCCAGTGTAGTGGGTTTCCCATGGAACCACTGAGTCTCGGCCCTCCTCTCTACCACTCTTGCCCCTTTTCATGGGTCTTTTAATTCTGGGAACACGTTGAGCTTGGTCCCTCCCCAAGGCCTTTGCACTTGCTGTTCGCTCACCTTCAAATGAGCTCACCTCCAGATCTTCATGCCTCCATTTCTTTCCAGCACAGAGATCTCAGCTCAGTCTCACTCTTCGGACATCACCTTTCTCAGCAAGCTATCTACAGCAGCCCACCGGCCAGCTCACACTATCACAGTGCTTTGTTGTATTTCCCCGTGGCACTTAACACCATTTATAATCCTCATTTCCTGGGTTTCATTTGTCTGTTTGTTGTTCATTTTCTCTTTTAATGAGAGGATGGGTGTGGCTGTCGATCACAACTGGATGCACCGTGCAGGTCTGCTCCACGAAGATTTACGACCGGATGACAGAGGAAACCACCTCAATTTTTTTTTTCCTTTGAAAGCCACTTAATTTTTTCAGCGTGTATGTCATATACTCTTCTTCAATCTGAAAATAATCCTAAAAGGATTATTTTATACATGTGATCATCTCTGTTCATTAATTTTGCCTGGTACCAGGCAACAGCTTCAGTTCACCAGTTAACTTGTTTTACCTCAGGTGAGTTGTCTTACACTGTATCTTTAAAGATTGCTTGTGTCTGCTCTAAAATTTTCTTTAAAACATTGATTCAGTCAGCTCAGTCCCTCAGTCACGTCCTACTCTTTGTGACCCCATGAACCGCAGCATGCCAGGCCTCCCTGTCCATCACCAACTCCCGGAGCCTAACCAAACTCGAGTGCATTGAGTCGGTGATGCCAACCAACCATCTCATCCTCTGTCGTCCCTTTCTCCTCCTGCCTTCAATCTTTCCCAGCATCAGGGTCTTTCCAAATGAGTCAGCTCTTCGCATCAGGTGGCCAAAGTATTGGAGTTTCAGCTTCAGCATCAGTCCTTCCAATGAACACCCAGGACTTATCTCCTTTAGAATGGACTGGCTGGATCTCCTTGTAGTCCAAGGCACTCTCAAGAGTCTTCTCCAACAACACAGTTCAAAAGCATCAATTCTTCAGTGCTCAGCTTTCTTTATAGTCCAACTCTCACATTCATACACGACTACTAGGAAAACCATAGCCTTGACTAGACGGACCTTTGTTGGAAAAGTAATGCCTCTACTTTTGAATATGCTGTCTAGGTTGGTCATAACTTTCCTTCCAAGGAGTAAGCGTCTTTTAATTTCATGGCTGCAGTCACCATCTGCAGTGATTTTGGAGCCCAAAAAATAAAGTCTCTCACTGTTTCCCCATCTATTTCCCATTAAGTGATGGGACCAGATGCCATGATCTTCGTTTCCTGAATGTTGAGCTTGAAGCCAACTTTTTCACTCTCCTCTTTCACTTTCATCAAGAGACTCTTTCATTCTTCTTCACTTTCTGTCGTAAGGGTGGTGTCATCTGCATATCTGAGGTTATTGATATTTCTCCCGGCAATCTTGATTCCAGCTTGCGCTTCTTCCAGTCCAGCATTTCTCATGATGTACTCTGCACAGAAGTTAAATAAACAGGGTGACAATATACAGCCTTGATGTACTCCTTTTCCTCTTTGGAACCAGTCTGTTGTTCCATGTCCAGTTCTAATTGTTGCTTCCTGACCTGCATACGGGTTTCTCAAGAGGCAGGTCAAGTGGTCTGGTATTCCTATCTCTTTCAGAATTTTCCACAGTTTATTGTGATCCACACAAAGGCTTTGGCATAGTCAATAAAGCAGAAATAGATGTTTTTCTGGAACTCTCTTGCTGTTTCAATGATCCAGCAGATGATGGCAATTTGATCTCTGGTTCCTCTGCCTTTTCTAAAACCAGCTTGAACAGCGGGTTCACATACTGTTCAAGTCTGACTTGGAGAATTTTGAGCATTGCTTTACTAGCATGTGAGATGAGTGCAATTGTGCGGTAGTTTGAGCATTCTTTGGCATTGCCTTTCTTTGGGATTGGAATGAAAACTGACCTTTTCTAGTCCTGTAGCCACTGCTGAGTTTTCTAAATTTGCTGGCATATTGAGTGCAGCACTCTCACAGCATATCTTTTAGGATTTGAAACAGCTCAACTGGAATTCCATCACCTCCACTAGCTTTGTTCATACTGATGCTTCCTAAGGCCTACTTGACTTCACATTCCAGGATGTCTGGCCCTACGTGAGTGATCACACCTTTGTGTTTATCTGGGTCATGAAGATCTTTTTGTACAGTTCTTCTGTGTATTCTTGCCACCTCTTCTTAGCATCTTCTGCTTCTGTTAGGTCCATACCATTTCTGTCCTTTATTGAGCCCATCTTTACATGAAATATTCCCTTGGTATCTCTGATTTTCTTCAAGAGATCTCTAGTCTTTCCCATTCCGCTGTTTTCCTCTATTTCTTTGCTTTGATCTCGGAGAAAGGCTTTCTTATCTCTCCTTGCTATTCTTTGGAACTCTGCATTCAAATGGGTATAGCTTTCCTTTTCTACTTTGCTTTTCGTTTCTCTTCTTTTCACAGCTATTTGTAAGGCCTCCTCAGACAGCCACTTTGCCTTTTTGCATTTCTTTTTCCTGGGGATGTTCTTGATCCCTGTCTCCTGTACAATGTCACGAACCTCTGTCCGTAGTTCATCAAGCACTCTATCAGATCTAGTCCCTTAAATCTATTTCTCAATTCCACTGTATAATCATAAGGGATTTGATTTCAGTCATACTTGAATGGTTTAGTGATTTTCCCCTCTTTCTTCAATTTAAGTCTGAATTTGGCAATATGGAATTCATGATCTGAGGCATAGTCAGCTGCTGGTCTTGTTTTTGCTGACTGTATAGAGCTTCTTCATCTTTGGCTGCAAAGAATATAATCAATCTGATTTCGGTGCTGACCATCAGGTGATTTCCATGTGTAGAGTCTTCTCTTGTGTTGTTGGAAGAGGGTGTTTGCTATGACTAGTGCGTTCTCTTGGCAAAACTCTATTAGCCTTTGCACTGCTTCATTTTGTATTCCAAGGCCAAATTTGTCTGTTACTCCAGGTGTTTCCTGACTTCCTATTTTTGCATCCCAATCCGCTATAATGAAAAGGACATCTTTTTTGGGTGTTAGTTCTAAAAGGTCTTGTAGGTAGGTCTTCATAGAACCGTTCAAATCAGCTTCTTCAGCGTTACTGGTTGGGGCATAGATTTGGATTACTTGATATTGAATGGTTTGCCTTGGAAACAAACAGAGATGCTTCTAAGTACTGCATTTTGGACTCTTGTTGACCATGATGGCTACTCCATTTCTTCTAAAGGATTCCTGCCCTCAGCAGTAGATACAATGGTCATCTGAGTTAAATTCATCCATTACAGTTCATTTTAGTTCGCTGATTCCTAGAATGTCGACGTTCACTCTTGCCATCTCATTTGACCACTTCCAATTTGCCTTGATTCATGGACCTGACATTCCAGGTTCCTATGTAATATTGCTCTTTACAGCATCGGACCTTGCTTCTATCACCAGTCACATCCACACTGGCTGCTGACTTTGCTTTGGCACCATCCCTTCATTCTTTCTGGAGTTATTTCTCCACTGATCTCCAGTAGCATATTGGGCACCTACTGACCTGGGGAGTTCCTCTTTCAGTATCCTATCATTTTGCCTTTTCATACTGTTCACAGGGTTCTCAAGGCAAGAATACTGAAGTGGTTTGCCATTCCCTACTCCAGTGGACCACACTGATTAGAGCTGTTTATTATTCCTCTGCAAATCTGTTTAAATATCGCTCACCTCAAATTTCAACTATAATGCCATTTTATTACAGAGCAACCCTAAAACGTCCTTATACTACTTCTGCCCATCACAGTTTACTGATATTTTTCCTAGAATGCCTGTACCTCACTTCAAGTGGTAACTGCAACATAGCATGCATATTTTTAAAGTGTCAGTTATTATTATATTTTCCTGGTTTATCGTCAAGCCTGCCTGATATAAATTTAAGATGCAGAAGAGAAGACATTCTGGTTCTTGTCTGCTGCTTATGAGAATTTACAAAAATGTGCCTATGTAGAATGGCACTGAACTAATGGCACTGAAAGAACTGATGTGAAATAAATAATGGAATGAAGGTACACACACACACACTCACACACACACACTCATACACACACACTCATACTCACACACACACACTCATACACACACATACACACACACTCTCATACACACACACAGACACACACACACAGACACACACACTCATACACACACATACACACACTCATACACACACACATACTCATACACACACACACACTCATACACACACACATACTCATACACACATACACACACACTCATACACACACACATACACACACACACTCACACACACACACACACACACACACACTCCTGGTAAAGTCTGTATCCTTTTGTTTCAAGTAAATTGCTTCTCCACCTACTACTACTGTGGGAATTTCGTAAGCTAACACGAAAATCTATACAGTATTAAAGTATTGATAGAGTAATTTACCATCAAGTAGTTAATGAGCTGCAAAGCTCACTGTGAAAACCAGTTGTTCTGTACATTTAATATGTACACAATTACTTCTTATTGTCAAAATTAAGTTGGGATAGGAAGAGTAAACTGCAGAAACAAACTTAATAAGAACTTTGATGTAGTTACTTTCAGAACTGAAGCCTCTTGGGAACACTGAGCTAAAATTCACACCTGAAGCTTCTTCAATTTTTAACTGAATACTATTATGATAATGAGTTAACAACAGAATTTCAGAGATAACTCAATTTTTCCTGGACCCAAGATTCTTCTGTACATCAAGGAATCACTTTATTTACAAAAAGGAATTCTTCTTTATGTTGTGTATCAGATAGAGAGTAGAAGCCGTGGAGGGAAATAGTATGTAATTAACATGAAACAAATTAGGGATACATGTATGATTAAATTGTTTTCAGAATATCATAAGAAACTATAAAAATAGGGCTAAAAAGCCATACTTAGGGAAAGCAGGCTGAAAAGACAATGACTAATGATTGATTTACAGTCAGTTCAATCCAAACTTCCCAAAGATCAATGCCTACACAAGGCTTCCTTTAATTGGAGCAAAAATAAACAAAAAGTAAGAATAATGTGTATCGCTTGGAAGATACACATTAATTTTAGGAATACCTTCCTTTGCTGAAAAGTATTAAAAAACCAGTCTTTAGTAAAATTTTTAAAAAATGACTACAATAATGTATCCAAACACTCTGGGTATCTTATCAGATGTATGAAATGCCTCCTTGCTTCTAGATAATTCTGTATTTACTATCCATCTCCCCTGCATGTGTGATGGCAAACTAACTTTTATAACTTTACTCCTCATTATGTGGAAGTCTAAGCATTAATGTAGTCTTTTTTTATGGGAAAAAGGGGCAAACTCATACTGAAAAATGTATTACTATTTCATTGTAATAGGTCTCAGTCATGGTTGAGAAGTTATAAATTGATCAAAATATTTATTTAAAATACATCATAAAATTAATGAAAAGGATAGAATTGACTTGCTGTTCCTTACTATCACTCAACTTTCTGAACTTACTTTCTGAACTTTTTGGGTTCAGAAAGATGCCTGAATTGTATAAAGTACAAATGGAACAGAGAACAAAAATCAAAAAGCTATTTTTGAAAGATGAGTGACTGGAGTAAAACTTGGTGATATGCATAAGCTAATACCTAAAGAGGAAGGAAGGGGCAAGGACAGGGCAGCCAATGGTATTTACTTTTTAAAACAGATGTCCTTAATTGAAAATAACTATGTCATAACTCACCTCTGCATGCTTCAGTTTCAGTGTTTTATGCATTTCCCGGAAACGACTGTAACGTCTGAACACGGTCCACGTCTCATCCAGGACAGTGATCTATTCATGGGGAAAAGCGAAACAAACCAGCATTAATTAGAGGAAAAGGCGACTCAGTTTCTATAAAATAACTTATAAATTAACAAAAAGTGATTAGCAGGTCCATTTCTCCAGAAGTGAAAACATTAATCTAGCGACACAAATCAGCCTTATAAATAATAACTGTGCTCTGCTGACGCATGCATCTCTGCTTCCCAAATCTTGTTAAGAGCAGCAGGTGCCCCTGTAAAGTGAAGGACAGAGTCTCCTCTTCAGGGCTTATCAGAAGTTCCCTCAACTCTCCATGTGGGGCACAGGGAGGAAACCTCACAGCGGGACCTCTCAGAGCGCTGTGCCCGCACAGAACGTTTACACTCATATAAGATGTGGTGTCGGTTCCAGATGCCACCAGCATGGACGAGAGAAGCAGCAGCCAAGAAAAGGAGAGGGATGAGGAGAAGGGGGGCGGGCAAAGGAGGAGAAAAGTGGAGGACAAAGAGAAAAATGAAAAAAGAAAAGACTGCGTCTCAGTGATCATTAGCATCAAAACCCACACTATAATCTGCTTTGCTTCGGAGGAAGACGTCTCAGTCCAGCCTCTAACCAGCAGTGGGACTCACTGTTCCTGTTGGATGATGTGTCCTGTGGACACTCTGGCATCCTTCAATCATACTCCAAGGTCACGGGGACCCGGAGAAGCTGGGAGACACCACCAACCTCTGTGGTCACACCCGAGTCAATTCCCATCTCACTCGCACCACTGCTCCAGACCCATGTCCCCAGCTGGGCGACGACTTTTCTTTAGATGGTGCACACCAACTTCAAGGTCAGCTTATCTGAAACAAACCCATCCACTCTCCCTGTTCTGAACTCTGCTTCATCTCAGTGCCTGGCACTACCAGCCACCGAGCCACGCCAGACAGACCCTAGTCCAGCTGCCCCACACGCCCCAATCAGACAAGCCCCGGGTCCCGCGCCCTCCTCGGGGTTCTACCTTCTCACCCTCTGCCACCACTGCCGGCTCACGCTGCACCACCAGGTCCCACATGGCCTGGCCAAGCCTCCCAGGTCCCCACCCAGCTGCCCCTCCAATCCATTCCCTGTACCACTGACAGGGGAGCTTTCTAACACTTGAATCTGATCATTCTACCTCCACTCCTAAGTCCCCAAGAAGCCTCATGCTGCTCCTAGAAAAAGACCCCCACTTTAGACGCGTGCCCCTCCGACAGCCTCTGCCCAGGTGTAACGTTCACGCATGGGCACCCCCTGTTAACTGCATACTCTGCCACGCTGGCCTCTGCAGGGGCCACACCCCTTAACCGGAAACCTCACCCGCGCCTGCAAGGAACACCCTCCTCAGGCTGGCGATTCAGCCCGATTTGCCCACATGTAAACTCCAGCGGGTGAGCAGGGACGTCAGGGATCAGCAAACCACCGGGATTGGCAGGGGGAGGACAACCATGCAGAGCCCTCGGGAGGAGGGGTGAGCCTTGGGTTCGCTCATTTCCCCCAAGTGGCAAATGAGATGATTTGGGGTTGTACAAGGATGTACATTTCAGAATGTTCATCACCTGGCTCTAGATTCATCATTTACAACAAAGCTTCAATTGTGGCAGCTTTTTTCCTGTTTCCTTTTTAAAGATATTTAAATAAGGGAAAGAAAAAAGATAAGTATGTTAACAAAAAAGCATTTAGCAAAAACAATACCTAAAGCTGGGAAATACTGCCCCTGGGAGCTCAGCTGGGGGCATTATCCCCGGCTCCCTCCTTCTCAACAGACCCCACTGAGCACAATCAGCAAGGGCTTCCTTAGAGCAGGAGCAAAGCCATTTGCCACCCTGGCTGCACACAGACCAGGTGGGCGTGATGCTGCCTGCTTGCCAAGAAAGCTCCGGAATTAATGGAACCACAGCTGTGACCTGGGAGCCATAGGATGCAGGATGCTCACAGGGAGACCATCCTGTCCTGCAACTCTGGAATCTACAGAAAGTCATGGAAGCCTGGGTGCCCCTCCTCCCCCAGATGCTAATGCTCCCTGGATCTCTGAGCGCTTCCACTGTTCCTCTTCAACTCACAGTCAATCATCTGCAAAGTCCCCCCATCCCCAGCCTCTTTCGGGAACATCCCCTTCACCTTCACTCTAACTGGTCACCAGGGAAGCCCTCCCCCTGCAGCCCTCTCAAGTAGGGACTGTGTTTCCCCACACTCTGCATCCCATCGTCCCAGGAGGTTGGTGGACACTCTTGCGCTTCCATCCAACTTTTACACTGCTGCTCGTCTGCCCTCTCTAAACGCCCCCACGTGAAGACCCACGCCTTCAGATCTTACCGTTAACCCACCCTTCTCACAGGCAATTCAGCTCACTCACATCCCTGACTCCTTGAGCATCTTGGGTTTTGTTCACAGCCATCTGTTCCCAGGCTACAGAACTCCCGCCATGAATCTTGGTAATTAAGTCAATGACAGATGATCCCTCCAAAGGCCTGACCTCCTGTTCTTTGACTTCTGTCCTGGTTCCTTCCTCACCCAATGGGAAAACCATGGGCAATCATTACAACCATCCCCTGACATTCAACCCCAAATCTCTTTGTCCTGCTCTTGAAATTCCCTCAACTAAGCTAAACCACAGCCTTGGTTAAATCCGACTGTCTGCTTACTCCTGGCCTGCAGCTGCCTAGCAGGATGGGGCTGCAGGAACACACACCACCAAACGGCCGCCCGGTCCTATTTCAGTCGCCATTTCAGTCACCTATTTCACCATTCTGAAGTCAGCCAGGATGTCTCCCACCAGCTAGCTACACCACATTTCCCAACTCCATCCACTCTCCTACTCTCTTGGATGAAAGTTTTCTAAACAATTTACTCCATCTTTCTCCTCAAGCCTTCAACACCTCCACTGCCCCGGCCCTTCATGCCTTTCTCAACACAGCAGCCAATGCGATCTTGTTAAAAACTGCTTGATGGAGCCATTTCTTTGCTCAAGTGGGACATCCTCTCAAGGAGTCCCATCTCACTCAGGGCACAAGTTCAAGTTCTTCTGCTGACTTCAAGGACCTCTACAATCTGTCTCCTCCCTAGCCTCGTGACTGCACTCTCCCTTGCTCACTCTGCCTTCCTTGCTTTTCTGGAATCCATCAAACGTGCTACGTGGTAAATGTGGCCTCAGGAAGCGCATGTGTGATTTATCCTTTTTCTAGAATGCTCTTTCCACATGACTAGCTCTAGCACGTCCTTTAAGTCTTTGCTTAAAAGCTCACTTTCTCAGTGACGCCTCCTCCGGATACACCACCGCACCCGCCGCACCCCCAACCCTTATTCCCCATCTCCACAATACTTACTCCTCGTGTTCTTCTACTAAGCATATCTTCCTACCTAACATGGTACAGTCATATCTTCAAGATACTGTGGGTTGGGTTCCGCAGTAAAGTCTATATTGCAATACAGTCAGTCACATGACTAAACAGACATGCCTTCAAACAAGTCATATGGATGGCCAACAAACGCATGAAAATATGCTCAACATCACTAATTTTTCAGTTCAGTTCAGTTGCTCAGTCGTGTGCAACTCTTTGCAAGCCCGTGAATCGCAGCACGCCAGGCCTCCCTGTCCCGGAGTTCACGCAGACTCACGTCCATCGAGTCAGTGATGCCATCCAGCCATCTCATCCTCTGTCGTCCCCTTCTCCTCCTGCCCCCAATCCCTCCCAGCATCAGAGGCTTTTCCAATGAGTCAACTTTTCTCATGAGGTGGCCAAAGTATTGGAGTTTCAGCTTCAGCATCATTCCTTCCAAAGAAATCCCAGGGCTGATCTCCTTCAGAATGGACTGGTTGGATCTCCTTGCAGTCCAAGGGACTCTCAAGAGTCCTCTCCAACACCATAGTTCTAAAGCATCAATACTTAGGCACTCAGCTTTCTTCACAGTCCAACTCTCACATCCATACATGACCATAGGAAAAACCATAGCCTTGACTAGACGGACCTTAGTCGGCAAAGTAATGTCTCTGCTTTTGAATATACTATCTAGGTTGGTCATAACTTTTCTTTCAAGGAGTAAGCGTCTTTTAATTTCATGGCTGCAGTCACCATCTGCAGTGATTTTGGAGCCCAAAAAAATAAAGTCTGACACTGTTTCCACTGTTTCCCCACCTATTTCCCATGAAGTGATGGGACCGGATGCCATGATCTTCATTTTCTGAATGTTGAGCTTGAAACTTTTTCACTCTCCTCTTTTACTTTCATCAAGACGCTTTTGAGTTCCTCTTCACTTTCTGCCATAAGGGTGGTGTCATCTGCATATCTGAGGTTACTGATATTTCTCCCGGCAATCTTTATTCCAGCTTGTGCTTCTTCCAGTCCAGCGTTTCTCATGATGTACTCTGCATATAAGTTAAATAAGCAGGGTGACAATATACAGCCTTGACATACTCCTTTTCCTCTTTGGAACCAGTCTGTTGTTCCATGTCCAGTTCTAACTGTTGCTTTCTGACCTGCATACAGATTTCTCAAGAGGCAGGTCAGGTGGTCCGATATTCCCATCTCTTTCAGAATTTTCCACAGTTGATTGTGATCCACACAGTCAAAGGCTTTGGCATAGTCAATAAAGCAGAAATAGATGCTTTTCTGGAATTCTCTACTAATTTTTAGAGAAATGCAAATGAAAACCACCATAAGGTTATCACCTCACACTGGTCAGAATGGCCATCAACAAAAATCTACAAACAGTAAATGCTGGAGAGGGGATGAGGAAAAGGAAACCCTCTTGCACTATTTGTGGGAAGATAAATTACTGTAGCCACTATGGAGAACAGTATGGAGTTACCTTAAAAAACTAAAAACAGAACTACCGTATGGTCCAGCAGTCCCACACCTGGGCATATACCCTGAGAAAACCATAATTCAAAAATACAGCAATGTTCACTGCAACACTATTTACAACAGCCAGGACATGGAAGCAACCTAAATACCCATGAACAGGTGAATGTGTAAAGAAGACGCGGTACAAGTGCACAGTGGAATATTACTCAGCCTTAAAAAGGAACGGAGCTGGGTCATTTACAGAGACAAGGACGGACCTGGAGTCTGTTATACAGAGTGAAGTAAGTCAGAAAGAGAAAACCAAATAACATATATTAATGCATATATACGGAATGTAGAAAAATGGTACAGATGAACCTGTTTGCAGGGCAGGATTTAGAGAGTAGACGTGTGGACATGGGGGTGGGGAGGGGAAGGTGGGACAAACTGAGAGAGGGGCACTCACATATACACACTACCATGCATAAAATAGATGGCCAGCGGGAAGCTGCTGTCTACAGAGCACAAGGAGCTCAGCTCAGTGCTCTGCGGTGATCTAGAGGGGTGGGAATGGGGGTGGGCAGGAGGCAGGTCCAACAGGAAGGGGATAAATATATATGCACAGAGCTGATTCGCTTCGTTGTACAGGAAACTAACACAACATTGTAAAGCAATTATATTCCAGTTTAAAAAAAAAAAAGGAGTCACACAAATTTTTAGTTTCTCAATACACATAAAAGTTACGTTTATATTACACTGTAGTCTATTAAGTGTGTAATATATTACATCTAAGAAAACAAGGTACATACCTTAATTATAAATACTTTACTGCTGAAAAATGCTAACCTTCAGATGACTTAAAAGTTGCCACAAACCTTCCATGTAACAGAACAGAACAAAAAACCCTCAGTATCTGGGAAGGGCAACAAAACGAGATGTGCCTGTATACATTTACTTGGACGTCTCGCTTCTGGCTCTCTTCCCTGCTGGAGGAAGCCCCAGGAGAGCTGGGATTTCTAGCTGCTCTTCACTGCACCTGAGAAAAGTACCTGATGCAGCGTGAGCACCCTTAGGAAGAGCTGGAGGGCAGAGCCTCAGGATGGGCTGATCTCAAAGGTCCTCAGGCTCAGCAGCAACAAGCAAGCAGGGCCCATCTCCGTCTCTCTGGTGGAAGAGACGGCCTTAAGCACAGTCGGGATTTGGATGTGGATAACTGGACACCAGCTTGTGTGACTCTGGCCTGCAGCCTCTTCCTGCTCATTGACTTCACAGCTCATTAAGTCAGACTGTATTTTGAAACCTCTAACTAATGAAACAGCTACTTCAAATCTACCTCCTAATTTGGGTTGCATTCCTCCTTTCCACAGTGGCCCCAGAACAAGGCCTTTATAGGGGACAGCAGTTTCTCTAACAACTTGCATGTACCAGATCCTCAGAAGGACAGGCACAGATGAGTGATTCCCCAGGCAGCAGAATCAGGGTGTTTGGGCACAAGATGACAAGACAGCAAGAGAACATAAAATCCTCGGGAGAGCCCCCCGACCCAAAGCACCCAACGCACGTCCCTCTGCTTCTTGGTATCAGCCCCCAGGGCTCACAACGGGAGGCGGGTGCCGCCATGGCGGGCTGTGGAGCTGGGAGGAGACTGAGGAAGACACTCCCTCACACCCTGATCAGAGCACATGTCACAGGACATTAATTGCAGAATTAATCTTCGCCTAATCAATTTATATAGCCAACAGTAATTACATCGACATCTGTCTCTCTGTCCTACAAGATGTAAGCCCTCTAAGAGAATGGGCCTTTGGTAGTAGCTGGGGTGGTGGTAGAGGGGCTCTCACAGAAGAATAAGTTTATTGAGCTACTACTGTGTTTTGGCACCATCTCAGATGCTAGTGGTTTTCTGAGCGATGTCCTTACGGTTATTCTGCTTTTCGAAGAGAGTACCACTCCACTATCTTGGCTTCATTAATTCTCTTCTGGTGGGTTCTCTGAGGCTTCTCTGAATCAAAGACTATTTTCATTAGTCACACAGTAGTATCTTTTTTGTTTGTTTTCTCTGTACTGAGACTAGGGTGCATTCTCGATGTATTTGTAACCCAAGTTTATACTGAGGCATACAGAGATTTCTAAATTCTTTACCCTTGGTTTTCACCTGAATCCAAGTTAACACAGGGACTACAAAGGTTTAAGCTTCCTGCTTTGTACATAAAACACTGAAATCTCCCCCTTATCTATCAACATGCAAACAAGATGTGGACAGTGGCAGTGAGTGAAGACCGCTGTGAGCACCATGGAAATGGTGGCTGCCTCCCCGCAGGAAAACGGTCACATCCCTTTCCTGTGATGGGGACACCTTCATGCCTCATGCTGGGGAAACAGTGCCTGTGAGATTCAGGGAAACCCAACAGAAGGGAGAAATAGCCACTAAAGCCCCATTCTGCCCCAAATTAAAACTGGGCCTGGGGTGAGGTGCTGATGCAGAGAGAAGGGACAGATGATCAGCGTACCCAACACATCAGCTCAAAACACGCAAGTATTCTCTTCCATGCTGAGAACGCTGGGCATCAATGCTGTGTGTCTTTGAGGAGCCAATTCATTACTTCTCTCTCACTGAACAGGTCTGCAGATACAAATCCATCTTTTCTGGGCCGTAAAATGATCAAGCACAACTTAAACACCATAAATGTGTCCACAAGATGAACTGCGTTCACTTATGAACAATTCTCAATTGAGTGCTTTCCACAAATTTATGTTATATACATATTTTGCTGGTTTAAGGATTGTCAGTTTCAGGATCTGTCATCAGTATTTATTTGCTTGTGTATATCTATCTGTGTAAGAGGAGAATCAACAGTTTTTCATTCAAAGAAAAATACTCTAACTGGCCCCAAGAAAATAAACAGTTATTCACAGAGGTCTCCTCAGCAATATTTATCTTTAAATAACATTTGGAGGCGCTGCATCAAGTATATACAAATGAAATTCCTTGTATTCAGTAACAGTTCACAGGAAATGGTCTAATACCACCCTAATATATACTAAGATTTATTAGATTTCTGAAAAATAGTGTTACGCAGTAATGTAACTATGAACATGCTTGATGAAACATGAACATATTACAAATGTTTGAAACTGTGTAACAGCAAGCATTAATACATTAATTAAATTCTCCTCAAACACCAAACAGAACTGCCCAGGAGGCGGGAGGAGAAGCCAGATCCCATTAATCAGTCGGCCACGCGGGCCTCCTCACCCTGGTCCACCTCTAGGACGGCCTAGGCGCTTTCCGAGAACACTCGGCCCAGGGTGCTGGGATTTCCAGCGGGGATGCTCAACCCGCGTGTGCCGCACCCGCTGTCTGCCTCTGCTGCGATGCCCCAGCCGCTCACAGTCTCCCAACCCTTCTCCTCCGATCACTCGCTGAGCGCCCAGGCCGAACTCCAGGTCACTCTTCCTGCCCCCAGCTCTCTGGCTCCCTAGACCTTCTGGTGGAGCCCCGTCAGAATAATCCCCTTCCCTCCTGCGTGCTGCCCAGCACTGCTGCAGACAGTCCCACAGCCCCTCCACAGAAAGGCAGGAAACACTGACCCTAAACGCGTCCTATCTCAACTCTGCACTCCAGTCCTCTCGGGCTTCCCTTGTGGTTCAGCTGGTAGATAATTCGCCTGCAATGTGGGAGACCTGGGTTCAACCCTCGGTTGGGAAGATTCCGTGGAGAAGGGAAAGGCTACCCATTTCAGTATTCTGTCCTAGAGAATTCCATGGAGTTTAGTCCACAGGGTCCCAAAGAGTGGGACACGACTGAGCGACTTTCACATCTTAACTCTGCAGTCACTCCTACATGGAAACCCTTCTAAATTACACTTTCTGTGAAGAGAATTTCTAAATGTTCTATCTTTTCAGTTCTCACAGACAGTGATATTTTACTGAGATGACTAGGGTCACCCAAGCCCAGCTTCTGAGCAGTCTCTTCGCCCATCTAAGAAAGATGCTGTTGCTACTGTCTTTCCCCCTCTCTTCAGCTTCCCTTCATCAGCTTCCCAGGCTTCTGCCTGAAAGCAGATACCCCCCAGTGCCAACCTCAAGCAGTGCTACTTCCTGCCACCAAAGCATCCTCTGAGCTCATCTGTGCATGGGCGTGTCCCAGCGCCCTGCTCCCTCTCACTCCCACGTGGGAACAGAATGCGAAAGTCTTCCCGGGTGCCCTTCAAGATCCCCGTTGCTCTGCACTCTTCTCCCACTTCACTGACCTTAGAGGACGTGAACTGATTATTCAGCTCTTCTGTTCCTCAATGTCTTAATACTTCTAGTATGCTCTTAAAAAAAAAGGTACCAAATAAATACTTCTTAGATAATAAGTGGATGAATAATAAAGACAGTGGAGCCCAAAGCCTCTTTGTTACACACTTTTCTGTGACCTCCCCATTCCCTTTTTCTATCTTGAACTGTGGGCAGTAGAATGATCTGCAGCTCAGGCCTTCCGTGATTTACCTAGGCTAGAGGAGATACGAAAGTAAAGAAATCATAAAATATTTTTTAAAATGTCATTCACCAGATTCCTTTGGAGAGAGGAACCTTGGTTTAGTGATAAATGATTTGGGATTAAGAATGAGCACAGGTAGGTGAGAAATAACTAAAAAAAAAACACATCAAGAAACAAGAGGTTGCCTTTAAAGGGTGGGTTCTGAAAAAAAAAAAATAATAAAGGGTGGGTTCTATTAACTGAGGAGAAACTTTTGTGTTTGAAAATCATGTCTCCGTCTATGCAGGCAGGCGTGGGGATGCAGGCCAAGAAAGGGGGTTGGAGCTGACACCTCCCACCCTTAGCAAGGGGGCAGGCAGCAGCTGGAGCTCCCAGGGGCCATCTAGGAAAGGGGGGGATGCTGGTACTCTGGGGAGAACCTAACTGTCTAAAGGGGTATTTTCTGTTCTTTGCTCTGAGATGCACACCGTTCTTCCTCCTCTGGCTCCCTGGGGAAACTGCAGCAACGCGGATGTACTTTTCCTTCTAGGGACCCAAAGGAGTGCTGAGCTCTCGGCCCAGTGAACAAGAAGGAAAAGACACTGGGTCAGCGACTGTCCGGGGTACTGGAGGGGTACTGGATGGGTGCCATCTGAACCATGTCCTCTGACCACATTGTGAGTTCCTGAGCTGAGCTCGCATCCCCTCCACTGCAGGGTCTCTGTGACCTTGAACTAGAGCTCCACTAACTACAGAAATCCCATCTCCTCTGCACCTGTGGGAACATGACAGGCCCTGGCAGGAGGAGACGGTCTTAGAGGCAGCACGGTGTGTGGGGAGAGGGAGCTCTAAGGTGCAACCCTAGATTTACCCCGGCCTGCTGATACTGTGGAAGGGAGGTTATTGGGCTTAGAGAATGAAGATTCCAGAAAGCCATGCAGATATAACGTCACTCTGCTTTGTTATGCGGGAGGTGCCCCAGACATCCCCTGTGTAGATGCATCACCAGCAAGTAAAGAAGGTGCCTCGGAGCCTCTGGCTCCTGGACCTGGTCTGAACCCAGCGCAGCAGGCAGACAGGAGCCTGGCAGCCCACTGCTGGCGACAGAGCACTCTGCATGGCAGGATGTGATGCCAAATCAGACAAGGCTTTGGAGCTGGCCCGAACCTCAGCCTTCCGCAATAACCAGAAGGAATGCACCTTCAAAATAAGGATAACACCATTTATCTCAACATTCTTAACTTTATACGGAGAAGGAAATGGCAACCCACGCCAGTATTCCTGCCTGGAGAATCCCAGGGACAGGGGAGCCTAGCGGACTGCCATCTATGGGGTCGCACAGAGTCAGACACAACTGAAGCGACTTAGCAGCAGCAGCAGCAGCATACGGTAACTTGAAAGTAAATTTGAAAGACTGTCAAAAGATGGGAAGATTCTGATGAGCTGGATGCCTTTCAAATCCAAGATCATTATTCAGGAGCACTTCTCCCTTCCCTAACACCTCTGAAACAGGTGAGCAACAGGCAGGATTGCTCTACCTTAAAATTGTGGTAAATTGAGAGGATGACAGCCTAAACAATGTTCCTTCAAATTACTCAGATACTCAGAGGCAAAGCACCAAATGCAAATTACCCAGTAGTCATCACTGGAGAATGAAAGGCTCTGGACTAAGACAGACCTGGATCCTGACTGCAGCCCAGTCACTAATTAGCTGTGTGACTCTGGTGAAATTATGCAACTCCTCCAGCCTTAGTTTTTCCATCTGTAAAATGGACTCCTCAGTTCAGTTCAGTCGCTCAGTCGTGTCCGACTCTTTGTGACCCCATGAATCACAGCACGCCAGGCATCCCTGTCCATCACCAACTCCCGGAGTTCACTCAAACTCACGTCCATCGAGTCGGTGATGCCATCCAGCCATCTCATCCTCTGTCGTCCCCTTCTCCTCCTGCCCCTAATCCCTCCCAGCATCAGGGTCTTTTCCAATGAGTCAACTCTTCGCATGAGGTGGCCAAAGTACTGGAGTTTCAGCCTCAGCATCAGTCCTTCCAATGAACACCCAGGACTGATCTCCTTGCAGTCCAAGGGACTCTCAAGAGTCTTCTCCAACACCACAGTTCAAAAGCATCAATTCTTCGGTGTTCAGCCTTCTTCACAGTCCAACTCTCACATCCATACATGACCACTGGAAAAACCATAGCCTCGACTAGACGGACCTTTGTTGGCAAAGTAATGTCTCTGCTTTACAATATGCTGTCTAGGTTGGTCATAACTTTTCTTCCAAGGAGTAAGCATCTTTTAATTTCATGGCTGCAGTCACCATCTGTAGTGATTTTGGAGCCCCCAAAATCCTAACCTATAGCTAACACCTAACCTATAGCTGAACTAAACGAAGTGAAGCAACCAGCAGAGTGTTGGGCACTCAGTACACAGTAACTGCTGCGCCCAGGGTCACCTTATGAAAAAACCCTTTTATTACACATACTGAAAGGCCAGGGCACCTGTGGACAGCAACTGCAAAAAGGGAGTTCAAACCATTTTTGTGATTTCTTTTAAAACAAATTTTATTCTAGGAAGAGATGTAAAACTCCCCAAATTCTGAAATGAAGAAATATTAATAGATTCTTATAGCACAAAAACAAATTTGAAATGGAAATTTAAGGTAGGATCACAAAGTGATAACTGCTTTTCCTCTGGGCTTATGAATCAATCTCATCAATTCTTCATCATTTCTCATGCAGTATTGCCTTAGTGAAGATAAACAACTGCCCAAGTAAAAACAACATGAAAGATGAGTTGTTTTGTATTAAAATAGGGGACAGAAAAGATGTGTACTCTTTTTTTTTAAGTGAAAGACAACATTCTCAAAGAGATGAGAGGCATGCTTAAAAAAAATATTTAGGATAATATATGATTCTCTTAAGTCCTAATTCTATTTCTTCCACTTGATATTTATGTTTGAAAATAGTTCACACACTAACTATTTGAATCTAGATGAACCACAGCTCGTGCGACCGCCCATCCATCTCACCTCTGTGAATACACATGTGGGGAGACCATCTATCAGTTACTAATAAGCAGAGATTCAGATGCCAACACACAAATCCTTCTCAACATTTACATTCTACCAAGTTGGGGGTGTTTCTAGAAGATGTCTGAGTGCATAGTTTATCTAACAGACCGGAATGGCTCTTATTTCTGTTCTGCCAAATAAAGAGACATTTCCCTGACTCTAAACGTGATTTCTTCAGCTCCCAAACTGCACATTTTCTGGGCATTTCTCCTGGCAGGTCTATCCACTATCAAATTCTCCAAGTCTGTCAACACTTTAACAGCCCCAGTTCACAGAGTGCACGTGACCTGGCCTAGACTTCATGACAAAAGTTAAAGTGCACACAGAAATAATGGTGACACTCAAAAACAAATGAGGCTGTGGAAATGGTCCCCATGTGGGGGCAGCACTAAGATGCGGCCTCAGCTTCCAGAACGTGCAGGGAGCAATGACACCGCGGAGGTCCGTGAAGACGCGTAAGCACAGGAACCCGAATGGCTGGCTCTGCTCCCATGGGCATTCGGTACCTCGATCTACTTAGTTATGGGCTTCCCAGCTGGGGCTAGCGGTAAAGAACCCACCTGCCAAAGCAGGAGACGTAAGTGACTTGGGTTTGATCCCTGGGCGGGGAAGATCCCCTAGAGAAGGGAATGACAACCCACTCCAGTATTCTTGCCTGGAAAATCCCATGGACAGAGGAGCCTGGCAGGCTACAGTCCATGGCGTCACAAAGAGCCGGACATGACTGAAGTGATGTAGCGCTCTACATAGTAGCTGTGCGGCCTCAGGCAAGTCACTTAAGAGCTCATCAAACGTAAATAGCACTCCCTTTCTGGTACATTTTCCACAGCTGGGGAAGTGTCTTCAAAGTGCCTGGGACAAAGCAGGTGCCTGATACGTGTTAGTGTCCAAACTTGAAGCAAGGCTGCAGACTCAGTCGCCTGCAGGGATCAGACAGGAAGCAAACTCCAAGAGGCCCTGTGAGTGTAGAAACAGGGAACACAGATGGGACCCACAGACCACCTGGCACATTCAGTTCCAGGGGATGGACGGAGCCCGACAGGGGCTGAACGCAGCCAGGAGATGAGAGTGAGGCTTGTGAGATGCAGGAAAATCACACAGAACGTGTCAGAACAGCTGAGTAAGCAAGCAGCATGCGAGAAATGGCAAAACTCATAAGACGGGCTAAATATAGGCCCATCACCTATAAGACAGGCCGGAGATGGAGGACATCAACGTGATGGAACAGTAAGAATGGCAGAGACAGAAAGTGCTGAGCTGTGATCAAGTCCACTTTGAGCCGGCTCGTGCGGGCCATGTGACAGTCATCTGGCCCTGGGGAAGGGCTGGAGCCTCAGGGCTGCACGGGCTGATGAGGGTCCATGGAGCGGACACCTGTGGGGGGTGGGGAAGACCAGTGCTAAACACCAGAAGGAACGAGAAAAGAAAGTGGGAGTATGGCTGTGACACCGGCTATGGCCAGCAGGTAAGGGGTTGCGTGGGGTGGGGTGAGGTTATTTCCAGTTTTACAGGAATAAAAACTCTCAGGAAACAAAGTGTTGTTTTTTAAAAAAAATACCAGTGTTAGGTCATTTCCTTATATTATCATGTTAACATGTAAGGTAGGCAGTTTAAAATCATGCTGGAAACCTTGCCTTGTTTCTGCAACATAAGAGTATGACCACCTCTGTTAGCCATAACCACGGATTCTGTGTCGTGCTGAAATGCAACTGAAAAATTAAATTTCACCCAGTCTGGCCCTAGCTAACTGAGGATGGCGAGTATAATACAGGGTAACTGATTTCATGTGTCAATCACTGAAAAGCAGTGGAAGCAGGTTAAGTTGACCTGCTGTAGTCTGGGAGAAGGCAATGGCACCCCACTCCAGTGCTCTCGCCTGGAAAATCCCATGGATGGAGGAGCCTGGTGGGCTGCAGTCCATGGGGTCGCGAAGAGTAGGACACGACTGAGCAACTTCACTTTCACTTTTCACTTTCATGCATTGGAGAAGGACATGGCAACCCACTCCAGTGTTCTTGCCTGGAGAATCTCAGGGACAGGGGAGCCTGGTGGGCTGCCGACTATGGGGTTGCACAGAGTCAGACACGACTGAAGCGACTTAGCAGCAGCAGCAGCAGCTGTGGTCTAGGTAGTGGAGGAACTTGTGACGGCTGCAGCTACGTGCCATCACGGACTATACAGGTATTAGGTTGGTGCAAAAGTAATTGCAGTTTTGTACTGTTGAACTCTGCTGTTTGATATTGGAATACATTGTTAAATAAATGCGGTAATGTTATACATCATTTTAATGTGCATTTCTCACTTTATGTTTTTTGCTAATGACTTACTACCTGCCATGTATTTTATAACTGTTTTAGAATATGGAAATGATGTTGGACAAAAAGCAAATTTGAGCAATTTTCTTATTTGAGTTCAAAATGGGTTGTAAAGCCCCAGAGACAACTTGCAACATCCACAACACTTTCGGCCCAGGAACTGCTGAAGAACATACAGTGTGGTGGTGGTTAAAGAAGTTTTACAAAGGACGCGAGAACCTTGAAGATGAGGAGCGCAGCAGCCAGCCATCCGAAGTTGACATGACCCACTGAGAGCCATCATTGAAGCTGATCCTCTTTACAACTACAGGAGAAGGCCCTGAAGAAATCAACATTGACCATTCCACGGTCATTCGGCATTTGAAGCAAAGTGCAAAGGCGAAAAAGCTCAGTAAGTGGAGGCCTCGTCAGCTGACCGAAAATCAGTAACAGTGGATTTTATACGACAACCGGTGACAACTAGCTCAGTGGCTGGACCAAGAAGCAGCTCCAAAGCAGCTCCCAAACCCAAACTTGCACCCCAAAAAGTCATGGTCGCTGTCTGCTGGTCTGATCTACTACAGCTTTCTGAATCCCAGCAAAACCGTTACATCTAAGTATGCTCGGCGAATCAATAGGATGCACAAACCACAACACCTGCAGCCAGTCCTGGTCAACAAAAAGGGCCCAGTTCTTCTCCACCACAACACCCTGACCGCACATCACGCAAGCAACGCTTCAAAAGTTGAACAAACTGGGCTACAAAGTTTTGCCTCACCCACCACATTCACCTGATCTCTCACCAACCGACTACCACTTCTTTAAGCATCTCAACAACTTTTTGTAGGGAAAGCACTTCCACAACCAGCAGGAGGCAGAAAATGCTTTCCAAGAGTTCATCAAATCCCGAGGCGTGGATTTTTATGCTACAGGAATAAACAAACTTATTTCTCATTGGCCAAAATGTGTTGCCTCATCATTCCTATTTTGATTGGTGAAGATGTGTTTAAGCCTTGTTGAAATAAAGTAAAAGTTTGCGGTCTGACACTGCGGTTACATCTGCACCAACTACTAGGTTCAGCTGATCAGCCCGCCACAGCCCACAGAGCACAGCACACTATGTGCTCTTCGCCAAGAGGATCCAGGCTGCACACCCACAGCCTGTCTGCAGCTGACAGCAGCTCTCACCATACATGCATGCTCAGCTCCAGAAGGATGTGCTGCTGGGAGACACCGGCAGGGATGACTTCACCCGATGACGTCTTCACCCAGGGCTTTCCAAGCACGTGTCCTTCAGGGTCAATAAAATAAGGGTTGGGGGCGGGGGTGACATGGAGATGACAGCCTCCTGTACTGTCAGATGAGAACATCAAAACAGACACTACCCCCCCAGCTGTGATGCAGCCACACAGTGGGATGCTGCTAAGCAAGAACAAGCAACAAACCATCGTTGCACTTAACTGTACGGATACATCTCGAAAAGGCTGGTGAGAGGGAGCAGCCCGACACGAGAGAGTGAATGCCTCTGGTCCACACATCCCCTCCACACACAACAGACCTGAGGAATCTATAATTACAGAGAGCAGATCAGTGTTTGCCTGGAGTATGAGAAAATTTCTCGAGTGAATGAGAGGTTCTAAACCTTGATTGGGGTGCTTGATTTGGGTGTACATATATGTCAAAGCTCATCAAACTACACTTAAAATGAGGTATTTCACTGGGTGTAAATAATGCCTAAACGAAGTTGATTCAAAAAATTACAAATGTGACCAAAACCCCCAAACCTTATACGTATCCATTCTCACAGTTGGTTTATAGAAGTTGTTTTTAATCCCCCAAATAAAAAAGACATAAATGTCCTTTTGAATTAAAAAACTCTTTTCCCCCACCTCATTTTAAAGTTCAGTGATGCAAAGTTCCTCAGGACACCTTGTGGACAAGAAGATAAGCATTTTGGCCCCCTCTCTGCCCACAGGTCCCCGGCCCTGCAGCCAAACTCAAATATTCCTTCAACAAGGATCATCACTGCTTCGTTTGGCAATGAACAGACCACATTGGAGAGCTGGAGTGATCGGACTGGAGGCGAAAATGGACAGGAAGATGGAATGTAAATAACTAATCAATTCTATTGACAGCAGAGTGGGCGGGAAGGTAGGAGGTGGAGGACAGGGAGGAGGAGGGAGAAGCTGAGAGACACGCTCTCCACAGCTGTCACTCTGCACACTGGTGTCCTCCTAGCCTCTAGGGGACCTGCCACTTCAACCACTGGGGACGTACACCCAGGGCCCTGTACTTGAGTCAGCTCGGCCCCTTAAATGAGCCTGATGTAAAATATACGTTCATATTACATATTATATAATATATAAGGAGATCTAAGACTAAACATATTTTTTCAAAAAAATAGTTATTTTTTACCTTTTCTTTTTAAAACTATTGGTTCACTAAGAGAATTTAGTAGCAGTCAAAATATTACCCTAAGTGTGATGACCTGTTCTAGAAAACATTGCCTATGCACGAAATAAGTGATGGAAGAAAACGGTGGTTGCTGTTGCTCAGTCACTCAGTTATGTCCACTCTTTTCGACCCCATGGACTGCAGCACGCCAGGCTGCCCTGTCCTTCACCAATTCAACTCCCAGAGCTTGCTCAAACTCATGTCCACTGACTTAGTGACGCCATTCAACCATCTCATCCTGTGTCATACCTTTCTCCTCCTGCCCTCAATCTTTCCCAGCATCAAGATCTTTTCCAATGAGTCAGCTCTTTGCATCAGGTGGTCAAAGTATTGGAGCTTCAGCATCAGTCTCTCCAGTGAATATTCAAGATTGATTTCCTTTAGCATTGACTCTCCAGGCAAGAGTACTGGAGTGGGTTGCCATTTCCTCCTCCAGGGGATCTTCCCAGCCCAGAGACAGAACCTGTGTCTCTTGCGCCTCTTGCATAGTGCAGGGCGGGTTCTTTACCACTAGTGCTACCAGGGACACCCAGGAAATGGCTAGCAGAGTTCATTTTCAAACTCAGAACACTGAGGGAGAAAAACAACAACAACAACAAAATCCAAACAGTCATGAAGATGAAAGTCATTAAGGGATTTCCAAGAGTAAAATCTCACTCATTCTCAACACCTTATCCAGTACTTAGAATTCCAAGCCTTTCACATACAAAAGCTCTTACAGGCCTCAAACCAAGCCAGCCCACAGGCTCCCTCAGCCCCATTTCACAGATGAGGCACAGCGAGGTTACCTGGAGGGGGAATACCCATCCCCCAGCACTTCTCCAGCAGCTCTGTTTCTGCTGGAGCCCAGATACTTTTGTCTGTCCTGCCAAGGGAGGGACAGCATATTCTCATGTTTGTGTCTAGGACCGGACCCTGACAGTGCTGTGGATAGGCTGTGCCCTGCGGGAACGTGAGGCCCTCAGGCCGCCGCCCTGAGAATGCACGAGGCAGCGCTTCCTCTGTAAAGAACTGGGAATTCTCCAGGCAAATGCCAACGGTCCAGTCCTGGCGCTGGCAATGCCAGCACCCGGGATGGGAACAGAAGGAAGCGGAGCAGTGACACGCCTGCAGACAGGGCTTTCATCAGCTCAGAGCGCAGCCAGGATTCTGAAAGGCTCCAGATACTTCATGTTTCTCTATCTGCCTTTACAGTTGCATCACAGTTTTGGCCAGATCCGCATATGGCCAGCCTGTAATCTGCTTACAATTTTCATTTAAATCAACTCAGTTAAAAAGAATTAAGTATGTTCTTTACTCATGTCTTAGGTTCTATTCATGAAATCAATCTAATAATTACGTTATTAGCACATTTATCCACTAAAATAAAAGACATCTCTGTACCAACCATAATCATTACATGTCCTCCAGTGCTGTGAGTTTTGAAGAATTCTGAGTTGGTGAAAGTCACTCTTTACCCTCTAATTTAAAAATACAGAAATAATATATATAAATATGCCTTACATGGAGAAACTCACAGCGAACTTTTTGGCCAATCCAATATATAACACATAGGTACAAATGGAACTTTTTGTTGTTCTTTAGTCACTAAGTTGCGTCCAACTGGTTTGTAACCCCATGAACTGTAGCCCACTAGGCTCCTCTGTCCATAGGATTTCCCAGGCAAGAATACCGGAGGGGGTTGCCATTTCCTCCTCTAGGAGATCTTCCCAACCCAGGGACAGAACCCGCATTTCCTACATTGCAGGCAGATTTTTTACTGCAGAGCTGCCAGGGAAGCCCCAAATGGACCTCTGCTGCTGCTGCTGCTGCTAAGTCGCTTCAGTCGTGTCCAACTCTGTGCAACCCTACAGACGGCAGCTCACCAGGCTCCCCCGTCCTGGGGATTCTCCAGGCAAGAACACTGGAGTGGGCTGCCATGACCTTCTCCAATACATGAAAGTGAAAAGTGAAAGTGAAGTCGCTCAGTCGTGTCCGACTCTTCGCCACTCCATGGACTGCAGCCTATCAGGCTCCTCCATCCATGGGATTCTCCAGGCAAGAACACTGGAGCGGGGTGCCATTGCCTTCTCCTTACAGACACACAATTTCAAATGGCTGAGAAAAGAAACGGGGCAGGAATCAGGCAATAGGTCAGAGGCAGTAGAAACACTGGGTTAAGGACACGATGGAACATTTGATAAGAAACTGCAGAATCTGGCCAAATTCAACCAGCACCACTACCACACAACAATCATGCCTTCTCAACAGACACCTCAAACATATAAATTAAGGCACAAGTTTTGCTAAAAACATGGTGGCGGGGTGTGGGGGGGAGGGATAATCAGTAGGTAGAAATAAGAATCTAAAAACTTTGATTAATTAGATAAGTTATTTGCATTGTTTCCCCAGGAAGACAGAAAGAATACACATGCCTAAAGGGAGGGATCCCCCAGAGCCTGAGGGCTCCCCTGAGGGGCATCTGGGAGGTGGGGGAAGTGTTGGGGGAGAGTGGGCTGGCTTCAGGATGCCCCCACGGCTGATCCATGCTCATCTGCTTCTACAGTGTCCTCCTCATACAAGATTCTCTGTTCAAAGGGTTTGCTAAATAGAAATCTGGAAACCCCTGGTCATATCCGATTTCCTCATTTTACCAGTGAGGAAACCAAAGCTCAAGGAAAGTGAAGACTCTGGGTCACTCAGTCAGCCGCAGCAGAATCCAAGTTTAGAGAACTCCACACCCAGAGGCTGGTGGCCAAAACTGCCTCCAGGAAGGCCCTCCCGCAGACAGACACTGGTGATCCCAGTGGACGCCATGACAGCAACACCCTCGCTCATCCTCAAAAGGGAAGTGCAATTACCCACCAATTCCCCGAGGAGAGGACGGCGGCCAGCAGTATGTAATGAAGCGTATGAGTCGATGGAACTCCACTAGAAATAAGATGAAGTCATTATCTGGGGAAGGATGAGATAAGGACACAGGCATGTCTCTTCCTGAAAAGTCCTATAAGTCAAATAACAGATTAGGAAAGCTTCCTACTCACTAACAACAGAAACAACAATGAAAACAGCAGTAGGAATAACAGCAACAGCCATAAGGTATTATTCTTTATCATACACCAAAAGCTGGAGTCAGCCTTTTATACGCACTTAGCATCCCTGTGACATAAATAATATTATTCTTGCTCTAACAGATTAAAAAACATGGAGCCTAAGTCCATGGTAGGATGGCCCGACTGTCCTGGTTTGCCTGGGCACTAGGTAGTTCCCTGAGGCGTAGCACGGTCCATGCCCAGAGCAGGAAACCCTGGCAGTCTGAGGTGGCTGGTGACCTCACCTGTGGGCCTGGGAGGTGACAGCAACGTCCGTGTCGGCCTGATTCCCCACCCACCACCACCTTCCCTCCACCTGCTCCAGGCCAGACTTTCACATTCTGGTTTAAAGAAGGACAAGACCAGTATTGTACAAAACCACATGTGCCTGCGTAGCGTTATTTCCTTTTACAAAAAAAAGCACTGCAGAGCCTCACGCCTCCAGCCTCCAGAAGAGCGATGAAGGGACACTTACCTTGACCTCAAACTCGAAGTGCTCGTCCTTCCCTTGGCCGCAGAGAACGTAGCGGGGGATACTGATTTTGATGGGGTCCTTCAGGTCATCTGGATTTGCTCCCAAAGAGCGGGAAACCATCCGCTATCAAAGGCACATTGGATGGAAGAACAAAGAGAGACCAAGATCACTGCACTGCAAATATCCCGCCCAGGCAGGCGGAGGAAACCGTTTCAAGCAAAGAAAAGAACATCCAACCAGCAGTTTATTTAGAAAAATGATGGTTTCCTTTGAAAGAGAAATGCTAAGTCTCTCTCATGACAAAAGACCATTGCTTAAGAGATACCAGTCCACAAAGGTAGCGCGAAAGCACTCCCAAATGTTGTCTGGCTTTGATGTTCCTTTCAATTTACAAGAATGAGTAGACAAAGAACAGATTACATATCCTGACTTAAAAAAAAAATATATGGTATAAGCCAGAATCTTTTCAGAAAGTCTTAATCACTGAATAACACCTTTTTACTTCACAGACTACAGGACTGCTCGCTGTACATAAAGCTCCAAAGCTGGAGATTTTATTCACATTTGCTTTAGTTTTAACTTCCAGGCGTTTTTATAAGACAGTATATGGAAAGCTCTTTAAACCACAATTAAAACAATCCCAAGTGTTTTTTTAGGCGCCATCTGATTAATAATCAACTGAGCTCCCGGCAAATGTCTATGGTCTGGATGGTGTCAAGGAGGGGTTTGAGGAAGAGGCCAGAAAAAAAAAAAAAGGAATTCTCTTAAGTGTGAATGGAAGGAGATCGGCTGAACAATCCTTACTGTTACCAATGGAGGGCTTTACAAGACACTAAAAAACACGTTTTTGAAACAGCAGTAATAAAATCATTAAAATCATAATTACTGTTAGCATCTACTGAGTATTTACTATTAACTAGAACTGTGTTAAACAGTTCAACTGTGTCATTTCATTTAATCCTCATGGCCCTCCCCATGAGGCAAGAAGCATTATTCACCCAATTTATCAGATAAGAGGCCCAACGCGGAGAGCGTGGGTAACGTGCAAGAGTTTAGAAAAATGGGAAGTGCTAAGAGCCAGGATTCAAACTCAGGGGAACTGAGAAAGCCCACGTATATCACCACTGCACTGCTAGCATGACCTTTATGTATTAATTTACATATTTTTAACTTTTTATTGGAGTATAGTTGATTTACAAAGCTGTGTAAGTTTCAGGTATCCAGCAAAGTGATTCAGTTACACACACACACATCCACTCTTGTATTTTATTTCTTTAATTAGAGTTGATTTACAATACTGTCTTAGTTTCAGGTATACAAAGTGATCCAGTTACAAATATTTTTCAGATTTTTATTATAGGTTATTACAAGTTATTGAATATAGTTCTCTGAGTATGGAGTAAGTTCTTACTATTTTATATACAATGGGGGGAATCTGATAATCCCAAATTCCCAATTTATCCTCTTATCTTTTCCCTTTAAGTAATGGTAAGTTTGTTTTCTGTGTCTGTGAGTCTGTTTCTATTCTGTATACAGATTCATTTGTATTATTTTTTTAGATTCCACATGTAAGTGATATCATACCGTACTGGTCTTTCTCTGACTGGCCTCACTCTGTAGCTTTCAAGACATTTTAAAGTAAATCTGTCCACCTGAGATAAACTGAGCTAACAAACACCTCAGCGCACACAGAATAGATGGAGACCCCACAATTATTAAATTTACTCATTTGACCACAAAGACAACAGGGGCAACAAGCTCCCTCTCCCTCTGGCAGGAAGGGGTCCTGGGCCCTTGGCGTCTCAGCCAGGCAGAGCATGAAAGGCCCAGCTTTGCTACGGGTGTGAAAGGCAGGTCTCTGGGAGACACAGAGGTGTGGGATTTGCCTCAGATGGCTCCTTTCATCCAGCTGACACTGCAAACATCCCGGCACGATATGAAGCTACCAGAGCCTTTTAGAGTGTCTTAGTTTTTCACTGCACAGCTGGTTACCCAAGATAAAAACCATTCATTTTATTGCAATGGTACACCTCTCTTTAGCTATCCTTGGTGTCAAAAACCATAGTGGAAATTCCTAATGAAAAAAAAAAAAGTTGCTTGAAGCACAGGCTCATAAATCCTTTACAGAAAAAAAATCACTGCCTTCATATTCAACAGGTATATGAATACTGTACAGACCAGTGACCTGGGAGAAAATGGATCTTATCAGGCAACTCACCTAAATCCAGGACAGCCCTTTCCACCCCAGCACGCACACATGTACAAGAAATGGTTCCACTAGATGGTACACAAAAGCCACTGCCCTGTTTGGGACCAGATGGGGAAGAATAACTGATCCCTTCTTTGAGAAGGGGACATTTCTCTTCACTGTTTTGTACATCAAGGACTAGAAATATTGCCAGCATTCCCACTAACATCTGGGGCCACAGTTTACTTCAATCGCACTGATTTCACAGTAATTAAATACTAACAGGTGGAGAGAAACACCTGCAGAAATGAATAACTGAAGAATAAGTCAGGAATCCAAAGACATTTGAGCATAACTATAGAGAAAAGCCATGAGTATGTGTTTCCACTGAATCACTGTTGCGATGGAATTTTTAGACGATATGTTTTGAAGTCAACAAGGTGTAAAATGTTGAATTCTCAGGATATACTGCGCAGAGTTCCTGACCTTATCCTAAACTACACTTCTGTTGGGCAGGAAGGAAAGTTGACACAAATTTCTGCCAAATTTATTTTTTTTTAATTTGAAAGTAGTTATAGTTTGAATATCCTGAGTTTTATTGTAAATGTGTGCTGCATCACATCAAATCCTGTTTTCTGTGAGAGCTTATAAACATCTATGGAATTCCTGATTTTGGAATCAGTCACAGTTTCTCTACACAGGGCAAAGAGTCATCTTAGACTGGGAAGGGGAAGCCAGTGGCGCACCATGCTAGGAGGGGACGAAACAAGAAAGGCTGTAGTGTGGAAGCTCGTCTCGCAGGAGAGCTGGATAAACACATGGGATGTGCCAAGCAAGTTTAAATGCACCATAGAGCGGCTCTATTTAGAAATAAAAGGTCAAGGAAAAGTACATAATCAGTAACCTAGATTACATTTCTATACACAAGAAATACCACTTTTTAAAATAAGATACAGAGAAGTATTTTCTTCGGATAGCTTTTGCCAAAACAATGTCCAGCGTCAACAAATACACTATTTTCCCAGTGTCAGAGAAATACTATAGTCCGGTCCTCAGCCAAAGGAAGCAGACATATCACAGGGTATGTTTTGAATATTCAGGTTAGAAGCTTCTCTTCCTTACTCAGGCTGTGTCTCCTTCAAAAGGAGCAAATTAATGAAATTAATAGGAAGAGGCATTAGCATCCACTAGAATAGCTGTCAGCACTGCAGAGGGCATGGAGTGGGCCGACCCCACAGGGAGGCATCAGCATTCTCCCCTAAATGCTCTAATTACAGACCAGATGGCTGAATTCACTATATGCTGTAACTATGACAAGGTCAGGCCTCAGGACGGCTGGGTGATCTGTTAGCTAAATATCCATGCTTTGCTTTTAAAACACAGGCAAGCCTGAGCTTTTATCAGATTTAACAAAACTAGCGGTTCCCCTGGATAAGGCAATGGCACCCCACTCCAGTACTCTTGCCTGGAAAATCCCATGGATGGAGGAGCCTGGTGGGCTGCAGTCCAAGGGGTCACTAAGGGTCGGACACGACTGAGCGACTTCACTTTCACTTTTCATTTTCATGCATTGGAGAAGGAAACGGCAACCCACTCCAGTATTCTTGCATGGAGAATCTCAGGGACGGGGGAGCCTGGTGGGATGACGTCTATGGGGTCGCACAGAGTCGGACACGACTGAAGCGACTTAGCAGCAGCGGTTCCCCTTTCTCTGTTCCCAGCATAGCACATATTTCTAACCCTTCCTTTTTCAACCACATGTGCCACAGTGATAGTTTTACTAGAGGTCTCTGCATCAGACACCTACTGTGACCCCTCAATTTGAAAACTGGGGTCTGGGGCATAGGCAGCAAGGACCTTCTCAAGTACGAGCCACGCCACAAGAAACAGGGCACAAAGGCGGCCTGTGTGAGCAGGTGTACCTTATGCAATGTGGCAGAAAGCCAAGACATACTTGCATGCCTGTCCAGAAGTAAAGCCTCCCTGTGCCAAGAAGGGACCTGGGGCTGGCCCCATGCCGCTCAGAAGGCTCCGTACCTGCCGCTGACCCAGATTTGCTAAGGCACGTGGCACACCTGCTCCTGGTATGACCTTTGTTGAGGTTGGGGCCTGACAACTGGCTGACGTGCAGAAGCAAGGCAAACTGTGCCTTACTTTAAAGTGACTTCGGAATACAGCAGGACACAGAAATATGAGTTTTCAAATAAAGGAGTATTTCTGTCCTTTTGCTATATACCTATGTATCATCAAGGATAAATGAGCCAGAAAATAACCAATTGTACTAGACATAGATTCGTGTGGAATATCTTGAGGCTAGAAAGACCTTACGGTAAATCTGAATCTCTGATTCTTACTACAAGTAGATTATTTCATCCACATCTGAGATGACTGACATTTGTCTCAAGGTTTGGAAATACTGAACATCTTATGAATGATTCAACTTGAAACAATTAAAAATGTCCCCATCTTTCTCTAGTCCAAACAGAAGTTGAATGGCCCACCGTTAACAATGGATAACCCATCGTTAGATGGACGGTTTAAAAAAAGACTAAATAACAGGTTTAGAGTGACTCACTGAGGATGCGGCAGCAGCTGTCACGTGGCTCTCATCACCAAACATGAGTCTAGGAGCAGCAAAGCAAGGAGGGAAAAACAGGTGATCTTCCTCCTGGTTCTGCAGTGTCTTTAATGACCCATGGAAAGTGCCACTCGTCAGTCAGTTGCTGACTTCTCAAACCATGCTGAATTCTCAGGTCCAGGAGAAACTAAAGTGGGGCCTAGCGAGGACTCTATCACCATGCTTCTGTGTTTCTGTAGAGTATACTGTTTAACCTGCCAACTAAAGGAGCAACTCGGAGCACACAAGGTTATCTGTACCATATGCCACAATGGTTATATCCCAGCTTTTCTTCTGTAAGAGCTAAAATGCAGAGAGCAAAAAGGAGATGTAAAGCATACCCAGAAACAATGGAATTGCTGCGAAACTTGTAAGGCAATTCTTCGAAAAATAAAACGTATAAAAAGAGACATAATCTTTAATGTCTAGAATACCAAGAAAAAAGTTACAAGTCAGGAAAAAAAATCAGCAGTTCTTCCAATTAATCATTCATGCCTATGAAAAGACAGATCAAGAAAAATATGTATGCGGGAACTGTCAAGAATAACCACGACCAGGAGATGACTCTGGCAAGAATATCCGTCCCAGAGTCAGGTCTGGGTTTGAGTTCCAGTTCTCAATCAAGTGATCCTTTCAGACATGAACTGGAAATCGACACTCTCCCCATCCCAGCAGGATCACAGTGGGGCTCCAAAGGAATAGCACGTAGGAAAGAACTCAGTAGGCTATAAGTCACCATATAAAGGGTGGTCGGGACTGTTACCACGATGATCCACTGCATCTTCAGCAACGAGCAATTTTAATGAGATGACGAAACAACGTGAGCGCCGATTTGTAACAGAATCTCTTTCCTTCTTACTAACTCGATTATTCAGTTTCATTTCTTATAAAGGAGTTTTAAAAAAAATTACAGGAGTGCATCCTTAATAAGTGACTGGATGTTGGTAGCTCGGAATCTGTGTTATGTAGGAACCAGTACGGGGACTAAAGAACATTGGCCGTAGAAAAAGAAAAACCAGAGGAGGTGAGAGCGGACACTGCGTCCTTGAAAGGCTGTTGGTATAATACAATTGTGGAACAGACCTGCTCCATTCTGCCACAGAGCGGCCACTGATGGATGGACTGCAGATGGAGGTCACAATGAGGAGGATTATGGGAGGAACGGTCTAACAGTGAGAAAAAGTGAAAGGCACTCAGTCGCGTCTGACTCTTTGTGAACCCATGGATTGTAACCCGCCAGGCTCCTCCATCCGTGGGATTCTCCAGGCAAGAACTCTGGAGTGGGTAGCCATCCCATCCCTCGGGGGATCTTCCCAACCCAGGGATTGAAACTGGTCTCCTACATTACAGGTGGAGTCTTTACCATCTAAGCCACCAGGGAAGCCTCTAACAGTGAGAGCAGATCCCAGTGAATAAACTGCTTCTGAGGCAGGCGAAAATCAGCCCATGGAGGGGTTAAGCAAAGACTGAATTGGGAACTATGTTCAACTGATGACGGAGACTCAACACTTTCATCATGGAGAGGTCCTACAAGTTCTACCTGAACTTATCTCCAAGAGAACCTTGGGAAGCGCGGCTGAATGCATCCGTGTGTGGTCCCAGTTCTCTCTCTTGTAGCCAGAGGAGGAAGAGGGGGAAGACACTCTCGCCACGGCTTCCTGGTGAACGGAGCATGCTCTTCCTTGCCCCTGGCTTTGGATGTGGGTGTGTGACCCATGTTGGCCAACAGGGTGCTGGCAGACACGATGCATGGCTGTCTTTTCTACCGGTCCCCCTACTGGTTCTATTATCAACTTTATGGCCACTGCCCCTTCCACACAGACCCCAAAGTGAGACAGGTGGTACAGACCAGCCCTAGCTGAGCTACAGATGACCCTGGCCAAGCAGAGACGCCTCGGTTCAACTACAAACTATTAGTGAGAAATAAAAGCTTTCTTTTTTGGGAAGTCACTAAAATTTTGAGGGTTGCCTGATACTTGGCAACAGCTGACTGATATAACATCCATCACAAAAGGTATGCTAAGGAAGGAAGCAGTATTAACTAAAAAGTGAGCAGTGGAGGCTGTGTAACTCAATCAGCAAAACGACCTCATTAGAAACTAGTCTGCCCAACAAGACCACTTGACTATCTAAGAAGTATTAATAAAAGTGCTCTAATCTAGTTATCATTCAGAACTTTAATCCATCTAGGAAAAAGAATGTAAATAAAAATTACTGTAATTACTACTGCTGGAAGGCATAAGCATTCTCTCCAAAGGATGCATGCACATTTTTTTAAAGTAATGAGAATGGGGAGACAAACTGTTTTCAAGTGTTTTTCAACAAAGACTAAATAAATTCACCCTGCCATCCACAAGTCTGCACAACAGGCAGCTGTGAGCAAAATGGATTTTAATCAAATTCAGATGAAACTGCTATTTCAAAAGGACTCAGAGAGGTATTGTCTAGAACACAGTAACAAGCTCTGCAATGTTAAGTGTTTATGCTTACAGTATGATAATGCAAAGTGCCACATAATGAAGTATGGATGAGCCTTTTTTTTTTCTGATAGAGAAGCTCATTACCACTGAGAAGATGGTACCTCAGGCTGGATGCCAAAGCTGCCACACCTGCTCCCCTGCAGCAGCATCCCAGGCTCAGAACCCCGGAAAAGGAACCTGTGAGCCAGAGAGAGGCCCTAAGACCGAAGCCATGGACGATAAGGGGGGCACACGGCCCTCCACTGGCTTCTCCCGGCCTCCTGACACCCTTACCAGTCAATTCGTGATGGTGAATCAGATCCTCACATCAGGACCACATTTGATCTCAAGGTGAAATGTATGCTCAGGTGAAACGAAGTGACAGGTGGAATCTGAATTGCCCAGAGGCTGCTTCTGTTTCGTAGCCGTAGCCCTCATTTCAGGCTACGTGGCTCACCGAGCAGACTTTTGTCGAAGCCGATAATGTGACCTCTATGCAGCACTCACGTCGCTGCACGCTCCGTCTATGGACAACATTAAAGAGCATAACTTATAACATGGTGGAGTCCTGCTTCTTTACCTGTGAGGATGAGCAAATCTGTCTAATGCGTATCACTCTGCTAAACGGACCGCCTATGTACTATTTCCTCCCCAACCACGCTATCCATCTCTGGGATCTTACACTCTGCTCTCTCTGCTCCTCATGATCATTCACTCTGTTCTCATAAGGAAAATACTCGATTAAAATCCAGAGAAATATTGTTGGTAAGATATCAGAAGACTACTCTGGTTCATTTTGGAAGTTTTTTCTGTGATAGAAGATCCACCCGCCAAGCAGACAACAAACATTTTTTTTTTTTAAGCACTTAATTAGTTGTTGTTGTTGTTCAGTCAGTCAGTCGTGTCAACAAACTAATTCTAATGATGTCTTTATCACAGACTCAAAAGTCTTCACGTGTAAGGCAAAAGGGTGTGAATGCGTGTGCATATGTGAGAGAGTGTGTGCCTGTGTGTGTCGGCGGGGGGAAGGGGTTATGGAAGGGTTAAAAACAAGCTCCACAGGAAAAGGAAAAAAACATAGGAATTCCACTTTCTCCAGAAAGATAAAAGACCTCGCTTGGCCACCACCAGCCAGGCTGCAGCCAGCAGTGTGGACCCTGACACAGCCTCCTAGGTCCTGCCTCTCCCCACTCCCTCCCTCAGAATCTGGGGAGAGGAAAACCAACGCTGGAAACGCAGGGCAAGTTCAGCAGCTTGTAGTCAGCTCTGATGGGGAAGAGGGAGGAGCTGTGCTTCCTGGCCAGAGGCAAAGGGTCAGTCTCTGGACGGATCAGCTTGGCACTGGCCCACTCAATGAGGAAAAGAAATGAAGTGTGGGGCTACATCACTTCTACTGTCTGTGATGCAAAGACCTGACCGGAATAGAAAGTGGCCCTTGCAGGCCAGGCCGAGAGCTGCGGATGCACGGCAGAGCAGCTGCCAGCTGAAGCAAAAGAGCAGAGAAAGGGTGATGGGAGGGGGCCTCCTTCCTCCTGAGACTCTGGAAGCTAGAACACTCGAACTTGAAAACAGGAGAAGAGAAGCATAGCAACCCGGGGTCAGATGCCGGAAAACATAAACACAAAACGTGCAAGCCGCCTCATAGGAATGTTGACCAGAGATGGGTGCACAGGAAGGGGTCCATCAGAGGAGAGGCTCTGAAGAGCCGGCTCTAAGCCACTTATGCAAGAGGAGGGCAGCTGGATGGTACCCGGAGCGGAGAGGAGCCGACCCAGGCTGACATGGCGTGAGCTCCCCCAGGAAGCAGGGAACGCAAGGCCCTGTGGTTAGAGGTTGAGAAGGATGTGCAGGCTGAGAGGAAGCTGGGGGTGGCAGGCAAGCGCCAGATGCCTTCAGGGCGGCCTCCATCTGATGAGACAGCCGCAGCAGCACAGACACTTACCCAAAGCTTAAGAGCCTTTCTAGCAGAGAAACGCGGAAGCTCAGAGAAAGGACTGGAACATGGGGCCACATGACCCAGCGGGGAGAACAGTCAAAACTGAGCTGACGAGGGAGGAACTGAACCACAGGATGGAAAGGAAGGGCCGGAAGTCTGAGCGGAGGACGACAAAGGCGATGCCCTGAAGGAGACCCAGCAGGGCACGGCACTGCCTCCATCCCACGTGTTATGGGAGGCGGCAGGCGTTGCAAACCCTCGGGGCCCCTGAGGAAGGCTGGCGGAAGCCTTCACTGTCGGGCTCTGAGACAGAGATGTCCTAACCTCAGCCAGCGGAGGACGCTGGGAAGGGAGCTGCCAGACCAGACACCTGCTCAGGCAGCTCACGTCCACCTGCTTGCGTCTGGCAGAAACCCGACAGACGCCAAGGTACCCGACCACAAGTCAACACACCCCTACGTGCTTCCAGCACCTCACAAACAATGAGGCGGACCCGATTTACAAGGCTGACATTCCGGAAAGTGAGGCACGGTGGTGAGAAAGGTATTTTATCAGTGCTCAGCTATTGTTTGTTTTTATTTCAAAGGAGATATTTAAATTTTTTACATTTCCAATTTAGAGAGGTCTGCATTTGTCCAGTTTCAAATCAGTTAGCCACACTGACCTATTCATAGCCCTGGACGGTTGTCATCATGTTTATTCTACCAACAGTCTGAGAAACCACGCAGAGTACCGTTACAAGCCTCCTCCCTAGAGCCTCGTCAAGTGTGAGGTCAGCCACAGAGCCTCATCCCGCGAGCTGAAGGTCAGTTTCCAGACCTCAGGGACCACATCCTTGCCGTCCTGCAGATCCAAGGTGCTGGTGCACGGCTGAACCTTCCGGGCTTCCTGAGGGCGCCGAGAGGCACTGCTTCCTGAATCTGACTGGCGTCTGAGGTTTTGGAGGAAGACGAGTTCGAGGGTGAATGATGTCTTTGTCTCTGGAATGACGAGGCACCTGAATTCACTTAAGCCTCGGCATCTGACCACATCAAACCGCGTTCCTGGGGGCGGAGAGCTCAGGGCAGGGCTGCGAGGATGGAACACGCGGTCTTCCCTCACCAGGGCCACGTGGGTGTTCAGAAGGACGAGTGACAGACAGGGATCTTGGCCAGAGTCACCCCCGACTCTGACCGTCGTGTAGAGCAAGAGCTGAGCCTCCGCCAGAGACGGGGCGCCAGCGCCCAGGTTCCCGTGAAGGAAGTAGATCAGGTCCACCAGGGTATTCTGGAACCTGGATGATAACCGGACTCCGTTTGCCAAAACTAGGTCAGGGATTTCTGCCTTCCAGTCAAGGGAGAGCTGGACCAGATCTTCACGGAACAAGGGATGCTCGGCGCAGGCGGTGGCCTCGGACGCAGACGCAAGGACACACAGGAGGTCCCGGCATATCTGCTGGCAGAGGTTCTTGTTGTAGGTAAACACGGTGAGCAGCAGATTCTCTGCAGAGCCCAGGAGCCGAACGCTCTGCCCACCGAAGCCAACCTGAATCTCCTGGAGCCCAGACAGCGGCAGGGCGTGAAACACACCCACGGAGCCCCAGGAGTCCAGAACCAGGGCGTATAGCGCACAGCCGAACAGGAGCAAGCATGCGGGCCGGGGCGCTGGCTCCGCGCAGTTGGCCACCGCCAGCCAGTACATGCCTTGGGGTACATCCGTGTTGCCCCAGAGTTCTGGTAGGGAACCAGCCACCAGCTCAAGGAAGTCTGTTAAGGGGCATTCTTGAAATTTCAGCATTTGGTCTGGGAATTGCACAAGGGTCTGCTTAAACACGGAGCCCCTTCTGGCACCTTCCAGTTCCAGGCAGGAGACAGAGCCCAGTAAGGAGCCTGGGAACTCAGTGGCTGCGGGGCCAGCGGGCCAGCCCAGGACTCGGTAGGGCACCAGGTTCCCTGCCCGCCCCACGGCCCCTGCCTCATCCCTGCTGCCAACCTGACCTTCCTTAGGGAGAGAAAGAGCTTCTGCTGCTGCCCCACCTATCTCTAGCAGCCTGTGCAGGGGTGACAGCTTCAGAATCGGCAGCCTCGTGAGGAAGGTTGCTGCCTGCGATGCGAGCCGGCTGGGGTCGCACAGGCTGCCCATGAGCCGGGCTTGGCCGATGGCCTCTGTGCCTGCCCGCAGCAGGTGGCTCCTGGTGTCTTTGTAAAAGTCTGAGACCCACTGGTAAACGAACCCCAACCCATGGCTTCCCTCTGGCTCGACAGTCATCAAGGACTCCGGAGAGCTCACCACTCCAGCTGCTGCCTCCTCCCAGCAGAGCTTGGAGGCCAGTGCTGCTGGGGGGACACTGGCCCGGGGGACCCTTTCAGAGACAAAGCAGAGGAGCTGGCTCCGCCTGGTCTGCTCGCCCCTGCCGTCCACGGACACTTCCTGGGATGTGTGCTGCAGCCAAGTCCAGCTGGATGTGAGCCCCGGGCTGGGTCCACCTTGAGGACTCGTCAGCTCGCTGAGGCTTTCTGACTCACCATGAAAATGTCCCGCACCACTGGTGCTGCTTTTGCCAAGAGGAGAGGTTTCAGTGAGATCGAGGCATTCTGGCCGAGAGTCGCCTCTGTTACAACTGCTGCTGTGTGACAGCTCGTCCTCCGAGGGCCAAGCCCCCCGCTGGTTTGCTCCCCAGCCTGGCGCTGAGCAGCAGGCAGACGGGCCAGGGATGCTCTGGGTCACGGGCAGGCTCCAGTGGTGGTTCTGGTCCACCTCCCCGCTCTCCTCTCGGCCAGGGGCATCAGTGACGTCTCTGGGCAGCAATGGGGCAGGACAGCTCTTCTGTCAAAAACAGGTGAAAGGGGGCTGTGGCATCTCTTGCGATTCTTTTTGCGTGAATGAAGATTCCTGTGGTCATTGGTTTTATCGTGTGGATTAATGCAGAGGTTCAATCGATAACCAAAGCCATTCGTGTTGATTGACTCATGATTTCAGAATAGAGGATCTGATTCACACACAGAGCATCAATTTCCATATTTCATATCTTATAGATTGCCAAGTATTTTGATAGAAATATGTTAGATGGGAGTGACCCACAGTATCCATTTCTTGGTCTAATATTCTACTCTTAAAAAGAAAAAAAGACAGAATTCTAAGGCCTTTGATTCAATTTTCCAGGAGGCAAATTTAGTTGTGAAAATAAGTCCTTGAGTAAATGTCCAAAATGTAAGAGTAGCCGGGGGCATACTTAACGTGAATGAAAAACTGACAAGTATTCCAACCTCACCTGTGTTTCTCTGGCCTCTTGGTTTGTTTCATGGGAATCCTCACATCTGCCCTGGTTAGAGCACCATTATGGTGTTTGCAAACCAGGACCACAAAAGGCTCACGGCCAGCCTGCTACAGGCTAGACATGTGGATACAAAGAAGTGAAAGGCAACGTCCTTTTCTTCACAAGGTCATCTCCTGAGGAGTCGGATGTTCAGAGGAAGACAGCGCTATTCCCGGAAGGGTCGGATGGAGGGTGAGATGGTCCGTCTCCCGTAGGACATCCACCCCTCTGTCGCTCATTCTGTTCAGTGACGTAAGATTTCTACCACCTCCTAGTTTTGCTTTTTTTAAAAAATTTTTTAATTTAGGGGTGTATGGGAAGGACAAGTCCCTCAGTGGAGGAAAAGACAAGAAAAGCCTTACAAATCGTATCCCCAAATAAACCCTGATCTGACAAGCCACTGGAGAAATAAGCTACCCAACCAGGAGTGCTTCCTCTGAGCCACTGCCAGCACGATCCATAAACAGGCAGGGTTCCTAACACATTGGGAAGTACTCGGGTTCATCTCCAAACCCCCTCTCTGATTCTGATTATATCATTCAGCCTCTTAAATGCAGACGAAGAGAAAGGATACTGTTACAAATGAAAAACTGGGCAGAGGGTCTCTACCACAGCTACACACACTCGAATAAAGTCAGAGCAGTTTGCAACCGGCAGGATTCCGTTTAATTTTTAAGTCATATAATAGCTTGCCTTGCCTATTAGCCATTAATCTCACTGGGACTTCGAAATTCTAATTATGCAACTAAACATTAAGAAAATTTAATCACACAAGCATGCCATAATTTAAGGCGACCCTATCAATCTGAAAAGTCATTACCTACCTCATATTTTAGCTTACGTTGAATGGTACCATTGTGGAGTTTCTCATTATCCTGAAATGAAAATAAAAGCCCTCTATATTAAATTACAGCATGTTCACATAGAGGGAAAAAAAGCTGATTTGATTAGAATATTTATGAGAACAAAATTCTAAAGAAACATACTTGTCATTCAACAATGACCTTTCTTGAAGAGTTTATATTTCCAAGGTAAACGTGACTGTATGGATCCATCTGCCTGTAAATGGAACTGAACCATTTATTCCTAACCTTAAAAATCACAGCGTAACATTAAAGGCAAGATTTCCTTAGGATACTTCTTAATTTATAGGATAGGAAGGAAATGACTTCATTTTGATAAAAATCAACAAGTCACATGTATGTAACTTCTCAAAGGCAAAACTGTATTTCTACTTGGGATAATTTAGCACTTGGATTAAATACTTAGAAAATTGATTATATTTTTGGAGAGAACAGAAAGGTGTTATGTGTAGAATTTTTGTAAACTGAGGTAAACGAAACATTTTAGGAAACTTCATATTCACTTATGAATTTCCCCTATAAGTCCAAAGTGTTCAAATAAAGTTACTCCTGAAATAAGACTATCTGTAAACAAGCTCCACCCAAGTAATATTTAATTATTTGACAACACTTTATATCTCAATTTTCCCACTGAAAAACTGTAAATAAAAGATCACCACCCCCAGCTCCTTAATGGAAAGTCATCTTGAAAACGACTGCCCGGACCGCCAGCTCCTTCGCTCACCTTCACCGTGTCCGCAGGTTCACTGCGGCCATCACCGACCACGCGGTGCAGACCCTGAAGGCGTCTCTGGACTTCCTCTTCAATGTACGCATTGATCCTGAAAGCCAAGAAGATGGGGGTCCATCATTCCATCTAACCACACAGCGCATCCTGAGATCCTGCTAACCCACACCCTTGGCAACCAGAAACCTTCTTTTTCTAAATGCTAAACATAGTTAACTCAGAGCCTCCAACCTTTGCCTTCTGTCTAAGAAATGTGACATCACGTGTTCCCTATCTAGGGTTTTCCTCCAACAAGAGAGGCCTGGACAAATTACCAAATCCTGGGAACGGAAGGGAAACTCAGTTATCCCATGCAAACTCCCTCTGATGTCCCGGGCAGAACTCCTACTGCGGGCCAAAGGAGAGTCAGAGACCCTCCACGGTCTCAGGACGGACTCTGAGACCCAGCACTTCACTCACCAAGCCTCGGTTTCCTCACACACATACTGAATTCACAAAACGCAAAGTCATCTCAGAGGAGTAAAAGGAAAGACAAAGAGGCAGGTGCAGCCTCCACAGACCTCCCCACTGCACGGCTCGCTGTCTCACCTGGCTCCTTCTGTCTCTTCGCTGCACCTGGCCGTGAGACCGTGTGTTTTACAGGTCTCTCCCTTCCAAAAGGCCCGGCCAAGGGCCACGACAGTGGAAGCCAGAAACAGCTGACCTTTGAGGCAGCTGTCAATCAAGCATCTGGCACACCATACAATACATCGGGGAAACTATATAAACTGCAGCCATCCACCCAGAAAAACCAGGGAGAACAGAGGATTTGGGGCCCATCAAAATCTTTCCAGTGACTCAGGCCGCCCAAAGGCAAGGATTTCTCAGTTCTAGGCTCCCGGCCCTGGGTCTACAAACACTGAATTACACAGATTGTTTTAAATGTTTACATCTTAGCACACTAAAAAATTAAAAATCTGGTTTCATCTAAGTCTACACATAATTCTAGAAACATTTCTGTACTACTGACCATGGCTAAACGACTTTCTGATATGCTGGGTAAAGAGATTGGTATTATAGGTAAAGTAGCCCAAAAGAATGGTACAACGCTAATAGAATACAGTATTTACATTTCAGTATTTCAGTAAAGAAAATCATATGCAACTGAATATGAGCCAAGGCCTCCTATAAACAAATTCTCTCTCTGAACCTTTACTTAAATTTTAAGCGCCACAGAGGACGACAACTTAGGTTTAAAGGACCTCAGAGTGCCGTTCTGAGCACATTTTGATACCTGAATAGCTATCTGCTAGTACCCAGGGCTCTGGACAGCCCAGTTTGAAATGTCCCCATGGCATAGATGGAGTGAGGAAAACAGTCTTGTAGGCAAAGAATGAATAGGTCGATTTAGCTGAAGGCTCCAAGCCACAGATCAATTCATGATGCCGACCAAGGTGAAAATCACTTTTCCATAGGAACATCAGGTATGCATGCGTGCTATTCACGGTCATTCTGAATATACGGTGCGGTCTCTGCGGCGTCTATTTGTAACCAATGACTTCTGTAAACTATCAACACAAGGTCCATCTTGGTACAATCCAATTAACTCTGGTTTGCTCCTCTAGACCTGGCCTGGCATCACTCCTTTCTGGTTCTCCAAAACCTTTTTTTTTTCTTTAAACATTTATTTATTTGGTTGCACCGGGTCTTCATTGCGGCCTGTGGGATCTTCCTGGCATCGCTCGGGATCTTTCACTGTGGCACACAGATTCCCCTGCTGTGGCATGCAGGCCCAGCTGCTCCATGGCATGTGAGATCTTAGTCCCCTGACCAGGGAGTGAACAAACGTCCCCTGCATTGCAAGGCAGATTCTTAACCACTGGCCCACCAGGGAAGTCCCTCCCTGAACCTTTGAACAATTCTACCTTCTTACACAAACTACTTGCACCAGCATTCTTGATTTGACTGGCCGAGTATCCTGTCTTGAGCCCTATAAAGGACATCTCACCCCACCAGGGGCCAGGCAGCAGCTGATCAAGACAAATATGTCTTGGGGACAAGTACTGTTCATCATCTTGTATAGAGCCCTTCATATGCAAACTGGCCAATATAGGGTTCCCTGAGTCATCAAATCATGTCAGAAATAGGCCTGATATCAGTGTGCTGTCTAATACCTCGCATCCATCAGAGGGACCAGGTGAGATTTTTCTGCACTGGAAGGGAAGCTGGAAGCAGCAGGCTTTCCCTCTAAGGTCCCACGATGCCCTTTTTGAACACCATCAACCTCACAGATCTTCAGCTTCAACTGCTGGATTTCATGCTCTAACCTACAAAGATGGAAGTTATGTGAATTCACTCATTAAACAGTTATCTCCTGAGCTTCTTCCCTAGAAACCACAGGAGACCCAGACAAAAACTGCCCAAGGAGCTTTACCTTCTGGTAGAAAAGGTACTGCAGACCTATAAGACAATGTATAAGGTGGTAACAAGCCACAGAGAGTTTCAGGACAAACGCCACAGATATCCAGGCGTTAGAGAGAGTTCTGCGTCAAGGGCAAAGGTATTCCCACTGTGTCCGGTAAATCCTCAGAAGTACAAATGCAGAATTCTGAGCCCTAACCCTGGCTTCAACATAACTGTTGGTTGCGGACTATACATCATATCCCAACAAGGATGTCTATTTGACAAAAGAGATTTTTGTTTTAAAGAATCTTTTAAAACCACCAATCTAGGAGAAACTTCACGGTCAAGGCAGTTCTAAATTGAGTCCACACAGGCCAGTGGGAATTTGGCATTTGGAGATGACAGTGAATGGTATTCCAGGTGCATGAACAAAGGGACTAAGCCACGAAAACCAGGAATCTGTGCTGGCTAAGGCAGAGGGTGTGGAAAAGGGAAATAGGTGAGAAAGACCTAGGAAAACAGGCTAAGTATCTACAGAAATTAATATAAACCATAAGCTCTGGAACCAAACATTTATTTCCAAAGGCAGACGATACAGCTAATGTAAGGTCAAGTATGTATGAGGCTGGTCTCCCACTGGCCCAGGCGTGACTGAATTCAGGGCCATCAGGCCAAAGAGCCAAGCTTGCCAGTCAGTGTGTCCTAAGGAACACTAGCCCACTTACTGTTATGGGACTTGGATCTCAGCTGGTGTCGAGATGCAACCCTGCCACTTTCCAAGTGCCTGACGCTTGTCCCCTGTGGTTATATAACCATCAAGGGGGAAAGAAGAAAATGGATTAGACCTAGCTCATAAAGCAAGCTGGCAGAGAAAGACAAACGCAGTGCAGTGTTGGTCCAATCTGACTCCATGTGAATCTGGTATTTTGCACTTTGGAAATTCACAAGTGGTCGGGTCAGGGTGCACGGCAGACCCTGGCTCGGTTGGGAGAGCCCAGAGAAATAATAAGACACAAAACCAAGGCCCCCAGAAAGCTACAGGACTGTCACAGCCACAGCAAAGCGCTGAGAATCTGCCGGCCTCAATCAGGCCTTTGCAAAATCTACTCCATCAAAACACACAAAGCTGAAAGCCTCCTCCGCCCAGCTTCCAGGGAAGTGCTGACACTGGGACATCACTAAAGCGTATCTGCTAGAATCTAGCACTGACAGTAAAGGGCCAGGGAGCAAGGCCGGCTGGCAGAAGCCAGGGACGGCAGGCTCCAAGCCCTGCTGCCTTCTCGCTGTGAAGCTCAGGGCACAAACGGAGAGCACGCCTCCTCTGCTTTGCCTTTCCTGGGGCTGCAGCTTTGTCCAGCATTTTCACTGACATAACATACTTACGATCACTGTCTTAAGCCTCAGACCTACTTCTCTGAAGCCACAGCATAGTGGTTTTTGATTGTTTCATCTGTCACTGTGGTGCCTGAGAGAATCACCAGGGAGCTTGGTAAAGAGAATCACTTAAGCAGATGGTTGGAAAGCAGGCTGTTCTGACCCTGATGATGGCTCCAGCAACACCTCACGGTAGGTCTTGCCTTGTCACCAGCATGGATCTCAAGCCTCTGCCCATGTCAAGCTGGGCTCCGAGAAGCCAGCAGGTGGCTTCTGCTGCAGCCCCTAGAAAGGTGTGGGAGGCAGGGGGAGGACTTCAGGGCAGCAGGGAGCCTTCCAGCCCCCTGTACTAGGGCTTCAGTTAAGATCCCAATAGACCAAAAAAAAAAAAAAAAAGATCCCAATAGACCAAAGGGTCTGGAATTACTAAAGAAAAGGTCCATGTCCTCCTCATAAGAGTAAGGACAAACACTGCGGCTCCAAGATGGAAGAGCCTATCCATGGTAAGCAGGGCAGGAAGGGGCTGGGCAGAGGACGAAGCCCCCTTGCAGAACACCAAATCTGGAGACATTTGCAAACCAGGTGGCTGCCAGTCTCGCTGAGAGTCTTGGCATCACACCTACAGGGTTAGCAGAAAAGCACCCTCCAGTGTGTGTATTTATTTGTTTTGAGGCCCTACATCCAGGAAGCATGGTGACAGTTAAGAGGTGGTGAAAAAGAAACACTCTTCTTTAACCATGAAAATAGCGCTGGCTCCTAGCTCACAACCTCCAAAGTAGTATCGGCAAATCATCACCAAATGAGCCTGGAGAGACCTGTGTTCAGAACATCTGGAGAGCTTTATTGTTTAATTCAGAATCCTGAAATCACCCATCAAACCCTAAGAACCCCCCGGGGAGCTGGGGGGTTGGGGGGGGTGTCTTTTCAGTTTGCTGCCAGGTGTGGAAATCAGTGTCTACACAACCTGGGAACTCAGGAGAGATCCTTCACCAGAGGAAGTGCTGCTTATCCTCACGGAGATGTTGAGGTGTGGGCAGGAGGGGGTGGGGGGGCGGTGGAGATCAAGAAAAAAGAATGGGGGAGGGTGGGGAAATCGGGCTGGAAGCCTCTTCAGTATTCCATATTTATTAAAATATTACACACACGATCAGCGGTCACTGAGCTAACAGACCAGGACTTGGTTTTTGTGTGTTTTTTTTCAACTTTAGGATGGTGATTTAAAACAAGGATTCTAAGGAAAAAGAAAATAAGGCTTAGCCATTAACTGATGTATCAGTCAGAGATACAGCACTCAAGGGGAGAAACCAAGCCATCAACCTAACGCCCGGGGGCCCAGAAGGCATGGCCGGTGCTCGCTGGGCCGCGCTCACCTCTCCCGGTCCTTCTCCAGGGCTTCCTGCCCGGCCTGCTCGCTGCCAGCGGCCCGGGCGCAGCGCCTCTGCAGCGCGGAGTGCCTCCTCTCCAGCCGGGCCACCGCGCGCTCCAGCGCCTCTCGCTGCTGCTGCTCTCGGGACTCCAGGATCTCCTTCTCCTTCCGCCTCACCTTCTCCTCTTGCCGGGCCACGTTGGCCGTGAACTCGAAGGTGGCCTGCAGCTTCTGCAGCTGGCTGGCGCTGGCCTGGTACTGCGCGAGCTGCTCTTCCTTTTCTTCCATCTCTTTCTCCACTAGGTACAAAGTGTTGTCCAGGTCGAGAGGACCTCGATCGAGGATCTCACGGACTCTCTGCTTCTCCTCCGACAGCCTGGGCAAATGCTGCTGCAGGAGGTCCTGGAGCTGACGCTTCTTACACTGCAGCCTGCCCTCTGCCGGCTGCGTCCGCTCCACCACTCCGGCCGCCCAGAGGATGTCCGCGCCACCCTCCTCCTCCTTTTCCGACCCCCTCAATTCTTCCTGGCTGCCAGATGGTACGCGCTCGCGGAGGAATTCCCAGTCCTCCTCCACCTCCCGTTTCAGGAGGTCCTTCTGCTGCACCAGGTCCTTTTCCATGTTGGCCAGCGTGGCCAGCTGCCTTCGCTTGAACTCTAAGAACCGCAGCTGCGCCTGCTCGAGCTCCGGGCTGTCGCCGCCCCCCTCGGCCCCGGCCTCCCTGGCACGCAGGAGAGCGGCGCGGATGCCCTCCAGGTGCCGGCGCTCCTCGGCTGCGCGCTGCACCTCCCCGTGCTGCGGCGGCCGCAGCAGCTGCTGCTTCGCGCGGAGCTGCGCCTCCAGCTGCGCCACGCGCAAGACCTGCTCCCGCTCCTGCTCCTCCAGCCGCTGCTTCTCCTGCTCTAGCTTGGCGTACTGCTCCTCCTTTTCCCTCTTGAGTCGCTCCAGCTCCTGAAATATCTGAACCTTCTCGGCCTTCTCGTGGCTGTTGAGTTCCTGCAGGCGCTGGAGCTCCTCCTGGACACGCAGGAAGCGTTCCTCCTCCCGCTGCTGCTTCTGCAGCTCCGTCTCCTGCTGCTCCCGCTGCCTCGCCTCCTCGAAGCGCTCCTTCTCGGCCAGCAGGTCCCTGAGCGTGCTCTCCAGGTGCGAGCTGCGCCGTTTGAGGCTCTCCTCCTGCTTTCGGATCTGCTGCTGCGCCATCTCCGTCTCCTGGCGCTGCGTCTCCACCTCCTGCTGCATCCGCTCCAGCGCCGCCTTGTCGGATTTCTGCTTCTCCTCCATCTCTTCTATGAGTTTTCTGAAACGTAAAGCGGTGATGGATCATTATTTGATCACTAGCTCCACATGCTGCTCTGACTTCTCCCTGAACTGATACATCCTGGAAATGGGCGTACACTGCACACCCTTCACTAAAGTTTTAAGAAAGACTGAGAACAACATTTTCCTTTTAATATCCGGTGGCCTGCTGTTTAATTTTTTTACTCTGTAACTGTCCAACATATCATTTGCCTAATCTTCTCAAGTAGCCTCTGATATCATTTCTTTGTATTGCCTATAAGCATAATGTGTTATGCATGATATAATTTTAAAAGACCCCTGAGCTCAAAGAGAAAGAGCCGTGCCCAATTTAAATTTAAATGTGAATAATTCTATTCAGCCCAGTGGCTAAAACTCAGTGGAAATTCGGTGACAAAATGACATTAAATAAAAATGCTTATGCTGTCCTCAACTCATCAGGGTCAAATATCAAAGTCAACATAATCAACATTTCATTGTTCCAGGTCAAATAACTACACGCTGTTGAGCATTTAATCACTAGTTTAGGACAAATGGCAATCACCAAATGACCCAAAATATTAGTTTATTAATGCATAACATTGAAAATAATGGCAATCTCCATTAAAATACTTAAATGCATGATTCCAGGGGCTACATGTCATGCGTCTGAGAGAGCAAAGGGTGCCCACTGAGTGCTAACTCAGTGTTCCAAGGTTGGGAGGGATGGCCTCTAGAGCAGGAGTGTGGGTGCACGGTCTCTCTCCTGACCCACCCAAGCCCTATCTTACATGATGCTGGGAGCTAAACCAATTCATCTGTAACCTCCAGACTCCACGTTCCAGGAAATAAATATCCAGGGTACAGATTTTCTGTGGCCTTACTTTCTATGCTAGTATCTGTCGGTTCATTTCTTGGCTTGTTATATAGAACAGAAAAAAAAAATACAGCTTTTTCAAAGAATTATATTCAGAACATATTAAAAAACCGTCTCCAAATCAATTAAATAACCACACACACATGTCTGCACACAGGTGCGTGCACACACAGACACACCTCAAAAGAAAAGGGAGCTGAGAACATGCAGAGGTGGAGTAAAGAAGGTTGTAGAAATGGCCAATCACCGTTAAGGAAAGATGTTTAAAAAGTGAGAAGGCATAAGAAGGGGAATTGCCATTCTTTTGGCTTTTTTAAAACTCAGGGGATATTATTAAGGAAGATATACTTTTTAGTTAAATTTGACTACATCTATTATTTGAAGTATTACATTTAATGAGTGTAGTAAATTTGCCTACTGACTTATTTCCTCTCATAAGTATTTGAAGATGAACTATTTTAAAAAATTCAAACATTGAGACTGTCCTGGTGGTCCAGTGGGTAAGACTCTGCACATCCCAATGCAGGGGACACAGATATTCCCTGGTCTGGGAAGTAAGATCCCATGTGCTGTGTGGCATGGCCAAAAAAAAAAAAAAATTAGTAATTAAAAACAATTAAAAATTCAAACATGAAGTAAAATTAATCAGCTAAAGAAAATTGACTTACAGTCATCAGATGTGTAAATGGATGGACACTGAGCCAGAGGGGAACGACACAGACGCAGCTGAAGTCAGTCTAAGACACCAATACAGGCACCCACCCCTATGTGGTGTTAGTAAGACTCCATACCACGTGGCTTACCTTTTACTTTCTAATTTCTCAAGCTCTTCACGCTGCTGCCGCTCAAATTCAAGTCTAAGAAAATCAAATGAAAAGCAAGTTACTTTTCTGAAAGTGCTTTTTTTACTCTTTCTTTCTCTCCAAAGTGCATCAGTTTGTCAAGCATGATTTTTAATCATTGTGGATTAGCAAGTTTAAAACATATTCTCTGCTCTATAACTATGATTAGAAATTAGACATACTTTGGGGTGCTTGAATTCAGGTCAAGAAGGAACACACTTTACTTGAAGAAAAGGAAACAGAAAACACTATATGAAAGTCCATATAGTGGAAACACTTCCACTGTATGGAAGAAGCAGAGTTAAAGACGACTTCTAAATGAGAAGCATGCTGACTCCATGCAGTTTAGTCACAGATTAGTACAAAAAAATGAAGAATCTCTACCTTAGACAAATGGGTCCTTTTATAGGGAAAAAACTGTCAGGGAGGTAGAGAAAGAGAGCACAGACATCAATTAAGGTTAACTGGGGAAACATCACAAGAAAAGCAGTAAGATACTTAATAGCCAAGTGTCATGCACAAATTGAAACGGCTTTTCATACGTATCACATTTCCCAACCACTTCTTCAAGCAAATACTCCAAAGAGTTGGCTGTTAGGTTTTGCACATTTCCCAGGATAATTATAGTGCTAATAATAACTAAGCACCAATAATAACTGCCCACAAAAGTCAAATTTATACTTTTTACTACTTTATAGACGGTTCTACTGTATACAGGAGGATCTTGAGAAACCTACAATCAGCAATTATTTGATACAGCATCTCCTGGGGGCTACAGAGATGATGAATAGATTGACCACAGTGGTAGGAAAATAAAGGGAGCAAGGTCACTGGGCAATTTAAAACTCATTAAAATATGGATGACAAAAGTTGATTTCTTCTCAAATAACTAGCTTGAATTACTTCCAGGTTGCATTATACTTTTTAAACAGCATGAACTGCAATTGTTAAACTTACACCTTTTCTTGTTGTGGGGGATGGCAGATACAGCCAAAAAGCGACACTATAGAAAAATTCATTGTCAACTGTTGTCCTTGGATAACATGCAAATCCAGGTTGGCAACAGTTACCTTTACGACGAGCTAATGAAATTTCAAACAGGTCTGTCACCAGCTGAATTTGGGTTACAACTGAGAGTAAGATGTCTCAGGGGCAGCGGTGGGGGGGGGTGGGGGGCAGAACTGATGCTGTGCTGAGCGGTTTACACATTTGCTTACTCTGCCTTCCAGCAAATCCTGAAGACAGCACACAGCATAAACCCATTAACATATCAGGAGCCCAGAGCTCAGAGATGGGAAAGAACTTGTCCAAGATCAGGAGGGAAAGACATGGAGGAACCAGGACTTGAACCCACAACAGCCTGCTTCCAAAACATGGTAATTCATTTATTTTATGAGCAATGCTTCCAGTTAATGATGCATAATAAAAATATTAAATCCTTCATTGAAACTTATCATTTAGGTCTATATTTACTTTTCTGTCAAATGAAAATGATCTGTAGATTATAGGTACTGCCATCCATGAGAAGTCAATCATAAATCTATATGAAGAGTGTCTGCCAATTTCCAAGCCTTATCTACATGCCATTACACTTAAGTAGAGGCAGGGCTTCATTAAAGTTCACGTATGATCATTCTTTTTATATAATTGTGAACAGATCCTTGGGAATGATTCCTAGTATGAGACTTCAGTACAGCTTAGCCTTCTTAGAGGCAGAGTCAAAAAAAAAAAAAAATCACTGGCTAAAACACTTTCAAAATCTGAGGATTTTCCTTGAATTGTCTTTATTCTCAATTTTTATTTTCTGTGAACACTGGCTCAATGTGATCATCAGCAGACAACAGGCTCTCCTCCGACAATGTCACAAAAGGACGGTCATAAGCCAAATGCTGCTCTGAGAGGTTTGAATGAAAACCTGTCACAGGACGTAGGAACTTCCCTGGAGTTTCAGAGGTTAAGAGCCTGTCCTTACGGTGCAGGGGGCATGGACTTGAGCCCTGGTGGAAGAAGGAAGATTGCACGTGCCCTGCGTGTTGAGGCCTGATAGAGGCCATGACTAAAACAGGCTGGAGCAGGCATCCCGGAAACAGCCGAGACACTGCCCAGGCGGGATCAAAATTAATTACCCCCGACGGGAGGACTCAGCCTGTCAGCATGCTTCCCATAGCCTGGTCTGTGCCAATCAGGACGGGGATAGAAATCTCCTAAGAAAGCCCGTGCGCGCAAAAATCTAGCCAATTAGTAGATGCAAAGAAACCCTTGTAACCAATCCAACCTTGCCAATTCCCTGTCTTTGTCCTAAACCTATCAATACTACTGTAATCCAGGGCTCGGGGCTCTGGCTTTATTCCACTGTGTTGGATGTGGTCAGGGCCCTGGCTCGAGCTAGCAATAAATTCCCTTTTTGTGTTTGCATTGCCGTGGATGTCTTGTTTTCTCAGCTGTGGGGACTTGAACTGCGGGCATAACATTTGGGGCCTCGTCCGGGATCCCCTGACTGAGAAGAACATCTTCCAGGCATAAGGGAAGCCTCACTAGGAGGAAGTATATCTGGACGCCGGCATCAGGTCAGGGGGCGAAAGAGTTGCTCGGCCAGCATAAGTCCGAGGCCCAGCATTCGAGCTGGAAGGCAGCTGGTTCTGTGAGCCGTTCTGTAAAGGAACGGGGGAAAACGTTTCTCCCGATCCTGAGTCTGGTGGGCAGTGGACACCCTTCGGTAAGGTAACTTTGGGGAACAGGACAACAGCAACCCGGGATAAACCTAGTTCAGTGTTTTCGGCCAATATTTGTTCATCTACTGTCTGTCGCTCGTCTCTGTGAGCCGGCGCCGTGCTTGCTTTTTGTGTGCTTATTGTGGGTGTTGCCGTCATGGGTCAGAGTTATTCTACACCACTATCCGTAATGACTGACCATTTTTCCGATTTTAAGTCCAAGGCTCAGAATCTATCAATGCTAGTAAAAAAGAGCAAGCTAAGAACCCTATGCTCATCTGAATGGCTGACATTTCAGGTCGGCTGGCCACCAGAGGGAACTTTCGGCCTGCTGGTCATCTGCGCTGTTAAAGAAAGAATAACGGCTCCTGACCCTCGGGGCCATCTGGACCAAGCTCCTTACATCCTGGTCTGGGAAAATTTAGTAGAAGACCCTCCAGTTTGGCTGAAACCCTTTATTCACAACCCCCCCAGTGCTTCTGTTCCACAGGCCCTGGTCGTGGAGGCCCCCCAGGAAGAAGACCGTGAGGCACGGGAGAGCCAGAAGAAACTGATACTCCAGGAATCTTCTCTATATCCTAGTCTGATTGATTTAGACACTGAAATCTCGCCTCCCCCATATATCCCGCCACCCTTGCTCCCGCAGGTACCTCAGGTGTCGTCCGGAGAACAAAGGGGGAACTCAGAACCCTCGTCTCCGCAGCGGCGGGGGGGGGCAGCCCAGGGAACTCGCGGAAGGACCCGAGGGGGCAGAGACTCGTCTGACTACAGGAGCCAAGAGGCCCCTTCGTCCACGTTCCAGCGCTTCCTGTCCAGGTCAGGCCAGCAAATCCTGACAGGGAACGGAACTACCAATACTGGCCTTTCTCTACTAGCGACTTATGTAACTGGAAAGCTCAAAACCCCTCTTTTTCTGAAAAACCCCAAGGCCTTATTGATCTTTTAGACACTATCCTGTTTACTCACAATCCTACTTGGGATGATTGTCAGCAGCTGTTACAGGTGCTTTTCACCACGGAGGAACGGGTGCGAATTCTGTCGGAAGCACAGAAACATGTTCCTGGAGCGGATGGGAGACCGACCATGCAGCCCCACCTAGTGGAGGAAGGGTTTCCTTCCATGCAGCTGAACTGGGACTTTGAACACGCTGAAGGTAGGGAGCGTCTCCGAGTGTACCGTCAGACTCTCATGGCCTCCGGTCAGCCGCCAGGAAACCCACGAATTTATCGAAAGTAAATCTGATTAGACAAGAGCCGAAGGAGAGCCCGGCAGCCTTCTTAGAAAGGTTAATGGAAGCCTTTAGGCAGTATACACCCATGGACCCCCAGGCTGATGAGTCACGCGCAGCAGCTCTGTTAGCTTTCGTGAACCAGGCAGCTCCAGATATCAGGAGGAAGTTGCAGAAGATAGAAGGGCTGGGGGAACTGCCAATACAGGATCTGGTGAGGGCAGCTGAAAAAGTGTTTAATAACAGAGAGACCCCTGAGGAGAGGGAGGAACGGGTTAGACAGGAAGAAAGAGAATATGAGGAACGGATTAGATGGGAGGAAAGGGAATATAGGGCTGAAGAAAACCGGAGAAATCAGAAAGAGCTGGCTCAGATCCTCTTTGCGGGGACGAGAAAGGGGCCCGAAGCCCCGAGAACTAAAGACACCCAGTCGGGAGGAAAGGAAAAACCAGCCAGACCTGCCCTAAAGAGAGACCAATGCGCGTACTGCAAAGAGCAGGGATACTGGGAAAATGAGTGCCCCAAGAGAGATCTGAAGAGAAAGACTGTGAGAAAGGAGGAACCTTCCCCAGGGACCCACGTCTTATACGCAGGGGAAGATAGTGATTAGGGGGTCAGGGCCCGGCACCTCTCCCCAAGTCCTGGGTAACTATTAATGTGGAGGGGAAACCGGTCGGCTTCATGGTGGATATGGGAGCCCAATACTCAGTTCTCAATCAAAACTTTGGGCCAATGTCCAAAAAGACTAGCTTGGTCCAGGGAGCCACCGGGACAAAGAGATATTACTGGACTACTAAACGAAAAGTGGACTTGGGAGCCCAATGGGTGTCCCACTCATTTCTGGTGATCCCAGAGTGTCCGGCCCCTTTATTAGGAAGAGACCTATTCACTTTGACTCTGGGGGGATATCAGTCATAGACGGGCTTGGACAACCAATTCATGTTTTATCCCTGGCACTGAGAGATAAATACAGACTATATTCACCAAAGCCCCCTGTAGCTGTGGATCCTGCTATGCAACAGTGGATTCAGAAATACCCTCTGGCCTGGGCAGAGACAGCGGGAGTAGGACTGGCTAAACAAAGACCTCCCATTGTTGTTGAATTAAAAGCAAATGCTACTTCTGTGAGGGTGAAACAGTATCCCATGAGCCAGGAGGCCCGGCAAGGAATCATGCCACACATCCAGTGACTCCTAAAGGCAGGAATTCTCAAAAAGTGCCGGTCCCCATGGAATACTCCCCTATTACCTGTGAAAAAGCCCGGGGGAACAGACTATAGACCAGTCCAAGATCTTCGTGAAGTCAACAAACGGGTGAGTGACATTCATCCCACTGTCCCTAACCCATATACCCTCCTGAGCAGCTTGTCACCAGACTATGTTTGGTATACAATCTTGGACTTGAAAGATGCCTTTTCCAGTTTGCCTCTGGCTCCCCAGAGTCAGGAGATCTTCGCATTTGAATGGACTGACGAGGACAGCCAAACTGTGGGGCAGCTGACCTGGACTCGCCTTCCACAGGGATTCAAAAACTCACTGACGTTGTTCAGTGAGGCTCTGGGCGAAGATCTCTGTGAGTACAGAACCAGCCACCCCGATGTTGTTCTGTTACAGTATGTAGATGACCTCATGCTGGCCGCTACTACTAAAGAGGTATGCCTAAAAGCTACAGGAGATCTCCTCCAGACTTTGGGGACACTGGGGTACCGGGCAAGTGCGAAGAAGGCCCAAATTGCTAGACAGGAAGTCATTTATTTGGGATATAAAATAAAACAGGGGCAGAGATGGTTGACTCAGGCTATGAAAGAGAGAGACTGTTCTACGGATCCCCGAGCCAACGACTCCCCAGCAGGTGAGGGAGTTTGTAGGGACGGTTGGGTACTGCAGGCTATGGATTATGGGGTTTGCTGAAAAGGCCCGACCTCTATATGAAGGAAGCAGAGAAAACAGAGACTGGACTTGGACTGAGCCAATGAGGCGGGCATTTCAGGAACTTCGACAGGCGTTACTGGAAGCCCCAGCCCTTGCTCTTCTGGACCCAGCTAAGCCGTTTCAACTGTTTGTGGATGAAAAGCAGGGAGTAGGAAAGGGAGTCCTGATGCAGCAATGGGGACCGTGGAGACGGCCTGTGGCATGTCTCTCTAAACGACTGGACCCAGTAGCTGCGGGATGGCCACCCTGTCTCCGTATCGTTGAGGCCACTGCTCTCCTTGTCCATGAGGCTGAAAAGCTGACTTATGGACAGAGCCTCCTGGTCTACACTCCTCGTGCCATAGAGGGGATCCTCAAACAGCCAGCGGGTAAGTGGATTTCTAACGCTCGCTTAACCCACTACCAGGCCCTGCTGCTGGATGCTCCCCGAATATCTTTTCAAACACCTTGTTTTCTGAACCCTGCCACTCTGCTGCCCATCCCGGAGGAGGACGGGCCCGTCCATGACTGTGTTGAAGTGTTAGCTGAGGTAACCACCATACGAAGAGACCTCAGCGACATACCATTAAAGGACAGTGAGCTGGTATGGTTCACGGATGGGAGCAGTTTTATAAAGGATGGACAGAGAAAAGCGGGGGCAGCCATAGTAGACAACACTGGGAGGGTCATCTGGGCTGAGGCCTTGCCCCCTGGAACATCCGCCCAAAAAGCAGAACTGATAGCTGTGATACAAGCACTAGAGAGGGCGAAAGGAAAAAGAGTCACTAATTACACTGAGAGCTGATATGCATTCGGCACTGTGCACATTCAAGGCCCCATATATAAAGAGCGGGGGCTCTTGACGGCGGAGGGAAAAGAGGTTAAAAACGTGCCTGAGATTCGCAGACTCTTGGCAGCGGTCCACTTGCCCCGGGCAGTGTCCATAGTGCATATCCCCGGACACCAGAAAGGAGAGGGTGCCAGGGCCCGAGGCAACCATGCTGCCGATGCAGCAGCCCGTGAGGCAGCTGCTGGAGACCACGAAGCCCATATACTGACTGTGGGATTGCCACCGCCGGGGATGGGAACACTCCCCCCAAGCCCCATATACTCCCCCTCTGATTTGAGCTGGGTGCAAGATAATACCACCCATCCTGCTGGCAAAAACGGATGGTATCAGGACCAAGATGACAACCTGTTGCTCCCTGCCGATCTGGGCAGGCATCTCTGTATCCATTTACATCAAACCACCCATTTGGGAGAAAAAAAGACTTTGACACTCCTACAAACGGCACAGCTGTGGTTTCCCCAACAGAAGAAAACCATCCAGGATATAGTCCGCACCTGCAAGGCCTATCAGATGATGAGACCGGGAAAAGGACAGCACGCAGGTGTAAGATATCGGGGGGAAAGGCCACGACATCATTGGGAGATAGATTTCACTGAGGTAAGACCAGGCAAGTATGGGTATCGTTACCTGCTAGTTTTGGTTGATACGTTTTCCCAGTGGGTAGAAGCTTACCCCACTAAAAAGGAGACAGCAGTAGTGGTGGCTAAGAAACTCCTAGAAGAGATTATACCTAGGTTTGGGCTGCCGGTATCTATAGGCTCTGAAAATGGACCTGCATTTGTGAGTAAAATTGTGCGGGGACTGGCCTCAGCCCTGGGGACCGGCCTCAGCCCTGGGGACCAAATGGAAGTTACATTGCGAGTACAGTCCCCAGAGCTCAGGACAGGTAGAAAGAGTGAATCGGACCCTAAAAGAAACTTTAACAAAACTGGCAATTGAGACTGGCGGGGACTGGGTGACCCTCCTTCCCTTCGCGCTTTTTCAGGCGCACAATACCCCCTATAAACTAGGTCTGACTCCCTTTGAAATTGTATATGGAAGTCCACCCCTCATTTGTCCAGTGTCTGAAGGAAAGAGTAAACCACCTTTCGTTACGTGCCTTCCAACAGGAGATGCTAGCTTTGAGTAAGGTGCATAAACATATCTGGTCACTGATACGGAAAATTTATGAGAGCCAGAATGAAGGGACGATCCCGTCCCATGATATAGGACCGGGGGATTGGGTTTGGGTCAAGAGACATCAGTCAAAGACTTTGGAACCAAGATGGAAGGGCCCTTATGTTGTTCTCCTTACCACCCCTACTGCCCTCAAGGTGAACGGAATTGGACCCTGGATACACTGCAGCCACGCATGGCGGGCCACCCCCAAAGAACAAGAGAAGGCCCAAAGAGAATGGAAGCCGATACTGCATCCCTCCAATCCCTTAAAATTGAAACTCGCCCGGCAGCAGGTCTTGGACGGATCAACCTGACTCTTCTGATAATAGCCACCTTCCTGGACCCCGGGACCATCAGCGCTAACCCTCATCAACCAATGAACCTGACTTGGATGATTCTGAGTGCAACTATGGGAAAAGTAATTAACTCCACCTCGGCCATTCATCCCCAAAACACCTGGTGGCCAGACCTGGAGTTCGACCTCTGTCTTTTGGCCGCAGGATCATGGGACATCGGCAACTGGGAGGTAAAGACGCCCGGCAAGCCTGAATGTGGGGCTGGCATTATTAGGTGTAATACTCGACCCCCCACTAACTCAGGGCCTGGGTACAGCCACTTCATCCAACGGGCAAACTTGAGGAAAACACCCTTCTATGTGTGCCCTGGAGGAAGACGGGACCGGGTGACCGTCAATAACTGCGGGGGGGCTAATGAGTTTTATTGCGCCAATTAGGGATGTGAGTCAATGGGGACAGTCCATTGGGAGCCCCCTATTCGTGGGGACTTGATTACCTTGGGTTGTGTTCCGGGGCCCACTGGGCTAACTGGGGGGACATAGAAGGGGGTCCCTTATAACTGGGCCTTGCATGAATTTTCTTTGCAACCCGGTAAGGCTCAAATTCTCAACTGAAGGGAAGAGGTTCCCTGGTTGGGGAGCCAGACAATCCTGGGGCCTTCGGTTATATCAGTCAGGATATAACAGTGGGTTGCTGTTCACCGTCAGGTTATAAGTAGGACCCATACAGATCGGTCCAACTCGGGGCATAGAGCCCAATTCAGTCCTAGTGCCACGAGAGGCTACCCATGCTCCCATTCAGCCTGCACACCCCCTGCCTGAGCACCCACCCAAACGCCTTCCGGGCCCTACGTTACTAATACAAGCAACTCACCTCCAGTTAGCCATATGGGACCTAGCATTAAAGACGAGCAAGACCCATTATTTAATATGATAATCAACTCCTATCGGGTTCTAAATTCCACACGCCCGGATCTGACTAGCAGTTGCTGGTTATGTTATGACATCAAACCCCCTTATTATGAAGGTATAGCTGTCCCAGGAAGTTACAGTCCAACCCAAAACCACGCAGCTTGCCGATGGCAGCAGAAAGGAAACGCCAGATTAACCCTCCAACAAGTAACCAGGTGGGACCTTTGCATAGGAAATGTCCCCCAAACCTACCAACACCTCTGCAAATCTATAAATTCTACAGTGACAAACAGGTACCTGGTGCTTCCCCAGGACAATTTGTGGGCCTGCTCCACAGGCTTAGCCCCTTGTGTTCACGGGCGGGTGTTAAATAACTCCAAAGATTTCTGTGTATTGGTACTATTAGTCCCCCGACTGTTCTATCACTCCAATAATGAAATCCTCCCAAAACTAGAGGCTTCACACCAGTCTAAGAGAGAGCCAGTCTCAGCCTTAACCCTTACAGTCCTACTGGGGTTAGGGGCAGCCGGGGCCGGAACTGGGATATACTCTTTAATAATGCAGAATCAACACTATTCTAGCCTAAGAGCAGCCATTGATCTTGATATCAAAAGATTAGAAAGCTCAATCAGCCACCTTGAGAAGTCCCTTACTTCACTATCAGAAGTGGTTTTGCAGAACAGGAGGGGCCTAGATTTGATCTTCCTGCAACAAGGCGGATTATGTGCGGCCTTAGGAGAGGAATGTTGCTTCTATGCAGACCACACTGGGGTGGTGAGAGAGTCTATGGCAAAAGTGAGAGAAGGATTAGCACTGAGCAAGAGAGAGCGAGAAGCCCAGGAGGGATGGCTCGAGTCCTGGTTCCATCAATCTCCTTGGCTAATGACACCAATTTCTACCTTGCTCGGACCACTCATTATACTCCTACTCATTCTTACCATCGGCCCATGTATTTTAAACAGATTAATAACCTTTGTAAGAGAACGTGTCAGTACAGTTCAGGTAATGGTATTAAGACAACAATACCAGGCAGTGAATGGAGAGGAGGATTCCTCTCCGTGATCAAAGGACAAGGGGGGAATGTTGAGGCCTGATGGAGGCCATGACTAAAATAGGCCAGAACAAGCATCCCGGAAACAGCCGAGACACTGCCCAGGCGGGATCAAAATTAATTACCCCCGACGGGAGGACTCAGCATGCTCCCCGTAGCCTGGTCTGTGCCAATCGGGATGGGGATAGAAATCTCCTAAGAAAGCCTGTGCGCAGGAAAATCTAGCCAATTAGTAGATGCAAAGAAACTCTTATAACCAATCCAACCTTGCTAACTCCCTGTCTTTGTCCTAAACCTATCAATACTACTGTAATCCAGGGCTCGGGGCTCTGGCTCTATTCCACTGTGTTGGATGTGGTCAGGGCCCTGGCTCGAGCTAGCAATAAATTCCCTTTTTGCGTTTGCATTGCCATGGATGTCTTGTTTTCTCAGCTGTGGGGACTTGGACTGCAGGCATAACACTGCGGTGCGGAAAAAACAACAACACACAACAACCAACCCCTCTCACAGGACAGTTCACAACTCGCAGGTGCTGAGCGTGCTGTGCCCTCGAACCTCTGCAGGCCTCATCCTCACTTGATAAACCAGGAAACTGAGGCCTGGAGCACCCAAGTAGCAGAGGGAGGCCCTGAACCAACTTGATACTAAAATCTGTGCCAACCTCTGCAACTGTTGGTAACTGCAGGTCTCCAAGGGTCGTAACATGTGAGATTTGGCATCTTCTTCTTCAGGCTGACACTCAGCACCTACGTGTTTCACTGAGCCCAGTGCCAGGTGCTGTGCAAGGCACAGGGGATACAGTGTCTCAGAAGGGAGCTGTGGCCCCTGCCCTCACGGGGCTTCCAGTCTGTAAGGGACAATGGGGTAAAAACAGGAAGTGCTCCCAGTGAGTCACGCGCCAGAGTGAGGAAGGACAGGGTTACCATATAACAAACAGAGCAGGTGCAGATCTCAGAATTTAGCAGGATGAGAATCAAGGCAAGACTCTCATGGGAATTTCCACCTAGGCTATGAGTCTTCCTCAAGATGATGAAGAAACTCAGGAAAAGCTTCATAAAGCCAAGCCTTGGCTTCCTGGGTGGGGCCGGGGTGGCGTGGGGGGCACATGGAGGGAGGCAAGATCCAAAGTTCAATGGGAGTACAGAAACTACAGGGTGCAGGGCCTAAGAAGTTATATTGAGGACTCTGAATTTGACCCTAAAGATGGTGGCAGAAAAGTATCTTGGAACAGGGTTGTTGGAGAGCCCACAGACGACAGGTGAGAGGAGAAGCCAAGAAATAGATCAGGAGGCCAGTGCCATCATGGATACAAGAGATGACAGAGGCAGGACCCAACATAATTGGGGTAAAGAAGTGCTGATATCTTCCGATACGCAGTCGTCAAGGTGACAGAACCTGGCAGTCGGCTGCATTGTGCCGGGAGCTGTGATGGGAAAGAAAGAATCAAAGACGGTTCCTGGCAGGGTCACACAGTGGGTGGGGAGGCAGAGCATTACAGCCAAGAGGTTGCACTCAAAGGTCAGTTGGTCTGAATACAAAGGCTGGTGGTCCGGAGGCTAAGCATGATTTATTTAACCTTGGATGCTTAATTTGCACAGACTTAGAAGAAAATAATAGGCGTCCCCTCAAAGGAGACAAACACCCATCCCATCAAACAAGACAGTTCATATGAAATATCTGCAGCGTGCCTGCGCATAGTAGGTGCACAAGTCTGCCTCTCGTCCATGACCTGAGACAAGGAGAAGCCCAGTGGGGAAGGGGAGAAGCAGCGGGCGGCCATGGCTGTGCTCACAGCGGTGCAGGTGGGGGGCGCTCAGCATCCACAGAAGAGTCAGGCCACACCCCGTCTCTCACCACGGCCCCGTGAGCTAGGTGCCATCTTTCCCCCGCTTCACACGCGAGAAGTGAATCAACTGACTCCAGAGGCCACCGTTTGTCTCTATTCTGCCTTCAAGAAAGGAAGCTCAGTTTTACATGTATTGAATCTAATGGTTCCAGGATTAACCAAACTGAGCTGTCCAGCAAGCAGGGGGAATACAGAGATCTGATACTTGGAGCCTTCTCAAGAACGGAGACACAGACCTGAGATTCACCAGCATCCAGGCGGGAAGGGAGCAGAGATGGACGGGGTTACCCAGGACACAGGTGTGGAATGAGACAATACCCGTGAACCATCTGCAGAGCGCCTGTACACAGGAGGGGCACAAATCTGCTTCCCGTATGTGATCCCCAGAGACAAGGAGGAGCCCAGTGGTGGCCACCACAGACACGGCAGCGACCGGCGGCGAAGGAGGGGCCCTCCAGGCTGAAGATGAGCGGTCAAAGACAGAGAGAGAGAAGACCCCTCGATAAATAGCGATTTCCATTTCCTCGAAATTAAGAGTTAAATAGATAAAGATGCTCAGTCTTAAACTTCTAAATAGTCTGTGGAGAGAGTCATAATTACAAAGTCAGGAACTATATTTTAAACATGAGGTGATATCAGCTGTTGCTGGTACTGTTTGGCTTCTATTAAATATTACATATTTACTCATCATACTTTAAAAATGCACCTTTTTCCATAATCAATGATAATTATTTCAAAGAGCAAAACCTCAACAGACTGTAAAATATAAATGTTTGTTAATATCAAGGAAAGAGTATCTACTGTAATTGTACTTTAATATGGCTTCATTTTAAATAAGTATAATTCACTAACTTGCTTTACGGGAATTATCTTGGCCCCAAATGGTAATTTCCTAAATGTTATAATTAAAAGGAAAATCACAAAAGGATATAATTTTTGCAGCTGTTTTTAGTGTTTTTAAATGACAGTTGGAAGTACACACACCATGTTAGGGCCAGCATACAATCCATCTGATGAGACATGACCTCTTTTGTGCATTAAAAGACATCTAGCATTTGGAGACATCACTGCACATCTTGCGAATTATATCCCTGTTATTACTGACAATGAAAACACAAGGGGGTGGGAATTTCTCCATTCATACCATTACACTGAAAGTGAGACTGTGATTATCAAGAGAGAAAAAAGAAAAAAAGAAAATTTTTAATGCTTTAAAATCAGTGGCCATGAGTTTGATACCTCTCATTTCACTTTCTGAAAGGAGAAAAGTGGCCACTGCGGCCCAGTCAACACTTGAGTGGCAGTTGCAGGGGGAAGTGGGCGGGACATGGATGCTGAGCTCAGACCAGGAGGGAGCGCTCACCCCACGAGGGAGACGAGCCGAAGGGGAGGCAGCCCCTCGTACAGGAGGTACGAGAACAGGCAAGGGAAAAGTTCTTGGTCAGTGGGGAGGCCGGGCTTTTTCCTATGTGACTTGCAGGTTATCATCAAATCCAGGCATGACCTCACGGGTGGTCAGTCCGTGAAGGTGCCCAGGGCCCTGCACTCATGTGATGCTCTGCTATCATCATCCTGAAATTCTTAATAATACATTTCATTATGCACTGAGCACTGCAAATTATGCAGCTGGTTCTAATCAAGCATATGTCATTTTTGAAAGAATCTCTGTCTGCTCTGTTGCCAGACAGATGTTTGGACCCAGTCCAGAGGTAAGGGATAAATGGAAAGGTGCTGGAAAGAACCAGTGTAGAAGGTTCCCTTCTCCTACATCCTTACAAGGGACTAGATTTTGACCACAACCACAATGGGTCCTATAGTGGTTCAGCCCAGAACGGCCAATCTTCTCACTACCCTTCCACCCTCGGGAACGCCCTTCCAGCCAGTCTCAAATCACCATGAAAGAGAAAGTGAAGCCGCTCAGTCATGTTTGACTCTGCGACCCCATGGACTATAGCCTACCAGGTTCTACTGTCCATGGGATTTTCCCAGCAAGAAAATCACCATAGAGAAAGCAAATCCCACGGAGATTAGGGGATCTGAAGACTAGGGTTTGGATTTGGGTGTGAGAGTTTGCGCAGGTCCCATCCAACTATTTCCCTGACCTTGAGAACCCTGTCATTCAAGATGTTCTTTAAAGGCTGAGCAGAAACCAGATGCTACCCCAAGGGAGGCAAAGGGAAACTCTTGAAAGAAGAACCTGGCCCTTCTTCCAGACTAGACCCTGCCTAGAGAGGCCCTGTAGTCCTTCCTATGAGCGTCAGAAAGCTGCTAGCATGAGAAAGCTGCTTGTCGAGACAACTGAAACTGCCACATCAATCACTCCTAGAGTCCCCCTTTCCCCCTTCAAATTATGCTATCCTATAGCACAGTGTTCTGTTCATACAGCTGTAATTCCAAGAGCTTACATCAACTGCACAATGCAATTTGATCTAGGAAGGTGTGAAATTAAACCCCTTTAAGGCAGACGTCGAAGATTATAGTAAAAGTAGCCCCAGGACTCTGGGAGTGGTTTTCTAATGAACTTTCAAATCCTTGGTCTACAAAGTACTAGTAAAGATTTCCCAGAAGCCAGTCTTAAGCCTTCTGTATTGCAAATGGTAAGTGCTCAAAGAAATGAAGATTGCTTTGAAAAAATAGTAAAATTTGATACCATAAGCATTTTAAGTTGAGTTTCTTTGCAGCTTATTTCTCATAATAGTGTCATAACCTGCTCTAATAAAGACAGCCAGAACCACATGTTAAACCCAGGAGGCCTACCTGATGAAACCTAAGACCACAGAATTAGAACAAAATGGGACTCAAGGGACCAAGCCATCAACCTGGCACACACCCCTGCATCCAGCTCCTGTCCTCCTGACACTGTACGGACCAGGAGACCGAGGCACGGGGAGACGCCCAAGGCGACCTCCTCTTCCCAGAAGCCAAGAGAAAAGTCCACCACTTCCTACTCCTCCTCCATCCCTGCCTCAACTCTAGAATTCTGTCTCCCCTACTCAACCAAAGCACAGCAGCCTGCACCCCAGACACAGCCTCCCAGAGTTAAAGGCGGCCCAAAGCTCCAAGAGGGACCTCTCCCCGTCAGACACGCCAGAACAGTGCGCCACAAGGCACGTCCCCGCCTTCGTTCAGCCATGCTGGTCACACACCCAACAAGCCTTTAACAAGCCCCTACTATGTGCAAGGTAGCGTCTTAGACGTACAGAACAGATGAATTGCCTTCAGGTCTTCAGAGTGAACCGTAAGGGAAATGAAATATGTGTGCATATCGATCACACGGAACGTGAGGAGCCCAAAGAGAAAGTCTCATTTTTAACAGGAGTTGGGGTGGAGGGAGGACAGTTACAGCTGCAGCGATCGGAGGAGGCTGCACCGTCTATCTGAGCGGGGCCTTCACAAATGGACAGAAGGATGATGGCCACGATGTGGGGAGAGGGGAAATGAGGTGGAAGAAAAACAGCAGGAGGGAGACAAAAGAAACAAGCAAGGCTCTGAGCACGAAGCAGAGGGGCCAGTGGTTCACGCGTCATTAGCTCACTTGATCAGCATGCTATCTGTGTCCCAGGCCCTGAGACTCTGCAGAAGGAACCAAGTCCCCGCCATCTTAAGCCTTCCATTCTTGGGGGGAAGGAGGAGAGTGAGTGAAAGTGTTAGTGGCTCATGGGCTACAGCCCTCCAGGCTTCTCTGTCCATGGAACTAGCCAGGCAAGAAAACTGGAGTGGGTTGCCATGCCCTCTTCCAGGGGAATCTTCCTGACCCGGGGATTGAACCCAGGCCTCCTGCATTGCAGGCAGATTCTTTACCATCTGAGCCACCAGGGAAGCCTCTGGGGTGGGGGGAGGTGGGTAGCTAACTAACAGTGAGACTTTCGTGTAGTAAACGCGTGAAAAAGACTGAAGTCAGGAAAGGGTGGGGGAGAGCTAAGGGAAGAGCGTGACCACGAGGATGCAGCTGGTGCCACACGTGGGGGAAGCCAGGCTAAAGACCGGAGCACACAACAAGACTAGCGTGGTGAAAGCCGACAGAACCAGGGAGCAGAGACAGAGCGAGAGCAGCTGCGGCCCAAAGGGGGCCGGGGCCCAGACCCCCCCGGGGCCGTGCAGATCTAGAGGACGGACGGAGCTTGTCCACCTGGAGGACAGAGACCACCTGAGCCGACTTGGTAACCTGAGGGCCTTCCGCAAGGCACAGAGCAGGTATTCAGCTCTCAGAGCCTGACGCTCGTTACAGAGAGTGACAGAACGCTTGGGCAAGCAGCAGACGACATCAGCCAGGGCAGAGCTCTCTGTGCCCTAAGAAATGACACCCTGCAGTGCTTCCAAACTCAAGGCGAAAATGATTAACTGCAGCAAACGCAGAAAATACAGGGGAGGAAAATACAGTAAGGCCCTTCACCATGATCACAACGTCTTGGTAAATGGCTTTCAACACCACAGGTGAACACACACACACACGAGAAACGCTTTCCTCTTCATCCATATCTTGGACAGATTTCCAAATCATGAACTAACACCCGACAACACCGTTTAATATCATGCAACCTTAGAACACAGATGCCCCATGATATCCGGGAGCAATCTCTAGGCTGGAAATGTACATGGTACATCAGTCTGATTAAACAGTTTGGTGGGATCCACATGGGGTAACCAAGGAAAAGGTTCATTTATGAAAAGAAAAGCTGTGCATATCTGTGGGTACAGAGAAAGACAGGGCAGAGGAGGGGGTCTGAACATTCGAAAAAGACCTGAAATGCACCACAGCTCCTCTGCCCTGGCAAGACACCCCTGAGGTGAAGAGCTCCGGTCTGCTTGGCCCACCTGTGCACCTTTCACAGAGTGCTAAGGGACACGACACTCACGTGCTCAACCAGGCAGGGCTTGAAACTCACGGACTGAGGGAGGTCTTGGCAGCACCTGTGATCTCAGGGTTTTCCTGTCCACCCCAGCCTGCCCCTGCCATCGCCTCTTCTAGGTCTCAAGCTTCCCATTCCTTATTTTTCTCTGACATCTCTCTCCGTCCCTCCGCTTGCTACTGTAATGTAAGCAGAAGGCACTGTCAAATGGAGAATTCCAGGGTGTGTGGATTTAGCTGATAAAATAGTAAAGCAGGGGACTTCCCTGCTGGCCCAGTGGTTAGGACGCCACACTTTCAGCGTTGGGGTGCAAGCTGGATTCCGGGTCAGAGAACTAAGATCCTGCATGCCACATGGCAAGGCCAAAAAAGAAAAAAAAAAAAGAAGAACATTAAAGCAGGAAAGATTTACACAAGCTCATTAACTGCAATGTAATAAAAAATCTGAGCTTCCTCAGTGGCTCAGTAGTTAAAAATCTGTCTGCAATGCAGGAGACTCAGCTTTGATCCCTGGGTCAGGAAGATCCCCTGGAGGAGGACATGGCACCACTCCTGTATTCTTGCCTGGAGAATCCCAAGGACAGAGGAGCCTGGTGGGCTACAGTCCATGGGGTAGCGAAGAGTTGAACGTTACTGAAGTGACTGAACACAACCAATAATTTATGGGGGCAAAATGAAGAAACAGTCCCAAAAGTCATCAGTGATGAAGCAAGAGTTACATGGTGATAGAAACATGGAAGGAAGACAAGTCTTCAGTGGCCTGGGCACAAACTTCCAGGAAAACAGTAAAACGAAAAGCCAAACATGGAGCTGTATATCAAGTGTGAGCTCAATGTTGTTTTTTAAAAATACTCTTTATAATGCATGATTACAGTACCCAGTGCACAATTAAATATATAGAGTATAAAATATAAGTAAATATTATAAATATAAACCAGTCATTATTTCCTGGTGGAAGGATTGTGAATACTTGTGATTACTTTATTCATTTCTGAATGTGTTATTTTTTGTAATAAGCATTCCAATTTATAATGAGACAAACTACCTGTTTCAAACATTTTTCTTAATCTACCCTGATTATAGCAACCGTCTTACTTCCTTTTTGCTCCTACACATTTCTAGTTCATTTCCATTCATCTCCAGCAATGATGATGACTAACCTCAGAAGATCATAAAATCTGGGGGCTGCTGATGGTGACTAAATATCTGAGGTCACTGATGTGGGACACGGCTTTTCAAGGTTAGCGTCATGATCTGGGAGAAAAGAAGGGGGCAGAGGGTCCTCCTTCGGGCACAACAATTCACACACACACAATCAACAATCTCAGAACACTTACTTAGAAGCAGGAGTGAGTTATTAAGAAAAATCAAAGCTTTCCATTAAATATACTAAAAGCATTTTACTAAATACACAGATCAAGAGCCAGCAAAGAGCTGCTCCGAGAGACACAATCTTACCGTCTATTTTAAGTGCCACCACAGGACCTCCCTGGTGGTCCAGCGGCTCAGGGTCCACGTGCCAGTGCAGTGGAGACAGGCTCCACCCCTGCTCTGGGAAGATTCCACATTAACCTGCAGCAGCTGAATCTATGCTCACAAACACTGAGCCCTCCCTCTAGAGCCGGTGAGGCTCAACTCCCGGGCGTGCACCCCTAAGCCCATGCTCCAAAACAAGAGAAGCGAGTCTAAGGAGAAGCCTCTGCACTGCAACTACAGAGGAGCCCCCACACACCACAGCTAGAGAGAGCCTGCGTGCAGCAACAAAGATCCAGAGCAACCAGAAAGTAATCAATTAAAAAAAAAAAAAAACTCACCCCAGTTGTGAACTTGTTCTTTATCTCTGACAGCAATGAAGACCCAGCACAGGCAAAATGATGGAAAATAAATAAATAAATAAAAGAAAATGCTCTGAGTGAAGAGCCAGGGAAATGAAATCTGGGTTGGGGTTGGCAGGGCCTCCCTGAGGAAGTGACATCTAAGTGACTGGGATCTTACCCTACTGCATAGCACAGGGAACTCTGCTCAACGTCACGCAGCAGCCGGGCTGGGAGGAAGACTCTGGGGCAGAATGTGTGGCTGAGTCCCTTCACTGTGCACCTGAAACTATCACGCTGCTAATCGGCTACATTCCAATATAAAATTAAAAGTACAAAAACACAAATAAACCGAGATCTTAGAGACGATGTGGGCTTTAGCACGTGAAGAGCAAATGGCCATGGGGACGAGTGGGCCAAGAAGAGGAAACGGCACGTTTCCAGCAAAGGCCTGGGAGCAACAACAGACATGTATGTACATCAGGAACCCATGACTGAATCGGCAGCAAGCTCTAATCAGATGAGTCAACCAGTTACAGACAGCGTGTGGCAGATAATCAAATTAGTACAAGATGCTGCTTCGGAGGAGAATCACGCTGCTCTGTAGGATGAAGAGGAATCCACTACCTTCCACCCTTGCCTGTAACTGCCATCCATCACTGCACAGGGCAAGTCCCTTCCGCAGCTGCCGCATAATTCAGCTTTAGATCATACAAGTACATCAATACAACAAGGGAAACAGAAATGCCGCCACTGCGCAGACAACGCGAGGCTAAAGGGACCGAATGAAGACAGATGGCGCCCGGAACTCTACAGCTCATGGAAAACAAAGGCGCTCACCATCTAAAGTGGCTCGCAGTGGAGTTACATTCCAGGACAGGAAAGAAAAAGGCTAAGTCAGCACAGACAGACCTCACTTGACCACACTTCCACAGATACTGCCTTTTTTTTCCTTAAGCAAACTGATGGTCTGTAGCAACCTTACATCGAACAAGTCAACCAGTGCTATCTTCCCAGCAGCGTTTGCTCACTTCAGGCCTGCGTCACACTTCAGTAACACGTTCCATACTGAAAACTTTCTCATTATGGTATTTGTGGTGGTGATCTGATCAGTGATCTTTTACGTTACTGTTGCAAAGACATTATGACTCACTGAAGGCTCAGATGATGGTTAGCATTTTTCAGCAATAAACTTTTAAAATTAAAGTACGTATATTTTTTAGACAGAATCCTACTGCACACTTAACATACAATATAATGGAGTGCGTGCATGCATGCTAAGTCGCTCCGAGTCTTTGTGACTCTATGGACTATAGCTCGCCAGGTTCTTCTGTCCATGGGCCTCTCCAAGAAAGAATACTGGGTTGCCATGCCCTTCTCCAGGGGATCTTTCCAACCCAGAGATTGAACCTGTGTCTCTTACATCTCCTGCATTGGCAGGCAGGTTCTTTACTGCTAAATAAAATGAAGTAACACAGTATAAGCATAATTTTTAAAAGGATGGGGAAACCAATCACTTGGTACAACTCTCTATAAGGCAATATTTGCTCTATCACGGTGCTCTGGAACCCAGCCCGAGGCCCGCCGGTAACTGATGCTGCTCTCTGTTAACGGCAGGAAGAAGTTCACTTCTTTCGGCTGCTTCATCGCAAGTTCTCCAAGACGGTGCATCCTGCAAGCTATTTAAGGTGCTCTACGGCAACTGCCAAGTGAGTAAATGGTCCATGAAAAAGTGACACCACTGAGACCAGAGGTGGGAAAAGGAAGTCAGCCTTGTAGCAAGGCAAACTTCTGAAAAATAGAAAGCCCAATAAAATAAACCAGCAGAGACACAGTACAAAACACATCAGCTAAAACACAGACTAACTACCAAATCACCAGCAACAGAAGTATTTCCAACTACACGTGTAAAACTTTCACGCTCAAGGTCAAGCAAGGAAAAAAAGAAAAGATAAAACAATGTTTAAAGCCTCAGAGAGTGAGAGGGAAGAACAGAGATAAATGGGGGTGGCAGGACACTGTGTCCACGAGCAATGTGATCGTCCCTCCCAGGATCCCCAGTAAGGGCGTGATCACGCCTGAAGGTGCAGGTCTTCCCAAGGGCATCTCCCGCTATGACCAGCTATTTCTCAAGTGCTTTCTACATGGGGTACGAATTAAGGGGAAAACCTAGTCCACGTGTATTACATGGCGAGTAAAGTGCTACGCTGGGTGCTGAGTGAACAGATTAGATCCTGCTAACGGGCATCAAGAGGGAAGCTAAGCTCAGCAGACAGAAGAACACACCTTGTTACTGATGTCTCCTTACTCTTTCCCTGGTGTGATGCACTTATCCTTCCCGTTGAAAGAAGGTAAGGGGAGTGGGAGGGAAGGCGGAAAGAAATGAGGGGGGAGAGTCTAAGGAAGAAACCAGGAAGGGGCTGGAGAGAGGACAGAAAATGAAACCACTTGCTTTTCCTACAATCACTGTCTGCTGGTAAGAAGTCTGCACCACACGGTGATGACCCAGAGAGATGTTATGGGGAGGGAGGCGGGAGGGGGGTTCATGTTTGGGAACGCAGGTACACCCGTGGTGGATTCATGTCAATGTATGGCAAAACCAATACAGTATTGTAAAGTAAAATAAAGTAAAAATAAAAATTTAAAAGAAAAAAAAAAAAAGTCTGCACCAGCGTCTGAGTGCCTCTGGCTTTCTGCATCGCAATCTTGAGGACTCTTCATTCAGAATCTAGCTCCTTCTGGCTTTACATTCCAAAATCCCATCCCGACTCAACCTGAAAAGAGCAGAAGGCTGGAGCTAACCACACACAGCATGGAGCTCAGCACAGGACAAACCAGAGCCTGCTGGATCCCTGCTGCTGACCAGGATGCTCGGAACACGCTTGCAGAGAGAGCCCCTGCTAGGGGGGATTCCCTACTCCCTGGCTGTTGTGAAGACAGCCAAGAGCTGCACCCAGAAGGCTGTGCTCGTACTGACATAGTCTACACTTCCAAAGGATTCCTCTCGAGTTTGCAAGCAAAGGGAAACTTTCAGATGATATTGGTAGGAAATGAATAGTGGTGATATGTACAACCATCCTATAGAACAGTTTGTGAGTGTATATTAGGAGCCTTAGGACATATTATATATACCCTCTGGCCTGGTAATTCCATTCTACTTTTTTCTCCCTTGAGGAAGCAATACTCATGGATCAGCACAAAGATTTAGCTACAAATGTGTTCACCCCAATTGCTCATCATAGCGCCAAACTACACAACAGAAACACCTACCAACAGAAGGTAAGTGAGGTATGGAACGGCCATACAAAGGATTCACACATGGACTTAAAACGATAGAGGATAACACATACGAAGAGGAAAAGATACGTAAGGGCAAAAAACTCTCACAAGCCCAGTGTGAACCCATCTGGCAAAAGAACACATACAAATGCATAGAAATATAAAAGTACACATATGTACACATACACACACAGAGAAAGACGTGACTAGACAGTGGGGCGAACAGAAGTACAGGCTAGAATTCACGGCAACATGTTCACTGCAATAATTTCTTTCTTGCTTGTTGGTGATTTCTAAATTTTCCATAATGAACACATGAAAATAAAAAGTCAGGTTAAAAATAATCATCTCTCAGGGACTTCCCTGGTGGTCCAGTGGTCAAGACTTCTCTGAAACTGGAGCTGATTATACAGAGTGAAGTAAGCCAGAAAGAAAAACACCAATACAGTATACTAATGCATATATATGGAATTTAGAAAGAAGGTAACGATAACCCTGTATGCCAGACAGCAAAAGAGACACAGATGTATTGAACAGTCTTTTGGACTCTGTGGGAGAGGGCGAGGGTGGGATGATCTTGGAGAATGGCATTGAAACATGTATATTATCCTATGTGAAACGAATCGCCAGTCCAGGTTTGATGGATGATACGGGGTGCTTGGGGCTGGTGCACTGGGATGACCCAGAGGGATGGGATGGGGAAGGAGGTGGGAGGGGGGTTCAGGATGGGGAACACATGTTCACTCATGGCAGATTCAAGTCAATGTACAGCAAAACCAATAAAATATTGTAAAGTAAAATAAATGAATAATTAAATTAAAAAAAAAAAAGACCTCCTTCCGAAGCAGAAGGTGCGGGTTCGATCCCTGGTCAGGGAGCTAATATCCTACATGCCTTGTGGCCAAAATACCAAAACATAATACAGAAATGATATTGCAACAAATTCAATAAAGACTTTAAAAATGGTCCACATCAAAAAAAATTTTTCAAAAAAATCATCACTCATCTGTCCTCATCCCCTGATGTCGGTGACTTGACTTGAGACCACCTTCAGAGTCGGGGCCATGCACAGCTCCTGAGCTGGCCTTGACGCCCACCAATCCCATCCCAACACTACACTCCATGAAGCTCCCTGGACCACTTGCCAAACACAGGTGTGATTTTTGACTTTAGGTATTTTTGGTCCAACTGGATTTGAAACCTAGGCATTTTTCCCCTTCAGAATTTAATTCTCCATATACAGTATATCCATTCATACAGGTTCCCCACTAGCTAGTGCTTAAATAAAAATTTGTGCTAATGCACAAATAAAATTTTCTTTTTACTTTCAAAACTGAAATGAACTTGGAATGCATATAATTTTGCTTTGAGCACTTTCTAAAAGCTGTGAAAGTGCCCACACTCTGCCAAGTTAGTAGCCTGTTTACAGCCTCAGAGTGAGACAGAGGACACCTGAGGAGTGGGCTTGGTTTCTTCTTAAAAGACACTGGGCCACTGAGGAGGAATGCTTTCCCTGCAGTGAAACTGTTTTCTGGCAAAGACCCTGGCTGGGCACTTCTCCAAAGTGGAGCTCCCTCCCGAAGGAAGTCCCTGGGCTGCTCATCTCCTCCAAAAATCCTCTGGCACCAGGCACCACCCATGTGTGCACGCAAATCCTGGCTTCCAGAAAGCCAGCGATGTAGGCCAGCAGTCAGTTCCCAAACAAGGACCTTGGACACGACATACCCAACGCCATGTGCCCACTTGGGCCAATAAAATGTTCTTGGGTAACAAAGACGTCACTTCTTAAAAGTTGAAATCTTGCTGTGATGCACAGCATGGGTTTTTGGAGAAAAATTCTCTTTGGAGAACTACTAGGCTGCCTGTTGAGACCAGGTGCTTCGAAGATGAGTTGAGTCTTACTGGATATAATCATTCGCAAACCATATTTAATTCTTCCAGAGAGCTCTGCTCTAATAGGCACTGGATGCTAAGTAACAAACATTTTAACCTACTGCAATAAACATACTCAGATCTACATGATACCGAGGGAACCAAAAGATATATGAATGTGTAACAGTTAAGAAAGCCACACAATGTGTAAGAAGTACATCTGTGTGCAGGACAGGCTCACAAAGATGAGGCCCAGCTACACTGAAGACTCTAGTGTGGGACCATCTGAGGCACAAGGCCCCTGGACACCTATGAGCAGACACACCTCCTGCTGCTGCCAAGTCTCCATCTCGGGTAACATCTGTGACGTGCTCACTACATGCAAGATGCTGGAGACTCAAAGATGAGTAAGGCATGGCTCCTGCTCTCAGGAAGCCTGGTGGGCAAGCAGGCAAAAGCATTCATGACATGAACCTGGGAAGAGCTATGGTGATAAAGGTGTGAGCCAGACACCTGGCAGAGAATGAAGGGGAAGCACTGAGCTCAATCTGGAGACACACAGAATGCCTCTGAGGACACAACTCCCCTACGCACCCTGGAAGACGAAGAGGACTGGCCGTGGGAAGGAGAGTGGGCAGGTTTTGTAGGTTTTATAGATGGACTTGGCCTGGAGAGAGCTGTGAAAGATGTTCTGTCCACTTAAACCAAAGCATAAATTTCAAGGCAGAAAGTGACAGAAGATGATAGTAGTGGACAAATGGGTGACTGTGGTTGGGGCCTGGAGGGCATCCCAGAGGAACTGAGGGCTAGGCCCCATGCTGGGGTCACCACGAAGGGTTAACAGGGGGGATTGCAGTGAGCGCCATCCTGTGGCCCCAGGCTGGGCAGGTTCCAGGGCCAAGTCCACAAGTGGCCCCCCAACCCAGTGTCACCTCAAGAGGAAACCAGGAATCCCGTGCACGACCAAGGGAGTCCTGATGACTCCAGAAGGTCAGCTGCTTCTCACAGACTGACCATGCTGGCCGCTTAAAGAGGAAAGCCCCTCCCGAACATTCTCCACGATGAGGAGCAGCATGCTTCTCAGGATGAACTTGTTGGAAGAGGAGGTGGGAGACTGGAAGTGGGGAGCTGGAGAGGCAGAGGCCCTGTATGGAGCCAATTCAGGGAGAAAAAGTTTCCCGATGCACAGAGCGAGCTGAGATTTCTCTCAAGAGGCAGGAAAGCCGCTGGTGCTCAAGGGAAAGGGGTAGCTCAAACTCAATAACCCAGCATCTTTACAAAGAGGTGTTCGTGACGCTTTAATGAGAGAGGAACTAAGAAGAGAGGGTGTGTGTGTCGGTGGGGGGATGGAGGGGGAGAGGCGTGCTTCGGGGTAGCTGACTTTATTAAGCTAATACTAAGCATTAGGGAATCAGAAAGGCAGAAAGCTAGTTCACCTAAGAGGGGAAAGTTTAAAAGCAAAAAGAGAATGCTAATCCCAGACTGCCGGGAGCCAGCACGGGAGATCCCACCCATGACAAGGTCATGCGGAAGAGATCTGATAATCAAGGCTTCAGGACTCGACGGACCCCCTGGACCTGTTCAAGCATCTACCCAAAACCGGAATCTGTCTGTCTTACTATTTTATGTCTTTCACCAACTCTTCTGACATTAACAGGGGGCTATCCCTGACCACCTTTTTCTGGAAAAAGTTAACTTAGGGCTTTAGTTAATAAGTCTCCTGGACATGAAAGAAATATTCAAATCAACCCCCTCAGATGGCTTTCTAGCTTGTCTGATAGGTTTATCCAGACTCTTGCAGCTACGCATGTGATTATTTACAGCCTCCCAACTGTGAGAGGCACAGGAAGCCTAAAATATTCTAAAAATATAGAATCTTTCAAAGAGTTAAAAACTATTAGAGTAGTGCTGGTGTAGGATTTTACTGTTGAGCCAATGCTTGCTGCCAAGTTCCCATATCCCTTATCCATTGTGCACCTGGGAGTGCATTAGTTAACATATGTGGAATGTAAGAAAAACAAATAGTAGCCTTGAATTTAACCACATCAGACCTTTGAGCTAATTGGTTCTTTCTTAGTTGTAACTCGCTGCACCTTTGCTCCGTGAGAATGTAACTCTGTTTGATACTTTCTGAGGCTGACATAGATTAGAAATATAAAGAAAAAACATTTCAAGGGAAAATAAGTTTTCTGGTTGAACAGCCTTTATCAAAAGAGGATCATAAAATGTCCACAGGCCTCCAAGGCCAAAAGATAATGTACACAACAGTGTTTATGGGAAAGATTTGCAGAAAAAATCCTGGATTCAATAAGGGCAAAACGGCTGGAGTGTTTGGGCTGATCCTGCATGACCTTGTATCTTTCATTTCCCTCTACGTACAAGTCAAGGTATAAAAGTCCCTTTCGAAAATAAAGTTAGGGGCCTCGCTCACCAAAGAAGCTTGGTCTCCCCATGTTTTTCTTTCTCTCTCTCTCTTTCTTTCTCTCTCTTGCTCTCTTTTTCAGGCTGATCCCTTGGAGCATAGAGGCTCTCTGCATTCACTTATCTGCCTGGGCTTCTAAGACGTGAACGGGAAGGCGCTCTGCATCTTCACTCCCCTGGGAGACCGGGAGGGCGCCTGCGGCCTCCGTGAACAGACAAGTCCCTTGTCTTGGGGCTTTATTAGCTTTCTGCGTAAACAAAGGAGTATCAGCCTCTTTCTCTCCTCTATTTTCTTATCTGCAACATCCTTTCTTTATCTCTCTCTCTAAATCTCTTCGCTGATGCCGTCACACTTCGGATACCCTGGATCCAACCAGGGCAGGACCCCAGCACCAGACCGGTCCTAAGAGAGGCAACAAGGCAAATACAGGGTAAGGGACCCCGAACTCTGCATGTGTCTGCTGAAGCCTGTGGGACAGAGCCCAGGGCGGGGGGACGTGGACTTCTGCCAGGAGGAGGAGGCGTGCAGCCAGGGCCGGGTGAGCTGCACAGCAGCGCGAATGCAGAGTCAGCCCAGAGGAGTCCAAGTGTCCGGCGCCCTGACTCCTGCCAGGCTTTACCAAAATCTGCCCAGTGCACGCGCTCACACACCAAGGGGTCTGAGCCCCAGCTCAGGGTGGACAAACAAGGGCCCTCACTCAGCAGCTGAGGGGATGCAAGGGACCCGCCTTCCCTGGGGCCTGAGACAGGTGGACCAGACCCCACACCCCTAAGGGAGCTAGTGGCTGACCCCAAGCTCACAGGCAGTCCCTCCTGGAAGGAAGTGCACAGCCAGGGCCCAGGTTTCTAAGGCAGGGCTCACTGTCCTCCCTGCCTCTCCTCCTATATCCGCCTTTCTGCTGGGGAGCTAGCAACACCAAACCAACTACTAAAACCAGAAGACGGACGCCAATGGCTTTTCCTTCTTTCCTGCCCACATCCCATTACCCACCCAGGCCTCATCACTTCCTGCTCAGGGCGCCTCTGCAGCCCGAGCCTGCCTCTAGGCTCCTTCCACTGATATCTCAGTTCAAGCTCCCCTCCATTCCCTTCCTGCAGTGCCCCCAGCACCCTTCACTGTTCCATCTCTGTGCCATTATGAACACATCTCTCCTTGACTTCCTAGATCCAAACCCCATGGACTGGGTTTGAGATATCTGCAAGTGAGCTGGTTGAACTGAACTTGGCAGGGCTTGAAGGGGGTCATCAGGATCCCTGGATCTGTCCTTGTCAGACAGTGCAATTTAGTCACTCAGTTGTGTCTGACTCTATGTGGCCCCATGTACTGTAGCACACCAGGCCTCCCTGTCTATCACCAACTCCCAGAGCTTGCTCAAATTCATGTCCATCAAGCCAGTAATAGCACTGAACCATCTCATCCTCTGTTGGCCCCTTCTCCTGCCCTCAATCTTTCCCAGCATCAGGGTCTTTTCAAATGAGTCAGCTCTTTGCATCAGGTGGCCAAAGGATTGGAGTCTCAGCTTCAGCATTAGTCTTTCCAATGAATATTCAGGGCTGATTTCCTTTAGGATTGACTAGGTGGATCTCCTTGCAGCCCCAGGGACTCTCAAGAGTCTTCTCCAACAACACAGTTCAAAAGCATCAACTCTTCAGTGCTCAGCTTTCTTTATAGTCCAGCTCTCACATACATGACTACTGGAAAAAACCACACCTTTGATTAGATGAACATTTATCAGCAAAGTAATGTCTCTGCTTTTTAATATGCTATTTAGGTTGATCACAGCTTTTCTTCTAAAGAGCAAATGCCTTTCAATTTCATGGCTGCAGTCACCATCTACAGTGATTTTGGAGCCCCCCAAAATAAAGTCTCTCACTGTTTCTATTGTTTCCCCATCTATTTGCCATGAAGTGATGGGACTGGATGCCATGATCTTCATTTTCTGAATGTTGAGTTTTAAGCCAGCTTTTTCACTCTTCTCTTTCACTTTCATCAAGAGGCTCTTTAGTTCTTCTTTGCTTTCTGCCATAAGGGTGGTGTCATCTGCATATCTGAGGTTATTGATATTTCTCCCTGCAATCTTGATTCCAGCTTGTGCTTCCTTCAGCCTGGCATTTCACATGATGTACTCTGCATATAAGTTAAATAAGCAGGGTGACAATATACAGCGTGGACATACTCCTTTCCCAATTTGGAATCAGTCTGTTGTTCCATGTCTGATTCAGACTGAAACTCATTAGTTATTTACTGTACTTACTAGGGAAGCAGACCTTGAGATTTTTCATCTTTCTGTATTTAAAAACACTATTTTCCAGATAGGATATTCTTGAGAATATGGAAGAAGAACAGAGTGAAGAAAAACCACAATGTGGTAACATCTCATGCCCATTAGGGTGGCCACTATCTAAAACCAAAAAAAAAAAAAAAAAAAAGAAAACACAGAAAATAATTGTTTTCACAACTGCCAACAGGGGAAACAACCCAAGTGTCCGCCGACAGATGAATGAATATGTAAGATATGACATATACATGCAACAGGATGTTACTTGGCCTTAAAAAGAAAGAAATTTTGATACCTGTTACAAAATGGAATGTACTCTGAAGACATTATACTACACAAAATATGCCAGTCACAAAAAAAAATACTGTATGAATCCACTGATACGAGGTACCTAGAGTAGAGACAGATAACAGAATGGTGGTTGCCAGGGTGACGGGGGGGCGGGGGGGACGGGGGTTGGAAAATCATTTAATGGGTACAGAGTTTCAGTTTTATAGCAATGGAGTTTTGGAGGTTAGCTGCAATGACGTAGCACACTTAATACTGCTGTTCCCTTAAAATGGTTAAGATGGCAAATTTCATGTTAAGTGCATCTTGTGTGTGTACGTGCTTAGTTGTGACCAGCTCTTTGACCCCATGGACTGTAGCCTGCCAGGCCCCCCTGCCCAGAGGACTGCCCGGGCAAGAATACTAGAGTGGGCTGCCCTTTCCTTCTCCAGGGGAGCTTCCCAACCCAGGCATCACATCTGTGTCTCCTGCACCTCCTACACTGGCAGGCGGATTCATCTTAGCACAATTTTAAAAAGGAATGAAGAAATGAGATCGCATCTGCTTACGAGTACAGAGAAAACAATTCTCTGCTGTATTTTGGGCCATACGTTTTAATCACAATCCTTATTCTAAGCACACCTACCAGAACCTGTGAAAATGTTACCTGCACACAGGTGCTGAAGAACATGCCAGCAGAACCTGAGCTGCCATCTCTCCTGCCCCATCCTGCCAAAGTGCATCTCCTCAAAGAACAGCCGTGTTTATCAAAGAAAACTGCACACATCCTGGCTTGGTTTTCAGAGCACTCCCCAGCCAGGCCCCGACCTGCAGAATCTTCTTACCTCGTGTAGCACTCAGCACGACTCCTGCCAGCACTCACCTAGTTTCCTCCCCCAGAGCATCTACTCTCCAGGGCAAAACTTTCTCTTCCTGCAGACCTCTCAGGGCCCAGCACACGATCCAGTTCACTGGACAGGATAGGACCTCCTCAAACAGAACTGAGGGGAGCGACCTGAGGTTCTGCCTGACGAGCATCCAGGGCTAAATTTCTGCTCAGTGTTCGACCTGAGCTTTATTCTCCGAGATGAGGCATCTTACAGACTTCCAGCATCTTCACATCCTCAGCTATGGAGAAGGAAGTGCTAGGTTAGATGGAGCCACCACCCATGCCTCCTCAGAGCCCTGCTGTGCCTTCCACACAACCTCCTCCTGCCAGGGGCCCTGGCGACTCAGCACTGGCTGCGTGTTGCTACCGCAATGAGACTGCACAGGAGACAGGGAGAAGCCCCCCTTTCCATTCATCCCGCGGCGCTTAACCTCGGTCACAGGTGTTTGTATCTGCAAGGCTTCCCAGGTGGCTCAGTGATAACGCACCTGCCTGCAACACAGGAGACGAAGGTTCGATCCCTGTGTCAGAAAGATCTCCTGGAGAAGGAAATCACAACCCACTCCAGTATTCTGGCCTGGGAAATCCCATGGACAGCAGAGGCTGGCAGGCTACAGTCCACGGGGTCGCAAAGAGTTGGACACGACTTAGTGACTAAATGACAACAAATTTACACCTGTTACATAAAAGAAGATCCAAACAACCCAGCGCAGCTTTATTCCTACTTTGTTTTGCCGAGTTCCTGGAGCAGATAAACTGTACAGGGTGTCTGCTTCCCATAAATCAGAGGCAGTGACTTTTCTCCAATTATGTTTTAATTCATGGGTCACAGTTCTCTGTAGCCAGTGGCAATTGGAGGGGGCAGCTAGAATCAGGGGAATGAAGGTATGATGAAGTATCAAGTCATCTGAGTTTGAATTGGTACAGATGAGCGCTGCAGAGGTGGCAGATGCGAGATGCACGGGTGAACGGGTCACCACAGCTGCGTCCACTCCGTTTCCTCAGCCAACCACAGACCGATTCTCACTGTGTCCTCAGACTGCCTGGGCCAAGTCTTCACTTCTTCATGAGGCCCTCTTCCCACCTTTGGCCTGAGGATCTTGAACATGAGCTTGAGGTTACTGCACCCGTTGCAGTGTCATTCTGGAACTGACCTGTGCCTCAGATTCACATTCCTTTGCACGATGTGCCATTTTCCATCATTAGGAACACACGTGCCCAGAGAAGTAGTGAAAAACCTTCTCCCCCACAAAGGACATACGCAAAGTGAAGGGAAAGTCGCTCAGTCATGTCTGACTCTTTACGACCCCATGGACTATACAGTCCGTGGAATTCTCTAGGCCAGAATACTGGAGTGGGTAGCCCTTCCCTTCTCCAGGGGATCTTCCCAACCCAGAGATCGAACCCAGATCTTCTGCATTGCAGGTGGATTCTTTACCAGCTGAGCCATAAGGGAAGCCCAAGAATACTGGCATGGGGAGCCTATCCCTTCTCCAGGGGATCTTCCCGACCCAGGAACTGAATTGGGCTTTCCTGAACTGCAGGCGGATTCTTTACCAACTGAGCTATCAGGGAAGCCCCAAGGACATGTGAATCGCACTATAAATTCATTCTTAATCTGTTTGCTAAACACTCATCAAGCCTGTTATGTGAATGACACTATAGAATATAGAAATTAGTAAGACCAGCCTCTGACCTCTAAAAATTCCCAACCTAATAGCAAAGATACACAGACTGAACTCTCACCCATGCCAGCCCAGGGGGGTCATTCCTGCAGCTCTCACCTCAGAAGCAGGTTTGCCATCTGCCCAACTGTTAAATCCGAAGCCTGGGACAGCCCTCAACTCCACGATGCTCCATCTCCATGATGATCACCCAGACCCAAGCCGCTGGGACCTCCCACCTGGACTAAAGCAGCAGCTTCCTAAGTGGTCTCTCGCTCCACACCACCTTCTCCAAATGCTGCAGGTGCTAACATCTGCACTAATTTAATCTTCATGTTCCTCTACTGCTTAAAGACATCTAACAGCTTCCCCGCACTCTTTGGAAACAGCCAAACTCTTTCCGGGGGTCTCCAAGGCCCACATCAGCTGGCCCCCTGCCCTCCTGGCATCCCACCTTCTGGTGACTGCACCCATCTGCTCTGCCCTCGCCCCACCTCCTGGCTGGATGCCACGTGCTTGCTTCCTCTTCCTCTGCCTGGAGACACCTGCCCGCTTCCAGTCACACAAGCATCATCCTCACTCCGCACGAGCCTTGTAAGAAATGTCCCCGCCTCAGGAGGCCTCTCCTGATCGCTCCATCTAGGACTGCCCGAGGCAGTCTACTTTCATCTCATTTTCATTTTCTACCATTATTCATAAATGACCTGTGATGGCTGCTCCCCTGGAGCGACCTGTAAGCCCACCAGAGGTCTTATCGGGAACTGTGTCCCCAAGCGGAGAACCATGCCTGCTTCTCAGGAGGGGCTGAGAAAGGACCTGCTCACAGACAAGTGTGCATCACAAAGAACAAGACGAGGCTGCCAGAGATGGAGCGATGAGCCGTGAGACAGCCACAGGAGGAGGGAAGTTAGGAACAGCACCCAGAGGAGTCCGCGTGTACTACGCCTCAGGACGGGCAGACGACACCAGCAAAGGCACGCCAGGCTCTGGGACTAGCAGAGAAGCCCCAAAGGCATGACTGGCCCAGGCAGTCTGAGCGACCAAGTGGGAAAAACGGAATGGCTGGTGCCCAGAGCAAGAGGCGCAAGGGTGGGGTGAGGTCCAGCATGGATGATGGAGAGCTGAGCTGTCAACAGGGTGGGGCAGTTCACCGAGGCCTGGGATCTTAGGTTTCAGACCAGGAGAAATCACTGAAAAGTTCTGAGGGCGAAGCTACTACATTCTGACCTACATTTCACAGACACTGAGAAAAACCACTTTAGCTTAAATACAAGCAAACAACAAAACAGCATCACTTTTAAGAGAACAGCATAGTCTCCTACGTTTGGAGGAGATCCCATCTGCAAGGCCGGGGAGAGCGGGGCCCACAGCTGGCAACACTGCGTCCCAGAGCTCAGGCAGAATGCAGATCACTTTCTGTTTTCAGAGGCATGGAACAGTCACGTGTTACTGTCAAGCCTACTCAGAGTCGAAGCTGCCACCATCAAGGACAATGAAGCTGGTACCTGAATCCTGGGACAGGAAATGGGTTTCAAGCGGGGAGACAAATCCACCCATGTAAACATGCTACACACCCTAAAGACTCAAGCAGCCCCACAACACTGAACAGATGGGAGCGTGCTTCTTGAATTGAAGACAACCCTAAACACCTGCATGTTACATTAAACCCAAATAAAGTGAGCATGTGAAAGACGCAGTCTCAGTCGTGGTAGAAAGCTGCTGCTAAAACCACAGGGAGGAATTAATTAAAGACCGACAACCTGATGAGCTTCCCAAGTACCAATAACCCAGGTGCTCTGAGACTGTTCTCATGTTTCAGGGGTCTTACCGATCACCAAGGGTTAGTCCAAGACAGATTTACCTAAAAAGCACAACCCTTCTCAGTAACCCTGTCATAAGATGGAAAGGCTTCATGAACAGTGCTGGCAAGGGCTGACACAGAAGGGACCGGCCTGTGTGCACGTCCAGGAGTTCTGCAAGGAGAGGGGGCCCAGGAGTCTGCAGCCAGTGGCCTACTAACCAGACCTGGGCTCCAGCCTGCTTGCCGAGAGAAAGGAGAATCCAGAAACATGATGAAAGGCCCCCTTCCAGCTTTAAACTCCTACAACAGTGAAGAAAGTCCTTCCAGGCATGTCTACTGTCCACAAACAGGAGGACTGACCTGAGCTGAGGGACAAGATATTTAGACTTCGTGAGAAGGGCTGAGCTGAGGGCAATGGGCCATGGAACCGGTTCCCAGGTAGGAAACTGTGCCCCATGTAGGGAAAGGCAGATAGGAACAGAGTCAGAGCACAGGCTGGGAATCAGGCCGACCTAGGCTCACACCATGGCTCTGACCCTGAAACCGGCGAGCAAGCCTGTATGAACTCTCTACGTGTGAGAGAGAGAGAGTCACTGTGACATACAGGAGCTGACGAAGGCGAGGCACTCAGGACAATGTCTAGGACAGTGACAACCAACGGACCACCAGTTCTGGAAGATGGCAGTGTTGTCAGTTTTAGCACATTTAGCTATGAGATTTACCTCCACCATTTTACATGAGATGCTCTTTGCAGGAAAGATAAAGTTATGGACTCTTCACACACCTGGCAAGGACTCCAAAGTCCTTGCATCCACTTTCCTGTTTTGAGGCATTTTCATGACCATTTTGCGGATGGAACCATGGAGGACTCAGGCAATTAAGCTAACTGCTCAAGGTCACCAGCACCAAGTCCATGAGAAACCACCACCGTGCGTGGTCTCTGGCCTCCTAGAGACTGGAAGGAGTGAGCATGACTCCGTGGGCATCTGAAGCCCTAAGAACCAAAGTCGTTTCTGCGATTACACCACAGTTACAAAACAAAGCGAAAGTACCTGAGCCAAAGGGATCGTGCATGGAGCAATCCAAGTGTCAGCTCTAAAATATTAGACTGCTATGAAAACAAGAAGGAAGCCGTGATGAGCCTTATCCATGCTGATTCTTCTCATAATAGGATACTCATCCACAGCAAGCGCTGGAAAGGAACCTGAAAAATCGCTATGGCTGACTTGATAAAGGAGGGTTGAGTGCAGAAGCTTTATTTACCTGATTTTTTCCTTAAGTAAGTGACTTTAATGGGGTCGACAGAGCAAACACAACCACACGGACGACCCCAGAGAAGGCGATGCCGCTGTCCACTCACCCTGGGTTGTACAGCATGACGGCGGAGAGGTTCTCGCGGGACTTGGACAGGTCGCTCATGGACAAGCTGAGAGAGGACAGAAGGCCGCTCTAAGAGCAGACACAGGGCAGAGCGGTTACCTCGGCGGCAGGAGAAGGTAACTGCCCACACGTCTCTCTCCTGGGGAGAGGCAGTGAGGGGCCCAGCACCCCCAGGAGCCCACACACAGCTGCGCCCTCTGAGGACGGAAGCTGCGGCAGCCAGGCCCCAAGCTAAGGCCAGTGGGGTCTCACCCCTGCACAGGAGCCACTCAGCCCCGAGGGGCTCCCTGACCTGCTGCTGCATCCAGGGAAGGGGGTGTCCTGGCATCCCTGGCATGCCCGTGCCCTAGCAGCAGCACCCATGCCTGCTGAGTGACAAAGAGGGACGGGGAGGAGGAGGGAGACCAGGAAAGCGAACGCTGCACCCTGCTCCCACAGAAGGTTACAGGCAGGCCTGCTTCCTTCCCTCTGCTCCCTGCAACGGGGTCCCCAAAGGGCCCTCCAGGGAGACCTGGGCTGAGCAGACAGGAGGCTCAGAGGCTGGAAGCAGCAGCCCAGAGAAGGCTGAGGTGGAGACTGCGCTTTCTGGTTATTCCCAGCTAGGTCACTGGGGACCCTGGCAGTCCTGGAAAAGCAGGCCGAGGCGTGGGGCTGAGTGACTCGGGGCGGGGGGCTGACACCCTCTGTCAAGGGTTGTATGACTTGGGGCGGGGGGCTGACATCCTGTGTGAGGGGCTGTGACTCGGGGCGGGGGGCCAACACCCTGTGTGAGGGGCTGTGACTCAGGGCGGGGGGCTGACACCCCGTGTGAGGGGCCGTGTGACTCAGGACGGGGGGCTGACACCCCGTGTGAGGGGCTGTGACTCGGGGAGGAGGCTGACACCCCGTGTGAGGGACTGTGACTCGGGGAGGGGGCTGACACGCTGTGTGAAGGGTTGTGTGACTTGGGGCGGGGGGCTAACATCCTGTGTGAGGCGCTGTGACTTGGGGCAGGGAGCTGATACCCCGTGTGAGGGGTTGTGTGACTCTGGGTGGGGGGCTGACACCCCGTGTGAAGGATGAGTGACTCGGGTTGGGGTGCTGACACCCCGTGTGAGGGGCTGTGACTCTGGGTGGGGGGCTGACACCCCGTGTGAGGGATGAGTGACTCGGGTTGGGGTGCTGACACCCCGTGTGAGGGGCTGTGACTCTGGGTGGGGGGCTGACACCCTGTGTGAGGTGCCGTGTGACTCTGGGCAGGGGGGCTGACACCCCGTGTGAAGGATGAGTGACTCGGGTTGGGGTGCTGACACCCCGTGTGAGGGGCTGTGACTCTGGGTGGGGGGCTGACACCCTGTGTGAGGTGCTGTGTGACTCTGGGCGGGGTGCTGACACCCCGTGTGAGGGGTTGTGTGACTTGGGGCAGGGGCTGACACCCTGTGTGAGGCGCCGTGTGACTCTGGGTGGGGGGCTGACACCCCGTGTGAAGGATGAGTGACTCGGGTTGGGGTGCTGACACCCCGTGTGAGGGGCTGTGACTCTGGGTGGGGGGCTGACACCCCGTGTGAGGGATGAGTGACTCGGGTTGGGGTGCTGACACCCCGTGTGAGGGGCTGTGACTCTGGGTGGGGGGCTGACACCCTGTGTGAGGTGCCGTGTGACTCTGGGCAGGGGGGCTGACACCCCGTGTGAAGGATGAGTGACTCGGGTTGGGGTGCTGACACCCCGTGTGAGGGGCTGTGACTCTGGGTGGGGGGCTGACACCCTGTGTGAGGCGCTGTGTGACTCTGGGCGGGGTGCTGACACCCCGTGTGAGGGGTTGTGTGACTCGGGGCAGGGGCTGACACCCTGTGTGAGGCGCCGTGTGACTCTGGGTGGGGGGCTGACACCCCGTGTGAAGGATGAGTGACTCGGGTTGGGGTGCTGACACCCCGTGTGAGGGGTCGTGTGACTCGGCGCGGGTGCTGTCACCCCGTGTGAGGGGCTGCGACTTGGGGCCGGGGGCTGACACCCCGTGTGAGGGGTTGTGTGACTCGGGGCGGGGGGCTGACACCCCGTGTGAGGGGCTGTGACTTGGGGCCGGGGGCTGACACCCCGTGTGAGGGGCTGTGACTTGGGGCCGGGGGCTGACACCCCGTGTGAGGGGTCGTGTGACTTGGGGTGGGTGCCGACACCCCGTGTGAGGGGCTGTGAATCGGGGCAAGGAGCTGACACCCCGTATGAGGGATGAGTGACTCGGGTTGGGGTGCTGACACCCCATGTGAGGGGTTGTGTGACTCGGGGCGGGGGCTGACACTCTGTGTGAGGGGCTGTGACTCGGGTTGGGGTGCTGACACCCTGTGTGAGGGGTCGTGTGACTCGGGCGAGGAGCTGACACCCCGTGTGAGGGGCTGTGTGACTCTGGGAGGGAGGGCTGACACCCTGTGTGAGGGATGAGTGACTCGGGTTGGGGTGCTGACACCCCGTGTGAGGGGTCGTGTGACTCGGGGCGGGAGCTGACACCCTGTGTGAGGGGTCGTGTGACTCGGGGCCGGGGGCTGACACCCCGTGTGGGGGGCTAACACATCTGGGCCGGCATTCAGGGCTCAAGTCCCTGATCCCCACTTGCTGGCCACAGGACAGGCCAGTCTCAGTCTCTCCTCTCGCTCGTCTGTGACTCGGGGGTGCCAACAGCCTCTGTGGACACAAAGTGGTTCACAGGGAGGCTCCGCACGGCGCCTGCCTCACAGACATCTCTGCTGTGACTTCATTCTTTTCCTCCGTCTAAGCTCAGCACGGTGCTCTAGAGCTAGGCAGACATCGCTCCCTCTCACCTGTTCCCTTCCCTCCTGGTCCATGGCCCACGTCCCCATCTAGAGCTTCAAGCGCCCCTGGACATCCCCATCCAAACAAGCTGCAATCTCTTCCGGTTGTTCAACTGTCCTAAACTCGCCCCATCTCTGCTTCACACCCCGGTCAAAAATCCAACTTACTGGGAATGAAAATAAGCAGTGAGCAAAGTTTTGAATGAAAGTGATTCTGATGTAGAAGTAACTCTTAAAACAGACACTCCCGAGTGGAGGGCACCCTCCACTTAATTTGAGAGCGTGTCCACCCCCTTTCAGGGGATAGGGACGCAGGGCTGAAGAGGAGGCTGGAGAGCCGCCTGTCTCCTCCCACGCAGGACCTCACTCACTGTCCTACTCCACCAGCCCACCGTCCGCGGGGAAACCAACTCCCTGGAGTCAATCCAGGCTGAGGGCTGGTTCCTGCCCCAGGAAGTCTAATTTCTGGAGCCAGAGCGGAGAGCCCTCTTCCCCCACCCCTAGCCCCCTCCTCCCAGAGTGGACTTGGCTCCCCGAGATTCCACGCTGCTCACCTTTCTCTTCTCCCTGAGCTTGGCAGCCTCCTTTGGGTGGTTAAAACGAAACATGTTGGTTCTTCCCAAGAGGATCATGGCACCTAAGAACACACAGAAATAGCAATGAGTTTACCGTGAGCAACCTGGTCAGCGGAGGACACTCTAACATGGAATTCCGCAGCTGAGATGGGATTCCCAGGAAGAAGAGGAGGCTTTCATCCCAAAAGTCTGCTTACACAAGCCAATTCTAAACCTTCAAATGCTTTTATTTTTTTACAGCCAAGTGTCACAATGTTTATGTCACCCAGGGCAGAAGTGAGGGGTTTCAGTACTACAAAATCATACAAGGTTTAAAACTTAATATACAAATAATTAAGACTTTTGACTGTTGGGAAGAAAAACAGAAAGCAGTTCACCAAAGAGATGTTGGGAAAGCAAACAAAGTGTAGCGTCACCAATTTAGGAAATGTCTATTAATGCCAATGAAAGCAAAACCTTTCAATAGAAAAAGCAGTGAAACCGCCAGAGCACAGGTCACTGTTACTACAATCTCCCTCAGAATTTGACAGGAAGGAAAACATGCATGAGGAGTGTCTATCTCCTGTAAAGACGCTGCCTTTTGCGAAAATCCTGCTAAAACTGAAATGGCTACATTAGACACACAAGAAGGGCTCCTTCTGACTGACAAGGGTCCACACTGTACAAAGGGCAGAAGGATGGGATGTAAATGCACGAGGGTAACAAAATCATTAGGTGGGGAGGCAACTTTCAGCTTGACTAAGCCAGTAAGCAAAAAGGCACTTTCTAAGGTCGGAGCTGTCCAAAGCTGGCACAGATGTCACAGGAAGCAGTGAACTCCCCTTCCCTGGAAGCATTTAAAAGATGTACTATCTGAGCTGGTCCCACTTCCCAGGTGACGCCAGTGGTAAAGAACCACTTGCTGATCAATGCAGGAGTCATAAGAGACGCAGGTTCAATCCCTGGGTCAGGAAGATCTCCTGAAGCAGGGCATGGCAACCCACTCCAGGATTCTTGCCTGGAGAATCCCATGGACAGAGGAGCCTGGTGGGCTACAGTCCATAGGTTGCCCAGAGTTGGACGTGACTGAAGCAACTTAGCAAGCAAGCACATATCACACCTGAGAGTCTATCAAGCCTTCAGAACAGACCCCATGTTTAATCTTTGCCCTGAAAATGAAGGCAACATATTTGTGAAGATAAGACATTTGCATGAGAAGTCTTCAACCATGAAGGATCAGAGTGATGAGCTCAGGGTGCAGAATGCGGAGACAGACTCTGGCATCGAGGTCCTCCACTGGGTCTCACAGGACAAGCAGAGGACAAGAGAGGTGCCCCGTGTGAGGGTGACCGGGAAGAGGAGCTAAGCCTGAGACCAGGGATGGGTCTCCTGAGTCTGGAGAAAGGAGAGTCAAGTCCAGCCAAAACACAGGGCATCTGAAATAGCAGCAAGAACCCATATTGGACAGATGAGGTAGAAAGAGACCACAGAGAACTAGCAGCCAGGATAAAGAATTTGCAACACAAAGGTCAAAGAAAAAAATTCAGGTCCTGGAGGTGTTTTGTGTATCCCACGCAAAGTAAAAAAAAAAAAAAAAAAAATCAACAGTGAAAACTCCATAGTTGTCACATAAAAGTCTGAGTTTCTGGCTTCCCTTCAAAAATTGGGAGATCTGGTGTCAGGAGGTCAGTACTGTCATTGGGCTGCTGCCTGCTGCCTCCCCTGGACAGGACACGTGACTTCCGGTTGGCCATAGCCATCTGTCTCTATTGGGTACCAGTTCCCCCTGGACCCTGAAGGTACCATCGATATCCCACATGGCCACTCTGGAGCTTCAGACCAGCATATCCATATGCCTATTTCACATACTATCTCAGAATCTCAAAGGAGCTTCAAATTCAATACAGTTAAAATCTAATGGGTTTGGATCATAACCAAGGGAGTAACCGAAGTACTTGTTCTGGTGACTGCTGTTATTTAGCAGAAATGGAGCCAAGAGGAGAAGGACACAGTTTGGGGAGACTCAGAAGGGCAGCAGCGGATATTATCCATCCAACAATCTGCTTATCCTCCTCACATAAAACTGCATTCATATATTTCCCAATTATGGAAAGGCACCGTGACCATAATGAAGAAAGGTGTTTCCCATGCCTTTTATGACTGGGACTCAAAACCACGTGCCACACAGAAAGTCAAAAATCAAACAGCCGTACCCAGGATATGTGTATTTAATGCTCTTAAAGTGACATTAGAGATTAATAAGGCAATCTCATTTGAGGTGTTAATTACCTCTAATCGAATTTTTTTTTCCTGTTAATCAAATGTTCAGCCATGCAAGCTGAAAATTGCTAAAATATGTTAATGGAAAAATAGGATAGTATTTCAGAGACATATTTCATATTGTATTAAATGAATGAAAATAAGCTTGCCACCCATGTATGTGCATGAAATACACATAAAAATCTCTTTGAGGAGTTACAAAAGAAAACAAAACCACTGGTGACTATTCCTTGCTTCCATCCAAATAGTGTGTAAAAACTGCTTGGCACATAAAAGGGACTCTGTTTAGGCTGGTCCCTTCTCTTTCCTCCACTGCATTCCTTTCCTGAACAAACCTACTGGCTGTGCTTCCTTCTCACACGATGCCGCTGTGCGTCCGTTCACTCAACAAACACTGCGTGGACACTTACTGTGCTCATCACTGTGATAAGCACTGGGGTGAGGATGCAAAGAGGAGCAAGTTAGACACATGCCGTGTCCTTAGGGAGCTTGTAAATAAGGAGAGAGAGGTCGCGTAGCAAACAACTTCACCAACAAACTCAGAGCGGCAATCGAAGGAGGCGCTGCCTCTGGCTCACGGGCACCTGAGAACGGAGCGGGGCGCAGGAAGAGGTTACGGAAGGGTGCCCTGCGGGAGGCAGTGCCTCAGACAAGCTCCCGGGGCTGGGGGGGCAGGAGGCAAATGCAGCAGAGACAGAACAGACACTGATGATGGGAGACACAGAAGCAGACACCGGGGAGAGTACTGCCCAAGACGAGACTTGAGGGGGGGGAGGGACAGAGCACACGGGTCACTCAGCACACAGGGAGGCGCCTTGGGTTTCATGTCCAGGCAGCAGAAGACCCTGAAGGCCTTTGTGCAGCAGCAGCATCACGTGACTGGACTTGAGTGTCAAGTCCAACTCTTTCTACTGTTTGAAAAGTGAACCAGAGAGCGAGAGGAGATGTAGATGAACAAGGCTGCTGACTACTGCAGCTGTCTGGGTCAAAGACGCAGGCGGCTCAGCACTGGGTGGGAGGGAGGCCTAAGAGGAAGCGAAATGAACAGACTGGGAGACACCTGGAGATAACATGGCCAGGACTCATGCTGGGCAAGAGACAGGGACCAGGAGGTGCGGAAGACGGCTGTTGGCTAGGCTCTGCTGTAACTAGCTGGCTAGGGAGCCGTTCACACCGAATGAGAACACCTGAAAAGGATCAAACTCGGGTTGGGGCAGAAATACTGAGTTTGGTTTTAGACATAATGAATTTGAGATGCCTTTTGCAGGTAGAAGGGCGTGAAGCTCCAGAAGAAAGGCTGGGAGCTCTCTCAATCTGTCCATCTACCAACCTACCCACCTTCATACCTACTTACTCATATACATATATACACATAAACACATGCGTATTTTTGATAATCTGGTGCTCTGTGCTAAAATATAGAATATTTTACGATGTTTTCCTGATGTTGGCATGTATACTTTTGAAAGAACCCCTGGTTTTTGTCAAGTACATTCTGTTGAATGATGGAAATTAAGAAATTTAGAAAGTTGGAGGATTAAGAATTGCTTTTTAATCCTAACAATAACCAAAAAAATTTACGTATGAGATACAGACCTCAAAATATACAGACAGATGGCTATACACACATACATATGTATATCTCTAGCCAAGGATCTGTGCATATACACGTGTACATATAAACACATGCATCTCTACGGATACTAGGTAGATATGTGTACAGACGCATGTGCGTGTGTGTGTGTGCGTGAGAGTGTGCTGTATCTCTTTCTATACATGAGTCATCTCTAACAAAGGAAGCCACAGCTGCAGGAAAGTCACCTGAGGAGAGGACAGAAAGGTGGGAACCAAGAGAGCCCAATGCCGAGTACCTAAAGGAACTCAGCTTTTAACGGCTGAGTAGAAGAGGATGAACCCCTACAGTAAACAGAGAAGGGCCACCAGAGGGGGAGAAGGAAAACCTCAGAAGCCAGGGAAGTCGTGGTCGAGGTCTCCCGAGTGCACAGCTCATTCAAGAAGTTTGGGTATTCTTCTGTATACTTGACACATGAATCAACTACACTTCAATAAACAAAACAGAAAAAGAAGCTGTCTGTGTATGAAGAGAAAGAGTTCGTGGTAGCTGGAGCAGGGAGATAACAGATCCCATGGGATATTTTTGTTTAAAGGAGACTTGTGAGTATATTTAAAAAGAAAAGAGCTGAAGGGAAAGAGGCAACGAAGGAATGGATGAGAGTGACTGGCTATGCAAGGCCTTCGTAAGAGACCCAGCGCCTGTGTTCCGCCTGCAGTAAACCCTCAAGGGCTCGGCACCCTCATCAAGGGCTCGGCACCCTCATCAAGTCCTCGGCACCCTCATCAAGTCCTCAACACTACCTTCTAGATCTCAATTTTTCTATGATTGACTCCTTCATCTGAGGTTAACGCAATTAATCACAGCAGATGGACTTTCTGTGATGCACTTAATTTGCATGTTCAGAGTATAGCTAAACCTCCCTGAAATATATGATGGCATTTTGAGATCCTGTTAAACACTTGAGGACAGACAAATCCCAGGTAGTCTTAAAAGGGGATAGAGAAGAAACAACATTATAAAAGGTAGACAAAGATGCTTGTTAACAGCAGAAACAGCTTTACTGATGTCTCTTGTGAACGAAACCACTGAACAAGGCTTCATAGGAGACTTTCTATCTTAATATTTCAGGCACACTGAAAAAAATTAATCACGTGCACATTTCTAGTGATTTCTAAGGAGTGTTGTGGTAACAGTCATTAATATCACTATTAATTACAGTCCTCAAATTTCATGTGAGATTTTTCTAATTCTGCTACAGCCCAAATAAATCAACTGTTTGAAATCAAATGGTGTCAAATAAATATTTCTGAGGCGATGGTGTTTGAATTATTTCATTCTGAGTTACTATTAATAAAAACACAGAAAAGAACTGTATTCCCAAAAGGGCATGGTCAAATGTAATATGAGCTTCCTGGCCAAAAAGCAGGGAACCATTTGAAACTCTGCTTCAGGGCTCCAATTTCTGCATTTAATCCTAGTTTTGAAAGCCCCTCCTCAGCAACTTCCTCCCCAACATACACACAATGTAACACCTTGCTCAACCACACTCAGTGAAGGACAGGTATTCATTTTCGATACAACAGTCAGAAAAGCAGGGTGTGATGAGGGGGTGGGAGGGAGGCCCAAGGGGTAAGGGATATATACATGTATACTTACGGCTGACTCACAGTGTTGTACAGCAGAAACGAGCACAATACAGTAAAGCAATTACCCTTCAATTAAAAATAAATTTCAAAAAAGTTTAAAGATTAAAAAAAAGAAAAGCAAAGCTCTTGTCTGGAAAAATTTTCTGGAATGCTATCACATGAAAAGTTGAGTGAGGCAGAACAGGTAAAGCTCTTATTCCCTAGTCCAAGCTAAAAGAAACTTTCCTTGTATATGATAATTTCAAGTCATATAAAAGATCTTTAAAATACTTCACACTAAAATAAGTTAAGATGACAGCACCAACTGGGGATCTGACAGAGTCTCATCTCCACTAACGTGCCAATACTTAGGAACATCTGACGTAACATGTCCTAGGTTTGGAGTCTTGTAACACTGGCTTTTAAGACACCTGAAATACAGCAATTTCCCTCCATCTCAAAAATGGTTTTGGGCAGCAAGACAGGGAAGACTTAAGATTTGTCATGGTGCCGGTGGAGGGTATGCAATTTTTACATGAACACTAACAAATTCTCACAGGTCACAGGGCTTGGGGCTGACAGCTGGCCCAGGCGAGGGACTTGCACGGGGCATCAAGCATAGCAGGTATAAAGCTTGTCATCAGACGGCCCATTAGCATCTGTGAAGGATGTAAATGCATGTGACACCTTACCAAAAAGCCACCTGGGCCCTGTACTCTCCTTTTCAATGTTTATACTCAAATGTGGATTTGCAACTTCCTGCTGTAGATAAACCACTTTTTTACTTTATCTTTTTTCACTTCGTCTCAGTTGTGTCAGACTCTTTGTGACCTCATGGACTGTCCAGGGAATTCTCCACACCAGAATACTGGAGTGGGTAGCCTTTCCCTTCTCCAGAGGATCTTCCCAACCCAGGGATCAAACCCACGTCTCCCACATTGCAGGCGGATTCTTTACCAGCCGAGCCACAAAGGAAGCCCAAGAACACTGGAGTGGGTGGCCCATCCCTTCTCTAGGGGATCTTCCTGACCCAGGAATCGAACCAGGGTTTCCTGCATTGCAGGCGGATACTTTACCAACTGAGCTATCCGGGAAGCCCCTTGTTCACTTTTGGTGAAGTGAAAATTGCAAATCAGATTCTGGGACTCTGGAGAATAAAGAAAACTGATTTTCGGTCTTCATTATTGAGATTTCTAGCCAAATAATCGACAAGGATCATTTGCTCCAACTGTGTACACAGGTTCAGTGTGAAGCTTTACAAAATTTCAAGATGCCCCAGTGCCGCCCCTGCCAAAGCAATCTTTAGCTGCATGTGCGTGGGTGTGGGGTGAGTGAGAGATGAAACTTTTCCTCTTAAAACCTCGGGGGAGATACAGTAGATGATAAAATATTCGATTCTGCAGCACTGAATGGAAGACAGTACACTAAGTGGTCAAACTCTCAGCACAGCGGCCCTTCACTATCCATGGGGGTTTGAGTCCAGAACACCGCCTCCCACCACCCCAGGGAGACCAGTGTCCGGGACGCTCAAGTCCCTTATGCAGAAGGGCCTAGTACCTGCATATACCTACAGACAGCCTCCTGTACACTTTAAATTACTCCAGCTTACTCAGAGTATCTAACAGAATGTAAATGCTATGTAAATAGTTGTAAATACAATGTAAATGATATGTAAATAACTCCCAGCGCATGGAACATTTCAAGTTTTGCTTTCTGGAACTTTTTCCCTGAATAGTTTTAATCTGCAGTTGTTGGCTGGATTCACTGGGATGCAAAACCACATACAGAGGGCTGACTGTCATTTTCTCTCCATTCACACCTAGTAGCTCATACTCTCTGTTACCAGCAATACAGCTTACTCTGTCAGTAACGATCTCAACTATTCAGCTCTTGCTTCCAACACCCACCAAGCTGTCCACATTCTAGCCTTCCTTCCAAAATGCCCCCTTCTCCCCTCTCCCTAAACACGGACAGTCTCCTAACTGCATCAACTCCTTTTCTTTACGGCTCACCCTCAAGCCTCCTCTGGACTACATAAAAACTGGGCTGTCCTTCACCTCCATGAATACGTTCTTGTTCCCCTGACTGGTGAGCACCTTCTGCAGAAAACCCATGCCACCAGCCTGGGATGGTGTGCTACTCCCTGCCAAACCGGGAGTGCTCCAAACCTGCCAAGACTCAGCAGGCACGGCTGCTTGTTCTCCTGCTACTCTGCTCCCCACCTCACCCACTCTCCAGCCTTTAGATGATTCTTCACTAGACTCTTTGGCCCAAGTCTATCTAAGTCACTTTTCACCAAGGACCATTGTGACAAATTCATTCATTTCGGAACTCAGCTTTGGGTAAATCTCTTTCTCATCAGTCTGAAGCTGCTCTATAGGGCAAGTTTTGGTTCTGCCCAACGTGGAGCAGCACCCTCCGCCTCAGTTGTGAGCGATCACGAACAATAAATGTAATGATTCAGACAAGAGAAGAGAAGGGTTTAAAGAAACTGACCAACGGTTGTCTCCTGGGCCAAAGCCTGGGGCAGGAATGTGTGGGTACCCTCGGTCTTCATACCAGAGTGTGCATCGGAGTCACCTGAAGGACTTGTGGGGCCAAAAGAATCTAGATTGCTGGGCCCGTCCCCAGATGTCCTGACTGGGTGGGTCAGGGATGGGGCCTAGGAAACTGCATTTTGAAAGGCTCCCAGGTAATGCCGACTGTGCTGATCTGGGGACACACCAAGAGCCGCTGGCTTTGGGCACAGTCTTTAAGAATAGCTAGGTCTCTGACGCTCAACAGTCTCAGCTGAAGGAATCATACACGTGCAAGTGACAGGTGTCAGCTTTGCGGATCTCCAATTAGAGGAAGACATCTAATGACAGCTTAGGGCAAGAGCAAGGGAGTTGAAGGGGAGATGAGACAGTGTGATCTGCTGGCCTTCTGTGAAGTGTGGAAGGTCTCTTCTGTTCTCCAGACAGCTTGGCTAAACTGCTCGAAAATTCATCTCCCTTTCTAGCTGCACTAAAATTCTTTTGTACTTTGTCACTGAACAATTCACAGCAGCCCTTCAGCAGATGAGAATGCTATCAAGTCTCCTGAGCGCCACTCCACCTGCTCCCTCCAAGAGCTGGAATATACGCAAGTACATTCTGGCACTGAAGCATGGCACATTCAAATGCACCAAAGGGTAAAGTCCCCAGACAGACTTGCTGCAGCACTGCTCACGGGAGAGGTGAGCATGCAATGGCTCTGACGAACCAGCAAGACCAGTGGAGTCCACTGATGAATGGAAAATTCATTACATTTAGCGACTGTCACCTTTAATATATACATACTGGACTAAAAAGAAAAAAATAATTAAAATAAGAAAGAATAGTTCCTAGAAATTATAGGACAAATGTTGAAATACATTTTTAATGATACCTCATTTGTTTTTTGTACATTTCATATTAAACATATGAAAAAAATGGAAGGAAAAAAAAAGCAACTAAGGTCTGAGACTATCAAAAACCACTCAAGGCCCAGGGATTAGACATCTGAGTCAACACATTCTCTGGCAAAGGCCTCCTCTTTGTATGGAATCATGGGAGTGAGGGAAACCACACTTCACAGAACACATCCATTGAAGAGCAAGGGTCGATGCGACACCGCAAATCCTACCACTGTCCCTAGAAGGACCCAAGAAAGAGGCGAAAAGCTTCAGGTGCAGCCTTCTAGACATAAACAACATACATGTCATCACAGTTACTTTTCAGAGTATTAGCAAATACTTTTCTTTCTAATGACTTTACCAGATTAAAACATTCCTATAATTAAGGCTCATGCAAAGAGTTGACTCATTGGAAAAGGCTCTGATGCTGGGAGGGATTGGGGGCAGGAGGAGAAGGGGATGACAGAGGATGAAACGGCTGGATGGCATCATGGACTTGATGGACGTGAGTTTGAGTGAACTCCAGGAGTTGGTGATGGACAGGAAGGCCTGGCGTGCTGCAATTCATGGGGTCACAAAGAGTCGGACACAACTGAGCAACTGAATTGAACTGAACTGATCAAATAATTAAGGCAGAGGAACTACTATTTATGCAATCTGAAGGAAGTTAAGGCAGTTGACTGATACAGGTAAAAAAACTTCCCTTGCCATGGTGACAATCTGCTAAACACAGATATATCTTCTGTTAGTTGACATTCACAAGTGTCTTAAGTGATGTTTATAAGGAAATGGGAATTACTACATGATGTGCTCTTTTATGGCACAGCCTAACCAGCACATTTCCAAATGACTACTAATATACTGATGAAAGAGACATTTAAATACCAAGTATCAGCAATATTTACGGGGGCTTCCCACATGGCTCGGTAATACAGAATCTGCCTGCAACGTAGGAGACGTGTGATCAACCCCTAAGTTGAGAAGATGCCCTGGAGAAGAAAATGGCAACCTCCTACAGTATTCTTGCCTGGGAAATCTCATGGACAGAAGAGCCTGGCAGGCTAGAGTCCACAGAGTCACAGAGAGTTGGACACAATTGAGTGACTGAGCATGCAAGCACCAGCAATATACTGGTGGTGGTGGTTTAGACACTAAGTCGTGTCCAACTCTTGCGACCCCATGGACAGAAAAGCCTGGCAGGCTACAGTCCATGGGATTCTCCAGGCAAGAATACTGGAGTGGGTTGCCATTTCCTTCTCCAGGGGACCCTCCCAACCCAGAAATCGAACCCGGGTCTCCTGCAATGTAGGCAGATTCTTTACCAACTGAGCTACAAGGGAAGCCCAACAATATACTAGAGACTGGTAAAAAGATAGGAAGCTGCTAGTGAACCAGAAACCCAGTCAAACGCAGAGTTAACACAGTTAAATCATGTTATACTTTAACATCTGCAGTCTCTGTTCTTGATACCTTTACTTAAAAATAGTCTCATGAAAAAAAATTTTTTTAATTTTTTAAAAAATGGCTTCATGAGTAAAAGCCAAGGTCATTTTTGGAGTATGAATACCCTGCTGTTTTTAATCTGTGTCCTTGTTATTATTAGGTTTTTAATAAAGTGCATATACCTTTTGAGGAGTTTGGTTTTTCCTTTTCCTTTAAAAATAAAATCTTATAGCTGAACATCCTCCTGAATTCCTGCCTGATTAAGCCCCTCCCCACTTCTCTCCAAAGATTAACACTATTCTAAAATAGGCATGTGTCCGTAAGATCCAGCAATCCCACTCCTGGGTATACACCCAGACAAAGCCACAATTCTAAAAGATACACGCACCCAACGTTCATAGCAGCACCAGTTACAATAACCAGCACGTGGAAGCAATCTAAATATCCATCGACAGGTGAACAGATAGACAGAGATGCAGTACCTACATAAAATGGAGTATCACTCAGCCATTAAAAAGAATGAAACAATGCTATCTGCAGTAACATGGATGGACCTAGAGAAAAACAAATGCCATATGGTATCACTTGGAGGTAGAATCCAAAATACTATACAAATGAACATATGTATAAAACGGAAACAGACTCACGGCATAAAGAACAGACTTGTGGCTGCCAAGGGAGGGGGAGTAAAGAAGGGATGGCGTGGGAGTCTGGGATTATTGAATGGATGAATAACAAGGCCCAACTGTAGAGCACAGAGAACTATATTTAATATCCTGAGACAAACCATAGTGGAAGAGAATATGTAAAAGAATGCATCTGTATAGAGTCACTTTGCTTTGTAGCAGAAATTAGAGACAACGGTGTAAGTCAACTATACTTCAACAAAATTTTTGAAGAAGTAGGCATGTGTCTCGCTCATATCTTTTTATTTTTGCTACATGTTTTGTAACCACAAACAATGTATCATATTTTCTGTTTAAAAAACATGTTCCAGTTCTTACTTTAGTAATCTTCAAAAAAAAAAATTCAAGAAAATTTAAATGGAGAATTCTAACGCTTAATTTTCCGAAGAAAAATACATGTTTTTCCCTTGAAGGGATCTTACAGTCTTAAAATGTGCAGGTTTTTTTTTTAAGTTACCATTTTACCTCTCTTCTGTAATGCCCTGAAACATAAAGTTGGCTTACATTTCTCTGCCCTAAGACCTACTGTGGCATTTATATTCAGTGCACTGTGTTCTAATGCTTTAGCAGTTTTCTGTCAATTTCACTGACATCCACACTGAGAAAGCTGCTGAGTAACACAGCAGAATTCCAGAGGAACTCAGCCCATCAGGTCTGAAAACCATGCCACCAGGGTAATAAAACAATTAAGAGTGCCCTGAAGGGGAAGATAATCCTGACAATTCAGGTTAACCTTGAATGCCAATTAGGACTCCTACTTTCCTAGGACAAGTCATAGCTTCAATATGAAGTTCGAAAAGTTAGTTCTAGCCATTCCTAAACAAGAATATGCATATTTTTCAGATGGACTTTGTAAGTTTTAAGATTTAAAAACCACTTAATGAAAACGCTGCACAGGAGACACATTTATTATTTACCTTCCAAGCTCCATTCCACAAGAGAACCAGAGACATAATCATCACTACATAAACAGGCGGCAATGGGATGATGAAGGAATAACGCTATTAGATAGCATCTCGGATTCAATGCACGAGAATGTGAGCACACTTGGAAACTTGGCGTGCTCTGGTCCATGGGGTCACAAAGAGTTGGACATAACTTAATGACTGAACAACAACAATGGAATGATAACCCATTTCCATGACCTAAATGAATAAGCTAGTAATTTTTACAGGATGATGGGAAGATAACTCCAATACTAAATACTGAATTTTAGGCTGTTCACATATGAAACAAGATATGCTCTAAAAAGTCCCCTTTTCAGTATGTTGTTTAGAATTCTGGAATCATTTTCTCACAAAAACATCATTCCACCTAACAGTCAGCTTCCAGGAAAATCCACAAGAGACTGACCCATAACATGGCAGGTGGGCCCTGGGATCCCCTCAGCAGCCTTCTCAGCATCCAGTGGCCAGGACTGTGGGTGCTGTAAGTTCTAGAAGCTCCAGGGAAACACGGCTGGGGCAGGGAATGCACAGGAGGAGACTGCCTGATGGCCGGACGACAGAGCCAGGTAGATCCAGCAGCTGACACTGACATCTGTGGGCCGTCTGTGCTCAAGCACTGCTCACGCTGAAGAATGTCCCCAAACCAACCCCAACTGTAACTCCGCTAACTCCCTGTGAGTGATTCCACAAGCACACCAGGCTGCATCTGGAAGAACAACGCACTCACAAGTCCTGGAGCCAGACAACAGAATTCTGTGGGCCTCTTTCCCACCCAGTTTTAAGTCAATATCTTCCTTTGTGCCCAAAATGATCAAAACAGATGATTATAGAATAAATATAAGAAAGGGCTTTTTCCTTTCTGTTTTTGAGCAGTTAATGTATACAGCTATGTTCAGAATTTTGTATACATGAATAAGCACAGTTCAACAAGTACATAAATTAAAAATCTTCAAAGTTTTATTGGAGAAAATAGATGAAAATTCAAATATGAGAAGAGGCATAGTGAATAAACCCAAGTGTCAAGATGGAAATACCTTTTTTTAAATGTGAGCAAACTGAATGAAATTAGAATCTTAACTTCTCAAAGGACATTTTAGTACAACAAAACAATTCTAAAATTTCTTTGAAAAAATTCAGAGGCATGAATAGCAGAAAAACTACCCAGATAAAAACAGACATTATAGCATATTATAAGTATTCTAGGACTGATGATGAGGCTGAAACTCCAATACTTTGGCCACCTGATGCAAAGAGCTGACTCATTTGAAAAGACCCTGATGCTGGGAAAGATTGAGGGCAGGAGGAGACGGGGCGGCAGAGGATGAGATGGTTAGATAGCACCCCCAACTCAATGAACATGCATTTGAGCAAACTCTGAGAGATAGTGGAAGACAGGGAAGCCTGGCGTGCTGCCGTCCATGGGGTCACAAAGAGTTGGACACAGCTTAGCAACCGGGTAACAACAGCGACATAACACATTAAGCATTAAAACTGTGTGATAAAGGCACGAAAGTAGAAACACAGAGTCCTGGAACAAAGTAGAGAGCCAAGAAATAGACATGACTTTTTATTTTTGGTAAACTAAGTTTCTTCAAAGGGAGGTGGTGGGAAGGTTTATGCTAATGGTATACCAAGGTGGGGAAAAATTAAATTAGATCTACACTTTATACACCAGTGAACCTCAGAAGCATGAGATATTTCAAAATGATTCCAGAAGTGTACTCATGCATTAACAAGGATATTGAAAACCAGTACAAGTTGCTTATAAAATTCTATAACAGTAAACACAGTCATCGTCACAAGGGCACCTCCCTCTGACCTAACTGAGGGAGACGCAGCCAGCACAGAGGTCTCTGCTGGACATGGAGACACAGCCCTCGCCTCTCATCATGACCCCTGCACCACCCTGCTGCCTGAAGCAACAGCAGCAGAACCCTTACCGGGTCCTGAGGCCCTGACAGAGGACAGCCAGGTGGTCTGGCTGTGGTCCAGATCCAGTTACAGAATTCATTTGCGGGGTCATCTGTCAGCTGTGTGCCCTCTAGTTAGCCCTGCTGTTCACACGAGGGCCTGTGTGTTCCCAGGCAGGGGCTGCCACTGAAGAGCCTTACATGGTGACGTCTTGTCTGCCAGCCGGTTATGGTGACTTTCTGGGCCCAAGGCAGAGACAGCTTCTCACCACGATTAACAGCGCTGCCTGGCAAGCACTGCTGCCCTTATTGCCAGGGCCGCTGTCCTGGCTGCAAAAGAGCAGGGAACGCTGCTTCGGTGATGATCACCAGGCTCTCACTGCGTCCTCTGTTTGGGCTGGTCACCTACTCCTGCTGACCCTGGGCCTTCCTGGCCAGTTCCAGGGCACCAGCTATCTCCCAAGCTCAATTAACCTTGAAACTGAAAAATACTGAGAGTGAAAAGTGATGGAGACATCAATGGCTAGATGAATGGGTGGATGATTTGGAGATGGTCCGTGGGCGGGTGCTCCATCAGCTGGGTTTAGAATGCCTCCAATGGACTCTATGTACCTCCTAAGAAAGCATGATCACCTCTGTCCATGCTCCATGCCCTTTGTTTCTCAGATAACTCCTTGCAACTGATTTCTTGTATAACACCGATAAAACTACATGCTTTCCAGACCCCATCTGTACAATTCCTATGTCACAGACATGTTATAGTATGTAAGCATGAAAAACTATAAAAACTATGTATAATATACCAAAAAGAGCTTAAGATATAATTGTAAGGCCGGACCCCGGGGGCCATGATGGACTGCCTCTCTCCCGCGGGCAGGAAAGCCCCTAACAGAAGGATCCTCCCAGATCCCGAGGACCAATGTCAGCACACCACCAGCTAAAACAATCCCCACCCCAGCCGCGTGAAGGACCTATCAGCCCACAACACCTCGACCTAACGACCTATCCGAACCCCCATCTACTAACCGTACCTTTTTTGGCGATCTTGCCAGACCATCCCTCACAACAAACGTATATAAACCACCCCCCAACACGGTCCCGGTGCGGACTTCCTTGACCTGCCTCGCTCAGGTCCGGGAACCCCGCCCATTAGCGCTTCGCCATTCAAGCCTGTTAGACACTCTTTTTGGTGTCCTGGTCGTCTTTTACCTAACAATAATGTCGACATCTTTCTTCCTCTCCTTCTTGCAAAGTTCAGCACGAAAGCCATTAGACAGGGCCGGACAAAGCAAGCATCAGACTGGGAAAGGAAGGCTGTTTCGGCGTGAGGTGAGGAAGCTGTGTCTGCCCTAGAAGGGCCAGTGCACTGGTGGCCCAGCGTGGGGCGTCACAGTCTGAGCAAGAAGAGGAGGGTCCTAGAATGAGGAGAGGGCAGAAGTGATGGGGTGCTGGTTACAGAACGGGAGTCCAGTTCATCACCACCAAAAAAAGGGGGCTACAAATAAGAAACAGCAGAAAACTAGAAAGAATTCTACGGTGCTGGGTTGGAATTAGAGGTATTGGCATGAACTCCTGGTTAGAAATACAGGTACTGAAATACAGATATTTCAGTGTATCAATATAAACAGATGCAGAGGTATAGTTGTATATGTTATACACACACACACATTTTTCCTAACTCAGATGTGAGCAGCAACACTTCAATGAGCGATGAGCACATCGAGTGCCCAGATCTTGGTTTTTAAATCCCACTCTCCACTAAAAGGAAGCAGAACTGGCTGATTCCAAAAAAGTAAAAGATGAGCCTGGAATACCTCATTTGTCAGAAAGTAAGGAAGTAATCACAGACAATAGGGACAAACCAAAAGAACAAAAAAAATAAAAAATTAAAAAAAAAAAACCTTGAAAGAATTCCCAAATCCAAGACAATTTGAGCATCAAAATTAGCAATAATAGAAAATGACCAAACTTACCAACAAAATAGCAACACATGTAACCTTGCTGATTTAAATAAACGAACAAATAAATAAATAGCAACAAAAGAAAGCTCTTTCTTACAGTAAAAAGCCAACTGATAAGTGTAGAAAGAAAATCAGCACTTGGCAGCCATCAGAATAAAATTAAATCCGACCATGTCCCCTCCTCAAAAAACCCCAACTGATCTCAAAACCAGAGGGTGAAAGTACAAAGGACAAAGAACAGAATATTTATGATTCTGAAGTACCTTCCCGATATCCTTACTAACTAGAAAGGGGGGAAAGAGTAACTTCACAGTGAAGAAGCCTAGCATCCTGCTCCTTAATTGAATGATCAACATGAATACCCTCAGTGACGCGACAGGTAAAAATCAGGTAACAAGATGTGAGAAAAGTGCAGCATCATTTCTCTGATGTTCCTGTCAAAAAATGATAGTAGTCAACTCACAAGGAACCATCAGATAAATTCTACATTTATGCAGGACAGTCAACAGCGTATCTGACCTGCAGTTTCCAAAACTGCCATAGTTATAAAAGTCAAGGAAAGACCCAGGAACATGTCCAGACTGAAGGAGACTAGAGAGACGTGGCAACTGAGTAACGGACACTGTTGGGACAAACAGCCAAGTTCAAGGGGTGTCTGAAATCAGGTGGTGGGAACGCTCCTGTTACTTCCTCGGTTTGGACGGCTGCATTGTAATTATGTACAAGAACACCACTGCTTGACGGAAACACACTGAAGTACTCAGGGACGCTGAGCAATTAACTCTCAAATGACCTGAAAAGGTCCTTGCAAACTTTCTGTAATACAGAAATTAATTCAAAATAAAAAAATATTTTATACACGATCCTGTATGTTATAGTTATAATTGGTCATAAAAATAACATAAATTAGGTAATAAAATTATTAAAAGAAGCCATTGTGTTAAGGACTTGCACCTGAAGAGCACTTTCCTTAACTTAATAAATTCCTTTAAAGCCATAGTTCCATAGCAGCAGTAACTCTCAAGCCACAACACCGAAGTTTAACTCAACAAGACGACGGGCATTTTATAAAGAAATGCTCCAGCAAAACAGAGAAGAGTCTAATGAAGCCTCCATCCTTTTTACACCTGGACAGTAATTAGTCCTAGGATCCACACGCTCCCCATTACCTAGCCAACTTGTTCTTAAGAAAAGACATGTACAAAGAACTGAGAACCAAAACCCAATACCTTGGTTGAGGTGTGTGGCCTCCAGGATCTGAACGCCGTTCACAGAGCACTGGGACCCGCGCAGGGGGATCAGAGTCACCGTCCCTCCAACGTTCTCAAAGACGCAGTGCTCGCTCTCCAAGTCGAGGCCGTGAAGAACTGAGGTGGGAAACAGAGGGAGAAAGGGTGTCCTTCGGTGCCTGGCACAATGATTCCCAACCTTCATTTATTTTCTCAGTTTGAACTGTGAGGGGAACACTTATGTTTAGTGAGAAAACTGAACTTCAGGAGTTCACAGCATCAACTGACAGAACCAGCTCTTGCATGTCACTCAGTGGGTCTGGATATCACCTGAAACAAAGGATTTCATCTTCAGGAAAAAAAACAGCTAAGTAACGTGACTTAGCTGATTACCGCTGACACGCTTTGCTTGAGTCTGAATGAACTTCCTCCTCCAGTTACCTGAAGGTCCCAGTAAAATGGAAGGGACAGATGGCCCCATGGTTCAAGGACTTACTTACTGTGACCTCCACTCTTACTGACACTGCATTCCAGGAGCACAGACCGAAGGTGAAAGATGAACATGGGAGGGCATGAATCTTGGGATGCCCAAGAAGTCTCCAGAAGTCCTGAGGTGAACTTGACCTCCACAGACCTCTCATTGCGTGTGGCTGCCAAGGGCTACCTACTCCCACCTGACCACCCTCCTTGTGACATGTGGTCAGGCACAGACATGAACCCTGGTCACAAAAACCTACACAATTTCAGGCGTAGTTCCTGGCCAGCTGCTCAGAAGCACAAACCAAACAGCTTCCACTTTGCTCCACAGACCTGCACTGTGAACAGAACTTTCCTGTTCACAGAAAACACGTGTGCTGGGCACTCAGCATCACGTACAACAAACCCTAAGGTCAACACATGACTTAACGATGAGAGGAGGCCTGATGCTTAGTTTCACCCAGAGACTTCCAGGAATTGGTTTCCAGCTCTCCCAAGTTCACGCTAAACAGTAAATACACGTGGACTTGATTAATAGCTTACACGGGGCAAGAAAGCACGTTCATTGCCAGCATTTCTAAAAGCCAGCTGAAAAGATACAATTCTTCCCCTGCCAATCCCCACCTTGGCCCCTCCACCACACCGACAGACACACAGTCCACTATCACCACATGCACGCTCTAATTTACGCTATGAAGTCTGTCAAGACCTCACTGGGCTCAGGGCTTAAAGCCCGGGTTAGCCGGGTGCCTCAGAGGCTGTGGGAAAAGCCAGGAAACGCTGCTCTGTGCGTGTGAATGTAGGGCATGTGTGCTCCCTACTTTCTGTCCTCGCCTGTGTGCGAAGGATTTCCCATTAAAGGATCTTATATCTTTTATCTGCACCTGTTCGTATATCTCCACTGCGACAAGAGCCGAGTGGCTTAAAGAACAGCTCACTTGAAAGACTAGGCTGAGGACAGAAGCCCTGTGGGGCATGGGCAGAGGATTCGCAGCACCATTCTATTCCATTCTATTCACTAAGCGTTCGGCGCTGGTCATTCGAGCTGAGTTCAAAATTATGGAAACACACATTCTGATCAATGCTGCATTTGAAATGTTTTCTTTTTTATAATTACTTCAAAGTCAGTCATTCAAAAGCAAGTTCATTAAATGATTTCTTAAAAACCACTGGGGAGAGGAAGCTGATAAAGATTCTCACCGATATCTTGTTCTGTCGAAGCATCTTCTCTGCCGACATATGTCTGACCTTCCTAGGGAGAAAAGCCAAGCAAAATTTATCAGGAAGAACATGAAGAATGGTCTCTTCTCCATCTTTCATGGAAGCCCCAGAAACCTGCTGCCAGGTGGGCGAGCTCTGGTCTAGGAAGAGTCCCCCGAGGCTCTGTAACCACAGCGCATGGTGTCCGGAAAAGGACACAGGACTCCCGAGGCTCAGGGCTCAGCAAGGCTGGCCTCCTGTTTCGGCACCAGTAACCTGCCCGTGACTGCAATCCCACGGCTGTTCCCAATCCTTTCCAACAAGTCTCTCCTCCAGCGGCCAGGGGTTTCTTTGTGTCTAAACATACGGTTTAGGGGAGCCCGCAAAACACAGTATGATACTCTTCCCATTGTAAGCTATGGATCAGAGAAAAGATGCTGAAGTCAAGGTTACAGAGCCCATCACTGATGCGGATAAGGAAATTCTTATCTCATGAAAGGGCTACTCTGTTTGGGAGCAAGCCCAATCATGTAGGTGGGACCTGGTGGTTCAAGAATCTGCCTGCAACACAGGGGGCCCTGGTTCGACCCCTGGGTCAGGAAGATCCACTGGAGAAGGAAATGGCAACCCACTCCAGTATTCTTGCCTGAAAAATCCCATGGACAGAGGAGCCTGGCGGGCTACAGTCCAAGGGGTCGCAACGAGTCGGACATGACTGAGCGACTTTCAGACGCAACTTCATAATTAACCCGAGGGACCAGGAAGCTGTACATACAAGCTATCGCAGTTTAGGTGCTGGGAGCTCTTCTTCCTAAGTCTGTCTTTTTGTTCCTTACCTCCCTCTTACTGGTTCTACAAATTAGAAGGCAAAGGGAACGGATCTTCATTTCCCTTTAGGATTACATAAAACAGGAATTTCTAATGCCAGAGAATCCCAATGAACTGCTGAAAATCCCCAAAGAGCTCGAGGATTTGTTGCACATTCTTTACCATCACAGCGTGTTCATGGACACGGAGTATTACACTAAACCTTGCCAGTGTCTGAGGGAAAGAGGAAACCAAACTGAGAATGTTCCAGGTAAGCAGTTTCTACCTTCAAGTGATACAGGATCATGCCAGTGCTCAGAAGGTCGTCATAGATGCCGATCAGATGGGGCAGCTCGGAGTCCAAAACAACCCCAATCCCTTCCTTCCTTAGGGCCAGAGTCTGTTCCTGGAATTACGAGGGAAAGAAAAGGAAGAGGTTACTTTGGGAAAAGAGAACTTCCTGTTGAGTGCTTGTTAGACTTAACACGGGTTTCTCCACTGGGTCAGTGGTAAAGAATCCACCTGCAGTATAAGAGCAGAAGGAGACAGGGGTTCGACCCCTGGGTGGGGATGATCCCCTAGAGAAAATGATGGCAACCCATTCCAGTATTCTTTTTTTTTCCACTCCAGTATTCTTGCCTAGGAAATCCCATGGACAGAGGAGCCTGGCAGGCTACAGTCCACAGGGTCGCAAAAAGTCAGACTGACTGAGCTCGAGCATGAGCACGGAAGTGTTAAAAATGAGCGATGTTTTTATTGCTCACGAAAAAAACTGCAAGAAAAAAGGATCATAAACTTCGTGCTGAAATCCTGGCATATGGTGGGCAAAGCGAGCTTGGAACATATAAAAAGCTTAATATAAAATGAATTACATTTATTGCCAGATACAGATTCATATACATATGTTATAAATGCACACACACTCACACGAAGCTAAGCTCAAATCTTGCCTTCCCGAGGAGGGGGTCTGGGACCAGTCGACTACAAGGTAATCTTTCCCCCTCTTCAGAACCTTTACTTCACTGAATTCCTAGATGTCTCCTGATTCGTTGGTTCTTGTTGCCGGTGACTAGGGTCCCACTCTGCGTGTCAACGCCTTCCTGTGCATTATCTCCCATGGACCAGAGGCAGCGAACCCTCGGTGCCCCGCAGCACCTTCCACCCACTGACTACCCCCACCTGCAGGGCTCCCACCAAGCACCGCCACCACCTCCCTTGGCCCTGCATCACCCTCCAGCTACCACCAACTTCTCTGTGCCCCTTCAGAGGAAACCACCTCCAAAGACTTCCCTACTTGCTCTGATACTCTCCCATTCCATGGAGTCTTTGATCCCAGGGACTCGACAGTCTCCTGAATTTACTAGCAATCTACACAGTCATCCCTGTATATCCTAGAGGGGGTTGGTTCCAGGGCCTCCTCGGATACCAAGATCCAAGGATGCTCATGTCTCTTATGAGCATCATAAGAGATGATTTGCATATATTCTACACACATCCTCCCTTATACTTTAAGTCATCTTTAGATTACTTATAATACCTAATACAATTTAAATGCTACGCAAGTCATTGCAAACATAGTGAAAATGCTATGCAAATATTTGCTGGAGCAAGGCAAGTTCAAGTCTTTATCTTGGGGAACTATCTGAAGTTTTTTTCCCCAAAACATTTTCCATCAGTGGTGGGTTGAATCCATGGATGTAGAATCTACAGACACAGAGAGCTCAACTGCATGCTAATAATGATCAAATCTCAAATTAAGGGGAAGGCACGCAGACCTCTCCCTTAAAACTCCACCCTCGTGTACAAATCCCCCTGCCTCGATATACCTGTGGCCACGCCAAGCAGGCAGCTCAAACTTAACACCTCGAAAATTCAATCCTTGATTCCCACTGCCTGCCACACCTGCACAACAGCCCTTCTCAGTAAATGCCAATCTTCCTTACAGTTGCTTGGACCAAAAACTAGGCTGTCCTACTGTTTAGAACAGCCAAGACATGGAAGCACCTGAATGTCCATTGACAGAGGAAGGGATTATGGAGATGTGATACACATATCACGGACTATTAATTAGTCATTAAGAAGAATGAAATCATGCCATTTGCAGCAACATGGATGGATCTGCTGCTGCTGCTAAGTCATTTCACCCATGGCTGACCCTGTGCGACCCCACAGACAGCAGCCAACCGGGCTCCCCCATCCTTGGGATTCTCCAGGCAATGGAGTGGGTTGCCATTTCCTTCTCCAATGGATGTTTCTAGAAAATATTATATTAAGTAAAGTAAGCCAGACAGAGAAGGAGCAATATCATATGACATCCCTTATATGCAGAATCTAAAAAGAGAAGATACAAATGAACTCATTTATAAAATAAAGATTTACAGACTTAGAGAACAAGCTTATGGTTGCCAGGGAGAAGGACAGGGAGAAGGGATAATAAGGGAGTAACTAACACTACACGTACACTACACACTGCTGTATTTAATATGGATAACCAGTAAGGACCCACTGCATAGCATACGGGACACTGCTCAGTGTTATGTGGCAGCCTGGATGGGAGGGGAGTCCACATGTGTGTGTATGGCTGAGTCCCTTTGCTGTTCACATGAAACTAACACAAAATTGTTAATTAGCTATACCCCAATACAAAACAAGAAGTTAAAAAAAAAAAGCTGTCCTTTGCACATGTCTTTCTCTAAACCCTTCAACACTCATTACTGACTCTAGCTTCAAAATATGTGCCCCATCTAACAACAAACCACAACACCACACTGCTCCCTGGCCCCAAGCACCAGAGCCTCCAGCAAGACAGCCGCAGTAATCCCGGCTGCTCCAGCCCATGCCCAAGCCAGGGCCCACGCTCTCCTCTGCAGCCAGAGGGATGTCAGGGCAGGCCCCTCCTCTGCAAGGGTCAATTACGTGCCTCCTTTGCTCTGTGAGAGCCAAAATCTTTGCAAGGTTCTAGAGAGCTCCGTGTGCCCTCACTGCTCCCTGACCTCCTGCCACGTGCCCCCAGCACCCTCCTCTCCATGGACCCCGGCTTTGTGATGCTCTCCAAACCTGCTCCCACCTCAGGGGTTCCTAAGGGGGTTCCTTCTGCTTTTGTGGCCACTGCTTCCTCTGTTCTTGTTTACTCTTTCCCTTCCCCGACTAGGTTTCCCGACCCTGGCAGCCTGACATTTTGAACCAGATGGTTCTCCGCATGCAGGGCCGCCCTGTCCACTGCAGGATCCTTAGGAGTGGCCCTGGTCTCTGCCCTCCAGATGCCAGTGAGACGCATCCCTCCCCCAAGACTGTGAGATGTCCCCAGAGACCGAGAAATGTCCCCTGGGGAATGAAATATGCCGCAGGAGAGAAGACTGCCTTCAATGCACACGAAACGTGGCCCTCACTTCCTCAGGGCTCTGCTCCAAAGCCTCCTTCCCCACCACCCCATCCAAGACCGCAGTCACCAATCTCTCCTACCCTGAGTTGTTTCTCTCTTAGCAGTTACCACTCTCTGCACGTTATAGAAAAGCTTATCCCTTGTCTCCCGACTAGAATGTAACCCAACGCCTAATTTCATGTCTGACACAGAGATGCTGCTCAATGAGGATCTGTCAAATGAGTGAGTGAGTGGGCAGACACTCAGAGTTCAGAGAAATGCAGGCAGGAGGGTCTCGGGGATGAGACTGGGAGGCCCTTTACCAGCAGGCCCATCTGCCCTGAGACAGCAGACTGGAAACCCAGGCGTATGGGCACAGGTAGAAAGCAGACAAACTCCAGAAGAGTGAAGGTGGAAATACGGCTGGGCTGATGAGCCTGCGCCCCATCCCAGAGCACAACATCGGGCTCAGTGACCACAGGCCGACAGGAGCCATGGAGGAGGCAGTCCCGTGCTGCTGATGGGGGCTCTGGGGCAGGGGTGCTCTGAGTGAACACCTTCCTCACCCCCTCGTGCAGCCAGACATGCTAAGCACACTCTAGTTCTGGACTCCAAAGCCCAGCACAGTCCAAAACAGAGCTGGCACTCCTCACATCCCTGGATCGAATAAATGCATCCTGTGTGGTTTAAATATTACATCAGAGCCTCCACCACATGCGTGCGGAGCTGGAGTCAGGCCAGAGGGTGACGGAGCGGAGTGGGAAAAAAAAAAGATGGTTAAAAAAAAAAAAAAAAAAAACACATAAAAATCACCACTTGAGAGAAAGCAATTTAATTTAACAACCATTAAATATATACGCAGAGGAAATGACCAATGCATAACTTAGATTCAAGAAAGGGAAATGAAGCGTATCATTGTTCTTCAGTTACTCCTCTTATCAGCCGGGCTCCCTCTCCAGGCCCAGAGCATCAGGCTGAGAGGCTGGGGGCTTCGTCTTCCCAGTTCGCCACACCAAGGCCCTTGCAAATGCTGGCTGAAATGAACCCTCAACATACCGACCCCAACTCCTGCTTCTCCGGCTGAAGTCATGCTTTCCTCTTGCCCATAAAGTGGAAAGTCTGTTGCTTTTTTCTAAAGATATATATTACAGCGGAGAATTTAATCATACAGCCTCATTTCATAAAGCAAAGTCCTCCCTGGAAGGCCTGGTAGCTGTGAACTGTGACGACGCTGCACACAGCACAGGTGGCTCCTGGACATGGACTGTGCCCGGCCACCAGGTCCATGTGAAAAGGAGAGGAGAGCTGTCCTCAAAGGTCCAGACAGAGTATTACCCTTCTCCATCAAAGTACACAATAACCCCAAAAGGAGAGCGGTGGGGCGGGGGGGGGTGTATTTTAAACTCTTACAGCTTCCACTCACTCTAACTAGAGAGACTCCTTGGAATACATCCCGGCTTAGTTTAACATTCTTTTTTGTTTTTTTTTTTAACCCACTGAAAAGCACTTTTTTTTTTCCTTCCTTAAAGTCTCGTACATAGACTTTAAAAATCATTTGAAATTTATAACTTCAGAGCCGTTAGGTCAAAAGCATTACTTGTCTCATCCCCAGTACACGCACACACACACACACACATATGCACACACTCTCTCTCTCTCTCTCTCTCTCTCTCTCTCTCACACACACACACACACATTTTCTTCCACACATGGAAGGGGTAATACCTGAATTAACAGAAAGTCTCTGAGGATCAGGGGTGGGGGCAGATGAATTTATGATTAATGCTGCCCTAAAGCTCTATGACATTCAAGCTGCAGTCACTATATGATATTATAAAAGTGTCACCTCATAAAACTAAAAACGAGGGTTTAAATCATTGCTTGAGTGAAAAAGTAATTTCAGACAAAAATATCTATCACATATAAAATATTTATTGAGTGGTATCTACTGTTATACATAATTGATGAAACACCTCTTTGATAAGATGGAATATTTAACAGAGCAGAGCTGGCAATCCCTTTCCCAACGCCAGGCACACGGGGTCCCAAAGAGAGAATGTGGTCAAAGACATGCGGCTGCACGTATTCAGTACTGAAGCAAAGCTTCTGGCAACCAGTGTTTGAATAAAAAGGAAACTATAGCCTGACAAAAAATGTAAGCAGATAGAGTCCACTTAAACATGACGTTCATCACAATTCCAAAAATACGTTCAAAATTATTTTCTTCAGCCCTGACTCTAACACCTGTGTTCAGGGACTCCCCTGGCGGCCCAGTGGTTAAGCAGCCACACTTCCGAGGCAGGGAGCCCGGGTTTGATCCCTGGTCAGGGAACAAAGATCCCACACGCCTTGTGGCCAGAAAACCAAAACAGAAAACAGGAGCAATATCGTAACAAATTCATAGAGACTTTTAAAACGGCCCACATCCAAAGTAAAATTAAAAAAAAAAAAAACTTTAAATAAACAACAAAAAAAAAACCTGCCCCCAGCAGTGCCTCCTCTGGCGTGACCAGGGGTTCAGGTGAGGAGCAGGCAGGGCTGCTGGGGTTACAGGGAGAAGCCACAGGACCTGGCTCACTGGCGTGTCCCATGTGACTCCACAGGCCTTCATTAGACTTAGCAGGAATTCTCCCTGTTTTCATCATAACCACATCCTTAATATCTAGCCCTGTGTCTGCCAAAACACAACAGTCTTCCCGAAAAAGTAGGTGAAAATCAAGACAAAAACGTGTCAACAAGAAAGCCTGTTTCTCCCTCTTGAGAAGCCTTCCTGAGAGCTAGGTCTTGCCTGGGAACTACTGGGAAAACCCAGCAATGTGTCTGTTCCACCTGAACTCACAGTTCCAGAGGGACAGAAACTGTTTCCACACACGAAGTACGTGGGGTGAGCAGGGCTCACCAGGCACCCAGCAGTCACTCAGTACACTGCTGATTATTTGGCACTGTAAAGAGTTGGTGGTTTTACATGGTTTTTGTTGTTGTTGTTACTAGCCAAGAATTAAAAGTCAGGCCTTTTTCTGGTGGAAATCCAGTTTATGAAGAATCATGTGTTTCGCTAACTAGGAGAATTGTGTGGAACTGCCACACAGCAGACTGTGGCCTTCACTTCTGCAAACCTGACTATAGCAGCAGAAGAGAAGGGGGCGCCATGATGGGGGCTTAGAGAACCTGGCCGGCTTGCATGTGAGGAGGAGGGAGGGAGTCAGGCAGACGGGAAGACTCCTCTTAAAAATAAAATTATCCTCTAGCATAGATGCTTTTAATTTAAAAAAAAAAAAAAAACCTGTATGTGATTTCATTTGAATTTAACAGAAAGAAAAGCAACTGAAATATTTGCTGAATTTTAACCAGTTGTGCCTGAAACCATGTAGGTTTGTGTGACTGGTGTTTGTGTCCACTCCTGGCCACGGATCACACACAAGCAGGTCAGGGTGGTCAGGCGGAGTTGTAGTCAGGTTTGCAGAAGTTAAGTGCACTCTCTGCTGTGAGGCCACTCCACAAAAACCAGGAAGCCACTGAGAACTCTAAAAACAGGGACCGGCTGACACATAGAACACAAACCTGGCAAGGACATGCGGGATGACTAGGAATAGAGGGAAAAGGGAGGTGAAATTAGGAAGGGAGGAACAGCCTCACAGACTCTATGTGACAATTTGACTGACTAACCTTAAGACTCTTCTCAACTATTTTACATACTTCTCTTAATGAGAAATAAGGAAACTGGAGAGTTTGCAAGAGTTGCAAAAATCTGATAAATATCCAAAAAAGATTTTTATTGCTAGGGAAAAAAAGTCCTGACACTTCCCAGTAATACTTTCCAGACAGCTCATCAAGTAGATATTGCTGACTTATTTTAAAAGATAGCTCACCAATTTGACTAGCAAATGTTATCAAGTAATTTGCATGTTTCTTTTACAATATACAAATGGTAAATAGTCACAGTCAACACAAACCAATTAGTTCTAAAACCCTGAAAGTACACACACTGGCATTCACCCAGAAGCTTCAATTTCTTGTATATCCTTGTGTGCAAAGAAAGAATCCTGTCCATGTAACTGAGGAAGGAAATAGCTGCCAAGATAGCCAGAGTCGACGAAGCTTGTACCTGTCAACTGCCTGCAACACCATCGCACCTTCCTCCACCCTTTGTTCATGTAACCTGACCCAGCAGGGATGAAAAGGAGTCAAGATCTCCACCTTCCTCCAGGAAATAACTTTTTATTCTCACTGTGATCCCAGAGAGCACAATGAGGTGAAAAAACACCACCTCTGCTCCCTAGAGGCACATCCACGTCCCTGCAAGGCTGCCTGGTAACGTGTAACCTCCGTGTGAGAGCTCTCCTGATGCTCTTGGAATCCTAAGATTTCAATGACAAACACAGGGATGGGAAGCAACAGCCTGTGAGAATCCAGGCCCGACCGGAAATCCACCTGCACTGAAAGCGTCTGGCAGGTCCCGCAGACCCAGAGAGGCCAGGGAGGACCGGAAACCAGCCCTGTCCGGATGCGGATGAAGGGAAGAGGTGGTTCTGGTGAGAAGACAGACTTGGCACTCCGCAGGCCGAAGAAGGAAAGGAGGGATCGGGTGGGGCGACCTCGACGTCACCCTGACCCTCTCTGTGCCTCCAAGCCCCCTGCGAACCCTCAGCAGGTCCACAGCTCTACCCGCACGGCGGCCGGAGTCGTCCGGGGCCTTCGGTCTCCACGGCCGCTGCCACCACCACCTCCGGCGTGGTCTCCGACAGCCCCAGGGGTCCTCCTGCTTCGTCTCGTGCCAGCCTGCACTCCGTCCTCCACACGACGGCCACGGTCTTCTTCCCAGAATGTTGAGAGGTCGCACACAGAGCGCGTCGATGGTTTCTCGTGCGTTTACACAAAACGGCGCCCGCCGCTCGCCTCCGCAGCCCCGGCCCACCGCCTCGCTCTGCCCGCCTCACCCTCCACGTGAGCCCCGGCCTCCTCACCCCACTGCAGGGCCTCTGCGCGCCGTTCCCTCTGCAGAGCAGCTCTGCCCCTACATCTCAGCTTGCCCCTTCCTGTCAGCCCGCTCGTGCCCCGCCGGCTGCCTGCTCTCTGAAGATCGAAGGCCCGGCTAGTCAGGCGGACGAGGCCCTTGCTCACAGACAGCTCACCTCCCACGAGAAGAACCGCACCCCTCCGCTCCCACCCCCGGCCACATGCTATCATTCCACCCAGCTAGCTGTTTCCAGAGCACTCCAGTCTGTAAGAGTCGACACAACTGAGCGACTTCACTTTCACTTTCATGCACTAGAGAAGGCAAAGGCAACCCACTCCAGTGTTCTTGCCTGGAGAATCCCAGGGACGGAGGAGCCTGGTGGGCTGCCGTCTATGGGGTCGCACAGAGTAGGACACGACTGAAGCAACTTAGCAGCAGCAGCAGCCAGTCTGTCAAAATTATGTGAGCTTATTGCCTGGTCCCCCAGAAAGCAAATACAATACGCCAAGCTCAGCAAACAAGAGAGCAGGTGGGAGTAGGCGAGGGGCAAACTACCGCTCTGATCCCAAGGCTGACTGCCTCGCGTCAGTCCTATGGGCACGCTCCCTGCCTGGCAAAAGCAGCTCCTGAACCTCAAAGGAATGCTTCAAATGACCAGAGACATCAGAAGCGTATAAGGGAAGTTGCTTACATGTGAAGCTTGGATTCTAAAAGATAGTCATCATAAATAATTTAACGAGTGTTCACATCTGTACCAACCATCAGAAAGTTGATGTCAGACTGGCACCTATTACTAATACATTATAAAAACTGAAGTAGGAATGCAAAAGCCTCGCTCCCCCCCACCCCCAAACAATCCATGTTACAGTACCCGCGGTCAACAGAGACACACCGCACAGATAGATGGTGAGCAGCCCGGGACTAACCAAGGGCAGAAGCAGGAAGGGAAGAACCTGACAACCTCCTCGCCTCCTCCCCAGGACCAGCAAACAGACCTCTCCGGGCATTCCGGCCGCTACACAGTGAACAGAACTGAGCTCTGGGGACAGTTCAATTTCCATCACACCTCCCACTGAAGAAACAACATTCTTGATCTGAACACTGAACAGCTAACTGCTGGCAGGCAGTTCAGAGAGAGGCTACGGAGATCTCGCCAATGAAACGGTCCTTCGCTGGCTGAGCAAATCACCCAGATGTCAGGATTTAAATTATGCAAAATGCATAATCCCAATTAACAAAATTACGTGTGAAAATATGCAAGAGAAAATTTCCTTGCATTAATATTTAACTAGACTTTTAAAGTAGAGCAGGATCTTGTGATCAGAAGAACTTTAAATGTATCTGACCTAAACAGAAGCCCAAAATACTCAGGAGGGTTCACTACAAGGGCGTTGTTTTTTTGTTTTGTTTTGTTATCATTTTTATACAGCACGAACTTTTAACTCAAGATGAGAAAGCAGAGTGAAAGGATCACTTTAAGTGACGCGCTGTAACCCAGAAAGCTCCAATCTTACATCAGCCTTAAACTGCAGTCTTATAAAGCTGGTTTCTTCATGGTTCTTACCCACAGAAATATGTCCCACTTGTCCCCACCTCCAGCCTTTGTTCCTGGGACAGCTCTCTAAATCCTTCCTCTCCTGAGTCCTAGCCATCCTTCCCCTCCCCAAGGAAACACCTAGAGTCTCCTCACCTCCACAGCGGATCCTTCCTCTCAATGACCACAGTTATTGCACCTGATCACGTGCATCTTAGTCAAAAATGACTAGTGTCTTTACACCCATGCCCTGCTTGTTTCAGCTACTAGACCAGTAGGTCAGTCAAGGAGGTGTCTTTTTTTTTTTTTTGCTAATTCTTTTATTATTTATTTTTTTACTTTACAATACTGTATTGGTTTTGCCATACATTGACATGAATCCACCACAGGTGTACATGTGTTCCCAAACATGAACCCCTCTCCCACCTCCCTCCCCATAACATCTCTCTGGGTCATCACCGTGCACCAGCCCCAAGCATGCTGTATCCTGCATCGGACATAGACTGGCGATTCAATTCTTACATGATAGTATACATGTTACAATGCAATTCTCCCAAATCATCCCACCCTCTCCCTCTCCCTCTGAGTCCAAAAGTCCGTTATACACATCTGTGTCTTTTTTGCTGTCTTGCATACAGGGTCATCATTGCCATCTTTCTAAATTCCATATATATGTGTTAGTATACTGTATTGGTGTTTTCTTTCTGGCTTACTTCACTCTGTATAATCGGCTAGTTAAGGAGTTTTTAAAAACACCATGCCTGACCCCTGCAGGGGCTTCCCTTGTGGCTCAGCTGGTAAAGAATCTGCCTGCAATGCAGTAGACCCTGGTTCAATTTCTGGGTCGGGAAGATCCCCTGGAGAAGGGACGGGCTACCCACGCCAGTATTCTTGGGCTTCCCTTGTGGCTCAGCTGGTAAAGAATCCGCCTGCAATGCAGAAGACTTGAGTTTGATCCCTGGGTTAGGAAGATCCCCTGGAGAAGGGAAAGGCTACCCACGCCAGTATTCTTGCCTGGAGAATTCCATGGACTGTATATAGTCCATGGGGTCGCAAAGAGTTGGACATGACTAAATGACTTTCATTTTCACTGACCCCTGCAGTTCCTTTCAGTAAACATCTCATTTAAAGATGGACCTAGTAAGGGTATTTTCTTAAGCTCCCAGGTATTTTGCATCCATAATTTTCTGTATTCCCGGTAGGAATGAGCCTCTGATCTGCTGGGTGCACTCAGGAATTCCAAAGGGCGAGTGCTGCACTTCACTCTCCAGCCAGCAGAAGAATCTGCAACTCGTTCAGCTCACACTTACAAGCATCTGCTACGACCTGCCAGGTCAACTTAAAGCTGTCCGCTAGACTATACAGAAAATGTCTTCAGCTTCTGTTTCAAATGTGTGTGAAGGATATATCAATGATTAGAGTGTGTGTGTGTGTAAATGATTAGAGAGTGTGTGTGTGTGCGTGCGTGCGTGCATGCGTGTGTGTGTGTGTTAGCTTGGGCTGCCAGAACAAAATACCACAGACTAGATGGTGGAGGCAACAGAAATGGACTTTTCACAGTTCCGGAGACTTGGAAGTTCAAGATTAAAATGTCACCAAGAAGTTTTATTCTGGGGCCTCCTCTCTTGCCTTACAGAGAGCCATCGTCTCACTAAGTGCTTTCACGGCCTTTCCTGGGTGTGTGCGCACAATGCAGGAGAGAGAGAGAGAGATAAGGCCACGGGCCAACTGGATTCGGGTCCCATCCTTATGACCTCATTATCCTTTCCTTAATTTCCTTCTAAAGGCCTTACCTCCAAATATAGTCACACTGGGAATCAGGGTTTCAACAAACAAATTTTGGCAGTCCATGGCAGGGTTTGTGTGTCTAATATATACATTATATACTTACAAATATAGACTATATTATAAATGCAAGACATGTATTGAGGTAGATGGGAAAGACAAGGAGATACTGAGCCTAGTAGAGATGTCTCATGCAAATTAGAAACAGAGATTATTGTCTCTGGGCAGTTTTTTCTTTACACTTTTTCACTTTCCCAATTTTCTAAGACAAAGACACTTATAATAATACAATGCAGGTAATAAAGAGAAGGAATATACTTCCATATGAAATTTAAACAATTTATTCCAATTTATCTTATTTAAAATATTTTTAAAATAATCTCAAGTAATCTCCAAGGCCAAGTTTTACTGTACGTTGTATAACATTCTGAAGATAGAATTCTAAAATGATAAAACAAAAATGCACCACACAAACTGAAAGCCCAGAGACCATTTCTCCAAAAGCCCTCAATATAGAAAATCTGCCCACAGTTAACATACTGAGTAATGAAAAGCTGATAGCTTCCCTCCAAGATCAGGAACAAGACAAGGAAAAAGAAAGAAAAGGCATCCAAACTGGAAAGGAAGAAATAAAACTGTCTTTATGTGCAAATGACATAATATTATATACAGAAAACTCAAACTCCACCAAAAAAAAAAGTTATAGTTAATAAATAAAGTTTCAGGGCACAAGAACAATATACAAAAATAAGTCACATTTCAATACCCTAATAACAAACTTTCAGAAAGAGAAATTAAGAAAACTATGACATTTACCTTGCAACAAAAAGAACAAAATAACTAAGGATAAATTTAACAAAGGAGGTAAAGGACCTGTACATTGAAAACTATTAATGAAAAAACTGAAGATACAAATAAATGAAGAGATATTCCATGCTTATGGAATGGAAAAATAGTCAAAATTTACAGGCCATTCCACTCAAAGTGATCTTCCAGGTGCAATGCAATTCCTACCAAAATTCCAATGGCATTTTTCACAGAAATAGAAAAAAAAATCCTAAAAGTTGTATGGAACCACAAAAGACTGAACAGCCAAAGCAATCTTGAAAAAGAACAAAACTAAAGAAGGCTTTATGCTCCCCGACATCAAACTATATTACAAAGCTATAGGAATCAAAACAGTATGATACTGGCATAAGAACACACACAGAGATCAACAGAACAGAAGAGAAAGCCCATTATAAACCCACACACAAGTGGTTAACTTATGATAAAGGTGCCAAGAATATGCAATGGGGAAAAGACAGTCTCTTCACTAAATGGTGTTGGGAAAACTGGACAGTCACATGTAAAAAATAAAACTAACCCCATACTTTACAACACACACAAAAATAAATTCTAAAGACAAACATAAGTCCTAAAACCATAAAACTCCTAGAGGAAAACACTGAGGGTAAGGTCCTTAACATCAGTCTTGGCATGATTTTTTTGGGACATGACAATCAAAAGCAAAGGCAACAAAAGCCAAACCTCAAGAATTCACGATGCTGCTAACAAGAGCATGCAGTTTAAAACTTATGAACTGATTCTGTCTGGAATTGTCCCTTTAGTATTTTCAGACTGAGGCTGACCACAGGTACTAAAACTTTAGAAAGCAAAACCACAGCTAAGGCAGGACTATTACATGAAAAGGTGCTCAACATCACTAATCACCAGGGAAACGTAAACCAAAACCTCCATGACATCACCTCCCACTCATTAGAACGGCTATTATCAAAAAGAAACAAGTGCTGGTGAAGATGTGAAGAAAAGTGAACCCTTGCGCACTATTCGTGGGAATGTAAATTGGTACAGCCACTATGGAAAACAGTACTTTTTTGAGGAGGTTTCTCAAAAAATTAAAAACAGAACTACCATATGATCCAGCAATTCCACGTTGGGGTATTTCTCTGAAGGAAATGAAAACAGGGTTTTAAAGAAACATCTGCAGTATCCATATTCACTGCAGTATTATTTATAACTGCCAAGATAGGGAAACAACCAAAATGACCATCAGCCCATGAATGGATAAAGAAAATGTGATACACACACACATACACACAAAATGGACTGCTACTGCTAAGTGACATCAGCCGTGTCCGACTCTGCACGACCCCATAGACAGCAGGCCACCAGGCTCCCGTCCCTGGGATTCTCCAGGCAAGAACACTGAAGTGGGTTGCCACTGCCTTCTCCAGTTGGCCAAAACAGGAAGGAAATTCTGCCATCTGCAACAGTAAGAATGGACCTTGAGGGCATTATGCTAAGTGAAATAAGTCAGAAAAAGATAAACACTATATGATCTCATCCATAAGTTGAATCTAAATGAACCCAAGTAACAGATACAGAGATCAGGCCGGTGGTTGCCAGAGACGGGGGTGGGGGGTGAGGTGAAATGGTGACAGTGGTCAAAAGGTACGCACTCACAGTTAGAAAATACCAGTACACATGCTATAGGGGTGTAATGTGAAGCCTGGTGTCTAAAGTTAACAGCACTGCATCATATAATCAAAAATTTCTAATAGGGTAAATCTTAAAACTCTCATTACAAGAAAAAAAATGTGTACCCAAGTGAGATGATGGGTGATAACCAAATTTACTGTGGTGATCACTTGGCATTATACACATATATAAAACCATTTGTACACCTGGAACTAATACAATGTTTCTGAATCAATTACATTCCAATAAAACTGGGGAGAAAACAAACAAGAGCCAAACAAACAAAAAGAAGGTCAATCTTCAGGTGTCCAGAAGGCAAAGGAACTTTCAGTCACCCTTTCATCAGCAGAAATCACACCTGAAAGACCTACTGATGCTTTCGGGAGAATTTACCATCCTCCACAGGAATCATGATTACACTCTTGAAAATAACACTTAAAACTCTATGTAAGAACGAACTAGTAAGGGTGCCTCTGCATCAAGTTGTGATGTCAGATGACATCTGGATGCCTAGCTCTTAATTAAGCAGGAAATCAACCAGTATTAAAGCAAAGATCCTCAAGTTTGCAAGCTTCTTTGTATCATTCTGTCACATAAAGTAGAGAGATTTAAAAAAAAAAAAAGAAAGAAAGAAAAAGAGGAGGCGATCTCCAATCAGTGAAAAGTTAATTTCAGCAGGACTCGGTACAGAAATTTGCTTGTCTCAGTGTCGGTATCAAAAGGAAATACAGAAAAACGGAAGAAAGAAACCGAGAGAGAGAGAGAGAGAGAGAGAGAGAGAGAGAGAGAGAGGAGGAAGAGGGGGAGGAGGACAAAAGAAAAAAGAAAGGGGCCAACTTCTGGCTTCCCACAATCTCCTTCGAGGAGGTGCTCGCTTCAAGCATCCTGGTAACTCAGTAAAGACATCCCCAGGGAATGGCTCACCACTTCTCCTAGCTCATAATAAAACCTGCTTTTTATGGAGAAGAGAGCTTGCACACCTCTTTTGTCTAGTAACTTAATATCCACCCTACTCACCAAAACCCAGTGAGTCTGTTTGGACAGCTCCATACACCATGTCAAGCGCACACATTGGTACAGAGGCGAGTTTCTGCCCTGGCCATGCAGTAAAGTCAAGGACGAGGAAGGAGAGGCCAGTGCAGAGAGATGTGACCAGGTACTTAATGAGGGACTAGATAAACCCCCCTCCAGGAATCCAAGGAGTTAATACTTTTCAACTGGTCTGCCACTCAAATCCCACCCTATGAGAGTTCACGTCCTTCACATCATAACTTTACATGGACACCAATCCCAAAAGACCAGCACCTCCTCCCTCAGTCAATTTAGCAGGAATATATGTGTATGTCTTGGTTGTATAAATACTCTTTTATGGTCAACAATATTTCACACAAGTATTCCTGTAAGTGATACATTACACTTGGAAACATTATTAATTATACCTTTAGTAAGATAAATTACACAGTAAATCAAAAGGGCACATTCACTCAGATTATGCAAGAGGAGGACTTTCAAAAGCCCAAACAAGAATTTGAACACTGCCTGCACAGGCCCCAACAGTTTATTAAAATATGAAACCCAACCCACTTGTGAAAGAGAAATTACATATGAAAAGCATTTTACAAGTAAAACATGTGGCTAAGGTTATAGAATTATTCAAGGAAACATGAAATTCAAGATAAAAAATAAATTGTGTTTCCTGATCTGGTCTGTTCAAAGTAAACAAAATAAAAAGTACACACGTGACATTTACCAATCACATACTCCAATTATTTTTGCTAGTAAATGCCATGCCCACCACTTATCTACCAACATCTAACTTCTTATAATCGACAGAGTCAAAAGCAAGCAAACAACCTTTTTCTAACCATCACAAAATCCAGACCGTAAAATCCTCGTCCTTCATTCACTACAAAGCCATTTACATATTGTCAATTGGATGCAATCTACTTTGGGAAACCAGCAGTGTCTTCCACAGTTAAATACTATCTATACCATGTGGCCCATCATCCCACCCTCAGTGCAGGCTCCCCAGCACCAGTCAAAGGCCCCATCAGGCCAGCTGCCTGGATTGGTATTCTCCACGGGCTGAGAAGGAGTTTTACAGGGACTTCCCTGGAGGTTCAGTGGTTAAGACTCTGCCGTGCAATGCAGGGGACACAGGTTCGACCATTCCCCCAATCAGTCCAAGTACAAACCATTTTCCAGCCCTGACGAGGTGTCATCTCCCTTTCCCAGTGACCTGTCATGGTTCATATCAATGCTCAGAACAAGCCCGGCCACGACAAGGATTATATTATATTACATTATATTATTATGGCTGTTCTGCTGCTATACTCTGTTTAATATAATGGAGAAGTGTGCTGTCTACTTTCTTAAAAATTTCCACCCCAAATGGGTAACATGTTTCTTTGCTCTAAAGTACATAAACTTGTATAACCTAGAAAATAGAAATTTACAGCAAATGCCTCAGTCACAAAAGCAGATAAGGAACAGTTTCTTTTGATATTAAGTTATCACCAGGAATTCACTCTGGGCAATTTTGTAAAAGATGAAACAACAAAGTACATATAAATTTTTAAACTGTGTTACTGTGCTTTTGCTGAGTAACAAACTATCACAAACTTAGTGGCTTAAAGCAACACAAATGTCTGCACACCGTTTCCACGGGTCAGGAGACCACACACGGAGCTGTTCTCTGCTCGGGGTCTTACAGGGTCACAATCAAGGAGCTGGCAGCACTGTGCTCTCACCTGAGGCTCAGGGTCCTCTTCCAGGCCCATTCAGGATGGTGACAGAGTTCCTTATGGCTGTAGGACTGAAGTCCCCATTTTCAGTTTTTTGCTGACTGTAGGCAAGGGGTCACCCTCAGGTCCTAGCCAAGGGCCATCACAACATAACAGCTTACTTCGAAGTCAGCAGGAGAATCTCTCCCGAGTCTGCCAGGACAAAGTCTCATATAAATGTAACACAGTCTGGGGAGTGACACCTCCTCACATTCATGGGTCTCATTCACCTGCACTGAGTGTAGGTGTCACACAGGGTATACACAACAGGAGCAGGGATCTTGAGCCAACGTAGGACCCTGCCTCCCACAGAATGAATAAAGGTAAGTGACTTCTGGAAGGTATTTACAACTTTAAAACCTGGTACTTTTTTTTTTTTCTTTTCCTTCTGAGACACTTAAAACCTGAAGTTTCACAGAACTAAGATTAGTTAAAACTAAGTTTCTTCCTAATAACAAAATAACCTAGATTCTTTCTACCAAGTTTTCTACTAGCAAAGAAAAAACTGTATATATACCCAGTTGCAGTTAAGCAAATTATTTGAAGGAATATTCAGTTGCAGGAATAAAATCCTGCTGTCTATTATGTCTGTCCTAAAAATACTCTCAATCCATCCTTCCTCATTTAACAGAGGTGCCTCTTGCAGAGGCGGCATTGTCAATGGATTAAAGAGTTTGATCCTCCCTCTCTCATCTTTTTTTTTTTTAATGGTAACCATAAGCAGTTTCTTTTCATCTAGCACTATTAAGCATTGAGTCAATCAACTTTACAACTTTTTAATCTTCACTAGAAAAGTAACAGAATGTATAACTATTACCCACCTAGAACAGAGACCAAAGTCTATCTTTTGACTGAAGTGTAAGCTCCTTGAATTCTGGGGGACTCATTTATTGTGGAATTCAGCATAGCCCCAGGCATACACTCCTTTTCTCATCTCGAATTTCAACACGGGACTAACAAAGGCTGTTAACTTGGCACTGAGAATAGGAAAAGATATTATATTCTTTTCACCCTTTTATGCATCAATTTATGTATAAATAGAGGATTATGCAGAATAGAAACTGTAACAACAACCTGCAGTGTTCACCAATCACAGAAAGGATGTCTTCTCCAGCTTCGCAGATTCCTCCTACTGGAATCCTGCAACACTCTGTTTTATAATTAACATACTTCTCATGTGCCCAAGAGGGTAAAAAAAAAAAAGAAATATTTACCAAGTTAGTCATTTCCACAGGAGTTCACTGAGGTTAGGACTATGCCTACACCTCCCTGCACATTCCATGGCTTCCGGCAAGCATGCATACACACAGTAGGCATTTTATCATTGTCTGATGACTATTGTGGGTTCATGTAAGATGTGACAAATAACATTAGTAGGACCAGAGATGTCAGCTCGGTCTGAAGACACTCCTTAAGGAGCTATTTTGCTCCAATTCTGCTACTTTTGCTATTGTTGGTTTGTTATGCAAGGATATTGTCACCCTGCTTATTTAACTTCTATGCAGAGGACATCATGAGAAACGCTGGGCTGGAGGAAGCACAGGCTGGAATCAAGATTGCCGGAAGAAATATCACTAACTTCAGATATACAGAGGACATCACCCTTATGGCAGAAAGTGAAGAAGACTTAAAGAGCCTCTTGATGAAAGTGAAAGAGGAAAGTCAAGAAGTTGGCTTAAAGCTCAACGTTCAGAAAACGAAGATCATGGCATCCGGTCCCACCACTTCATGGCAGATAGATGCGAAAACAATGGAAACAGTGTCAGACTTTATTTTTCTGGGCTCCAAAATCACTGCAGATGGTGATTACAGCCAAGAAATTAAAAGACGCTTACTCCTTGGAAGGAAAGTTATGACCAACCTAGATAGCATATTCAAAAGCAGAGACATTACTTTGCCAACAAAGGTCCATCTAGTCAAGGCTATGGTTTTTCCAGTGGTCATGTATGGATATGAGAGTTGGACTATGAAGAAAGCTGAGCGCTGAAGAATTGATGCTTCTGAAGTGTGGTGTTGGAGAAGACTCTTGAGAGTCCTTTGGACTGCAAGGAGATCCAACCAGTCCATCCTAAAGGAGATCAGCCCTGAATGTTCATTGGAAGGACTGATGCTGAAGCTAAAACTCCAATTCTTCAGCCACCTGATGCGAAGAGCTGACTCATTGGAAAAGACCCTGATGCCGGGAAAGATTGAAGGCAGGAAGAGAAGGGGACGACAGAGGATGAGATGGTTGGTTGACATCACCGACTCAATGGACGTTTGGGTGGACTCCGGGAGTTGGTGATGAACAGGGGGCCCTGGCGTGCTGCGGTTCATGAGGTTGCAAAGAGTCAGACACAACTGAGCAAATGAACTGAACCGAACTGAACTGTGCAAGGATAAGATGATGCTGGGGCAGCACCTGCTACAAACACAAAGACTGAAGAGCTGCGACTGTGCGCTGTCCTGTCTTGGTTAGTCCTTGGCTACTTCCTCAGAATTAAGTCACAGAGCTTCCAAACAGAGTCTATTCACAGGCACTCCATGCTTGTGCTGAGCAGCACCAGGGCTCTCTCATCCCACCTGCTGGATCCAATCCTGGGCCCCCACTCATGCCCCGTGGCCTCAGAGTAGCTCTTAAGCTTGCTCTCTCAGCTTTACAGAAGCAAGGATAACAGACATTCATATTTATTTCAGAATGCACATGAGTCTATGTAAGATGGCAAACTGACATCCCAAACCACTTAGTGCCTGTGACAACCAGATGAAAGTTCACTAAATGTTACATACTTATAGCTTCATCACTGAAGCAGGTCGTTTCTCAACAGGACTAGATTTCCCTTCGAGAAACAGTTGTCTCTCCTGAAACGGCGTGGTCCTCTCAGAGACAGCTTTGTCTAACCTCATCCCATGTGTAGCGCTGTTCCCATGATGTCCTCAGATCTGCTTTTTAAAATCACCAACAGACTGTGTTATTCCAACTATTTTTTTTTTAATCAGCAGTACACCCAGAACAAAATTCAAACTGTGAAAGGAGTATGCAGTGTATCATCACCCTTCAGCCCTACACCCCAGCCAACCCAGGTCCTCCGCCAGACACACAGACACAGGCGAAGACGTCATCACTGCTGACCGCGCTTCCCTTTCTGTACACAAGCAGAGGTGCGCAGTGGGTACTGCCCTGGGCCTTGCTCTCTCTCCACTTAACCGTATCTCTGGAGCTCATTTCACATCAACATGTAAAGAGCTTCTTGAGGTTTTATACGCTCACATAAAATTCCGTTGTGTGGATAAGCTCTAATTTATTTAACCTGTCATCTTTTCACAGGCATTTAAGAGGCTCTCAGAACCTTGCAGTGGCAGGCTATTGCCAACATCATGCTGAGATGAACACCACTGTGTGTACAATGAACCTCCAGTGCTGGCTGAGGGAAAAGAGAGACATCCACAGCTGATTCTCATGTACCTGTCAGAAACTTTGCAGAATCCCCCCTCCGGGCTTGGGTTCTAAATGAGCTACACTAAATTGAGACCAAAAAGCCTCCTGTGTTTCCAGGGGCCAAGTGGGCAGGTGCTAGTTATCATATGTGCATTTATTATGGTTTTGGAGGGGGATAATAATTAAACTTTACTGTGTATGTATACATACACATGTATCTATATATGTGTGTATGTGCGTGTGTGTTTCCCTTAATCTCAAGTCATTCTAACCAGACTCTACAAGAATTAATGTAAACGTACTTTTAAGTGAGCAATTTGAATACCAAACAAAAGTCACAAGTTGCTCAGAATTCCAAGTGTTGTCAAATGTCATAAGGAGCAGCCTTGATGGCTCTTTGGGCTTCCCTGGTAGCTCAGTGGTAAAGAATCCACCTGCAACGCAGGAGCCTCAGGAGATGTGGGTTCGATCCCTGGGTTGGGAAGATCCCCCGGAGGAAGGCATGGCAACCCACTCCAGTATTCTTGCTTGGAGAATGCCATGGACAGAGGAGCCTGGCGGGCTGCAGCCCATGGGGTCACAGAGAGGGGACACAACTGAGCACAGGCGTGCACAGACGCACTGCCACGTCACATCTTCGCCCACCTGCACGCTCAGTGGAGGGAAGGGGAGCCTGGCGTGCTGCAGCCCATGGGGTCGCAGAGAGGGGGCATGACTGAGCACACGCGTGCACAGACGCGCTGCCGCGTCACATCTTCGCCCACCTGCACGCTCAGTGGAGGGAAGGGGAGCCTGGCGTGCTGCAGCCCATGGGGTCGCAGAGAGGGGACACGACTGAGAGACTGGACAGCAGCACATCACAGCCCTCAGTCAGGGCAGGCATGTCGGGTCCTTTCTTCACAGGATCACAGGGTCCAGAGCAGAGTGATTCGGGGTGATATAAGCACACTTTTACAATAAGCACAGAAAAGAAACACAAGTATTCAGAAACTTTTTAAGAGCAATTAATTTTTTGAGCATTGAATTTAATAAATAAAATACTGGGACTTGTATTTTTGTGTATGTCTTAATTTCCATATTATCCTAGTAATTCATTCTTACTGTATTTTACATAAGTATCAGTGGCCAGTAAAATTTCCTATTAAAAAAATGTAAAACAACCCTGCATTGACTATGGACAGAGCCAACCACCTCCTCTTTCTGTAACTCCTGCCAGAACGGGCCACTTACAGGAGAGGACCAGTCTGTGAACCAAACCCTGATGTCACCAGTGCCCCAGACAGAGTGGGAAAGATGAAGCGAGGGAAGGAGGGCCTCGTCTTCCATTAAAACAAAGCCTTGCGGATCAACCAAACAAAGAGAAGGCAAGCAGGAACGCTGGAAGGCCACGTCTTTGTGAGAAGGAAAATTCAGAAGTTTAGGAGAAACCGTAACAGCAGTTCCATGGTCATTTTAATGAGAACAGTGTCGAACACCAGCCAATTCCAACTTCAACTGCCCTGGGGTTTTATCAAAACCCCAGATCGGGGTTAATCTTACTTTAATTAATCTAAGGAACCACTGTCTGGCTTGGGCAGACATTTGCTAAACGTCACAGCGGCCTCTGGGGCTGCAACAGAGCCGGGTGGCAGCTCTCCTGCACCATCTCAACTCCACTAACGCTCGCCCATGGGAACTTTCTACATCTGCACCCTCTTATGCCACCATGGCGCCGCCAATTCCTGCTGGACTAACCCAATTAAAACCGAGGGAAGTAACAGAACTCTAAAAACGTATAACAATCCCCTAAAATACACTATACCTTTAACTAACAAAACAGAGAGAAATAGAATATGGCTACCAATCTCCAGTTACCTAAAAGATCCATGAGCTCTAAGCACTATACAGAGAAAACGTTGATCTAATTCCTAGAGATCACGCCACTTAAATCCTAACTATTGCACTGACTAAGCTTAAGATTTCAGTAGACATACTAGGTAGGATGGTGGGTTCCGTTGATCTAATTCCTAAAGATCACACCACTTAAATCCTAACTATTGCATTGACTAAGCTTAAGACTTCAGCAGGCATACTAGGTAGGATGGTGGGTTCCTGAAGACTTGACAGATTGTCAAGTGCTCCCAAATAAAACTTGGAAGCAAACTTAAGAAAACATTAGAAAGTTAAAAAAAAAAAATCACCCTTACACTGAATTAAATCCACCCACACTCACCAACTTTATTCTCACATTACCTCTCAAGAACAAGAACCTGGTCCTTTTTAACTTGGCTTTCAGAGTTCCAGCACAGAGCAGACACTCAAACTCAAAATAAATGCCACTTACAGATTAAGCAGCACTTTAAATCCTTCAACTCATGGATTGCACATGAAAACAGAAAAAGGGGAAAATGTCTAACGAATCTCTTTAGGGGATTAGCCGATCTACTTTAGATGGGGGCCACTCAGAACGTCTTTTCATTTTTTCTTCCTCTTATTCTAAACGATTTACTATGACCAAGGAAATCCACTCTGCAATTAGACAGTAGAAGAAAGCTGTAGATAAGTAATAAATTACAGAGACTTGTTCTAATGTAAATACATCGCAATGTTTCTGGTGAACCTCTTGAATTAAGATCAGAGGCCTGCTCTCAGCTTCATTAATCACAGGAACCGGGTGAAGGGGACCTAGAGGGTGACCTGCACTTTCGCTGAAGAAAGAAAAAGTGTGCAGAAACATAGACTGGAGAAGTCCACTTAGAATGTCCACCTCAAGTCCAAAGCTCCTGGCTTCTGATGCAACTGCTGAAGCCAGAGGCTTCCACTCTCACCTTTGTCCCTGCTGAAATACTAATGAAAACACAGAAAGAAATGCAAACTGACAGACACTTTGGAATTCAGAAATACTGGCAATGATGGATCACATCCTGAGAGACATTTCTATCAGGAAATTATGGACAGGTAAGTGTCTGAGTAAAAACAGAAAGAGCAAACAGAAAGAAAGACCCCCTCTCCATCCCCCCACTGCCAATCCCTGGCAGGAGCAACCTCCTTTCTGAAGCAGCCTGAATTATTCCATCATCCCAAGCCAGCCATCCGCAAAGCTAGCTCTCTTTCTGCACTCGCTGTCACCCGCAGTCGGGATGGAAGGAACAAGCCACTGTCTGCTCTATCTTGGAACACGGTGGAGGGGACAAGGAGGGCCGGGGCTACCCACGCAGTATCATGCTGCAGCTCTGCCCAGAGGGAACATACAGATATCTTCATTTATCTTAGATAAATCCTCAAGTTGTCCCACAAAACACAATGGGAATAGGCTATGCCCCCTCCAGGAAGGCAAGCTGAGCTAGGACAAATGACTGGAAGATACCAAGAATCTGGCAAAGGACGGTTCACTCAGACTAGTCCTTCATCTCGTGCCCGGCAAAGAATTCCACCAAAGGAGGAGGAAGGCGGTGTTGGGAACCAAAGAAAACCCCCAAACAGGTAAAAGCCAAAAAGAACAACAAGCTCAGCTAACCACAGAAGTAACAACAGCATCACAAGGTAAGCCCGCACAGTCCACCATCACAGACGGCAGACAAGCAGCAAGAGTGGCAACAAGGGCCAACACCAGGGACCCTCCTGCAGACGGTGAAGAGCAAAGAGGGGAGACCAGCGTAGGGAGATGACCGTGAGAGAGGCAGGAGAATGGGAATCCGTGCTCAAGGCAGACAGGAGAACAGATGAGAGAGAAGCTGCGGAACCGACGGAAAGAAGCTGAAAGGAGGCAGCACCTAGGAGAAAAAGTTCTCTCTGAGTAAGAAGGCAGAAGGAGAAGAATTGCATTTAAATTTTTAATTAAAGAAATGCACTTTAAAATCCTACAGGTATCAAAACAAAAGGCAAGGATGTTTACAAAGGAAAAAAGCATTACGCTGATAACAGGCATTCCCCATGCTGCTGCTGCTGCTGCTGCTGCCACCATCACGACTCTGATGACTCCGGCCCCCCTGGCTGTGTGCTGGGGATCTGTGGGGCCATTTCCACTAACCCCAGCTCCCTGGGACCGGGCCCTAGTCTCGCTCCAGGTCCAACCAGACAACTGCTGGCCTCAGCCCAAGAGCTTAGCTGCACCCCTAGGGGCTGTCCTGTCCCATGGAGTCACCTCTGGTGACTCTGGGCATTCCCCATGGCAATAGTGAATTCCAAAAGCTAAGACCGTGGCCTTCATAACTATTCTCAAGGGAGAAGATCAAGAACAAAACAATTCCACACCCACGTGGTCCTTCCATTTGCAGAAGTAGCAGAAGCACCAAAAGACAGTCTGCACACTCACTGCAAGATGATAAATCAGAGATGATCTAAACAAAAAAACGTCGACTGGATGAGCAGCGACAAGCACGGAAACCATTCAAAATCAAGACTGTTCTTACCAATTGTTGGAAGGAAGGGTATCAAACTGGATCTGCATGTCAAAATAGAAAGGTAAATTAGATAGAATTATTAATATTAGAATATAAAACCCATCAACAGCAGTAAAATGAAATGGCAGGTGGTGGCGGCAGGGAGAATAATCACCAGAACAAGTATGTGCTAGAACTAAACTGGGGAGCAGGCGATGGCGCCCCACTCCAGTGCTCTTGCCTGGAAGATCCCATGGATGGAGGAGCCTGGTGGGCTGCAGTCCATGGGGTCGCTAAGAGTAGGACATGACTGAGCAACTTCACTTTCACTTTTCACTTCCATGCACTGGAGAAGGAAATGGCAACCCACTCCAGTGTTCTTGCCTGGAGGATTCCAGGGACCGGGGAGCCTGGTGGGCTGCCGTCTATGGGGTCGCACAGAGTCGGACACGACTGAAGCGACTCAGCAGCGGCAGAACTAAACTGAGTTCACATAATCTAGTTCAACAAACATTCACTGGGCACCACCGTGAGCCAGGCCCCACAGCACACGAAGGGGAACCAGAAACCCAGTCTTCAAAGACAGTGACTATGAGACTGAACTGCCAAAATTCCAGAAAAAAAACTTAAATAATTAAGGTGGTTTAAGGAAAAAAAAAACAGAAAAATTTCAACCTTTCAGGAAAGGAAGCTTTATAACAGATATAAAGCTGGGCCATGGTACAAGACAAGCAGACAGAAATGGTTTAAAATTCTAAATACTTCCATATTAATCTACGGTAAAAGTTCACTTGTATTTGAGTTTTGACCTCTTTCTATTTTACAGACTTTTATTAGTTCAGATCATAAAGAAAATAAATATGAAGGCAGGAGAGGCACTAATACCTCCACACACATCTGGGTGTCAGTGTTTGTACAACCTAGAACCAGCACCACAACATAAACGACTTTAAGAGCAAGCCCCAGCTCTACCACACACAGCTCACACACCCGTCAGGTTTCCTCCAGTTAAAACACCCAAACATTAGGTGATTGGCTTGAAGTTGGCAAAGTTCTACTGCAGAAGCTTTCCCAGCATAAGGCAAAGGACAGGAGAGACACAGAGGGTCAGGGGGTCTGTGACCACATTTGCAAACACCTGCCAAGACAGGCCTGTCCCTCTGCTCAAGCACCCCAGGTTACACCTCCTTCGTGATTAACACTATTATTCCCATCTGACTTTCTGAAATGGATATGCTGTCTCTCTCCTTGGGCTCTAAGGTCATTAAAAACAAGGATAGGATCTCACTGGGGTTTCTAATCCCAGCACCAAACACTGCCTGATATCTGGTACAACCTCAACCAATGACATGGGGCTGAGCTGAGCTTTAAGTGAGAAGAGACGCATGACATTTGGAAACAAATACAGTATTTCAGATCTATAATACAACTGACAGGAGTTCAATTCTGAAGAGACTTGCACATGCCATTCTTTGGAGAGAAACAAACAGGAATATGGTGTGAGTGGGTTCTAGCTTTCTGTTTTCCACCAAAACACACTGCGGTTTGTTTTCAGTGACAAGTAATGTGAGGGAACGAACAGTGTTGCAAGGCAGTCTGGACGGTGACAGTAGCACCTCCTGCATGCCTGCATCTTCTCAGACAGCTTCGGGTCAGTCAAAAACCATATACCCGTGTTTCTTCCACATTATGGAGAAAATAAACCTGTCAGCACATACCCTGCAAGCTGCTTTCCAAGCTCACACAGAAAGAAAAATACAAATGAGAAAGACTGAAATAGAGCAAGTCAATTAGCATCTCATGTGGCTCACGTCTCCAGGGAAAACATTTCTATAATTGTAACTTCCTTATTTGGCCCTCTGATGGGAGGCATTTATAGCAGCAAATGCGAGATGCCCGCTAGACTTGAGAGACATAAAAATACATTTCCTAGAATAATGAGGAGCAGGAAAAAACACCACAGCCCCTCTCTCCACTCGGAAAGTTTATGAAGCACACACAACTGCGCTTTGCTTGGTGTTTAAATTCTCACTGGTGGTGATTCCCAATGAATCACAAATGACCCCTAAATCCCTCTCCAAAGTCGCCTGATGACTTCTTTCTTTGGACCATTATGCCATTGGCATCAAACTGAAATAATTATCATCAAGCAAAAAATAAAAATAAAAAATAAAAGAAATCCTTACTTCCCAAAATATTTTAGTCAAGTTCATTTAAATCCCTACCTTGTGAACTTGGCAAATGGAAGTTAAGATATGGAGTAATCATTAGAGAAACTCTGTCTCACGTTCACAGCATCCAGCTTCTAGTTGTGGTGAAGATCACACACCCAGTGCACACAAAACACCCCCACAGATATCTGCAGAAAGGGTTGCGAACGGCTGTTTTTATTCAGACCTTGGTTTCATTTTGCTTGAATGTTCAGTATTTTAAAAATAAGCTCATAGATGATGAACCTGGAGACTATTATACAGAGTGAAGTAAGTCAGAAAGAGAAAGACAAATACCGAATATTAACACATATATATGGAAAGATGGTACCGACGATCGTACAAGCAGGGCGGCAAAGGAGACACAGATGCAAAGAGCAGACTTTCGGACTCAGTGGGAGAAGGCGAGGATGGGGTGATTTCAGAGAACAGCACTGAAACATGTACATTACCATAGGTCAAACAGATGACCTGTGCGACTTCGACGCATGAAGCACGGCACCCAAAGCCACTGCTCTGGAACAACACAGAGGGATACAGCGGGGAGGGAGGTGGGAGGGGGCTCAGGACCCGGGGACACACGCATGCCTGTGGTGAATTCATCTCGATGCATGGCAAAAACCACCACAACACTGTCGAGTGACTATCCTCCAATTAAAGTAATTAATACTGCCAATAAAAAAAGATTAGCTCAAAAGTTTACTTATTTTAAAAGGAACACAGAAGATCTATTTGGGTTTGGGAGGAGTACCGAAACTGCCCACAACTCTATCCTCCCATTTCTCCTAGAAACCATGAAAAGCAAGTAGGAGAAGGAACAAGGCCTCTTAGGATGCTTACTTCAAATACTGTGAGGATGTTGGGGAGCCAGTGGAACTGATGGCACCGAAGTGACCTCTGCGTGCAGCGGAGAGGATGCCACAGGGAAGAACGGGGCAGGCGGGAGCAGGCAGGGGCTCCGTGAGAGCAGACCCGGGGCAAGGGTGCAACAGCATTTTCCACCAGGACCGGGGCTCCCCTCACCTGCCTGCTCCGCGCACACCTGACAAAGGGCAGGGTGCAGCAGGCAGCGCTGTGTGAGGCAGACACAAGAGGTACGGAGGGCAACGGGAGAGCCAAGAGCCACTGCCTCGTGGCAAAGAAGCTGCTCTTTCATTGCAGCAGTGGGAGATAGGTTTCACTGAAAAACCAGAAGACTTCTCCTAGCCCCCTAGCCTCACAGGACCCTGATGCTAGTAAGTAACTTAGGAAAATATAAATAATTCCAATAAGAACTGAAAAGCAAGTTAAATTGCCAAATCTATTATTGAAAAACATAATTATTTCTCAGCAGAAGAAAATTCACCAGAAAAAATCCAATTGCAATGCTAGGAGGTGGCCATAAAACATTCCAGGAATTCAAAGAAATGACTAGATAACAATAGGAAGAGAAAAGATGTACGGAACTCAGGAAGGATGAAAAAGACAAAATAAGAAATTAAGACAACTATTTGGCCCTTAAACAAAACATTCTCTTAACTTCGCAAAGAGAAATGCAAATCAACACAAAAACAACCTATTTCTAATCTATCAGACTAGCAAAACTTTATAGTTCGACAACACACACCATTGACAGGCTATGGAGAAAGCAAAATGGTACCTTCTAAGGAAAAGAGTTAACAGATTAATTTATCCTTGACTTAAGAATTTCACTTCTAGAATTTTATCCTATGAATTCAAATGAAAAAGTATGAGCTGGTTTTCTTACACAACATATACATACAACACAAATTACTCAGTTATGCTTATAATATTGCTTATATTCAAAAAGGTTAAAGAAAAAAATGCTCAGTAATATAGAACTCTTGGGAACAATCTACATTGCCCTGGATATACAGTGTGACATACTTTATCACAGTACACTGTATACTGTGATACGTGTATCCATCCACACAAGGATGTACTGTGCAGCTATAAAAAAAATGAGGAAAATCTACTAAGGAGAACCAGGATATATGGATAAAACAAGATGTAGAACAATGAATATATATTCTGGTCTTATTTTTTATAACAGTTCAGTTCAGTCACTCAGGCTTGTCCAATTCTTTGCAACCCCATGAACTGCAGCATGCCAGGCCTCCCTGTCCATCACCAACTCCCAGAGTCCACCCAATCCCGTGTCCATTGAGTCAGTGATGCCATCCAACAATCTTATCCTCTGTCGTCCCCTTCTCCTCCTGCCCTCACTCTTGCCCAGCATCAGGGTCTTTTCAAATGAGTCAGCTTTTCGCATCAGGTGGCCAAAGGATTGGAGTTTCAGTTTCAACATCAGTCCTTCAATGAAGACTCAGGACTGATCTCCTTTAGGATGGACTGGTTGGATCTCCTTGCACTTCAAGGGACTCTCAAGAGTCTTCTCCAACACCACACTTCAGAAGCATCAATTCTTCCGCACTCAGCCTTCTTTATAGTCCAACTCTCACATCCATACACGACCACTGGAAAAACCACAGCCTTAACTAGACGGACCTTTGTTGGCAAAGTAATATCTCTGCTTTTGAATATGCTGTCTAAGTTGGTCATAACTTTCCTTCCAAGGAGTAAGTGTCTTTTAATTTCATGGCTACAGTCACCATCTGCAGTGATTTTGGAGCCCAGAAAAATAAAGTCAGCCACTGTTTCCACCGTTTCCCCATCTATTTCCCATGAAGTGATGGGACCAGGTGCCATGATCTTAGTTTTCTGAATGTTGAGCTTTAAGCCAACTTTTTCACTCTCCTCTTTCACTTTCATCAAGAGGCTCTTTTGTTCTGCTTCACTTTCTGCCATAAGTGTGGTGTCGTCTGCATATCTGAGGTTATTGATATTTCTCTCAGCAATCTTGATTCCAGCTTGTGCTTCTTCCAGCCCAGTGTTTTTCATGATGTACTCTGCATATAAGTTAAATAAGCAGGGTGACAATATACAGCCTTGACATACTCCTTTTCCTATTTGAAACCAGTCTGTTGTTCCATGTCCAGTTCTAACTGTTGCTTCCTGACCTGCATAGAGGTTTCTCAAGAGGCAGGTCAGGTGGTCTGGTATTCCCATCTTTTTCAGAATTTTCCACAGTTTATTGTGATCCACACAGTCAAAGGCTTTGGCATAGTCAATAAAGCAGGAATAGATGTTTGTCTGGAACTCTCTTGCTTTTTCAATGTTGGCAGATGTTGGCAACTTGATCTCTGGTTCTTCTGCCTTTTCTAAAATCAGCTTGAACATCTGGAAGCTCACGGCTCACGTATTGCTGAAGCCTGGCTTGGAGAATTTTAAGCATCACTTTAGCATGTGAGATGAGTGCAATTGTGCAGTAGTTTGAGCATTCTTTGGCATTGCCTTTCTTTGGAATTGGAATGAAAACTGACCTTTTCCAGTCCTGTGGCCACTGCTGAGATATCCAAATTTGCTGGCATAATGAGTGTAGCACTTTAACAGCATCATCTTTCAGGATTTGAAATAGCTCAACTGGAATTTCATCACCTCCACTAGCTTTGTTTGTAGTGATGCTTCCTAAGGCCCACTTGACTTCACATTCCAGGATGTCTGGCTCTAGGTGAGTGATCACACCATCGTGATTATCTGGTCGTGAAGATCTTTTATGTACAGTTCTTCTGTGTATTCTTGCCACCTCTTCTTAATATCTTCTCCTTCTGTTAGGTCCCTACTATTTCTGTCCTTTATTGAGCCCATCTTTGGATGAAATATTCCCTTGGTATCTCTAATTTTCTTGAAGAGATCTCTAGTCTTTCCCATTCTCTTGTTTTCCTCTATTTCTTTGCATTGGTCGCTGAGGAAGGCTTTCTTAACTCTCCTTGGTATTCTCTGGAACTCTGCATTCAGATGCCTGTATCTTTCCTTTTCTCCTTTGCTTTTCACTTCTCTTCTTTTCACAGCTATTTGTAAGGCCTCCCCAGACAGCCATTTTGCCTTTTTGCATTTCTTTTTCTTGGGGATGGTCTTGATTCCTGTGTCCTGTACAATGTCATGAACCTCCATCCATAATTCATCAGGCACTCTATCAGATCTAGCCCCTTAAATCTATTTCTCATTTTCACTGTATACTCATAAAGGATTTGATTTAGGTCATACCTGAATGGTCTAGAGATTTTCTCCACTTATTTCAATTTCAGTCTGAATCTGGCAGTAAGGAGTTCATGATCTGAGCCACAGTCAGCTCCCAGTCTTGTTTTTGCTGACTGTATAGAGCTTCTCCATCTTTGGCTGCAAAGAATATAATCAATCTGATTTCAGTGTCTACCACCTAGTGATGTCCATGTGTAGAGTCTTCTCTTGTGTTGTTGGAAGAGGGTGTTTGCTATGACCAGTGCGTTCTCTTGGCAGAACTCTATTAGCCTTTGCCCTGCTTCATTCCGTACTCCAAGGCCAAATTTGCCTGTTACTCCAGGTGTTTCTTGACTTCCTACTTTTGCATTCCAGTCCCCTAAAAAGGACATCTTTTTTGGGTGTTAGTTCTAAAAGGTCTTGTAGGTCTTCATAGAACCGTTCAACTTCAGCTTATTCAGTGTTACTGGTTGGAGCATAGACTTGGATTACTGTGATACTGAATGGTTTGCCTTTTAAACAAACAGAGATCATTCTGTGTCATTTTTGAGATTGCATCCAAGTACTGCATTTCAGACTCTTTTGTTGACTATGATGGCTACTCCATTTCTTCTAAGGGATTCCTGCCCACAGTAGAAGATATAATGGTCATCTGAGCTAAATTCACCCATTCCAGTCCATTTTAGTTTGCCGATTCCTAGAACGTCGACGTTCACTCTTGCCATCTCCTGTTTGACCACTTCCAATTTGCCTTGATTTATGGACCTGACATTCCAGGTTCCTATGCAATATTGCTCTTTACAGCATCGGACCTTGTGTCTATCACCAATCCCATCCACAACTGGGTGTTGTTTTTGCTTTGGCTCCATCCCTCCCTTCTTTCTGGAGTTATTTCTCCACTGATCTCCAGTTGCATACTGGGCACCTACCAACCTGGGGAGTTCATTTTTCAGTGTCCTATCTTTTTGCCTTTTCATACTGTTCATGGGATTCTTAAGGCAAGAATACTGAAGTGGTTTGCCATTCCCTTCTCCAGTGGACCACATTCTGTCAGACCTCTCCACCATGACCCGTCCATCTTGGGTGGCCACACACGCCATGGCTTAGTTTCATTGAGTTAGACAAGGCTGTGGTCTGTGTGATCAGATTGTCCTGTTGTCTGTGATTGTGGTTTCCGTCTGTCTGCCCTCTGATGTCTTTTGTAACAAATGTAGAGAATAAAAACATATTCATATTTGCTTTCCAAAAGCATAAAGCATTTTCATATATTCCTATTTTCCAAAAGAAAACCATGAAAGATAAATAACTAATAAAAGTCATTTATGGGGAAAAATAAAAGATTTATCTACATTGTCTTTCTATATTAGTTTAGATTACAGAATTATATAAATATACTATATAATGAACACATATGCATATATATACATTTTATTTACGTATAACACATAATATGGAAATATGTATAATTTAATTTTCAATCCTAAAACTGAACTGAAATGAATTCCATCATTCATCCAAATGAAAACATAACCACATAAACAATTACTCATCATTTCAAGTAAACATACAACACAGAATTCTGACCATCAACCCTCCTTAACAGAAAGCATTCTAAGAGTAAAAGATCTCAAATTTATTTTAAATGGCAGTCATTAATTTTATTATTAGCTGTAATATTAGTAATGTATAGAAACAGCTTTCAAATCAAATAGTAAATAGATTAAATCAAATAAATAATGTGCTAATGGTCTTAGGAATCAAGATTTTCAGTTAAAGACATATAATTATGAGATTAAGCAAGTTAAACACAAAAACTATATTTCCTAAGTAGTTTACAAGCCACAACACCCCAGCAGCAAGGAGGAAGGTCTGTCTCCAATGCAGTTCATTACCAACAGGAACCAAAGTCTCCTAAAGAAAGGGCTGGTTTCCAGTCTCAGACAGAAAAGGTTCACTTTGTGCGTGAGACACCCTGTTCTGGCAGACAGAAAGAAAGCTTTCAAAACATAAAGTTATATAGAAACACTGGCTGAAAAACACCAAGAACAAAGTTCTCTCAAAGCTGTGAGAGATCGCACATCAAAAAAAATAATGATTGTAGTTGACTAAATACACTGAACCTAGGAAATCCCATATTCTATACTGATAGTCAACAAAAGAAAAAGCTGAGACTTCTCTGCTGGTCCAGTGGGTAAGACTGCACTTCCAGTGCAGAGGGCAGGGTTCAATCCCTGGTCAAGGAACTAAGGTCTGTTGCATGGCCAAAAAAATATGAAAAGCCAGGTGTAGGCAGGGATAAAGTTGGAGTTTGGGATTAACCCATACACACGTCCATACATAAAATAGATACCCAGTAAGAATCTACTGTATAGCACAAGGAACTACACTCAATATTATGTTAAGAACCTATAATGGAACAGAATCTGAAAAAGAATATATATATATATGTATGCATGTGCTGTATACCTGAAACTAACACAGCCTTGTTATTTAACTACAATAAAATTTTTTAAAAAAGAATAGAAAAAGCCTGGGGGGAGGAAAAAACAAAACAAAACACTCCTTACCTTAAAAAAATGTCAATTACAGAAAAAAACTTATGTATGTATCGTGCCTTTTCAGAAGATCTAAATGGGCCCTGGTGATCAGGGAAAGCTCAACTTTATAGAACACTGGTTAACAAACGAGGAAGGAACACTACACCTAGAAAACATTCCGTAACTTCTAATGAAATCACTGATTCAGGCAAGAATTATCAACTGATGTCAAAACCAAGAGGTAAACAGTTTACAGGAACTAAAGTGACAATGTATTTTCTTTAATTCTACTCTAGTGTCCAACAAGGCTCTGCATACAATAAAAACAAAATCCAAAAATTGTTATTAATTTCAATTATTATTTACATGTTATTAATATTTTCATTATTTTGTCTTGGAAAAAAACAAGACAAAAGGGCTGCAGGCTAAATTAAGGAGGGTTGACAAGCTACAAACTGTCTGCCACAAAGTCCTGAATATTCTTTCTTATATGGCAGGACAAACTGATGACCTTCGATACATCTCATCTGCCAATACAAAGAGGGGACATGCCTCGCTAGGCGATTCACAGCGTCTGCGAGTTTAAAACAAAACCCTTCCTCAGCAGTCCCCATCTTCCCTGATCCCAAGAGAATAGTCCCCATGGGATTTCACAGAGACCCAAGGACAAGTCATTGACAACCTCTCATATTAAACGTGTCAACCTGCTTTCTAGGGCGTTTCTTACAATGTCCTTCAATACAGGTTAATGGGATGAGGCCAAAAACCAGTTCAACTGAAGCACTTGTACGGGGAGCTAATTTCCATCCAGTCCAGAGATACAGTTCCGAAGGTCTGACCTGATATAGGGAAAGATCTCTAAAGATCTAGAATCCAACTCATCACACTCCATTCAGATAAACACATGGCAGGCTCGGATTTCCTCTGGGAGGCCCAGTTTGGAATATACAGCTCTGTGACGCCTAAATTCTCAAACTGACATTCATGCCGTTGCAATAAATTATTTTTCTCTCTCGAAACAAAAATACAAACAGAAAAGAGCTTCCATGATCCTGCTACAAATAGCCTTGCTTTTTCTCTTATTCCAATTTAAAACACATACACACACACACAAACATACACATACACACACACACACACACACACACACACACACACGTGGGTGCCTGCTAAACCACTTCAGTCGCGTCTGTCTCTTTGTGAGCCTACAGACTGTAGCCTGCTCCTCTGTCCATGGGATTCTCCAGGCAAGAATACTGGAGTGGGTTGCCATGACCTCCTCCAGGGGATCTTTCTGACCCAGGAATCGAACCCAGGTCTCCTGCATTGTAGGCAGCTTCATTACTGTCTGAGCCACTAAAAAGACAATGAGAGGCACTAAAAGAGATCACTAATGTCCTACTAGCTAAAAATGTAACTAACCTGCCCAAATTACACAACCAGGAGCTAGAGCACCTGGAAGAGGATTTAGGTAACCTGACTTCAGAGAGCAGGACATCCAGCACTACTCTGTACCACTCCCCACAGCACTCCGGCCTGCAGAACTGTGCGTGCTGCCCCCAGCTGGCTCAGGAACAGTACAAAGATGGGACCTAACCCGCTTACCTAACAGTGAGCCGAGACGGCTGCGGGGCAACCACAGCTCTGTCAGCCGTGGGAACGCCTGCCTCACTCACAGCTCTGGGCTTCAGGGGGACAAGTGTCTACTTCTAAAGCCACCGGGTACGAACAAGTCTATGAGCCCTGAAGATTCCAGTCATATATCAAATAAGACACAGAATCATAAATAAGGATAATCCCCCTCCTCACCCTATTTCCCCAACTGTTCTCATGTACAGGCCAGTCCAAGCATGGCAAATAAAACGAGTCCCGGGTTTTATTCTTCCCAGCAACGTCTTACTCTTGCTGACAACTCTTGCTGATAAACAACCCTTTACACTGGTACAGGTTCTGGATGACCTTTGGTCAAATTACACTTCAGGCCTGCAAGAAGGGCCTTCTTCATATGTGTACATGCATATACATACATACACATACACACACACACATACAAATCGTGCCAGTAACCTAACTGTTTCTAAATCTGTGTGCACTGCTGCCAAATGACAATTACACATATTCTGAAAAGGACAGAAAACTCCTAATGTTGGAAATGTCTGCGAGCAACATCTCAGCCCAGAAATTACAGCCACTGCTCCTTATCCAAGAGTAAAAACTCAATGGTTGCCTTTGCTCAAATGAAGTCACTGACTTGTGATTTCCTGTTCTTCACATCTGCTTTATGAGATGTCGAAAAAAGGGAAAAGGTGGGTACTGAATGCTACCTGCCCTCCAAAGCCTTCACCTGCTTCATCCATAAAAAGCCTGGCTGTAATAAACAGCTGAGCAGGCTGGGTGTGCATGCTGCCTAACCTACTAGTTAGGTTTTGTTTTCTTCTCTAGTCTCAAGTAGAAAACAAAAAAAATCACTATCCACGCCTTGAAAAGTCTTTGTCTCATGCAGTCTTGAAGCTTCCAGCTCATGATGTTTATAAATGTGTAAACAACTAGTAGGAACCTGCTATCCGGTCCAGGGAGCTCGGCTCAGTGCTCTGTGACAACCTGAAAGGCTGGGATGGGGGATGGGAGGGAGGCTCAACAGAGAGGGGATGTGTGTATACATGTGGCTGACTCACTGTGTTGTACAGCAGAAACCAACATGACATTGCAAAGCAATTATACTTCCGTAAAAAATAAATAGAAGATCAAACCACAAATAAATAAAAGTGAGTAACCCCTGGCGGCTCAGATGGTAAAGAATCTGCCTACAAATGCAAGAGATGTGGGTTTGATCCCTGGGTCGAGAAGATCCCCTGGAGAAGGAAATGGCAGCCCACTACAGTATTCCTGCCTGGAGAATTCCACGGACAGAGGAGACACGACTTAGTGAGTGAATAAAAACAATCTAAGAAAAAACAAAAAAAGAGTAAGCCCTCTGGACTGACCCCTTTCATGGACAAGGACTTGAAACGGCATCGAGGTAATCAAGGGAAGCTTCGCTGCTCAGCAAAACCTCTATCACAGGTCCATGGGCCTCCACCACTGGTTCAAGATCACAGGAAAAAGGATGGATGTGAAATCCTTTCACTCTTTTGAAAAGAAAAAAAGCTGACCTGCACTATCCAAGTAAAGCACCACCCAGAGGAAAGCCCAGAACCAGTGTTTCGGGGGGTGGCAGGGGTGGTGCAGAACAGGGGTGCTAACAGGTTTGACTTCATAATGCTCTGCTACTTCAATCCATCAAGAAATCTATTAAAGATTCTGCCACAACCCAGATCGAAACCATGCAGTTTTGCTCTGGGCCACTTTCCTGCCCAAATGCAGCTGCTGTGAGGACGGTCCAAGGAGGCGGTGACGGCTGCCTAAGATGAATGTCAATTAAAGAAAAGGACACACACAGCATGAAAAGCGGCCCAAGTGAGCAAGTCTGACTAAGAAACACGGCAACAGAAAATACGGTTGCTCCGTCTAAAGAGAAAATGTTAAATGAGAAACACCACACCTTCTCACAGTGCTCATTTCTCCTCTGTTTTGTGCTTTCGTCACCTAGGCGATTGCTCATCCAACGGTTGACATAAAAATAAAAGCAATTATTAAGAAATCAAATCCTATTAGAAAAGCCAAAACAGGAAGCCACTGCTGCAATTCACGTTCTAACAGCATTTCTGATTATCAGTTTTTGATAAATGGTCTGACGTGCATGGCTAACATATGCTGTTTTTTCCCAGAAGACTCTGTCTTTATGAATAAACGTGACTTAATATTCTTAAAATGGTATGCAACTGTTTAAAACATCAGACTTTAAAAAATGCCAAGTTCATGCCACGATCTGATTCAGAAAACAGCTTCCATTAGGTGGAATGAAAAGTGAAGGAAGGGAGGTAGGGTTAGAAGGAAGGGAGAAATTCACGTTCAAATGTGTTCATACACACACGCACACCACTCCACACGCCACCAACCACGCTGCCGGAAAAGAGATTAATTAGATCATTTCTGGAAAGTGCTCTGAATTCTTTGGAAGAAGGTGCAACATAGATAGAAGGTATCCGTTTTCTTATTATTCTAAAAGGCATTCCCATTCACTTCCAGATGAAGTATAACTAATATCCAGTTTGCTTTAACAATGAAAATGAATCATATCAGAAGTCTCTTTAGAACTTCTATTAAGCAAACACCAATTCCCTATTCACCAACTCCAATGCTTATATGATTACCACTTTTTAAACAAGTGCCTCAAGTCATGATTTCTTGCCAAACTAAATTACTATAAATTTAATTACAGGCATAGAGGTATTGCTCACTTGTGAAAATTACGCCCTCCTCACCAAGACTATCAGGCACATTTATTGATGACCTACCCCAAGTAACACAGAGAAGCATGGAACACAGTGCCTGACCTCAAGAAGCTTGCAGCTGAAGGGAGATGATACAGGAGCTGTAAAAAGTAATGAACAGATGCCTCAGTTAAAGCAGTCTGGAGTCCAGAAGGGGGCGCACTTATGCCCGACAAGGAAAGCAGGTGGTGGTTGGTGGCGAGTCACTCAGCTGTGCCCGTCTCTTTGTGACCCTATGGAGTACAGCCCCCAGGCTCCTCTGTCCTTAGGATTCTCCAAGCAAGAACACTGGAGTGGGTTGCCATGCCCTCCTCCAGGGAATCTTCCCAACCCAGAGATGGAACCTGCGTCTCTTACGTCTCCCGCGTGGGCAGGCGGGTTCTTTGTCACTAGCGTTACCTGGGAAGCCCCACAGGGAAAGCAGAGCCCAACAGAAAGAAGATGTCCTCTTGTAGACGGGCAAGAGCTCAGCCGATGAGAGACTGTCACCACCCAGCCAACCAGAGGCCAGCACACTAATCTGTCTTTAAAAGAGGCACCCTGGACTTCGTGGTGGCACACCGGATAAGAAGCCTCCTGCCAACACAGGGGACACAGGCTGGATCCCTGCTCCAGGAAGAGCCCACGTAGCTTGCAGCAACCAAGGCCAAGCGCCACAATTACTGAATCTGTGCCCGAGCGCCTGCGTTCCACAAGAGAAGCCACCTCAACGAGAAGCCCATGCACCCCAATAACGAGCAGCCCCCACTCACCGCAACCGAAGACCCAGCACAGCCAAGACTGACTAGCTAAGCAAAAACACTCTGCTGATCCCGAATAAACTCATTTTTACTGGAGAAATAACTGGCAGCCTATTTGTTTTAGGTCAAGAACTAAAACAGAAAAACTATCCACCAACATCATCTCTGACCAGCACTGTGGCTGGGGCTGGGTGTCAGGCACTCTCCGAATAATCTTCCTCAAAGTCCAGACCTTCCTTCGAAAAGCTCTAAACCGATTTCTAAAATGGCTCTGCGCCCCAGGGAAGCTGCCCCAGAAGCACAGCACACTCTGCTGGCTCTTGAGCACGCTGCCACCTACCCCTGGGACGCAGTCATCACTGCTGCCTCCGATGACTCTACTGTAAGAGAGCTCAGTCTGTGCCTTTGGTCAGAGCGTGTGGAGGTGGTGCAGAGGCTGCTTTCATCCTAAGCCAAGGTGCCATCAAAGTGCTTAGATTTGCTGAAATTATTCTGCCTCTTTCAAAATCAGCAGGTTGTCACTTATCCCTGATACCTGGGCCTGGCTCCTCATAGCTCCTATTCCACTTCTAATTTGCTTTTTCCTAATCTCCTGTGGGCTGGCAAACTCAGAAATCCTTCTTAAGATTAGTATGCACTGGAGGGTCTCTCGCTTAAGTTTCTGACACATTTCAAATCCTTTCTTGCCTTTCTCTGCCTTCTGACCTGTGCTCAAAGGCCCCCATCTGAGTCCTCAGCTACTTCCTAGGTAGCTATCAAACTCACCTGTCTCAGTCTCACCTCTCCACTCACAAACGCCTGATTTAAAAGAACAGTTAAGTATGAAAGTGGAGAAAATGAGGAGCAGTACTGGGTGGCGGGAGAGGGGGAGGACCCACTATCTAAACAATGGAAGTTTCACCCAGTTTTTGCTACTGATCCATACAAAATGAGACAGAAGTGGCCAGTACCTGCACATCTCATGGTAATATGCTTGTAAGATAGACAGAATTTGCCACAAAGAAGTACAAATGAAAATTAAATGCAGTTTGGCTTCAAGCGGCAAAAATAATCGAAAATTTCTCAACTCCAGGATTGGGAAGAAACTAGAGCATATGGTTTAAGCTTTAATAAGAATACTATGAGTCCCACAGACACTACAGCTACCATTCACCTGCAAAAGCCATGAACATCCCAAGCATGACACCTCCATTCATCCAAGAGATATATCAAAATGAAGAAAGGGCAGCCAGTGGTCAAATGCACTGATGAGAAGCAATAAAGATCAGAAAAAGCATTGGGTTTAATCTAAATATAGCCTAGATACAGGGAAAAGGTGGACCTTGAAAAGACAGTATAACAATAAATCAATAATCTGAAATTAAAACCCCAAGTCATGGAAGCTTTTAAAACAAACATTCTCCTAAATATCTATTACAACAACAAAGAAAATAAAACTTTAATTAAAAACCTGTACAAAAATATAACATTACATAGGAAAACATAGAGGATACAGCCAAATTTATACCCAAAGGAAAATGTATAGCCTTATATGATTGCATTTTCTACAAAAAACAATCAAAAATTTTTAAATATCAAAAAAGGGAATAAGGAAATAAGACATAAGAAGAAATTAATACTTTGAAAACAAAGAAACACAAGACTTGAAGGTACATATAGAGGAATAAAAGAAAGGCAAAGCTTTAATACAACTAACAATAGAGGGAAAATATAAATATGCAAAATTAATAAAGAGAAAGATGAAGAATCTGCATCTTTTGGGTAGTTTTCCAATCTTTTTCTTCTTTAACTCACTTAGACTAAGGAACCCAAAGCTCATGAAACTCATTGGTTCCTCCTTCCATGGAAAAATAAAAAAAATAGGAAAGAAATGAAATCATGTCACCTCTGCTTAAAATAAACAGGCCCATTTTATCCATCACTATAGCTAAAAAGATTTAACAAACATAATAAAGTATATTGATCATAGTGAACCCAATCTTAAAGAAATTTATCATTTATACATTTTAAAAAACCCAAAGAATATCAACGATTGAAAACCACTACCCAACTCAAGCCAAACTGAGGACCCTGACTGACAACAGAGCTCTTCCTAAAAATTACAGACCTCTCGGGAATCCTGACCAATAATTTCCAATTCATCCACATAAGGATCAAGTTTTGGTGACCTAATAAGTTACTAACAAGGAACTGTTAGGTATAAAAACAAGAACTGACAGAACTGTCTACCCAGAGAACTGTGATCCCAGAGAATTGTGAACCACATGACCAGAATAATTACAAAGACATGGATTCTTTAGCTAAGTTTCTGGCCTCCTAGAACAAAGCGGGGTATCTGAAAATTACTGTTCAAAAGCAGAAGACTCAAACTGGAAGTTTTCTAAGGAGGGAACCTTCCAGAAGATACTAAGCACAGCTACTTATGGGGATCCACATCCAGACCTCTGATTTCTGCGTTTGTGTGTGTCTCTAACACGGGTTTTCCTGACAAAGTGCCCGCTGTACACCCCTCCATGACTCCCCTCTTCTGTCCCACCTCCTTATCACAACTGTTCTTCCCGTTCACACCAGCAAGACACACCCGGTACCCTTCCTGACTTCTCTACGGTGCACTCAGGATGCCAAGCAAGACACGTTTTCCATATTTGGTTTAAATCTAAGGGTCCGCAATCAGGCCAACTCTCTGCCTTTCTCTTCTGGCACATATTTCTGCTCTGGGCAAATCTGATGACAGACTCTGGGTATTCGGTCCTGTGTTGGGAGGCTCTGGATGCAGATATGCCAGAGGGTCTTGACAACAAGGCAAGCAGATGGATGGCACATGTTGAAGACAGTCTCCTTATCTCAAGGTGGCAAAGGCACTCTCCCCACCGCTCCCCTCTAACTACCTTAGACCTGGGAAATGGAAGCGATGGAGATGACAGAGGAATAGATATTAACATACCTGTTTGAACTGAAGAATGAAGGCAGATGGTTTAAAACTAAAAGCCTACATTTTCCCACTGGAATGACAGTAATTCTACAGCGCCATGGTTCTTAACTACACATACACACACACACACGCACACAAGAGACAAAACTACATTTAAAGTCAATAATATAGAAATGCATTCTCAGCCTTCCCAGTGTATATGGAATTTCAAAAGTGTCTTTTAAAGTGAAAACACAACAGGTGTCATTGACAGACATCTGACACGCCGGGGTAAAGTCTTTTTGGTAAGCTTCCCAGAAACTGAGAAAGTGAAAGGTTCCAGTAACTGAATAACAGAGGACTTGTGGACGTTGGGGGGGGTCTCCAATTCTTAACCTTCAGCAAACTGGAAGGAGGACTGGGTCTCAGCTGGTCACCACACGGAGTGCTAGAGATCTTTGTAAGAGATCATCACGTGACTTTTCACTCATCTCCGGAAACCACTCTGAAGAATGAAAGGCCGTGGCTGAAGCAGCCCTCCTTCCATGGCCATCAACTCATATAATAAGTGAAAAGATCCATCAAGGGGAAATCTATGCCCCTCGACGATGTCCCTGTGAACAGTCACCTACCTGAAGGCAATGTGCCATACGTTTTATTAAATGACATGTCTCTGAAAGCACTTCTAATGTTTAATAGTCAGTTATCAAAATGCACACTCTGAACTTCCCTGGTGGTCCAATGGTTAAGAGCCCGCCTGTCAATGCAGGGGACACAGTTCAGTCCCCAGTCTGGGATGCCTCCACGTGCTGTGGAGCAACTAAGCCCGTGAGCCACAGCTACTGAGCCAGCGCTCGAGAGCCCACGCTCCACAGCAAGAGAGGCCGCCACAGAGGGGAACCCTCGGGCCACAACAGAGACCAGCCCCCACCCACCACAATCAGAGCAAGCAACAAAACCCAGAACAAAAAACAAATCAATCATACATTTCTTAAAAAAAGAAAGAACACCTAACAAATTTTTTAAAGTGTATACTTCTATTGCTTTAAAGTACATACCACAAATAAGTATGATGGCACGCACTCTAAAGACTCTGAAGAAATTTTCTTAACGATCACAGCCTCATGGCTGTAGCAAACAGTCTTAATTACATTTAAATTTATTTGCATGATTTTATTATAAGGCATTATGATAAGATGATCAAAGAAAAACACCCAAGCACAAAAAAACATATTAAACTAGGGAAAACTTCTGTAGGGCAAACTGGATACACAAGTCCAAGGACAAAAGAGAACAGGGCAAAATTTCCGAAAGTAAATAAATTTCATTTATTTTTGCATGAATGGTGGTGGATTTTGAATCCCTATGGTTTTACATTTTACTGGATTCATGTAAAGGAGTGATTTTCTTTTAAAATGTGAGTATTTGAAATCCATCCAAAATGACACCTTGTGCAAATATTAAATACATAACAAAACATAGATACCAACTTACAAATGTTCAAGGAATGCAGAGCTCTGAAAATTTCCTGGGCAGGTGTGCAAGTGCAGAGTCAGAAAGCCCCTGTCCTCTACTTCCCAGCATGGCCACAGCTTATGACAGGCGTGCCTGCCAGGCTCCAGTGGCTCCTCTCCGGCGCCCTGCTCCCTGCTGGTAGGTTCTTTAAATAAACTGGTCTCTGAAATCCTTTGTTTACTCTCATACCTGTTTCCCAACTGCCTGCCACAATGGCAAACAACAGTCATGCAAAAAGTGCTGATTTTCAAAATGATATCAAATTATATTTGCCAAAGGTCTGAGAGCACTTCCTTACTCTCTGAGAACTTGTTCCAGCCGAATATTTATCAGAAACAGGAGAGCAGATGGGCTGAACTTCAGACTAGATGAAGAGACGCCAGGAGATGAGTTTTTCGCCACCACGAGTTCCAGGACTGACCTTTGATAAACCCTCATGCCCGTATCCATCCATTTAAAAATAAATGTGGATGAGACCAGGACTCTGATCCTGCTGCAAAAGCGGCCTAAGAAAATGAATACTTTCCTGGAGAAGCATTTGCAGCTCCAAGAAGAAAGAAATGCTCAACACTGGGACAAGAAACGATTTTCAGCAATCATTTATTCTAGTGTATTCTCTGCCCTGAGATAAAACCAGAACCAACTGATTCCACGCAGAGCTGCAGGCTGCACTCATATTTAACCATCATGAGTGGAAAGCCTAGAGGTTCAGAATAGAAATGATTCTTACAGCTCCACAGCCTCTCTTGTCATGGGAAGCAGTCAGATAACCCCACCCCATCCCTCAGCCTCTGCCATCCTCCTGTGATGCCTTCCACACACCTCAAAAGTGTGGGTGACTATTCCAGAGAGCCCCTGCACTATTTATTTTAAATCATTTTAAAATGTGTTAATTTAAAACATGTGGCCACCTATCTGTACATACACATTCATTCCTATCCAGGGCACGCACGTGTATACAAAGTCTCTACGTGAATTATTTTAATTCAGCATCCAAAGGTGAAAGAAAAAAATCACTTACTAAGACTTCCAGTAAGTGTCCAACTCGTCCACGTTTTCACCGAGAACATTTATTTCACCCCGTCACACACTCAGGTCTACACAGCCAAGGCAGAGCAGAGCAGGAGGCTTAGCGAAGAGACAATGAAATCATTCCTCCTGTACTTCTCTTTCCTTCTTCCCTTAAACTTCAGAAATGTGTGAGAAAATCAGAATGATGGAAGCTCAGTGGCAGTGGAAACCAAGTCTGTTTTGCTCCACGCTGTGAAACAGACAATACGACAGGGACCCAGATGGAGAGCATGAGGTCTCACGACCACACAACCCAAGTGTGGAGGGCAGCTAGGCAACACAGCAGTTTAAGTGAAGTTTGTTTAGTTTATATTGATAAAATTATTTTTTCCAGCTTTACTGAGATATTACTGACATATATGTAGGTTTAATGTGTACAGTGTGATGACTTGACACCCACTTATTGCAAAACAATTACCCAATGAAGTTAGTTAACACCTCTTTCACCCCAGAGTCACTTTCTTGTGTGTGTGTGTGTGTGTGTATGTGTGTGTGTGTATGTATGGTGATGACACTCTAGATCCATTACTCTCTCAACAACCTGCAAGTATGTGATATTCTATTAACTACAGTCACCATGCTGTACATGAGATCCTACAACGGAGTCGCCTTGTAACGGGAAGCCTGCACCCTTCGACCAGCATCTCCCGATTTCCCCCGCCCTTCCCCCAGCTCCTGGTAACCACTGTTCTACTCTCAGTTTCTAGGAGTTCAGCATTTTTAGATTCCACATGTGGGACCATCCAGTGCCTGTCATTCTCTGTCTCGCTGATTTCACTCAGCATGACGCCCTCACGGTGCATCCTCTTATGCAAAAGGCAGACTTCCTTCTTTTTAATGGATACTATTCCATTATACAGACATCTATCTCAAGTCTTCTTTATCCATTCATCCGTAAGTGGACACTTGGGTTACTTTCATGTCTTGGCTCTTTAAATGATACTGCAGGGATGTGGGTGCGGATCTCTCTTCCAGAGAGTGATTTTATTTCCTTCAGATATATTCCCAGAAGTGGAACTGCTGGTTCATATGGTAGTTTCATTTTCAATTTTTCAGGAACCTTCATACTGTTTCCCATAGTGGCTGCACCAATTTGCACTCACATCAACAGTGTAAAATGGTTCTCTTTCCTCCACATCCTCACCAACATTTGTTATGTCTTTGATGAGAGCCATTCTGACAGGGATGAGGTAGTAATCTAACTGTGGTTTTGATTTGTATTTCCCTCATGATTAGTGATGTTGAGCTTCTTTTCTTGTACCTGTTGGTATCTGTATGTCTTCTTTGGAAAAAACGTCTATTCAGGCCCTCTGTCCATTTTTTAATCATTTGTTTTTAACCCCTATCAGATAGCTGGTTTGCAATTATTTTCTCCCATCTGTAGGCTGCCTTTTCATAAAAACTTCTAGACACTGGTCTTGGCACTGAATTTTTGGAAATAATACACCAAAAGTGCAAGCAATAGAAGCAAAAATAAGCAAGTGGGACACCTTAAGTTTAAACACTGACAGTTTAAGGTGTCCCACTTGTTTATTTTTGCCTTTATTGCTTGCACTTTTGGTGTATTATTTCCAAAAATTCATTGCCAAGACCAATGTCTAGAAGGTTTTTCCCTATGTTTTCCTATAATAGTATTACTGTAACAATCTTACATTTAAGACTTTAATTTCAAGTCTATTTTCGTGAGTGGTAAAAGATGGCATCTAATTTTATTCTTTAATGTCTAGTTTCCCTAGCACCACTTTTATTGAAGACACCATCTTTTCCCATTCAATATTCTTGGCTCCCTCATCAAACATTAGTTGATCAAATATACATGAGCTTAGTTCTGAGCTCTCCATTCTGTTCCATTGGTCTGTATTTCTGTTTATATGCCAGGGTCATAGTGTTTGACTACTATAGTTTTGTAACAAAAATACGAATTATTACAATGGGCAAAACAGTCGACTAAGATGAGGGCCTGAATGAGAATCCCATTCTGGGATTAATTTCAAAAAAAAAAAAAAAAAGCACTAACTTCTGGTTTCTAGTTCACCGTGCAGGGAGCTTAGAAGCCCCAACAGCCTAACAATAAGTAAAAAAACTGGGGGGCGGGGGAGGACCTGAGAAGCCAACAGCTTTCCTTAGATCCATCAGAGAAGTGAGGTCACAGGGCAAACTGCTATCCTCACGACTGGAGAGACAGACACAGACGATCACGTCTCACTGGAGCAGAAACCCAGGCTATGAAAGCCTAACTGGTAATCTGACAACACAGTGGAGGCTCCGAGTGGACAGCTCTGCTGGTGAAAAGCTCCAGGAAGCCTCAGCCACTAGTTGGGAAGGTCCCAAAACCCCTGTGAGACAATTTCCCAGAGCTCCCCCATATCCTCATAGAGCATATCAGAGAAAAAGTCCCTCTTGCTTTCAGAAGAAGGTGGGGAAAACAGCCATTTTGACATATGCCAAAACCCTTGGTTCTTCTTACCAAGGAGAAAACATTTCACAGGAGTCTCACCTTCCTGGAGGGCCTCCCTGGTGGCTCAGCAGTAAAGAATCCACCTGCCAATGCAGGAGACACAGACTCGATCCCTGGGTGTGGAAGATCCCCTGGAGGAGGGAATGGCAACCCGCTCCAGTATTCTTGCCTGGGAAATCCCATGGACAGAGGAGCCTGGTGGGCTATACAGTTCACGGGGTCACAAAAAGAGTTGGACATGACTTAGGGACTCAACAAGAACAACAAACTTGCCAGAGGAAGAGAAACACACAGCTCCAGCCCACTCCAGCCCCCTGCCCCACGTAAGGGGAGAGGAGAGGCACTGTGAGGCCCACAGTCCAGAGGCACTGGCCATGGAGGAACCTTTCACCAAAAGGAACTCAAAGCAGATCACAGATCTAAAAGCAAAACAGAAACCACCAATCTCCTAGAAGATAAAATGGGAGAAACCCTAGATGACCTCGGCCATGGCGGTAACTTTTCAGACACAACACCAAAGGCAACACCAATGAAAGAAACAACTGCCAAGCTGGACTTCATTAAAATTCAAAACTTCTGCTCTACGAAAGACAACGTCAAGAGATTCAGAGGGTCAGCCGTGACTGGGGAAAATGGTCTGCACTCTTGGTGTTGTATATTCTAGGGTCTTTGACACATGTCCCATCATAGAACAGCTTCGCTGCCCTAAAATGAGGCTTATCAAGATTAAGTAATTGGCCAAATTCACAAGTGGCCAAGCCACGGTTCAACCCTCAGAGAAGATGCTCTAAACCATCAAGCTCCACCAAGTGGGAGCTGGGGGATAACGTAACTCTAGTGTGATACAAGCTCTGGTACAAAAGTAAAGAGCCAAAAACAGTCTCTGGAAACACTCTGGGGAAACACTTCCTGAATCCCACCGTGTGATGTGCACCACAGTATCATCGATGTTCCTGTGACAACATCACGTTATGTGCTCCTGACACACTGTGAACTGAGTCAGAATCCCTCAGTGGACTGGTCCTCAATCCACTGACTCTGCATTCAGCCCTGTCGACCCAGTCCATGCGCCATCAACGTGCTGATACCCTAAGGACTGGCCGAGTCAGCATCTCAGCACCTCGTTCCTTGCGCTAAACAGGTTTTGACGGCCAACCTCAGAACCTACCCACGATTGAGGGTCAGCATCTGACGGACAGAGAGGAGTCCAGGTTCTGAGAAATGGTACATCACTCAATTTTTGGAACATAACTATCTTCTAATATTGAATACAACAGAGTTTTGACAAAAAAAATTTTTTTTTCACTATTTTAATAGCAAAAGACCAAAAGGCAACCTAAAAAGAATAAAAAACACATCCATTTAGGCTACAAGGTTTTCATAAAGTCTGGACACAAAACTGAATAAAGGACATTTGGCTTAGGGCCAAACAGCCATTCTCAGAACAAAGTGAATCTGAAGTGCACGGCCCCTCCTCAGAGCTACAGACACAAGAGCACAAGGCTCATAAACAAGCCTGTTTAATTCTTTTCACCCAGAACTGCCCAGATTTATTTGAACAAGAGTTATTGTGTCCCCCCACCTCCCCCTCAAGGAACCGTCTTAACACTGGAACAGTCTATCCACACACAGTTCTGAGTGCCTGCTTTGCAGCAAGAGCTCAACTAAGGGCTAGGACCAGAAGCACATCCAAGTGTCCTGGTGCGGACTCTTGTTATAACCACAAGTTAGACGTGATTAACCAAGTATCAGGGACCTGAAGAAGATGCACAGGGATTAGAGAGGACGCCTCGGGAACACTGCTTGGTGGAAGGGCACTGGACAACCAGATTATTATTTTCTGACCTAAACTCAGACACTGACTCCCTGGGTTCAGGTGCCAGACACCCCAACCGTGGCACAGGAAGGGCAGAAGAAGATCAGCTCTCGGGCCCCGTCCATTTCAAATATTCTACGCCATTAATTCAATGTGAAATGAGAGAAACGGGCAAGAAATTTCAATATACTACTTAGACACTTCAAAAGACACACTGATGGCTCAGATAATGAAACTAAACTGGAAACGTCTCCAGAATGTACACTGAGAATTTAAATGAGCTCTGAATATGTTTCCTGAAGCAATGATGAAACTGTGAGAGCTTTAAAGGGGGGCGACTGAGTTCCCCGTGGCCTGACACACGCTCCTTCTCCAGCTTGGGACCCCATTCCCCTGCCCCCCTGCTCCAAGCCCACTCAGTTTCCCTGGAAGCCCCGATACCCCAGGGTAATGGCTTCAGCTGAGCCCTGGCCATCAGGAAGCCTGTATCACCCCACCCAGGACTCCCAACAGCTACTTAATTCTACACTGCCTTCAAGGGCAACTCCTCTCTGAACCCTTTCTGATCGTCTTCCAGAAGGCTTGACCTGTTGACCAAGGCCTCCTGTGCCTCCACCAATCCTAAGACTCATTTCCAGCTGGCCGGCTCACTCGTTAGCTGTGTGACAAGTTTCTTATCAACTCCAGTCTCCATCTCCTGAAACACAGCCATCAGCATTCACATGTAGGACTGTTACAAGATTGCAACCAATTATTACTACCTGTAGAGCGCTTTGAACAGGGTCCCGCAAGTGCTTGTGGTCAAAATCACCTTCTGCTTTCCTGTTCTTCCTCCTGGGCAAAATCCCAGTTTTGTTAGAGATGGCAGGGTTCCCAGCTGAAGACAGTATTCCCAGCCTTCCCTGCAGGCAGAAGGTGCCACGCGGTGCAGCTCCCCAGCAAGACAGAAGCGGGGCTGAAGAGAGGGATAAATTCTGCAAAGATACACCCTGCTGCCATTCCCAGGCCTCCTAACTAAATCTCACGTGATTATGTAGCTGCAGAAACTGTCTCAAAGCCACTGAGAGAAAGACCAGTGGAATTTCACAGACCTTGGTTCTGGACAAACCACTGAACTCCCAGCAGCAGCAGCCCAGCTCTGTCATCCTCATCCAGGGAGGGGAAAACCAACAACCCTCCGCTAGCTTAAGGCACCTTTTCTCTGCACTAAGGGTACCATTATCTGCAGTCAAATGCCTCCCTGATAGAGTCAGCTCTTATTAACCTAGAACGTGTAACAATTTTTCTCACTATTTGTTTGAAGTTTGGTCTCCCCAACAGATGGAAAGTGTCTTATTCATGTTCACACAACCCATCTCGCCAAGCAGGTGCTCAAAACTGTTCCATGATGGACAAAAAGACAACAAAGCCATTCACAGTTTGTCCCCAGACTCTTCTAAGAGAAGACTCTAAGAGGAAAAAAAAAAAAAAATTCATCTTTGTCCCTCCCTGGTTAAACTGGAGATCCTGTAGATTATTTAGCATTTATAAATTGCCCACAGAGTGCCTGAAGCTACGGTTCTTCACCTAACAAGCCCTGAGACACTACTGCCAAGCACCGCTTTCAATGCCTTCACAACTGCTCAGGCACTTAGTCGTGTTCAGCTTTCTGCGACCCCCGTGGACTGCAGCTCGTCAGGCTCCTCTCCACGGGACTCCCCCGGCAAGAATACTGGAGTGGGTTGCCATTTCCTCCCCCAGGGGATCTTCCCGACCCAGGGATCGAACCTGCGTCCCCCGCACTGCAGGTGGACTCTTTACCACTGAGCCACCAGGGAAGCCCGCCTTCACAAGCAACTCACTGAATCCTCATAACGACCTGGGAGGAGGCAAGTACCATTGCCTCTCTTTCACAGATGAGGAAGCTGAAGCACTGAGCAGTTAAGCTGCCCAAGGTCACAGAGCCAGCAACTGGCCAGGCTGAGACTGCACTCTATCAGCTGAACTCAAGCGTTCAAGTCCTTAACTCTCAGTCTCCACTGCCTCTCGGTCACCGAGGACGGCTGTTTCCTTCCTCCTGTTTCTATAAAAACAAGGAACGAGCTGGGAGAAAATTCACTCTGATTATCTATCAAACTTCTTGGCTTCACAAACCAGGAGAAACCAAAGAGGAAAAAGCTGCAGCCACCATCCCAAGAGTCAAGGTTACTTTGCTGAAGTAAATATGGTCAGACATACAACTGGGGAGAAAAGAGGCAAGGGGTTCTATGTTTTAATTCTCTTAGGAACTTCCGGAGCTGCAAAAGATTAATTAATAGAAAAAGGAAAACTAAGAGCTGAAAATGAGGAAAATGTGAGGTAAAAGAAGAAAGTCCTTTAAGGGGCAAATATAAGCAAACGAATAAATAAATGACAAAGCGTTCTAATGCAAGCTAGTCAAAATGACTACCTAGTACCCAGGTTAAAAAATATATCTTTTACCTATAAGATAGTATCCAGTGATTTGAGGCAACTTTGGAAAAAATATTTTAAAAATTGAGAAAATAACCTCCAAATATGTGAGGGTTCATGTTTACATCTTTCAGGATCAATTCCAAAGGAGGCTGCAAAAAGACGTTCCTTCTACTAAACTCTTCACAATTTACCTCGCTCAGCCTCTATCCAGAAACACGTAAACAGGCGCCAGTCCACTTAGCAATGCCTGCCGAGTCCTTTCACTACCAGTAGAGACCTGGAATTAAAGAGGGAGGAGAGCTGGTTCTTCCCATCTCTAGTGGCATCTAGTGCTGAGAAACTGAAATACACTGTGGAGCACACGATTCCTTCCAATTATTATAACGATAACCACCTACTATAAAATCAGAGTATGTATAATTCAAAAATATATCGCTTTTTCCATAACTGGAATTGCTGACTTTCAATTGTCTTCTAACTCCCAATTTGAAGTATCTCATAAGATTAACCCATTGAGAAGATACAATTGTTTGAGGGGAAGAAATCACTCTGTTCTCCAATTTTTTTGTTTTAAATGCAAACATAACTTTATTTACCAACAGCAGACTGGGAAGTTAGGAGATTTTGCAGACATTAAAAGACTCCATTTAAAATTAACCAAAAAGCACTCTGGCTTAATTTAACAATAATATAATACAAGCCATTTATTCAAAACCAACTTCAAAAATCTCTGAAGGAGAATAATTTAAATGCAGATGAAGCCCATTATAGGATGGCTTGCTGATTTAAATATGCCATGGGCTAAATCTTGTCTTCAGATTTTACATATTAAAATTATTCTAAAAGATGTGGGCCAGCCATAGTCTCTTTATCAAAGTAAAGCACCACTTTGGAATTAAGAATCTAGGCATTTGGAAACCATTTAAAAAGATAAGTAAGATATAATTAAGAAGCACTGGATTAGGAGGAAAAAACCCAGTCTAGCCCTGCTTCTAACTCTAGAACATCAAAACCAACTCATTTAATTTCTCGTGGCTTCAACTTCCTCATTAAAACAAAAAGTTTTTCTTTTGTGGGATGAGGGAAGAGTTTCACCTAAATTCTTTCTTGGGTTGTTTGTGCTATGTTCTGCGCTCTATGAACAAGATGAGCTTCACAATCTAGGAGCATTTTTTAAAATTAGTTAAATCACAGGCAATGACACAGCACTTTAAGAAATTCAGGACAAACGAAGACTCAACAAAGGTGATTCGAAGTGAAATCACTGTGGAGTACGTAAAGGTATCTCCCTGGCAGCTCGGTAGTAAAGACCCCACTTGCCAATGCAAGAGACATGGGTTTAACACCTGGGTTGGGAGATTCCCCTGGAGAAGGAAACAGCAACCCACTCAGTGCTCTTGCCTGGAGAATGCCATAACAGGAGAGCCGGGCGCGCTACAGTCCCTGGGGTGGCAAGAGTCGGGCACAAGCCAGCAACTAAACACCGACAACCTGAGCTTCATCAAAGGCATAGTGAGCTGCATTCAGCCCTCCTCCCCGACATTTGCTGCTTTCCGGAGAGGCAAGCTGGCAGAGAAGAAGCACGTGTGCTCATCCTCTCCCGCGAGAACTTCAAACTTATGACTCGCTGCTGAACAACCATCGACAGGAGAACGCTGGATCCCACCAAAATAGATAGCCCACATCCGAGGGCAAAGGAGAAGCCTCAGCAAGAAGGCAGGAGGGGCGAAATCTCGTTTAGAATCTAACTACATACCTGCCAGAAACGCTTGGAGGGCTCAAACAAAACCTGCACACCAGGACCCAGAGACCCCACAGAGACTGACCATGCACCAAGGCCTTGGATATTCTAAACCACAAGGAATGCTGAGTCCCTTTAAGTAAGATTTTCATAATTCATGTAACTCAAGTGGGCTCTGTCACTAAACCAGGATATTCACTGGTCAAGTGAAGTTTTGCCACCAGAACAACTGATGTCTTTCTTTAGTGTACAGGGAATGTTTACTGAGAAGGCTAAGATGAGGATGAGGATGCAACCGATTTAAAATCTGTCTGGAGTTTCCGACTACACGTATGTTTATTACTCTCACCTTGCAGAGAGAACACCCACCTAGCTAAAAGTAACAGTTCTATCTTAGAAGAGCTGATAAGTGACCTGTGGGGGTGGAGAGACCAGAATGAGGGGCAGTGAAACTCCACAAAGACAGGGAAATTTGGTGAGTTGCATCTGGAAGGCCCTCCCGCTCCCGGCAAGATTCGGGTCAGTTCCAATCATTGCACTGGTATCCCCCAAGGATCTCAGGAGGGAGCTCCCCTCAATGGGCATTTGTGACGAGCTGCTGTCTGAATGAGTGACAGCTCTCCAGGATTGCGGGGGGCGGGGGGTGATGGGAGACAGTGAAGAGCTAGTTTATGGACAAACAAGGTGAGGGGAGCTGGAGAAGGCTGGAGCAGTGCCCGGCAATGGAGGACAGACAACGCCAGGACCACGCACTCGATGACAAGCTCTAAGGCAAAGGCATTTGAGAAATGAAGCTAATGAAAAATGATGGCGAGTTGTGTTTTTTTATTACCATCATCAGGAAATTCAAAACAGAACCACCACGTGATACCACTGCACACTAATGAAAATGGCCCCAAAAGATTCAAAAGATAGAAAACAGCAAATGTTGGGGAGGAGGTGAGACAACCGGCCCTCTCACACACGGCAGGCGGGAGTGTAAATGGTACAACAACTCTGGAAAACTATTTTCACTACCTACTAAAGCGGAGCAGACACCTGCTCTACAACCCAGCAATTCTTCTCCTAGGCAGACACCCCAGAGAAATGTGTACACTCATTCACGGCACGGATAAGAAGGTTCACAGCAGCACTATTCCTAACAGCCCAAACCAGGAAACAGCCCAAATTCAAAGAGATAATGGATAATCTGCGATATAGCCACGTTACACATTATATAGTTTATGCAACAATGAAAATAAACGCAACAGTGCAAAAAAGAGGTGGATCTCACAAACATAATGCAGATCAAATAAAGCCACTTACCAAAATAACAAAAACAAAAAACTATGTTCTGTATGGTTCCTTACACATAAAGTTTAAAAGCAGGATAAACCAAACTGTGCTTTTATTTTTTTAATTAATTTTAACTGGAGGATAATTACTTTACACTACGATGACAGTTTCTGCCATTCCTCAACATGAATTGGCCACAGATACACGTGTCCCCCCCCCATTCCTGAAGCCCCCTCCCACCTTCCTCCTCACCCTATCCCTCCCCTCTGGGTTGTCCCAGAGCACAGGCTTTGGGTGTCCTGCTTCATGCATGGAACTTGCTCTGGTCATCTAGTTTACATATGGTAATATACATGTTTCAACACTCTTCTCTCAAGTCAAGCCAGACATCTTTCTTGCGGGGAGTGATGACTATAAGGGGGCATGGTCGGGACACGCAGGGGCTGAGAACTGCTTCTTCACCCAGACATGGGCTACATGGGTGCCTTCAGTCTGTGCAATCTATCAGGCAGGACACTCACCGTCTGTGCGTCGTGTGCATAAATGCCCAGACTGAGAACAGCTCCCAGGGCACATTCACAAAGGAAGAGCGGTTCAAACAAAGAATTCCCACAGCAAGTGGAGCAAAACGAAACCACCTGCCACCCCTGAAGACAGAGAAACGGGGAAGGGTCCCATACCCAAGACAGGCGGCCCACAGGGAAAATTCCATGCAGCCCCCTGAGAAAGGACCCACATCCTTCTCAAACAGAAGGAATCCTGAGAGCTCACCTCACCACCCACCTGGTCATGACTGAGAAAAACTAAGACAGAGACAGAATAATTTGCTCAAAGTCTGAGAACTAGTTAAGGATAAATCCAAGTGCAAAAGCAGGGTCACCTCAATTAAGACAACTAATTATAAAATGGTCAAGATATTTCAAAAGAATGAATTGAGCAACCACCCTGAATGGGTAAGAACTCAAGAAAGGACACAGCTGTTGTCCATTTCATTCAAGTGAGATAAGCAGTGAAAGGTGACGGGTGCACACAATATCCACAGACAGGAGAGCTCAGAGAGAGGGGAGGGGAAGACAGTCCTGCGGAACCTGGGAACACAGCACACTCCTCCCACACTTAAAAAGATGACACTCTGCACGTCTGGACTACTCTTCCTTGCAGAGAGCACATTTCAGATCTCTGTTTTATAAACAAACCACCACTGCAGTGAAGAGCAATAGAACACTTGTATAAAAGCAAGTCTCATATAAAGTAAAATATTACCTACAAAGGTAGACAAGAACACCCAGCTGGTTGAATATAGTTCAAAGAAGCATCTGAAAGATGCTCAGAGAAGTCATTAACATAAGAACAAATGCAAATAACACATCAGGAGAAAAAAAATGATACCCAGAGAAATAATCATGACTGTTTTATAGAAAAAGACTAGAAAAGAGCCAAGGCAGAAGAAATGACTACGCCCAACGGTGGCAGAAACAAACGTCAGAGTCCTGATTAAAGGAAGAGCATCACAAAACACAAAAGGGAACCTGAGCCACTGTTTCAGAGAAAGCAAATCTTGTCTTGACACTTATGGAGATAACAGAGCAGATGGTGCTGGAACAGTGGCTGTCACCGGTGTTGGTTTTTAAAACACCGATGAATAACCAAATTCACAGCAAACAAAGTATCCCTTTTTCAGACAACTTTTTTTCCATCAATCTTTAAAACATAAAAAAACAAAAGAGACAAAGGTCAGAGAAAGACACACACACACGCACAAAAGGCAATAAATTAGAACATGGGAATAAAAAGGTCAGTTTGGAACAACAATTAAGAACTAGACAGCAGAATGGTGTCACGAGCCAACTTTGAGACAGGGTTCAAATTCTGACCCTGTCTATTCCTTCCTTAACTGAGTACCCTCTGGGCCTCAGTTTCCTTGTCTGCAGAGTGAGAAAATAAATACTCTTCCACCTTGCACAAGGTTGCTGAGCAGAGCAGAACAAATGAATAGAAACAATATTTAAAGTCATGCAACTATGTGGCCACCAAGCATTCGAGAGGCAGCTAACGACTCACTGGTTTAAATTTTAAACTATGCTCAGCTGAGCGACTGGAAAACTTTTAAATGTGTGTGGAACACAGTTTGCAATGAGAATCTACTTTTCAACTGTAAATTTCATAAAATCAAAATACAGATCCAGTGCATCCAATGTAAATTTCACACTGAGTTGAGAGGTACTATAAATGCAAAGGTACTGCAAATTTACATCATGTTAAAAACTTATTTTAAAAATTCTATTCCTCATTAATAATTTTTATATTGATTATACGTCAAGTGGTAAGTTTTTTATATAACGGGTTAAATAAGATGTGCTGTTAAAATTAATTTCAGCTGTTTCTTTTTAAATGTGGCTATTAGAAATTTAAACTCCCATATGTGGCTTGCATTACATTCCTATTAAACAGTGCTGGCTTAGAACAATGCCTGGCACACAGTAGCAGTGCAGTAAATATTATCCACTATTATCCCTATTAATATTATTATTATTAATATTAAATGCAAGGCAATTTAGGAGAGTCCAAAAATAATTTAAACATGTCTCTACCTTCTGGACCTTGGAGTTGAGCAAAGGAAAACCAGACATACTATAATATTATAGCTTTACAGAAAACAAATCATCAAATATCTAGCTGTGAGAAAAGAGGACTTTCAGGAAGAAACAAAAAAATCCACAAAGAATGTATTCAACTCACTTCACAATTATCATTCTACAAATCTACAGAAATTAGAATTTGTGTTACCCACCCAGTTAGACTATATTCAGATGACAACAGAAAAACACAAATATTACACGGGAACCCACACAGACTAAAGCAGACACCTGTTGCTGGTGGATCGGGGGTGGGGGAGATGCTCCTGCCAGGCCCAGATCTGACCCACTGGGGCAGGGGGTCCTCTGCTCTGTGGCCCAGACCACACTGAGAGCCACCTGGATAGGGATAAGGGACCTTTGGATTGGGGGCCCTCTGATCACCAATACTGGCCAGATGTATACATAGCCAAATTCTTACCAGGTTTGAAAGCCAGAAAAGGGCAGGGATGGCGGTGGGGGGGCTGAATGCACACACCCAGCAAAACACGTTCCCGTGCACTCCTAGAAGCACTATTCATAACAACCGAAACACTGGAGATAACCACCCAAACGGAGCTAACCAACAGGAGAATGAATAAAGAGGGCAGCACAGTCGCAGAATCAAGTAGAAACTACTGCTAAGCAAAGCATGATGAATCTTAAAGACGACAGCCTGCATGGAAGCAGACAGAAGCAGACACAGAACACACTGCAGGGAGCTCAGGGACAGCCAGCACCCCCTACCTAAGAGCTGTCCGGACACCTCCAGAATGTGAGGACAAGACGCGACTGACCAGGAGGGGCGAGAGGGGACCCCTGGGAGCAGGAAAGAGTCTGCATCCTGACCTGGGTGTGGGTTAGAGGGAGACATACACACAGATGACAACTCAGGAGCTGGACACTCCAGACATGCGCTTTTTTATAAGCTCACCAAGGCGCACATTTCAAATGTACATACTTTGTGTATGTTGAAGAGGGAGGCGGGAGGGGGGTTCATGTTTGGGAACGCATGTACACCCGTGGTGGATTTATGTCAATGTATGGCAAAACCAATACAGTATCATAAAGTAAAATAAAGTAAAAATATTTTTAAAAAATAAATAAATAAATAAAACAAAAAAATAAATAAATAAATTCAAACTCCTGTGTGAGGTTTTTAAAAAAGGTCCTGTAAACAGACCACCTTATTTAATGATAAATAATCTACTCAGTTGAAATGTCTTTTCAAATGCCATCACCCAACATCTCCAAACACTTGCATGAGTGTGCAATTTGGGGACTATAAAATTCTGCAAGAAGTTACATGGGCCACTTTCTTCTGGGAGCCTTCGCCCATATGATAAACATATCAAGATGTGCTTTCTAGGCCTGTGCGTCCCAACTCCTGTGAGGCTCCAGGGTACTGTTTAAAAAAAAGAGATTTGGGGGTATCATTCCCCACAACTCTCATTCCATGACACTGCAGAGCCCAAAAAATGGTCTTTTAAAAAGGTCCCCAAGAGATTCTGAGCTGAAAACACTTCCCTATGGGAAATCAACTGGTATGAAGTGCGGAATAACTGGTACTTACGTTGCTTTGGATAAGAAACTGGACTTGGCGACTGAAACAGCATCATAGCAAGCTCTGTGGTTTCATTTCAGTCCCTTAATCATCTGGAAATGCCAGTGTAATTTTTACTTTAATAGAAGGACAGGAAAGCCTAAATAGAATACACTGATACACAGTAGATTCGGCCTAGAAGAAAATGAGCATCTTTGGTGATGTTCATGTTGCTCGTCTTCCAAGGAGAAATCACAGCTGTTAGGAAATCACTCCTCTCATGTATGACCCCCAGACGACTTCTCGGGCAGGCTGTTCTTAGCTGGTAAAGCCAATGTTATTAATATAAAGTATCATAAAAGATGGTACAAATCTATAACCATCTCCCCCCTTGCAAGTATCAGAATATCCTGGTAATAAATATTCATACACAACCTAGGTCCATATTTGTTTTTCAATATCTGCCCATGGCTAATGAGCCTGTCTTACAGATATATACCTTCTAAAACCAGCACTTCTGCTAAGAGACTTGGAACTCTAGCGCCTGGAGTTTGGAGAAATGATGGTCATCCTTAAATTACGCAAAGGCAAAATCAACCCAGATGCTAAGGAACAGTAATCTCCTAAAACCTGCCGTTGTGCTCCAGGTGGAGGGCAGGGCCAACTCGCCGCGCACAGCAACAGTTGCTAGGCAGGCTGGGCTGGGAAACATCAGGTTAAAGGGGTCGACGGGAAATGAAGCCAAATTTAAAACCACATGCAAAAAGCCAAAGGAGAACAGGCACTCATTTAGAGCTCCTTTTAAAATCACATAATCAGTCTAGAAAAGGAAGGGAAATGTGCTTAAACACATGGAATTTACTGTGTGCCACCCTTCAAGTCTAACACCAGAGAAGACTGACTTCTCCTGCGTGGAATGTTCCCACGAGGGTACAGATACCAGGGGCCTTTCACACAGTCTCCTGGCTGGACACGGGACTTCTGAGTCAGAAAGGAAGTGACTGAAAATATTTTCTCTGAAGTTCAGACTGTTCCAATCCCTGGGTCAGGAAGATCCCCTGGAGAAAGGGATGGCTACTCACTCTAATATTCTTGCCTTGAGAATTCCATGGACAGAGGAGCGTGGCAGGCTACAGTCCACTGGGTCACAGAGAATCAAACATGACTGAGCAACTTACACTTTCACTTTTCAAGAACGAAAAGAATACTTCACTACACCTTCTGTTTGCCCTGCATACATTTCACAATGTATATTTCACAGTCTAAGTGACCAGGTTCTGCGTCTCCGGTGGAAAACATGGATGGCATCAGCAGGATCCACCTGCACCCACTGCTCCAACAGTGCACAGCAGCTACTGTGATCTCACCCCAGTTCAAAGGGGGGCCCTGGTTCACCTCGACCAATCCACGTAACCCGTTCTCTTTATCAGAGTGACTGGCAGAGATACTCTGGGCCTAAGCCAGTCAGCACAAGGCCCCAGGGTTTGGTTCACAAATACATCAGTCAGTCAGTGCAAACTTCAGAACTTGGCTGGAGACTCAACCCAGACTCTCTGAATTTAGATGGTGTGGTGGGTAAATACAAAGCTATCGCTGCTGCTCTCACCCGGCCATTCCGAGAGCCTAAAGACAAAGTCATTACACCAAAAAGGCATAACCAAGTCCCAGAGAAGCAGAGCCGGTGCCCTGATCAAACTATGCCTAAACCCCACCCTACCACCTGACCACTACTCTTCTACCTTATAAGCCAGTTTGAAACTGGGTTTTCTGTTATTTGAAATTAATAAACGTGAAACACTACATAATAAAATGCCTTATAAGTAGCTGCATTGTAGCTGCATAAAACTATACCTTTTAAAAGTTTGTGTATACATAATTTCTGGTTTTTCTGGCCAGTGAGAAGACATATATTATTGTCAAGCCAGTTTTACATATGAAAAGATGGATTTGGAGAAAATAAAACAAGAAAAAAATGGTGAAAGATATGTGAAATCTGAAAAAACAAAAAAAACCTGAGCTCACAGATTAGTGGTTTGGTGGCTACCAGTGGTGGCTCAGACAGTCAAGAATCCGCCTCCAATGCAGGAGACCCGGGTTCAATCCCTGGGTTGGGAAGATCCCTTGGAGGAGGACATAGCAACCCACTCCTGTATTCTTGCCTGGAGAATTTCACGGACACAGGAGCCTGGTGGGCTACAGTCCACAGGGTTGCAGAGTCGAACATGACTGAGCAACTTTCACTTTCACACTTTTTTACACAGGGTGGCAATGTGAAGTGGAATAAGTGAACGTGGTCAAAAGGTACAGGCTTTCAGCTATAAGATGAATAAGTCCTGGGGATGCAATGTACAGTTAATAAAACCTCTTGCATGTTTGAAAGTTGCTAAGAGAGTAGATCTTAAAGGTTCTCATTATGTGAAAAAAAAAAGTAATGATGCTGAAGAATGTTAACTATATTGACTGTGGTGATCACTTCTCAAAATACACAAACACTGAACTGTTATGTTGTACACTTGAAACTAATACAATGTTAGATGTCAATAATACCTCAATAGGAAAAATAAAGGAAAGCATTATTACTGTAATGCTTACAATGCTGACTATGTGTTGGACTCACCTTATAGGACAGGTAGTACTACTGTCCGCATCTTACAGAGAGATTCTGAGACACAGAAAGGTCAAAGGGACCAAGGTTAGGGTATGCACAGACACAGGCCTTAGGCCAGGCAAGAGGAGGACCACCCCCTCGCTCCTCTGTAAACTCACAACTCTGAGGACTCCGCCAGGGGGAGTTAAGTGTGTTTCTGGGTGACATGAACAATAAACTGATTGTACCGTGAAATGGTCACTGTTTAAGCCTTCCTGTCAACAAAACCAAGTTCCTACAGTTCAGCACCTCCAGAGAGTTCAGGTGCACATAAACCATTACTTCCATATGACCAAGGCAATCCTTTCCTTCCTGGCTGCAGCCATAAATTTGCAGAAAGAGCCCGTCAGCGTGCATGCCTCACTGCAAAACATCAGAAGGAAAATCCCCTACGCATTCAAAATTATTTATCACGTGGTTCCAACATTTAACAGGGCGCATTTGACTTATTTCTGAGCCTTCTGTTCCAAGAAATGTTATTCAAAAGTAAGAACCAACATACACTTGCAATCCCTTTATTTATGAGCAGCTCCTTCAAGACAAAAACTGCCACAGAAAATAAGGAGCTTGGCATTATTAACAGCATCAGTTGGTCCTGGGAACAGCTCGCTGAGCCTCTGACTCTGCCACGTTCTCAGTCAACCTCCAGCGCGAAGGCACTGACAGTCATCTCCGCTATTAATTATCAAACCCCGGTTTCGGAGCACAAGGAACTTGATTACTTCGCCTTTTATATTAAAAAAAACAGGTGCAAGAGCAGAACTTTAGAAAAAGGAGAACACAAGGGTCTGATGGAAATTAACAACCAGAGAAGTCGACAGACTGGCAACTGAGTACCATTAATATATAAAGAGCAGTGATGTCTTTTTCCACGTGCTTCAGACGGAGAGCCAGCCAGCAAGGCAGCTTATCAAACGCACTACAAGAAGACCACGGGCTTTGCACCAGGGGTACTGACAGTTAACTTCTGTCCAGACACAGACTCATTCACATTAGTCTGCACACTCAAGCAGGGAGACAATTTCTCTCATAAAGTTGGAAACAGTACGTGTGAACTGTCTAAGGTCAGAATTCTGAACCATCAAATCCCCAGATGGTTGCTAATAAGGAGGGTGATGCATGGCTGAAAGAGCTGTCTCCTCTTTCATCCGAAAGCTGAGCAAAATCAATGCCTGTAAACAGAATTCTATCCTAGAGGTTCAGTTCTTATACCAAGAAGAGGTCAAGTTTAACTGATACAAATAGAGACACCGGCCACAGAAGATGTCACCTCTCCACTGGTTTGTCTGTAAGTTATCTAGAAACCAGAATATCCAGGGCCCTGGGTGGCAAGAATTCAGAGGTCCATGACCTGGCTGGTGTCAAGCCTGCCGAGCATCAGCCCCAGGAATCTGCGCTCCCTCCAAATCCACTGCCCTCCCCAGCACACATCTCCTCTGTGAAATGGAAAACCGCAGACAGCAGGAAAAAATTCTTTGATAGGTTTCTGTAATCTTCCAGAGACAGAAGTTCAGCTGATAGATTCTATCATAAAATGGAAATAAGTTGGTTTAAAGTACGCCTCTCCAAGAAATTTGAACTCAGAAAATCTAAAGCCAGTCAAGGATTCCAATTTCATTTTACTCTATTTATTATTAGTCAAAACATTCTAAAAGAACAACAGCAAAAAAATTTCGCCGTCAATGTGTGAGATACTTCCTGCCTCTTCGGAGACGGAATCTTAAGACAGTGGCACAAGTTAAGCTGAAATCATGTGTGTTAGGATCGCATCATCAAGTAGATTCAAGTATGCACCACCCTCCAATTCAATTCAACATTATCGTAAAAAAAAAAACTCCAAATAATGCCTAGGGGGGAAAAAAAGACACTTTAATTCAACAAATCGCCCACTTTTCAAGGACAAGCCTCTGCAGGGACAGCCTCTGCACGTGAGCAACCTGCTTCCTCCCCACACCCCGTGCCAAACCAGTCAGATGGCCCTCACAGGGCCATGAAAACGCAGAAGCTGGTCACGCGCTAGAATAATCCAAGGATATACCTGCAGTAAGGAAGGGACCCTGTTTGCTGAGAACTGGCAAGAATAACCCTTGCTGGGGGATTCGACAGAACATACCCTCCGGGCTGTGAGCATCCGCACAGCAGCCCGGCCCTGGACAGACCTGCACAGAGCCACGGGCAATTCTGCCAGGCCAGCTGCCCGACGCCTGAGAGCTGCCTGCGCGGCCCACGCTGGCTGCAACTTATTCTAAAGCACAGAGCTCAATGCATTATTTGGAAGTCAGATAATAAAGTCAGATAAAAAACTTCCTCTGAAAGTTTCATTTTAATCATTTGAAGACGCTAGAACAGAGAAATGAAAATGCATCGTGAGCAGAAAAACTAAAAAGGTGCATACTGGGTGGGGTTAGGGGGAGAGGGGGTGGGGGTGAGGGGTCAATGGATGGAGGGATTCTGCGTGACTTGAAAAAATTCATTGGCAGTAAGACGTGCAAAGCCAGGCCAGAAGGGCAGGGTATTAAGTAGTCCCCTTATAAACCATCCCAAATACAAAGCAGCCAGTGCCACATGGAAGCCATGGAAAGAGGGGCTGACATGAAGGCCCTGGGAACGCACCGACCCCAGGCCTGGCAGAAGCCGATTCATCACAACATTAACTTCCAAGAGCCAACAGTTATAGCAGCTAAAGACAAATTCAGCCAGAGTGAAAAACGCACTGTCGAAGCCGAAGATTCTGAGCAGCTGGCAGTGCCCAGCATCAGACAGAAATGCCAGGTGTTCCCATCCCTGGGGACTTTAAGACAGGGAACTGGTTACCCTGCTGATGGCAGAGCTGGGCAGCTGGTGGAGCTAGTGAGGCCACCCACAAGCTGACAAGGCCAGGAAACCAGCACCGCCCCAGGAGGAGGGGCAGGTGAGGAGATTCTGGAAGTCAGGGCTGTATCGCCAGGTGGCACCATGCCAGGGATTCTTCAAGGAAATGGCATGAGAGATGTCTGGTTCCTCCCTCCAACCCATCACGGCAAATCCCACTGGGCACAGGGCAGCCCACTCGGTAGCTCCCCACGATACAGGTCAGAAGAGAAGGGAAAACCCGGACTGAGAGCAAGAGAGTCCAGGATGACCTCACCCTTCCTTCCCCAGCTTTTCAGGTCCAATACACACACTTGGAGGTGCAGACACGTCAGCCGGCCATCTTATTAATACACAGGTTCCCACTTCGGAGCCTGCGGTGAGACAGAGCGCCTGCACTTCCAACCAGCGCACGGACGATACTGATGCTGCTGGTCCAGCAACCAGACACGGAGCAGCAAAACCTACCTGACCCAAGGGAAGAATTGAACTGTAATCCACAGGAACGCGGCCACATTCCTTCCAAGGATGGAGAACACAGACGTGTGTGAGCCTTTCAACTGGTAGTGAGGAAAACAGGCTGGACTGCACAGGCAGGAAGGAGCTCCGGCGCGGGGCTGCTGCTGCACAACACGGCGCACTGCCTTCCCCGCCAGCTCACCAGGCGTGTGCGGTCCCCCTAAAAGTTCAACTGCTGAACCCGAGCTCCAGTATCTCAGGATGTGGCTGTTTCAGAGATATGGCCGTTAAAGAGATAATTACGTTAAAAAAGAAGCCATGGGGCTGAGCCCTAGTCCAATCTGACCGATGTCTTTACAAGAAAAGGAGATTAGGCCACAGAGGGTGACCAGGGCTGCAGGCACACAGACAGAAGGCCACATGAGGCCCAGAGGGCAGGCAGTGCTCATAAGCCAAGGAGGGAGGGAGGCTTCAGGACAAGCCTTGATCTTGGTCTTCTTGCCTCCAGGACTGCAAGCAAATAAATGTCTGCTGCTTAGGCCTCAAGTCTGTGATGTTCCATTATGATAGTCCTAGCAAACTAATATGGAGAAGGCAATGGCACCCCACTCCAGCACTCTTGCCTGGAAAATCCCATGGACAGAGAAGCCTGGTGGGCTGCAGTCCACGGGGTCGCAAAGACTCAGACATGACTGAGCGACTTCACTTTCACTTTTCACTTTTGTGCATTGGAGAAGGAAATGGCAACCCACTCCAGTGTTCTTGCCTGGAGAATCCCAGGGGTAGGGGAGCCTGGTGGGCTGCCGTCTATGGGGTCACACAGAGTTGGACACGACTGAAATGACTAGCAGCAGCAACAGCAGCAAACTAATATAAAGATTTTGCTTTAGTTCCTTGCTACTACTACTACTACCAGTAAGTTTTCACTGTACGTCTGCTCTGTGAGAAACAGCTGAGTTTCTAGGAGCTGGTACACAGAATGATAAGGACACAGTCTGAGCCCAGGTCCTGCTCCTGCTTAGAGGGAGAAACTAAGATCACCAAACTCCAATTATGATGAATGCTGTAAAAGAGACAGAACCAAAAGCCTTTACAGATGCCAGAGGAAGACAAAATCATTCCATCTGAAAAGTGGGAGAGAAGAGGGATCAGAAAGAGCTTCACGGTGGGTTCCGATGGGTGTGGAAAGGGGAGGACCTGAGATGTTAGAGCAGCACAGGCCAAGGCCGGGAGACCCCCCAGAACCCAACCCCCAGCGCGGACAGGGACCAGCGAGGCATCTGGCCAGGCGGCGGGGAGACCAGGAGCTAAAGGCAGATGCAACTATGGAACTGGGAAGGAGCTCAGTGCCTCTGGGGACCAGCAAGGTGGTCTAGACTTTAATTTCTAGAAATGAAGATTCATGAAAATGAGGAAGCTAGATTAACAAGCGAAAGAATGGATATACAGTGTGAACTGCAGAGGATGATAAAGCCTGCATTACTACCCACCTAAGAAATACCTCTTCAAGGTCAACACACTTTATACTGTCATCAGCTACTTGCATCCTAATCCCAAGCACTTATCACCTCTTGCCTCATGACCTGGGTAGAAGGAAGAGGTTGCCATCCACCCTGACTTTCAAGCTGGGGGTGAGGGGACATGACCCTGTGGGTAAGTATCACAACCCACGAGTGACTCGGGAAGAGAACTGAAGCCTGAGATGGAGCTGGAAGGTCACAGCCCCAGGCTCGTGCAATTATCACCACGGCGTCACCAGCCCAGCTGCAAACACCCAGCATCTCATCAGAGCACCTTTCATCCCCTCTTCACCCCACTCAGCACGCCTGAGACTTCACTCATCCCCAGCAAGGAAAGCCCCAGACCAGATCACAAAGAAGGGGACAAAGTCACTCCTTGGTTTCTGAGCATCTGAGAGCTCAGGAAAGAAAAAGCCACAAGGCTGGCTCCCAGTGTGCCAAGAGGCCCTGAAGCATCCTGTATATCCCTTCAGTCCCCCAGACGGTCTCACTCTCGGTCTTCTCTCCAAAGGTCTCTCCTTGGATGTTCAGGATTCAGGGCTTGGAAGGGATGATACTGACAAGTCGGCAAAGTAAACAATCAGCGCTATGATCCTGGGAAGCTGATCCTGGGAATCTACTGCCTCACTGGGCTCATCTCTGCTGCTGCTGCTGCTGCTGCTCAGTCGCGTCAGTCGTGTCCGACCCTGTGCGACCCCATAGACGGCAGCCCACCAGGCTCCGTCATCCCTGGCATTCTCCAGGCAAGAACACTGGAGTGGGTTGCCATTTCCTTCTCCAATGTATGAAAGTGAGAAGTGAAAGTAAAGTCACTGAGTCGTGTCCAACTCTCAGTGACCCCATGGACTCCAGGCAAGAGTACTGGAATAGGGTGCCATCGCCTTCTCCGGGGCTCATCTCTAGAAACAAGCAAATGCAGTGGGAAAACAAGGTCCTAGAATTGAAGGTTCGTATTTTAACGGGGCCACACGGCGATTAAACCACTGATCTCAAAGCAAGATTACACCTTTACACCCTTGCCACAGCCCTTTGGGTGAAATACACTTCTTCCCCCTTGACCTTCTGTTCAGACTTGCTTCCATCACGATATGAACAGACGCTTGAAGTGTGCTTGCAAGACCAGGTGTGCCTGCTTCTACACTGGCCTTGACCACAGATCGTGCCTAGGACAACCAGCCAGTCCCAGACAGCGAGAGACAGACCTGGAAGCCACCCGCAGCCTGAACCCCAGCCCAGCCAGACCAGCCAAGCAGCTAATACACAGAGGCACGAGGGGCAAGGCATGTGGCTTTAAGCCACTGGGCTGGAATGGGTTCTCCGTGGCATGACTGGAGCAAGAGCTGATGAAGGAACAGCCAGGCAGCGAGAACACCAGGGAGATTCACAAACGGACATCGCAAAGCAATCTCTTTCCCCAACAGTTTCCAAAGAATGTTTTCAAGAGCATCTGAGTAGCCCTCTTCTTCACCTCAGCCCTCAGGCGCTGTCTTCCAATAAGAGATGAAGACAGCTCTTAAAATACCAAACGTGAGCAGAAAGTAACTGCAGGTTTAAAACCCAGACACCAGCAGAGAGATCTAACAAAGGGCTTGCCGGGTCAAAAGAAGGGAGAAATCTGAAACATCACGAGCCCTTCTCATAACTTTCAACACCGAGCACGTAACACCTCGCTAGTCTTCTCATCTCAAAAGTTAATAAAAGATTAAAATAGTGAGATTTATGAAAAACAGAGTTGGAATTGGAAGAGGATTTATTTAGCTTCAGGGTCCAGAATAACATTAGGAGAAAAAGGCATCAGAAAAGGTTCAGAGGCTCACCATGGTGCCTCAGTGTGGACAGCTCCGCAGGGCTATTATAAAACCCCCAGCACAGTGACAAGGAGCGACCCGGCAGAAAGGGTGGGCTGACGTCTTCACATTCACTGCCGCACTGCCTCTGGTGCTATAAGGCACAACACACACCAATGGCTTTGCAAATAGCTGATGACTTGATTTCTCCTTTCCTTATGTGCAGCAGATTTTAGTCCTCTCAGGCTAATTTGCTGAGGAAAGTACACATCAGGCCATGAACAGTCCAACGATTGGGCTTCGGGTGCCGCCCCACACCTCCAAGCGGGCGCGACAGGGACGATGAAGAACAGTTTCATCTCTGCCCGTGCTTATTCCCACCCAACTCTTCAGAAATGCAACTGAAGTCTTCGCTCAGTTTTCCTGCACGAAAACCTCTCGACAAAACAAACATGAGAAAGTACCTTAAAATAACATGACGCTATCATCATCATCGGGAGGAAAGAAAAGAAATTCTGGATGCGGAAGCCTTATTTACTGCAGCCCTTTTTAGAGCTGGAAAGAATGTCTCTGGGACCACCACAACCCACAGCCACTGAGGACTGCAGCTCAACTCTGCTCGTGAGCAATAAGCGTTGTAGCCCCCAGAGCAGGCCAGACTGGCTACATGGTACAAGGAAACTTTCATAAGATGATGCAGACCCCGCTCTCAGAGCGAGTAATGCAGCGGCTATCCCAGGCCTTCAAAAGCTCCCCCTCAACCCTGTGCAACGGTCACCAGGTGCTCCGTCCTCACGTGAAGGCCATCCAAGTCAGGGTTCCGCAAAGACGCACAGCTAAACCTCATCATCCTCACCAACATTCAAGGGAGGCCTCAGTCCTCTGGGAAAGCTCTACCTCCACAGATCTTAAAAAAAAAACAGGACTCAGTAATCATCTCTGAATTGCCTTCTCTCATGTGTAAGGACAGACAGATGCTATCAAAGCGTGAAATTCCAGGCTGAACCTCAAATCTGACATGGCTGGTCCTCCACAGATGACACGTTTCCTACCAACTCGGCAAAAAAAAAAAAAAAAGGGACCACAAAGAAACGTGTATTTTGAAGCATAAAGTATGAAACATGGAAGCTATTACTGACATCTTTTCACCATGAATCTTGCCAAAAATGCAGCCCATCACTGCCTAGCCCGTAAGACACACAGGAAAAAAATATTCCAGTAGGAAATTACTAGTTGGGAAACTTCTGAAGTCTAGCATGCAACACACATACTCTACAGTACTGTCAAGGAAGTATTTATTTTTTGTAATTCATTTATCTTAACTGGAGGATAACTACTTCACAATATTGTGATGGTTTCTGCCATACATCACCATCAATGTGAACCGGCCATGGGCATACATGTGTCCCCTCCCTCTTGAACCCTGTTCCTACCTCCCTTTCCACCCCAAGGCTCCAGGCTGTCACAGAGCACCAGCTCTGGGTGCCTTGCATCACCCATCAAACTCCCACTGGCTACCCATTTTACATTTTTTCAAACATATTGCTTCTATATTGGGTTTAACAAAAAGCAGAAAGACAAAGTGGGAGCTGTTGAATATTAAATGGAATTTAACATATGTTGAGTCAAAAATGGAAAAAACTCCACAAATGAGAGTAAATGCCTTAAGTATAGCACCATTTCTAAACACACAGCTTTAATGACTAATAGCTCCCTTTTCTGTTTCTTTAAAATCAAACCAGAGTCCCAACCTAAGCAAAGCACACAACTGCCACATTTGGCAGAGAGAGAAAAGAGTTTACCTGCTGAAGCAAGCACAGTAAGATTATGACACCTTTTTACAGTCCTTACTTTCAAAATATTTTGGGTTTCGTTCCACTTATTTGTCCATTCCTTGGTCAATTCTTGAACCTAAAAGAAAAAAAAAATACGTATGTCATTGCTCTATAAAAAAATTACTGTGATTGTCTTCTGGAAAGTTTTCAAACTTTTATAGATCATAGAAGAACGCACTACACTTTTTTAAATTAGACAGCAATGCCTCAAAGTACCATTACCAAATATAAATCAAACTAGCTGATCTCACCCTACAACCTACATTACGGCAAAGGAAAGAACAGAAAAAAAATCTGTCAAGCTGCCTAGAGCTTTACAGCAGTCTTTTTCAAGGTGCACTTAAATAAAAGCTGCTTCCTTGGATATTAACCAAAATTACAAGTTCAAAGATGCCACCATCCCATTACACGGGTTAATTTTTCCTGATTATACTTTGGGTCCTACGAAATGGTGATTTACTTTACTTTCTCATTAGATGTGATGATTAAGTCACCTTGGAAACTGCCATTTTCTTTTAGGAGATAATCTGCTTTTGTAGCTAATTAATAAGGTTTATAAATATCATTTTATCTTTTTTTTTAAGGTGGCTCTTTAATTGACTCTTAGTAAAGATAAAAATATCTTTTTGATAATAATCAGCTTCTTTCCAGTCTGCAATAACTTAAGGGAGAAAATATCCCCCACTGTCGAACACAGCACAGTTGGAAATAGCTTCTCAGTTAATGAAAATACTCTGCTAGTTCCACACAACTTTTTTAATGACCTGAGTGAGTCATTAAGAAGTAAAGTGATACCTGATTGAGAGGTAGGAAAAAAAGAATGGAAAATTCTGTCAAAAGGAATATACTTCAGATTAAAAGAGAGTGACCTCCGCAGGGCTGGGGGTAGTGCGGGGCACACACCCTCCTGAAGCCTCTTCCCTTCCGTCCTTCAGTGTTCCTGCCACCTCCCCACCCAGCAGCAGACGCCATCCCAGTTCACCTGACTGGTCTCCCTACCAGTAAGTTACGCTGTTCAGCCAGGTCGAAGTGAAAGCATAGAATACACTGGATTACATGCTCAGTGCTAAGAGGAAAATACTTTCCACAGGCCATTAAGTATCATAAACGGAAAGGACGTGAGTCAGCAACCTTCAAGAAAGGCTGTGTTCATTACTGACAAAACAGAAGGAGTGATAGTTTATCCGAGAGCAAAACCAAAACACTTCTCACTCACCTTGTTCATTCAATGGCTAGACATTTTACTCCTCAATTTATCACAAACACCCTGGAGAAGGAAATGGCAACCCACCCCAGCATTCTTGCCTGGAGAATCCCATGGACAGAGGAGCCAGGTGGGCTGCTGTCCTTGGGGTCGCAAAGTTGGACACAGCTGAGCAACTGAACACTTACCGCAAACAACTACAGGAGTTCTAAGGTAGCATTTTTTTAAAATAAAGTATCTTCCTTAAAATGATACAAATAAACTTACTTACAAAACAGAAAGAGAGAAGGAGAATGAACTTATGGTTGCAGGCTGGGGCGAGAGAAGAGGGTGGATAGTTAGGGAACTTGGGAAGGACATGTACACACTGCTACATTTAAAATGGATAACCAACAAGGACCTGCTGTACAGCACGGGGTACTCTGCTCGGGGTTATGTGGCAGCCTGGATGGGAGGGGAGTTTGGAGGAGAATGGATACATGTACATGGATGGCTGAATCCCTTTCCTGTTCTCCTGAAACTATCGCAACATTGTTGGTTAATCAGCTATACCCCAATACAAAACAAAAGGTTTTAAAAATATATCTTCTTTAACTGGGCTTCCCTGGTAGCTCGGCTGGTAAAGAATATGCCTGCAATGCAGGAGACCCCAGTTCAATTCCTGGGTTGGGAAGATCCCCCGGAGAAGTAGCCTACCCACTCCAGTATTCTTGGGCTTCCCTGAAGGCTCAGAATCTGCTTGCAGTGCGAGAGGCCTAGGTTTGATCCCTGGGTTGGAAAGATCCCCTGGAGGAGGGCATGGCAACGCACTCCAGTATTCTTGCCTAGAGAATCCCCACGGACAGAGGAGCCTGGCGTGCTACAGTCCATGGGGTCACAAAGAGTCAGACACAAATGAGTGACTAAGCACACACACACACATCTTCTCTAACTAGTTATTAATGTCAAAGCTATCATCTTCTTAGTAAGAGAAGAAACAGGACTGAGCCTCTCTAACTTCTTTTTTTGCTCACTGGTACATGTCAGGCAAGGCTGTCCTACCCACCCCCCTGGACCAGCCACACCCACAGGCTCTCCTTTCATCACTCAAGTGATGCCAGCCCCATGGGTCAAAGGGCTTTTGGTGTTGGAAAAGCTTTCAGAGAGGGAATATTCCTACACCTTCTCTCCCTACAGACATAGAAGAGACTTGGGTGATGAATTAGTTAACAGATTCTCATTGGCAATTTATCTGAGAAACACCAAGTATTTAACAAAGCATGCTTTGGGATTTTACCAACAGGTATGTTCTCCCTGAAGAAACGTAAGCCAATTAATCCTTTTCCGATTCAATCAAATAATTCCAGCTTTTGAAGAACTGTAAGTATGCCTTGGGTTTCTTTCACCAGTGAATTTAAACCAAATAATCTTCATTTTTAAAATTCGGAAAAAAAAAAAAAAGCAGTCTGATAGCACCTCTCTCAATGTGACCAGGTGATAAGATTTACAGCCAAGTGGATGGCAAACAATTTTAAAAGGTCAGCAAAAGAAGAGGTAAAATTTAGAAGATGTTATTAACAAGAGTCATGTCTATCCCCACATGTATAACAATTCAAATTAAAATGTTTATTAGTTTCTATTAACTTGCTAGGTATTCCTGAAAACTATCAGTAAAAAATAATTTAAGACTATATTCAGACACATCACGGGTTTCCCTGGTGGCTCAGATGGTAAAGACTCTGCCTGCAATGCAGAAGACCCGGATTCAACCCCTAGGTCAGGAAGATCCCCTGAAGAAAGAATGGCAACCCACTCTAGTATTCTCGCCTGGAGAACTTCATGGACAGAGGAGCCAGCGGGCTGGGATAGTCCACAGGATAACAAAGAGTTGGATACGACTGAGCGATGAGCACACACAATCCAGACACATCCATCAAAGTCCTCAAAATTAAAATTTCAAGTACCAAAATACAAAATGTCAGGAGAAAAATAGGGATTAAGAAACTAATGTTTTCACTAATGCTATTATCAGCAAATTAATCAGCATAATTATCCAGGAAGTGTCAACAAGTTCCTAACTACACTCTGATTTGTATCTTCAATACTGTGTATTCTTGAAAGAGCTTTACCAACAGAACCCTATTTTCTTTCTCCATCTGCTTTAACCATTTGGCACAGTGAACAAAATCCACTCTGAAAACATTATTAATACCTGTTTCTCTTTTCAAAGAAGGTCTTTTTCTTTTAAAAAGAAAAAAAAAAAAAAGAGTATAGAAGTAGGTCATCCATGAAACTAGTTTTCAGAAAGCACCAGCACATAATACTGGCTTCAGCCCAGAACACTCTCTCCCCCAACCTCAAATCCCACTTTGCTTAAGAGCAGCTAAGGACCTTCCCAGAGTATTCAGTGATCCCTAAGTGCTGCAGTCCCCACTAATAAGTGAAAGGATGACCAAAAAACCCTGCAGTGAGGCTGTGGGGACCAGCACGTGAACACAGCCTCCCTCCCCGGAAGGCGCAGCAGCCTCACTGCCTCGTGCAATGGCCCAGTCTCAGCTGTATTCAACCCTTGGCTACCAGACAAACCCCATCTATTAAGTCACAGAGGACACAGGAGATAGACTGGAAGTCAGCGAGTGTGGGTCTTTAAAAACGGTGGGAGCATTAACTGTCATGGAGAAAGACACTGAGTCTCAGACAGCAAGTCCTGGGCTGGCCAAAAAGTTTGTTTGGCTTTTCCTGTAACATCTTGTGGACAAACCTGAACAAACTTTCTGGCTAACCCAGTACTAAAAAGTATCCACTTAAAATAGTGAAACTTAAAAAAACAAATAAATAAAATAGTGAAACTTATGATTAAAAAAAAAAAAAAGTTAAGGTGTCACTTACCCTGGCTTCATTCTGCTGAAGTTTCTCCTCCATACTTAAGGCTGTGGGGGAGTCCAAGAGGGCAATCTGAAATGAAACCACAAAAGACAGAGGCAATGAGTATACACCGATAATCCAGAGGAAGGATCTGCCCTGACACTGTAAACCATCAAAAACTGCCACATAAACTATTAAACAGAGGTGAAAAGTATTTTCCCATACCTCCCTAAAAGTGTTAGTCACCACGAAATCTTTAATCCACAGGGTGCATGCCTCGTGATATTCAAAAAACCACAGCATCCTGGTAAAACTACGTTTGCAACACCAATCAGCAAAGACAAGGAAAGAGACCAACACGTAACAGGCTGACATTTTATCAAAATCAAACACAGTCTAAATCCCTAGATCCTGAAAGACTCTTCTGTTTTGAATTTGCACCGAGTACAGTTCAAAAGGAGGGGTCATTCAACCAGAGCTTTCTGAGATTTATCCACACGGACACGTGCAAATGGCCCTCCTTTATCACTACTGCTGGGTCACACACACTGTTACAGGAAGGCTGGGCCACAGTCTGTGTCCATTTCCTTATCTGTGTTGCAAAGATGCACGTGAGAGTGATAAGCCCCACAATCAGGGTCACCCTGGCAAGGCAGAGGCGGGGGAGGGAAACACAGCCAGGCAGGGCGCAGAGGGGGCTTTGACTGCATTCGTAACTCGCAGCCCGAGAGGCAGGAACACAGGGCTCCAGACGAGGCTACCTGAGAGGAAGGCTACCTGAGAGGAAGACGGAAGGGGGTCTCCCTCCCGCTCCACCTCTCCAGGCCGTGGGCAACCTGTCTCACCCGTTCTGCTACATAATTGTGCGGTTATTCTGGTCATACGCAAGTGCGCTCGTGTCGCTTTTCAGACATAAACAGCATGAACGCTATTCTGAATATTGCCTTTTTCATCTCACAGTCTATCTTGGGAAAAATTCAGTGCAAATAAATCTATTTTATTCTTTGCAACAACTCCAGTTCCAGCGTACAGCACTCCACTGTGCGGTTATTCTACAGTGTATGTCCACAGCTTCCTCTTAATGGACTGGTAGTTTTTTCTCATCTTCTGCTTTACCAGTGACGCTACAGTGACTTATCCTATACCAGCTGCCTACAGTACGCATGGCAGTATCAACAGAATAAATTCCTAGAAGGGAATTTGTTAATCACCTAGATACACGACTTTTTCTCACTGTCTCTCCTCCACAGAGGCTTTCACACTTCCTTGACTACCTGGCCTGCTTTTGCCCATCTTCACAAACACCCCATCACCTAGTTTTACTCTGTGACCCTCCCTGAGATGCTGTCTACCTTGAAAGCTTGCACATAGCAACACTTTTATTATCCAGCTATTATTCAAAGTTTATCTGCGACTTCAGCTACACAAATGAGAAACCCTTTCTCCTTCCATCTTCTCTAACTCATTGCCTTCTTTGCTTCCTGGACTGTTCCTGCCTATTTCTATGTTGTTCATTTTCTTGCTATCTTTGGAGACATTTAAGAGAGAAAAGTTAATGGACATTCTCTCTCTGCCAAACTCAAAGCAGAAGTCTGAAAAGATGCTTTAAATATAACAAAAGAGAACATGTGAAAAGAGAAGATATCCAAACGCTTGACTTCATGAATCATCGGAGACACGGAAACTACAATCATTCTGTGACGCCACAAGGCCCCATGAGAATGGCCTATGATGAAAAATAGAGAACGCCAGGTATTGGCAAGGACCTGACGCAACCAGAACTGGCACTTTCATATATTGGTGGTGGAATACAAGTTGGTATAAAAACCTTTAAAAAGTATTTTGCAGTTATCTGCTATAACCAAACATTATGTACCCCTTCTGACACAAATTCCACTCTTAGGTATAAACTTAACAGAAATGAAGCTGGATGTTCACAAAAAGACACATACAAGACAGTCCACAGCAGCAGCAATAGCAGCAAAGGGAAAATCTCCAAAGCCCATCAAACAGAACGGGTGAGCTGGTGCTCACGCGTGTGACGGAGCGTAGCACAGCGATGCTCAGACGCGGATCCGAACCCGCAAGCTCCACCGTGCAGGAACCTCACAAGGCCTCGGACGGACGCTGGTCACGACCATCCGGGGCCAGTGCACCCCCGCCAGCCGCGTGGCCCCAGTCTGCCCTCTGTTCTCACTGCCACTTCTCCGCCCGTCCCTCAACCCTGCTGCCTGCACTGTCAGCCCCAGGCCGTGCCGCAGCCCAGCGCCCTTGCACGTCTGCAACCTTATGCAACGGGTTTTTTGTAGGTCTATGTTTTGCAATTCCATAAATTTGCTCTTACATAAAAGCGAGAGCAAGAGCATGTATTACATGATTGCATTTATATAAAGAACAAAAAGAGGCAAAACTAAAAGCTAACCCTGCCTGAAGAAGTCAGGATAGAGGGTACCCTTGAGGGGAGGAGCAGGCGGGTCTAGGAGAGGAACGTGAAGAGAGTTTCTAGGGCACTGGAGAACATTCTGTTTCTTGACAGCATGCAGGTCAGATGGGTGAATACAGCTTGTGAATATTCACAGCTATGTACAGTCAGAATGGGTATCATTCTTCAGTGGACAGTTCGCATGGACATATATATACATATATACCACTACATAATTATCTGTCTATAATCTATGCAACAGAAGCAGATACGTATCAGAATCTTTCGCTGTATTGAAACTGTGCTTTTGAAACTCTGATACACATGGCATTTTGCGTTGGCAAATTATTAAACATAAAATTATTAAAAGCAGGAGCTTTTATCTGACTGTACTTCAACAACCCAGAAATGGAGCTCTGACTTGAACAGCATTTTCAATGAACCACAGCAGCCATCTGGAACAGGATACTGTGGGAAAACAAGAATGTCACCAAAAGATTTTATACAGAGATTTTTCTAACGAGTGCTTAAGAACCTCTGCTTATTTTATTAAGCGTCACAAACTTAATTAATTTTGGATAAGCCTGTATTGTCTCACAACAATTTATAGCTTCACGGTGCAATAAATTACTTTAAATTGGACTCATTTTTATTGTAATGTATTGTTTATCAGAGTTCTTCACTGTATCCTAAAGTGGACAACAATCCATTCTACCCTCACCCCCAAAGCTACAGTAACTAAAATAATCCTTTAATGACTGTGGTGGTCTTCGGCCATGAAAGAAAAAGGCAACCGAAGATCACAAAGGATAAGGTAACTGGCATACGCAACACTTCTGAGACGTTCCTCAGACAGAATGTGCAAACGTTTGAATGAAGTTTCCCTGTTGGTGTGATAAGGCTCCTTTCAAGGACTTCCTCGGTTTAACGTTTAACAGGCTGATCTTTCTTTTCCTTCATTCTCATGACTTACTAAATGTTAACTACAAGAATGTTCCAAGTCCTTCCCTTCACACGCAGTAGTCTGGGTAACCCTATCAAATCACCTTTATATGTTTACCTCAGCAAATATTTTTAAAACATGGAAAAAAGATCCCAATGACATAGTATATAAATGAAAATGACAGCTGTGGCTGGCGTCATCAGTGATTCGAGCGTGGTAATGTCATGAGCTGCTGGACTCGTCATGCTGAGGCTTCCACGCACACACAGGGAAGTTCCACATCAGTAAGCACAGCTAGGACCTCCCTGGTGGTCCCGGGGTTAAGACTCTGAGTTGCCAATGCAGGGCGCAAGGGTTCGATCCCTGGTCAAGGTACTAATCCCACACGCGAAGCAGCACAGCCAAAAGATTAAAAAAAAAAAGAGTACAATTATGTGGAGCTATTTTTAGGTGCAGAGATCAGCTCCCAGCCCACTCCAGTCCCCCAGTTTAGAGGACAGCAACTCTTGGGGCTTTCAGGACGCGGGAAACTCTGTGAGGCTCTTGGCCTGTTGAGTCTCATGAATCAAACTGCTGACAGGATGCCAAGGGCTTCCCCATGCTCCTGGAGGGAAAGCTGCTCTGAAGACAGCTCTGTGCATTTGAAGAAAAGCTGGGTTCTTTTTTTTTTTAATGATACACTTCAGACATCTATTCATGAGTTAGGAAATGGGGAAAATGTATCTTGTTTTTTTCTGTCTTGTTTTGTTTTTCTTGGCCATGTCATGCAGCATGTAGGATCTTAGTTCCCCAACCAGGGACCGAACCCATGCCCACTGCTTTGGAAGCACAGTCTCAATTACTCAACCACCAGGTAAGTCCCTCTTTATTTCCAACTCCACTTTAACTCGAGTGTTTTAAAAAGTGATCCTGACTTTCTCTCATGACTGTGTCTAAACCAACCAGCACGGATCACACTGTGATCACAGAACGTAGCCTGGTACACACACCATGCAGAAGGCTACAGTGAAAAGGACAAGGCTGCTTCACAAAAACCCCAAAGGATCCTGAAGGGAGGCTGTTTCCGCCATCACGTGGGGGCCCAGGCACATCACCTCAGCCAGGCCACAGGGATGTCTCAGGACCCCTCATCACTATAACCATTGCTGTAAGGAGCAGTACCAAACAGAGACTCAGAAAGGGGCTCATATGAGTCTCTCATTCTGTTAAAATACATCTTCAAGTCATAAAATGCTTCCGTAGAATTTTAAACATTGCTCCAAGCACCTCAATTTCCTTCCACTAATGGAGATTATGCTGCTAATCCTACTGCATGCTAAATTTCCATCCATAATTGATAACTATTAGGTAGTTAATCATCTCGGGTTTAGTGGATAAAATCTTAAGCACAGAGCATATAATGAATTTGAAGGCCAACGGGAGGGTGATATTAAGGAGAGACCGGGCTAACTCACTCAAAGCTTTACTTAGCACTTATTTACTCGAGTCAATATGACTCCCGAGATGAGTGTCTCATTAAGATCCAGAAATAGATGCCATTACTCAAAGAAAATTACTGGTAATTCTCAGAAAAGAGCCAACCTGATTCCCCTGGGCAAGCAGCGTCTTCAGCCTGGCTATCTCGGCGCGCAGTTCACGGATGAGCTTGACGTTGGCGTCCTCGTTAATGGTAGGCTTGTTGATGATGTTTTTGGCTCTATTTGCATAGCGAAGAGTACTTAGGGTTTCTCCATAATTGACATCAGCAGGTGAAATGGCTGTGAAGAATGAATTCAAAAAATAATTTATCCAGCACTCTGTTTCATTTAACACAAAGTTGGTTTGTAATTTAAAAGTCAGATTAACCCCAGGTCGCTGGATAGACTAAATATTCATTACTGCAGTCGTGAATATTACAAATTATCTGGGACTCATAGGAAAGGTGCTCACTATGCCAAATTAAATGCCATTTCACTCTTCTTAAGTTTAGAATCAGCCATCTAACCAAATCTAAAACGAGACTGGAAACACTCCATTGCAGCTTAGGGAGTTTCCTCTGTTGAACATATAAAGAGAGGATTTCAAGACTATTTACACTTCTCAAGATAAAGCAGAAATTTAAATCCTTTTAAAAGAGTTCTGGCAAAACCTACTGCCTATGAAAACCCAGAGTGTGATAACTTTTGTAAAGAGTCTGTAGATCAGCTAACCCTCTTCCTCCCAAAGCTTTGGTTGATCACATCCCCACCTCAACCCTAACAAACTTGAGAGCTAAAGCGACTACACAATTACATCTGGGGTGCACACCCCTGGGAAGACCCCTGGCCTCCACAGGGACTGCATGGCTCGGGCAGGAGGAGACATGGAGACAAGAAAAGTCGGGGGGCAGCTGGAAGGGAAATTCTCAACAGTTATCTCCCCCTTGCATATTTTCCCTTCTGTTCTGCTTCTTCCTGTTAATTAGTGAAAATATAGATGTATATTATTGTTATCATATATATCACACTTTTTCCTCTCAATTCTTAATCTTAAAATCCTTATTTTCTGCTTTTAAATAGAAAAATAAAGTTGGGTTATTTCCAGTTTATGTCTAGAGTTGGCAGAGTTGGAAGTTTCTGTCCTATAAGCACAACTGAGGATCATCCTGCATGGACATCAGTTTGCATAACCAAAAAAACGGCAAGTTAATGTAACCAGGAAGAGGGGAAAAGAGTCAATAATACCATACTGGACCACCACAGTAAGTACTTTTCTTCAAAATAGAAAAGTGTTTTTTTTTTTTTTTTTAAAGAGGTGCTACTTCCTAATGAAATACTTTAAACTTAAAATAGCCACAATCAATTCACATGAAACACTGTATGTTGATAAGAAAAAAAAAAAAACAAAAATTCTTACTGGCTATCATGATAGTTTTAGAGTTTCCGCCGAGGCTGTCTTTCAACAACCAAGTCAAAACAGAATCCCTGTAAGGCACAAAAACTTGCTTCTTCTTTACGAGAGGGTTAGCTGCATCCTGAGATAAATCAGCTGCAGGGAGAAAGAAAAGAAAAGGTGGGGGAAGGCAACGACAATTATTAAAGGCTTTTTTGGTTTTTTTCCTCTTGAATCTGGCTTCAAAAAACCTTGACGCTATTACTCTAGTTTGTAACACAAGCATTAAACCTAAGCTCTTCATGCCACTATGGAGCACCGAGAGCAAGAGCAGGCAGGAGACAAGTGTGAATCTACCTAAGGCAGAAATGACGTTTCCCAGCGTCACGAGGGACTTGTTGATGTTGCCCCCTTCCTTCAGCCGGACCCCGGTGGCACCAGTGGCGTCCGCCCGCTCACTTCCAGCAAGATCGACCAAGTGGATCTTACTCACGGTTTCTGAAGGCATTTCAGAATCAAATTTTGCCTATGGTGAAATAAAAATGCAAAATGGAAGAGGTATAAAGAACGCCAATATTTACATAACACTGTGTGTTTGTTTTTCTTCTGTGTCATTCATATTTATTAATCTTCTCTCCCCAACTAGATTATTATTTCTTAACAGAAACAAAAATCTTTCACATCCTCATTGATAACTAGCATTGGACTGGCAACATATTTAGCAATCAAATTATTTTTGGTTGACTCTCTTTTTTTAACTCTTTTATTTTATATCAGAATATAGGCAACTAATAATGCTGTGATAATCTCAGGTGCACATCAGAGCAACTCAGCCATACATACACATGGCTCCATTCTCCCCCAAACTCCCCTCCCATCCAGGCTGCCACATATGTTTCTGTGTTTATAACATAAGTTCAAGGGCTTCCCTCATAGCTCAGTTGGTAAAGAATCTGCCTACAATGCAGGAGACCTGGGTTTGATCCCCGGGTCAGAGAGATCCTCTGGAAAACAAAATGGCAACCCACTCCAGTATTCTTGCCTGGAGAATCTCACGGACAAAGGAGCTTGGCAGGCTACTGTCCATGGGGTCACAAGAGTCAGACACGACTTATCAACTAAACCACCAATACAAGTTCTAATTATTTCCCACTCCTCACTGTGATCTCTCAGGGTACATTTTTTCTTAATTTTGTTGTTTCATTGGGCTTCTTCCTGATCACAATAATTATACTGGACACAATAGAAGCCGACCATATGTGAGTCTTAAACTTTCTGAAGAACCACCAATTCCATTATCCAAATCACTCAGTCATTCAACAAGGGCTGAAGGGAGAAGGAAGCTAGACCCTGAGGGGCACTCATTCCATAAAGAAAAATATAAGTAAACAAATAATTAGGTTTGCTCTCACCTAAAATCTTGAACAAGACAAGCATAATGGCTTTCCAAAATATGATAAACAGACAATTATCTGAAAGATCATCCAACCATTATTTGATGTTAAAATACAATTTGTTTCACAATTATAAAATAGCGAAAATCTTAAATACTGTATTCTTTGATTCCGAATTCTACCAAAATCTTACTTTCCCAAGACTTTTAACCCATGTTTTACAGTCTGAACCAAAATGCCAAGAAGAAGTTACTGCATTTTGCTACAAAAGCAAGCCTCTTAGGAACTAGGGATGGCCACATCCTAATCCACATTAACCAGAAAACAGGAGAAAAACGAGCAAACGTAATAAAAGATACATTTCTGGAGAATTTATCAGGAGTTGTTCCAATTGACCTTGGAGAATTTTTTCATCTTCTTTGCTCTCTGATCCCCCTCATGAATTATGCTGTCTTTCTACCTGACATGCACAATGGTTAACACAGGCCAGACTCTCCCGACACTTTCAGGCTCATTGGTTTCACTGGCCTCCGTGTTAACATTATTTCCCGAGTCATTTCCACGTGTGTTCTAAACGCTCTCCACCTCCAGATCAGAACATTAATACTTAAAAACATCCCTTGTCCTTTAATATTATTTTAATAATCACAATTAGCATTGTGGGGTGAGTTCCACGGAGCCATAGAGGACCATCCACCTTAGACCACTCAGGGTGATGAGTTCCTCACCCCCGCCTCCAGCTGCTCTGTCTGGCAACCCATCATCTACCACAAAGCGTGCAACAATGAAAACTCTGGCTTAATTAAACACAGAACACCTTTTTTTTTAATGTGGAGAACAGGGCAGAAGCCTGCTAAATATGTCTTAGAGGTCTTCATCAGGCTACATTTCAAATGAGCGTGTTTGCAACTGCAGAGAAACCATCACGCAGCTCATCTTCAGGTCTGCCAACTGCTAAGTCGCTTCAGTCGTGTCCAACTCTGTGTGGCCCCATAGACGGCAGCCCACCAGGATCCCCCGTCCCTGGGATTCTCCAGGCAAGAACACTGAAGTGGGTTGCCATTTCCTTCTCCAATTCGTGAAAGTGAAAAGTGAAAGTGAAGTCGCTCAGTCGTCTCGGACTCTTCGCGACCCCATGGACTGCAGCCCACCAGGCTCCTCCGTCCATGGGATTTTCCAGGCAAGAGTACTGGAGTGGGGTGCCATTGCCTTCTCCACATGTTCAGGTCTAAAGAACAAGAAAACAGCGGTGGGGCGCCTCTGGGGCGCCCGGCTCAGCACAGACCAGTCCGCAGCCGGCGCTGATGAGCGCGTGACGCGCTCGGGGGCGGGGCGACGGCCCTCACCTGCGTGAACTTGATGGTGAAGATGGCGTGAGACCGGCTGCTGACGTCATTCATCCCAGTGGCGGCGGTGGTCCGGTTGATGTTTCCTGCCTCCATAAGCTCTTCGACATCACCATAATTCTGCACTAAATGTTTGGATAAATCTGAAAAAAAAAGAGGGGGGTGAAGAAATCTCCCCAACAGATAGTAGAGGGAAGAAGAGAGGTATTTCTACAAAATAATACATGACTGTACAAATCTGTGGGCTTCCCAAATGGCACAGTGGTTAAAAATCCGTTTGCCAATGCAGGAGATGAGGGTTCAATTCCTGGGTGGGGAAGATCCCCTGGAGAAGGAAACTGCAACAGTACTCCACAATTCTTGCCTGGGAAATTCCATGGACAGAGGAGCCTGGCGGGCTACAGTCCATGGGGCCACAAAGAGTCAGACACAACTGAGCACACACACATCTGCTCGTGTGCAAACCTGCAGTGGATTCTAATACAGACTCAGGAGCTGACTGCCTCGGGTCCAGGCCCAGCTCCTGTGCAAACCTGTGCAAACCTGCGGTGGTTTCTAATGCAGACTCAGGAGCTGACTGCCTCGTGTCCAGTCCCAGCTCGCTGGCTGACCAGTGGACTCGCATGGTTATGAAGAAGTCATTTAACCTCACTGAGCCTCAGTCATCTCTCTTGATATTGCATACGGTATTCAGGATAACCGTGAGATATCGCCGTCAACATCATTAGCCCTAATCACACTCAGGGAAAATGCAAACACTACCTCCAGGCAAAACATGACCACATTCTTTAAAATCCTTTTTAAAGAAACTTTTCATTCATCTTTTTGAGAAACATTCATATGCTTTTATAGTCAAAAACTACAAAAAGTACACTGTTCAGGGGTCTTTCCCCTCCACCATCTGATAACCTACCCCACACTTTCCTGTCAAGCAACTCAACATTCTTACTTTTTCCAAAACTTTCTAGAAATAAGCCATATGTATATAGGCCATTCAGTTCAGTTCAGTCGCTCAGTCGTGTCCGACTCCTTGCGACCCCATGAATCACTGTACGCCAGGCCTCCCTCTCCATTACCAACTCCCAGAGTTCACTCAAACTCATGTCCATTGAGTCAGTGATGCCATCCAGCCATCTCATCCTCTGTTGTCCCCTTCTCCTCCTGCCCCCAATCCCTCCCAGCATCAGGGTCTTTTCCAATAAGTCAACTCTATGCATGAGGTGGCCAGGCCATTACGTAAATATTAAACCATCTTTTCCCCCCTTTTACACATGGTAGCATACCATACACATTGTTTTGCATCTTGCTTTTTTCCATGTAAAATACATTGAAGAATTCTGTGTATCAAAGTGATCCCTCATTCATTTCTACGGCTGCAGAGCACTAGACTGTACTAGCACTAGACTGTGTACCAGAGCCAATTTAATAGTCTCCTACTGAGATGACATTGTTGAGAGTTTGCTTTCAATACAAGCAATGCTGCTACAAACAATCTTATACACAAGTTTCTATGAATATGTGAATAATTCTGCAGAACAAATTCTTTTTTTTTCAGATATTATACATTTATTTAAAACTTAGTTCTCACCTTGAGTATGCAAAATACAAACTCCACAAAATGTTCATTTTTTTTACTTTGTAATTTACAAATATACAAAATGGAAGTTTGCTTAAATTTATATTACATATTTATTAAGGCAAGGAACTATATAGAAAAAAGCATTTGTTCTGCTTAAGGCATACTTGGGAATAAACCATTGTACAAATTATTGCACATCTGAAACCACAATGCATAACAGACTATATAAAAGATTAAAGTAAACCAGATGTATTTACTGGAGTTAGGTCATAAATGTAGATCAGAAGACAAAAACAGATTTTCCTTGTCAAAGCAAGCAGCAGTTTCACAACTTTGGCCTCATTTGGTACCTTTAGAACCAAGACTTACCGAGAACCATCATTTAGGCTATTAAACACCATTTTCTGTACCTGGATTTCTTCCTCTTCTTCTGGGACCATCATAATGGCTTTTAGAAGGCAAATAGAATACAATGTGATCTTTATGTTTATACTGCATCAAAACAACTCGAGGGGTTCTGGTCTTCCCTCCCCCCAACTTTCAGATCTAATTTATACCCTGATATCCACAACTTCCAGTCACCCCCTTGACGTGTTGTAAGTCCAGAAATATATATTCAAGTTGTATTTAGAATTGGAATGCTAGAAGACCCAGTCACACATCCATCTGTTTTTTTTGTTTTTTTTGAGTTTGTCTTTTGGCTTCCTGTTTCTCCTGATTTTCCATTCACAAGTTTACTCCTTGGGAACTTGACGATGACTGTAGTGCTTTCTAGCTGGGTTCCTCCCCTCACAAGGAAGACAGTGTGAAAGGTAAAAAACGCTGAATTCTCTTCTGGCAGCGAGGGTCCCATCCGATGTTTGGGGATTTAAAGGTGCCTCTTCATGTGTAAGGCGCTGCAAGAGTGCCGGTCGCACTTCTGACACTGCCCGGTGTATCTGCCATAGTGCCTGGTCAGTTCACCTGAGCGGACAAACTTCATCCCCGGCCATCCCAGTCACAGTGGTAAGGTTTCACACCTGTGCGGGGTTCACAGGTGCGCCTTGAGAGAACTCTCCGTGCAGGTTTAGCCGCAGCCTGCAGAATCACAAGTGTGACAGGCCATCCTTCTCCGGGGCCATGACCTTCTCCTCCGCTTTGGCTTGGGCTCCTCTGGCACGCAGGAACCGACTGGCACGCGCTTGGTCATGGCTCGGTGGGACCTGCGTCTGCCTCTGGTTGGGCAGGAAGGGAGGGTTGCTTGGGGCCCCGGGTGAGGATGGAAGCCCGGGGGGAGCGGCAGGGCAGGATGACAGTCTGGGCTGCTCAGGAGTTCCTCAGCACCCAGGGTCGGGGTGGCCCTGCCAGGGAGCTGCCGCCCCAGGGGAAAGTCGTGCGCAGGCAGCTGGTGGCCACTGCTGAGAGGAGGTCCAGTGCCCAAGCAGGCCTAGAGGAAACAGCCTCCCGCTTGATCTTAGGGCACATGCGCAGTGGCCTGCCCCTGTAGGGCCCACCACCACCGAGTGCCATCTGGGCTGCCTGTGCCAACACTGATAACCAAGGGCCGCAGTACTCGCTGCCAGGGGCACTCAGGCGAACGTGCCCGTCAGTCCACCACGTGGCGGCTGCGGCTGAACTCACACCGGGTCCAATTCGGGCCACAGAAGCTTAGCCACCGGGGCTCACATCACTGATGTTGCCGGGTTGAAGGGAGCCATCGGAGCGGGTGCAGATTCCCGGCTGCAGAGGCGGCTGCGCCCAGGTCGCCCCCCGGCCTGGACAGATCACTGAGGCTGCAGGTGGAGGGCGCACTGGCGGGGCCACTGCTCCACGGGGAGAGCAAGGACGAGGCTGATGCTTACCAGGACGCCATGGCGGCCACAGGCTCCTGATGCGACAGCAAGCTGGAGAGGACAAGGTCCAGGTACAGGTCCAGGAGATCACTGAACTCCCCCGCCTCCCTCCAGAGCAAGAGGGCCGGGCTGCGGCTGCAAACTCCACCACTCTCCAGGTCGGTGGCCGCGGTCGCCGCCACCAGGTCATAGGGGCAGCCGGGAAGCACCGGGGAAGCCGCTTCATGTGGGGGAGCGCAGGGTCAAGGGGGCTGTGCAGGGCGCGTGGACGCGGGCGAGCGGGAGTCAGGGGGGCCAGAGGGGCGGGAAAGGGCACTTGGCCCGCCACCACCTCTGCCCACCGCGCGCCCACAGCCGCGCTCTCTCTCTCAGGCCGGGGAATTGCCCTAGAATACCGTCTTGTCAAGGCTATGGTTTTTCCAGTGGTCACGTATGGATGTGAGAGTTGGACTATAAAGAGGGCTGAGCGCAGAAGAATTGATGCTTTTGAACTGTGGTGTTGGAGAAGACTCTTGAGAGTCCCTTGGACTGCAAGGAGATCCAACCTGTCCATCCTAAGGGAAATCAGTCCTGGGTGTTCTTTGGGAGGACTGATGTTAAAGCTGAAACTCAAAGTATTTTGGCCACCTGATGCGAAGAGCTGACTCATTTAAAAAGACCCTGATGTTGGGAAAAACTGAAGGCAGGAGAAGAGGATGACAGAGGATGAGATGGTTGGATGGCATCACCGACTCAATGGACATGAGTTTGGGTAGACTCTGGGAGTTGGTGATGGACAGGGAGGCCTGGTGTGCTGCAGTCCATGGGGTTGCAAAGAGTCGGACACAACTAAGGGACTGAACTGAACTGAAATTCTTAAGAGGTGGAATTTCTAGACTGAAGCATATACAAAATGTTGATGGATACTGCAAAACTGTCCTCCACAGACGGCAATTCACACACAACAGTAACAATGCATAAGACTGCCTGTCTCCCAACACTGTCCCAGTCAGGTTCCTTATAGCTGCTGGGGACAGGTAACAGAAGCTATCTCAAAGAATTTTTATTCTGCTCTCCTCTAATTATTAGTGAGGTCACTCTTTCTTTCCTTCATTTAAAAGTCACGCATATTTCCAGGTGGCCAACAGAAAAATGAAAAAATACTCAACATTACTAGATAAGTGCAAATCAAAACTACAGGGTACTCCCTCACCCCTGGTCAGAATGGCCATCATTTTAAAAATCTACAGATAAATGCTGGAGAGGATATGGAGAAAAGGGAACCCTCCTACACTGCTGGTGGCAGTGTAAGTTGGTACAGCCACTGGGGAAACAGTATAAAGGTTCATCAATAAACTGTAAGTAGAATTACGTATGACCCAGCAATTCCATCCCTAGACGTACAGCCAGACAAGATACATGCACCGCTATGCTTACAGCAGCACTATTTACAGTAGCTGAGACATGGAAACCACCTCGACATCCATCAACAGATGAAGGGGTAAATCACGGTGTGAGATACATACATATATACACACGTGTGTGTATGCACATCATTAAAAAAGAAGCGATCAATGCCATGTGCAGCAACATGGATCCAACTAGAGACTATCATCCTAAGCGAATTAAGCCAGAAAGAAAAAGACAAATACCATATGGTATCACTCCTAAGTGGAGTCTAAAATATGGCACAAATGAACCTATCCATTAAATAGAAACAGAGTCATAGACAGGGACCAAGGACTGGGGTTGCCAAGGGTGAAGGGGTTGTGGGAGGAATGGAGTTGGAGGCTGAGGTCAGCAGATGTCAGCTATTATATATAGAAGGGATAAACAACAAGGTCCTACTGCATAGCACAAAGGACTATATTCAATATCCTATTATCAACCATAATGGAAAAGAGTATTTTTAAAATGTGTGTGTGTGTGTGTATATATATACACACACACACACGTATAAATGTATAACTGAACCACTGCTGTATAGTAGAAATTAGCACAACATTGTAAATTAATTTTTTTAATACTGATTAAAAATCATCAATATTTCTGTGAACAACATAGTCACATCCTTTGTTCATTTTTCTCCTTGGTAGCAGAGCTGTCCATAATTTACAGGAGCTCCTTATATATTAGGAAAACAAGTCCTTTGTCTGAAACTTGAATTGAAAATATCCTCTCCGCCTTGTAAGTTGTTTCTTCACTTTGCCTATGGTATTTCTACCAAGTATAAAGTTCATTTTTTGTTTTGTTTCAGCATTTCAAATTTAACACTTTTATTTCATGGCTTCTGGATTTTAAGTAAAAAATTTTAAAAGCCCTTCCTTCTCTAAATTTCCAGAAAAAAATTATCCAGGGTTTCTTGCAATCATTATGTCACTTTTTACATTTAAATCTTTGCTCCATCTGCCATTTACTTTAGTATAAAAACTGAGCTCTGGTACCAATTTTCTTTTTTTTTTTTTTTTCCTCCCAGACAACTTAATAACCCATATTCCCCAGTGTTTGAATAGCAGATTTAGTAGAAACTAAATCCCCATTAAGTATTGACAGTAGATTCTGGATTTTTACCCTGCTTGATTAACCTGTCTCTCCAAAAACCCAGCTCTATAGTATGTCTTAACATTTGATAAGACAGTTAAAGGGAAAAGGCAGTTAGGCTAAAAACTGTTAACGATAGTATTTATCCCACACTCCATGGAACAAAAACATAGTTACTCACCTTGCTGTGGGCATGAAACACAAAAGTTCAATCAAAAAGTTACTAAAATGCAGATGGAGTGCTGTTAGCACACCTGGTTTTCCAGGTGAAAAAGACAACAGAAGTAGAAACATCTTTGAATCCATGACCAGTTCTCAGCCTTGCCTCCAATGAAACACGCAGGAAGGACACCACCACAATAAGAGAGCCTGTCTGTGTGCGATTCCTAGTCTCCGGCCTCACCTCAGCTGCCACACACAGAGGGGTGTGCAGAGCTCACTATTCTAAGGACAGCCTTCCATCCAGCCTGTTTTTAAAATAGTTTGCAGGAGCCAGTCCTTTACCCATCACTCCTTGGGACAGTCCTCCCAATGGACCGTGACCCGACGAACATATCCCAACACAAAGGCCGAGAACACAGCACGGGAACTTCAAACACTCTTCCCAAAGGTGAGAGGTCTCAGAATCACCCTACAGTCGTGTTACTGTTAAGATGAGAAAAAACACACCCCTGAAATGCAACGCCATTTAAAGAGGCTATAGAGTTGCTTATCTTGCCTGAGAACTTTGGAAAAGAAGCTTCTAGAGTTCTTAAAGGCAGACTCGATCTATTGGCAAGCCCCGTAAAATCAGCAAATGGCCAGTAAAGTAGAAGCACATTAAATGAATAGAGCGCAGTGGCGTGTTAAGTTGCTTCAGTCGTGTCGGACTCTATAGACTGTACAGTTGGACTCTACAGACTCTATAGACGGCAGCCCGCCAGGCTCCTCAGTCCACGGGATTCTCCAGGCAAGAATACTGGAGTGGGTGGCCGTGCCCTCCTCCAAGCAACCTTCCCAACCCGGGGATCAAACCCTGCGTCTCCTATGTCTCCTGCACTGGCAGGGGGTTTCTTTACCACTAGCACCACCTGGGAAGCCCCAGCGTTCAGTGGCAGCCCGTGTAATTTTTACTACAATTAAACTCCAAAATTAAATGTTTTAAATGTCACCATTATCCTTCCTTTGTCTTCCTCTGAAACTATTATTCTTAGTAACAATTCCCAAGAAGAACAGAGCTGTGAAGACACTCGCTCTTACCTTCCACGTAAGGCCCCTCCTTTGGATGCTCACGGACTCTAAGGTTGAAGGTTTTGGATGACTTCCGCCTAAGCAGATCTCTCACACGCTCATTATAAATTTCTAAGTAGCTAGAAAGGTCAAACAGAGTTGAATTCAGTAAAATTACTTCAGGCACTAATAACAGCAGCAGCAGCAGCATACATTTATGGGAGGTACTATGTGTCAGGTACAGCACTTTACGAGGATCATTTCCTTTAATCCCTACAATAGCTCAAAGGTAGGTACTGTCTTCCTCGTCTTACACAACTGGGCAGTAGAGGCCTGGGGTGATTTAAACAGCCTGTCTGAGGCCTCACAGCCTCCCAGAGCTCAGGCAGCCAGGAGAATACCCTGATTGCCATACCTGCCCCCAAACCACTGGCCAAACTGCCTCTCCACACAGGTTTAAGTTCAGGCGGGCGGGGAAACACCTCAGCCGCCCAGATTTCTTTAAAGCTCAGAATGATAGGGATCCAGCCAACATAAAGAATAACACAAACCTTATTCAAATAAAAGAATAAGGCAAGTGGGTACACACTGAAAGGTCAAAAGCTCACTGCATCTGAGATGAGCATCATACATTAGTTTCAGACCAGGCTGGATTACCCCCACTAACCTCCAAAGCCCTCATCCACATGGTACTCAAGGAGGTCACTGAACACATTTGTGCTGTGAGCTTGACTTCCAACCAGCACAGCGCAAGATGGGGAAAGGCAGACTCTCCTCTCAGGGATGCAAAGGTCCATTCCTCATGCCTTGAATCAAGCTCACACACACTCCCTCAGGCCACAAGCCCTACCTGACTTCAGTTCGAAAAGACGCCTCATCCCATCTGGTGGTTTCGTTTATCTGACTGAAGAGCCCTTCGCAGATCCGGGGTATTAAGCCAGAATCGTCCTGCAGTGGGAAAGAGGGGTGCCTCAGCTGTAACTTGAAATAAAAGCACCTGATGATTGCATCTGCAATGGGCTGAGGTGGACTGAGACTCCGGGGGCCTACAGGCCCACCCCAGGGACCTGGGCTCACCACTCACCCCTTCCAGGGCTGCTTCCTATCCTCTGAAATAAGAGGATTGAGCCTTCTAATTTCTACATGCTGGGACCATAGTAATAGACAGTTGTCAGCTGTCAATCAGCTAAATCGTGGCTTGCAAATATAAGATGTATTCTCTAGCTCTCAAACCAGAGAGTCTACTGCTGTAAAACAAACATTAAAAAATTTGATCTGGTCAAAGGACAAAAAATGCTGAAATACACACTGGGCAGAAACCTTAGGAAGTCCTCAAAGAAGATATTTGTCCTACAAAGGAGCTGATGACTACATTGAAACATACAGACTGTGATGCACTAATTCCTGCCCTGGCCTCCCTCGACAGAAAGGTTTCAATACATCACATTACTTATGTGACGTGGGTATAATTACTGTATTCATGTTTCGGTCGGCAATGACAAGCTGGACGAGTTTCAGAATGGTACCAAGGACAAGGAAAAATGCTCCTGTTAGGGGGCCAAACTCTGAGGTTTCAATGTTTTCTTCTGAAATCTCTCTCTACTTGCACTTAATTTCACATCCCCCCCCCAAAAAAAAAGATATATACATATATATATATATATATACACACACATACACATTTTTATATATATATATATATATATATATATATATATATCATCACAAGGTTTGGGAGAACTCTTTTTCCTTTACACCATTAAATCCGTACCAATTCTTGTAAAAGAAAAATTGGCCCTTTCACCACATTTTTTGTTCTTACTTTAAAAAATAAAGAAAGAATACTCAAATGGTACTCAATTGTAAGGTCAGAGAAAACAGCTGTAACTTGTGAGTGCTTTATAAATGCTGAACTTACATAAACTAGCTAAGAGGAAATCAACAAGCAAAAAAAAAATTTTTTTTTCTATTTTTTGGCCACACACGGCATGTGGTATCCTAGTTCCCTGACCAGGCATCACACCCATGTCCACTACAGCGGAAGCTCAGAGTCTTAACCACTGGACCACTGGGGAAGTCCCATAAATTTCGTTTTTAGAGAAGGCCTGTTTCCCAAAGCACAGCAGGAAAGAAGGAAGGGTGGAGTAACGGTGAAAGGAAACGTGAAACTCTTGAACTCGTCGGCTCTTCTCTTCCTTGTCCCTGCTTCTCAGGACGGAGGAGCCGCAGCACTGCGTTTACTCCTGCTGCAAAGACGCCGCCTGGGTTTAAGGCGCCAGGACGCACGGGCTGAAAGGCTTTCATCCAGAAAGCCCTACCCTCCTTTAATGCGTTACTTCTCCCACGGACCACCGAACCTGCAGCATTTGGGCCACCTCTGAGCCTGCCGGCAGGAAGCCCAGCCAAGCTCTGCTAGGTCCTCGACTCTCAGAGTCAGTGAGCAGTTTTCCAACCCATGACATGAGGAAAGTGAAACACACTCGCACCGCCCAGGTCTGGAGAAAACACAGGACGGGGTAAGGTTCTGCAGTCACTCCCAGCTCCTCCTCTGCCGCCTATGTTGGGGCAAGTATAATTTTAACGTCCTTAATTTAAATAGCATGACTACTAAACTCTACACACTATGTTTATAACTGCGTAGACTCTATATAACCCATGTAGTTCTAACACTTTTTATGTATTCACTGGATTTATGCAGTACCCTTCCACCAAGGAGATTCTTTTTTTACATTTTTCTTGGGCAAAAATGTTTTGAATAATTTTAAAAAGAAGAGTTCAATAATTTTATTCAAACTGTTGGGTTGGCAGAAAAGAAGAATAAATTACTTGAGGGCGCAGCACACTTTTTTTATAAGATTATAAAGCCTTTAAAAATGGAAAATGAACTGAGACTCCCATCCATTATTCATGCTTATAAACTTAAAACTATTTCTAATTTTAAAATCTCTCAGAGGAAATTTCATCCCACTTATTACTGAGTTTTATCTTACTATTAAGAATGATGAAAACACGAAAAGCACGTTTAGTACCAACCACGTAGACAAAAGGGACACTCTCATCAGTCCAAAGAGAAAATGAGAAATTTGCTTCCCACACAGTGTAAGCAACGTACAGAGTCTCCCATCATAGTGTATGACTTTCCTGATCCGGTCTGCCCATATGCAAAGACACAAGCATTATAACCTTCGAACGCAGACTTCACGACATCTGTGCCAAGGGTTCTGAAAACCTGGAAGCAAAAAAAAAAAAAAACAAAAAGATATAATTACCATGGATTTTAACAGAAGCCCGTTCAGTGCTGACAGTATTCTTGAATACTACACCATGTAAAGAAATCACCGAAGAGCTGTGAACAACAGAATATGTGTACTCCAGTTTTTAATCAGAAAGAAACTTCTTAACAAAGCAAAAAGCAATCTCACCCTTTTTCCTACTTAAGTTAACAAAAGATTCCTAAAATATAAAAAGGCAGACGAGGCAAAGGGACAATCATGTACAGAAGCAGAGACGATTTTAAAGCATGATGATTCACCATCTCAGGAGTGAACAGACTTATACAGTGATTCACTCTATACCAGAGCTTCCAGAAACTAAATATTCAAAACCTGAAAGTCACAGCAGCCAGAAGCTATGGCTCAAACCATGCCAAATCAGCGCCATCGTTTTAAGGATACAGTCAGTCTCCAGAGGCTCTCACGAGCTGAGTGACAGGTGGGTGCAGGTGAGGCTGGGATGATGGGCTCCACCGAGTCAGAGTCCAGGCAATTTTCCCTCTTTGGATATTTTCCCAGGAAGATGAGCTTTGTGGGACCTGGGACAGTGCCCACAGTCCTGAGTCCGTGTCCACTGCACCCCACCACTGCAGTGGGACGCTCTGGGGATTGGAAGGCAGTGAAGGCCAAATGTTTGACCTACATGATCAATGGGAAGGAAGCAGACCGAGATGCCTGGTCATCCTACTTACCCCGGCGAGGGAGGGGGCCAGCCAAAGCTTTCTAACCCCCACCTGCCTTCCGGGTTGCCTCCTGGCCTCTCGGACCAGGACACCAAGGGCACAAAGAACACCTCCCTCCTCCAGAAACAAGCCACACCAGCAGCTGAAGAGACAGCAGAGAGCGGGGGTGCGATCAGGTTCTCAGAGCAGGAAGAGGTGTGGGATGCACACAGGCCGGGGCAGGATCGCATCAGCCCCGCAGGAGAGCGGAGTCTCCGGGAGCAATGCCGACTCTAGAAACACCGCCTCGCTGTGGGGATCTGGGCCCTCCGGGGAGACCCCACCCCAGACGGCCTGATGGCCACCGGCCCCCTGCTCCCCCCTCCCCAGGTAAGCGCCCCGCTACCAACACGGGCCTTCAGCCAGGACGCCTCCCGCCCCAGCGTCCCGCCCTCCCGTTCAGGCTTCGTCTCCTCAGTCAGAGGCGTCCAGCCTACGCCTTCCACCAAGCCGTCTCCACGGAGCACCTCTCATCACCCTCCTCACTCTGACTTAAGTTTCACCCACTTCCGCTTTAGGAGCTGGCATTTTCTCATCTTTTTCTCACAGCTGGATGACTACCTCCACCTTCAGCTGTACTCGTGACCCACCCCTGGGGCAAGCAGGCCACCGGGCCGGCTGTCCGGGGGGAGAGGCGAGGCGGGGGGCCGGCGGCGGCCGCGGGGCTGGGATCCACCGCCACCTCCCCAGCCCCGGGCCGCACGCCGCTCAGCATCGGCCTGGAGGCCCGAGCCCACGCGGAAGGTCTTCCCTCACCCCCTCCACGCACATCCACACACACACCGCCGTGAAGAAGCAGAACCAGGAATCCCACAGGGACTCTGGGCTCCAGACTAACCATCTGAGAGGCTGGTTTTCACCACCATATACAGAATAGGAAGAAAACCGTAAATATGTATTTAATCCTTCCTGATCAGACAAGAAAACAAATGGCAGGTGATCATTTCTGACACTTCACAGGGGGCAGTGGGGAGGAAGAACAGCCTTCCAAAAGCTTCCCCAAGAGCACAGGAACGCTCTCTCCTACTTCTGTCTGGGGCTAGAACAAAGTCACGGAAAAGACCGTATTTAAACCAAACCCCAGGGACTTCCCTGGTGGTCCAGTGGCTAAGACTCCACGCTTCCCCCGAAGGGGGCCTGGGTTCCATTCCTGGGCAGGGAACTCAGATCCCACATGCCGCAGGGTGTGGCCAAAATAATAGCAGTAATAAAAAAACAAACCCCAAAGTTTTCAAGATGGAATTCTTCCCTTGAGTTAAAATCCACACCCGCCACTTTACTCTTCTTTTATTCTCTAGAAATCTACTCAGCTGGCATTCCACCTGACTCAGGGGGCCTGGGGGTAGGGCAGGGGCTGGTGGACAGGACCCTACAACTGGCACAGAAAAACGCAGGCCCCGGGGGGCTGAGATGCAGGCCTGGCCCTGTCTCAGCTTCAAATGGCTGGGGACCCAGAGAATCAACAGGACAGTGCCCACACCTCAGGGGCCCCGTCAGGGAAACAGGCTCCCCATGGCAGCTCCAACCAAGGACTTGTCGACCAACTGAGGTGGGGAAGGAGGGGCCGCTGGACAGGCTGACGGGCTGCCCTCCTGGCCAGGGACCCAGAGACCCGCTACGCTTGTCTAAGAGGCTGTAAAGCTGATTCCAGAGCAAAGGGAGGCACTGCAGGGCCTCGCTGGAGGGCAACTGCCCACAGGGGGGCACCGTGCAAACAAAAGACTCTCCATCCAGCTGTCAAGGGGGAGATTTTAAGTCTCAAGTTTCTCTGGGGTCGAATCAAGGAACAGGCAAGCCTGAGAGCAGAGCCTCCCTTTGGAGCTGGAAGAACCATTAAGAAAACCAGACATTACTTAAATGGTCTTTAATCAAGATGAGTATGGACTTTTAACTGCTCACTGACTTTTTTTTCTAAATTCAAAATTAATTTGGAAGGAAGAAATATTAACCGTCCTCTCACTTGGAATTTGTTTCACATTATGGGAAATTTGACTTGTACTCCAGTAACGGGCATGATATACTGTCTCAAGGTGCCTTTACATTTTAATCATTTTTAAAGAGAAGAAAAAGACAAAGGGTGACCTCACGTATGCTAAGCTAGTGATCTTCCCCGTTTACAGCAGGTGTGTGACCTGTCAGCTCAGCTCCTGGGCAGGATCTGCCAGCATGAAAACGTGAGCCCACACAACACCAGCCAATAAAATCAGAGGTGAGGGAGATTGCCTTTTGAACAGAGTAGAAAATGGGTGTTTTCCCCAAAATGCCAAAATTATAGAAAAAGAGATCAGATTTGTGGTTACAAAGGTGGGAAGGAGGGAGAGCGAGAACTGGAAGAAGTTGGACAAGAGGTACAACCCTGCAGTTATTAGAGAAATAAATTAAGGTTGAAAAATAAAACAGTGATGATTACAGTTAACACTGCCGCGCAGTATACAGTAAAGTTGTTAAGAGAGTAGATCTTAAGAGTTGTCATCACAAGGAGAATTTTTTTTTTCTTTTCCTTGTATCTATATGAGAAAATGGATGTCAGCTGAACCTACTGCGGTCATCATTTATAAAGCAAACCACCATGCTGTATACCTTAAACTTACATGGTGATGTATGTCAATTACTTCTCAGTAAAACTGGGGGGGGGGGGGGGATGCAAAAAAATAGGTATTTTCCTGTATCTCTGCTGGTTTTATTAACATGTGGTTCTAGCAGAAAGCAGCATTCACTCACATATCTCAAAGGTTTTATCAGTTTTGAAGTGAGTATAAATAACCTGAGGCTGTTCACAGTCAAGGAACCCAAACATCTGAAGCTCAGACCGGAAGCTGCGAAGTGTGCTCCTGAGTTGAGAACTCTTCATAGTCTATTTTTAACTCTGGGCAGGTATTTTTGCCTCCTGTTACAGCTTCCCTGACCTTAACTCTCACTGAATCCAGGAACTGTCACCCGTTCCCATAAATGGACCACCAACCGCAGACGAGGCTTCTCGGTGAGCAAAGGCATGCTGAGCACCTCCAGGGAGCCAGGCCCTGCTGTCCACGCCGCCGCTCCGCTGCCTGGGCTTTGCCTCAGCACAGCCCCTGTCCCTAGGGGCACAAACCCAGGTTCCAGGCAGGGAAAGCCAGCCACTAGCCGTGTAAGTCAGGAGGGAAGCCTCTGTGGTACTTCCTTCATCCTCTGGTGAAGACGCTCTAAGGAGGGGGAAAGAACCAGCTCTCCTCACACCGGTCACCTCATCCCCATCCCTACACGAAAGCCCAAGTCTGGATTCCACTAGCTGTAACGTTCTGCTCTTCGCCAGACTCCTACCTACCAACACTGGTAAGTCCACTAATCCCAGGACCAAAGTTATCTTCATTCCCTCGCTGGCCCACTTACTCACTCAACTGGGCGGCCCTGTCCACCTGCCACTGAGAACACACCAACCCTTTCTCCCATACCCTTAAGGCCTTCCAGCGGCATCTCCTCCGTCCTATACAGCAGCCCTGGGATTTCTACGCTGCCCAGTCGGGCTTCCCTCATGGCTCAGACGGTAAAGCGTCTGCCCGCAACTCGGGCGACCCGGGTTCAATCCCTGGGTTGGGAAGATCCCCCGGAGAAGGAAATGGCAACCCACTCCAGTATTCTTGCCTGGAGAATCCCGTGGACAGAGGAGCCTGGTAGGTTACAGTCCATGGGTTTGCAAAGAGTTGGACACGACTGAGCGACTTCACTTTCTTTCAATTCAGTGGATTAGATCTACGGACTTGATCTAATACACTGAGTTATTTAACCTGAGTTTCTCTGACAAGAAAACTGGAGCTACCGTTGACCTCGTTTGGTTCCTGAGGGGCTTAAACAGGCAGCGGCCATGAGCACTCAGCACTGTTTCTGACTCCAGGGCACGTTCCCCAACACCAGTCCCCCTCCTCTCCCTGCGCCTCCCTCGTGCCAGGCACCTCCCCTCCCCTCACAGCCCCCGCTCCTTCTGCCGTTGCCCTGTCTATGTTTCCCTGATGGTGAACCGACATCTTCCAGATACAGTCCCTCTAGGCCCTTCCTTGGAACAACTTCTCCAAGTTCACAGCCCATCTTAACTCTAACCCAACACTTACACTGCCTCAGAAAGCCATCTCCACGAAACATTTCTAAACCAACTACATTTCTCAGATTAAGGAGTATGCACGTCATGTGGGGCTCTTCTAAAAATGCAGTTTGGTTCAGCAGGAATAGTCCCTGGAATTCTGCATTTCTAACACTTCCTCAGGCAATGCTGAGATTCCAGCATGTGGACACACCATCTGACAAGAAACTAGATGATGATACCACTTCAAGATGCTGCCACATGGGTAGGACAGCCAGGCTGGGAATTCTACTAGGCTGGCCGGAATACATTCTTAAATAAATTCAGTTATGTTATACATCATTTTAATGCACATTTCTCGCTTTATGTTTTTGCTAATGATTTATTACTTGCTGTATATTTTATATTTATTTTCGACTATGGAAATGATGTTAGACAAAAAGCAAATTTGAGTGATTTCCTTACTCAAGTTCAAAATGGGTCAAAAGGACCAGCGACAACTCACAACATGAGTAACACATTTGGCCCAGGAACTGCTAACGGACGTACAGTGCGGTGGTGGTTCAAGAAGTTCTGCAAAGGAGTGCCTTCAAGATGAGAAGTGCAATGGCCAGCCACTGGAAGTTGACAGTGATAATCGAGAGCCATCATCAAAGCTGATCCTCTTACAACTATACGAGAAGCTGACAAAGAACTCAACGTCAACCATTCTTCGGTCGTTCAGCATTTGAAGAAACTTAGGAAGGTGAAAAAGCTCAGTAAGCGGGTGCCTCATGAGCTGACCACAAATCTAAAAAAAATCATTGTTCTGAAGTATCGTCTTCTCTTTTTCTATGCAACAACAATGAACTATTTCTCAATTAGACTGGGACGTGCAACGAAAAGTGGATTTTATACAACAACCAGCTCAGTGGTTAGATCATGAAGCTCCGAAGTACTTCCCAAAGCCAAACTCATACCAAAAAAAGGCCATGATCACTGTTCAGTGGTCAGCTGCCGATCGAATCCACTACAGCTTTCTGAATCCCAGCAAAACCATTACAACTGAGAAGTATGCTCAGCAAATAAATGAGAGGAACTGAAAACTGCAACACCTGCATTCGACACTGGGCAACAGAACAGGCCCAATTCTTTTCCAGGGCAACGCCTGACCACATGTCACATAACCATCACTTCAAAAGTTAAACAATTAAGCTACAAAGCTCCGCCTCATCCGCCACATTCACCTGACTTCTCACCAACTTTCTACCACTTCTTTGAGCATCTCAACGACTGTTTTGCAGGGAAAATGCTTCCACAACCAGCAGGAGGCGAAAATACTTTCCAAGAGTTTGTTGAATCCTGAGCAACAGATTTTTAAGCTACAGGAATAAACAAACTTATTTCTTGTTGGCAAAAATGTGTTGATTGTAATGGTTCTTATTTTGATTAATAAAAATGTGTTTGAGCCTCGTTACCATGATTTAAAATTCATGGTCCAAAACAGCAATTACGTTTGCACCACCCTTAATACCCTCCATTTAACACCTTGCGACCTGAAGCTACGTCTCCAAAGAAGCTGTTAGCGAGCCAGGAAGAAGCCCAGAGATGCAACCAGTTTCTCCCACAACACTGTGCTTTCCCAGAACCCCGCTTTGCTCTAACACCCTGCTTGTCCCACCCAAGGAAATGCACTAGTCCTTCTGGTCACGTGACATGGCATCAGGTGATGGTCCCCTGGAGGGCCTTCGGGTCTGTTCACAATGTCAGGTCCACATTTCAGATCACAAAAGTCCACAGCACAGGTTTCCTGGACAAACCCCATCTTCATTCTATGTTCCAGAAAGATTGTGGGCAAAACGATCTTTCTTTCTAGAATCCTTCTTTCCGGAACCTACAATAGTGCACCCAAGAAGGGGAAATGTGACTTGGGTTTGAAGCCTACATCCTAAAGCTCTGCATCTGGGTAGGACTCAAGGTCAAATGAGCAATCTGCCAGGCTTAGCTGCACACACAGGCAGCCCTCAAAGACACTGTGGCCCAGTTCAGACCACCGCAGCAAAGCAACAGCTGCAACAGACCAAGGCTCACAAACGCGTTGGCTCCCTGTGCAGATAAAACTTATGTTTATATTGTATTGGAGTCTATTAAGTGTAGCAGCATTATGTCTAAAAAAATAATATGCTTACTTCAATTAAAAATATTTTCTTACTAGAAAATACTAACCATCATCTGAGCCTTCAACAAGTCATTACCTTGTTGCAAAAGTAATATGACAGATCTCTGGTCAAATGTAATACTGGAAAAAGTTTGAAATATTGCAAGAATTACCAAAACGTGACACGGAGATACCAAGTGAACAAATGCTGTCGGAAAAATGACACAAACTCACTTGACACAAGGTTGCCACAACCTTCAATTGATAAAAAAGAGTATCTACAAAGTATAATAAAGCAAAGCACAGTAAAATAAAGCATGTCTATAAATGTCCCCCTCAAAATGCTTTATTTGCAAAGCTCCTTTAAAACTGTAGTCACTGCCAAGTTTTGAAACAAAAATTACGATCATGCTCAGAAGAGAAAAATAAACTCCACCTTTTGGGGATAGAATTTATCTCAGGCCTAAGAGAAATGGTGCTATGTAACAACCAAAAAGCTAAGTTAGCAAAGACTAATTTTATATAAATCATTTTCAGAAAAAAAAAATTAGCAAGACGTTTTAAAGAGTTTTAGGGCAGGCATGTTTTTCTCAACATGAAAATAAACCAAAATAGAGATTTTTGAAAACATCATACCATTTCTTGAGAAACATAATCTGGACTTTCTGTATCAGCAGAATAAAAAGAAAAGTCGTAGGTGAAGGTCTTGGTCCGTTCTCTTCCTGAGTCCCCAGTCCCTCCTTCTGGTATCTAGAGAGAGAAGATTGTGGTAATAACAGTGCAACTAGAAAAACCATAATAATACAAAGAATACTGTTAGCTGACAAGTAATCCACCCAATTCAAGGGGAAAAAAAAAATTGCGTAAAAAGTTCACAACAGTCACCAACATGCATTATTTATACCCTGACTCAAATCCATTTACTTCCTCCTGACCACCTTCTCAATGAAGAAGAAGAAAGCAAACATAACTCCTCCCAGCCTCTCATTCAGGCGCTCTACAATACGATCCAAGGCTAACGTTTCTGGACTTTTCATCACGATTACCTTATATGAGCCTGACATTCCGGCCAAAGCTAGAGTCTGCATAACTCCAGGGGGTGCTGTTCACACAGATGACAATGTGAGAACAGACGTGTGATCTACTGGCCCCACTGAAAACTCCAAGTCAGACGCCTCCTCTTCCACGAGGCTTCCCTTGGCACTCCATCCAGAAGTAACTTCTCCCACCTCTGAGACACGAGCCTCTCTCCCAGGACACATCGTATTATGAGTCTATTGTGTATGTTTGCATACATCTGATCTATCTTGCTACATACCAAAACTGAACAAAAAAATCATGTTTAAACATCTGCATATGCCTCACACAGCTCCCTGGCTATGCGCTAAGTAAATCTAATCGGAATTATATTTGCCAGCATAATTCAGACACTACACCATGTCCCCTTTTCATCACAGGGGACTGGAATGCAGAAGCAGGAGTCAAGAGACATCTGGAGTAGTGAGCAAGTGTGGTCTCGTAGTGAAAAAAAAAGGAAGCAGGGGAAAGGCAAAGAGTTTCACCAAGAGAACGCACGGGCCACAGCAACACCCTCTTCCAGCACAAGACTCTGCACGTGGGTATCGCCAGATGACCAACACGGAAATCAGACTGATTCTAGTCTTTGCAGGCAAAGATGGAGAAGCTCCGTACAATCAGCAAAAACAAGACCGGGAGCTGACTGCTCCTCAGACCATGAACTCATTGCCAAATCCAGACTTAAACCGAAGAACATAGGGAAAACCATTAACCCATTCAGGTATATATGATTATACAGTGGAAGTGACAAATAGATTCAAGGGATTAGATCCGATAGACAGAGTGCCTGAAGAACCATACAGAGGTTCATAACACAGTACAGGAGGTGGTGATCAAAACCATCCCCAAGAAAAAGGAATGCAAAAAGGCCAAATGTCTGTCTGAGGAGGCCTTACAAATAGCTGAGAAGAGAACCGGAAGGCAAAGAGAAAAGGAAAGATACATCCATCGGAATGCAGAGTCCCAAAGAAGGTAAGGAGAGATGAGAGAGCCTCCCTAAGTGAACAATGCAAAGAAATAGGGGAAAACAATACAATGGGAAATGCTAGAGATCTCTTCACGAAAATTAGAGATACCAAGGGAACCCTTCATGCAAAAATGAGAACAATAAAGAACAGAAATGGTACGGAAACAGAAGATATTAAGAGGTGGCAAGAATACACAGAAGAATCACACAAAAATGTCTTAATGACCTAAATAACCATGACAGTGTGGTCACTCACCTCGAGTCAGTCATCCCGGAATGTGAAGTCAAGTGGGCCTTAAGAAGCATTACTTCAAACAAAGCTAGTGGAGGTGATGAAATTCTGAGTTATTTTAAATCCTAAAAGATGATGCTGCTGAAGCGCTGCACTCAATATGCTAGCAAATTTGGAAAACTCAGCAATGGCCACAGGACTGGAAAAAGTCAGTTTTCACTCCAACCCCAAAGAAAGGCAATGCCGAAGAATGATCAAACTACTGCACAACTGAAGTCATTTCACATGTTAGCAAGGCAATGCTCAAAATCCTTCAAGCTAGGCTTCAGCAGTACCTGAACCGAGAACTTCCAGATGAACAAGCTGGGTTTAGAAAGGCAAAGGAACCAGAGATCAAATTGCCAACATCTGTTGGATCACAGACAAAGCAAGGGAATTCCAGAAAAATAACTATTTTTTGCTTCATTGACTATACTAAAGCTGGTGACTGTGTGGATCATTAACAAACTGGATAATTCTTAGACACCCTTACTTGTCTCCTGAGAAATCTCTTTGCAGGTCAAAAAGAAACAATTAGAACCTTAAGTGGAACAATGAACTGGTTCAAAATTGGGAAAGGAATACGTCAAGGCTGATTACTGTCATCCTATTTATTTAACTTCTATGCAGAGTACATCATGAGAAATGCCAGGCTGGATGAAGCACAAGCTGGAATCAAGATTGCTGGGAGAAATATCAGTAACCTCAGATATGCAGATGACACCACCCTTATGGCAGAAAGTGAAGAGAAACTAAAGAGCCTCTTGATGACAGTGAAAGAGGAGAGTGAAAAAGCTGGTTTAAAACTCAACAGTCAAAAAAGCGAAGATCATGGCATCCGGTCCCAACATTACATGGCAAATAGATGGGGGGAAAATAAAAACAGAGACAGACTTTGTTTTCTTGGGCTCCAAAATCACTACAGATAGTGACCGTAGCCATGAAATCAAAAGATGCTTGCTCCTTGGAAGAAAAGCTATGACAAACCTAGACAGTGTGTTAAAAAGCAGGGACATCACTTTGCTGAAAAAGGTCTATCTAGTCAAAGCTATGGTTTTTCCAGTAGCCATGTACAGATGTGAGGACTGGACCATAAAGAAGGCTGAGCACAAAGGAATTGGTATTTTTGAACTGTGGTGCTGGAGAAGACTCTTGAGAGTCCCTTGCACAGCAAGGAGATTAAATCAGTCAATCCTGAAGGAAATCAGTCCTGAATATCCATTGGAAGGACTGATGCTGAAGCTCCAATACTTTGCCTACCTGATGCAAAGAGCCAACTCATTGGAAAAGACCCTGATGCTGGGAAAGATTGAGGGCAGGAGAAGGGGGTAACAAAGGATAGGACAGTTGGATGGTATCATTGACTCAACGGACATGAATGTGAACAAACTCCAGGAGATGGTGAAGGACAGGGAATCCTGGCATGCTGCAGTCCGTGGGATCACAGAGTCGGACACAACTGAGCGACTCAACAACAACACTATGTGTACTATAAGCTGTAAAAAAGAAAGAATTCTATGGTTCTTATTATTAAAATGTTTAAAACTCCAGGCACCTATTGCGGTTGTATCAAACAAAGCAATGTTTGCAAAACTCAAAAAGCAACAGAGTAATCAAGGAAAATGAGATTCCATAACACACGAAGAAAGGATAGTCATCCGATGCTCGGCTCTCCCCACTGGTTCCGGTAAATGCAGTATTAGAATGATTGGACTTTGTCTACAGCCCTGTGAGTACACAAAGACACAGGAAGCAGAGCAAAGCGAAGGAAACTAACAGCAGAGAAAGGGTGAGCTAAGCGAGAAGATGTGGGTGTTCAGAGGAGGGGAAGCCAGGTGCAGCTGGGCAGAGCCAGGAGGAACAAGAAGTGCAGGTCAGCAGAGCAAGAAAGACATTCCACTGCAGAGGCCGCAGGCGAGGGGCACTGGCGCCTCAGAGGAGGCCTCTGAAATCCCCAGGGCACGGCCTGTTTGAAGATGGGCACATTACTTACTGGCTTCCATCACTGGGGATCAGGTTGCATGACTTTGAAATTGGATTACAAAATGTCCAGTCCCCTGAGCCATGAATTAACAGAAATCCAACCAGAGGGTGATCTGTACTTGGCCGCGGGGCAGCAGGCCTCTGAAACCCAAACCTGTGAGCCAATGACAAACCCCGGAGGGGAGGGGGTTGGGTCCTTAGGGGCGTGATTCCTTTATTACTGATTTTACACACTTGTTTTCCCCATAAGTGGAAAGTATTCAGGATATTTTAAATACAAAAGAACTTGCCATCTTAGAAACTTCTGGCTTTTTTTTTTTTTTTTTTTTTTTTTTTTTTTTTTTCAGAAAAAAATTTCATTTTTTACATTTTTTCATCTCCTGAGTTTTGAATAGTAATACCAGCTCCTCCTGCAACGTTTACAAAGTTACTTTCAGTAAAAATGAAAACATGGACTTCCCTGGTGGTCCAGGGGCTAAGATTCCACACTCCCAAAGCAGGGAGCCTGGGTTCCATCCCTCGTCAGGGAACTACATCCCACATTGTACAATGAAGATCAAAGACCCCGTGTGCCACAACTGGGACCTGGCAAAGCTGAATAAATAGTTAAAAATAAATACTTTTTAAAAAATGAAAACAAATCTAGGGTCAAAGTTTATAATAATCCACAATAAGCTAATTTCCAGGCTGAAAATCCACAGTAGGAGAGGATAAAAATGCCTGGTCTCACCTCCCCCAGCTGCGGCCTGGCTCTGCAGCTAAGGTCAACAAAACCAGAGACAGGACAGGTAACAGGTAATCACTTGTCACCCATTTGCTTCATGGCTGAGCCCAACCCAAGTTCAAGCTGACATCGTTAACTGAGAGAGAAGAAAGCTGTGAAAACAGATGCGTCGTATTCACCGACAAACCATTTAACACTGAAACAAAGCACGTAACTCACAGAACTGGAGCCAGGCCAGGTCACTACTTGCCTTTAAGTTTGTGATGGTCGTTTTGCTTTTCTCCATTTGAATGATGAATTTGGCTTCCAAGTCCTTTTCCCTGCAACACATGTAATTCAGTATTGGTTAGGCAGGACAGGAAAGGGTGTTTCTATGATGCTTGTTGTGTTTACTTTTTATGTACGGTGATCTGTTTTTATTCAGCACATGAGGCACCATCTCTTAACTCCTCCTCCCAAATCCTTAGGAACATAAACACAAGGACACACAAAACAGAGGCCTTTATCAAAACCTTAAGACTGGAAATGCTGTATGACTCAAACCCTGGGAGCCAACAGGAGTATAAACGCAAAGACAGAGACGGTAAGAGGGCCCTGCCCACCTGGGATGGAGGACAGGCGCCTATGCTCCATCCAGGATGAGGACTGAGAAGAAAGAGGGGTGAGGGCTCACAGCCAGGATGCTCCCAGAGGCAGCCAGGCCACCCCTCGCCCCCACCTTCTTTCTACCTTCATCCAGAAAATGGCATTCCCAGAAAACACTCGAACAGGAAGTTAAGAGAACTCCTAAAATAAACAAGCCCACGCCCACACAATGGAGTGGGGTGTCCCTGGTAATGGGGAGAGGAAGGTCTCTAGGTACTGCTGTGGATAGAGGCCAAGGGACACTGAGTGGGAAATTCAAAGCAGAGAAAAGTATACATAGGATACCACCGCTTGTATTTAAAGATAAAAAGGATAACCTATTTATCTTTCAAAAGGTCACCTAGGGAGAAATAAGAGACAGAGAATGAAGCTAGATTTCTACAAAAACATCTTGATCTGTAGATCGTGTTTAGAATGATGAAAATAATTTACACAAAAATAAAACAATTTTTAAATAACCTAAAACCCAAAAGTAAGCTGAAGTAAATCAATCTGTGTGCTGGACAGTGAGAAAAGATCTCATGCTAGATTCCTTGGGCAGGAGGAATCTAGGCTAAGGGAAAAAAGAACTATTAATACAAAGCATTCATCAAGTTTTTTTTAGGCATCATATTTTGGTGATAAAATAAGTATATTTTGAAAGGAGATAGAAACATCAGATTTGTTCAAAGAAACTGTAACACCAAAATGGAGTCACTTAAGCTAAGCCCCACCAAGACCTAATACCTAACTTAAGGCAGCTTCAGCCTCTCCCAAGAGTAAGTCTTGAACCAGTCCATCTGCAAATTCCTGGTCTAAGGTAACTTGCCTGGTAAGAACCCCTGCAGTCCCCCAGGGAAGCTGACTTTGCCTGATATAATTCACTTTCGTTTTTTAACTTCTTCGTCACAGCCTCCTTCTACCCATAAAAGCCTTCCATTTTGTACAGCTCCCGGTAGGGCCCTTCTACTTGCCAGGTGGGGATGCTGCCAGATTCATGAATCATTGAATAAAACCAATAAGATCTTCAAATTGACTTGGTTGAATTTTTTTAAACAGATTGATGATGCAAGGTAAAAAAACTCCTTAGTCCTAAATCTAAACAGGAAATCTAAGATGCACTTTATCTGAAATTGAAAAGAAGTACTCCCCAGTTTTGTCCTCGGAAAAGGCCTAGAGTCTTATGGCCAAAGTGAGAGTGAAGTCGCTCAGTCGTGTCCAACTCTTTGCGACCCCATGGACTGTAGCCTACCAGGCTCCTCCGTCCATGGGATTTTCCAGGCAAGAATACTGGAGTGGGTTGCCATTTCCTTCTCCAGGGGATCTTCCCAACCCAGGGATCGCACCCGGGTCTTTACCATCTGAGCTACCAGGGCCAAAGTAGTATCTAAAGAGCATTGTCCACTAAGGTATGCCAGGGCTTACTGGAGAAGATTCAATTCAAATATTCAGGCAGACCTCAGAGATCCTGTGGGTTCCTTCCAGACGGTGGCGGTAAAGCGAGCATCACAACACCGTGAGCCACCTGAACTCTGCTGTTCCCCAGAGCGACCAAAATTATGTTTAAAGTGCGCAAGAGCATTGTGTCCAAAGAAGGACAAGGTGCACACCTTAATTTAAAATTTCTTTGTTACTAAGAACTTCTAGCAATCATCTGAGCCTTTGACAAATGGTCATCTCTTTGTTGGTGGAGGGTCTTGCCTCAGTGTTGATGGCTGCTGACTGAGGCAGCTATGGAAGTTTCTTAATATATGACAACAACGAAGTGTTCCTCACTGATGGACTCTTCCCTTCATGGACAATTCCTCTGTAGCACGCAATGCTATTTGATAGTACTTAAACCACAGACTCAAAATTGGAGCCAGTCCTCTCAAACACTGTTTTATCAACAAATTTATGTAATGTTCTAAATCCATCGTTGTCGCTTCAACCATCTTCACGGCGTCTCCACCAGCAGTAGATTCCATCTCAAGGAACCACTTTCCTTGCTCATCCGTAAGAAGCAACTCCTCACCCATCAGAGCTCTTTCACGAGGTGCAGCAATTCAGTCACATCTTCAGGCTCCACTTCTAAGTCAGTTCTCGTCCTACTTCCACCACCTCTGCAATTACTTCCCCCACTGAAGCCTTGAGCTCCTCAAAGTCATCCAAGGGGGGTGGAATCAACTTCTTCCAGACACCTGCTGATGCTGGTATTGTGACTTCTTCCCACGAATCATGAATGCTCTTAATGGAATCTAAGAACGTCGAATCCTTTCCAGAAGGTTTCCAATTTACTTTGCGCAGATCCACTAAAGGAATCACTATCTATAGCAACTACAGCCTTGTGAAATATATTTAAAGAGTAAGACTTGAAAGTGGAAGTTACTCCTTGATCCATGGGCTGCAGAATGGATACTGTGTTAGCAGGCATGAAAGCAACATTAATCTCCATCACATGGGTGACCAGGCGCGGTGTCAATGAATAGTAACATTTTGAAAGGAATCTTTTTTTTTTTTTTTTGAGAAGGCTTAAAATATTTAGAAAACTATGTCATAAAGAGATGTACCCGAGAAGGCAATGGCACCCCACTCCAGTACTCTTGCCTGGAAAATCCCATGGACGGGGGAGCCTGATAGGCGGCAGTCCATGGGGTTGTGAACAGTCAGACACGACTGAGCGACTTCACTTTCACTTTTCACTTTCATGCATTGGAGAAGGAAATGGCAACCCACTCCACTGTTCTTGCCTGGAGAATCCCAGGGACAGGGGAGCCTGGTGGGCTGCCATCTATGGGGTCACACAGAGTCGGACACGACTGAAGTGACTTAGCAGCAGTAGCAGCAGCAAAGAGATGTGCTATCATCCAGGTTTTGCTGTTCCATTTACAGGGCACAGACAGAGCATAAATTCTAAAGGGTCTTATAATTTGTTGGAGTGGCCAATGAGTATCGGTTTTAAAGTTACCAACTGCATTACCCAATGGCAGTCCTAAACGACATCTTCTTCCGATCGAAGGCTGCTGTGTCTACACTGATTATCTGCTGTTTGGCACAGCCACCTTCACTAATGATCTTAACTACACCTTCTGCATCAGCATCGTTTGCTGCTTCACTTTGCACTTGGACGTCATGGAGACGACTTCTTTCCTTAAACATCATGATCCAGCTTCTGCTGCCTAAGCTTCCTCACCTCTCCTTGCCTTCACAGCATGGAAGAGAGTTAAGGCCTTGCACTGGATTAAGAGAATGTTGTAGCTAGTTAGATCTTCTATCCAGACCACTCAAACTTTCTCTACATCAGCAATACAGCTGTTTCGCTTTCTTATTCATGTGTCCACTGGAACAGCAATTTTAATTTTCTTCAAGAACTTTGCCTTTACATTCACAGGTAGGTTAAACATTTGGCACAAGAGGCCTAGCTTTCAGCCTATCTCGACTTGCCTTCCCCACTAAGAGTAATCGTTCCGAGCTTTTGATTTGAGATGAGACATGCGCTCTTCCTTTCACTTGAACACTTACAGGCCATAGTAGGATTATTAAGTGGCCACTTTCAAAATGACTGTGTCTCAGGGAAGAAAGAGGCCCAGACATCATGTCATTTCCCTACCTGGGTTGTTCAATAATGCTAATAACCTGCAAGGAATGTAAAGATGGAAGCAGAACCTATAGATTAAAAAAGATTTTAGAGACTTATCCATTGACTGGATCTCAATTCATATAGAGAAACATTTTTAGAAATTATATGACAGGAGGGAAATATTAACTCTGACTAGATATGTGATTATACTAAGGAATTATTAAGTGTAATAATGCTATCATGCTGAGTCTTACAAGGTCTTGACCTTTTAGAGAGAAACACTGAAATATTTCAAATGAAATGATGTCTGGGACTTATTTTCAGATAATCTAGTAGCGGGTGGAACTGGGAAGGGGTAGCACCCTGACCACCTCAGGGTGAACACCAGCCAGAACTATTAAGCCGAAGAGTGTGCTGCGGTAAACACCATCCAAGAGGCGCGATGGGTCCCCGTGGCCTGATTCAGCTTCTCTGGGCCAGTCTGCAGAAGTCCCGGGTTGGGCAAACAGAACACTGGCCCAGAGCCAAATAAACGAACCCCGCTCGCCTGTGTGGGGCTTCCACTCCACCCTCCAGGTCTTTGGGCAGCTCCACCGTGAACCCAAAAGTGAGAACTGCTTCGCGGAAACCCCATGTCCACAGAGCTCGAAAACACACACTTATCTTCCCAGCATTCACCTTCCAAAGCACGTTCTGCCCATTGAGAAAGCCAGGAGGATTCCTTTTGTTAATGACATCCCTCCCGTTTCCACCTGGGCCATTTCTTAGTCATTCACCAATCTACTGTGTCTAGCTCTTGCACTTTAAAACCACTAATATTGTCAACAAATACCTGCCAGGAGCACAGAAATCACCCAGGGATCTGAGGACTAGTCCTTGACAGGCGCTCATATCACCAGCCAATTCTTACTCATAAAACAGGAAGAAAGAAACTTCCCTGACGGTCCACTGGTTAAGACTCCATGCTCCCAACACAGGGGCTCGGATTTGATCCCTAGTCGGGGAACTAAGTTCCCACGTGCCACCAGGCATGGCCAAAAAAAAAAAAAAAGAACAGACCTCACACTGTACACAAAAATTAGAGATGGATCATAGCTCTAAATGAGAAAGATTAAAACAATAAAGGAAAAACTATTTAAATAAAGTAAAATGAAATTGCAGGTCACATGGCGCCCACCACTCTCACTGGTGGGAAGCCAGAGGGGAAGGAGCCCCAGGCTCGAAGCCACGCGTCTTTGAGAGCCACTAAGTTTAAAGGGCTCTCCCCAGGATCATTGACTCCAAACCCATAAGAAGCCACGGCAGTACGTGTCCAGTTTTAAATTAACATATAAAGACACCAAGGAAGATACTGACTGAACGAGCATCTTTTCTACCAGCCACATCCGAATCAAAATTGAAGATGCTCCAATAAATTAAAAAAAAAAAAAACAACTGAGGACACTCAGTGGGTTTTAACAGGTTTATAACCTAGAAACAGCAGGTGGGTGGGGCAGGGTGGGACGGGGTTGGGAGGTGGAAGGCTCACTTTTTGGAGGGTCCAGAGTTTCCTCGGTTCCTCAAAGAGCTCTGTGCCCCAAAAGATGGGAACCCCAGCTCAGACCCTTCTTATTCAAGTGCAACCCAGGACCCAGCAGCCCCCAGAGCTCATTAGCAATGAGGGATCTCAGGTCCACCACAGACCCGCTGAACAGAACCTTCTTGGGACAGGAGCCCCAAGGGACCCCGGTGACCACTGATACTGGGACACCAGGCTGGGCACTCTCTGAACATGACAAAGTCATAATCGGCCTCACAGCTACTCTCACGGGACAAACTACCAGGTAATCTGCTTCCTATGCTGGGAAACATGCTAACTTTGTACTTCGACCTTTAAGTCTTACTTGCAAAATCTCATGACAGAACTGGAGATAACCTCAGTCAGCTGACACTGTCTTGACTCTTTGTTCTGAGTTGTACAGTGGCTTCGAACCAAGAGCAATACATGTCTAACATCATCAGATCTCAGAAGTCATCTGAGTGTCCTGACCTCCAGGTTCCCACATCCTTAGTACCCGGCCAAGCTTCCAGCCCTCTCAATACCCATATGGTTTCCCAAAATCATTGTAAGGCTGCTGCCAATAGCTTGAAGTCATTTTAAGTCACAGCACAGGTCATTAAGATAAATAAGGAAAGCCGTCTGTTCCAGAAGGAAATTTCACAAATAACAATTTCCTAGATTGCTTCTTTCTTAAGCATAAAAACTAAAATTGTAAGAAAAAGATGTATCTTTAATCTGAAAGCAATCCCTAAGAATAGTACTATAAATATGAAGAAGCTAGCTAACGATTTAGCCATAGACAGTGAATCTCAATCTAGTTATGGAAAATACGGGAAAGCCAATGTAATCTCTAGAAAGCGGTTATGATGGCTGGGGTGATTAAACGCTGAAACAAACCCCTGATGCCCTCATCCCTGGTGGAATTCCAGGCAGCTCTCCAGCTTCCTAGGATTTCAGAGACGGAGGAAAGGAAGGCGGCAGCCCCAGGCTCCTTTCTCTCCTGCCTGCTGACCCCACCGCCCAGGCTCCTCATTCCCTGGAGACTGGCTTTTGCTCCGGCCTCTTCTGCAGCCCCAGGGCTTCTAAGTATCGTGGGTGGCTTGAGGGTCCACATGACGCTCCCTCGGGCAGCCTTGCCTTCTCCCCTTCCCCCCAACCAACAGTTCCATCTGACCTACCGCCAGGCTACCATGCTTGGTCACCTCTGCCACCATCCCAGGTCGGCCACCACCTCCTCCTCGAGTCTCTTTACCTCCAGCCTTTTCCTCCTCTCTTTCTGAACATACAGAGCATCACATGGTTCCCCAGCTTTATAGCAACTTCCACGGGCCACAGGGTGAAGCCCAACTCCTGGCTATTCCCAAGGCCTTCTGACCCAACTCAGCCTAACCATCCACACTACCCACCCCCCACCCCAATCCTGGGCAGTGCTCGGCCTGCCCTCCGTATCTTCCTGAGGCTTCACTGAGCCTCCGCCCCAGCCCCTCATGAGCTGGTCTCACACCCCACCCCGAGTGTGAACCTCACAGAAGGAAGGACGGCATGTGACAGGTGTGCACGCCTGCACCTGGAGGGATGGGTGCCCGTGGGACAGTTGCTGTGACAGACCAACTGACTCAAGACCAAAGCATTGAGCGGACACTCCCCGTGCAGACTGCTCTTCCCCAGGGGCATTCCCCTCCGGAGGGCCACGCTCCCCGCTGGCCTCTCATCATTTCTGCTTCTAGGTTTCCCACTCAGGCCCTCGAGTGAGGCTTGTCCCAGGTCTAGTCTGACCCCCCACCCTGTGAACCTTCAAAAAACCCCTTCATCCCACCCACACGGGCTTCAACCCTGCTGGTGTCACCTTTCCCATCATCTGGAGGATACCAGGGAAGCAAGAAGCCCACAAGCTGAGCCCCTGCACAAGGGCAACACTCATAACCACAGCTCAGCGCTCTGTCTTCCAGTCCTTCAGCTAAAATCAACGTGACACCAGGTTCGAGTCAATTTCCTCTGACATTTACGAAACATGGGAAATAAATCTTGACATTTTTCTCATATTGAGGAAAATAAATCATCTTGAAATATTATTTGAACATGGATTTGATAATAGGGCAAAATGAACTATGTCTCTCCCTGGCCACTTTGGTGAACTGGGTTACTCAAGCAAAAGGTCAATCATGGTTCACTCATATAAATAAGTAATTTATTTGAAAGATCTGGAAACTAGATCATAAGAGGCTACAAATGAACCCACTGGAATAATCAGACTGAGTTACAGATCAATCCTGGGGGAAGGGGGGAGAAGAGGAGAAAGGAACAGATGCAAAATATCCAATCGGAGAAAGAGATGAAGTATATCAGCTGCCAGATATGGGAGCAGAGAAAACTTGTTAGGAAAAAAACCAATGTTAATTCAAGTATTTTTTAAATGTTTCGAAATTATTCAGCAATTCAGACCGATTCCCCTTGTGCAGCTGATGGTGTTTGGTCATCCCATAACAGAACAGCGAGGGTGGGTGATGCCGAGATCCCCGAACTGCGTCACTAGCCTGAAGAGTCCAAAGAGTGGCTCATTCAGCCCAGCTCTGAAGTGAGCTAGCATTCCCAAATTCACCTGAAGAGTTACATACTATGAACCAATACTTTAACTGCCTTCATTTGGAGGGCAGGAGGATACTCAAGAGCAAAAATTTTAAACTCTGTTTTTAAAAAGAATGCATAAAATGTAACCTTTAAAATTGTGAATCACTATGATATCTCATACGTGGAATCTAAAAAAATAAAAAACCAGTAAAAATGAACTTATTTACAAAACAGAAATAGAATCACATATAGAAAACATGTAGATGTAGAAAACAATCTTACAGTTACCGGTAGGAAGGTGGGCGCGGGGATAAATCGGAAGGCTGGGAACGACATACCCACTACTATTTACATAAAATAGATAAAAAGACTCTATTGTAGGGGACGCCCCCAGCAGTCCAGTGGCTAAGACTCCATGCTCTCAATGCAGGGGCCTGGGTTCGGTCCCTAGTCAGGAAACTGGATCCCACAAGCTGCAGTGGATCCCACAAGCTGCAGTGGATCCCACAAGCTGCAATGGATCCCACAAGCTGCAACCAAGTCTGCAAGCCAAAACTGAAAGATCTCACTCGCCACAGTGAAGACTGAACACCCTACGTGCTGCAACTAAGACCCAGCGCAGCCAAACAAGTAAATATTAAAACAGAAAAGAACCCATTATACAGCACAGGGAACTCTCTTCAATACCCTGTAATGACCTCTATGGAAAAAGAATCTTTTAAAAAGAGTGGATATGTATGTAAGTGACCCACTTTGCTGTATAGCAGAAACTAACACAACATCATTAATCAAGTATATTCCAAAAAAAGAAAATTCAACCGTGAATCACTATATTGTACAGGCTTCCCAGGTGGCTCACTGGTAAAGAATCTGCCTGCCAAGCAGGAGACTCGGGATCAGTCCCTGGGTTGGAAAAATCCCCTGGAGAAAGCAATGGCAACCCACTTCAGTATTCTTGCCTGGAGAATCACACGAACAGAGGAGCCTGGTGGACTACTGTCCACGGGGTGGCAAAGAGTCGGACACAACCTAGAGACCAAACAGCATGTTGTACGCCCGTAACTTATTGTATATCAACTACACTTCAATCTAAAAACAAAATACAAGTATACATTAATTGATATAGTTCAGTTCAGTTCAGTTCAGTCACTCAGTCGTGTCCGACTCTTTGCAACCCCATGAATCACAGCACACCAGGCCTCCCTGTCCATCACCAACTCCTGGAGTTCACTCAGACTCACGTCCATCGAGTCAGTGATGCCATCCAGCCATCTCATCCTGGGTCGTCCCCTTCTCCTCCTGCCCCCAATCCCTCCCAGCATCAGAGTCTTTGCCAATGAGTCAAGTCTTCGCATGAGGTGGCCAAAGTACTGGAGCTTCAGCTTTAGCATCATTCCTGCCAAAGAAATCCCAGGGTTGATCTCCTTCAGAATGGACTGGTTGGATCTCCTTGCAGTCCAAGGGACCCTCAAGAGTCTTCTCCAACACCACAGTTCAAAAGCATCAATTCTTTGGCACTCAGCCTTCTTCACAGTCCAACTCTCACATCCATACATGACCACAGGAAAAACCATAGCCTTGACTAGACGGACCTTAGTCGGCAAAGTAATGTCTCTGCTTTTGCATATGCCATCTAGGTTGGTCATAACTTTTATTCCAAGGAGTAACCGTCTTTTAATTTCATGGCTGCAGTAACTAAATACAAAATAAAAAGAATGCATGACCTCCACCGGCGCTACTATGGGAAGAAGTCCAAGCAACACTGTTAAGTGGGGGAAAGAACCAAGCACGTAGATGACATCCAGTTTGCAATCAAATAAGTAGATAAATAAAGCAGAGAGAATATGCACATTGATGCTTCTAGATGCACAGAACACCGCTGAATATTTGCAAAGTGCGAAGCTGGTCACCTCTGGAGAGTAAGTGGGAGCAAGACCTCAGGGGATGAGAAAATGAACTGAAATATTTCACTATGGGAATTAATTCGGCATGATTTGATATTACTTTGATTAAAGTATAAATTTAGTTAATTAAAAGGCAAAAGACCCTGATGCTGGAGGCATTCGGGGCAGGAGGAGAAGGGGACGACAGAGGATGAGAGGGTTGGATGGCATCACCGACTCGATGGACATGGGTCTGGGTAAACTCCAGGAGTTGGTGATGGACAGGGAGGCCTGGCGTGCTGCGGTTCATGGGGGTCGCAGAGTCGGACACGACTGAGCAACTGAAATGAACTGAACTGAAAAAACGCAAAAAGTCTCTAACTTTAGGTATCGGGTGGCTCCTCAGCACCCTGGGATGCATCCAGGCTCTCAAAGGGCTGGCTCACCGCCCCAGCTCTCCAGTCACAGGGGACACATCCGCCACCACCACCACCCACCACCTCAATCTGCCTCTGCCGCAACCCCCCCTCCAGCATGTCCACCAGGCTCCACGAGGTCAATATTCAAAACCAGGCGAGATCCCGCCTTTGCAGGAAGCAGTCCTGCTCTCCAAATGCCCAATGAGCTATTCACTCCTCCTCCCCAACCAATGGTACTTTTTCCCTTAGGACGCCAGACAAAACACGGGAAGCCCAAATAAACTTCAATCTCAGATAAACGGATGTTTTAATGTAACTGCATTCCAAATATTGCCTGAGACCTATTCAGACTCCGCGGCTCTTCCACTTAGATGTAACTGTACTCACCTCCCTCCCCCAGCCCAGAGGGGGAGCAGCCTCAGTGCCCACTGCAGTAGCAGAGACTCCATTAGGACACGCCGCCTCGCCCGCCCATGTCAAAGCCTGAGATCAAACTCAGGGCAGGCCACTCTCCCGCATCCCTCTCTCCCCGCGCTACTCCCCAGCCTTTCCAGCTGGTTCTGAGCATGCAAAGATCTTGCTGACTTCTCTTGGCTGCTGTTCATAAAAATCATAAAGCACTGGGTCAACTTTCGCGAAAAACCCCAGGGCTTTTCTCCTCAAAGACACACAGGAGTGGGTTTTCAGGCCATCACCCTGAAGGCACCTTGGAACATGCCTCGCCACACAGCGGTGAGCGGTATGTCAGCAGGGCCGTGACCCACATCCCAGCGGGGAGCCTGCTCTGCTGGGCTCCCTGGGGGCTGTCCACGGCGAGCCAAGGGCAGCATCCCAGCCTCCAATGCTGGGAGCATCTCAGGCCAAGTGAGATCCTCTGCTGGGCCGGGACCCTCACTGTGGGACACAACCATCAGGCTGTGCCTCTTACAATCTCCCCGGCCGCAAAAGCGTGCAATAAACCTAAAATATGAGGCAAGAGCCAACTGTTCCGGGCTGGGATCCCCAAGGAGCAGACGGTCTGAGGGAGCCTGGTGGGCAGGGTGTGCCCTCGGGGTCCAGCCCTGGGAGAGGAGGACGGGATCAGGAAGGGCAGAGAGGACAGTAAGCTGTGACCAGACCCAGGGCCGGTCCCAGCTGACGAGGTACAGCCAGGCACCAGGACCACCAGCTGCCTGGGAAAGGGGCCTAACCTCAAGCCCCCGAGAGGCTGATACAGAAGGCCACACAGACAGCACCCAAGCGGCCAGGGAGCCCATGCTCCACAAAGGATGCTCTGCGCATCAAGGCACAGGGTCCACCACCCCGAATCCTCTTAAACCGGAAGGTGCTGTTGAGGGGCAGCTTCAACCACCCGAAAGCCCCAGCAGAGAGTCAGGAGCCAGGGCTGCAGGCCTTCAGGCAGGCCTTAAACCTGCTTTCAGGCTGAGCACCACAGGACTGATGCCTTCAAACTGTGGTGCTAGAGAAGACGCCTGACAGTCCCTTTGACTGAAAGCATATCAAACCAGTCCATCCTAAAGGAAATCATTCCTGAATATTCACTGGAAGTACTGATGCTGATGCTGAAACTCCCATACTTTGGCCACCTGATTCGAAGAACTGACTCCCTGGAAAAGACCCTGATGCTGGGAAAGATTGAAGGGGGGAGGAGAAGGGGACGACAGATGAGATGGCTGGATGGCATCACCGACTCGATGGACATGGGTTTGAGTAAACTCCAGGAGATGGTGAAGGACAGGGAAGGCTGGAGTGCTGCAGTCCATGGGGCTGCAAAGTCGGACACGACGGAGCAACTGAACCACCACCTGCTTTCAGCTTTCCATTGAAGGAAGGACAGCCTAACCATCAGAAGTGTCTCAATGTCCAACAGGCTGCCCTGAGACATGCAGAATCATCAGAGAAGGTTTAGCTGGAGATCTAGACAACAGATTCTTATCCAGGATGCCGGATGGAGAGATCCAGATATTCCTTCAGTCCACAAATATTCGTGAGACCTTCAAATGCCAAACAGCACTCTCAGCACAGGGATAAAGCGGTAAACAACACAGAGTACTGTCTGAAGTCTTCATTTTAGGGAGGGGGTTAGAAAAAAATAAATACCATTGTAGATACAGGTAATTGCTGGAAAGAAATGAAAGGGTGTCCTGGAACTAGTGGCAGAGGCAGGGGGAGGCAAGCAGTCAGACAGGACCTCTCCAAGGGGTGGCGTGGGAGCGAGGGCCGAATTGCAGCGAGGTAGACAGCTGTGAGGGCGGGCAGCCCATGGAAAAGGAACAGCAGGTGCAGAGACCCTGGGGCAGGACCCAGCCAGAGGTCCGGGGAAGAGAGGGAAGGTTGGTGGGACTACAGGAGGGGAGGCGGGGAGCAGGACAGGCCAAAAAGGGGGCAGGGGCCAGATAACACCAGGAACTGACGTGGGATAGGAAGCCTCAGACACAGGGAGAGGAAGAGAGCGCAAGGAGACCAGTGAGGAGGCCAATACAAGCCACACAGAGACCCTGGACCAGGGGCGAGGACAAAGACGTGTGCAAAAGGCAACACGGCCAAACCCGGGTTCATAAGCCCCGCCGAGCAACAGAATCATCTCAAGAGCCCAACCCCGGCTTCCCAGATGAGAGTCTCCAGGATGGAGAGACCAGATGTGGGTATTTAATCTCCTGGGAGACACTGAGGACCAAGCTGGTTTGGGAGCCGCTGCCCTCATTGCCCAGTGATGCTCTCCTCAACCCAGAAAAACTGGAATCCTAAAGTGTGGGGAAGCCTCACTGCCTTCCAGCTCCTTCTCAGGCACCCTCTGCTCAGTGATCCCCTCCCTTCCTCTGAATCCCCAATTCCAGGACAAAAACCCAGGGCAGGGTTGTGCCTTCTGCGTATCACTGCTGCTTCTGGCTGGGGCTTCTCTTCTGAAGTCTAGAACATCACAGAACTGAGGAACACTGTTCACGTCGGGAGAAAGAGCAGGTAGCAAGGAAGCGTGCAAACTTAGATGCAGTTTGTAGCAAAAAAGCAAGCAGGGAAGGAAAACAGCATGTGCATACACCAAGTAACTATATTCTCAATTTCCCTAAAGAAGGTCACAGCTAGCAGCATTCTAAAAGCACAGGAGCAAGGTTAGTTAACAGCATATAATGGACGCCTTACTCTGGGAGTTACGCTTAATTGTGCCATGGAACCCTGGTTCCAGCTGAGAAAAGCTGGTTGAAAGCTCAAGAATTTCATACGAGACAAAACTCAAGCCTCAAATCTTGAAGGACCAAATTGTGCTCGAGACTGAAGACGACAATGACATTTTCTCAGGGAATTCTGGAGGCGACACAGGGGAAGCACCTGAGATCAAGATGCTGACGGCTGGAGAGCCGAGGGGGAGGCTCGTCACCGTGTGGAGGCGACAAGAGGCGGTTGGCTCAGGAGAGGAGCCCAAGCCCACCCCTGGTTTCACCCACAAAGAACCCAAGGCCCCAGAGGTGAAGTGACCGGGTCGAAGTTGCTCCTCCAGAGTCAGCCTTGGGAAAGGTTAGAGGGATTCAGCCACAGAGGACCGTCAAGGACATGCCAGGACCCCTACTTGATTTCAGCGACGTTCTCCTCAAGGTGGGAGCTCTGCAAACTCGGCACCCATGGGATCCCAGTGGGCAGGTCAGGACGTTTAAAGAGGCCCACAGTAAGATTAGTCTAAACAGGTGCACGTCACCAGCTGCGTCAGGTGCTGGATGGAGGGGCACAAGAAGCCCATCCAGCCTCAGCCCCCACCCATGCCGGTCGCCTGAGCTCCCTGCCATTCTAAGCTAGCTCTTCTTCCAAGACAAAGACCCTCACACCGGTCCCGCTGCCTGGAAGGTGCTTTCCTCCTCCATCTCACTTACCCTTCAAGATGCTTAACAAGCCTCCTCCTCCAGCAGGTTTTCCTAGAACAGACCTAGCCAACATCTTCTGTGTGAAGTCCTACCATCACTAACTATATCTGGGCAGTGACAGCCTACAACACACCACGAAAGCTGCCACTTTCTACCCACTTACGGCTGGGCCACTACACTTCATCTTCCCCACCGGTCTAGATGCTTCCAAAGGCAGAGGTTATGCCCTGCTTTTGATATCTACCCCAACACGACCTGCAGTGTCCTTATATACAGCAAGCACTTGAAGGAATGGATGAACGAAAGAATGAGTAAGCAAATGAAATAAACGAAACAGCTGAGATGAAAGCAAGATACTTTTCTTAAATTCAAGCACTAAAGTGAAGGAAATGCTTTCGAGTTTATGACATGTTTTCAATTTTTCAACGCAGGTAAGTACACCCCCATAAACACCAGTTCAGCTGGCAGATGTCAACTCCAAAGCAGACACGAAGCTTACCCTTGCTGCAGACCCACAGCTGTGACTGTGACTCCCAAGAGTGAGCCACAGGGACCTTCTCTCTCTTGAGTCACAGGAAAGAGGAAAAGCAAGGATCTGCACGTGGCCAAACGTCTTCAGTGTACCTCTCCAAACACACAACCAACCTATTCATTTTTTCTTTTAAAGTGAAAGTTTAAAAGGGGGTAGCATAATATAACAATGAGAACATAAGAAGATCTATTAATACTTCTTTTGTTCTCCTGTGTTCAGACATTAAGTTGACGGATGCACAAAGAGATCAGCTTAGTGCTACAGCCCCGCGAAATACCAAGTTCTGTCTGCCCTGTACCCACACCACCACTACAACACTCCTTCCAGATTTCCCTCCATTTTAGAAAAATGTTCTCAGTGGCAGCTTTTGAGGGAAAAAAAAAAAAAAATACAATAGCTGGCCGGTAAAGAGAAGCCTGACTCCTTTTACAACACTGCCAGCTAAGTATACCTGACAGACGGGTGTGCTACGAAATACTAAAGTGAAGGGCTATTTCTTCAGGACTTCACTTGGCGTCAGAGTGGAATGAGATGCAACCGTGGTCTCTCGCAGCGTTTCCACCAGGCCCAGCCTCAGGTGTTGTCCAGCCGAGCGGGTTCATGTCAGGAGAAGAGCACCACGCTTCGCTGAGCTGGGCGCAAATTCTGACTCTGAGTAGCTGAGAGATGTCGGCACTTCATTTAACTCTGCTGAGCCTTTGTTTCCTCGCCTATAAAAGTACTGAGCTTCCTTCATGTATAGTTTTTCGCTGAAAGATGTGACAGGGGAAAGCAGACCACACAAGGCCCCACACCAGCAGAAAACCAAAGTGCCCTTTCATTGACACCACAAATCCGAGACCCAAACATTTCTTCAACAAATACTCATGGTGCTTCTCCTGCCCTCTGGGGACTGATATTCATTTTAACAAAACCTTTCCAATCTTTTCCCAGAGTAAGTGGAAATGGAGGGAATCAAAAAAACAAATTTTGCCAAATTTTCTAGCCAGATCTCATAAAATGAGCAACCACTATAGAGCTGATCTTCATAAATTTTGTTTATATAATACTTATCATTTGAAGCATGTAATGCTTATCATTTGATGAACAACAAATCCAGAGGCCATAGTTCATAAAAAAGATAAGACTATGAGAAACAGGGACTTCCCTGTGATCCAGTGGCTAAGAATCGAAGATCCCAATGCAGGGGGTCCAGGTTCAATCCCTGGTCAGGGAACTAGACCCCATTTGCTGCAACTAAGAGTTCCCATGCTGCCATGAAGATTCAAGATGCCACCTGCTGCAACTATGACCCAGTGCAGCCGAATAAATAATTTTTAAAAAACTATTTAAAATTTAAAAAAGAACATCAGAAACACCAAAATTCACTTAAATATCTATGATTAGGTCTGGTTATTCCTGACTGAGCACACAGGCCGCACCACCTGAAGATACGCCACCCTTCCGGCACCGTGCCCAGCAGCCCCACTCCCGTCCCCAGGGCAAGCGTGCAGTGCACACTCTTACACACGAGTAATGGGAGCAACAGTCGCCAGAGGCAGGAGGAGGTCAGTGGACAAACACACTGGTCTCCCCTTCACGGGGCTCTCCAGGGATGCAGACATATGATCAAAGCTCTTGCCCGTGATCACCCAGCGAGGATGAGAGCAAACAGGCTGTAGAAGGCAAGCCAGCATACAGACGGGTGAGAGTCCAGACCAAGGAGAGACTCGGCTGCGGTCAGCATGCGAAACAAAGTCAGCCCAGAAAGGAGGCACAATCGTGAGGGAAAGTGACACTGAGGGGGTAGGGCGCCAGAGGGTCTCACCTGGGAAACACGAGGGCGCCAGCAGGAGAGCATGGAAACCTCACTCGAGGCATCCAGTCCCCAGAGCAAAGTGCCGTCAATCCCTTCCCAGCAGGGCTCCTGCCCCGGGAGCCCCCTGCACCCCACCTGCACCCCACACTCATTAAATCCAACTCTCTGGGGTGGGAAGTCTCAGTCCAGGAGGAGGCCAGTGTCTCAAGCTCCTGGCTCCTCTAGTCTCCCCACTCAGTGTCCCAGGGGCAAGGCAGGGCTCACCCATACTCACGCCACCACCAAAGCCCTAAGAGGAGAACAAACCATGACCCGGACCTGGGAGAAACCAGGTGAGGGAGATGGAGAAGGAGCAAGCCCCCAAATCCCTGGGCTAAGGCGAGAACGCCGCCCCGCCCCACGGAGGCAGGCAGCGTGCTCAGAGCCATAGCTGAGGCTCCGATCCAAACAACCAGGCTGAGGTTCCACATCTATGACCGACCAACGCTCTGGGGACCACTAGGCCTGTCCACCCATCCCCAAGCCTGCCTCCGAGGGGGCGCCACTTTCAGAGGGCAGACCCCAGGCCCTAGGCAGAGGACCAAGCCTCGGGGGCACCCGGAGCCCACAGATGCTCCCTACAGACCCGCGTCTCCCAGGAGCTCCCGCCCCCATGTGCCCTCTCTCCTGATCTTCGCGGCCACCAGGAAGCACCGGCATCTCTAAGCGCTCGGTGAGATTCAGGGATGCTTGTGGCTCGACCGTGGGACTGGCAAACGTGGACAACGCTGACACGCAGGCGAGTAGGAAGAGAAAGGTGCAAAGTATATGAGTTCTAAATAAAATAAAGAAAGGAGGAAGAATTTTAAACCTCCATTCTACACCAAGGGTTTTACAGTGGCACCCGGCTAAGGACTGACCTATGCTGTGTTCTAAAACACCTACGCGGGGAGGTATAAATTAGGAGTTTGGGATTAACAGACACACTACTACACATAAAACAGATAAGCAAGGACCTACTGCGTAGTGCAGGGAACTATATTCAGCATCTTGTAATAGCCTATAATGGAAGAGAACTTGAAAAAGAGAGTAACTGAATTGCTGTGCTGTGCACCTGAAATTAACACAACACGGTAAATCAACTATACTTCACTAAAATTATAAAAAATTATAAAAATAAATAGATAAAATACCTTTAATTTGGGGTGTGTGTGTTTTTTTTTTAATCCATGGCGTTGATGTGGGAGGCAATCCTGGCAAACACCAGTAGGAGGCAAGGGAAACGAGACGGGGAAAGGACAGAGGTGTATTAGAGGTGTATTATCAAGCCAGTTACACTGCGGACGATGGAGCTTAGTTTCACCTGGGGACTCTGGAAGTGGTGTGACACACAGACTTCAAAGTTACCCCATCGGAGGGTGAGGGAGTGGGGGAATTTATACTCGTGGATCACTGGTTGAGGGCTGGTTCCAGGGTGTTAATTACCCAGTGTTTCCAGCCTGTTTCACTTTGGTGCCCAAGACAGTCGTCAGGCAGGAAATGCAGGTGTCGGCAGCTGGCGTGTCATCACATGTTAAAAATCAGGTTTTACATACAAACATACAAATCTGGGTTTCAGACTTCTCTGGAAGCAGAGGGCCCTCCTGCATCCGCATCGACAGCAGGACCGTCTCCTCACAGGGTCCTGCCAGCCGGCCCCTCACCTGGCTCCCCAGGCCTGGGGACTGAGCCCCCACACCCGGAAACCCACAGACGTCACAGAAGGGGCTGTGCCTCTAACAGTAAAACCCTTGAGATGACCAACTGCCAGCAGAGTTAACGGATCTGACCATGCCTTTCCAAACTTCCTGTACCTTCTGCGGGATTTCATGACCTCCTCCCACCCACGGTGCCAGGACAGGGCGACAGAGTCCTGGAAAAGCTGGCAGAGGCCCCGAAACTCATCAAGCTGACTTTGAACGATAAACATGATTTCACTCAGCCAGAGGCAAATAAGGTTTGATTTGTTCAGGAATTAAGGGTTTATTAAGAAACCACCAGGAAGTGGCTTTCTCTCATTTCCTTTTGTCTTGTCAGAGTGGGCTGTACCCTCCCTAGTCATTCTTTCGGACTCCTGGATAGTATCTTCACCCCCGAGTGTCCTCGAGACACCTCAAGAGGAAGAAACTGCCCTTCCCTGAGCTGTAATGCTGGTGCAGCATTCACAGGCTCCTAATCCAAGAAGTCACCCCAGATTCCTTGAAACCAAATACCCTGCCACAATTTACACACAGAAATCCGAGCACTCACCTCGTCATCAAGCCTGAAGGGCCTGAGGTCAGAAAGTCCTCTGATACCCCCGTGCTTTCTGCAGTAAAATAGACACAGAGCAAAACAGGACGGGCCTCTTTTCTGGGCTCTGCCAAGCACAGAGTCCTGGCACAATAAAGCAGGCCCCTCCTACGGCCACACAGGGGGAAGGAGGTCTCAGGTTGCACCTGGCCCGGGCGTACACCTCTAGTCTGGACGTCATCTCAAAGGTGGAGGTGAGCAGGTGGGGAGACAGCCCTCCTGCAAGGGCTCTCACTGATAATACGGTGACATTGGGTGAGCAAGTGACTTCTGCTGCACTTGAGTCCTCAGCTCGCAAGTGTCGCCCTCTGGTTCTCTGATGATTAATCAAGCTTTTCCATGTGGCCTCCACTCTGCTGCACCATCCACGCTGCTTCTCAGCCCCTCACGTTTCGTGGCTCTGCTGTTGGCCTTTTTAAAGCTTGGCAAATCCTGCTCAGCATCTGAAATAGGAGGCTCTCCAACAGGAGTGCTGAGACCTGGCCCCAGGCTTCCCTGAGTCACATGGAAAAGAGACTTGAGAGCAGCTGTCTGCCTCTGAGATTAAGCAGGTGGATAAAATCACACCACACTGAAGCCACACAGAGAAAGCAAACTGCCGCTCTCTTCCTAGCGAATGCGGCATTAACAGAGCCCTGAGGAACTGCTCTCAGCTGCTCTCGAGCAGCCTCTGGGCCTCCAGGTGCTGCTCCCTCCACCCGCCACACTCGCAGGTGCCTGCTGCAGGCCTGCCTGAGCCGCCTCTCCCTCCAAGGGCCTTCCCCAGCACCCCAAGTCTCAGCGAGGCCCTGACCCCCATCACAGGCTCCCAGCACCAGGGACCCTGTCCCACAGCCGCAGGGCCTGCGCGGGGCTGGAGCCTCACCAGACTCCCAACATGCAGCCCAGCGGCTTCTCAGAGTCTGGGGTGGGGGGCGGCGAACTGTGAGAGGTCCAAACCCTTTTCATAAAGACACCGGGACACCACGTGCCTTTTCACTCTCACTCATGGCTGCTCAGTGAAGTTTTCCAGAGGCTACAAGACGTGCGATGACAACATGCTCGGATACTCTTCTAAAAGTGTCTGCTCTGGGGTTTCCCTGGTAGGCCAGGGGTTCAGACTCCACACTTCCAGTGCAGGGGACTCGGGTTCGATCCCTAGGCACGGAACTAAGATCCCACATGCCACTCACCACAGTCAAAAAATTTTAAAAACAATAAACACTTTTTTAAATATAGAAAAATAAAAGTATTATGTCTTTTACCTCCAATGTGGTAAAGATACTGATATAACCCACAAAACAAAAGCTCTTTGGGTTCAACAGTAATTTTTAAACCATCTCCAAAACTTTTTGAGAACTGCTGGTCTAATACAAGACTTGGCATACACCTGGCAGAGTTTGATCAATCTATCAATCAATCAATGATGGGGAAATGAAACCTCTTTCTAGAAATATAGTGATATCTGGTTTGTAGTCTGGTACAGACAAAAGATGGAGAAAAGAGGTGCCCAAGGGTCAGGGTTTTTTGCTTTCTTTTAAGTTGACTCTTTCTTAAAAAGGGAAAGAACCAGATTCCCCAGACAGTTGGCAAGGCAGGCAGGTGGGTGGGTGAGAGAGAAGATGAATGAGTGGGTAGATGGGAGTGAATGGTAATGAGGACAGATGGATGGGTGGGTGGAGTGGTGGGTGGGTGAGGTGATGGGTGGGTGGGGTGATGGGGGGTGGGGTGATGGGGGGTGGGGTGATGTGAGGGTGGGGTGAATGGGGTGGGGTGATGGGGAGGTGGATGGGGGGTGGAGAGGTGGGGGGATGATGGGGGTGGGGTAATGGGGGGTGGGGTGATGGGGGGTGTGGGTGGGGTGATGGGGGGGTGGCGGGGGGGGGTGGGAGGGGTGGGGGGGTGGGAGGGGTGGAGGGGGTGGGTTAAAGGGTGGGTGGAGTGATGGGTGGATGGATGAGTGAATGGATGGGTGGGTGGATGGGTGGGGGGGTGGGTGGAGTGATGGATGGGGGGGTGGGTGGAGTGAGTGAATGGGTGGGTGGAGTGGTGGGTGGGTGAGGTGATGGGTGGGTGGGTGAGGTGATGGGTGGGTGGGTGGGGGGGTGATGGGGGGTGGGTGGAGTGATGGGGGGTGGGGTGGGGTGATGGGTGGGTGGGGTGATGGGTGGATGGATGAGTGAATGGATGGGTGAGTGAATGGATGGGTAGGTGGATGGGTGGGTGGGTAGGTGGGTGGGTAGGTGGGTGGGCGGGTGGGTGGGTGGGTGGAGTGATGGATGGGGGGGTGGGTGGGTGGGTGAATGTGTAAGTGGAGTGATGGATGGGGGGTGGGTGGGTGGGTGAATGTGTAAGTGGAGTGATGGATGGGGGGTGGGTGGGTGGGTGAATGTGTAAGTGGAGTGATGGACGGGTGAATGGGTGGGTGGATGGATGGGTGGGGTGGACAAGTGGGTGGACGGGTGAGTGGGCAGGTGGACAGGTGGGCAGGTGGATAGGGTGGTGGTGGGGGGTGGCTGGGAGAGTAAGGCTGCTCCAATTCCAAGGCACTAGTTCCCACCCCTCTGTGTTCAGTCACATCTGATGCCCCCTCAGGGCTGCCTGTCAGTCTCACTCCTTGGCTTTCTAACATGCGTTAGAAAAGTGTTACATCCATTTGTAAAACAGTTCCCATTACGTACAGAATCAGCTTTAAGATATACCATTTCAGGACAACGAAAAGGAAGAAAGGACAATGAAGTCCAGACGGCAGGACCCCCGGAATCTGGACCTCCCGGCCCTGTCCCCGCGCTCAGCAGCCATCTGAAGTTCTGGACACGTCACAACACTGCAGCTCCCCAGCCACACTCCCCAGCTTAGGGCCGATGGACCCTTTCTGCTTAAAATGCCATTGCCCACCTTGTCTGTGCAGCCAACTCGTGTACGGAGTCCTCAGTGATGGAGTCTTCCGGCTGTCCTTCCCAGCCCCGAAAAGGTGCTCCACTCAACACCTCTGCAGCCCCTCACCCCCATGCCCTAAGTACCCACCATCACCCACAGAACTGGGGACATCCTCTTTGTGTCTACAGCTCCCACTAGATCATAAGCTACTGGAGGGCAGGGATCGTGAGCCTGTTCATCTCTGATGAAAGAAAAAGCCCAATAAAAGCTCAATGGCTGGACAGATGCCAAGGTCACCAGAAAAACACCTGCTCTTCACCACACGAAGCCTATACAGACCACAGAGCTCCATTTCTGTTATAACGTCTACCTGTAGACTTGAGCTCACACTGATTCTCCTTTATCAGAACATATACTGCATTTTATTATCTACACAGTGACCCTAACACTAGGCGACAGGCGGACAAAGTCCACTCATTACTGAGTTATATAAGATTCTGCTCCATCATCACAATATTCATGTGAAATCCCCAAAGGCACAACATGAAATTATAAGTTACCACTGACTTGCCCACTCTGTGCAAGCACTTTACTGCCATGAATTCCTTACACTGTGAAAATAACCATACAGGTAGGTATCACTGTCCTTGTTGTACAGATGAAGGAAGAAGAGACCAGAAGACTAAAGTTATCCTTTAGAAAACCATGCAGGTAGTTACTGGCAACAGCACGATGCAGCTCTGGGACCATCTGACTTACCTACCTTTCAACACCCATGCCTCTCTTGCACCTTCACTGAACACCATGTGAAAGTCTGGAATTATGAGGCCGTGAAACTTCTGTCCTGCTAATTTAATCCAGCCACGGTACTGAGATGTCCCTCCAAGGAAAAGATCCCACACGAAAAAAGCATTTTCTCTTATGTGAGAGCACTTAATGTCTGCTGAGTGAAGGCAGGAATGAATAAGAAATGGAAAATCAATAACTACAAACATGGGCCAAAGCCTGAAAAAGACGGCAGAGAAAATAAATCAGATTTATCCAAGACTGATTATCAATAGCTGTCTCTCAAAAGTCAAGAGTAGAATAAAATGAAGAGGGAGAAAGCTGGTAAAAGCAGAAACCACCACAAAATCCTCTGACTCTTTATAATCAAAAGAGAGAGGAATTCCAGCCAAGATCAAATTAGAGATAATCAAATCCATTCCAGAGCACTTTGGTTCCAGGAAAGAAAGAATAAATTCCTTCCACTGGTCCTTTAATTCATTTATTAGTCATCAAAAAGAACAGAAAATCTGAAAGCTGTTAGGAGGAAGCACAGGTTAAGTTACCACTAGAAATAAGGTTCTCTTGGGGAAAAGCCCCATTGAGGATTAAAGGTCCCCAACTGTCCTTTTCATTGACACGTGGAACAACCAATCCAATCAAGGGGTCAGCAGCTCAAATAATCAAGGATGCCAGGAGGCAAAATTCCTCAGTCCTTTGAGTGGGCAGAGGTACTGGGGGCCTGGGAGGAGGGTACCTGTTCTCACCCTTAATATAGTGTATCAATATAGTCAAAGTTGGCCCTAAGAACAAGAAAAGCTAAAAAAGTAGATATTTTACAAGACAACTAAATGTCTTGTGTGATCTTAGACCAGAGAAAAAGATACTATGGGGGCAACTTGGGAAATCTGGATGAATCAGACCACTGAATAATACTGCGTCAAGTTCCTTGCCTAGTTTTTAATTATACTACAGGTGTACAAGGTGAAAGATACATGGGAATGCTGCCCCCATTTTTGTAACTTTTGTACATATTTCAAAATGAAAATTTTTTTAATATTTTTCAAACCAGAAGAAAAACATCTCAACTGGATCCCCACACATGAGCGCCAGCCCAGGACTACAGACATTTTCTCATAGTTGCCCTTCTATCTGACCGAGCAGAGATAACTCCTATAAAAACACTAACTTTACAAAAAGAGAGCGAACAGACCAAAACCTAATATTTTAAAAGCTTTATCTCTGCAACGTGCTTCACTTCTGAGCTAGTCTCCATCAGCCTGAATGGTTCTTCTTGAAAGCTCCCTGGGAAAGTTTAAGTCCCACTCAGAGGGAACTCACAAAGTGATTTACCTGTGCCCCAAGCTGAGTCACTGTGACGACTTAGACTCTGTATAATAAACCCTGAAAATAAGGATCTGGAGGTGCAGCCAGGCCAGAGACCCCAAGGCCACAAGGCCACAAGGACTTGAGAAAGAAAGCTCCCGGCAGTGGACATCCCACGGTCGGCTCAGATTCCTAGATCCTTTGGCTGAAAATCCTCATTCTAAGCTTTATTTATCCTCTTGGGGGTCAAAAGCCCAACCCCCACCCCAGCTTCCCAGAGGGAAGAGGACACACGTTCTAATAACATCCTAATTTCGAAGTCCTCTCACATAGAAAAATCAGATTTTACGAAGTTCTGCTCTGAATAATGGATTCACTACACTAGGATTTTCAAACTGCCGATTAAAAATCAGTTTAGTGGATAATAACCATCTTTAAAAAAAAAAAAAACGGCAGAGAGTAGAAAACACGAGCACGCACTGAGCTGATAAATGATTTACTGCAGACGTTTTAGGTGCATAGTCCCGCACAATCGTCATCAGCCTTCCAAGGCACAGACGTCCTCCATTCTAAATATGACTAATCCTTTCTCACTAACTCAGAGGGAGAAAAATGTTTTAAATGAACAAGAACTTTTATCAGAAAATCTGAAATATTCCCACAGGCAAAATACTGTTGAAACTGAAGGCAAAAACTTTTCCTGCAAAGTATTTCCTTCAGATATGCATTAATCACAAAAAGGAAAAAATATAACGATACAGCCGACACCACCTTGACCAAGGGACCAAGGTCAACATCACCAGTAAAAAGACATTATGAACCCCCATGATAGGAGACGAAGGGCACTTAAGTGGCATTCTACAAATTCTCCATGCGCCAGAGCCGAGTAACTTCACTTTAGTCATGACAAAACGTCAGAGAAACTCACACTGAGGGACATTAAGAACAAAGCTAGTGGAGGTGAGAGAATTCCAGCTGAACTATTTCAAATCCTAAAAGATGATGCTGTTTAAGTGCTGCACTCAATATGCCAGCAAATTTGGAAAACTCGGCAATGGCCACAGGACTAGAAAAGGTTAGTTGACATTCCAATCCCAAAGAAGGGCAATGCCAAACAATGATCAAACTACCTCACAATTGCACTCATTTCACATACTAGCAAGATAATGCTCAAAATCCTTCAAGCTGGGCTTCACCACTCCATGAACTGAGAACTTCCATATATACAAGTTGGATTTAGAAAAGACAGAAGAACCAGAGATCGAACATCGGCTGGATCATAGAAAAAAACAAGGGAATTCCAGAAAACATCTACTTCTGCTTGATTACACTGAAGCCTTTGACTGTGGATCACAACAAACTATAGGAAATTCTTAAAGAAATGGGAATACCAGACCACCATACTTGCCTCCTGAGAAACCTGTATGCAGGTCAAGAAGCAACAGTCAGAACCGGACATGGAACAATGCACTGGTTCAAAACTGAGAAAGGAGCACATCAAGGCTGTATGTTGTCACCCCGCTTATTTAACTCACATGCAGAGTACATCATGAGAAATGCCAGGCTAGATGAAGCACAAACCGGAATCAAGACTGCCAGGAGAAAAGTCAATAATTTCAGATATGCAGATGACACCATCCTAATGGCAGAAATCGAAAAAGAACGAGAAAGCCTCTTGATGAAGGTGAAAAAGCTGGCTTAAAACTCAACATTCAGAAAATGAAGATCATGGCATCCAGTCCCATCACTTCCTGGCATAGAGATGGGGGAAAAGTGGAAGCAGTGACAGACTTCATTTTCTTGGGCTCCAAAATCACTGAGGACAGTGCCGGCAGCCATGAAATTAAAAGGCGCTTGCTTCTTGGAAGAAAAGTTGTGACAAACCTGAACAGCGTATTAAAAAGCAAAGACACCACTTTGCCGACAAAGGTCTGTTTAGTCAATGCTTTGGTTTTTCCAGTAGTCATGTATGGATATAGAGGGTTGGACCATAAAGAAGGCTGATCTCCTAGGAGATCAAACCAGTCAATTCTAAAGGAAATCAACCCTGAATAGTCATTGGAAGGACTGATGCTGAAACTCCAATGCTTTAGCCACCTGATGAGAAGAACTGACTCACTGGAAAAGACCCTGATTCTGGGAAAGACTGAGGACAGGAGCAGAAGCGGGTGACAGAGGATGAGATGGTTGGATGGCATCACTGACTCAATGCGCATGAGTTTGGGCAAGCTCCAAGACAGTGAAGAACAGGGGAGCCTGGCATGCTACAGTCCATGGGGTCACAAAAAGTCGGACACGACTGAGCAAGTGAACAGCAGCAGCTACTAGATAACTCACTGGCGCTCTCTGGAGTCTCAGGAACTGCCACGGACCAGAGGAGTTTAAGGAGACAAGGCAACTAAACAGCATGTGGGATCCTGCACTGGATCCCGAAACAGAAGGAGGATGTTAGTGGGAAAGCCATGTCCAGTTACCAGGGTTGCCCTTGTTAATACCAGGGTCCTAACAACTGCACCGTGGTTACTTACAATGCTGATTCAAAGGAAGCTGGGGGAAGCATATATGGGAACTTTACTGTATAACTATTTCAAGTTAAAAAAAAAACTTTTTCCAAAGGAACAAGAGTGTTCTGTCCCATAAACCACATATCACTGAAAAACAGTGTTTTACCACCAATCCTCTAACCTTAAGAGATAAACATAACACAAATTTTATATGAATTGTGTATAATTAACTTAATACACGGGCTTCCCTGGGGCGTCAGATGGGTAAAGGATCTGTCTGCAATGTGGGAGGGCAGAGTTCAATCCCTGGGTTGGGAAGATCCCCTGGAGAAGGGAAGGACTACCCACTCCAGGATTCTTGCCTGGAGAATCCCATGGACGGAGGAGCCTAGCAGGCAACAGTCCATGGGGTCACAATGAGTCAAGCTCGACTGAGTGGCTAACACTTTCAGTTTCACCTTTTGAACTTCATACACAGGGAAAGCCCAAAGCCGTCCTTACCGAGGCCCTTCCTTGGCCTGCTCCTACCTCCCCATCCCCTAACATCTGACAGGAAGATCGTCAAGATTCCCCTGCACTCACAGGGAGCAATGCGAGGCATCCCAAGGATGCTGATTCCTTATATGCATCCACGAACTGAGAGACTGGGGAGGAGGTGACAGTCAATAATGAAGCAAGTACGTTCTGGGTGCCCATCCCTGCCAGGCACCGTTCTGGGCCCTGGGAAAACAGCCACGAACAAACCGGACAACGTTACCGGCTTTCCTGGAGTTTACGTGCAAGAAGGAGAGAGACAATAAACAAACCAAACAAAAATCCTTTCATGTGCACACACACAAAGCTCAATCACGGTAAATGCCACGAAGCCAGATGACCGATGCAGAATGGTAAAGACTCCTCGGAAGAAGTGGTATTTGAGCCAGGACCTGACCTTTCTCTAATCCCCAGTTTCTTCATCTAGAAAGTGGAGCTAAAAAATATTCACTGCTGTGGACTGTTGTCAAGAATTAAATTAGATAATGATGGCAAAGGATTTAGCAGAGTTCCTAGTGAGTGAATGCCTCGAGACAGTAACTGGTGACAAAAATCACTTATCAACACTATTAAAGTGAAAGCACTTTCTCAACTGACTTTAAATTCTGTGTTGACATTTGCCCCACGTGTCTGTGAGTGGACTGCTGGTCACAGAACAGCTCCTTCCCTTCCCCTGGGCAGCAACAATGAATGAATATACTTGTAAAAGAACAGAGCAGGAAACACAAGCTCAACGCAGAGTCGGAGGAAGAGAAGGGACGCACCCAGGCCCCTCTGGCGGTCCCTCCCCTGTGCCTGATGAGAGTCACTGGGCTGAACCCAAGGGGAAAAGGACTACCTTTCTGTGAGGGGTTTCGGAGGACTGGTGTCTGTCACTGCAGCGAGACAGAAGGCAATCCAGGCCATCGAGAACAGAGGGAGGCCCTGCCCTGGGGAGGGGGTGGAGGTGCTGGGGCGTTGTTACATCGGCCCCAGGCCAGAAGTATAGCATATTTCCTCCCACAAAACAGGCCTTAGCAAGATTGCATCCCAATTCCAGGATCCACAAAAACAGAAAAAGCTATTGAAATAATTTAGAAAATTAATCATAAAACAAGACTGTGTAGGCTAAATCAGCTTTAGACCAAAGTGCTCTCTCTACATTGCGCCACTGGACATTTCAAAATAACCTCTGACACAAACACACACACACACACACACACACACACACACACAGATGCCATGAATAAAATAAAGCCAAGTTTAATATCAAATTTCACTTACTAAATACTCAAGTCACTTAACATTATTTCAAACTTCTGGAACTCACATGTGCAAGTGCATCAAACATATTAAGATAGTCTTAAATTTTGTGTATGAAAAAACATCGCCAGTCATTTGCTTCACGTTACTTGACAAGTCCACTCCCCTGAAAGCAGAGGAAGTCAAGTCTTTCCTAAAAGAAAGGAAAAAGCCTCCATCTGCCCCAGACTCCCAGACCCTGACGCTGCTGTCAGGGTCAGCGCCAGCACAGCGCTCCCCAGGGAGTCCCCCGGGGGCCCCAGAGCTACCCACCCAAGTGCCTACTGCCTGGATCCCCCACTAGCATCCTAAGCCAACTCAGTTCACCACGGTGACTCTTTACTCCGAACTGCTCAGCCCACATCCTAACCTTGGGAAAAGTCATGCCTCCACTTAACAGAGCCCCAAGCCACTCAGTCATCTGGCTCTTCCCCCCTCTACGCCCTAATGACTGGTCTTCAAGATGTTTCTTGCAAATGCAAAACACAGGATATAAAACAGCTATACATTATGTTGCTACACAATCAGGGGAAAAATAAAAAAGACCGGATTCAAATGCACCTGAACCAAATTTGGATAATCTCTGGATCATGAAATTACGATCAATTTTCGATCTGATTTCTTGGGTACACTTTTCGCACACGTTTTTCATAAGCACACAGTATTTTCACAACCAAAACAATACTGTGAAAGTTTTTTCAGGGTCCTGTTCCTAAGTTTCGATCTCATGCCCTTTCCTATTACTCAGAACTCCAGCCTCATCCAGGGTCCCAGCCCTCTCAGTCGCACTCCAGTTCCCTGAAAGTCGGCCTGCTGCACAGAGAGCTGAGGCCTCGGGGCCTTGCAGTCCAGAATGTGGCACCGAAGTCAGTGGGAAAATAGTGCCTTAAAGGCACTGAGCATCACCCCTGGGAAATAGTCAACCAATGCTCACTGTGGCTGGAGCTGGTCGTAGTAGTGTTTCTCTACACTGCCATTGGACGAAACTTCTGAAAAGCCATCAGCAGCTCTCAGCGCCTAAAAAGAGCAGCCAATATTTACAGAGCCCTTACTCTGAGGCCTGATACTGTTAGCAACGGTTACTTCATTCAAAAGCCATCTCAGCCCCAGGAGGGGGCTCCTGCGACAATCTCCACCTTACAGGTGAAGAAGCGGAGGCACAGAACACCTGAGTAGAGCGCCGAGACTCAGAGCGAGGAAGCAGGAGAACTGGGGTTCAAGCCCAGCCCAGCCCAGCCTTCCTGTCCCACGGAACCTTCCACGAGGACGGACGTGCCCTGTTTGTTCCACATGTAGATACTGAGCACTTGAAATGTGACTTGTACAGCCAAGAAACTGCATTTTACATCCTATTTAATGTTGATACAAGTAGCTGCATGCAGCCAAGGGCTACGAGGCTAGCCAGCACAAGACAGGACTATAACAGCCCCAACTCCCAAGCTGAACAAAGACATGTCCTCAGAACACCCTGCCTACCAACCTCTCAACCAATCCTCACCAAAATCTCCAGTTTGTCTAAGATCCCCGGTAACTGTATTTGGTGACATCTGCCAGGCATCCCCGCCTGTCCTCATCTGAGCCTTCTGTACTATGGGGGGAAACCCATTCTCCACCATGACCGAGCTGTGTGACCTCAGGCAGGCTCTCTGAGCCTTGCTCCTCATCTGCAGGATGGAGGGACTGTGCTGCCTTTCAAACGGCAACAGTCAAGCACTTCACAGACCCCCTCTAAATGGTGGTCGCTGACACCCCGTCTTCAGGGCTCAGTTGAGTCTCCACCTGCTCATCGAAGGGACCCTAGGGAGCTACGAGACCTCTGCCTCCAGCCTCCAGAACCCCGAGGTCCCCTGACAACCACAGGGGGATTCTGTTGCTGCCAGCGTGCGTGGCTATGGCCCTGACTTCTCCGCCAGCAGCCCAGCCATCCCCCGAGGCCAACAGCTCTGTCATCAGCGAGCCCAGGACAAGTCCCCGGGGAGAGGGCTCCGGAGGGAGGCAGAGCCAGCTCAGCCCGCTTGATTATCTGGGGGGGCCATTCCATTTCCCCTCTGTCAAAAGGGGGTGAAAAGCCTCTGTCAGTGAGTTGGTGGGAGGGGAAAAGGAAGTCCCCAAGGTGAAGAAGTGAGCACATGCCTGGTGCAAGGCGAGGCAGCGGCTCAGCGGACACGGCCACCGGAGCCTGGTGCCGAAACAGATGGCAGAGGCCTCCGCAGACCCATCTTCCCTGCCACGCCTGCCCTCCAACGGGAAGACTTCAGCAGAGCCTAACGACATCAACCCCAGTCAGACAACCACGGGCATTTTTTTCTTTCCCTTTTAACTGGACAGACATGACAGCAAATTCTAGAGGCTAATCGGGAAGAGAGGCTGAGAACTGTCATGGAGAGAAGGTGTGGGATGGACCTGCCTTGTCAGACGAGAAAACACATTACAAAGCTAACATCTGGTCTGCGGCCAGCACCCAACAAAAAAAATTGGGGGGAGAACATTTTTAAAACACAAGTTATTGCATAAAGGTACAATTGTGAAATTCTAAAAGTAAGAGTAATAACAGCAGCCATGGCACCCCACTCCAGTGCTCTTGCCTGGAAAATCCCATGGGCGGAGGAGCCTGGTGGGCTGCAGTCCATGGGGTCTCAAAGAGTCAGACCCGACTGAGTGACTTCACTTTCACTTTTCACTATCATGCACTGGAGAAGGAAATGGCAACCCACTCCAGTGTTCTTGCCTGGAGAATCCCAGGGACGGGGGAGCCTGGTGGGCTGCCGTCTATGGGGTCGCACAGAGTCAGACATGACTGAAGCGACTTAGCAGCAGCAGCAGTCTTCACAGAGCCCATGCTATATGCCAGGCACCACGTGAGGAGCTTTGCCCCATGCATGTATCTCTTCTGAACCTCATGAGTGTTCTTCACACTGCCAACTGCAACTCATCAGTAGATCTTAAAGTGGATTTACTAGACCTAAAAATAGACATTTGGGGGGATTTCCCTAGTGGTCCAGTAGTTGAGACTCCAGGCTTCCATTGCTGGGGCTGTGGGTGCGATCCCTGGTCAGGGACCTAGGATCCCACATGTCCCAAGATGTGGCCAAGAAATTAATTTTTTTTTAATTTTAAGAGAAAATTTTAAAATGAGACAGAATAGAATAGGATAAAATTGAAACTATGAGTGAACTGCATGTAACACTTCATAAATCTTTTACATATCTACAGGGCTTCCATTTTAAATGTGTTTCTTATTGTGAGTCATAGTAAAAAGTATGTGGAAAAGACCTTGTCTCACAAAAGAGTTTATAAGGTATATATAATTATCATCACCATTTTGCAGATGTAAAAATTGGGGCTTAGGACAATTAAGTCTCTTGTTCAAAGGTATCCAGCTGGTAAATGACAGCTAAGACTGGAACCCAGGCCGTGTGCCCTCAGACCCCGAAAATGTAACCCCAATAGATCAACTAGACAGGATGGATGACCCAGAAGAATCACCTAGTGTTTCCAGGAAAAAACGAGACCGGGGAAGAAATCACCAAGAAAAAGGCAGAGACAGTACATAAATAGTAAGCTTTTGCCCATAAAAATTATGAATGAAGTATCTGCTGACATTTCATTCATGTTATAAAGCATAGCTGTGACTGTCTAGGAAACTGACTTTTGGACAAGCTAACTATCTTCCTCAGTCTGGAAAACGGCATGATACTCACAACCTCTACCTGCTAATATTATGAGAAAGATTAAATGAGGTTCTGCACCACCGGTCCAGAGAAAACTCTCAATAAAGGGAGGGGCTGTTAGTGATGGAATGTAATGGCTTTTTCAAATTTCAAACTACTACTTCTGCCACATAACCAAAAGCCACAGGTAGTGCTGGGGTTCAGGGTGGGCCACCCCAAAATTCACCTCCATGGCTTATTGATTGTTTCAAATTAAAGTTACTTAAGAAACGGTTAATCTATGAGGGACACTCTGGCCTTCCTCTCTGTCTCTCTGAAAGCAGGACACCAATCACATGAAAGGCAGACCCCCTGCCTGTGGAGGTGGAAGGACCCCCCCCACTACTGCCAAAGACGGGGATTCCGGACCTTGTTCTTCTTCAATGTGCTACCCCAAGGGGCTTCCCTGGGGGCTCAGTCAATATAGGAGGCGCGGGTTCAATGGCTGGGTCAAGAAGATCCCCCGGAGAAGGAAATGGCAATCCACTTCAGTATTCTTGCCTGGGAAACCCCATGGACAAAGGGCCCTGCTGCTGCTGCTGCTGCTGCCAAGTCGCTTCAATCGTGTCCGACTCTGTGCGACCCCACAGATGGCAGCCCACCAGGCTCCCCTGTCCCTGCGATTCTCCACAAAGGGCCCTGGTGGGCTACAATCCATGGGGTCACAAAGAGCCAGATGCCACTTAGCAATGAAACAACCACCCCAAGCTCAAACCCTGTTTAGATTCCCCACTAATTGGGCACACAAAACCTAAGGTTCTTTGACCTGTCAATTCCTTACAAGTTTGTTTCTTTTCCGCCTGTTAACCTTCTGTCAATTTCATTATTAGACCAGCCACAAGAACTCAGCAAGAGGGAGGGGAAGAAGTTTCCTCCTCCTGGACAATTACTAAAAAGGAACGCATCATATTTTGTCCTTAATCAAGCACTGGGTGCCTCTGCAGAGGACTGGTGACCACACAGGCTCCTGGCTTAGAGTCAGTATCTCACCCCCTTGCCCCATCCTTCAACAGGATGCAACCCAACCGCCTTATCACCCCAGGCCTCTCCTTCCTACTGGCTGCTTCCTGTTTGCCTGCCTTCAGGGCCTGTACCCTTATTTGCAAAAGCCAAGACAGGGAACAACTTAAGGGTCCATCAACAGATGAATGGATAAAGAAGACAGGACCGACACACACATATAAATATGAATATGTGAATATTACCCAGCCATGAAAAAGAAGGAAATCCTACCATCCGTAACAACATAGATGAATCTTGAGGGCATTATGCCAAGTGAAAGTAGTCAGAGAAACAGAACTACTGTAGAGATGGCCCTTACATGTGGAATCAAAAAAAAACAGCAACAAACAACTAGGTCAAAGGAATTCGATTTGTGGTTATCCCATGGACAGAGGAGCCCGGTAGGCTGCAGTCCATGGGGTCACTGGGAGTTGGACACGACTGAGCGACTTCACTTTCACTTTTCACTTTCATGCATTGGAGAAGGAAATGGCAACCCACTCCAGTGTTATTGCCTGGAAAGTCCCGGGGACCGGGGAGCCTGGTGGGCTGCCGTCTCTGGGGTCGCACAGGGTCGGACACGACTGACGCGTCTTAGCAGCAGCAGCAGCAGCAGAGGCAAGGGATAGGGAACGGGGGGGACTGGATGATGGGCGTCAAAAGTCACACACTTACAGTTATAAGATAAATAAGTCCCGGGGATATAATGTACAACGTGATGACCACAGCTAATACCTCTGGAAGGTATTTGAAAGCTGTTTTGAGAGTAAATCCTAAGAGTTTTCATCACAAGGGAAAAAAACATTTTTTTCTTTTTTTTGGAACAATATGAGATGATGGATGTTAACTAACCTTATTGTGGTAATTATTTCACAACGTATACAAGTTAAGTTATTAGGCTGTATATCTGACACTCACAAATATGTGAATCACATTTCAATCAAACTGGGGGAAAATTCTTTTCACAAGTTCCTTCAAACCTCCTGGACAACGAGCTAAAAGTCCTTTCTGTGGCGCCAATGACTTCTTGGATGACTCTTTAAAATTACATAAACAAGTTCTGAATTATTAATTATAAAACTACCAAGAGCAAAGTAAAAACTCAAACAGTAAAAGGAAAGAAACGTCTTCTATCCCGGCCTAGTACACTCTTCATCAGCCCTCCTCCCCGGAGTTAGCTGTCAGGCTTCTTGTGAATCACTCTATACAGAGACGGCTGTGTGTGTGCATTTTTAACATCTTTAACATTCACACAACTCTACAACAGCGTATGCATCTGTGAGTATCTTGCTTTTCTTACTTAATTCTCTATCTTGGAACTCTTAAGACAAAGATCCTAAGAGTCTTTTGTAAGTATTGTACTCTGCCAAATGACTTGGCCACAATTTTAAAATTCCCCCATTACTGTACATTTAGCTCATTTATGATTTTTTTGTTGTTGTTATACAAAGAATGATGCAGAAGTATCCCTATACATACATCTTGGTAGACAGGAATACAATCTATAAAATAAAATCTTAGAAATGAAATTTCTCAACCAAAGAGTTCATAAATTTCATATCTTGGCAGCTACTGTCAAATTTCCCAACACGGAAGTTTCAAAGGTGTTGACCCTTTATGATCCCGTCACCAACACTCGAAGTTCAGCTAATATTCACCAATCTCATTGGTGAAAAATGGTTTCTTACAAATATCATAACCTGCAACTCTTTCCTTAAGAGTTAAGCCAAGCATTTCTGGTTGGCCATTAGTATACCTCTTTCCACTTCACTGCCAACTTCCGGAACACTTTCTCTCCTTGAAATTGCTCTTTGGAAGGTTATCAAAACTCATCTCCAAGACCAAAGACGTACTGGCATCAGCAGAGCACCATCTTGGCAATACCTGCTGCTGCTGCTGCTAAGTCACGTCAGTCGGGTCCGACTCTGTGCGACCCCATAGACGGAAGCCCACCAGGCTCCTCTGTCCCTGGGCTTCTCCAGGCAAGAACACTGGAGTGGGTTGCCATTTCCTTCTCCAATGCATGAAAGTGAAAAGTGAAAGTGAAGTCGCTCAGCCGTGTCCGACTCTTAGCGACCCTATGAGGCCTATGAGGCTCCTCCGTCCATGGGATTTCCCAGGCAAGAGTACTGGAGTGGGGTGCCATTGCCTTCTCCCTTGGCAATACCAGACACCAGCAACCACTGCCTCTTCCGGGAGCCCCTTCTCCCTTCCCTTCACGACCATGCGCTGTGCTGGTTCTCCTCCACGCCTGCAGGCCAATCACCTCCCTGGAAACCTACAGAGAAGCATATCCCAGCGCCCAGCCTGATTCCTCTTCTGATGGTAAACAGTCTTCTTCTTTAATCTACTGTATATCTGTGCTCTATACAGAAAAATAAGGTCTCTAGGAATTTCCCTGGTGGTCCTGTGGCTAGGATTCCACGCTCCCAGGGCAGGGGGCCTTGGTCCGATCTCTGGGTCAGGGTATCAGGATACTAGGTCCTGCAAACGAGATCCTACATGCCAAAACTAAGACCCAGCACAGCCAAATAAATAAATAAACAAAATGTTTTAAAAAAAAAATTCTCCTCCTGAGAAATCAACATCTCACTGTAACATTCTTAAACTGTCATCCATGTGCTAAAAATTTCCAAATGCCAATCCTCAGATCACCTGAGACTCATGTTTTCTTCCAGTCTTCTCAACACCAGCAAAGAAATGGATGTCCTTCCGACACTTCAGACAGTGAACCTCGTCAACACTTGGGGGAGCACTCATTCTAGTGGGACACTGTGCTTGTATCTGACATTTACTGCCTCTCCTGAAACCCACCAACCCAAGAGAACACACCTTCCCCAAACCTCTCCCACGCTATTAAGCATCAAACCTCAGTTAGTGACTATTCTTCCCGTCTCCCCACCTTCCCACCCAATGAACTGCCAATTCCTGTCAATTCTACCAACAAACTGTCTCCATGGATCTTTCCAGCCTTCCCATCCCCACCTGTAGCCAGATTTCTGCTTCCTTGTGCTCAGTCGCTCAGTTGTGTCCGAACTGTAGCCTGCCAGGCTCCCCTGTCCATGGGATTTCCCAGGCAAGAATACCAGAGTGGGTTGCCATTTCCTTCTGCAGGGTATCTTCCTGATCGAGGGATCAAACACAGGTCTCCAGCATTGGCAGGCACTTAATAAATGCTTTCTAGTTATTCAATACAATCTTGTAGCATGTGCTCCAAAGCTTCTTTAGTTCAAAGAAGGAAAAGAACCTTCATATGTTGTACACGTAAATCCAAAATAAAGAACAATCTTTTAAAAACATCTAAATGGGGCCCATTTGTTTTGTAGGACTGAATACACATAGAAATATATATATCTGACTTACCCAAAAGTCAAACTTCTTCCCTAAAAAGCTTTAGAAATAACTTAAAAATCACAAAAGCACTGGTTTCCAAAAGCTACAAATCAGAATAACGACTTCCTATCTGCCAACAGAAAAACAGATTCAGGTGAATCAAAGAAGGTTCCAGCAATCTCTTGATTTTATAATCCTCTGATGCTTCAATCAGCTGTCAGAACTAACAAACAATGACCTCCAAAGTCAACACAAGAAAAGTAGCAAAGGCCATATGGTATGTTCAACTTGCTTGAGAAGCCAATTAAAAACAAATGGCCTTGTGTGAACTGCTCCTATCAACCGGGAAGGACATATCCCGTTTAGATCCACTTCATTCTTTAAAGTTAAACCAATTTAAAAAGTAACTATTCTAAAGCCAGTGATTATAGTCACTGAAAAGGAAGAACAGATTATTCTTCAGAGAATGCAGAGTCAAATCATTCTGAAAAGCATCACTTAGTAGAAACATTCAAGATTAAATTATAACCACCTCCCTATTAACATCAGCATATTTCAAACACGTGTACTTAAGGGTCCTTGAATTTTTTTTCCTCCCAGGAAGCAAAACTTAAAGTTTTCCCATCCACTCTTTAACCTGAAGTTAAGGACAGCGAAACTACGGATCAGAAGAAGTCAAGGTTCACGTTTTGTGAATCATAATCAATCATAATCATCTCTTATTAAGAAATTAAAAAGTTACACCGATAATAGTGAGAGAACTTCTGAGTTGGCACAATTGAAGGGACTCTGCCTCACAGCTCTGGTGCCCCGTACTCATGCTCCTGAATTTACACCTTCAGGAAAGTGATCCCTTGATGCTTGTTAAACGGGGAGGGAGCAAACTTCCTCAAATTCTCGGGACCGGGAAGAGTTGACAGGAATCTTCTCCATGGCGCCTTAAACTCTTTACCCCCCGAGTGTCCTCCCGAGCAGTGTAAAAGCGAGAGCAAAGCTTCAAGTTGCCCCCGGCCCCCAGAGGCCACCACCGGGCCCGGGGCGCCGGGGACCGGCTCTGGACCCCAAGTCCAGGACGGCTCTGGAAGGGAGCTGGACACCAGCTCCCTCCGGGTGGGGAAGAGCGCGGGGGCCACCTGCGCCCCAACCCCTGTACTCACCTGCGATTCATGGGCCGGACCCTCACGGCCACCTTGACCGAGGCCATCGCTCATCCCGGCCCGGCCCGCGTGCGCCCGCCGCAGCCCGCGACTCCCGAGCCACTGCCCGCGGCTCCCGCCCCCTTCCCCGGCCCCCGCCCCTGCGCTCGGGCCGGACTCCGCGGCAGCAGCTGCCCTCCGGCCCCGCCTCTGAGCATGCCCAGAGCGGCTCGGGCCCGCGTGATCCGCGCTCCGCGCTTCGGCGGCGCCCGGGCGGCGCGCAGGGGCGGAGCCAGGGTGCCCGGGAGCCGGTTCCGAGGTCAAGAAATCAGGTAGTTCGAGCCTCAGGGCCGCTGGGGACGGGGCGATTTCAAGAAAGCCTGAAACCCAACCTCATCCCTTGAAAAAACTGGGAGGAGGCAGAAGTAGAGGAGTTCGCAGCAATTTAGGGCCAGCTCAAGAATTTGACCACAATCCTGAGGTCAAATTACCAAAAACAGTTTTTCAGCCCTAACCAAGGACCCGGCTTTAGGACACCAGGAAGGAGTTAACTCATCCAATTTAAAACCGGAGCACAGAGATTATCACAGCTTGGTAGTGGGCCACTTCTCAGGTCCTCTCTGCTACTCTGAAGCTGTCTGAGCTGTTCTGGACCCCTTAACTCAGGGATACGAAGAAATGAAAATTAAAAGGGTACGGCAAGAATGGCTCTATTGTCTGAAATCAGATCTTAATTGGACTTTTTTTGCACTTATGTTACAGTTTGGGCTTCTCAGGTGACTGAGTGGTAAAGAAGCTCCCTGCAGTGCAGGAGACGGGGGTTCCATCCCTGGATGGGGAAGATTCTCTAGAGAAAGAAATGGCAACTCGCTCCAGTATTCTTGCCTGGAGAATTCCAAGGACAGAGGAACCGGTGGGCTACAGTCCATGAGGTCTCAAAGCGTCCAACATGACTTAGTGACTGAGTGGCTGCCCTCTGCTCAGATGGAACGTTATAGTTCCATCTTCAAGGAATTAGGGGTGGGAACGACTCCCTCCTGGGGCTTAGGATCTGGGAGAAGTGAAGTCCGAGGTCCTATCCCTGCTCCCGTCGTCTGCTCCCCTCTCCCGAAGAATGCACATTCATTCATTCAGTCAGTCCGTCCCTCAAGCATGCCCTCTTTGGTGCATTGGTTCACACACACCCAGGGGCCCACCTATGAGCCACAGGCCACATTAACCAAGACATCAATTCTGCCCTCCTCCGCTGCCCCACTCTGGGCCACTCAGCCCACCCAGCCCAGCCCCACGACCCCACCCTTCCTGCCTCCGGTCTCACAGCTGAAAGGGGGTGGGGGCAGGCAGCAAAATCCACACAAGGCAGTGCCCATACTCAACAGCCAGTGTGCCCCCACGTTCCTAATGGAGCCACAAAAGGATGCTCTGCCCTCATCACCTCCTTGCCGGTGTTTCACACCCTCAGAGCACCCTGAGAGCTGGGGAGGGGGGCACTGCTCCTCCACAAGCCCAGCTATGATGGGGGCCGCAAGAAGTAGAGGCTGGGTTCCTGGGTTTCAGCTTCGGCTCCAGCGTTAGCTTTGAATGGCCCAGTCTGCATTACTGGGCGCCTGTAAGGCTCTTGCTTTATCTACAAATCAGGAAAAACTGGTTGTTGGTTCACGCTTTGAGTTGATGCCTGCAAACACGTGACCCACTTAAACAAGGAATCGTCGCGTCAGTTCCCCTAGAGCCCTGACGCTGGCCGGGAATCAGCACCCTGCGAGTTCCTAGAGCCCGGAGACCCATGGCTTTTTCCCTTGGGGAGCGCAGAGTGGGGTGCGAATTCGACCATCAAGAGGCGGGGAAACTAGGCGCGCCAGAGCCCGGAGCGGGCCGGGCATGCGCGGTAGCGGTGGGTGGGGTAAAGACAACGCGAAGAAGTTCGCGCGACGCGGGGGATGCCCGGGCAGGGGCGGAGCCCGCCTTATATGGGAGCTGCGCGGGGACAAACTGCGCGCGGGCCGCCTTCCCGGGGGGCGCGGCCCAACATTTGCGTGAGCCGCCGCGGCGCCTGCTAACGACCACTCTTAAGGTCGGGTGCTTCAGTGCACAGAACACGCGAGTGGCCTAGAGCCGACAAAGCCAGCCCAATTCTTAAAGACAACAAATTACACAAGCTTGCAGGAGTTCAGGATTAAAAGCTGTTTTCTGTGTCTAGGGCTTCACTGGTTGGCTCTTCGGAAGGTTTTGTTCATTCATTCATTTCCAACACCCTGCTCTTGCCTCTAAGCCTTCTATCCCTTCGCGACTTTGCCATTTGACGAAACAGACCGAAGCAGCCCCGCAGACACTTTGCCGTCACCCAGCACTCCTGGCTGGAGCTTTTGGATGTGAGGCTGTAAGTCTTCGACTCAGGCTGGGCAGGATGGGACAGAGACTTGGCTGGAGAACATTTCTTAACTCAGAGTGAAAGAAGTCTCTGAAAGGGAAGACGAACGACAAGATAAGGAGGCGGCTCTACTTGTCAAAAGTAAACAGCACGTTTCTGGAATACTTTGCAAACAAGGCCGCTTATACAAGTCACCTGGGGAAACTTGTGAGCTGGCAGATTCTGATTGGACAGCTCTGGTGTGAAACCTGAGATGCTGCTTTTCCAGCAAACTGTGGGTGCAGCTGGTCTCACCTGGCCTAATTTATGGGGCCCGGGGCTGGAGGTTGGGCTCAATTGGGATTACTGGGAAGCCTGTGCTGCTTTCTCTTTCTTAGCCTCGAAAAGTTAGCCGAGGTTTCTTGGTTGGGCGAGGGAGCCTTTCAGGATGGCACACCGGTGACTCTTGTAGGTCAGTTTGCCGATTTCCCGAATTGGTCAAAGGCAGCAAGTCCAGCATTCGTGTGGAGGGCGTCACCCACCAGGAGCAGGTACTCATGAGAGCCACCAAAATTACAAATCTACCAGAAGGTCCCTGAACTTGGATTGGGGGGTGGGAGGGTTGGCGGGGCTGGGCAGGGCGGGGTGTAAATATCTGTTATAGCCTCTAAATAAAATATATTCACTTTAGTAATACCAGAGATTTTGACAGCTCTAGAAATTATGGATTTTCCTGTTCAATTTTAATTGTTGCAGCTTTCTCAAATTGTTAAAAGTCACTGTTAACATTGAAATTATTGTCCTCATTAGAATGACACTACATCTTATTTAATATAACCACATGTTAGTCTATCACAAATTTATCTTTTTTATATCTTGCTCACTGTGTTTTATTAAAATTGATTTTCCTTTCCATCCCGTGTATTTTATGCATTTAAAAAGGTTATTCTGAAAATGACATTTCACCAGACAAAAGGGTCCAGAGCACAAAAGCATTTAAGAACCTACAATTTGGAAATTCATTTCATTTGGATGAGTGAAGGGCAATTCTAGTTTCCAAAAAAAAAAAAATTGAATGGTGATGGAGAGAAGAAAAGTTTCTGAGGCCTATGTTAAAACCGGAATGGGGGCTTCCCTGGTGGCTCAATGGTAAAAGAAGCCCCTGCTAATACAGGAGACACTGGTTCAATCCCTGGTGAGGGAAGAGTCCATGTGTCACAGAGCCACTAAGCCCATGCACCCCGACTATTGGGCCTGTGCTCTAGAGAACGGGAACTGCAACTGTTGAGCCCACGTGCAGCAACTACTGAAGCCTGCACGCCCTAGAGCTGTGCTCCACAAGCCACTGCAATGACAAGCCTGGGCACCACAACTAGAGAAAGCCTGGGCAAAGCAACAAAGGCCCAGCACAGCCAAAAATAAATAGATAAAATTGTAAAACAAGAAAACCCCAAATACTATCAAAGAAGAATGGAATATTGACCCATCACCCTTAAAGCCACGTGTGTGTGTGTATGGATTACTTGTCCCTCTAATGTGTCACAGTCTCAGTACTGCCAAATAGTTGTGACTCATGTAAACTCCCTGAGACTTAGCGTCTTCATTTCAAAGTGAGATTGCATTGAAATGTTTACTCCACTGCAAAATATTTGAATCATCTTGAAACACCGTTATCAGAAAAAAAAAAAAAACTACACTCTTATCTGCTATATGTACAGTTACATATTTTTCCTCTAGTCTCTAAGGAACAAAGTTGATTTACTCTCTCACCAGTGTGACTTTTTCAAAACCTTGACAAACAGCAGACGGGCACACTTCAATTGGAACATAGAATACAACTGACATCTCAGAAACCCATCTGTTTTTCTGTTTGCAGTACTGACTTCAAGCATTATGTCACACAGCACACTTAATATCTTCATGTGGGTGTCCATCATGGGACTTAAGTTGGATTTAGGAGGTATGCAGTGAGCCAAAAAGACTAAAGTAAGTATTCTTCAGGTTCTCAAACAAATACATAATCATATTAGAGACAGAAATCATAGATATCAAATCCAAACATGGAAGATTTTCATGTTCTAAGTCACAAAATTTTAAAGTGAATTTAGAATCTCCTAAAATACTAAACATTAAAAGCAACCATCATTTGAGAAAATGTACTTGGGGACCTGAAAGTGAAGCCTGAGCACCACAGTAACAGTAAAGATAATCTTGAAAGTCATACATAATAATTTTGTTGGCAAGCTATAGGCAGGTAGCTCTGAATGGCAGTTTTCTGCAGAAGGGAATGAAGAAATCACAGAGATTCAATTTAATAGAAGCTATCACCCTAAATCACAGTCATTTTTATACACTAAGATAGAAAAAAGATTGTTTTCAATTGTGTATAACTAGACCTGTTGTCAAAAAGAGTTCAGAATCGATGGACTTTGTAGAGTCTGGGAGCATTTCAACTTCTTCAGAGTGAGAAACCACATTGAGTTGGATGGGTGAAGAAAAGTTTCATGGATGAATTGGTTGCAGAGACAAGTCTGGCAGGACAGACAGCATTTGAGCCTCAAAATGGATGAGGAGATGACCTCTGAGGTAGAGGAAATACCTTGAACAAATATTCAGAGACAGGAAAGGAAGGGTCCTGCCCCAGAAATGGGCTTCCCTGGTGGCTCAGCTGATAAAGAATCTGCCTGCAATGCAGGAGACCTGAGTTCAGTCCCTGGGTTGGGAAGATCCTCTGGAGAAGGGAAAGGCTACCTACTCCAGGATTCTGGCCTGGAGAATTCCACGGACTGTGTAGTCCACGGGGTCACAAAGAGTTGGACATGACTGAGCAACTTTTCTTCCTTCCTTTCTTTCTGCCCCAGAAATAGTGAGGAAGGAAAGCCTCTTACCTAGGGCATAGTGTTAGAGGTTTAAAGATAGTGATACAGGGCACGTCCCTGGTGGTCCAGTGGTTAAGATTCCACACTCCCAATGCAGGGAGGTATCTCTAGACGGGAACTGGATCCCACATGCCACAACTCAAGGTCCCCCAGGCCAAACCAAGACCCCACGCCTGGCGATGAGCTCTCCTGTGCTGCAGTGAAGACCAGCCACAGCCAAATAATAAATATTAAAAAGATAAAGGCAGTGAGACTTTCTCACACTCCCCGCGCCCCACAACCCTGTACTGGTAGTGTCACTTTGCAGCACTCAAACAGGGAAAGGAGTCTGTTTCTCCCCCTGTTTGCATGGCGGGCCTGGTTACTTGCTTTGGCCCACTGAATGCAGCAGAATTAACCTTGCAGCCTAAGCTTGGAAAGGTCTCCTGTGCTTCACTCTTACTCCAGGGACCCTACCACAGTCACGGGAAGCAAGCAAGCTCAGGCTAGCCTGCTGAATGATGGCATGACCGCTCAAACCCAGTGCCACCATCAACAGCCAGCCAAGCCCCAGACGTGGGAGTGGGACCCCTTGCAGCAGCCAGCCCCAGCTACTTTGTGAGCTGGTCAGTGATGTACGAGAGCAGCCCAGAATGACAGAGCCTGTCCAGACCACCAGAACCAGCAAGCCGACCTGTAGATGGACGGGGATCAGGATGCCAAAATATGCAACTGTGGCATAAGAATTATCTTAAATCTGAAGGCAATTAAAAAAATAAGGCAACACAGGAAGAGCTCTTTGTCCTCCCCCATCTTCCAAAAAGCAGGACAGAAATTTCCCTTGGTGAAGCTGGTCCTCCTTCCCTCCCCCATACCAAAAGAACATGCCTTCTTACTAGAGTAGAAAAGCAACAAACCTTACTAAACCAACTCTGATCTCCCATTTGTTTCCCCCACATACTTACTTTCCCATGATTTACAACCATCCAGTTCTTACAGCCACTAGGAGATGAGAACCCTTTTCCTTTTTGTAGTCACTTCCCCACAATGTATTGCCTTTTGTTAAAATAATAAATTCCAATGCCTAATTGCTTTGGGTTTTTTCACTTCTTTTCAGTGATGCCTTCCATGCAGATAAAAACTAAACCTTTCTTCTCAGTCTAACCAGAGCTAATCTTAACCTAACATTAATCTAGCCTTACCTTTAACATAACCGAACCTTAACTTTAATTGAGACTAGATGGTGAAAAGAACACTTTGTTCTGTTAAACTGTTTTGCCAGTTTACTTTGCACACCCAGGTAATCAGCTCAAGAAGGTAAAGGAAGCTCTTTTTTTCCCACCCTGACAGGACTCATGAACAATAAACCAGTGGTGGTCATTTAAGCCATTTGGTTTAGGGTGGTGTTATTCGGTCACTAAGTCATGTCTGACTCTGTGACTCCATGGATTGTAGCCCAACAGGCTTCCCTGTCCTTCACAATCTCCCAGACTCTGCTCAAACTCATATCCATTGAGTCAGTGATGCCATCCAACCATCTCATCCTCTGTTGCTTCCTTCTCCTCCTGCCCTCAGTTTTTCCCAGCATCAGGGTCTTTTCCAATGACTCAGCTCTTCACATGAGGTGGCCAATGTATTGGAGCTTCAGCTTCAGTCCTTTCAAAGAATATTCAGGGTTGATTTCCTTTAGGATTGATTGGTTTGATCTCTTTGCAGTCCAAGGGACTTTTAATTCTTCAGCACTCAGCCATCGTTATGGTTCAACGCTCACATCCATACATGACTATTGGAAAAACCACAGCTTTGACTTAGGGGATCTGTATGTTATTGCTTGCCTCCACATACATCCTATCTTATCTAATGAGAAAGGTTTTGGATAAATGGGATAAGTCAGGAGCATTGCTCAGTTCAGTTCAGTTCAGTCCCTCAGTCCAGTCCGACTCTTTGCTGCAGTCCACCAGGCACACCAGGCCTGCCTGTCCATCGCCAACTCCCAGAATTTACTCAAACTCATGTCCATTGCATTGGTGATGCCATCCAACCATCTCATCTTCTGTCGTCCCCTTCTCCTCCTGCGTTCAATCTTTCCCAGCATCAGGGTCTTTTCCAGTGAGTCAGTTCTTCGAATCAGGTGGCCAAAGTATTGGAGTTTCAGTTTCAACATCAGTCCTTCCAATGACTATTCTGATTTCCTTTAGAATGGAGAGGTTGGATCTCCTTGCAGTCCAAGGAACTCTCAAGAGTCTTCTCCAACACCACAGTTCAAAAGCATCAATTCTTCGGAGCTCAGCTTTCTTCACAGTCCAGCTGTCACATCCATATGTGACTTCTGGAAAAGCCATAGCTTTGACTAGACGGACATTTGTTGACAAAGTAATGTCTCTGCTTTTTAATATGCTGTCTAGGTTGATCACAACTTTTCTTCCAAGGAGCAAGCATCTTTTAATTTCATGGCTGCAGTCACCGTCTGGAGTGATTTTGGAGCCCCTAAAACTAAAGTCTATCACTGTTTCCACTGTTTCCCCATCTGCTTGTCATAAAGTGGTGGGACCGGACGCCATGATCTTCATTTTCTGAATGTTGAGTTTTAAGCCAACTTTTTCACTCTCTTCTCTCACTTTCATCAAGAGGCTTTTTAATTCTTCTTCACTTTCTGCCATAAGGGTGGTGTCATCTCCATATCTGAGGTTATTGATATTTCTCCCGGCAATCTTGATTCCAATTTGTGCTTCATCCAGTCCAGCATTTCTCATGCATGTAGGTTAAATAAGCAGTGTGGAAATACACAGGCTTGACATATTCCTTTCCCTATTTGGAACCAGTCTGTTGCTCCATGTCTGGTTCTAACCGTTGCTTCCTGACCTGCATATAGATTTCTCAAGAGGCAGGTCAGGTGGTCTGGTATGCCCATCTCTTTAAGAATTTTCCAGAGTTTGTTGTGGCCCACACAGTCAAAGGCTTTGGCGTAGTCAATAAAGCAGAAGTAGATATTTTTCTGGAACTCTCTTGCTTTTTCGATGATTCGAAAGATGTGGGCAATTTGATCTCTGGTTCCTCTGCATTTTCTAGATCCAGCTTGAACATTTGGAAATTCACAGTTCACGATGTACTCTTGAAGCCTGGCTTGGAGAATTTTGAGCATTTCTTTACTAGCGTGTGAGATGAGTGCAATTGTGTGGTAGTTTGAACATTCTTTGGCATTTCCTTTCTTTGGGACTGGAATGAAAACAGACCTTTTTCAGCCCTATGGCCACTGCTGAGTTTTCCAAATTTGCTGGCCACACTTCCACAGCATCATCTTTTAGGATTTGAAATAGCTCAGCTGGAATTTCATCACCTCCACTAGCTTTGTTAGTAGTGATGCTTCCTAAGGACCACTTGACTTCACATTCCAGGATGTCTGGCTCTAGGTTGGTGCTCACACCTTTGTGATTATCTGGGTTTGGTATAGTTCTTCTGTGTATTCTTGCGACCTCTTCTTAATATCTCCTGCTTCTGTTCAGTTCAGTTCACTCGCATCCCAGTCTTTGCGACCCTATGAATCGCAGCATGCCAGGCCTCCCTGTCCATCACCAACTCCCAGAGTTCACTCAAACTCATGTCCATCGAGTTGGTGATGCCTTCCAGCCATTTCATCCTCTGTCGTCCCCTTCTCCTCCTGCCCTCAATCCCTCCCAGCATCAGAGTCTTTTCCAATGAGTCAACTCTTTGCATGAGGTGGCCAAAGTACTGGAGTTTCAGGACTTTAGCATCACTCCTTCCAATGAACACCCAGGACTGATCTCCTTTAGGATGGACTGGTTGGATCTCCTTGCAGTCCAAGGGACTCACAAGAGTCTTCTCCAATACCACAGTTCAAAAGCATCAATTCTTTGGCACTCAGCTTTCTTCACAGTCCAACACTCACATCCATACATGACCACTGGAAAAACCATCGCCTTGACTAGACCTCAGTCGGCAAAGTAATGTCTCTGCTTTTCAATATGCTATCTAGGTTGGTCATAACTTTTCTTCCAAGGAGTAAGCATCTTTTAATTTCATGGTTGCAGTCACCATCTGCAGTGATTTTGGAGCCCCAAAAAATAAAGTCTGACACTGTTTCCCCATCTATTTCCCATTAAGTGATGGGACCAGGTGCCATGATCTTCATTTTCTGAATGTTGAGCTTGAAGCCAACTTTTTCACTCTCCGCTTTCACTTTCATCAAGAAGCTTTTTAGTTCCTCTTCACTTTCTGCCATAAGAGTGGTGTCATCTGCATATTGAGGTTATTGATATTTCTCCCGGCAATCTTGATTCCAGCTTGTGTTTCTTCCAGTCCAGCGTTTCTCATTATGTACTTGGCATAAAAGTTAAATAAGCAGGGTTAGGTGCATACCATTTCTGTCCTTTATTGCGCCCATCTTTGCATGAATTATTTCCTTGATATCTCTAATTTTCTTGAAGAGGTCTCTAGACTTTCCCATTTTGTTGTTTTCCTCTATTTCTTTGCATGGATCACTGAGGAAGGCTTTCTTATCTCTCCTTGCTATTCTTTGGAACTCTGCATTCAAATGGGTATATCTTTCCTTTTCTTCTTTGGCTTTCACTTCTTTCCTTTCTCAGCTATTTGTAAGGCCTCCTCAAACAATCTTTTTGCCTTTTTGCATTTCTTTAACTTGGGGATGGTCTTGATCACTGCCCCCTGTACAATGTCACAAACTTCTGTCCATAGTTCTTCAGGCACTCTGTTTATCAGATCTAATCCCTTAAATCTATTTGTCATTTCCACTGTATAATCGTTAAGGGATTTGATTTAGGTCATACCTGAATGGTCTAGTGGTTTTCCCTACTTTCATCAATTTAAGTCTGAATTTGGCAATAAGGAGTTCATGATCTGAGCCACAGTCAACTCCCAGTCTTGCTTTTGCTGACTGTATAGAGCTTTTCCATCTTTGGCTGCAAAGAATATAAACAATCTCATTTCGGTATTGACCATCTGGTGATGTCCATGTTAAAGTCCTTGTTAATATCCTTGTTAATCATATAGAAATATGAGCAACATAAAAAAACAAACAAACCTCTGAGCTGGGACCCTAATCAGGGGTCTCTGGAGTTACTGTTTGAAGCTGAAAGTGTTTAGGGTCATTTTGTGTATTACATGTGAGAAGACCAAGGCTGAAACAGGAAACATAACCACAGACACCCCTTTCCCCACTGCTCACCCCCGCTCAGTGAACTTATCAATGAAGCCAATTCATAGAACGGATGCTCTCTGAACACACTGTCTATTTGCGCCATATCCTGTGTGCCCAGCAGGAATGCTGTCTCCTCTCCTCTTCTGGCTCCAGCTCTCCCTTTGAATTTTATGGTCCCTAGTCTTCCCCCGTGAAATTCCAGATGTTCAAGCTGGTTTTAGAAAAGGCAGAGGAACCAGAGATCAAATTGCCAACATCCGCTGGATCATGGAAAAAGCAAGAGAGTTCCAGAAATACATCGATTTCTGCTTTATTGACTATGCCAAAGCCTTTGACAGTGTATCACAATAAACCGTGGAAAATTCTGAAAGAGATGGGAATACCAGACCACCTGACCTGCCTCTTGAGAAACCTATATGCAGGTCAAGAAGCTTCAGTTAGAACTGGATATGGAACAACAGACTGGTTCCAAATAGGAAAAGGAGTACGTCAAGTCTGTATATTGTCACCCTGCTTATTTAACTTCTATGCAGAGTACATCATGAGAAACGCTGGGCTGGAAGAAGCACAAGCTGGAATCAAGATTGCCAGGATAAATATTAATAACCTCAGATATGCAGATGACACCACTCTTATGGCAGAAAGTGAAGAGGAACTAAAAAGCTTCTTGATGAAAGTGAAAGAGGAGAGTGAAAAAGTTGGCTTAAAGCTCAACATTCAGAAAACAAAGATCATGGCATCCAGTCCCATCACTTAATGGGAAATAGATGGGGAAACACTGGAAACAGTGTCAGACTTTATTTTGGGGGGCTCCAAAATCACTGCAGATGATGACTGCAGCCATGAAATTAAAAGACACTTACTCCTTGGAAGAGAAGTTATGACCAACCTAGATAGCATATTCAAAAGCAGAGACATTACTTTGCCGACTAAGGTCCATCTAGTCAAGGCTATGGTTTTTCCTGTGGTCATGTATGGATGTGAGAGTTGGACTGTGAAGAAGGCTGAGTGTGGAAGAATTGATGCTTTTGAACTGTGGTGTTGGAGAAGACTCTTGAGAGTCCCTTGGACTGCAAGGAGATCCAACCAGTCCATTCTGAAGGAGATCAGCCCTGGGATTTCTTTGGCAGGAATGATGCTAAAGATGAAGCTCCAGTACTCTGGCCACCTCATGCGAATAGTTGACTCATTGGAAAAGACTATGATGCTGGGAGGGATTGGGGGCAGGAGGAGAAGGAGACGACCGAGGATGAGATGGCTGGATGGCATCACTGACTCGATGGATGTGAGTCTGAGTGAACTCTGGGAGTTAGTGATGGACAGGGAGGCCTGGTGTTCTGCGATTCATGGGGTCGCAGAGTCGGACACGACTGAGCGACTGAACTGAACTGAGTCTTCCCCACTGCACGAGTTCCTGGCAGTTGCTCCCTCTTCCAAATGCCCTATAACACGATCAGCACCACTCACTCGTTACTCACTGGAAAAGTTTCAAACTGGGTTTTCTGTGTCTCTCTCCCAGTCCGAGTATAAACCCCTGAAGGGTAACGAGCAGGCCTCAGTAGCTGTCTGCCTTCCTGCTGATGCCACGTTGGCAAATGTTAACATTGACACTTGGCAAAACCAATAAACTCATTATACTGTTCTATTTCTGTAGATGGCCAGTATATAAATATGAATTTCTATGTGATGATTCTTTGGCCCATTTTTTGTCCTTTTCTGTTCCTCTAACCAGGCCATAACATAAAGGTTATGCCATTTGTTTCTGTCAAGCTTAATTAAGCCCATTATAATTCGTTAACCCCTGTGCTTGCTTCATAATTAACATTGATTAACACAAAGGCGTACAAAATAGGCCATCAGCACTTTCCAGAAGCAGTGATGACAATTACATTGGTAATTCAATACAGTATAGAAGATGATGGGGTAGTAATTTGCACTCTCTTTACATATGGAGACAAATATGCTACCATGAAACACTAGCCTAGAAACTAAACAGTTTGTTCATTGGATTCACCTGATTAAACCTTTGCCCCGTGTACCCAACTATGACAGCTGAAACCTCGAATTGCTGAAGGCACAGCTCCAAGTAACTTGCTTTACTGCATCACTGGTCCGAAAGAAGGAAGCATTTCAAAGCCAACAGAAGGAAGGAAGGCGGAGCGGCCAGTCATAGCGAAGCAGCCCCAAGGCTAGTGACAGACGGTGATGCAGCCAACATGGCATTCCGCAGCTCTGGGCTGAGTCCAAGGCTTGATGGCAGCAGGTTGAAGTTTCACAGTGATCAGCGCCCAGAGACACTGGATCCGAAAAGCTCTGATAACAAATTACTTGAAAATAAACTATCTGCCTATCTAGAATATAAAATACAAACAAGCAGAAACATCCTCGTGGGTGCTCAGTCATGTCTGATTCTTTGTGACCCCATGGACTGTAGCCCGCCAGGCTCCTCTGTCCGTGGGATTTTCCAGGCAAGAATGCTGGAGCGGGTTGCCATTCCCCCCTGCAGGGGATCTTCCTGAGCCAGGGATAGAGCCTGCCTCTCCTGCATTGGCAAGCAGATTATTTACCACTGGGCCACCTGAGACGCTCCCCCACCACCACCCAAACCTCTATATTCTAATACATCCAAGACTGTGTTTAAGTTTCCTTTCTCTCTGACCTCAGAGGCCATGGATGTATTCTTGGCATCTGGGTTAAGAGTACACCACTAGGCTCACCTGTGACTCTAATCAACAGTCAGTGGGGACGGCACAGTTGAACATTTGTGTTTGTAGGAACAGAGATGGGCTGTTTAGGAGCTGCAGCAGCTTCTGTTCTGCACAAAATATGTACATGGGACTCTGCCCCACTGCGCTCCAGGGAAAGATTATCAGAACTGTTACCATCGAATTGGCCCTGTGCAGATGACTTCATAAGGAGGCCGTGGACTTCTGTTACTGCTGTGGAAATCTTTCAAACCCTAAAAGAAGTGTTAGTTCAAAATAGGAGGCTTCAAATTTGTTATTGAAAGAGTCATAATGTTCAGGAAGATCCCTGAATTACTAGGACTTCTATATACATATGTGCCTCATGGAGAAAAACCTGCCTGATGAAAAAACATGGAGAATTTTCTGAAGGCATATAGCTTCTAGGTATGGAAACTGGACTCTGAATTCAAATGTCTGTGACCTCAGAGCTGGGATTTCTTTTTTTTTAGCCCTTCTAAAATGCTAGACAAAATGCTAGAAATGGAAAAGCAGCTGTCAGAAGCAGAACTAAATAAAAGGAGAAAAAGCACAAACATGCATTGATACAAAGGGTGACATTGTTGACATCTGTCCTGGGTCCACAACCTTCCTACCTGTCATTATCAAACATCATGTTTGGGGTCTTATATCAACCCCATCAGGGTGGTAAAGACTCGTTTAATTCCCCTCCTCTCTCCTTCTCTCTTCCTCTCCTAACTATGTTAAAAGAGAGAGAGAGGCAATAGGCCCCAAATGGAGCCACTTATGCTAAGCCTCATGTCACCAACTGATCACCGTTAGTCACTTAGTTGTGTCCAACTCTTTGCCACCCCATGGACTGTAGCCTACCAGGCTTCTCTGTCCATGGGATTCTCCAGGCAAGAATACTGGAAGGGTTTGCCATTTCCTTCTCCAGGGGATCTTTCCAACCCAGGGGTTGAACCCGGGTGTCCTGCATTGCAGGCAGATTCTTTACCATCTGAGCTACCTGGGAAGGCCAAACCAGGATTTAATACCTACCTTATAACAGTTTCCCTGGTGGCTCAGCAGTTAAGAAATCCACTTGTGAATGGAGAAATAGGTTCAATCCTTGGGTCAGGAAGATCTCCTGGAGAAGGAAATGGCAACCTACTCCAGTATTTTTGTCTGGGAAATCCCACAGACAGATGAGCCTGGCAGGCTACAGTCCATAGGACTACAAAGTATACACAACCTAGTGACTAAACTAATTATAGTTCCAGCCCACTCTTCACACTTGAATGGAATCTTAAACCAATTTCTAGAATTACTGTCAGCACTAGCGAGGTAATCTGCTTGATAAACCCAACATCCCCTAAAATTAGACGACCTCGCCACAGTCAGCTCTTTGCCAGAATAACCTCCTCATCACACTCCCCTCCTGCCTACACAAGTCTTCCACTTCGTATAGCTCTCCAAAGCTCTCTTCTTTCCGCTAAGAAGGAATGTTCCCCAAGTCACGAACTGTTGAATAAAGCCAATAAGATCTTTCTAATTTACTCGGTTGAATTTTGTATTTTAACAACTATGCCACTTTTATCTTCTTCATTTTTTCTAAAATAAGATATAGAATCTATTCAGTGGGATGCACAAAGTATACAGATACTAACTGTACAACTTACTGAATTGTTTCATGCATATACACTCATGTAACCCTCATGAGAGATTCAGAACACATCCATCATCACAGTAAGTCCATCAAGCTACAGGCTTTGTATTTGAAAATCAGATTTAATGAGGTACCATTTTAATACAGCAATATTTTCCCTTTTTTGTAGTCAGTTCTATGAGTCTTAACAAAGACCTATGGTTGTGTGGCTACCAATAAAATCAAGATATAGAACTGTCCCATCACTCAGACCCATCTCTGAAAAAAAATTCCCCTCTACATCATTGTAGTAAATCCCTCCCTCCTTCTCCAACCCCTGGCAACCACTAATCTGTATTCTGTCCCTATGGTTTATCTTTTCTAGAATGTCTTATAAATGGACCATACAGTATGTCAGACTTCTTTCACTGAGCATAATACATCTGAGAGCCATCCATGAAGTTGAGTGTATCAATAGTTCCTTTTTTATTCCTAAGTAGTACTTAATTAGGAGAAGGCAATGGCACCCCGCTCCAGTACTCTTGCCTGGAAAATCCCATGGATGGAGGAGCCTGGTAGGCTGCCGTCTATGGGGTAGACTTCCCTGGTAGACTTCCCTTTCACTTTTCACTTTCATGCATTGGAGAAGGAAATGGCAACCCACTCCAGTGTTCTTGCCTGGAGAATCCCAGGGATGGGGGAGCCTGGTGGGCTGCCGTCTATGGGGTCGCACAGAGTCGGACACGACTGAAGTGACTTAGCAGCAGCAGTAGCAACAGCAGCAGGGGGGTGGGAGAGAGGCTCAAGAGAGAGGGGATATGTATATGGCTGATTCTCGTTGCTGTATGGCAGAAACCAACACAAAGCAATTATCCTCCAATTAAAAAAAATTGTAAGATTCAGCAGGAAAAAATATATATATCTATCAAAAACACTCTAAGATGGAGGAAGGAAAAACATGCTTCATTACAGCAAACAAGCTGTCACGCTAAGGGGGTCCCTAGAGAATTCAATCACTTTCTGGCTCTGCCTCCAATATGCACAGATCATATTATGTTATTTTCTAGAAGTAACTGAGGCTGATTTTTCTGTCTTGGGCAGAAAACTCATGTAGTCAGAACCTGGTCCTCTCAGACTGGTTACACAAATTCCTCCCTCCTGTGGCTTTCCTCTGCATCTCTCTGCTGATAGCCATCCACCCTGTCTGCTGGTTCTAACACTGTGCCGTCAGCCTTTAGCCTGTGACATATGGGCCACCTCCTATGTGTTACATATGTCCCTCCTCACCCCCTGCCCCAGCAATTCCCATATCTCTGCCTCATCCCTAAACAGAAGAACACGCTAGACATCCTCAGCTGCATCCTCTCATTTTTTCTAAATTATATTACTTACTGTAAATAATAAGATATACATACACAAAGGATAAATCCAAAAGGTACATGAGTGCCCGCTAAGTCACTTCAGTAGTGTCAGACTCTGTGATCCTATGGATCATAGCCTCCCAGGCTCCTCTGTCCATGGAATTCTCCAGCCAAGAATACTGAAGTGGGTTGCCATGTCCTGGGAAGAACCAGGGATCGAACCTGTGTCTCTTATATCTCCTGCATTGTGGGTGGGTTCTTTACCACTAGCGCCACCTGGGAACCCATAATCTTAAAGGTACCCAGCGGCATAGATCTAGAAGTCTCTGTTTCCTGTTTCCCTAGTTCCCTTGCTCAGAGTTAACTACTGTTACCAGTGTCTCGTGCCCTTCCAAAAAGAAGTCGTCTACAAATCAACAACACATAATCTAGAGATTTTTATTCTTTGCAGAAACTATAACAATTTAAAACATCTTCATGTGCCTTTTTTCGACATAAAATGTATATCTTGTAAAAGATTTCATCGCAGCGTACCTGCATGTGCTACTGTGTAAACCTCAATAGATTTGCCTCATTCTTTAAAAAAGTTGTTTAATGCTCAATGTTGTATATGTACACATGGTTTATTTCAGCAAAGTCTTTTTAAACATACCTAAAATAATGACTTAGTGGCTTAAATAAGATGGAAGTGTATGTCATGAGAAAGATGAGCAGAGTTAGGTGGCTTAGGGCTGGTGTTGGTAGCTAGTGTCTCAGAGACTGAACGTCCTCTCATCTTCTTGTTCCTCTGTTCTTAGCATGTGGATTTCTCATGTTTAAAGGTGGCTGCCTGAGCTCCAACCTTCATATATGCAATCCAGCCTGAAGGCAAACATGCTCCCTACCAAGAAGGACGCATCCCAGCTCACAAAATCCTTTCAGTTATATCTCATTTTCCAAAACTAGTCACGAAGCTACACCTAGCTGGAAGGGAAGATGGGAAAGGTCATCACGATCCAGGGAGTCAGTGGAAAATTGGGGGTTCTATTAAGAAAGAAGGAGAGAAGAATGAATACTGAGGTTCAACAATCCGTTTTTGTCCCAGAATTGTTGCTGGTTCATTAACTCTTACATATACTGCTGAAGCATATACCTTTGTGAACCTTCTATTTCACACTATGTGGGAAGATCTGTAGAATTTCTAGGTCCCATGGTGTGTGCATTTTTACTTTCATGGATATTACCAGTCGCCACCCACTGACAAGGGAATAATGCATACCTGTACCAACATTTTTTGATAATGCTCCCACATCCTGAACAATTCCAAGAGTGCTCACAATTTTTATTTTTTGATCTTTACCAATGTGATAGCTAAAATACAGTACCCCCAATAGTCTTAACTTGACTTAATAGGACTTTCTCTTATTTTTAGTTAAGCTGAGTACTTTTTCAAATGTATCATTTCTATTAATAGTATTTCCTTAACTCTGAATGGTTTCCGTTATTTGCCCGTTTGTTCACTGGATCATTTCCTTGTTGCCCTGTAGAAATTCTTCATAAGTTGGGGAAATAAACATTTTCAGTAGTACATGTGATAAATATTTTTTCATAGTTTTGATTTTATTTATTGTTTTTATTTCCATGACTTTTTTTAAGGGATGGAAGCCTTTATTTCCTTGTTTCACAAGGAGAGTTTAGCAGAGTTGGTTGCTATTCGGTGATTAGTCAGAGGGATCGAATTCCATATCCTCATTCCAGTCTGACACTTCATATCCTACAATCTTGGCTGGAGCTGGGGCAGCAGCCACAAATAACACATGCAGCAGCCAAAAGGCCTTTAATCTTGCAGCAAATGGAAAGGTATAGTCAGTTTCCACAGACCAAGCCATGATCACTTGGACCGGCTGATGACAGAATGGGTTAGCGACGCCACAGGTGGGCAGTGGGTCTGCAGACACCCCCAGGAAGCAAGAACACAGTTTGTGCTGTCAGGGGCCTTGGGCTCATAGAGTGAGGAGTCTGAGGGAGAAGGGGCGATTTTCGGCGTGTTCCTCAGTGTGGTTTCATGGCTTCTCCCTTTCTTTCCAGTCTTAATTAGCTGCACATCACTCAGGATGTGGATGGTAATTTTTTTTAATGTGGCTAAATTGATCCCTCTTTAAAAATGCTTTTAGATCTTGGGACAGTCTTAGGAAGGTGCTTTCCATACCAAAGTCATTAAAAAAAAAGTCCTAAGATATTCTTTTTCATACTAATAATAATTACAAAGAAGCTCCAACTTGATTTAGTTTTACATGACTGCTGGTTACCCTGACACCCTGACCCAGTCACCTTCCTCCACTGATTTGACAGCTTGGCTACATCTCAAAGGAAGACAACAGTTCTTATTCACTTAAAATGGATGCGTCTTAATTGTCCTTTCTATTTGTTAGCTCCTGTACTGTCAGTGATATTATTCACTGTCTTTTAGAGTCACACATTGCAGCTGTATCCAGTTTGCAGTGAGAAGAGTTTAGCACCAAGAGAGTTAAGCATCCAGACTCATCTGCTCACAGACTAGATTCCAAATCAGGTATTGCTAAACAGTAGAGTGGGAAAGGAATTCAGGCTAAAGAGGTTTTTCTAGACTGACAAGCGTTGATGGGGAAGGAATTCAGGCTATAGAGGTTTTTCTACACTGACAAGTGTCTACCCCAAATTCATATGTTGAAGCCCTAGTACCTCAAAATGTAACTGTATTTGGAGAGCGGACCTTGAGAGAGGAAATTGAGTTATAATGAGGTCATATGTGTAGGCCCTGGTCCTATATAACCGGTATTTTTATTAAAAAAAAAAAGGAAACCAGGACTCAGACGAACACAGCGGGAAGTCCACATGAAGACAAAGGGAAAGACGGCCGTCTACAAGCCAGAGAGAGGCCTAGAAGAAACCGACCCTGTTGACACCTCAGACTTTCAGCCTCCAGAAATGTGAGAAATTACTGTCTGCTGTTGGAGTCACCTAGTCTGTGGTGCTTTGTGAGGACAGCTCTAGGAGACCCACACGGAGGTACATAGGCCTGGCTGACTCAGTCAGGGGTCTCTGGCAGCAGGCTGCAGCAGCTTACTCAGCGCTGCAGTCTCGGGCCGCATTCTCTGGACTCTGACAGCAGGGACACTGCGAGCGGCCGCGGGAGCCACGCCTGCGAGGGAGCGAAGGCGGCAGGGAGAAGCAGCTGACCTGTGACCGCGGCGGAAGGCTCAGCTGACCCGAGGGGGAGCTCTGGACCTGAGATGCCCTTGCTGGTAATCCAGGCTGAGCCAAGAGGGCCAGGTCTTTGTACCCCTGCAGGCTGTGCCCTGGACGAGATTCTGTGTGGCTGAGGGCAAGCACTGGGAGGGCCTTGGCTGGGAGCCAGCAGGGCCAGCACCCCTGTGGCCCAGGAGAGGGGATCTGACGGCACTCCCCCGCACCCACCTCCCTGTGCAGAAGGGAAGCTCGCAGCTCAGAGGGGCAGCCTAAAGGAGCAGCCCTCAGCAAGGGCTGGCGCAGAGTGGCCTTGGGAGTGCGGACTGCAGGAACAGATGAGACCGTTTCTTGTGCAACAATCACGGGGTGAACTGGCCCCGACCATCACTGTGCTGTTCTTTCCAGAATTCTGACTCCTAGGATAGAGTGACCTCGATCACCTACTCGCTTTTGGGCAGAGCAGGGCATGACCCCTTGACTGACAGTCCCCAGAAGACTACACAGCATGGGGGTAGGCTGTTTCTGAAAAAAGGAAGCCCTGGAAGAAAGGAGACTGATACTGAGCAGGTGAAACCATTGAACCCGGGCCATCTGAGTTGGATTCTCAGTCTGGGGTGTCCTTGGGCAAGTAGTTTGAACTGTTCATCTGTAAAGTAGAAATAAATATTACCTACATCATAGGATGCTTCAATCTTAAGTGATCTCTCTCTGTGTATATATATATGTGCAGGTGTCTGGATAAACGAATTATACATACATACACACACACATACATACGTATATACATGGTAGACACTGAAGAGATCAAGATGAAATGGAAACAATACATGGAAAAACTGTACAAAAAAGATCCAAATGAATGAGATTACTATGATGGTGTGATCAGCCACCCATTCTGGAAAGCAAATTCAAGTGGGACTTAGGAAGCACTGCTGTTAATAAAGCTAGGGAATGCAAGAGAATTCCAGTAGAATTATTCAAAACCCTAAAGGATGGTGCCATCAAGATGCTGCATTCAGTATTTCAGCAAATCTGGAAGACCCAGCAGTGGCCACAGGACTGGAAAAGGTCAATCTGCATCCCAATTCGCAAGAAGGGGTGTACTAAAGAATGTGCTAACCATCGGACAATTGCACTCATCTCCCATGCTAGTAAGGTCATGCTTAAAAACTTGCATGCTAGGCTTTAGCATTATGCGAACCAAGAACTTCCAGATGTCCCAGCTAGACTTAGAAAAGGAAGAGGAACCAGATATCAAATTGCCGACATTCACTGGATCATAGAGATAGCTAGGGAATTCTAGAAAAACATCTGCCTCTGTTTCATTGACTATGTCAAAGCCTTTGACTGTGTTGCTATTGTTCACTTGCTCAGTCATGTCCAACTCTTTGATATCCCATGGACCACAGCACGCCAGGCTCCCCTGTCCATCACCAACTCCTGGAGCTTGCTCAGACTCATGTTCATCAAGTTGGTGATGCCATCCAACCATCTCATCCTCTGTCGTCCCCTTCTCTTCCCACCTTCAGTTTTTCCCAGCATCAAGGTCTTTTCCAATGAATCAGTTCTTTGCATCAGGTGGCCAAAGTACTGAAGCTTCAGCTTCAGCATTAGTCCTTCTAATGAATATTCAGCACTGATTTCCTTTAGCATGGACTGGTTGGATCTCCTTGCAGTCTAAGGGGCTCTCAGAAGTCTTCTCCAACACCACAGTTTAAAAGCATCAATTCCTCAGTGCTCAGCTTTCTTTATAGTCCAATTCTCACATCCATACATGACTACCGGAAAAACCAAAGCTTTGACTAGACAGACCTTCGTTGGCAAAGGAACGTCTCTGCTTTATAATATGCTGTCTAGGTTGGTCATAGCTTTTATTCCAAGGAGCAAGCATCTTTTAATTTAATGGCTGCCATCACAATCTGCAGTGATTTTGGAGCTCAAGAAAATAAAGTCTGTCACTATTTCCATTGTTTCCCCATCTATTTGCAGTGAAGTGATGGAACCGGATCCCATGATCTTTGTTTTGTGAATGTTGAGTTTTAAGCCAGCTTTTTCACTCTCCTCTCACTTTCATCAAGAGGCTCTTTAGTTCTTCACTTTCTGCCTTTAGGGTAGTGTTATCTGCATACTGAGGTTATTGATATTTCTCCCGGCAATCTTGATTCCAGCTTATGCTTCTTCCAGCCCAGCATTTTGCATGATGTACTCTGCATATAAGTTAACTTATATAAGCAGGGTGACAATATACAGCCTTGACATACTCCTTTCCCAATTTGGAACCAGTTCTGTTGTTCCATGTCCAATTCTAACCATTGCTTCCTGACCTGCATATAGGTTTTGCAGGAGGCGGGTAAGGTGGTCTGGTATTCCCATCTCTTTCAGAATTTTCCACAGTTTGTTGTTATCCACACAGTCAAAGACTTTGGCATAGTCAACAAAGCAGAAGTAGATGCTTTTCTGGAATACCCTTACTTTCTCTGTGATCCAATGGATGTTGGCAATCTGATCTCTGGTTCCTCTGCCTTTTCTAAATCCAGCTTGAACATATGGAAGTTTTTGGTTCACATACTCTTGAAGCCTCACTTGGAGAATTTGAAGCATTACTTTGCTAGCATGTGAGATGAGTGCAATTGTGTGGTAGTTTAAACATTCTCTGGCATTGCCTTTCTTTGGGATTGGAATGAAAACTGACATTTTCCAGTCCTGTGGCCACTGCTGAGTTTTCCAAATTTGCTGGCATATTGAGTGCAGCACTTTCACAGCATCATCTTTTAGGATTTGAAATAGCTCAACTAGAATTCCATGACCTTCACTAGCTTTGTTCGTAGTAATGCTTCCTAAGGCCTACTTTACTTCACACTCCAGGATGTCTGACTCTACGTGTGTGATCACACCTTTGTGGTTACCTGGGTCATTAAGATCTTTCGTACAGTTCTTCTGTGTATTCTTGCCACCTCTTCTTAATATCGTCTTCTTCTGTTAGGTCCATACCATTTCTGTCCTTTATGTGGCCATCTTTGCAAGAAATGTTCCCTAGGTATCTCTAAAGTTTTGACTGTGTGGAGCATAATAAACCATGGAAAGCTCTTAAAGAGATGGGAATACCAGACTATCTTACCTGTCTCCTGAGAAACCTGTATGTGGGTCAAGAGCAACAGTTAGAACACTGTATGGAATAAATATTGAGAAAAGAGTACGTCAGGACTGTCTGCTGTCACTCTGTCTAATCTATATGCTGAGCAGATCATGAGAAATGCTGGGCTGGATGAGTTACAAGCTGGAATCAAGATAGGTGGGAGAAACATCAACAACCTCGGATATGTGGATGATACCACTCTAATGGCAGAAAACGAAGATGAACAAAAGAGCCTCTTGATGAGGGTGAAGGAGAAGAGTGAAAGAGCTGGCTTTAAACTAAATATTAAAAAAACTATGATCATGGCATCCGGCCCCACTCATGACAGATAGAGGGGGAAAGTGGAAGTAGTGACAGATTTCCTCTTCCTGGGCTCTGAAATCACTGCGGATGGTGACCGCAGCCATGAAATCAGATGTTTGCTTCTTGGCAGGAAAGCGAAGACAAACCTAGACAGTCGGTTGAAAAGCAGAGACATTATTCTGCCAGCAAAGCTCTGTATAGTCAAGGCTATGGTCTTCCCGGTGGCCACGTGTGGCTGTGAAAGCTGGACTGTAAAGAAGGCAGAGCGCTGAAGCACTGACGCCTTTGAACTGTGGTGCTGGAGAAGACTCACGAGAGTCCCTTGGACAGCAAGGAGATCAAGCCAGGTAATCTCAAGGGAAGTCAACCCTGAATACTCATTGGAAGGACTGACGCTAAAACTTCAGTATTTTGGTCATCTGATGCAAACAGCTGACTCATTGGAAAAGTCCCTGATGCTGGGAAAGAGAAGGAGAAGACTGCTGAAGGAGAAGAGGGTGTCAGAGATGGCTGGATGGCGTCACTGATGCAATGGACATGAACTTTACAAACTTTGTGAGATAGTGAGGGACAGAGAGACCTGGCATCTGCAGTCCACGGGGTCACAAAGTCAGACACAACTGGGTGACTGAACAACTACACGTATACACACACTCACATATTCATGGTGCCTATGTAAAAAGAGCCTCCACTTATTTGAGTGTCTATGGTCCCTAGGACCTCATAAGGTACAGCTGACCCTTGAATAACATGGGGATCAGGGGCACCCCCCCTCCACCCAGTGGAAAATGCACAGTCTGCCCTCCATCTATGCAGTCCTTGTTCCCACAGTTCTACATCCCCGGTTTTAACAACTTTCAGATCATGGTGCACTGGAGTATTTGCTATTGATAAAAAACATATGTAAATGGACCCACACAAACCCACATTTTTCAAGGGTCATCTGTATTTCCTATCATTTCATCTATTTGCAATTTGCTTCCTCACCTCTTCTTTGAGAACAAGAGGCGCACTTCATCTTCTTGAAAGTGCTAATCTAGTGCAAACTCTAGATTTGAAACACCCCTTAGACATGCTGCCTCTTTTTGCAGAGAGGACTGTGGAACTGCAAAGTTGGACAGTGTTAGAGTCTTCATATTCAGTGTGGGGTGTGCCTGACTTTGCATTGTAAAAAATCAATAGAAAATAGGAGTGTAAAGAGAAACCAAAAGAAGGGTTTGCCTAATAGATCACCTGCTCACTGGGGGGTGTAGAAGCAGAGCTTTCCCAGGGGGTTCTCAACACCAGCTGGTCCAAGGCAGGGGCAGGATGAGAGCAGGGTGGCCTGATGTCAGGACATGGGGGGCTACCTAAAGTTCAGATACCAGTGAAGTTCCAGAGATGAATACCCAGTCCTGTTTCTGTCTTTGCTAATTCTAGACAGCAATATCTATCCTGAGACCAGACAGAACTTGAATGGAGATAGGGATGGTGAGGAGCGGACAAGGCAAGGTGGAAAGAAATTGGCATTTTCTCCCAAAATTCTATTTCCAAAAAGAAATCTAATCCCAGCAACAACATATCAGCTTTACTCCCAAACACAGCTACCAAGAGGGATGGCTTCTGTGGACACTTCTCAGCTTGCAAATATTTCCCCTCCGAGGTCACACAAGGAGCTGATACATCCACTTCCCTGAAATAAATGCCATCCTGGAGGTCTTCCTCTCACTGTCAGGGATGATGAGCAGTGTTAAAGGAGGGGAATAATGACATGGCAGAGTGATTGAAAGGGTTTGGGAGGTGGTTTCCTGTTTGGTTCAGACAAAATAAAACCATTATCTGTGCTTCATCTTTTTCAGAGAGATTGTCTCCTGAGCTCTCTCGTGCCTGAAGCCCACTGCCGCTTTCAGGAACAATACCAGCTTCTCACAATTATAGATCAGTTCATCACCACAGGCAGTCTCTCCAGTCTCCTTGAGCTCTTTCCAGGGGAAATGACTTTTCTGGGTCTGTCTTATCCCTGCGTATTTTGCCTTTTGAAAAAGTTGGTGCTGTACTCATCCATTACCTGCACAGAGCTGTCAGATAGAATACACGCAGGAACCCTGAAGAATTTGCAGGTGGCCATCTATGAGAGACCAAGACCCCCATTAGCTGGTGGGTCAGCAGACACTCAGACATGTGGACTTGGTGGGGACAAGTGTTTGCTGCAAAGGGTTAAGGATATGCTTGATGTTGAAGAACATCAACATATGTTCTTAGGGTTCCCTGGTGCATTTCTTATATCCATTGTTAAAACATGCCCAGGTCAGTAGGATCAAGGGGGCCAGGACATAGTGAGGATGTCAGGAGAGCTCTCAGTATCCTCACTTTTACACTTGCTACCCTAGTTACCCCTGCTCACTAGGAAGCCACATCCTTAATATCCCAGCCCTTGACCTTGCTTTATCAACAGCAGCCCATCACCAGACCTACTGTGCAGTTTTCAGCTATCAGGTTGCTGCTGAATCTTTGCTGCAAAAGTTCTTTCCATCCCAGGGTTTGTTTTTTTTCCCCAACTACAGGCTTCAATCCAGCCCGACACACATAAAATGTGTACCTTGAAACCTACATGACACTGTTGAAAAGAAATTAAAAAGATGTAAATAAAAGAAAAGCTATTGCATTCATGCCTAAAAGACATGTTATAGTAAATATGGTAATATTCCCCAAATTGATCTGCAGATTCCCACCTGACCTTCTCGCAGAAGTGACCAAGCTGATGTTAGGATTCATGCGAAAATTCAAAGGACCCAGCATAGCCAAACCAACCTTGAAAACGAAAAAAAAAAGATAGATGGCTCACTCTTCCCATTTTAAAAACTTACTTCAAAGTTACAATAATTAAGTCAGGGTGGTACCAGATAAGGATAGACATATAGGTCAGTGGAACAGATTGAAAATTCAGAAATAAGCCTTTATATTTATGTTTAATTGATTTTTGACAACGGTACCAAGACAATTTATTTGGGGAAAGAATAATCTCTTTAGAAATGGTCCTGAGACTATAGGATTTCCACATGTAAAAGAATGAAGTTGAATTCTTTTCTTATACCAGTATAAGTATTAGACCTAAATGTATAGCTAAAAACTATAAAACTCAGAAGAAAACATAGGAATAAATCTTATTACTCTGAGTTAGGCAATTTTTTTTTAGATCTGATACCAAAAACAAAAGTGTCAAAGAGAAACAATGATATATTGAATTTTATTAAAATTAAAAACATTTTTTCTTCCAAGTAAATCATTTAAAAAGTGAAAAGACAACCCATAGAAGTACAGAAAATATTTTGAAACATTTACAAATCATATGTGTGTTAAAGAAATCAGACAATTTGGCAGTAAAAAGACCCCAATCTAAAAAGTGGACAAAGGCTCTGCAAAGTCAGTTCTTTAGAGAAGATATACAATAGTCCAAGTATGTTAAAGATGCTCAGCATTACTATTCATTCAGTTCAGTTGCTCAGTTGTGTCCAACTCTTTGTGACCCCATGAATCGCAGCACGCCAGACCTCCCTGTCCATCACCAACTCCCGGAGTTCACTCAGACTCACGTCCATCGAGCCAGTGATGCCATCCAGCCATCTCATCCTCTGTCGTCCCCTTCTCCTCCTGCCCCCAATCCCTCCCAGCATCAGAGTCTTTTCCAATGAGTCAACTGTTCGCATGAGGTGGCCAAAGTACTGGAGTTTCAGCTTCAGCATCATTCCTTCCGAAGAACACCCAGGGCTGATCTCCCTTAGGATGGACTGGTTGGATCTCCTTGCAGTCCAAGGGACTCTCAAGAGTTTTCTCCAACACCACACTTCAAAAGCATCAATTCTTTGGTGCTCAGCTTTCTTCACAGTCCAACTCTCACATCCATACATGACCACTGGAAAAACCATAGCCTTGACTATTCGTTAGGGGAATGCAAATCAAAACCGCAATGAGATCCCACTTCACATCCACTAGGACAGTTGCAGTTAAAGACTCACAATAACAAATGTTGGCAAAGATTTGGAAAGACTGAAACCCTTTGCTGTGAGAGCGTCTAGTCACTTTGGAAAACTGTTTGGCTGTTCCTCAAAACATCACACACAGAGTTACCAATGTTGTTGTTTAGTTGATAAGTTATGTCTGATTCTTTGTGACCCCAAGGACTATAACCAGCCAGGCTCCACTGTCCATGGGATTTCCCAGGCAAGAATACTATGGTGGGTTGCCATTTCCTTCTTCAGGAGATCTTCCCTACCCAGGGATAGAACTCAAGTCTCCTGCATTGGCAGGAGTGTTCTTTACCACTGAACCAGCAAGGAATCCGTATGATTTAGCATACAATTCAGCAATTCTTAGGTATAAATTCAAGAAATCTGAAAATACATGTCTATAAAAACACTTATACACAAATAGCCATAGCAATATTATTCAAATTGGCCTATAAGTGAAAGCAACCCAAATATCCCTAACTGATGAAAGGATGAATAAAACATGCTATATCCATACAACAGAATACTCTCCAGCCATAAAAAGAGATTCAGTATGAATACATGCTACAGCGGAGAAGGCAATGGCAGCCCACTCCAGTGCTCTTGCCTGGGAAATCCCATGGATGGAGGAGCCTGGTGGGCTGCAGTCCATGGGGTCACGAAGAGTCGGACACGACTGAGCGACTTCACTTTCACTTTTCACTTTCATGCATTGGAGAAGGAAATGGCAACCCACTCCAGTGTTCTTGCCTGGAGAATCCCAGGGACGGCGGAGCCTGGTAGGCTGCCGTCTATGGGGTCGCACAGAGTCGGACACGACTGAAGCGACTTAGCAGCAGCAGCAGCACATGCTACAGCATGGATGAAGCTATTATGCTAAGGAAAAGAAAACAGTCCAAAAAGATCATATAGGAATCCATTTATAAGAAACATGTTAAATAGCCAAATGTATACAGACAGAAAGTAGAGAGCTCGGGGAAAAGGAGACTGGAGGGTGACTTCTCATGGGGATATTTCTTTTAATATATTCTAAAATTATTAGGGAATTTTGCATAGTTCTGTGAATATATTAAAACCATTGCATTACACATGTTAAGTGGCTATGTTCCATTGGCATATGAATTTTATGTCAATAAAGTTGCGTTTAAAAATTGTAAGCTTTACTTGTTTTGACTTTGTTTTTAACATTGCTGTATATATTGCTATACTGAAAGTCAGCATTGGAGAGAAAAGAGAACAAATTTACAGCTTTCGGGAAGCATGCCCAATAACTTGCTTTAAATGATCAATCACTTGGGGGCGAAGTGACACACAAAATAAATATGGAAATAAGCATTTTTTTCCCTTCTGTTCCATAACATGAACACACTGACTGCTATGGAAACGGAAAGGAAAACTCCAATAATGTTTGGCTAAAATATATACAGTTATATTTAATAGCACCAGGAAAAATTTCAGAGCACTGTAACTGGACACATATTGAAAGGCTGTTTGAATTACCTTTCTAGATTTGATAGTAATACTATTCACCATGAAGAAATTGAGGAGATGTTAGGAAAGGGAAATTAATAAGGTGGTTGTTCTGTATGCAACTTTGGGAAAGAATTGTCCCTTGGTTGGGACTACGCACCAGTAGAGACCCATCATCATACTATTGCACCTTCATAGCTGCAAGCACACCTAGAAAGACTGGATTCATTATCCATGCAGACCTTGCTCCTCACTAAGATAATAGGAGCCTTACTTCCACTTCTTTGCTGTGCCTCACATTTTACATGAAGTGGCTCAAGTCCAAATCTGCAACAATGTCATTCATTTGTGTGTATGTATGCTCAGTGGTGTCCGACTCTAGCCCACCAGGCTCCTCTGCCCGTGGAATTTCCCAGGCAAGAATACTAGAATGGGTTGCCATTTCCTCCTCCAGGGGATCTTCCTGACCCAGGGATCAAACCCGTGTTTCTTGCATTGGCAGGTGGATTCTTTACCTTGCATGGGCCATTTCCACTGGTAAACGTCCTACAGTTATTAATTCAGTGGAGTACCATCTTTATCAGGCTAATGTTGAAAGTAACTATACAACACGTTCTATAATCAACATACTGGCCTTTATAAAAGAATTTCCTTTCAAGTGGTGACGTGTTGGTTCAACTTGATCTAAATTAAATAAATTAACACTTCAAGAGACGGAACTCTGTGGGTGTTTTTTCATGTTCTCCTAACCCAGTGGAACCTAGAGAGAGGTCCGTTGATCTATATGTGCTTAATAAGTCGGTAAGAAATGGTACAGAACGGAGTGGAACCACAGACTCCCAAAACCAAAGAAATGAAATGATGGACAGTCTCTGAGAGACACACCAACTTTGCTTCTTGGGATGCTCACCCCTGGCAGCCCTAGGGACCTTTGCTCACATGAGAAGTATTTAATTTTAAAAAAAATTTGATCACACCATATGGCATGTGAGATCTTAATTCTCCAACCAGGGATTGAACCCATGCCCCCTGCATTGGGAGCACAGATTCTTAACTATTGGATCACTGGGGAAGTCCTGACAAGTATTTGTTTATAGAAGTTCAACAGGGCAGGTGGGCAACATTATTTGTGGAATAAAAAAGTACCAAATGATATGACCCAATATTGCTTACAAAATCAACTGTCAAGCTTATTTTTCTCAGCCTGAGGAATTTCTAATTTTAAAGTTTGGCATCTTGTTATCTGCCTGAGAAGCCTCTGGGCTAATCACGCATTTGGACAGAGCTGAATTATTCAGACTACTTTGTGCTTTTGTGACCCTAGCAGGCTGCCTGGAATAAAGATTTGAAAGTATCCCAGAATATCCCAGTTGATACAAGTAAAATAAACTAAATGAAAAATGCCTATATTTTTATTTTATTTATTTATTTTTGCACTTGGCTTTTTTTTTTTTTTACTTTACAATACTGTATTGGTTTTGCCATACATCAACATGAATCCGCCACGGGTGTACATAAGTTCCCACTCCTGAACCCCCCTCCCACCTCCCTCCCCATACCATCCCTCTGGGTTATTCCAATGCACCAGCCCCAAGCATCCAATATCCTGCATCGAACCTAGACTGGTGATTCATTTCTTATATGATATTATACATGTTTCAGTGCCATTCTCCCAAATCATCCTGCCCTCTCCCTCTCCCACAGAGTCCAAAAGTCTGTTCTGTACATCTGCCTCTCTTTTGCTGTCTCGCATACAGGGTTATCGTTACCATCTTTCTAAATTCCATATATATGTGTTAGTATACTGTATTGGTGTTTTTCTTCCTGGCTTACTTCAACTAGAACACTTTCTAATACCAAACACAAAAATAAACTCAAAATGGATTAAAGATCTAAACGTAAGACCAGAAACTATAAAACTCCTAGAGGAGAACATAGGCAAAACACTCTCCAACATAAATCACAGCAGGATCCTCTATGGCCCACCTCCCAGAATATAGGAAATAAAACCAAAAATAAACAAATGGGACCTAATTAAACTTAAAAGCTTCTGCACAACAAAGGAAACTATAAGAAAAATGCCTATATTTTTAAAATAATTTAAAAACTCTCAGCTAATCAGAAAAAAAAGCCCCATTTCCTTTTACAATCTGAGATTGGCTCACTATAATCATATGAAAATACATAGATAACTATTTGACTAGCTTGATCATTATATAGACAACCTAGGAATTCTCCAGGCCAGAATACTGGAGTGGGTAGCCTTTCCCTTCTCCAGGGGATCGTCCCAGCCCAGGGATCAAACACAGGTCTCCCGCACTATGTGTGGATTTTTCATCAGCTGAGCCACAAGAGAGGCCCAAGATTACTGGACTGGGTAGCCTATCCCTTCTCGGATAGGATCTTCCCAACTCAGGAACTGAAGCAGGGTCTCCTGCATTGCAGGTGGATTCTTTACCAACTGAGCCATCAGGGAAGCCTTTGACGAGCTTGATCATTACATAGACAACCTAGTCAGATAATTTAATCTCTTTTTTGGCCATGCTACTCTGCACATGGGGTCTTAGTTCTCTAACCAGAGGTTGAAACTTAGTCCCTCCATTGGAAATGCAGTCTTAACTGCTGAACCACCAGGGAAGTTCCCAAGTCAGATAATTTAAGTCAAAGCAAAACAGCAGGAGGAGAACAAGATGGCAGAGGAGTAGGTGGACATGGATGCATGTCTCGCCACAGATGATACATCAGGACTGCACCTTCAGAAGTGCACGCAGAGCACCAGCTGAGAGCGGACAGGAGTTCCTGACCAGAGGGAAAGAACACAGAGAACCACGCAAAACTTGGTAGGACAAAGGAACTAGAGGGGAAACAGGAGTGTTATCAGGACTAGACCTGCCCTCAGCAGCTGGGGGAACTGAAGCAGGGGTCTGATCCCCACATCGGGGCAACTGTCTGAGTCAGAGGAGAGACATTTAAGGCTGAGAATGAAACAGCTGATCTGTGGCAGCCTAAACAGAATGAGAAGCAGACAGTCCTTGCCACAGCCATACACACCCCAGGCACGGATGAGGGTCCCCTGGGAGGCGCAGGGGCTGGGAGCTGGAGTTTGGGAAACGTGGAGCAAATGAGTCAGTTCTTCACATCAGGTGGCCAAAGCATTGGAGTTTCAGCTTGAACATCAGTCATTCCAAGGAGACACTCCTCTTTATCTACCTCTAACTTTGCATATCTATTCTTTCTTTTCTTTCTTTGCTTTTCTCTCGACATATCTGTTAGTTTTATTTTCATCGCTTTATTCCCCAGTTGGCACCTTGCTCTAGTTTTGTTTTTCAGTTTGTGCTTTAGTTAGTTTTGTTCTGGTAGATATAACTTTTGGTTTTCTTTGTTCACCATGTTGATCTATTTACGTTATTTATGTTGGGCTGTTTAGATTTTGCTTATGGGTGTGTATGTATATGTGTATATTCACTCACAGTTTTTGCTGTTGCTATAAACCTCTGCATCTAAGTTGGACTTTTACAGCTCTGTGGAGTTTTCATTTCTTTTTTTTTTTTTAACTAATATTCTTTTTTAAATATAAATTTATTTATTTTAATTGGAGGTTAATTACTTTGCAATATTGTATTGGTTTTGCCATACATCAACATGAATCCACCACAGGTATACACAGCTTAAGCAGTAAGTGAGGGAGGAAAAGGAATATTCATTTGGCTTCTTCGTTTTCTTGATTCTTGGTCCATGTGATACATGCTTGTTATTCCCAGGTAGATTTCAGGTGAAGTATTAGCATTTCTTATTAATGAGGTGGTTTCTTTTTTAGTTTTTTATTTTTTAAATTTTAAAATCTTTAATTCTTACATGCGTTCCCAAACATGAACCCCCCTCCCACCTCCCTCCCCATAACATCTCTCTGGGTCATCCCCATGCACCAGCCCCAAGCATGCTGTATCCTGCATCAGACATAGACTGGCGATTCAATTCTTACATGACAGTATACATGTTAGAATGCCATTCTCCCAAATCATCCCACCCTCTCCCTCTCCCTCTGAGTCCAAAAGTCCGTTATACACATCTGTGTCTTTTTTCCTGTCTTGCATACAGGGTCGTCATTGCCATCTTCCTAAATTCCATATATATGTGTTAGTATACTGTATTGGTGTTTTTCTTTCTGGCTTACTTCACTCTGTATAATCGGCTCCAGTTTCATCCATCTCATCAGAACTGATTCAAATGAATTCTTTTTAACGGCTGAGTAATACTCCATTGTGTATATGTACCACAGCTTTCTTATCCAGTCATCTGTGGATGGACATCTAGGTTGTTTCCATGTCCTGGCTATTATAAACAGTGCTGCGATGAACATTGGGGTACATGTGTCTCTTTCAATTCTGGTTTCCTCGGTGTGTATGCCCAGCAGTGGGATTGCTGGGTCATAAGGCAGTTCTATTTCCAGTTTTTTAAGGAATCTCCACACTGTTCTCCATAGTGGCTGTACTAGTTTGCATTCCCACCAACAGTGTAGGAGGGTTCCCTTTTCTCCACACCCTCTCCTCTTTTCTTTCCTTTTTTTTTTTCTGTTTTTCTTTCTTCTTCCATTTTTTTCCTTTTCTTTTTTATAATGTTAATTTTTTAAAAAAACTATTATATTTTTTCTACATTTATTCCTCTGTTTGCCTTCCCTACTGTTCTTTTCCCCATTAACGCAGTTAATCTTTAATGTATATAAATCTTCTTTAGCTACCTCTATTTAACTTTGCACATCTATTCTTTCTTTCTTTTCTTTCTTTGCTTTCCTCTCAACATATTTGTTAGTTTTATTTTCACTGCTTTATTCCCCACTTGGCACCTTGCTTTAGTCTTGTCTTCCCATTTGTGCTTTAGTTAGTTTTGTTCTTAACTGGTAAATATAATTTTGATTTACTTTGCTCACCAGGTCAGTCTACTATACTTTATTTTTGTTGGACTGTTTTGACTTTGCTCATGGGCAGTGGCAACCCACTCCAGTACTCTTGTCTGGAAAATCCCGTGGATGGAGGAGCCTGGTGGGCTGCAGTCCATGGGGTCACTAAGAGTCGAACACGACTAAGCGACTTCACTTTCAATTTTCACTTTCATGCATTGGAGAAGGAAATGGCAATCCACTCCAGTGTTCTTGCCTGGAGAATCCCAGGGACGGGGGTAAGCCTGGTGGGCTGCCGTCTATGGGGTCACACAGAGTCGGATACGACTGAAGTGACTTAACAGCATGGGTATATATGCATATGTATATATTCCATTATTTTAATTATTATTTGCCAGATTTTGTAACTGCCATTTGTCTGAGGTTCATCTTTGGTTTCTTGTCTTTTGACATTTGTTTTAATCTCACTTAAAGCCATAACAAACCACTTGTGAAATCTTCATTCCTGACCAGAAATTGAGCCCTGAACTTTGGAGTGGGAGCACTGACTCCAAGACCCTAGACTACCAAAGAACTAACCCTAGGGAGTATCAAGTAGTGAGAACTCACACAAAGGAAACCACCTGAATACAAGACCCAGCATCACCCGACCACCAGCACCAGTACCTTGTGCAGGACACTTCATCTAAACAACAAAGAAAACAAAAATACAAACCAAATCATCAGCAGACTGGATTACTACCTCACTCAGCCTTGCCCATCAGAGGAAAAACAAACAAACAAAAACTCAGTACAAATCTCACCCTATATGAAGTTTACACAAACCACTGCACCAACCTTAGGCCAGAAACCAAAAGGAAGAAAGAATTCAACCTTGAAGCCTCAAACACAATAAGTTAGAAAAAGAAATCATGAAAAGGCAGAGAAATACTACCAAATGAAGGAACAACCTAGAAACACAGAAGTCCAAATAAATGAAGAGGAGATAGACACACTACCTGAAAAAGAATTCAGAATAATGATAATAAAGATGATCAAAAACCTTGAAAACAAAAAGGAGATAATGCAAGAATCAATTAACAAAGACGTAGAAGAACTAAAAAATAAACATATAGAGACAAACAACACAACTACTGACATTAAAAATACTCTAGAAGGAATCAATAGCAGAATATCTGAAGCAGAAGAACAAATCAGTGAGCTGGAAAATAAAATGGTGGAAATAGCTTCTGAAGAGCAGAATAAAGTAAAAAGAATGAAAAGAACTGAGGGTAGTCTCAGAGACCTCTGGGACAATATCAAAAACACCAACATTCGAATTATAGGGGTCCCAGGAGAAGAAGAGAAAAAGAAAGGGCATGGGAAAATTTTTGAAGAGATTATAGTTGAAAATTTCCTCAACATGGAAAAGGAAATAGTCAATCAAGTCCAAGAAGCACAAAGACTCCCATACAGGATAAACCCAAGGTGGAACACGCCGAGACACATACTAATCAACCTAACAGAAACTAAACACAAAGAAAGAATATTAAAAGCAGCAAGGGAGAAGCAACAAGTAACATAAAAGGGAAACCCCATATGCTTAAATAGCTGATCTTTCAGCAGAAACTCTGCAGGCCAGAAGGGAATGGCGGGATATATTTAAAGCACTGAAAGGGAAAAATCTACAATCAAGGTTACAGTACCCAACAAGGATCTCATTCAAAACTGATGGACAAATAAAAAGCTTTTCAGACAAGCAAAAGTTAAGAGAATTCAGTACCACCAAACAAGCTTTACAACAAATGTTAAATGGACTTATACAGTCAAGAAATACAAGAGAAGAAAAAAGATCTACGAAATCAACCCCAAACAATTAAGAAAATGGCAATGAAAAAGTGAAGTCACACAGTTGTGTCCAACTCTTCGTGACCCCATGGACTGTAGCCTACCAGGCTTCTCCGTCCATGGGATTTTCCAGGCAAGAATACTGGAGTGGGTTACCATTTCCTTCTCCAGGGAATCTTCCTGACCCAGGGATCGAACCCAGGTCTCTCACATTGAAGGCAGACACTTTAACCTCTGAGCCACCAGGGAAGCCCAAGAAAATGGCAATAGGAACATACATATCAATAGGAACATATATATCAATAATATTTTAAATGTAAATAGATTAAATGCTCCAACCAAAAGACATATGCTGGCTGAATGGATACAAAAACAAGACCCATATATATGCTGTCTACAAGAAACCCACTTCAAATCTAAAGACACATATAGACTGAAAGTGAGAGCATGGAAAAATATATTCCATGCAAATGGGAAGCAAAAGAAAGCGGAAGTAGCAATCTTCATATCAGACAAAATAGACCCTGAAATGAAGAAAATTACAAGAGATAAGGAAGGTCACTGCAAAATAATCAAGAAATCAATCCAAGAGGAAGACGTAACAATTGTAAATATCTATGCAAGGATGGCAGTCGTGGGTGTTCATTGGAAGGACTGATGCTAAAGCTGAAACTCCAATACTCTGGCCACCTCATGTGAAGAGTTGACTCACTGGAAAAGGCCCTGATGCTGGGAGGGATTGGGGGCAGGAGAAGAAGGGGACGAGAGGATGAGATGTCTGGATGGCATCACGGACTCGATGGACATGAGTTTGAGTGAACTCCGGGAGTTGGTGATGGACAGGGAGGTCTGGCGTGCTGCGATTCATGGGGTTGCAAAGAGTTGGACATGACTGAGTGACTGAACTGAGCTGAATGCATTCAACATAGGAGCACCTCAGTACATAAGACACACACTAACAGACTTAAAAGGAGAAATAGACAGTAACACAATAATAGCAGGAGACTTCAACGCCCCACTCACACCAGTGGACAGATCATCAAAACAGAAAATTAATAAGGAAACACAAGGCTTAAACGATGCAACTTAGATGAGATGCATCTTGTTATCTTCAGGACATTCCTTCCAAAGAAGAATACACCTTCTTCTCAAGTGCCCACGGAACATCTCTAGGATAGACCACATCTTGAGTCACAAATCAAACCTCAGTAAACTTTAGAAAATTGAAATTGTATCAGGCATCTTCTCTGACCACAGCGCTAAGAGACTAGATATTAATTATAAGAAAAAACTATAGTGAACAGAAACACATGGAGATTAAACAACATGTTTCTAAATAACCAACAGGTTACTGAAGAAATCAAAAGGGAAAGAAAAAAAATTTCTAGAAACAAATGACAATGAAAACATGACAACTCAAAGCCCATGGGATGCAGCGAAAGCAGTCCAAAGAGGGAAGCTTATAGCAGTACACTCCTACCTACAGAAACAAGAAAAACATCACACAGACAGCCGAATTTCACACCTAAAACAACTGGAAAAAGAACAAAAAACCCCCCCAAAATTAGTAGAAGGAAAGAAATCATAAAGATCTGAGCAGAAATAAATGAAAAAGAAATGAAAGAAACAATAACAATGATGAATAAAACTAAAAGCAGGTTCTTTGAGAAGATAAACAAAATCGACAAACCTTTAGCTAGACTCATCAAGAACAAAAGAGAGAAGAATCAAATCAACAAAATTAGAAATGGAAAAGGAGAGGTTACAACAGACAGTGTAGAAATACAAAGGGTTATAGGAGACTATTGTGAACAACTATATGGCAATAGAATGGATAACCTGGAAGAAATGGCCAGATTCTTAGAAAAGTTCCATCTTCCAAGACTGAACCAGAAAGAAATAGAAATCATGAACAAGCCAATTACAAGCACTGAAATGGAAGCTGTGACCAAAAATTTCCCAAAAAAACAAAAGCTCCGGACCAGATGGCTTCACAGGAGAATTCTATCAAACATTTAGAGAGGAGCTAATGCCTATCCTTCTAAAACTCAAAAAATTACAGAGGAAGAAACACTTCCAAACTCATCCTATGAGGCCACCATCACCCTGATATCAAAACCAGACAATGACAACACAAAAAAAGAAAACTACAGGCCAATATCACTGATGAACATGGATGCAAAAATTCTGAACAAAATTTTAGTAAACAGAATTCAACAACACATCAAAAACCTCACACACCATGAGCAAGTTGGGTTTACTCCAGGAATGCAAAGATTCTTCAATATACACAAATCAATCAATGTGATACAACATATTAACAAATTGAAAGATAGAAACCATATGATCATCTCAGTAGATGCAGAAAAAGCCTTTGACAAAATTCAGCATACATTTATGATTAAAACTCTTCAGAAAGTGGGCATAGAAGGAAGCTACCTCAACATAGTAAAGGCCATATATTATAAGCCTAGAGCAAACATTATTCTCAATGGTAAAAAACTGAAAGCATTCCCCCTAAGATCAGGAACAAGACAAGGGTGTCCACTTTCACCACGATTATTCAACATAGCTCTGGAATCCTAGGTACAGCAATCAGAGCAGAAAAAGAAATAAAAAGAATCCAGATCAGAAAAGAAGTAAAGCTTTCACTGTTTGCAGATGACATGATACTGTACATAAAAAACCCTAAAGTTAGTATCAGAAAATTACTAGAGCTAATCAGTGGATTTAACAAAGTTGCAGGATACAAAACCAATACACAGAAATCACCTGCATTTCTATATACTAACCATGAAAAATCAGAAAGAGAAATTAAGGAATCAATCTCACTCACCATTGCAACAAAAAGAATTAGATATCTAGGAATAAACTTATCTAAGGAAAATTATAAGACACTAATGAAAGAAATAAAAGATGACATAAACAGATGGAGAAATATTCCATGTTCCTGGGTAGGAAGAATTAATATTGTGAAATGACTATACTACCAAATGCAATCCACAGATTCAATGTGATCCCTATCAAATTACCAATGGCAGTTTTCAGAGAACTAGAAGAAAAAATTTCGCAATACATATGAAAATGCAAAAGATCCCAAATAGCCAAAGCAGTCTTAAGAAAGAAGAATGGAGCTGGAGGAATCAACCTTCTTGATTTCAGTTTATACTACAAAACTACAGTCATCAAGACAGTATGGTACTGGCACAAAAACAGGAATATAGACCAATGGAACAAGATAGAAAGCCCAGAAATAAACCCATGCACCTACAGGTACTTTATTTTTTACAAAGGAGGCAAGAATATACAATGGGGCAAAGAAAGCCTCTTCAATAAATGGTGCTGGGAAAACTGGAGAGCTATATGTAAAAGAATGAAATTAAAACACTTTCCAACACCATGCACAAGGATAAACTCAAAATGGATTAAAGACCTAAGTGTAAGACCAGAAACCAGTCGATGACCTAAACCAAAGCAAGATCCTCTATGGCCCACCTCCTAGAGTAATGGAAATAAAACCAAAAGGAAACAAGTGGGACCTGACTAAACTTAAAAGCTTTTGCACAGCAAAGGAAACTATAAGCAAGGTGAAAAGACAGCCCTCGGACTGGGAGAAAACGAAAGCAAATGAAACAACTGACAAAGGATTAACTTCCAAAATATACAAGCAGCTCATACAACTCAATGCCAGGAAAACAACCAACCAATCAAAAAGTGGGAAAAATACCTAAACAGACATTTCTCCAAAGAAGACATACAGATGGCTAACAAACACATGAAAAGATGCTCAACATCATGAATTCTTAGAGAAGTGCAAATCAAAACTACAATGAGATATCACCTCACACTGGTCAGAATGGCCATCATCAACAAGTCTACAAACAATAAATGCTGGAAAGGATGTGGAGAAAAGGGAATGCTCTTGCATTGTTGGTGGGAATGTAAATTCATACAGCCAATATGGAAGAAGGTATGAAGATTCCTTAAAAAACTAGAAATATGACTGCCATATGACCCAGCAATCCCACTCCTAGGAGTATACCCTGAGGAAACCAAAATTGAAAAAGACACATGTATCCCATTGTTCACTGCAGCACTATTTGCAATAGCTAGAACATGGAAGCAACTTAGATGTCCATTGACAGATGAATGGATAAAGAAGTTGTGGTATATATACACAATGGAATATTACTCAGTCATAAAAAGGAAAGCATTTGAGTCAGTTCTGATGAGGTGGATGAACCTAGAACCTATTATACAGAGTGAAGTGAGTCAGAAAGAGAAAGATAAATATTGTATTCTAATGCACATATATGGAATCTAGAAAAATGGCACTGAAGAATTTATTTATAGGACAGCAATGGAGAAATAGTCATAGAGAATAGACTTATGGACATGGGGACAGGGGAGGAGAGGGTGAGAGGTATGAAAAAAGCAACATGGAAACTTACATTACCATATGTAAACTAGATAGCCAATGGGAATTTGCTGTATGGCTCAGGAAACTCAAACAGGGGCTCTGCATCAATCTAGAGGGGTGGGATGGGGAGAGAGATGGGAGGGAGTTTCAAAAGGGAGAGAATATATGTATACCTATGGTTGATTCATGTTGAGGTTTGACAGAAAACAGCAAAATTCTGTAAAGCAATTATCCTTCAGTAAAAAAATAAACTAAACAAACAAAAAAATTACAACAGCACATTTTAGATTATCTTTTCTGGGAAGCAACCAGGCTTGGATAGACCCTGGATGTACGGCATAGTCAATTCTCTCCATATATAATTTCCTAGAGGTTTTGCTTATCCAGAAAGGCCCATATGTGCCAGAAAGGCACTGCAGTGACAGGACTGTTTCTTCCCTGTACACTGATCCATAAGCAGAGTGGAGAGACTTAGGAGAAAAAACCAGATCACGCCTTTCCTGGTCCCAAAGCAACGGCAAGACAGTGCCAAGACATAATGAGACACGAGGGATTGTTGGCGTAAGATTTAATTCAGCCAGGTTAGCTGGCTGGTAAAGATGGGCAAATACATCACTCCAAATTTTATTCAAAACAAATCAAGAATTGCCATTCAATACTGATTTAATTCATTCTTCACTGAACCCACAAGCATTAAGAGAATTACTTGAGTCATGATCCCTGCTCTCATCCTGTCTGCTGGAGGGAGACAAACAATTTCCACACCTCGGGATAAGTGCTAAGGTAACAGGATATTATAGAAATCAGGTGCCTCCAACCCCTCTGTGAGTTTCATGCCTGCCTTCCGCAGGGAAACTTGATTTGGCTGGAGGAAAGAGCATTTAATTCCTGTCACGCTAACGAGCGGCAGATGGGATGGATGGTCGGTCCCCCTCGCTAAGAACGCCTTAGGTGCACTGGAAATGAAAAACAAGTGGTAAGCTTCCATCTGTCAAATGTTTGCCAGAGCTGGGGTTTTTTTGTTTTGTTTTTTTGTTGCAGGAATATACACAGAGAGGGAGCAGGTGGGGAAGGTACAATACCTCATATACCAGCCTCCAGAGATTCCATTTCCCATTACTGTAAATACTATTCACACAGGTGCAAAAAGCTCAGGTTTAGCTCCTAAGTCCTAGCGTTAACGAGTGCTGAGAGTGAGGATCTCAGACTCAGGAACTGCAGGAAAGTGGCGAAACCAACACTGAGGCCTGGCTCTCAAGCTCCAGGGAACACAGAGGTGGGAGCAGCTAAGTGTGCTTCTGGGTCCAGGTCCGTGTGCACCTGTCAGTCACCCTCCTTGCTCACCTGCGCTGAGTGGAGAGGGGAACGTGAAGATCACGGGAGGGTTTTAGAGGGTGAGTAGCTCTGTCTTGCAGTGAAAGAGAGATGATCCGCTTTGTCAGTTACCTCTTACTCTATTCTTTGGGTTCTTATTTTTTAAAGATATAATTGGCTTATAACATTGTATTCATTTTAGGGGCACATCATAATGATTTGATATATGAATGTATTGTGAAATGAGGTTTCATACTAAACAAGAGGTTTAATAACTAAACAAGAGGTTTAGTTTATACCCATCACCAGACATGTAAGTCACATTATATTTCATGTAAGAGAACTTTTAAGATCTACTCTCTTAAGAATTTTTGTTTATAAAATACAGGATGTGGTATTGTTGGCTATTTTCACCATACTATACGTTACATCCCTGGGACTCATTTTTCTTATAATTAGAAACTTATCCTTTTTGACCACCCTCATCCATTTCACCTACCCTCCCCCTACCCCTTCACCTCTAGCAACCACAAATCTGCATCTGTGAGTTTATATTGTTGTTGTTTTGTTTCATTTAGATTCCACACATAAGTGAGATTATACAGTATTTGCCTTTATTAGCCTGATTTATTTCACTTAGTATAATACTATCAGGGTCCAATTCCATATTGTCACAAATGGCAAGATCTCCTTTTTCATGGTGAAATATATATATATATATATCATATCTTTATCCATTTATCCATAGATGACAATTAGATTGTTTCCATATCTTGGCTTCAGTGAACATGGTCGGGGAGAGGGGTGTGGTGCAGGCAGCTTCTGGAGGTGATGATATTTTCTTCAGGTTCTTTTTTAGAACACGACTTCTTTCCAACTCTTTTAGAATTATACTACAGTTATGTAATATTTCAACATTGGGGGAAAGAGGAGTGAAGGGTACATGGGAAGTTACATTTCTTTGCAACTTCCTCTGAATCTATAATTATTTCAAAACAAAATTTTTTTTTAAAGTCTGCTGTTGCATTAGGCATAAAGTAAAATAATAATAATAAAAAGAATAGACTCTCTTCGTTCAAAAAGGTAAATCCTGTATGCATATTTGTCAGGGATGTGTTTTACCTTAGATAATATTTTTTATGTAATTACCATATAATATCACTTCCTCATCATACAGTTGTCCATTTACTTACTAAATTCCTGCATCCACTGAGTATGAATTGAGCATCTGTTGTATGTCAGGGCATTGCTGTAGGTGCTGGGCATAAAATGCAGAGTGAAAATAAGATCTGTCCTCATGATTCTTATGGTTTAATAGGGAAGACAACCATTTAACAAATCTCAAAAGAAATGCATAGTTGTCATTATCACAAATATTCTGAAGGTGAAGCACACAGCAGAATAACAGAAGCTTCTTCTAGAATTCTCACAAGAACTAAACGAAACCATATGTGAAATACTGTTAATCCCATTAACCTCTTGACAAATGTTACTGGTCATTAATATTTGGTGCAGATATGGAACTCAGTTTTCTTTTAAATTTAGTCCTTTTCAAAGTACCTCAATCACTATCTTAGTCCTCTCAGTCCTCTCTGGCTAGACACCCTTTCCCTGCTCCCCCAGAAATTGTAGATGCTGCCTGCCCACCCACTGGGCACATACACACAGCTGCCCCAAAACACTGCACAGAAGCATAGCTTAGCACAGGCCTCTGGAAAGCTGGCCTTGGACTCTCGGAGCAGCTGGCTTCCCTGACAGATTACTTCAGGGCAGTCAGAAGCCAGCTTCTTTGGAGGACCTGCGAGCACGACACTGGGAGGATCCAAGTGCTTTTGAGAAATTGCCAAGTTCAGTTTTCAAAGAGCGGTACATCTGCTGACCCTGTTATCCACTCCCATAGGAGACATTCGGCCTACTTTCCCCGCCATGGAAATCCCCTGGGACCTTCAGTGTGGCCAGAGCCACTCACATCTCAAGCATGGGAATGATTTTCAACACCTGAGCTGAGAGGCACGGGTGAATTTATGGGTGCTCATGCAGGGACCCAGAGTTCGAGGAATGAGGGGACAAGAAAAGTCAGTGGGGAAAGACACATTTCCAAGAAGACTCTGGCAGCCACACCATCATCGGACAAGAGTCACGGGGTTGAAGCATTTGAACAAAATATCTCTGAGATACAATCACTCACCTTGTGAGCTGCTTCGTGTTGGGGCTGGGGAAGCTGAAGATGAATCTGGAACCCATGCTATAAGTGGTGATGAGAGAACAGGAAAGAAACAAGAGATGGGGTGGGGGGCGACGAGTGTGGTCCTGCTGAACTCGAAGGGCTGGACACCACCTGTAGAGGTTTTCAGAAGACACCTGGCATTTCATGCCTTTAACCTCAGCAACGGACTGAGATGAGCGGCTGTCCAAGCTCCAGAGGCAGCTGAAATGGTGGATGCCATCCAGCTCACTCAAGGAGAGCCAGGGGCCAGGTGGTGCCAGTAAAAGCCAACTGGGGCTGCTCTCGCGAGACCACCTTATGTGTTACTTTGAACCGTTGCCACATGTGTGCTCCCGGCCCCTCTGTGCAGATCCTGCGCTCCTGTGGCTTCCACAGGATTCAGTCTTCCACTGTGATTGTTGAAGGAACTCAAAAGCAGGTGGGCAGACACACAAGCCCCATGACTGACTTAGGACAAGGTACTGAACCCACTTGGCCTCGACCCCTCATCTGGAACTAGGGCTAATGGGAGTTTCTGCCTGAGGGTGTTGTTGGAATATTCAAGCTTTTGACACAGTATCTGTTAGTGCCCAACAAATGCCAATTCTTATTAATAGTTGGAAAAGAGCAATAGCAAGAGACTACGCACAATATTACATCAAAGTAGCAGTTTGAATCTGATTGTTGACAATAAAATTCATGATCCCCTTGAACTTAAAGCACATGTTGGATGTTTGTGGATATCCACATGCATATACGTACATAAGTGTTTGAGCCCCCGCACTGGCAACATGCCTGCATACACATCCGCCTTCTTCAGGAAACATCGCTGTGCCCACTTTTCTTCAGAGCACTTGTTGCGATCACTAGCACAGCATTTCTTCCTTGTGACTTTCCATCAGTTTGCAAGCATGAGGGCGTGGACTTAGGACATGGACATGGGCACGAACAACCCCATCACCCGGCATTGACAATGGTACATGGAGGAGCTCAGTGACGATTCAGCGGCTGAACGGATGGAGAGGCTGAGCAGAGGGCGGCATCCCCAACATCAGCCGCAGAAGAAGCCTTCCCTGCTGCTGCCAAGTCGCTCCAGTCGCGTCCGACTCCGTGCGACCCCATAGACGGCAGCCCACCAGGCTCCCCCGTGCCTGGGATTCTCCAGGCAAGAACACTGGAGTGGGTTGCCGTTTCCTTCTCCAATGCATGAAAGAGAAAAGTGAAAATGAAGTCGCTCAGCCGTGTCTGACTCTTCGTGACCCCATGGACTGCAGCCTACCAGGCTCCTCCATCCATGGGATTTTCCAGGCAAGAGTACTGGAGTGGGGTGCCATTGCCTTCTCCAAGAAGCCTTCCCTAGACAAGTACTATTCCAGTATCAAATAATGTGAGAAAATAGACTGGTTTACTTACCCAATTCTCTAATAGACTTCCAAATTGAGTTTTGTTTTTTAAAGCCTTGAAAACAAAATGAGTCATGAATGAATCAAAGTGCATTTCTGGATCATGAATATGTGCTATAACATCTCAAAAATCAAATTTCTCCCCAGCCTTGCTCCTTTCCAATCACACATGTGCACGAGCTCCTTGTAGAAGGTATTAAATTCAACCAACAAGCAGGAATTGACTAAGCGTATGACATCACACTAGCACTGCATGAAAATGGCAAGATTTATGCCCCAGAGGAACTAGAACGCTCTAAAGCTACATATTTTGAAAATTAGCTTTTTGCAATTTCTAACACTTACTGAATTCTTCCTACCTTTCAAACACTGTTCAAGGCCGATCTCTTTTTACCTTTATGGTGACTCTTTGAATCAGGCATAAATTATTACCATGCTATATTGAAGAAGTTGAGGCACAGAGAGATAAAGTTACCTAACCAAGATCACACAGCTGTTTAGGGAGTCAGCCCTTGGGAGCTAAGCTATTAACCACCACACTTTATTTTCTCTCAGCAGAGCAGTTGAAGGTGACAGTGGGGTATGTGTTCAGAAATTGAGTGTACAGAGCTTGCTTTATCTTTCCTTAGTTTCCTTTTGGACAAGGTACCCAAGAAACAATCCCCTGTTGTAAGAAAAACAACTCACTGTATTGTTTCAGAAAACTTGAATGCACCATCAGTCCAGGAACACTGTTTTTTCATCGTTTCTGATTATATCAATAGTTATTAGATGCGAGCTGATCCCTTACAATGTATATGGGTTTTATTCTCCGGCATACTGGGTGATCAACAGAAGGGTTCTGCTCCTAAGAAGGTAAAAATAAAATTGAATTAAGACAATAGCAAGTTCTGAACCCGCCTTTACTGTGGTGGTTTTAAAACATGTCTACAAATTCTTGTATGTTCCTCACATTGAGAGGCGGCATCATGTCTTGCCCCTTGAATCTGGGTTGGCCTTAGTGACTGTCTTATAACCAGCAGGATGCAGAGGAAGTGACACTGTAAGACCTCTGAGGCTAGGTCATAAAAGGCCTCACCGTGGGCTCCTGATTCTTGTGGATCCCCCACTCTCCCGACACTCGTTCTGGGATATTCCCCCCTGGGACCCAGATTCCGTACTGTGAAAACCTCAAGCCACACTGAAAGGCTACCTGCAGGTTGTCAGTTCCTGCAAAGCCTCCTCCTTGATCATTTGAGTCCAGGCACTGAACATTTGAGTGATGTACTCTCCGATGAGTCTAGTCCGGGGCCATGAGGTCATGGCCGGACTTAGTGTCCTTCAAGATGTTAGTAGCAGAGGTAATCCATTTCTGCTGTGCCCTGCCTGAATTTAATACAATGGCCATTTTAAGTCCCTGAGGTTTCGGAGGGTTGTTACAAAGCTCTATAGTACCTAGAACACCTCCCTTCACCCAAAAGGAGATCTTTGCTCCTAAATGTTTCTATTACTGTCTACTCATACATCTACACTTATAACCTCTGTTGCCTGGGACGCAAACATCTTCACTAAATGTTTATTGGATGAATGAGCTATATATAGTGCTTACGTTTTATTCTAGTTATTTTTTTACTTGTATTTATTTATTATCATTATTATTATTATTTGGCTGCACCAAACATCATGCAGGATCTTTGTTCCCTGACCAGGGATGGAACATGTGCTCCCCGCATTCGGAGCACAAGTCTTAACCACTGGACTGCCAAGGAAGTCCCACATTTTGTTCTGATTATTTTTTTAATGTTCCATCTTCTCTGCTAGACTATGAAAATTCAGACAGGGGTCATCTCTAAGGGCGCATAGTAGGTTCTTAACAAAATTCTGTGAGATTGAATTTGCAATGGTTGACTTGGAGAATATACAGGGATGGATTTGGCTGACTCCTATAACATTGTCTGCAAAGACCTATGCTTTTAGAGAAAAGCAATGTAGGGAAAAATCAAATGAGGGCAAAGGAATGTCATTTATAATCCAATCATGTACACAGCCTGGACTTGTACAGGGCCTAACCAACATTGTCTATCTGGCCTCAGGTATCCGGAGATGTCTGGCTCTGAAGAGGAATGAAGCAGCTGTTTGGTGGCCTGGGCTCACTTTCGAACACTCCTTCCACATTCATGTCAATGAGCGCTCCCAATTAACACCTCGTAAATGCTGGGTGCACTCCTGAAACCGCCTAGGCCTGATTCTGCCCCTAAGGAGCTAGAAGTTCTGGGACAGACTTTTCAGGCCTTGGCTCCAACCATATTCTAAGGTAGCTGGAGCCAGAGGCCAACCTGCCAGCTTTTAAGATAATCAGACTCTTGCAGACGAGGAAACTCAGAAAAACAGAGCAAGCAGAACACTAGACTGGATGCCTGTGAAGAGAAAGCCCATATGCATTTTAGAGACAAGAGTCCATGGTCACCTTTCAGAGCCCCATCCCACCACTCCCCACAAGTCCCCCAGCCCTGCAGAATTTACAAGAGGGCCCTTTCAAATGGCAGGCCAGGTCTCTGAACACTTCTACTGTCAAGAAAGAACAAATCTTCATCCCAGGTCGAGAGGGAACCGAGCCAATGCTCCTTTACATCTAGAAGTGCCCTTGAAAATACGAGCTTATTAACCTCCGAATAGATGAAGGAAAGAATAAAGGGTTCCTAGGGCAAAACTCAGCCAAGAACGGCTCCAAGGGTAGGTTTTATTAGTGATATAACCTCTTCCTTCAGGAATTTTATGGGGACCTGTCAGGTAGCAGAGACCTTGGCGGCAGAAACCACCCGGCTGCTTGGAATCTGAAGGCCTCGGTTTGAAAGCATATTCTCTGCAGGGTCTTGATGTATTTGTAAGAAGACAGGCAGGAATTACTTATTCCTCCCAGTGTATGACTTCTCGTTTTTCTTCCAGCAGAAGTGGGGAGTGAATTGCTCTGGGATTTGCCAGCTTCCTGAGCGTTCAAGAGGGTGGCAGTTAGAATGACAGTAATGGCTCAGGCCTCCCCAGAGGGTGGTCCCTTCATTACTGGGAACAGGCTAGGCTCTGGCTTCATCATTCACAGCCTGCCATGCCGTCCACCACTCCACCTCCCACACTGTCCATCCTAGTTCCCCCTGAAAGCTGGCCTGTCTCTCTCCAGGACAGGCTGTCAGCCTCACAGGCCACCCCTCCAAAGGGGACATGGGCGGGAGCAAACCCTGCAGAGTCCCTCCCTGCTCCATCCCTACCGGCACACATGCACACATACATGTACACACATGTGCACATGTGAACATTTGAGAGGACTTACACTTAAGTGAACATTGTAAGCAATGCGAGAAATGGATGATGAGTCTTAAGGAGAAAGGTGAGGAGTCGGGAGAGCTGGGCCTGCCCATTTAAATTTGGGGACGGGTAAGGAGCCAAGGTTCCTGGTGAATTAGATATACCAGAACTGCAGAGCAAAGGAGGGGACTGAGTTTCACAATCTACTCATTTACATCTTCGCACATCTTCCTAACAGACCATCAGAGAGTGACCAGCCAGTACTATATGCAGTGATATAGAAGAATCGCATAAATGGAATCTCAAGCTAAAGACAGAAAACGCAAATGGGAAATGAATATTCCTTTTGAGTGTAAAAAAATCTAAAAAGGGTTGGGGTGGGGAAGTCATGACAGTGAGGGACCAGTGACTGGAAGGAGACAAGCAGGAACTTCTGGAGGCTGGTCGTGGCCTCTTTCTCGTTCTGGGTGTTGCTTATGAAAATTCAACACTTATCTGCATGAAACAACCACAAAAAGCTGATCTTGTCCCTCCCCTGCTTCAAGGGATTTCTTGGCTGGCCACCGGAATAAGGACAGATTTCAAATATCCAGTTCTCTCCACTGACACTTCTCCATGAAGCCTTCCTTGATTTCCACTTTTGGTAATAACTCAGTTATAACAGGGACTTCATCACATGGCTACATGTCTGATCTTTGGGTGTGTTTCTCCAGTTAGATCGTAAGTGTCTCTAGGGCAACAAATGGTCTTATTTATCTTCTGGGTTTGGGTGCCCAGAACAGTACCTGGCATGCAGCAGACCCTTTATAGACAATGCCTGACAAACCCATGGATGAACACAGGAGTGAAAACTTTCATTATCCCTTAGAGCCTCGGTCCTCTTGGTGCCAGCAGCTTGGGGCCCAAGGTGAGAGGTGCAGGGGTTAGGATTTAGCTTCCTATGATCATGGATCCCTCTCTTTGACTTGTCACTCACCCCAATCCAGTGTCTGGCCCCACCACCCCACTGAAGGATCTCTAGCTTCAGTCAACTGTGACCTCATAAATGACAAATCCAATTGGGACTTTTTTTCAGGCTTCACAGCGGGGGCTCACTCTGAGGCATCTGAGGTTGAGCATGTCCTCTTTCAGAACACCTTTCTCTCCTCCCCGAGAGTCTCTCCCGGCCTCTCCATCTTCACTCCCAAGCCTTCAAGCCTAAGGCCTCTCCCACCCTGACAGTCACACACCCACCTCCACTCACCCCTGTCTCTCAGCTCTGGGACACTGAGGTCCCACCTTCTATGGGAGAGCACTTCCTGGGTGCCCCACAGACATCCAAGATCCAATACCTGACACTGAATTTAGTGTTTTTCTCTTCTAAACCTGTTCTTCCTCTTTTGTCAAGACCCTGATTGGAGAGAATGGTGTCACCTTCCACCTCTACCGAGCTGTAAACCCTCACCTTTCCTGGCAAATCAGCTCTACGTCCTACATGGTTCCTGCTACACATCTCACTACCTGTTGACTCTTCTTCACCCTCACGATTATGACTTTAGCTCTGGTCCCTGCCCAGAATTTTGCAATAAACATGTTATCTATCTCCACTTCTAGCCTTCATCCTGGGACAGCGGGATCATCCCGAAATGCAAATCGGATCACATCACTTCTCTGCTTCAAATCCTTGCAGGGCCTGCCCTTACCTACAGATTCATTCCAAAGTCCTTAGCATGGCCTGCAAAGGCTACCTGTGATCTGGCCTGGTCTGTGATTTCCCCTCTAGCTTTTTCTAGCTCCACACTGCACTTTCTCCTCAGCATCTGAGATCGTACTCCTCCTAACAACCCAGAATGCCTGAGGCTGCCTCTGCCCCTTTGTTCTTGTGCTGAGTACTCCACATCTGGCTGGAACGCCACGCTACTGACTCTTGACCTGAGTGTCTCCCAGCTGAGCCCCTACCTCCCCACCTGCCAGGTTCCACAGCTTCCTCAAGCCTCCACTGCCTTGGCAGACCTGCCGCATGTTCCCCTGCACTGAGTCTCAGTGCATCGACCTTCCCTATCTGAACCTTGGGGCCACGGTGAAGTTTTATTTGTGTTGCAGTGACCAGCACAAGGGTCTGACACAGGCCCTTAGTAAAATACCCGGGGAATGTCCTCACTGAATGAATTACTTACAACTTTGTCTCTGGAGTTCACATGGAGGCCGAGAGAAACAGTCCAGAAAAGCATATCCAAAGTCTAAATACATGGTAAAACCTTATGCAACATGAAGACCTCTATAGTGAAGAACCACAGTGTTTGCCTGCCTCTCGGCAACAGCCCCTCAGCTCTCCTTGGGGAATCCACTTCCCTTCACTGCATACAGTACTGAGGGGCTCTCAGAGGTGGGTCAACCAGACTCCTGGCAATGTGAAACGTGAATGGATCTTCAGTTCAGTTCACTTCAGTCACTCAGCCGTGTCCGACTCTTTGCAACCCCATGAATCACAGCACATCAGGCCTCCCTGTCCATCACCAACTCCCGGAGTTTACCCAGACTCATGTCCATCCAGTCGGTGATGCCATCCAGACATCTCATGCTCTGTTGTCCCCTTCTTCTCCTGCCCCCAATCCCTCCCAGCATCAGGGTCTTTTCCAATGAGTCAACTCTTTGCATGAAGTAGCCAAAGTATTGGAGTTTCCATTTCAGCATCAGTCCTTCCAATGAACACCTGGGACTGATCTCCTTTAGGATGGACTGGTTGGATCTCCTTGCAGGCCAAGGGACTCACAAGAGTCTTCTCCAACACCACAGTTCAAAAGCATCAGTTCTCCAGCACTCAGCTTTCTTCACAGTCCAACTCTCACATCCATACATGACCACAGGAAAAACCATAGCCTTGACTAGATGGACCTTTGTTGGCAAAGTAATGTCTCTGCTTTTTAATATGCTATCTAGGTTGGTCATAACTTTCCTTCCAAGGAGTAAGCATCTTTTAATCCTTAGTACAGCTTTTAAGATGAGTTGTTTTGATATGTAATCATTAGCTCTGGGCTTAAAGAAAATAACATCCTATGTGACTAAGACTAAAGAATGTAGGGGGAAAAAAAAAGAATGTTTGTTCTTTTCTCCACCTTAAGAGCCCCAGACCCCTTTCTCCTTCTTGAGGGCCCTGGACCCCTTCTTCCTTGAGGGCCCAGGACTCCTTATCAACCTGCCTAAGAATTAGCTCTCTGATGGGTTCCCGTCCTTTTGAAGACATGGCTGGTCAGATTCTCCTCCCGCTTTGTGGGCACCCCCATCCCTCTGACAAAGTGCATTGCTCCCTTCATGGCACCAAAGACAGATTTCTCCTGCTTGTGCTTAAAGAGCCTTTTTAGATTTAACAAAGCATGAGCTTGTTTTCTATTCCTGGCCCCACTTCAGCAGCTGCTTTCCTAGAAGTCCTCACTCAGGTGATTTACCTGTTGGCTGCCTTCTTCTGGAGCACCTGCTTCTCAACTCTTCTTGCCGCCCCTGCTTCCAAGACTGACCTGGCTGTGATATGAACAGAAGAATTGTTTGAAAAGCAGAGGCTCTGATCCTTAAAGATGAGGACAGTCTTTACTGTTTCCTCCAGGCAGAGGGGCTGCCTGGTTGGGCCAGAGTGAGTGGGAAGGAAAGACTGGTGTAGGGGTTGAAGCAGGAAACGGGTGGAGAGAGCTGAGAGTGGGAGAGTCACAAAAGTGGACAAAGTGGCCAGAGGAGGAAAGTGTTTACACTGCCATCCAGGGCCAAGACTGAGCATGACAGATTTTGCTTCAGGACATCCTGATCAGCTGCTTTTATTTTCCCAAGTGGGAAGATTGACCGATGGTTATTGGTCCAAATGGAAAAAGAGCATCCTAGCTTCTAATACTGGTTTTCCAAAATCTCATCTGCAGAGCAGTTGTGTGGAACTCACAGTGCATTTTCTCATTGTTCAGTTCAGTTCAATTGCTCAGTCACGTCCAACTCTTTGCGATCCCATGGACTTCAGCATGCCAGGCTTCCCTGTCCATCACCAGCTCCTGGAGTTGACTCAAACTCATCTCCATTGACTTGGTGATGCCATCTAACCATCTCATCCTCTGTCATCCCTTTCTCCTCCTGCCTTTAATCTTTCCCAACATCAGGGTCTTTTCAAATGGGTCAACTCTTCACATCAGGTGGCCAAAGTATTGGAGTTTCAGCTTCAGCATCAGTCCTTCCAGTGAATATTTAGGACTAATTTCCTTTAGGATGGACTGGTTGGATCTCTCACTGAAACAATGTAATAAAAGTTGACCATAAGATCCAAGTTAGGCTGGGCTGCTCCATGTGTGGAGTCATTTACGCTTATGACCATCCCTGACTCTACTGAGCTCAGGAATCAGATGCAGGCTGTGGAAAGATTAGAGGGACATGGAGCGTGACCTGGTGCCCACTCATGGCCAACTCCCCTGGTAAGGAGGATGGAGTTGTGAGCAGAGTCAGAAAGCCCAGGGTGCAGGGCTGGATGCTCTGAGGATCAGGGGCGTGTTTCTGCCTACTTCTGGTACCAACACTGCTATTTACTTGGGGCATCACCTTCCCCCAACCTCAGTCCATGTGTAGTAGGTGGAACAGGCTCCACCCCCATTCAGCATCCTGGCTGAGCATGTGACGCTGGCCTGACCAATAAGAGAAGACCCTGATGTGGCTTGTGAACCAATTAGAGCCCATGAAGGGCTCAATTCCAGGACTTCCCTTCAGTTCAGCAGTTCAGTTCAGTTCAGTCACTCAGTCATGTCCTACTCTTTGTGAACCCCATGAATTGCAGTATGCCAGACCTCCCTGTCCATTGCCAACTCCTGAAGTTTACTCAAACTCATGTCCATAGAGTCGGTGATGCCATCCAGCCATCTCATCCTCTGTCGTCCCCTTCTCCTCCTGTCCCCAATCCCTCCAAGCATCAGGGTCTTCTCCAATGAGTCAACTCTTTGCAAGAGGTGGCCAAAGTATTGGAGTTTCAGAATTATTAAAAAAGGAAACTCTTTCAGCTGGAGTTGCGTGGGGACTCCATCTGGTCTGAAGAGGAAGCTTCCAGGAGGATGGAGCCTACCCTGGGACAAGTTGGGCTTAGGAGTGAAAAGAAGGAGACTGAATCCTGATGACATCATTTGAGCCCCTGCAGTTGTCACCTCTTCTGGAATGTATGATTATACCGTTTTAGCCGGAACAGCTTTTATTCTCCAAACCTTCCCAACACAACTGCCACAACCACAGAGGCCCCCCTTTCTCCTTCTGAATGTCAGTGGCACTTCCTGCCTGGAGTTCCTAACTTAAAATGTCACTTAAGTACCTTAAGCTCAATCAGATGCTACCAGAAGGCAAAAATGAGCAAAATGAAGTTACTGTCCTTAGTTCACAGCCTGGTAAAAGGGAGAGAACAAATAGAGCTGGTTGTTAAAGAAACTGAAGCACAGAGAGGTAAAGAAACCTGTCCAAGGACACACAGCTAGTAAATGCTGGAGTTTGTACTCAAACCGAGATGTTGTGATTTCAGAGACTGGCACCTGCGACTGCTTCTCTTTCTGAACTGTGAGCTATTATTATAGTCATTTTCCTCTTTGGCTTTCCTCTTGGAGAAAGCTGTGAGTTGGGAAATCTTTGCCCAGACACACACACAAAAACTCTTGTTGAGGATGGGGATGGAAGGGTCTCTCCCTAGCCTGAGGCTCTGCTGTGGTATGTGGAGGCCATTGTTCTGCTGGGAAGAACAGCAGTCTTGCTTTGTCTTTACCAAGTTCAGCCTTAGGAAGCATCACTACAAACAAAGCTAGTGGAGGTGATAGAATTCTAGCTGAGCTATTCCAAATCGTAAAAGATGATGCTATTAAGGTGCTGCACCTAATATGCCTGAAAATTTGGAAAACTTAACAGTGGCCGCAGGACTGGAAAAGGTCAGTTTTCATTCCAATTCCAAACAAAGGCAATGCCAAAGAATGTTCAAACTACTGCACAATTGCACTCATCTCACACACTAGCAAAGTGATGCTCAAAATTCTACAAGCCAGGCTTCAGCAATACGTGAACCATGAACTTCAGATGTTCAAGCTGGTTTTAGAAAATACAGAGGAACCAGAGATCAAATTGCCAACATCCACTGGATCATCGAAAAAGCAAGAGAGTTCCAGAAAAACATCTATTTCTGCTTTCTTGACTATGCCAAAGCCTTTGACTGTGTGGATCACAATAAACTGGAAAATTCTGAAAGAGATGGGAATACCAGACCACCTGACCTGCCTCCTGAGAAATCTGTATGCAGGTCAGGAAGCAACAGTTAGAACTGGACATGGAACAATGAACTCGTTCAAAATTGGGAAAGGAGTATGTGAAGGCTGTATATTCTCACCCTGCTTATTTAACTTATATGCAGAGTACACCATGCGAAATGCCGGGCTGGATGAAGCACAAGCTGGAGTCAATATTACTGGGAGAAATATCAATAACCTCAGATATGCAGATGACACCACCCTTATGGCAGAAAGCAAAAAGGAACTGAAGAGCCTCTTGATAAAAGTGAAAGAGGAGAGTGAAAAAGTTGGCTTAAAACTTGACTTTCAAACAATGAAGATCATGGGATCTGGTCCCATCACTCCATGGCAAACAGATGAGGAAACAATGGAAATAGTGACAGACTTTATTTTCTTGGGCTCCAAAATCACTGCAGATGGTGACTGCAGCCATGAAATGAAAAGACACTTGCTCCTTGGAAGAAAAGCTATGACCAACCTAGACAGCATATTAAAAAGCAGAGACATTACTTTGCCAACAAAGGTCCATCTAGTCAAAGCTATGGTTTTTCCAGTAGTCATGTATGTTGGACTATAAAGAAAGCTGAGCACCGAAGAATTGATGCTTTTGAACTGTGGTGTTGGAAAAGACTGTTGAGAGTCCCTTGGACTGCAAGGAGATCCAACTAGTCCATCCTAAAGGAGATCAGCCCTGGGTGTTCATTGGAAGGACTGATGCTGAAGGTGAAACTCCAATACTTTGGCCACCTCATGCGAAGAGTTGACTCTTTGGAAAAGTCCTGATGTTGGGAGGGATTGAAGGAAGGAGGAAAAGGGGATGACAGAGGATGAGATGGTTGGATGGCATCACCAACTCGATGGACATGAGTTTGAGGAAGCTCCGGGAGTTGGTAATGGACAGGGAACCCTGGCATGCTGCAGTCCACGGGATCGCAAAGAGATGGATACGACTGAGCGACTGAACTGACTGAAGTTCAGGTAAGTAGGAAGAGTGTTCTTTGTGACCTGCACTCCAGCTCCTCCCTCAGCCCAGGAGGGCTCTCCGAGGAACTGGGAGAAATCTTAGTTATTGATTCCAGTTCATTTGTCACCACAGCAGTTACAGTCATCCCTTCAAATCTGCGAGTTTCATATCTGTGGATTCAACCAACCTTGGGTTGAAAATATTTGGAAACAAAATTTCAGAAAGTTCCAAACAGCAAAACCTGAATTTGCCATGTGCTGGCAACTATTTACATAATATTTACATTGTATTAGGTATTATAAGTAATCTAAAGATGACTTGAAGTATAGATGAGGGGCACTTCTCTGGTCATCCAGTGGCTAAAACTCCATGATCCCAGGGCAGGGGGCCTAGATTTGATCCCTGGTCAGGGAACCAGATCCCACATGCTACAACTAAAGATTGCCCGTGCTGCAACTAAAAATGGTAATAATAAATTTTTAAAATCCTGCATGTCACAATGAACATACACTAAGATCTGGCACAGCCAAATAGATAAATACTTTTTAAAATAAAAATGAAATATAGGGGAGGATGTGTATAGAGGTTATATACAAATACTGCTCCATTCCCTGTAAAGGCCATGAGCATTCATGGATTTTGAATGGCCATGGATTTTGGTATCTGCAGGGTCCTAGAACCAATACCCTATGGACACCAAGGGACAACTGTACTTAAAATTCCATTTCTTCTCTGCCATTTTCAGTAAACTCACTCCAGCAATGTCTTTGTCCTGCCTTCCCTCCAATGTGTCACCTTCAGACTTAATACAGCAGAGACTGTAGGTGTTAGCAGGGTGGTGACGAGGGGGAAACCTCTCAGGAAATCCCACGTGGGCAGAAACCTTGGGACAAGCACCCTCTGAAGATTTCATTACTGAGGCTGAGGAAAAAGCAGCCAATCCTGAATTATGCCTGTTTCAAAGCTGGCCCATATCTCTAGTGCCTTGACCTCAATAAAAAAAGAAAAATTGAAACAACGTCCTTTGGAGAATGCCAGTAAATCATTTCAGCCTTGTGCAGGCTAAGAAGCCAATTCTCTGATCTCTCTATAGAAGCTGTTTCTCTACTATCTCAACAAGTTCTTTTGTCTAGACCCTTGCTACTCAAAGTGTGGTCTGTGACCAGCAACAGCAGCGTTCCCCAAAAGTGTGTTAGAAACACACTCTCCTCCCTAGTCCCAGATCTACTGAATCGAAATCTACACTTTGCAGGAAACTTGGGGATGCACATTTAAGTCTGAGAAGCATCAGTCAAGCCAAGTGATGCTCAATCTTTGGTAGGTGTTAGAAGTCCCAAGAGGACTTGTTGAAACCCAGCTTTCTGAGCACATGGCAGGAACCCCTTGCCTAGTAGTGGAGAGACTCATCCCAGGCTGGGATTGCAGAGATGAATTCTCTTGGAAACCAGCTAACACCTAACATCCTTGTCATCTGTGTCAAACACAGCTGTCCACCTCTATTTCTCTCTGCCCACACTGTTCTGGCATATACTCCAACCACATGCCCATTGCCCCTGTCCCAGCTGACCCTTCCATGAAACCTCAAGAGCACCGTGAGGGTACACGGAGCATCACCCCTGAATGTTCCTTCCACCTCTGGCCTTACTGAGCCCTCGTGGCTCAGCCCCAGGTCAGACACTCCCTGAATGCTTTCATTTTTATCATTGCTTCTCCCTTTTGTGCGACTCTTACACTTCAAGGCTGCTTGGGTATGGTTTCCTACTGCCCCTCAGACCCCTCTAGCTTCCTGCGATCCTTTTCCATCCTCTGAGCCTTTGGCCACTGCCTCCTTTCTTCTGGGTGACAGCATCAGCAATGTTCTTCACCCAACCCTGCCCTACCTATCCATTCTCCACTATATGATAAAATGAGAAGGTTGCCTGGTTGCCTCTGTTGTCTGAAGGATAAACATCTAGCTCCTTACTGTGGCCAGAGCATTAAGACTTGCAGCCTAGGCCTCATTTCCTCCTTCCTGGTGGCTCAGATGGTAAAGTGTCTGCCTGCAATGTGGGAGACCTGGGCTTGATCCTCAGGTCGGGAAGATCCCCTGGAGAAGGAAATGGCAGCCCACTCCAGTACTCTTGCCTGGAAAATTCCACGGACGAGGAGCCTAGGGGTAATACAGTCCATGGGATCGCAGAGTCGCGCACCACTGAGCAAGTCACTTCCTCATCTCCCGCATCACCTCTCTCTTTCTATGCTCCGGCCATTCTACACAGCCTCTGCCCAGAGCCATTCACACTCTCTCCCTCCCTTTCACTCCCTAAATCCCCACTTACCTTTCATGACTTAGCCCAAGTGTTGCATCTTCTAGGAAATCCTTTCTGATCCCCTGGCTCTGGTGGGTTGTCCTTGATACACGTATCCAGAGAGCCAGGTATGCTTCTCCTCTGCCCTGCTGATAGCACTGTTTGCCTGGTTGCCTTTCAGCTGTCTGCTCTCTGCCCATACACAGGGCGGGGCTCATGGCTCATTCTGTGTGCACCGCTTAGGATTATTAAGTGGCAAGTTACAGAAACCACTCAAACAGTGCTTTAAACAGACTGGGAGGTTTGTTTTTCTCACATAACAAGAAGTCTAGAGGTCCTTCTCAGCGATTTGATGACGCTGCCAACGACTGGTCCTTTCAAGGTTCTTGTTCCAGTGTCTTTGGTGTAGTCTTTGTCCTGCATGTTCATCTCAGGGTCCCAAGGTGGCTCTTTCTCTCCAGCCCCGCATCTACTCTCCAGAGATGGGAGAGGAGGAAGAGCAAAGGAGCCCATAGTTTGAGCCAGCCCCTGCCAGCTGCAAGGAGGGCTGGGACATGCGGTTTGTAACCAGACAGGCTGCTGCCGTGAACAAAATCAGCGTTTTCTTTCTGTTTTTTTTTTTTTTAAGGAAACATATTATTTATTTATTTATTTATTTTTGGAAAGGTACATGGAATTTATTATTATTTTATTTATTTTATATATATATATTTATTTTACTTTACAATACTGTATTGGTTTTGCCATACATCAACATGAATCCACCACGGGTGTACACGTGTTCCCAATCCTGAACCCCCCTCCCACCTCCCTCCCCATACCATCCCTCTGGGTCATCCCAGTGCACCAGCCCCAAGCATCCTGTATCCTACATCTAACCTAGACTGGCGATTCATTTCTTATATGATATTATACATGGTTCAATGCCATTCTCCCAAATCATCCCACCCTTGCCCTCTCCCACAGAGTCCAAAAGACTGTTCTATACATCTGTGTCTCTTTTGCTGTCTCGCATACAGGGTTATCATTACCATCTTTCTAAATTCCATATATATGTGTTAGTATACTGTATTGGTGTTTTTCTTTCTGGCTTACTTCACTCTGTATAATCGGCTCCAGTTTCATCCATCTCATTAGAACTGATTTAAATGTATCCTTTGTAATGGCTGAGTAATACTCCATTGTGTGTATGTACCACAGCTTTCTTATCCATTCATCTGCTGATGGACATCTAGGTTGCTTCCATGTCCTGGCTATTATAAACAGTGCTGCAATCAACATTGAGGTACATGTGTCTCTTTCGATTCTGGTTTCCTCGGTGTGTATACCCAGCAGTGGGATTGCTGGGTCATAAGGCAGTTCTATTTCCAGTTTTTTAAGGAACCTCCACACTGTTCTCCATAGTGGCTGTACTAGTTTGCATTCCCACCAACAGTGTAAGAGGGTTCCCTTTTCTCCACACCCTCTCCAGCATTTATTGCTTGTAGACTTTTGGATCGCAGCCATTCTGACTGGTGTGACATGGTACCTCACTGTGGTTTTGATTTGCATTTCTCTGAGAATGAGTGATGTTGAGCATCTTTTCATGTGTTTGTTAGCCATCTGTATGTCTTCTTTGGAGAAATGTCTATTTAGTTCTTTGGCCCATTTTTTGCTAGTGAAGTGAAGTTGCTCAGTCGTGTCCAACTCTTTGTGACCCCATAGACTGCAGCCTACCAGGCTCCTCCCTCCATGGGATTCTCCAGGCAAGAGTACTGGAGTGTGTTGCCATTTCCTTCTCTAGGGACTTTTTGATTGGGTCATTTATTTTTCTGGAATTGAGCTGCAGGAGTTGCTTGTATAGGAGAATGGATATCAATAGGCCACTGTTGGTGTCTTCCATATCCTAGAATCCTCAGAACTTAACAGAACCAGCGAAGGGTAGGGCTTAATAAATAGTGGTTGAATGAATGAAAGAGCTGTAATAAATACACACAGCCAGAGCCACTGGGACCTAGAAGAAAAACATCAGAATCAAACAGGTGGTGCTGGTGAGGAAAGCTGTGACTCACCCTGCTTCAACCTGGAGGGAGACCTCACACACACTGTCTCCAGGGACTTCCCTCCAGGTTTACACCCTCACATCTCTCAACTTCTTCCCTCAGTCCTGGGTACTCACATGGTGCCCTCATGGAGCAGCCCTGAGGCTCGATGGAATCTTAGACCAGCGTGATTTTCCCCAAATGCTCTAGGCTCTGAGGTATTCCTCCTCCAGGCTGAAACAGTTTTTACTATGAGAAAATTTGAAAATGCAAATGTGCAAAAACAAAACAAAACAAAACAAAGACTTCTGCAAAACAAACAACATTTTGAGGTAGAGTCTTCTAAATTTTTTTTTATATTTAAATATCATAAAACAAATTTGGAATATACACTATATACTATTTACACTATATACGCTAGCGAGCTAGCCCTGGTGGGTCAGATGGTAAAGAATCTGCCTGTAATGCAGGAGATCTGGGTTCCATCCCTGGGTTGGGAAGATCTCCTGGAGAAGGGAATGGCAACCCATTCCAGTATATTGCCTGGAGAATCCCATGGACAGAGGAACCTGGAGGGGTGTAATCCATGGGGTCACAAAGAGTCGGACACAGCTGAGTGACTAAGCACACACACATTATACATACACTATATACTAATGTAATTTCTCGGTTTACTTTATCATAAGCATCTTTCCATGCCAATTAACAAGTGTTTCCTGTAATTTTAAGTGTTGCTGCCTTGGATTCCTTGTTTATGCTTGATCTTCACTTTGCACCCACAACTCCATGGATCAGACCTCAAGGTTTAAGTTGGATATGTTGGCTTGGGTCCTGTGAGAAACGGATACCAGGATAGAATGAAAAGACTGAGAAGTTTCCTGGGGGAAATGCCTGCAAAGAATAACAGGAAGAGGAGACATTAGTAGGTGGCGAGAGCCTTCAGAGCATCTGCCTGAGTCCTGGGAAGGGAGGGAGAGAAACAGAGTGGGGTGGGATAAGAGGAGCCTCAGACTGCACTCCAGCTCTGAGAAAGTCACAGCCAGACCACTGGGGAGCCTCAGAGAGAGAGCTGCTCATGGCGTGACCCCTGGCAAAAATGACCCAGCTCAAGTACCCCCGCCACGTTTCATCATGGCCTCAGCGTGGATGCTGAGTGATCTGAAGCTGCAGCAGCTGGAGGCTCTCAGCCAGTGACATTCCTCTCAGCAGGTTCTCTTAGAAAATTCCTGGATGCCTCCGGCGTGCGCTCAGAGATTCAGTTATCTCCAGCAGAGTACGAAGATGGAACATGACTTCCTTAGTGTAGAATAATGAGCTAGCCACCCAATGCCCAGAAAAGCAGCACTTCTGCTAGGACACATGTCAAGGAAGGCGTCCCCCTTACCCACACCATGCTGGCAGCAGTCAGGGATCTTATTGGTTTTATAGAGTCAACTCTAGATGGGCTGTTTGCCTAGCTGATGATAGACAAGGCGGGCAATAATTAGGAGATAACTAAGCCCATGTGTGGGCTTCCCAGGTGGCTCAGTGGTAAAGAATCTGCCTGCAATGAAAGAGACTTGGGTTCTATCCCTGGGTCAGGAAGATACCCCGAAGGAGGAAATGGCAACCTACTCCAGTAGTCTTGTCTGAGAAATTCCGTGGACAGAGGAGTCTGGTAGGCTACAGTCCATGGGGTTGCAAAAAGTCAGACACAACTTAGTGACTGAACACAGCACAAGCCCATGGTGTACAGTACAAAGAATCAAGTGCTTGTTCAGAACGGTAACTCTCTCGGATCACTGTGGGAATGCATTCTGGGTCCCACGTGATGCCCTCAACCTGGCAGCCTATACTGATCTCTGAAGATCGACTGTGACTATTTGAAGCATGCTGGCCAGCTACTACAGCCCTGCCTGGGAGAGAGGTTATATTTTAACTGTTTCAGAACGCTTCAGTTCTCCCTCTTATCCAAGGACTGAAAACTCAAATTTCTACAGGGGGTTCTTCTCCAGAAGCTGTACCTGGTACAAGAAATTTGGTGCATTTACTTTATGCCTGCGTACTCTCAAGGGAGGGAGGGAGGGAGGGGAAAGGACAGAGCGAGGGAAGAAGCTGAACCGGAACATGGCCTCAGCTGCTGTGGGCACTCAGCCTGGTGCCAGGCGGAAGCTGGAGCAGCCGTATATCACAGAGTTGGTCCCAGCTTGAGACAGGGAAGCAGAGGAGGGTGGAGTAGTGTGCGCCTCTTGCACACCTGTGTCAGTCCATCACTAGCTAGGAGAGCACCTAGTGGGGAAGGACACACTTCTCAGGAGGCAGCCCCCGTTTAGTGAGAAGAGTGACCCGGATGAGGGAAGAGCTGTGAACAGCAGTATTCACGGACGATGGGATACTGGCCTGGGGCGGAGCCAGCGTCTACTGCACGTGTTGGAATGAGGCATACCTGCGGCTTTAAGAAAGGGGAGAGGCAGGGGACTTTCCCGGAGGTCCAGTGGTTAAGAACACTCCTTCCAGGGCAGGGGACGTGAGTTCGGTCGATGGCTGGGGAACTAGAGCCCGAATGCCACAACTAGGAGGAAGTGCACATACCACAACGAAAGATCCCATGGGCCACAACTAAAAATAAATACTTTTAAAAATGAAAGAAAGAAAAGAGAGAGGCAGGTTCTGTGGCAAGCAGAGAATACAGGTTCTGTCTGAATCACCTGGACCCCTGCCTCAGCAAATTACAGCTGGCTCGGCATTGCCAGTTACCTGATGAGGGCACCTGAAAGTCTGGACTATTAAATGTTTAGCAAACACTGGGAAGGCAAACCAAACCCTGTGTGGGTCTTCAGTGGTCCATTTTCTTGGACTCATGCGTGCTCAGCACAGCAGAGCCCCTAGCTTGAGCATGCACACTTCATATCAGGGCTGAGGTCAAACACAGGTTAGTGACTGTGGTTAGAACTCAGTTCTTCTACAAGCAGTGGAAAACCAAAAATAACAATGGTTTAAACAAAATAGAAAGTTTAAAGAGAAATGAAAGTGAAAGAGGAAAGTAAAAAAGTTGGCTTAAAACTCAACATTCAGAAAACTAAGATCATGGCATTTGGTCCCATCACTTCATGGCAAATAGATGGGGTAACCGTGGAAACAGTGAGAGACTTTATTTTCTTGGGCTCCAAAAATCACTGAAGATGGTGACTGAAGCCATGAAATTAAAAGATGGTTGCTCCTTGGAAGAAAAGCTATGACCAACCTAGAGAGCATATTAAAAAGCAGAGACATTACTTTACCAACAAAGGTCCATCTAGTCAAAGCTATGGTTTTTCCAGTAGTCATGTGTGGATGTGAGAGTTGGACTATAAAGAAAACTGAGCACTGAAGAACTGATGCTTTTGAACTGTGGTGTTGGAGAAGACTTTTGCGAGTCCCTTGGACTGCAAGCAGATCCAACCAGTCAATCCTAAAGGAAATCAGTCCTGAAGGACTGATGCTGAAGGTGAAACTCCAATACTGTGGCCACCTGACAGGAAGAACTGACTCATTGAAGGCAGGAGGAGAAGGGAATGACACAGGATGAGATGGTTGGATGGCATCACCAACTCGATGGACACGAGTTTGAGTAAGCTCCAGGGGTTAGTGATGGACAGGGAAGCCTGGCATGCTGCAGTCCACGGGGCACGACTGAGTGACTGAACTGAACTGAAAAGAGAACAGAAGTTTCTTTCCCCTCTGTCTCTAATGTAAATGGAGTCTAGAGATGAGTTACTCAGTGCTGGCACGGCAGCTCCATAATGTTCAGGGACCCAGGCTGTTTCTACTGTGTGCTCTGCCATTTTAATTTTTTTTACTTTTTAATTTATTTATTTTAATTGGAGGCTAATTACTTTATAAGATTGTAGTGGTTTTTGCCATACATTGACATGAATCAGCCACGGGTGTACATGTGTTCCCCATCCTGCACCCCCCTCTCCCCTCCCTCCCCATCCCATGCCTCTGGGTCATCCCAGTGCACCAGCCCTGAGCACCCTGTCTCATGCATTGAACCTGGACTGGTGATCTGTTTCATATATGATAATATACGTGTTTCAATGCTATTCTCCCAAATCATCCCACCCTTGCCCTCTCCCACAGAGTCCAAGAGACTCTTCTATACATCTGTGCCTTTTTTGTTGTCTCACATACAGGGTTACTGTTACCATCTTTCTAAATTCCATATATATGTGGGTTAGTATACTGTAATGGTGTTTTTCTTTCTGGCTTACTTCACTCTATATAATCAGCTCCAGTTTCATCCACCTCATTAGAACTGATTCAAATGTACTCTTTTTAATGGCTGAGTAATATTCCATTGTGTATATATACCATAGCTTTCTTATCCATTCATCTGCTGATGGACATCTAGGTTGCTTCCATGTCCTGGCTATACTCTGCCATTTTTAAAGCACAGCTCGTTTCTTGTGATCTGAAACTGGGCTGCCCAGCATAATAGCCACATCACAGTCTTAACTGACATTTTAAAAAACTTAGTACGATGAAAAAATGTAGTATTAAAATTTAACTTGCCTGTTTCTTTCTACATTTGTTTATTTATTTGGCTGTTCTGGGTCTTAACTGTAGCACTCACGCTCTTTAGCTGCAGCATGTGGGATCTAGTTCCCTGACCAGGGGCTGAACCCAGGCCCGCTGCATTTGGAGCATGGACTCTTAGCCACCGGATCACCAGGGAGGTTCTCTTTCTACTTTTAAAAATGTGGCTCCTAGAAAGTTTAAACTGTGTGTGTAGCATTCACGTGCAGCCTGCCCTGTATTTCTGCTGGACAGCACTGCTCTTAGATGACAGCTGGAGCTCTGCCCTTGTTCTCGCCAGCAGGAAGGGGAAATGGCAGACAATGGCAGGCCCTGCACCTGAGGAGCCTCCCTGGACATCGCACGCAGTAGTTTCACTTACATCCTATTGCTTAGAACTTAGTCACAAAACTACAACTGAGTGACTAAGCAACAACACCAAAGTACAAAGGTGGCTGAGAAACGCGCTATGCAATCTGGGCAAGAGCTGCTGTTCCCACTTGGTTTCCCACCAAGCAGTGGCATGAATTTGCTTTTTCACTGACCCACCCACCCAACTACACTTACTCAGCAAATATTTATTAGTCCCTGCTTTGCGCTGGACAATGTACCACACATCAGGTGTGCTGGGGCAGGTAAGGGCCCGTATGCCTGAGGGGTTTCCATTTAATGGGCATGGGCAACCTTGTGACATGAATGAGAGCTATGAACTATCAGTTTTACAGGTGAAGGGTGGACATGTAAAGGAGAGACAAAGGCTTCTTGAGAGAACCAGAAACTACTCATCGAGGAGGCAGCGCTTGAACTGAGTGTGGGCCGCCACGCAGAGTGAGCTGTGTCCCGGGCTGCTGAGCTGGTGTGCAGCTCTCCCTGGTTTAGGGGAGAATGAGGCTTGAGAGGTCAGGCAGGTTCCCCCTCTTCCTCCTTCCCAAGGTAAACAGAGCTGAGCCTTGAATTACTTCTGGCCTCGGGCCGAGGGGAAGGAGGCGTCTGGAGGGTGTCCCTTCTTTCTTTACTTTTCTCCACGTGACCAATATGTTTTTTCTTTCCCCGTAAGCGTCTGGTGTTAAATACAGCTTAGGTGAGCACGTCCATGTGGGTGGGTTAAAGAAAGAGATCTGAAGCAGGAACATATTGATCTGCTCTGCTCAGTGCCCGTAGGATTCCCATCACCAACTTTGATCTTCACTTTCCTCTCTCCCATCTCCTTTCCTTCCTCCCTCCCCCTCAACCCCATCAACTAGAAAACTTAGGCATAGAATCAGGCTGGGGTCCTGATCATCATTTCACTGATCTGGGAGGGGCCAGCCCAAAAGATCTTTCTCCCTGCCTGACCCTCCGGGGCCCACCCACGCTGCCACAGTCCTCACCCCATCCTCAGCTTTCATCCTTTAGTGCAAATGAGAGGTGGTAACTCCATTCCTCCCTGAGCTGGTGTGAAGTAGGACCTTTAAGCTGGGGTTAGCCTCCCTTTCCATCTTTCACTAAAGCACACAAAAAAAATCCCTTTAAATTCCTGGGTCAATTGACAACATTAGGATTTTTCAAATGTCCCATTTGTAGGAAAGCCAAGGGAAGCAACAATGGCCAAGAGCAAAACAAGGACATCTAGGCATGAACTAAGGTGGAGAAAGCAGGTCTGAGCATGGCCTTGGTTAGACCCACAGGGCACTGAGGATGGAGCAAGACAGAGCCTCAGTCTGAGCTACCAGGGAGAACTGGGCGGAGATCCAGCATCAGACTGCCTGGGCTCCTGGGCCTTCATCCATCTGACCCCAAGCAAGTCATTAAACCCTTTTTGTTTGTTTCCTTATCTATAAATCTAGAACCCACTTCAGTTCATTTCAGTTTAGTCGCTCAATCATGTCCAACTCTTTGCGATCCCATGGACTGCAGCAAGCCAGGTTTCCCAGTCTATCACCAACTCTCAGAGCTTGCTCAAACTCATGTTCATCAAATCGGTGAGGCCATCCAACCATCTGTTCCTCTGTCATCCCCTTCTCCTGCCTTCAATCTTTCCCAGCATCAGGGTCTTTTCCGATGAGTCAGTTCTTTGCATCAGATGGCCAAAGTATTGGAGTTTCAGCTTCAGCATCAGTCTTTTCAATGAACACCCAGGACTGATCTCCTTTAGGATGAACTGGTTTCATCTCCTTGCAGTCCAAGGGACTCTCAAGAGTCTTCTTCAACAACACAGTTCAAAAGCATCAATTCTTCGGTGCTCAGCTTTCTTTATAGTCCAACTCTCACAACCATACATGACTACTGGAAAAACCGTAGTTTTGACTAGATGGACCTTTGTTGGCAAAGTAATATCTCTGCTTTTTAATATGGTGTCTAAGTTGGTATAGCTTTTCTTCCAAGGAGCTGCTGCTGCTGCTGCTGCTGCTGCTAAGTCGCCTCAGTCGTGTCCGACTCTGTGCGACCTCATAGACGGCAGCCTGCCAGGCTCCCCCATCCCTGGGATTCTCCAGGCAAGAATACTGGAGTGGGTTGCCATTTCCTTCTCCAATGCATGAAAGTGAAAAGTGAAAGCGAAGTCGCTCAGTCATGTCCGACTCTTAGTGACCCCATAGATTGCAGCCCACCAGGCTCCTCCATCCATGGGATTTTCCAGGCAAGAGTACTGGAGTGGGGTGCCATTGCCTTCTCCATCCAAAGAGCAAGCATCTTTTAATTTTATGGCTGCAGTTACTATCTGCAGTGATTTTGGAGCCCCCCACCCACTCAAATGAAGTGTGTCACTGTTTCCATTGTTTCCCCATCTATTTACTGTGAAGTGATCGGACCAGAAGCCATGATCATAGTTTTCTGAATGTTGAAATTTAAGTCAACTTTTTCTCTCCTCTTTCACTTTCATCAAGAGGCTCTTCAGTTCTTCTTCGCTTTCGGCCATAAGGGTGGTGTCATCTGCATATCTGAGGTTATTGATATTTTTCCCAGCAATCTTGATCCCAGCTTGTGCTTCATCCAGCCTGGCATTTCGTATGTTATACTCTGCATAGAAGTTAAATAAGCAGGGTGACAATATACAGCCTCGACATACTCCTTTCCCAAGTTTGAAACAGTTCATTGCTCCATATCTGGTTGTTGCTTCTTAACCCACATACAGATTTCTCAGGAGGCAGGTAAGGTGTTCTGGAATTCCCATTTCTTTGAGAATTTTCCACAGTTTGTTGTGATCCACACAGTCAAAGGCTTTGGCATAGTCAAGAAAGCAGAAGTAGATGTTATTCTGGAACTCTCTTGCTTTTTCTAGGATCCAACAGATGTTGGCAATTTGACCTCTGGTTCCTCTGCCTTTGCTAAATACAGCTTGAACATTAGGAAGTTCACAGTTCACATATTGCTGAACCCTGGCTCGGAGAATTTTGAGCATTACCTCGCTAGCATGTGAGATGAGTGCAATTGTACGGTAGTTTGAACATTCTTTGACATTGTCTTTGTTTGGAATTGGAATGAAAACTGACCTTTCCCAGTCCTATGGCCACTGCTGAGTTTTACAAATTTGCTGGCATGTTGAGTGCAGAGTTCCAAAGAATAGCAAGGAGAGATAAGAAAGCATTCCTCAGTGATCAATGCAAAGAAATAGAGGAAAACAATCGAATGGGAAAGACTAGAGATCTCTTCAAGAAAATTAGAGATACCAGGGAACATTTCATCCAAAGATGGGGTCAGTAAAGGACAGAAATGGTAGGGACCTAACAGAAGCAGAAGATATTAAGAAGAGGTGGCAAGAATACACAGAAGAACTGTACAAAAAAGGTCTTCACAACCAAGATAATCACGATGGTGTGATCACTCACCTAGAGACAGACATCCTGGAATGTGAAGTTAAGTGGGCCTTAAGAAGCATCAGTACGAACAAAGCTAGTGGAGGTCATGGAATTCCAGTTGAGCTGTTTCAAATTCTTAAAGATGATGCTGTGAAAGTGCTGCACTCAATATGCCAGCAAATTTGGATATCTCAGCAGTGGCCACAGGACTGGAAAAGGTTAGTTTTCATTCCAATCCCAAAGAAAGGCAATGCAAAAGAATGCTCAAACTACTGCACAATTGCACTCATCTCACATGCTAGTAAAGTAATGCTCAAAATTCTCCAAGTCAGGCTTCAGCAATACCTGAACCATAAACTCCAGACGTTCAAGCTGGATTTAGAAAAGACAGAAGAACCACAGATCAAATTGCCAACATCCACTGGATCATCGAAAAAGCAAGAGAGTTTCAGAAAAACATCTATTTCTGCTTTTTTGACTATGCCAAAGCCTTTGACTGTGTGGATCACAATCAACTGTGGAAAATTCTAAAAGAGATGGGAATACCAGACCACCTGACCTGCCTCCTGAGAAACCTATATGCAGGTAAGGAAGCAACAGTAGGAACTGGACATGGCACAACAGACTGGTTCCAAATAGGAAAAGGAGTACGTCAAGGCTGTATATTGTCACCCTGCTTATTTAACTTCTATGCAGAGTACATCATGAGAAATGCTGGGCTGGGAGAAGCACAGACTGGAATCAAGATTGCTGGGAGAAATATCAATAACCTCAGATATGCAGATGACACCACCCTTATGGCAGAAAGTGAGGAAGAACTAAAGAGCCTCAACAAAAGTGAAAGAAGAGAGTGAAAAAGTTGGCTTAAAGCTCAACATTCAGAAAACGAAGATCATGGCATCCGGTCCCATAACTTCATGGCAAATAGATGGGGAAACAGTGGACACAGTGGCTGACTTTACTTTTCTGGGCTCACAAAATCACTGCAGATGGTGACTGCAGCCATGAAATTAAAAGTCGCTTACTCCTTGGAAGGAAAGTTATGACCAACCTAGATAACATATTCAAAAGCAGAGACATTACTTTGCCAACAAAGGTCCGTCTAGTCAAGGCCATGGTTTTTCCAGTGGTCATGTATGGATGTGAGAGTTGGACTATAAAGAAGGCTGAGCACCGAAGAATTGATGTTTTTGAACTGTGGTGTTGGAGAAGACTCTTGAGAGTCCCTTGGACTGCAAGGAGATCTAACCAGTCCATCCTAAAGGAGATCAGTCCTGGGTGTTCATTGGAGGGACTGATGTTGAAGCTGAAACTCCAATACTTTGGCCACCTGATGAGAATAGCTGACTCATTTGAAAATACCCTGATGCTGGGAAAGATTGAGGGTAGGAGGAGAAGGGGATAACAGAGGATGAGATGGCTGGATGGCATCACTGACTCGATGGACATGAGTTTGGGTGGACTCTGGGAGTTGGTGATGGACAGGGAAGCCTGGTGTGCTGTGGTTCATGGGATTGCAAAGAGTTGGACATGACTGAGTGACTGAACTGAACTGAAGTGAGTGCAGCACTTTCACAGCATTATCTTTTAGGGTTTGAAATAGCTCGACTGTAATTCCATGACCTCCAGTAGCTTTGTTTGTAGTGATACTTCCTAAGACCCACTTGACTTCATATTCCAGGATGTCTGGCTCTAGGTGAGTGATCACACCATTGTGGTTATCTGAGTCATAAAGATCTTTTTTGTACAGTTCTTCTGTGTATTCTTGCCACCTCTTCTTAATATCCTCTGCTTCTGTTAGGTACATTCCATTTCTGTCGTTTATTGTGTCCATCTTTGCATGAAATGTTCCCTTGGTATCTCTAAATTTCTTGAAGAGATCTCTAGTCTTTCCCATTCTATTGATTTCCTCTATTTCTTTGCATTGATCACTGAGGAATGCTTTCTTATCTCTCCTTGCTATTTTTTGGAACTCTGCCTTCAAATGGGTATCTCTTTCCTTTTCTCCTTTGCCTTTCACTTCTCTTCTTTTCTCAGCTATTTGTAAGTCTTCCTCAGACAACCATTTTGCCTTTTTGCATATCTTTTTCCTGGGAATGGTCTTGATTCCTGCGTCCTGTACAATGTCATGAATCTCCATCCATAGTTCTTCAGGCACTCTCTAACAGATCTAATCCCTTGAATCTATTTCTCACTTTCACTGTATAATTGTAAGGGATTTACTTTAAGTCATACCTGGATGGTCTAGAGAGGTTTTTCCTACTTTCTTCAGTTTAAGTCTTAATTTGGCAATAAGGAGTTCATGATCTGAGCCACAGTCAGCTCCCGGTCTTGTGTCTGTTGACTATATAGAGCTTCTCCATCTTTGGCTGCAAAGAATATAATCAATCTGATTTTGGTGTTGACCATCTGGTGATGCACATGTGTAGAATCTTCTCTCGTGTTGTTGGAAGTGGGTGTTTGCTATGACCAGTGTGTTCTCTTTGAGAACTCGATTAGCCTTTGCCCTGCTTCATTTTGTACTCCAAGGCTTAATTTGCCTGCTATTCTAAGCACCCACTTAGAGGGCAGTTAAATGAGTTAAGGTTTTACTCTGTTAAGATTTATATTAGCTCTCAGAGCTTTTCCCAGAGAGTTCTTTCCCCAGAGCCTGGCCACAGTTGAGTGCTAAATAAGTTTAGGTATGGCATTATTATTACTAAAAAAAGAGACAGATGCATGGCCTTGGGTCTGCCTTGACTTATACCATTAAAACTTTCTCCAAAGGCTGAGGAACTAGTTGACTTCTTACACTCCAAGCATCATCGTTAACCTTGAGCCAGAGTCAGCGTTTTAAAAACCTGGAAAAGACAGACCTTCCTGATAGTCCAAAGGCTAAGACTCTGCACTCCCAGTGAAGGGGGACAGGATTCGATCCCTGGTCAGGGAACTAGATCCCACGTGTCTTAACTAAAGATCCCAAGTTCTGCAACTAAGTCCCAGTGTAGTCAGATAAAATATAAATTTTAAAAATGGAAAGGAAACTATCAACTTTGTGTGGACTTTTAAGGCAACCATATTTTCTTCCTGTCTACAAATTCCTGTTAGAAGGAATGTGGTCTCCTTCTCACAAAGGACTTCAGTGTCTCTCTCAAGCTTAGGGCTAGATTTTGTGCCGAAAAAGATGATGCCCTCACGTGCTCCTCAGTTCCTCATCATCTCCTGCAGCTGGACCCGAGGGCTACATGCTGCCTCTGAGTAGCGAGCTCCTTCCCTCCCTCCTTGTCTCCTTCTTTCCTCCTTGTCTGTCTTTCTTCTAATTTTGCTTTGTTTTCGCTTTCTGTGTAGACCTGTACCAAGGTCACAGATGTGGAGCCTTATACCAAGGTCACAGGACAAACATCTCTCATGGCAACTGTTGCCATGAGCCTCCTAATCAATATTGTCCAGTTCCCTGACCCCATATTAGGCAAAACACCCACTCTATTTCCCACCCTATAGCATCCTAACCAACCACCTATTGCCACCCTTCCAAAGGAATTTTCTTTGTCTCAAGGCTATAAAAATTGATTACTAGCCCTCAAAAGGCTTCAGCTCTCCTTTGAGCCAACCTGCACTTTTAACAGCATCTCCTGCTCTAATAAACTTTACTCTCTCATTCTGCCTCTGTTTGAAAGTGCTTCTCCAGTCCGCTCACAGACAACACTTTCCATGATTATTCCATAGAGGAGGAAGAATAACTTTCTTTCTGTGCTAAATTCTTTGCTGAGATGCCCCTGTAATAAAAGATAGGTTCAGTTCAGTTCAGTTCAGTCTCTCAGCCACGTCTGACTCTTTGTGACCCCATGAATCGCAGCACGCCAGGCCTCCCTGTCCATCACCAACTCCCGGAGTTCACTCAGAGTTGCGTCCATCGAGTCAGTGATGCCAACCAGCCATCTCATCCTCGTCCCCTTCTCCTCCTGCCCCCAATCCCTCCCAGCATCAAAGTCTTCTCCAATGAGTCAACTCTTCGCATGAGGTGGCCAAAGTACTGGAGTTTCAGCTTTAGCATCATTCCTTCCAAAGAAATCCCAGGGTTGATCTTTAGAATGGACAGGTTGGATCTCCTTGCAGTCCAAGAGACTCTCAAGAGTCTTCTCCAACACCACAGTTCAAAAGCATCAATCCTTCGGTGCTCAAAAGATAGGTTAATAGGACAAAAAGAAAAACAATTTTTATTATGTATGTATGAGAGCACCACAAAGATATGAGGCTAGAAAGAAATCCAGACAGTTGAGGCTTATACACCTTGCTGAGCTAATGGATGGAGTCAGGGCTTCAAGAGGGGAAGGTGAGAAGAGTCAACGTTTCATAAATAAAGGTGCCCTGCCATGCAAGGAAGCCTGTCAAGCAAAAAGTTCTCTCTGGCCACAGCCCTCTTTCTAATGTAAATTTCCCTTCTGAAACGGTAGCCTTTATTCTGTTTTCAGAGCTTCTCCTTGGGCTTCCGTGGTGGCTCAGCTGGTAAAGAATCTGCCTGCAATGCAGGAGACCTGGGTTTGATCCCTGAGTTGGGAAGATCCCCTGGAGAAGGAAACAGCTGCCCACTCCAGTATTCTGGCCTGGAGAACTCTATGAACTGTACAGTTCATGGAGTCACAAAGAGTTGCAAACTGTCTTCAGTTTCTCAAAATAAGCAGCTCAAAACAACCTTATGCCTCCAAAGAGGCATGTTTGGGGTAACATAATCTTCTCCCTTCAATTCTCATCTTTTAAACAAGCTAACAGAAAAGAGCCAGTAGCCCATTCTTCACCCTCAGCCCTCTGCCCGGACCCTTGGAGTGGGCACCAGGCACCTCTCAGACTGCTCAGAGCATCAGAGGCCAACAGCAGCTCATTTGTGTGTGAACAGTTCTTTCTGTGGAGGTGACCAAATTCCAGGTGAGTTATTTAAGATCCTAAAAGATGATGCTGTTAAAATGCTGCACTCCATATATCAGCAAATTTGGAAACCTCGGCACTGGCCACAAGGACTGGAAAAGGTCAGCTTTCATTCCAATGCCAAAGAAAGGCAATGCCAAAGAATGTTCAAACTGCCATATATTTGTGCTCATTTCACATGCTAGCAAGGTTATGCTTAAAATTCTCAAGCTAGGCTTCAGCAGTACATGAACTGAGAACATCCAGATGTACAAGCTGGGTTTAGGAAAGGCAGAGGAAGCAGAGATCAAATTGCCAACATCCGCTGGATCATCAAAAAAGCAAGAGAGTTCCAGGAAAACATCTCCTTTTGCTTCATTGACTATGCTAAAGACTTTGACAGTGTGGATCACAACAAACTGTGGAAAATTCTTAAAGAAAGGGGAATACTAGACCACTTTACCTGTCTCCTAAAAAACCTGCATGTGGGTCAAGAAACAACAGTTAGAAGCCTCCATGGAACAGCCGGCTGGTCCAAAATTAGGAAAGGAGTAAAAGGTTGTATATTGTCACCCTGCTTATTTAACTCATATGCAGAACACATCATGCAAAATACTGGGCTGGATGAATCACAAGGTGGAATCAAGGTTGCTGGAAGAAATATCAACAACCTCAGATGTGCAGATATACCTCTCTAATGGCAGGAAGTGAAGAGGAACTAAAGAGTCTCTTGATAAAAGTGAAAGAGCGTGAAAAAGCTGCCTTGAAACTCAGCATTCAAAAAACTAAGGTCATGGCAAATGGTCCCATCACTTTATGGAAAACAGAAGAGGAAAAAGTGAAACAGTGACAGATTTTACTTTCCTTGGGCTCTAAAATCACTGGGAACGGTGACTGCAGCCATGAAATTGGAAGATGCTTGCTTCTTGGAAGGAAAGCTATGACAAATGTAGACAGCATATTAAAAAGCAGAGTCATCAATTTGCCAACAAAGGTCCATCTAGTCAAAGCTGTGGTTTTTCCAGTAGTCATGTATGCATGTGAGAGTTGGACCACAAAGAAGGCTGGGTGCCAAAGAACTGATGCTTTCAAACTGTGGTGCTGGAGAACTCTTGAGAGTCCCTTGGACTGCAAGGAGATCAAACCAGACAATCTTAAAGGAAATCAGTTCTGAATATTCATTGGAAGGATGATGCTGAGGCCAAAGCTCCAAAACTTGGGCCACCTGATGCAAAGAGCCGACTCATTGGAAAAGACCCTGATGGTGGGGAAGGTTGAAGGCAAAAGGAGAAGGGGCGGCAGAGCATAAAATGGTTAGATAACATCACTGATTCAGCGGACATGAATTTGAACAAACTGGGGGACATAGTGGAGGCCAGAGGTGCCTGGTGTGCTGCAGTCCATGGGGTTGCAAAGAGTCAGACACAACTTTGCAACTGAACAACAATATTATAATGAGCACATAATTAAATGATCGTCTCTTGTGTCTCCTGCATTGGCAGGTGGATTCTTTATCACTGCACCTACAACAGGCTCTTACATGGTTTCTTAGAAGAATGCCCATGATATATGATAGAAATAAGAATTTTGCAAAAATGTATATATATTATCTTCATTAGGCAAATAACACCCATGGCAGATTCATGTTGATGTATGGCAAAACCAATACAATATTGTAAAGTAATTAGCCTCCAATTAAAATAAATAAATTTATATTAAAAAAAAAAAAACAAAAAAAGGAAAATAGTGGGTAGGTGAATATAAAAATTGTCAGCAAAGTAATATCTCTGCTTTTTAATATGCTGTCTAGGTTGGTCATAGCTTTTCTTCCAAGGAGCAACCATCTTTGAATTTCATGACTGCAGTCACCATCTGCAGTGATTTTGGAGCCCAAGAAAATAAAGTCTGTCACTGTTTCCATTGTTTCCCATCTATTTTCCATGAAGTGATGGGACTGCAAGGAGATCAAACCAGTCAATCCTAAAGGAAATCAACCCTGAATATTCACTGGAAGGACTGATGCTGAAGCTGAAACTCCAATACTTTGGCCACCTGATGCAAAGAACTGACTCATTGAAAAAGACCCTGATTCTGGGAAAGATTGAAGGCAGGAGGAGAAGGGAATAACAGAGGATGAGATGGTTGGATGACATCAACGACTTGATGGACATGAGTTTGAGCAAGCCCCGAGAGTTGGTGATGGACAGGGAAGCCTGGTGTGCTACAGTCCATGGGGTTACAAAAAGTCAGACACAACTGAGCGACTGAACTGAACTGAACTGAATGTAAAAATGTGAGTGTAAGTATGCCTGGTAGACACAGAAAGGGACTGGAGGTATGTCTATCACAGTGGAATTATGCCCCCCATGGAGTGGGGAGGGTATTGGAAGATTGGGAAAGAGGAGTTAATTTTATTTATCTTATAAATCAATTAAAATAATTATAAGGGGGTTATGGATGAATTTACTGTTTGTGGGTTTTCTATATTTCAAAAGTAGAAACCTGAAGAATTCTTGATGAACACATCTAGTAGAGATGCTTGATTACTGTATCCTGACACTTCTGCTAATATCAGGGGTTCTGATGAATTGGAAACAATGTACACCAGTACTGGAGCTTTGGGCCTTATTTTTATCATGAGAGATGTTTTCCTGTCACTTAAATCTGACCATTAGTTTCATTTCTTGAAAGAAAAAAAATTTACCTTTCACAGCTTTCCAATTTCAGGCAAGAATGTTGGCTGGAGATAAATACGAAAGGGAATACATGAAGAATAGGTGTTCCTGGTTGACATCTAATCGCTGCAGGGAGCAGGAAAATGAAAACGTCTCTAAGGAATCTCTTCTTTCTTTCCCCGATCGACTTGTCTCACATCAGCCGAAATGGAACAATTTGTTGGTTTCTTTCTTAGCTGAACCGGAGAGACGTTTTAATGACTCTGTTGGTGAGCTCATGGTACTCCTAATATATTTCCCCTATCAGCCAATTTTGTCTTTGTTGTTCACAGAACTGTTGCTCTGTCTTTTGAGAAATGGAAAAATTGTTATGGTTAAATAATAAAGAGATAATGCTGGGTGCCAAATGCCTATAGAAGCAAGAACCAACAAGATTTAGTATTTATCCAGTGAATTCTGAGGCCTCCCAGTGGTAGAGAACCCATCTGAGAACTCCTCCAGTGCAGGAGACATAGAAGATGTGAGTTTGATCCCTTGGTCCGAAAGACCCCCTGGAGAAGGAAATGGCATCCCAAGTATTTTTGCCTGAATGATCCCATGGACACAGGAGCCTGGTGGGCTATTGTCTGTGGGGTTGCAAAGAGTCGGACACGATTTAGCAGCTGAGCACACACACACACGGTGAGTTGTGACCATAATCATGTTTTCTATTTGAAACAAAGAAAACTGGTGGCAGGAGCCCTGCAGCAAATCTCCCTATATCTCTTTTTTGTACCAATTGCCTGGTTCTTAACTCTTAGATCATGACAGGAAGAGGCCAGGGATGGCCCCGAGCCTGAAGATGCAGGGTAGGTGAGGTGATGTCTTCTGTCGAGTTGCTCCCAGCTCCTCCAAGCAGAACCTGAGATAAAGATCTGAACACAGCAGCCAGGGATCAGGCAGGTAAGATGGGAAGGGAGGAAGGCAATCTGAGGGGAGTAATTTGATGGGGTTCCTTCTGCACCTGGTAGCGGGAGCTTAGTTCTGCTGGGAACATCTGGGAAACTGTGGAAAACATGCCTCAGAACTGATGTTCCTGAAAGGCAAGTATACTAGGACATTTTTCCTCCAAATCTCATTTCCTTTTGACTGAGAGCTGCTCTTGATTACATCCCCAGCACCTCCAGACAGAGGTGTGGGTGGACTGAGCATGCCAGAGGGAGCCTGTAGTGTGTCCTAGATGTTTCGAGAGCACGCATGGAAAGGTGAGGGTCAAGGAGACACAACCAAGGCATGGACAAAACCTTTCATAGGCTGAATGCATGAGGGCAGACCTGTGATGCCGTCTTGTGATTCCCAACGTTGGGTTAGCCTATCTTTCTAGTAACATTAAAATAGATCTCAGGGAACAGGGTTAAAAGGGAACATGAGATAAGGAGACAGAAGAGGGATAAAAAAGAGGCAAAGAAACGTGAGAGGAGGAAAAAGAAACAACAGAAGATGGAGGAAGTCCCAAGCGGCAGAGGGTACAGCAAAGTGTTGTCAACACCTGCAGTCAACTGGGGATGGTGAGTGCTCTTGCCTGGAAAATCCCATGGACGGAGGAGCCTGGTGGGCTGCTGTCCATGGGGTCGCTAAGAGTCGGACACGACTGAGCGACTTCACTTTCACTTTTCACTTTCATGCACTGGAGAAGGAAATGGCAACCCACTCCAGTATTCTGCCTGGAGAATCCCAGGGACATGGGAGCCTGGTAGGAGGCCGTCTATGGGGTCGCACAGAGTCGGACACGACTGAAGCTACTTAGCAGCAGCAGCAGCAGGGGATGGTGAAGGACAGGGAAGTGGCGTTTTACAGTCCATGGAGTCGCAAAGAATCAGACATAACTGAGCGACTAAATAATAACAACATGATAACAAAATAGGTATAGCTGATAAAGGAAGAGTGAGGACAATTCTTGCTACCCTTTCATAAGAACTACATTACTGTTACTTAAAAAGCACCAGGCCTCATGTTGGTTTTTTCACACAGGTAAATTGTCATTTTCACATCCTGTCAAGTTTTATTATCCTTTTTTTTTTTTTTTAAGCCACATGGTATAACTAGTTCCCCTACCAGGGATTGAAACTGAGCCCTTGGCAGTGAAAGTGGTGTCTTAACCATTGGATTGTCAGGGAATTCCTGCATTGCCCTGTCTTATAGTTGAGAACGCTGAGGCACAGAGAAGTTAAGTGATTTGTAAGTCACCATTTGTATCTGAACTAGCTCCAAAGTGTATGTTCTTTCCCCTGCAGAACACTCCAGATCACTAAGAAGATGATTTCTGTTTGGCAAAAACTGAATTTGGAATCAGGTTGAGCACATTGGCTCAAGTACACCATCCCTTGACATTTAAGTCTTCAGTTTTGACACAAGGACATAACTATATATAAAATAAATAACTAATAAGGACCTGTTGTATAGCACAGGGGCCTCTACTCAATACTCTGTAGTAACCCATATGGGAAAAGGATCTTCCCATTTTCAAATTAATGTGGATATTAATTTAAAGATTAAAAAGATATCCACTCTTTTTAAGATTCTTTTCCCATATAGGTTACTACAGGGTATTGAGTAGAGGCCCCTGTGCTATATATTTATATGTGTTATATATATAAAGTATGTTTTATATATATATAATTGATTCACTTTGCTGTTATATATATATATATATAATTGATTCACACCTGAACTAACACAACATTATAAATCAACTTTGTTGCTCAGTCCCTCAGTCGTGTCCAACTCTTTGTGACCCCATGGACTGCAGCACGCCAGGCTTCCCTGTCCATCACCAACTCCCAGAGCTTGCTCTAACTCATGTCCCTCGAGTCAGTGATGCCATCCAATCATCTGGTCCTCTGTCGTCCCTTTCTCCTCCTGGTTCAATCTTTCCCAGCATCAAGGTCTTTTCTAATAAGTCAGTTCTTTGCATCAGGTGGCCAAAGTATTGGAGCTTCAGCTTCAGCATCAGTTCTTCCAATGAATGATTAGGACCGATTTCCTTTAGGACTGACTAGTTTGATCTCCTTACAGTCCAAGGGACTCTGAAGAGTCTTCTCCAACACTGCAGTTCAAAAGCATCAGTTCTTCGGTGCTCAGCCTTGCGTCCAGGAGTCTCTGGCGGAGGCACGGGTCGACAGTGGCATGCTGCAGGCTCAGGGGCACTGAATAGAACAGTCCTGGGAGCTGCGGCATGCTGGCATATGCCCTTTTGAAGGAGGTCCATTACTGCAGTTATTACCCCTACCATAGTTTGGCCTCAGGCCAAACTTCAGAGAGGGAACAAGTCCCACCCATCAACAGATAATTGGATTAAAGATTTACTGAGCATGGTCCCACCTACCAGAGCAAGACCCAGGTTTCCCCATAGCCAGTACATCCCATCAGGAAGCTTCCACAAGCCTCTAATCCTCACCCATCAGAGGGCAGACAGAATGAAAACCACAATCACAGAAAACTAACCAAACTGATCACATGGATCCCCACCTCGTCTAACTCAATGAAACTATGAGCCATGCCGTGTAGGGTCACCCGAGATGGACGGGTCATGCTGGAGAGTTCTGACAACATGTGGTCCACTGGAGAAGAGAATGGCAAACCACTTCAGATTTCTTGCCTTGACAACCCCATGAACAGTAAATTGGCAACACTCCAATAAAACTTTTAGAAAACCTGTTTTAACCTGGTATTGATAGCAATTCACAGGCCACCAAGGACGGAAGCACTCCGTATAGGATGGAGGCCTGTCAGCCCTTCCGGGACGGCCCGTGCAGTGTGTTCAACCTCCCAGCTCCCTGCACAGAGCCCAGGTCCCGGAGGATTGTAACCTCCGAGCACGCCTAGTGCTGTCATCCTTAGTGTGGAGGCATTGATGCAAGTGTGCCCGCCAGCAGCAGGTGACGACTGTCCCTAACTGCTTTGGGGGTTCCTGTAAGGGTTCACTTTGAAAACTAGTAGAAATAGTGGAAAACTAGTAGAAATAACTGATGTCTCAGGTTCCTTAAAAGCAAAGCCTGAGACAGGTTTTAGTAGGAAGGTAAATCACTGAGATGGGGAGCAAGGTTTTCTGAGTGTAAGAAGGGCTGCTAAGCCAGAAGGCATTTTGCCTACAGGAGTCATAATAAAGTCATAACGTCAGCTAGAACAATCAAAAACAATCCTCAAACTGGGAATTGGGTCAAATCAATACCTTCATGAAGACTGCTACATGAATATCTGTATATATGATTGGCAAGAGGGAACAGAATTTCACCCTTGTTTTCAAATAGAATACAGGTCTTTTAATTCCCTTTTAAGGAAATAGGGAGGATTTGGGAGAGACCTGACTACTTGAGATCCCAGAGAAATTCAGACAATAAAATTTGTTGTCCTAAAAATCCCATGTAAGATTCCTTCTAGGCTGCTCAAGTTATCAGTTCAGTTCAGTTCAGTCGCTCAGTCGTGTCCGACTCTTCGAGACCGCATGAATCGCAGTACTCCAGGCCTCCCTGTCCATCACCAACTCCCGGAGTTCACTCAGACTCATGGACATCGAGTCAGTGATGCCATCCAGCCATCTCATCTTCTGTCATCCCCTTCTCCTCCTGCCCCCAGTCCCTCCCAGCATCAGAGTCTTTTCCAATGAGTCAACTCTTCGCATGAGGTGGCCAGAGTACTGGAGTCTCAGCTTTAGCATCATTCCTTCCAAAGAAATCCCAGGGCTGATCTCCTTCAGAATGGACTGGTTGGATCTCCTTGCAGTCCAAGGGACTCTCAAGAGTCTTCTCCAACACCACAGTTCAAAAGCATCAATTCTTCGGTGCTCAGCCTTCTTCACAGTTCAACTCTCACATCCATACATGACCACAGGAAAAACCATAGCCTTAACTAGACCAACCTTAGTCCGCAAAGTAATGTCTCTGCTTTTGAATATACTATCTAGGTTGGTCATATCTTTTCTTCCAAGGAGTAAGTGTCTTTTAATTTCATGGCTGCAGTCACCATCCGCAGTGATTTTGGAGCCCTCCAAAAATAAAGTCTGACACTGTTTCCACTGTTTCCCCATCTATTTCCCATGAAGTGATGGGACCGGATGCCATGATCTTCATTTTCTGAATGTTGAGCTTTAAGCCAACTTTTTTGCTCTCCTCTTTCACTTTCATCAAGAGGCTTTTTAGCTCCTCTTCACTTTCTGCCGTAAGGGTGGTGTCATCTGCATATCTGAGGTTATTGATCCTGCCAATCTATAGTGACCCAGGGATGTCAGGAGGGCATGCAGAGTGCTTTCTTTCCCCAGACAGCCAGTCTCAATGCCATACAAAGTGATGTTCCAGCTTTACTGCTCCAAGCATGTGGCACCTGGAGGAGGTGCCTTCCCCTCAGAGATGGCACTATACCAGACGGCAAAACCCACGAAGACCTCTACCTAGTCTGCTTCAGTTTTTCTTACTTAGTTGTAATTCCTTCAGGGTGGGAGTCTTAGCTGAGTACTTGATCCTCAACAAATATTTGAGGAATGAACTACTGAATGAGTGAGCGAGGGGTGCTGACTGTACGCCTCCGACTGTTGCCAGGTTCTTTGCTCCAGAGGGTGCCCCCACCCGACCCCTTCTACGGCCTGGGACGCTGAGCTCTGCAAACTGCGAGGCTCCTTGTCACCTGGCTTCCGGGCAGCTTCTGCCAAGGAGAGATCCAGAGGGAAACTGGAAGGCTGGGAGTGGTGCTCAGCAGGCTGGGGGAGGGAGACGCCATAGTTCCTGTTTCGCTGCTATTCCCGTCAGCATGTCAGCATGGCCCCGCCATAGCCTTTTCCCCAGCAGCGTCCGTCGGTTGGCTCTAGTTTTCAACCTCATCCTGCTCTCCCAGAATCAGCCTCATCTCCCCTTAGAAGGACCCGCCACACACGCGCACACACACAAAAGGACCTGCCACCGCTGTGTGGTACACCCACACACTTTAGAGGTCTGGATCTAGCTCCACGGAGCTCCTCCTCCTAGAATCTGTCCGAACTCTGATTTCTCCCCCTTGTTCCCCTAGCCCTTGAGGAGCGGCATGCTGCCGCTGCTTCCTGCAGTTACGGCCTCAGAATTCCCTTTCGCTTTCTTCCCATATCTCTGTAATTACATTATCTCTGTTAAAATACCTTGTGTGGCTTTTGTTTTCTAGATACTGACTCTTCTATGATCTTTTAGCACCTGTGATGTGGGTGCCGAGCTTTCTGTGTTATGTGATCATTTATGTCTACCTTTGCGAGAGAAATGGCCAAACTGTTTTCTGGAGGGTTGAATCATTGTGCGTTACCACCAGTGGTGGATGAGAGTTTCAATTGCTCCACACTCTCGTCAGCACTTGTCATTGTCAGTTTTTGTTTTTTAATTTCAGGAATTCCAATAGGTATACTGTGGTATAGTATGGCATGAAAGCATTTAGGGCGCACGAAGGATGGATGTATTGTATGTTCACCTTAGAAGGCTGCAGAGCCTCATGGCTGAGTCCAGACCCTGCTGTCAGCCTGGGTGCTCAGTACCTTTGTAAACATGGATCTCAGTTTCCACCTTTATGAGGGTAATGATGGAATGTCTACTTTAAAAGGTTGTTGTGAAGGTTAAATGAGTTAATATACGTAAAGCACCAGTACAGAATAAGTACTGCTACTGCTGCTAAGTCGCTTCAGTCGTGTCCGACTCTGTGCGACCCCACAGACGGCAGCCCACCAGGCTCCCCTGTCCCTGGGATTCTCCAGGCAGGAACACTGGAGTGGGTTGCCATTTCCTTCTCCAATGCGTGAAAGTGAAAAGTGAAAGGGAAGTCGCTCAGTTGTGTCCGACTCTTTGTGACCCCATGGACCGCAGCCTCCCAGGCTCCTCTGTCCATGGGATTTTCCAGGCAAGAGTACTGGAGTGGGGTGCCACCACCTTCTCTGCAGAATAAGTACTACTTAGTGATAATTATTATCGCTTTTATTTTACCCAGGGCTGGACCACTGCTTTGCTACCTGGTGCCCAAAGTTGCATTAAAAACAATGCTGAGAGGTCATACCTTGAAGCTTTCTGATGGCATTTTCCATCTTCTCAAATTTCTATACCACAGTTCTTTTTAGAATCTATTCTGTGTATAATGCAATGCCCATCCTCACTTTGCAAAAGTTCAGTTTTAAAGAGAGCATTTGAACTTCAGTGATTAAAGAAAGCATTTGAATTGTTATAGATTCCCATCTCCATCCAAACAATATGCTTTTAATAGGAACACAGCTTGTGATTTATACTGTTTCGCTCTGGTCTGTGGTGCAGCATGCATCATCGACATTAAGATGAAATTACTCTGCAGTCACACACGGAGCTCAGACTCTCAGTAATTGCACAAAGAAAACCTCATTATCCTGCAACAGGCACTTCAAAAACAAACATACAACCTTCTCTCCCTCTAGTGGCACATTTAAAAAGCAACCTCAAGTAACACAGAGGCTGGTCTTGCCCATTAAAATCAAGGGAAACAAACAGAGAGAGTTTACCCAAGACTTGGGAGATTAATAATATTTGTTTATTATCGATCGTGGTGAAAAGTTTGCACTTTATTTATGCCAAATGATATTGCTGTCAACACAACAGGCTGAATCATAGCCATAAGAGTTTAGTGATTTATACTCACTTGGCACTTTTATTTTTTATTAAAAACAATAAAATAGAAGTCTACAAATATTGGGTAGTCAGAGATTCTGATTTCAGGCAGCCTGTTGGGAGAATGAGATACTCCCCCTGCCCTGCCCTTAAATGTTTATTATCTCTGAATAATGATGCCTTTCTGCAGTGAGTAAGATAGTGTGTGTGCTAAGTCACTTCAGTTGTGTCTGACTCTTTCCAACCCTATGGACTGTAGCCCACTAGGCTCCTCTGCCCACAGGATTCTCCAGGCAAGAGTGCTGGAGTGGGTTTCTGTGCCCTCCTCCAGGGGATCTGCCTGACCTGGGTACTGAAGCTGCCTTTCCTGCATTGCAGACAGATTCTTTACCACTGAGCCACCAGGAAAGCCCAAGTAAGATAGTGTCACTCCAATTCAAGTCCACCTGGAACTACAGAATGTAATTTTATTCGGACATAGGGTCTTTTCAGATAGAATTAGTCAAGATGAAGTCATATTAGGTGAGGGTGGGCTAACTGGCATCCTTATAAGAAGGGGAGAGGACGCATAGGGAGACAGACACACAGGGAAGAAGCTCGCATGAAGATGGAAGCAGAGCCTGGAGATGTGAATACAAGCCAAGGAAAGCCAAGGGTACCAGCAGCCCCCAGAAGCTAACATAGAGGCATGGAGAGGGTCTCCATCAGAATACTCACAAGGAATCAGCCCTGCTGATAACACCTTTATTTTGGATTCTGGACTCTTGAACTATGAGAGAATACCTTTCTGTTGGTTTGAGCTTCCCAACTTGTGGTCATTTGTTATGGTCACCCTAGGAAAGTAATACAATGACTCTGATGAAGAAGAACGAAGACCCTTTCCATATTTACTATTGGGTGCCTAGGCATTCGGTAAGCAATTTATACGGATTAATTCATTTTATTCTCACTGTAGCACTGGGATAGCTACCATTGTGATATGTCGTTTGCAGATGAGTAAAACCGAGTCTCAGAGAAGTCACATGACTCGCTTAGGGCATGTGACTTTCACTGTTTTGGTGTGGCTGCCTCAGGTTCTTTTACACCTGGTAAGTGTCTGAGGTTTTTCTTTTACTATTTCACTTAAATCATCCATTAGTTTAAAACTTTGTTTTATTGAAGAATATGCCACTATAGTAAACTATGCAAACATATATATGAATGCATAGCTGACTATAGTGGTATATTCTTATATATATATATATCCCAGGGACTGGGGAGCCTGGTGGGCTGCCGTCTATGGGGTCGCACAGAGTCAGACACGACTGAAGCGACTTAGCAGCAGCAGCAGCAGCAGCATGTAGTATAGCGAATTTTTACATATGTGAACACCACACAGATCAGCACCCTAGAAGACCCTACCATGTTTTAATATTAAAATATTACAAAAAGTCATATAGATTCTTTACATGACTTTAAAACATAACAAAGCTATGAAAATTAATAATTTCCCTCTCACATCATCCCTTATTCCTACATCCAGCGTTAATCACTGTTACTCTGTGAGGTGTATATTCTTCTAGGCCTTTTCTATGTTGTATTTTGTTTATATATGTGGATACATTCATAGTCTTGTATAAGCAAATACGTCTTATACATGTACATGTTTGCGCACATACCTACACAAACACATTTATGTGCACGACCACACATGTGTGCATGCACACCCACATCGTTTTCCCAAAATGCGATAATTTTATAAATATCATGTAGCTTCCCATCTTTTCACTTATAGACAAAAATTCAATTAACTGTCAAGTTAAGGGGAAAAAAATGAATTTTATTTGAGTCAAACTGAGGATTAAAATCCAGGAAGCAGATTCTTGGAAAGCTCTGAGCTCTGATCTCCCTATTAGAAGGTGAAGGTGCGGTCACATACATTTTTGAGACAAAGGATTGTACACCAAAACGACACGCTGATATTTTACATAAAGTTCACCAAGGACACACAGTCCTGGTAAGCACATACCAAGTAAGCAGAAAGTCGCCATGACTCCCTACAGAGATGGGAAATAACACTATTGTTTTAAGAAGTTACATTGCTGGCATTAGAAAAGAGAAAAAAATTGATCTTTATGGTTGGGCAATCTTCCCATCTTCCAGGAGCCCTGGTTAATGTGTAACAGATACACACTGCACAGGGGGCTGGGGGTTGTAATGAATCGCTTCAGGCATGTCCGACTCTGCGACTCTATGGACTGTAGCCCACCAGCCTCCTCTGTCCATGGGCTTCTCCAGGCAAGAGTACTGGAGTGGGTTGCCATGCTCTCCTCCAAGGGATCTTCCTGACCCAGAGATCAAACCCACATCTCCTGTGTTGCCTGCACTGGTAGGCGGGTTCTTTACCACTAGCGCCACCGGGGAAGCACAGGGGGATGGGGCAGGGAGGCCAAACAAATGCACAGATTTTATGTTTAGTCCTGCCTTAAAATATAAATTTTATTTCATCACACTGAAAGTCCTGCCATTCTTAAATTTTCAGTCCATATAGACCGAGCTGGAAAGCATAATACTTGGGCTGCCACCAGTCATTCCCACTTTAGTGGGAAAGAGATCTCTAAATGAAGTCACTGGGCAAGAAAACAGAGTGGAGCAGATTTCCGGTTTGGCCCACTCCACTCCACTCTGTTACACCCCAATAACCTTAGCAGTAGAGGCTGGAAAGATGAAGCCCACATTTGAAAGACCCCCTTGCACTTTGGGGAACCAAGTTACCTCCAGGGACGCCTGGGGTGCTTGGAAGGTAGCTGTGAGACTGAGACCTCTGGTCTTTCTTTCCTTTGACGTTTCTGCAGAGAGCTGTGGCCGCGGCACAGCGCAGCTGGCCAGCCGCGGGGGCAGCGGAGGTCCCAGGTTCTGTTTATCATCCTGATGAGGGGGTCCCTAGGTCCCAGCCAAAGGGGCCCATTTATCAGGATGGGTCACAGCCAAGGCGACATGTTCTTGGCAGGAAGGGTGTGAGGATGGCCTCCTGAGCCCTGATCACTTCAGAGCCCATGTGTCCTGGGGCACCGTGGGTAGGGTTTGTGGCTTCCTGACCGAGGTCAGGAAGCAGCTCCTTTGGGAGGACTGTTCTCGGTGTCATTCCTAGAAACAGCCAAGAGCCCTTCTGCTGTGCTCCCAACGGTTTTACAAACATCTACCTCCCTGCCTTAAATTCCTTTCTATTTACAATCAGGTGACTTCTGACAACCATAATTAAACTATTACAGAAAAAAAGAAGAAAGGACAGAGAAGGGCAGAGAAGACTGGAAAGTTCTGCTTTGGGACAATGTCTCTAAATTATTCACATACATCAGTGGAAATGAAGTATTTCAATCCATTAATTGATAATGAAATAATACACAACAGATGACCTGAAGACATTGGCTTTTAACATTGTGTTAGAATTTAATACTGACATTTCATGCCCTGGAAGTTCATGCTGCTGTTGGGAGTTCCCACCCTGGGAATGTGTGACGTCCCTTCTCTTTTTCAACATTTCTCCTCACTGAACATCTCCCTGGATGACGGTGGCCAAAGTCATCCCTCAGAAGAAGTTCTACACTTGGCGAGCCTGTAGGTAAATTTCCAACACGTGTGGCATCATGGTATCACAGGCGTCTTCTGGTTCCTTTTTTTTTTTTTTAATTTTAAAAGAGAGTTATCTCCACACCAAATTACCTGGCTGTTGGGAATATGCCAGAGGCTCTGCCTCATCTTCATTTCTATTTCTTCCATTTCTGTCCAGAGTGAAAAAGAAGAAGAGAATTTGCTGGACCAAACTTGAAGATATTATGAAGTGGGTGCACCAGAACGTATGTCAACATGCATGCTATTACAGAGTGCTCTAAAGTCCTTTTGAAAAGCTGTTGAATCTATTCAAAGTTTCTGCAGCTTTCCGAAAGAATATTTTTTCCCCGTCTTCAAGCATGTAAGCAAAAACAATTTTCCAAAAGAGTAGCCTTACAAAGTTAATGGAGTATAACAACATCAAAACTGCTCTCCGTAAGTTCTGTACGTGTGAAGAAAGTGTTTCATTGTGAATCTCACTGAGAGAGAGAGAAAGAGAGGGGGAACGAGAACCCTAGGGTGCCTCTAATCGAGCTTGCCCTGCTTAAAGCTATAGAGTTTTGGAGGACTCTGTTCTCTGCAGTTTCTAAATTGGATCTAGATTCATTTCTGGCTCTGAAGAGAAGAAATTCATCTTCTTACCCCACAGCCCCCAGAGCATTTCTGAAGCCGGGAAAGTACATTGATAGTGGTTTTCTCACTGGTGTCACAAAGGAGAAACCAACAGGGGAAGATAAAACAACTAAGGTTAAGACTTTGGCACCTCGGTCTCCGGACTCGGCTTCTAACTTCTCCATTTTCACGCTAATTAAAACAGAAGATGCTGATCCCCTGAGGCTGACGCTTACCCACCACCTCTCTCTTCCTTTGTGGAGCTTTAAGGGCAGACTCTGCCAGGTCTTACTACCTTGAAGACCTTTAATATTCTCAGTCATGATATTACCCACATTATCCATAACACCCACATTCCACGCTGCTGCCGTGGTCCTGCACCACAAATGCACTCCCTTTAGTCTAGTTTCTATTGACCAGAGTACTTAGAAATAACTTTCACAATTTAGTGCAGGGATTGGAAAGCTATGACTCCCAGGCCAAATTTGTTACTGTCCTCAAACAAATATATAGATAATATATAAAATATACTATAATATATAAATGAAGATATATATCTTATATATCTAAAAGAGATACATAATACTTGAAATATGCACATATATCATACATATATACCTAAAAGAGATATACACATCTAAAATATATATACATACATATATGCACACATATGTATACATACACACATATATATAATATGTTTGGGACTTCCCTGGTTGTCCAGTGGCTAAGACTCTGAGCTCCCAATGCAAGGGGCCCAGGTTTGATCCCTGGTGGGGGAACTAGATCCCACATGCCCAGTGCAGCTAAATAAACAAATAATGTTTAAGTGTTATATGTATTTATATATGAAACATATACCTAAAGAGACTGAAGGGGATCAGAATGAGTCCCTCCAAAAATGGGTGCCACTTCAGCATGCTGATTGTTTTGAGATGAAAGCAGCCGAACGCCAGCAGATACAAAGAAACAAAACAAAACAACTTTTTATCCTAAAGTGCCTGAAAGAAGTTAGATAGGGGGCCTGACCCAGACGGAGAGCTATTACTAAGAGATAACTTTTTACCTGAATGACCCATCTCCGAGGCAGGACAAACATCTAATTACAAAAGATCTGCTCTTATCATCCTGTGTGGTCACCCTTCTCCTTTTGAGGCCCTTAGCTCATTCTTCAACTCACATGGCATATAAGCCTCGATCTCGAACTTACCCTTGGGTCTCATCATCCTTGTGGGGTCCCTTTTATGTATGTTAATTAAATCTTTTTTTTCTCCTGTTAATCTGTCTTATGTCAATTTGATTGTTAAATCAACCAAAGAACCTAGAGAAGGATAAAGGAAAAAAATTTTCCTCTCCAACTAAGTATGTAAATATCTAAAAGAGAGCATCTCATGTGCCACCTCCAACAGTGGATGTTTGGATGTATCAAGTAGTGTTTAAGCCTTGGCCTGAATGAGATCTGGAACTGATTCATGATTAGTGTAAGTGTGTGTCTGCCCTGCTGGACAGACCACATGAGGCACATTCATTTGGAAGTTTCTCTCCCTGTATTTTAGTCCATGAGCCCAGCTGCCCACGTTATGAAGGACTGGATGCTGACTGTTGCCTCACGGTGACTGGACTCATGGTTCTGAGTTCTGCTGGCTCATTTACATGGGGGAGTGGCCAGTACACGCTGCCCAGAGTCCTGGGCTGACCCGGCCGTGGCGAAGACAGCGCAGAAGGTCCAGCCACATGGCTCGCCCAGGGCGGACACGTGACGCCTGCACAGGCTGTGCCTCCTTCTTAGCAGGGAAACACAGGACACTTCCAGGACCCACCTGTAACCCCTCGCTTTGTGTAAGTGGACACCTTCCTAGCTCCAACTGCAAGCATCTTGGACTCTTCCTGACGGCTGTCTGTGAGCCCTTCCAGAGCAGGTTGGGAAGCGCTGGGGAGTTCATGCCTGAAGAATAAGCCAGAGCCACTAAATAATCCAGCTTCCTCACTTCTTAGATGTGACATCTCTGATGTGAGCGCTACACAACCTCCAAGAGCTCACCAGTAGTTTTTTACAAGTATTTTATTCTTATTCTTATTTTATTTATTTTTTGATCATGCCATAAAGGATAAAGGATTCAACATACAAGCAGCATGCGGGATCTTGCCCCCTACAGTGGAAGCGCAGTTTTAACCCCTGGACCACCAGGGAAGTCCTTTGCCAGTAGTTTTAAGCTCAATCTTCCCCACCCTCCCACTCTGACGTGATTTCTGTGTTGTCCGTGAAAATGCACCTCTTAGACCTCTGACCACAGAGAGTATGGAGGGCGCACATCCCGCAAAGGCACTCTGAAATCCACCACTGTGTCGGCCCACGTCTGGGCCTCCCAAGGGCTGTGTGCTGCTGGGGCGCAGCACAGCAGGGAAGCTGAGGCAGACCCAGCGGAGACACAGGGCTCTTCTGCTGCTGACTGTGGCTCAGGGACTTGCCACTGGCTTCACCCAAACGTCCTTAGAGCTGCACCACGGTCTCAGACTTTCCCATCCAAGCCTCCTCCCTTCTGCTCTACAGGGGTGATACCTGCAGCTCCACCTGTATTTTTTTAAATTGGAGTAGAGTTGATTTATAATGTCGCGTTAGATTCAGGTGAACAGCAAAGTGATTCAGTTGGACATACACATATATATTTTTCCAGCTTCTTTGCCTTTGTAGGTTATTGTAAAATATTGTATAGGATTCTCTGTGCTCTGCAGTAGGACCTGATGGTGTATCCATTTCATATGCAGCAGTGTGTATCTGTTAATCCAGACTCCCAGCTTATCCATCCCCATCCTCCCTTTCCCCTTTGGTAACCATAAATTTGTTTTCTATGTCTGCGAGTCAGTCTCTGTTTTGTAAATAAGTTTATCTGTATGATTTTTTGAGATTCAACATATACGTAATATCATACAACATTTGTCTTCCTCTGTCCGACTTACTCCACTTAGTATGATAATCTCTAGGTTCACCCATGTTCCTGCAAATGACAATATTTCATTCTTTTTTATGGCTGAATAATATTCCATTATATATGTACTTCTTCTTTATCCATTCATCTGTCCATGAACTCTTAGGGTGCTTCCATGTCTCGGCTATTGTAAATAGCCAAGCTGCTGCTCCATCTGCATTTTGTCCATACGCGCTTTCAACCTCACAAGTGGTTTCTCAATATATCTCTTGCACTTCTAATCCTGTTTTTCCTGGAGGACCCAAACTAGCACAGCCTCCTGCCTCTCCTTCTCTCACTCCTCCCCTCGCCTATGGAGGCTTCCTGGGTGTGTTGTCACTTCAGTCGTGTCCGACTCTTTGTGACCCTATGGACAGTGGCCCGCCAGGCTCCTCTGTCCATGGGGATTCTCCAGGCGAGAATACTGGAGTGGGTTGCTGTGCCCTCCTCCAGGGGATCTTCCCAACGCAAGGACTGAACCCACGTCTCTTACGTCTTCCGCACTGGTCGGGTCCTTTACCACTAGTGCTCCTGGGATCACCTTCCAAACAACACTTACATCAGGAGTTGGCCTCTGCTGGGACCCCAGCCTACCTCACCCTTCATAAGCACTTTTCTCAGACTGTGTTTACGAGGCAAGACCAGGCTGACCAACAATGCAACCTCCCAAACTTCAGATGCCCAACCCAGACTTCCAGTGGGGAGCCCGCATGTCAACGGCCTTGATGAGGTGAGGAAGACAGTAGTAGTCTGAGCTGCGGTGTTGTTTCAGTTGCAGCGGTTCTCACAAACCTATTAATATCAAATCAATCACGGCCCTACTGCCATCTTCTCACCAAACTGAGTATCTAAAATCATTACCAATAGCTGACTTGCAAATTACTCTTCTCCATGTTGCTTTATGTAGATTGAATAACAAAAATCCATTGTCAATACTAGCATAAAGCAGAGAAGTTGAAAACACTCCATACAGAGCAGACCTGTAGATAATCAGATTGTGAACATGTTCTTTCAAAAGACTCATGATTATTTTCCCCTTTTAATGGTTCATGGGACCCTGACCTAATTGCAGATGTTATAGAAACTGGCTGAAAAAGCTATTAGTGTAACTGTATTACGTTTTCCTGTTGATTTATTTTTAAGCTTTCTCTCTGTACTGCACCTGTTTGGTACTCAAAAACCCACGCGTTCTGAATAAACTGCAACACAATCAGCAGGAGCATAAATCTTGCATGATACATAACTCTCTAAATAAAAAGGAGCTAGAATTAAAGAGAAAAAGGGGTGGTTAGATATCAAAATGTTATCTGATATTAAATCTGTAATTTGGGGAGGTACTATTGATTCTCAAGCATTTAACTTCCTAATTCAGAGAAGTCAATAAACCTTTTTTTTTTTTTTCTTCTGTGAGAACTAGATATTCACCTTTGTGGCTGTGTGGGGAATACCAGTCTTAAAACGGCTAGGTTTTCTCTGTGAGTTGGCAGGATATTTCAACTAGTCAGCTTTTTGGCAAAGGGGCTGTTGTGCTTAAGAGCCAGAAATACTGCATTAGTAGTTGTTGGTTAGGGGTGTGTGTGTGTGTGTGTGTGTGTGTGTGTGTGTGTGTGTGTGTTGAGGGCATTGGTCTAGCTCCAATGTTTGTCAAAATGGCTATGAATTACAGCACTTTCCCCAAACACTCCCTCTTCGACTGATTCCTGGGTAGACACACTTGCCACCTTTAACATCCTTTCTCCCAGTCCCCATCAGCTATGTCGTGAACTAACTGGAATATTCCAGGCTGGCTTCACCTTCCTAAAGAAAGTCTATTTCTGTGGCTGGAACAATTGGGTGAAAGGTTAAAGGCTGAGGGGATCTTTTATCTTCATGTGAAGCTGAGCTGGGAGAAGTGGAGTAAGAGTTGGAATGTTTGAAAACATAAATATATTACTCCATAACCACATTTTAATAGAGGTTATCACTGAAAATGAATCTTACCATGATTTTTAAAATCTGTGGAATGTTTAGATCGGAAGGTGTCTTAGAGTCGTTAGGTCCTAATTTTATTTGTGAGAAAACTTAGGAGCTGTTGGAATTTGTCTGAAAGAAAAACTTCTCTCTACCCTCTTATGTTTTGTACCTGAATCCTGTTAATTAAGCTGACAAAAGACATTAACAAAAAAAAATACAATTTTAAAACTGATGTTAATATTTTTACAAACATGAAAGATTCTCACAAAAGAAGTAAAAATTCAAAGAAGCAGTTTGAATTTAAGCAGAAGTGGTGGTGGGGCTGCTTATATACTATTTAAACAAATGGGTAATAAATTGTGGAGGAGCAACTAGAAAAAAGAAAGGGGGTTTGGGCTTCCCTGATAGCTCAGTTGGTGAAGAATCCACCTACAATATAGGAGACCCTGGTTTGATTCCTGGGTCAGGAAGACTTGCTGGAGAAGGGATAGGCTACCCACTCCAGCATTCTTGGGCTTCCCTTGTGACTCAGCTGGTAAGGAATCACCCGATGAGGGAGACCTGGATTCAGTCCTTGGGTTGGGAAGATCCCTTGGAGAAGGGAAAGGCTACTCACTCCAGTATTCTGGCCTGGAGAATTCCATGGACTATACAGTCCATGGGGTGGCAAAGAGTCAGACACGACTGAGTGACTTTCACTTTCACTTTGGGCTCTTAGGGGTGATAAATTGTGGGGAAACGGTTAGGAAATATATAAGGAAATCTATTGGAAGATAAGGGTTATTTTAGTAAAGTCTGTTTAAGCAAATTCATCTCAGTGTGACCACTCCCCATTCCTCTCCAGAGATGAGTCAGTCTCTCTGTCCTGGTACAGAGAGACATCTTCCCCAAAGAAAAATTAATGTCTAGTTTAGGAGATATGGATAGAGCAGAGAACCGTTCCTGAATCAGTTCCCTTCAGCTCAAAATAATCTTTATACCAAAGTGGCATATTTGGGGGTGGCATATTCTGATCCCCTTCAGGTTCTAAGATGATCCAAGAGAAATAAATCATTTAGGAGGTCATCCTGACATATCGACCATCTAATTCAGACCTCAGAACAAAGGAGCAGAGCAGAGAGCTTGTCTGCCTTGAGAATCCAGAAAACAAAAAGCAGAGATGAATCAGGGGGTTCTTCCTTGTATCCCACAGAAGAGAAATCAGAGACTCCAAATGCCAGGCTAAAAGAGAAGGAAGAAAGACTTTCCTTCAACTTGCCAGCTTCATAAATGAAGCGATGGGAGTCTAGAGAAGTTAACTGATCTCTCTTCAATGATCTAGACACACAGAACAACTGGGGGTAGGTCTAGAACCCATTAACCAAATGAACCTGTGAGGGAGCTGCAAGCTACAAGAAACAAATGTCTCAACTTAAAATGGCTTGAGCAGTGAGGGGAATCCTACCTCTCATAAGGACTATTGCCAGAGAGTGGCACCACGGGCGACTAATTCAATAGTTCCAAAAGGTCATCAAGAGTCAGATTCCGCTTTCTTTCAGATCTTCAGGTGAACTCCTTCATGGATTCCAAATGGCTCCCAATGCCACATCTTACTTTCAGTTAACTGTTCAGTGGAAAGAAACAAAGCTATTTACTCAGGTTAGTAGGAATCCTTCCCGAATGACTTCTCTTAGACCTCACATTTTATTAGCCTGCATTACATAAATCTTATATGTTATTAGTCAGGGTTACCTAAATTACACATTTATTAGCCAGGATTACTTAAATCACCATCCAGGAGATTCCCCTCCTTCCATCCCCTTGGAGCCAGGGATGTGATCAGAGGAGGGTATACACAGGAATAGATTTAGTTATCTTGCTTCAAGGAAGAAAGAGAAGGGAGAGAAGGAGTTAGATAAAGAACCTAGGTCTGGAATCCAACACCAGGAACTTTCATGACTCAAAGTTTACTATAGAATTTGGGAACAAATCCAGTAAAGTCGCTGGACTTTCAGAACAATGCTCTTGGATGATGAAGCCGAGATGTTTCCTGCATTACTGAAAGGGCTCAAAGGTGTCACCTAGAATCTCACCAAGAAGGCATCTTTGAACAGTTGATTAATTTGAGATAAACTACATTCTTGGAGACTGTGTGTAGCAAGTCCATGCCCAGGGGATGTATTCAAGAATACAATTGAAAATCAGACAGTTGAAATTCATCCAGCTTCCAACCATATGAAGTACAGAGGGTGCCTACCTTATCTGGCCCCAGTTTTGCCCTTCTGTGGCAGAGAGAATCTGCTAGACTCTACCATGTGCAGGATAAAGGATCGTATAAGAGTTACCACATCCCTTTGCTCTGAGGCTCTGCCTTCTCATAAAACCTGTGAGCAGCCTTCTAGTGACTGAATTAGCTTTCCAACTACCTTGATCCTGGGAAAGAGCTATCTTGGATGGAGAATATAAACACTGGATACTGCAAAGGCATCTTTACTGCAAATCAATAAACTGCTTCATTCTGGCATACATTCTAATCTTTGATGGGTTGGGTTTGTGATTAGAAGTGAAAAATAAATAAGTCAACCCTGTACGTTCACAGATAAGGATTGGACCCCAAGCCCATGTTGTCCACGTCAAGGGCAGACCCCTTGTGAGGTCCTGCTAGGGCAGCCAGCCTGCCAACCCATGAACCTAGCTTGCTCCTCTCTCTTTCTCTGTTGCCTGGTCATCACTGCACTGTGGGGCAGGGCTCTCCAAGCTGACATGTATCAAAATTGAGTTAGCTCCTGGTGGGGAGCTTTCCTAATCCCATCCAGCCACATCCCCTTTGTAGTCCTGCTGCCCCAGCTTCAGACTCTTAGGCCCCTGTTTCCACTGTGGGCTGTGCAGACTCGAAGATTGATGACTTACTGGGCTGCGGGGAGCTCTGCAGAGTTTTGGCCTCCTGGAGGGCATCAATTTGGCTCCCCCATTTCCCTTTAGTAGTAATTGAATGTCAGGATAACAGATGGAGGGTGGGGAGAGTGAACCAGAGTTTTACTTTCAGGGCTTTGTGAAGGAAGGAAGGGTTAAGATTTCCAAATTTCAAGAGTTCTAAAATTTTATATTAGTTTAGTGTCTGCACTTAACACTTTGGCACGTAAAGAAAATGTAAGTAATCTTATTTCTCAACTCTGGTTTCTAAACACTTTCTTTATGAGAGTTGACACAGAACCATCCAAAAAGATATCTCCAAGGCTGACTGAATGAGAAAGTGAACTAGAAAGAATTCTGAGACAGTGGTCAGACATTTATTCATCATTAGGAGTCTAAGTCAGTCATCTTGTGTGTATGTGTTAGTCGGTCAGTTGTGCCCAACTCTTTGCAACCCCATGGACTGTAGCTCGCCAGGCTCCTCTGTCCATGGAATTCTCTAGGAAAGAATACTGGAGTGGGTTGCCATCCCCTGACATTCTCCAGGGGATCTTCCCAACCCAGGGATCGAGCCTGGGTCTCCCACATTGCAAGCAGATTCTTTACCATCTGAGCCAGCAGGGAAGCCCCTACCTTGACTTGCCCACAAATACTAAAATATTTGTGTTACCTACTTTACCATCTGGATGTTGGTTAATTTGATCTTTCATCATTCATCCCCTTCCAGATAAATTATTTTTCTTTTAGGAAACTCCTCCTCCTCTTGGCCTTGAGTTTAGTTGAAGATGACCCTCACTCCCTTCTGGCCTTAATGGTGGTCACTTGATCCAGTACTGGCCAATCAGTGTATCCTATGGGTCGCCCAAGAAGTTGTAGGGAAAGAAAAAGCTTTCTTCAGTCATTTTAGGGTAGCTGGCTGGGTCTGAAAATTAAACCAACAAAAATTAACAAGAGAAAAACATACTCATTTTATAAAAATTTTATATGTGTATTAGAGCCTTCCCAGGAGAAGGCAATAGCAACCCACTCCAGTACTCTTGCCTGGAAAATCCCATGGATGGAGGAGCCTGGTGGGCTGCAGTCCATAGTGTCGCTAAGACTGAGCAACTTCCCTTTCACTTTTCACTATCGAGCATTGGAGAAGGAAATGGCAACCCACTCCAGTGTTCTTGCCTGGAGAATCCCAGGGACGGAGGAGCCTGGTGGGCTGCCGTCTATGGGGTCGCACAGAGTCGGACATGACTGAAGCAACTTAGCAGCAGCAGCAGAGCCTTCCCAAGAGAATGAAGAGCTGAAGAAGTAACCAGAATGGGCAGCTTTTAAGTCCTTTAGACAAAGAAATAATACATCTGTGAAGAACTGGTTAGATACAGGGGTTTGGGCTGTGGCTAATAAATGGTGAAGAAATAACTAGGTAAGCTGAACATCTGCTTGCAGATTCCACTGGTACCGTTGCAGGGTTGATAAGTCTGTCTCCAGTAAAAGGAGAATTGATTTCCTGCTTTTACACAGAAAGGGGGAGATTTTGCTGCATTTACAACTTCTTAATTGCTTTCAGGTAAAAATAATTTTTATACCAAAGAAGCATATACCAAAGAAGGTGACAAATTTTGATTTCCTTCAAAGTTGGTCCAGCAAACAGAACAGGACCTAAGGTGAGCCTACTTACTTAATTCTGAGACTCCTCTTGGACTACTTGGAAAAGAGAAACCATCTTCCCTATGGTATTGCTAACTGTAGAAATGATGCAAGCTTAAAGACATGATGGCCAACCTAAGAATTATGTCAACATAGAGGAGAGTGGAAATGGGCCATGGAGAAAGGGAGAAATGAGCCAGGATGATGTTATTTGAGTTCATGAATCCAATCATGCCTGCCATCTGACTTTTCTGTTACTTGAGGCAACAAACTCTTTCATATAAGTCTCTTTGAGTATGAGGACTCTCATTTACAAATTCAAGAATTCTAAGGTAGTCAACAAGTTACGTCAGGTTTAACTTCAGATTTTATCCCCCTGGCATCATTACTCATCCTCTCTGACTCTGCCTTTCGAATGGCAGCCCTTGTCTCCAAACTTCCTTCACCCAAGCCACCTTCCTACCTGATAATTGTGCTCATTCTGGATCCGTGTGGCAGAACCACTTTTTGAAAACAGATATCCAGGCCCTGGCCCCAGAGTTTCTGATCCAGTAGGTCTGAGATAGAGCCCAATAATTTTTAATTCTAAAAACTTCCCAGATGATGAGAACCATTGCTCTAGACATGCTGGTCTGCTGGCCTTCTTAATATGTCTCAACATACAAAGGACTCTTCCAGTCCAAGGCCTTCATACTGGATGCTCTTTCTTCCAGGAAGACACTTTCCCTGGATATTTGTGTGTAACTGAGTTCTGACAAATACTTAAAGACTGGGACATCCCTTGTGGTCCAGTGGTTAAGACTCTGAACTTCCATTGCATGAGTGTGGGTTCAGTCCATGGTTGGCGAGCTAAGACCCCAGCATACCTCATGGTGTAGCCAAAAAAAAAAACAAAACCAAAAAAACAAGTTAATTACTGACTATCTGAAAAAAAGTCTTCATTCACAGCATTTGCTGATTTCTGGTGTGCAAATATTCCCACTGTGGCTGGTTTTAAGCTGCCTGTGTAAGGTCACTGAAGGTGAAGTAGGGAAGAGATGTGCGTCCTCTTCTCAAGAGCCAGCATCAGCTGACTCAAGGCATCAGTGTTCAGGTGACGTTATCACGTCTCTGCTCAATGTCCCTTCCTCCAAGAGGGCTTCCCCGATAACAGGATAAAATCCTATAACCATTCCCCAATCAATTGCTCTTCTCTTATTTTAGTTCACTGCATTTATTTCCACCAACCATGCATTTCTATTCCTAAGCTTCATTGTCCCCTACTGAGCTGTAATCTTCAAGAAGGCACAGTTTTCTGTCTCATTCCAAGCTGAGTCCTCAGTGCCTAGAAGGATCCCTGATCCAGGATAGGTGACCAATAACTATTTGTTGCAACTAGAGATCATCATACTAAATGAAGTAAGTCAGAAAGAGAAAGACAAATACCAACTGATATCACTTATATGTGGAATCTAAAATAAGACAGATGAAGCTATGTACAAAACAGCAGCAGAATCACGGATATAAAGAACACACCGGTGGTGGTCACGGAAGAGAGGGTTGGGAGAAGGACTGAGTGGGAGGTTGGGGTCAGCAAATGTAAGCTATTATATATAGGATGGATAAACAAAAAGTCTTATTGTATAGCACAGGACACTATAGTCAATATCCTATGATAAATCATAATGGAAAATAATATTAAAAATGAAGAGTATATATATATATATATAACTGAATCACTTTGCTGTACAAAGGAAATTAACACAACATTGTAAATCAACTCTGCTTCAATAAAACAAAATATCAATTGATTAAAAAACTACTGGTTGACTGCACGAATGAATTTATGTGCATATTCATTCATAGTCTGCAATTCCACAAGGGTGTAAATTTTGCGTAGTTTTGTTCACTGCTGTGTGCTCATCCACATATAGCAAGTAAGAGATAGTTTTTGATCCATGAAGTTGCAGAGAAGTTAACACAAAAGGGCTAAGAAAAGCGGGAAATGGGGATACAAATGTAACAGGCGCCGTATACCTACCTGGTCTCTAAACATATATAATGGGAACTTCAGCCCTGACAGGCAAGAAGTAAAGACAGAAAAGATCTAGAAACATCTCTTCCATTTAGAATCTCATTAAAGAAGCAAACATTTTGTTTAAGGTAAATCTTTGTCTCAGGGTCGGCTCCTGGGAGAAACGGAACGCGACATAGGGCCAAGGGGTTCTGACTACGTGTTTAGCTTGTTGATCTTCGGGAAGTTCACAGCTGGGCAAGCTAAGACCTTCACTGGAGTTATGAGAGTACAAGTCTGATGAGGCTAAATGCCTCCCCCAAAGTGCATGTAGCAGATATTTGGATGGAAAAGCAAGAAGCCAGAATTTGTGTGCTGAAGACCAAGAGCAGATCCCCAGTTCCCTCTACGTGCGTAGAGCTGCTGTGTCAGACAGTGAAAAGGAGAAGCTGTGCGGGGAGCCTGGTGGGTGTCAGCCCAAGAAATATGAGCAGCTCATCTACATATCTGTTGGTGACCTTCCAGAATGACAGCCAAGCCACCAGTGCTTCCCTGTTTGCAAATGATAGAGATCTCATTTCTTGGGACATCGGGATTGATGCGGCAGCCGCAGTGCTATTAGACCTGGAAGATGCTCTTTCCTCATTACTGTCTCCTGGCAACACAGCACCAGATGCTGCCGTGAATATTAATGATCCTCATTCATGTAACCTTTAGTGCCTTCCTCCAGCTCCTCCGGGCTGCAGCGGGGGACCACTGCTATCTGCTTCTGTGGGCTCCAGCTCAACAAATCTTTTCTTCCTCTCCTCTTGTTTGAGAAAAGAATTATTAATGAGATTTTTATCTAAGGAGGCGATTTTTACTTCTCTATGGAGACGCTCACTTTTCAAGTCAAATCCCATTTTCTAAGGAAGATAACGGCAGGCCCATTCTGCTGGAGCTTGTCTGTGATGGCTTTTGTTGACTTTATCTGCTGGTTGGAATATGTAATTTGTCTAATATCTTTGCTTCCTCATGTGTGAGGTTTAAAAATAAATGTGCAATTGGGAAAAGGGGGAAATCAAATAGTACTGAAATCTCAGTGGGTTTCATAGTTCTTATCAGCCTCCAACGACTTCAGGGCTGTAGCGATGTGCGTAATAGCGGTCGCCCCAACCTCATCTGTCTGCTGTCCCTCCATTTCTCACACTAAGGGATGTACCTTTAAGTGGTGAGGCACATGACAATGCTCCAGGCTGGGCTGCCTAGTTCCTTTAGCGCTCTGCTTTGTTTCCTTCTTTTATTTATTTGTTTTTTTAAAATATTTATTCATTTGGCCGCATTGGGTCTTAGTTGTGGCACAAGGGATCTTCATTGCACTGTTCAAGATCCTCCGCTGCACTGCACAGACTCTCTAGCTGCGGCTCAGTGGCAGCGGTGTGGGGTCTCCAGAGCACGGGCTTTAGCAGTTGTGGCACGCGGGCCTAGTTTCTCCTCGGCATGTGGGATCTTAGTTTCTCCACGAGGGATCGAACTCACGTCGCCTGCATTGCAAGGTGGATTCTTAACGACGGGACCACCGAGGAAGTCCCTGTGCTTTGTCCCTCTAATACACAGGCCAGAGGTTGTCCTTGAGAGTAAGTTAAGGCACTGCAGAGAGTAGAATCTTTCCCTTTCCTTTTCCCTTCCTTGTCCTAATATGCAGTGAGAGATGTAATCAGTGGTTTCAGAACACAACCTTTAGAGGGATCAGGACAACATATGGCTTATTGACCTCCTGTTGGTGGATTCCTGGGCTTGTTGCTCAGTCTCACTTAGCCACAGTTTTGTATCTGTAAAATGTAGCCAAAGGCACCCAACTCCCCAGGTTGCCAATAAGTTAGAGGATATAGGTATGCGAAATGTTTTAAGGACTCAATAAACTGTCGCCTGGTATTGTTTAATTGTTTAATCAATGGCCCCAATGACCTGCTTCCTGGCGTTGACATCAGTCATAGTCTAGAGTTGGCTGTGTGACTTGCCTTCACCAATGGACATCGGCAAATGTGCACTGGGGCTTTCCCTCTGGGAAAGCTGCCTCCCACCATATAAGGAAGCCCAACGTAACCCATCGGGGCGGGAAGGGCCACATGGAGAGAGAGAGAGAGAGGGAGAGAATGGTCCGGCCAACCCTGAAGCTGAATGCAGCTGTCCAAGTGAGACCAGCTCAGGGCAGGAATACAGTAAGGTTAATGATGGAATTTTAAGAAAAATTTTTTTGCTTAAGTTACTAAACTTTGGAGTCATTTGTTAAACAGCAAATGTTAACTGATAAACCCAAAGGCAGCTGCTTTCATAACTGTTGTCTTAGTTAAATCACACAATAATCCTGTGAGGCAGATGATGTTATTTTCTACTTTACTGATGAGGAAGTGGAGGCTCAAGGCTAAGGTACGTATCTCCTTGGTTGTCCAGATCCTTCAGATAGTTGCTGAGGAAGAAGAGCAAGGCACAGGGCATATTTACTTCTTTATGTAATTTTTAAAAATTGAAGTATAGTAGATTTACAGTGTTGGGATAGTTTCAGGTGTATAGCAAAGTGATTCAGCCATATATATATATGTATGGCTGAATATATATATATTTTTTTCAGACTCTTTTCTATTATAGGTCATTACAAGATAATGAATATAGTTCCCTGTGCTATACAGCAGATCCCTGTTGTTTCTCTGTTTTGCATATACAATAGCAGTGTGTGGGGGCTTCCCTGCTGGCTCAGATGGTAAAGAATCTGCTTGCAGTGCAGGAGATCTGAGTTCTATCCTTGGGTTGGGAAGATCCCCTGGAGAAGGGAATAGCTTCTCACTAGAGCAGCCTGGCTGGCTACAGTCCATGGAGTCACAAAGAGACATAGCTGAGCGAGTGTGTATCTATTAACTCCTAATTTACCTCCACCTTCCACTTCGGTAGCCATAAATTTGTTTCTATGTCTGTGAGTCTGATTCTGTTCTGTAAATAAGTTGATTTGTATCATTTTTTCAATTCCACATATAAGTAATATCATATAGTATTTGTCTTTCTCTCTCTGACTTCACTTGGTATGATATTCTCTAGGTCCATCCATGTTGGACGGAGGAGCCTGGTGGGCTGCAGTGCATGGGGTCGTGAAGAGTCGGACATGACTAAGTGACTTCACTTTCACTTTTCACTTTCATGCATTGGAGAAGGAAATGGCAACCCACTCCAGTGTAGCCTTTAAAAATCTAGAAATTTCAAATCTCCCCAAAAGGATAACACATCTATCCAGTTAATTTCTTACTTCAGAGCAGGACATAAAGTAGATTTATATTGGTTTTTGTTCAGCATTGGTCTGGAACAGCACTGTCCAAGAGAAATAATGTGAGCCACAGATATAATTTTTAATTTTCTAGTAGCTACATTGAAAACTATAAAGAAACAAATGGAATTAATTTTTAAATGTTTTATCTAACCCCAGTCCAAGCTTGGGTGATCAATATTTTTTTTCAATATGTGATCAACATTTAAAAAAAATTATTAATGAGATACTTTATATTATTTTTTTCTTACCAAGTCTTCAAAATCTTGGATACATTTTAGGTTTATCAGTTCAGTTCAGTCGCTCAGTCGTGTCCAGCTCTTTGCGACCCCATGAATCGCAGCACACCAGGCCTCCCTGTCCATCACCAACTCCTGGAGTTCACTCAGACTCACGTCCATCGAGTCAGTGATGCCATCCAGCCATCTCATCCTCTGTTGTCCCCTTCTCCTCCTGCCCCCAATCCCTCCCAGCATCAGAGTCTTTTCCAGTGAGTCAACTCTTCTCATGAGGTGGCCAAAGTACTGGAGTTTCAGCTTTAGCATCATTTAGGTTTATAGCCGATCTCAATTCCAACTTACCACATCTCTGATGCTCAGTAGCCACACACGGCTAGTGGCCACCATGTTGACATTACGGGTCTAAAGATCCAATTTACTGGATTGTAAAGTGGGCACAAAAAGCTGCCCTCCTGATGTGCTGTGTGGATGAGATGCAATTATCTGTGGAAGTTCTACGTCATTCCTAAAGGATCTCGCGGGGTGGCACAAAACTTCTCTTGCAGTTTTAAGCTTTAACAACTTCAGAAGTATCAATGTTACAACCTACAAAACCCATCCTTCAGAAGTTTGATCGCTTACATTTACTTGACACTTGTTTACTTTCAAAAATTTTGAATAATACATTTTATATTTAGTTTTTCATGTGCCGCTGTTGCTGGGTGATGCTTTCGCAGGCTGGCGGATGTGCAGTAGGGTCCTCTGGCTTGGCAGTGTCATCACCTCATGTAGTCCCATTAGGCTGTTTCTTGTGGGAGTCGCGTCAAAGACTCTCAGATGAGGACTTCCCTTGTGGTCCAGTGGGTAAGACTCCAAGCTCTCAGTGCCAGGGGCCTGGGGCTGGGCCCTGGCTAGGGAACTTGATCCTTCACGTATGCTGCAATGAAGAGCCCAGGGCTGCAACCAAGACACAGCGCAGCCAAAATTAATTAAGTAATTAAAACTCTTATGGATGGAGTGAAGCCTCAGTTACTGGATGGCTGGACAGCTGCTGACGAAAGTTCACAACATTCGAAACTGACTGGAGTGGTACCTAGTACAGGAAGGTGGGGATGTTGAATTTAATAGGAACATATTACTATTGGAAAACTTTAATAACTGATCTTTCAGATGCTATTTGTTATAGGTTTATAGCATTTACACTTCCCAAGTGTTAATAATTAAAGCTTAAATTGGCACTAGCCTCCTGGACACTCTATATTATGGTACTCACCAAAATGGTGATTAGGATTGTCTCCCCCAGCCAATCCCAGCATGTCTCCACAAAATCACCCCCCAAAAGGACTGTGCTGCAAAGGCTGTTATGTTAGCTCTGAGGGCCAAGAAATCTGTGGTGATGGACAGTTCTAAATGGCCTGGAAAATTCCTTGTTCCAGTGCATCTGTGAGAATGAAGTCCTGCCTAACTCAGGGCTTCCTAGGTAGCTCAGTGGTAAAGAATCTGCCTCCAACGCAGGGGACATGGGTTCGGTACCTGGTCCAGAAAGAGTCTACATGCCGGGAGCAGCTAAGCCTATGCGTCACAACTACTGAGGCTGAGCTCTTAAGCCCTTGAGCTGCAACTATGGAGTCCGTGTGCCTAGAGCCTGTGCTGGGCAGCAAGAGAAGCCACTGCCGTGAGACGCCTGCACACTGGACTAGAGAGCAGCCCCCGCTTGCCCAGCTAGAGAAAGCCCAGGGCAGCAACAAAGACCCACCACAGTCACAAATAAATTTTTTTTTTTTTTAAAGAAGCAATCTGCAGATAGGCAGTCCAGGATGGGTTATCTACCTACCTCAGAGATCAGGTAGCAATTTCCCCTGCACTGTGGGACAACTAGGCTGCTCTGAATTTTTCTGGAGGCACAGAGGAGAAGGGCCCTGCAACAAGGCACAGAGATCCTAGATATTGTATATAAACTGCCATGAAGTGAAGCACAGTAGTGGAACTGGTAATAGCGAAAAACCCACCAGGAAAGCCTAAATGACTTGTTTTCAAAATCAGAAGAATTCATGCTTTTTGAAGGCTATGGATAAGATTTGCATTAGTCCATCTGCCCACCTCTGTGTTTATTAAGAAAAAGTATCCCTTCTTCTGAGAAATAAATAGCCCTGCGTTAGGGTACATGGCTTGATTTCAATTCACCTGCTTAACTGGGTGTCTTTGTAGACAACCTGGACAATTGTACATGATGGCCTTTGCTGCCGTTTGTTTATATTTCCTCTCAAGACTGGAATGGCACAAGTGAGGCAGCACTTTAGCCGGCTCACAAATCTGTTTGAATGGGCTATGGCCCAGTGTTGGGCTATGGTCCATACCCTGCCTTTCAAAATTAATCTAATAGAATCTCACCTTGTCCTTTTAAGGACAAAAAAGGGTGGGGAGGGGGAGGGAAGAATCTGAAAGTCATTAATGGTATTTAGAAACAATGGGATTCACCTTCTAACCTCTGCCATACTACTAAAGGACACTTCACTTCATTAATATTTTATGCCTTTTCCTTAGAGCAGTTGAATAGATCACATGTCACAAGACCAAATTACATTTATTCCCAATAATTTAAAACTGGCATTTGAGCCAGGGAAACCCAGAAAGGAAGGAACACTTTTTTACCACTGTCTGAATGAGTTGTACTCTTCCTGAGTGAGGCCATGGCCCTTCACACCAGAAGAACACACACATTTACCCAGTGAATGAAGAAATAACACTGAAATTATGGGTAGTTCATTTTCTCTGGTTTTGATTAGAGATTAAACAATTCCCAAAGAACTGTAAAAACAAGAGAAAATATACAGGCCCCATGTGTTAGAGCAGATGGCATATGGAAACTCAATGAACTGATGATAAAAATACATACCCATGGTATTGACACTTATTGGTGTAAAGAGAATTTTGAAAATCTAATTGGTCTTGCTGATGGAAAGACAGTCATTTGGCTTCATTATTCTGACTAAAGATGGAAAGAGAACTTGGTCCCTAGTTTCAGAAAGAATTTTAGAACTACCCAGACACTTCCTATAATTGCACCATTATTTTGCTGAAAATGACAGGTCAGGAAATCTTCATTTTCTTATGCCATTTCTGGACTAGTAAACACGGCCTTTCCTCTCTCCCTGTCACATACATGCACAAACCCACATGCTTCAAGCTGCCATAATTTAATGTAATAGTTAATTCCTTTCAGTCCGATTCTCTCTTTTGCATCCTGTGGTTATAACGTGAACTCATCCAGAGAAATGAGGAAAGACAAACTGCCTTTTCATCCAGCTTTGCTTGTGGGAGTTCAGAAAACCTCTCACTTCAGCTGCGGTGTGCAACAGACACGTGTGTGTGTCCTGCTCACGTCCTCTTGTACCCCCCATCCGACCACTTGCTGAAAGCATTCTTCTGGAAGTTTGCTTCTTTCGACTTGACGGCCCTCTTCCAGCCTGTGTCTAGGCTGAGTCAGAAACACTGAAGAGTTAATGCTATCAGGAGTGTCACTTTGTCAGTGATGGATAGGATTGGAGGATAAACACCCCTAGCTCCCTCACCCCTTGAATAGGACAAGGTATGCTCCAGATCACCTTCTCACCCAGAGACCTGCAAACAACGGTTGTAGGACAAGATACAGGATGTCTGGTTAAATGTGAATTTCAGTTAAGCAATGAAAAAATTTTCAGTTAGGTCTATCCTAAATATTGCATGGGACATTCTTGAATCAAAAAAATTATTTGTTGTTTATCAGGCATTCAGATCTCATGGAGTGTTTTTATTTGCTAAATGTAGTGACTCTACACCAGAGAAGTTGAACCCCAGTTGCCCGCACGGTCATCTATTGATATTGTAGAAGGTTCTCGCCTCCTTCTCGGAATCACTGCACTTTTCTCCCACCCGTGCTTCCTGAGACTCCCTCCCACTTTCAGATTTCCTAGAAATAGAGCAAGGGGTTCTTACATAACAATTTTATTGAGAGAATGCTCTGAGGAGAAACCTGAATGAATGCTGGGAAGCAGGATTGAGGGGGGAGGGGCTGAGCAAGGGCGTGGTTTTAGGAGGAGTCTGACTTCAGCTGGATTCTGTGGGACACTCTGGAGACCAAGACTTTGTAACACTCTGGAATTACAGGGGACTGACTTTTGCCACCTCCCCACCCCCATCCTCCACTATTCAGCTGTTGGCTGTTTACCTAGATAAAGGTAAGGTAATAGATATGGGCAGATCCTCGCAAACAGCTAGCCCTCGTATTTTGTCTCAAGGTCAATTTCTGGGCAAGTCAAATGTAGAACATTGTTGGTAAAATCCTTGACGGTTCCTAATTCCTCAAGGATAATCACTTCCCTGAGGACTATCTGAAGGCTGGAACTGCAACTTATTTGCAATGGGTGTGTGTTAAGTCTGCTTAGGTTGTGTCCAACTCTTTGATCCTCTGAACCATAGCCCCCCAGGCTCCTCTGTCCATGGGATTGATTCTCCAGGCAAGAATACTAGAGTGGATTGCCATGCCCTCCTCCAGGGGATCTTTCCAACCCTGCATTGATAAGTGGGTTCTTTACCACTAGCATCACCTGGGAAGGCCTATTTGCAATACTTCATACATAATAAATGGTCAATAAATATTTGCTGAATTGAACTGTACATGGAAGCATAAACTATGTATATGTAATATAACTATTAATAAAATTTGGGTGCCTCAGAGGTTAAAGCATCTGCCTGCAATGCAGGAGACCTAAGTTCGATCCCTGGGTCAGGAAGATCCCCTAGAGAAGGAAATGGCAACCCACTCCAGTATTCTTGCCTGGAGAATCCCATGGAAGGAGGAGCCTGGTGGGCTACAGTCCACGGGGTTACAAAGAGTCGAACACGACTGAGTGACTTCACTGTAAACTAAACTGGGTTTCCCTGATAGCTCAGCTGGTAAAGAATCCACCTGCAATGCAGGAGACCCTGGTTCGATTCCTGGATTGGAAAGATCCCCTGGAGGAGGGCATGGCAACCCACTTGAGTGTTCTTGCCTGGAGAATACCATGGACAGAGGAGCCTGGCAGGCTACAGTCCATGGGGTCTTAAAGAGTTGGACATTACTGAGCAACTAAGCACAACACAGCACTATAAACTAAACTAGGCACTCTTAGGTTACTCACTTTTAACAGCAAAGAAAACCCAGGAAACAAAAAAGCATTGCAATCATGTCTCAAAACCACTCTGGAACTAGTCCCAGCATTGTTAGATAATTAGCGAATTAATAAAACTTGGGAACTCGGAGTCCTGCGAAATGTTGTTGAAGCACAAATGAAGCAGCTCCAAAAGGGGCGTTGAAGGGACTTCTCTGGTGGCCCAGTGGTTAAGAATCTGCTTGCCAATGCGGGGGACATATATTTGATCCGCAGTTGGGAAACTAAGATCCCACATGCTGTGGATCAACTCAGCCCTCACCCACTGTGCACCACCAAGAAGACCCAGCATAGTCCAAAAAAAAAAAAAAGAGAGAGAGAGAGAAAGATGGGAGTTGAGGTATGATAAAAGATCTGCCTTCCTAAAATATTTCCTCTGTGAGCACTCTTTTTTATGTAGGTAGGTGACTACGTCAAGGAAATGCACGGCATTGTCAGAGCCCTTGGTAAGAACCCAAAGGCCCATTCATCAAAGCTGCCATAATCTAAGACCGCAAGATGCTGCCTCTCCCAAAGAAGCCGCTCAGCCTCCTGACACTGCTCTGTGGGCACTGAATCTTCAGAGGGTTTGCACTGGGAGAGGAGGAACAACGGATGAGACACTGAATCAGCGCGTGTTGATGAAATCAGTGTAAACGGGGTGAGGCACACTAGCTCCTGCAGGGCAGTGGCAGCAGCCCTGGGGCACAGGACACACTAGCTTTGATGGGCCTGCGATCAGGTCAGTCACAAAAGACAATGACCAGAACTCCAGGCACAGAATTGCAGCAGGAATAGATATAAAGTGCCCTTAGTCTTTAAGAGCCCACGTTTGAAGACAGACTTGATCTTAGAGGAAATAAGCCAAACATCTTAGGAACTGGAGGAATAGAGGTAGGTTTTCAGACTTTTTTTTCCCCCAAAGGAAAATGTCTGGAATATCTGATGTTGTGTAATATCAGGGTGTATGTATATCTATGTAGCCAAACCCTGGGCAGTCACAGGCAGCAGACAAACTTCGAGTTCAGGATTAGACAAAAATGTAGGAGCTGAACTAGGAATAAGGAAGCATTAGAGAGAGAGCTAATGGTCAACCACGTTGGAAGACTTTGGTGATATCCATGAAAATTAAACACCTGAACACTCTATTATCCAGCGATTCCACTTCATTGAATATGCCCAACGAAGTTACATGTATTCAGCAAAAGTTAAATACAGAAAAGATGAAGACAGCAATCCTGTGATAGCTCCAGACTGAAACAACCCAGGGGTTCATCAACAGTGGCATGGATAACTGCGGTACATTCACGACTGAGTGACTAGGCACAGCACAGCACATAGTAGAATGCTACTAGCTAATAGTGCTATCGACCGCTGGTAGTGTTCTCAAAATAATACAACTAAAAACAGTAGTGATATCAGAAGAGATCTGTAATTACAGGCAACCACACAGGTGATTCACAGCAGAGCCCTGAAAGAATCTAGGCTCCGAAAAGTGCTTACTTTCTGGAGTACAATTCATTTGCACTCCAATTTCACTGGATTTGTACTATCAATTTCATTGATACAAAGGAAAAAAGTTCTGGCAAATCTAATTACACTGCTGAATGTCAGAAGCATGCTGACTTTGCCCCAGGGACGGGCTAGTGCCTGAAAATGGGCTTCAGGGGGCAGCTCCTGTGTGAGTGGTGGTCTGCTGCTTGACCTGAGTTTGGTTACTTCGTTAAACTGGTAAGTTCAGTTTGTGAAAATTTGAGGGAGTTGTAAAGTTAGGGTTTATTCTATATGTATATTATTCTTCAATAAAATATTAAGTATAATGTAAAAAAGGAAAACTCTATAGAAGGCGGAAGACAAAATTCACCTGTGCCCTGACTCTGCCGAGTGGCAAACCCCACCCCACCCTATCATCGTTTTCTATAGAACATGTGAAGGGGAGACAGTGTCGGTAGTTGAATAGTCATTGGCTTTCAGAGTGTGAGGGGGCAGTGTCTGCTCCCCTCAGAGGGGATGTCCCCACTCTATCATCCTGGACAAGTCATCCTAGGGACGTGTTTCAGTATTCTGTTATTTTGTATTTCAGTGATAGCCACTCCATGGACTGCAAGGAGACCAAACCAGTCAATCCTAAAGGAAATCAACCCTGAATATTCATCAGAAGGACTGTTGCTGAAGCTGAAACTCCAATAATTTGGCCACGTGATGTGAGGAGCCAAGCCATTGTAAAAGATTCTAATGCTGGGAAAGACAGAAGGTAATAGGAGAAGGGGACAGCAGAGGATGAGATGTTTACACAGCATGACTGACTCAATGGACATGAATCTGAGCAGACTCTGGGAGACAGTGGAGGAAAGAGAAACCTGACCCGCTGCAGTCAATGGGGTTGCAAAGAGTCAGACACAATTTAGAACTGAACAACAACAGCTGTTTGAATATATGCACAAACAAAAATGCAGATTCATAAGACAGTTCCAGGGACACCAGCATAGGGACTCTTCACGCTGTCACAAGTGTGGTTCAGGCACACACAAATAGGTCTATTTCCCATCTTATCATTTTCTTCAGATTGTCTTTTGAATCTGCATTTTTATTTGTGCATATTTTCTCTTTTTTTGGTTCCTTTTTTCCTTTTTTTACCTTTATCTTTTTCGTGCCTATTTTCAAATAAGGACAAACAGCCCCTAAGTGGTGCTGGTGAGTTGGGGTGACATGATAGAAATCATTTGGCCATTTTAGCATCATGGAACTCTGGGCAGTTTTTCCTAGAAGAGGGTGATCTTCCCAGGACTCAGACCTATGACGTCTCTTCCCTCCCTTCTTCCTTTAGTCTCCAAAGTCAAATCCTCAAAGCAATTGTGTAGGACAAATTTCCTTTTTACCTGTCTGATCTGAGTCTTGTCTTACTTCTGACCTATGGATGGTCAACTGTCAAATATCCACGCGACAGTGAAAGGATGAGCCCCCCAGATTCTCAGAATATCCTGAACCTTCACCCGGGACATGGGTTTTCACCTCCCTTTCCTCCCAATCATTCATCAGGTCTGTTAAGCAGTGGCAACAGTGTTGGGTTCATCGTTTAGCTCTTTCAATTTCCCCTGCCTCCCCACCTTCTGACTGAGCTAGGGCCTTCCTGAGGAGACTGGAAGGGGAGAATGGGCCCCTCTTGGCTAGGAGCACAGATGCCCATCCGTGCGGAAGCACCATGGGATCCACTGGCCTTGGCAGGGTTATAAAGGTTCCAGTTTCGCTTGAATAAACTCTTCTTGAACACCATCTCCGGTGTATTCCCACAAATCTGTTTTCTCAGAGTGTTCAGAATTCATTCTTTTTTGGTTCTCCTGTTGCTCAAAGCAAGTAGAAACCCAAGGGATCCAGCTTCTCAATGCAAAATAAACACAATTCTTCCTGGACCAGCTGAGCCAGAAGAAAATGAGGCCAGAAAAATGAATGAGGCACAAGCTAAAGCAAGTCCAGCTGTTCTCATCCCTCTCTCAACGCTTCTGTCTGCCTGATGAGTGAATGCAGAGACACATCACATCCTTTCTCCAGCTGCCCAGAACTAGTCCATGTGCTTACTTACTTACAATGCACTTTCCTATAGTTCTGCTTTCAAAGACTCTTCTGTAGAAAATAATCGTCCCTCCCCTTTTCCTACACACCATCAACCTTTCTCCACCTGCCCCTTCCCTTCTAATCCCAATGCTGATCTAATACACATTTGCACGCCAAGGTGCCAACAACTGATGATGTTATAAATGATTACTGCTTCAGGGTCACCTCCAGAATCCCGGCCAGCTGCCAATTGCTCTTAATGATGGACCTTGACTTTCTAGCCCTATTCCAGGCCACGCTAATGACTCAGATGCTTTGGAGAGAGTTCACTGGAGATGCATTGCCAGCCACAACTGGGATCCAGACCTCAGTCAAGCTCTGAGCAGGGAACTGAATCCCACATGCTGCAGAGCAACTACTGAGCCCTCACGCTGTAGAGGCTGTGCTCCACAACTACAGAAGCCTGCAAAGCAAGGAGAGAAAAAAAAAAAAAAAAAAGCCTTTGAACCACAAAGGAAAACTCTCATGCTGCAACGGAGACCCAGGGCAGCCAAAATAAAAAATTAAAAGATGGGATGTTTAGACAGATAGGTTAGCGATAAAACAAACAAAGGGTCAAAAATTGTAGAACCTAGATGGTGGGTATCTGGAGCTCACTGTACAATTTTTGGAAAAAATCTTTAATGTTTGAAGGTTTTCATAATAAAATAATGGGGGAAATGTAAGCAAAGTAATTACTGTGTCAAATAAAGGATCTTAGGTATAACAAAAAGGAAATAAAAATAATTAGTGAGGATAATACATAAGGGTATCTACAATAAACACATAAATGTTTAGGAAACTGACACTAGAGAGGTAGAAAACGTGTCTAAGTGAATATTTTTTTTAAGTGATTTTTAAACAATGTCAAGATGAGTTAAGCAGTTATGCAAGAATGTAGAAGGATGAAGTGGGAGAGGTTTGAAGAGTGCCGAGACGCAGAGCACTGAGGATGGAAAAGGAAGCCTGGCCATGGTTACTAGCTCAGCTTCCTGTTCTGCAAGCGTTAATCCTCCCCTTGTTTGATTACACTAAGATTAGAGTGATTGTTCTCCAACTTGTGCGTGCCTTGCAATCTCCTGGAGGACTTGTTAAGACACTAGTCACTGGGCTCCACCTCCAGGTCTTTTGATTTCCATAGATCTGGGGCAGGGGTGGTGGGAGGCTGAGGGAGGAGGTGAAGGCTTTTCCTCCCTAAAAGGTCTCCAGATGTGCTGCTGCTGGCCCAGGTCACACTGAGAGCAGCCCCTCAGGACAAGACAGCCACTACTTTAGTCACTCACCCCACCCTACGCCTTCTCCTTTTATTCTCAGCAACTTAACAAGTAAACAGATCATTTTTTCACGCAAGTAATTACAGGCAGAGACTCAGATATGAGGAAGCCTACACAGGATTAATCTCCAAGGAACAAGTATTTAATAATTTTGGTCATTGTATCTGTTTTGTATCCTTGCATTTCTATTAAAATACTATAATTTTGCCTTTATTGAGTGGTACATACAGTATCACTTATGTGGGAAGATACTTGTTTTGCTCTTTCCACATGTGTACATTTTTAAGGGTTTAGATTTTATATTAAAGATTAATTATTCATGTTAATTATATTAAAAGGTATTTTGAGAGGCTATAATTAGTTTTGAAGGGTATGTCCTAACACCAGCAAAAGGGGAAGATGCCCTAGTGATGATTATAGCTAATAACCCTGTACTGTTTACCTGGAGATTGCTAAGAGAGGAGATCTTAAATATTCTCACCATAAAAGAATAAATAACAATGTGACAGGTAAGAGGTGTGGTAGCTAATGGTGATCATTCTGCAGTATATAATTGTAACCATCACACTGTACTCCTTAAACTCACACAATCTTCCATGTCAATTATGTCTCGATAAAGCCAGAAAAAAGGGGGGACGGGGTGCTCACTTATCTTCCATAAATGCCACACATGAGTGGAAATCTCTGTGGACACATGTTAATACACACAGGCACACACATGGGTGTGCGTACACTTATAAGCAAAGGGCCTCCTTGAAATTAATAGTATTTTTTTCATATCTTAGAGATTAAAAAAATGTTGGATGTAGTGCCTATCCCTGCCTCTTCCAACCTTCACGAGCCCCCACCCTGGTAAAGAGATATATTTAATAGAAACCAGTGGTCACTGCTGACAGGTGAGTTAGTAGCTGGGAAGATGGGGCACAAAGTGAAAAATTGCTCTCAAAACAGAAGCAATAATACAGAAATAGAAATCACAAGTTAAAAAAAAAAAAGATTTGGAGGCTGGATCTAAGAGACCTAAGCGAGACTAATAGGCATTCCAGATGGAGGAGCTGGGACAGATGGGAGGGAGTTAATCACTCACATAATTGAAAACTTTGCTCATTTGTCAAAAGACTTGGTTTATAGATAAAAGTGCTCATGGAGTTCCAAATGTGATTAATGAAAAAATACACTTCTGCACTTTTTGGTAAAATCATGAATGAAGGATAAACAGTACAATGTTCCTTTTCCAGGAAGAGGAAGAGGGCAACATTAGCATCAAGCTGTTGCCTGATATGGGCCAATCCCACATCCCCTCTGCTTCTGCAACTGCAAGACCTAGAGGAGTCTGCTTGCTCTTCCACTTGCTCCACTTTGTGTGGGAGATTAAAGATGACTACAGATTCTTTGTCACTTGCTCTTGAGAGGTGGATATTTTTTTCTCCTCCCCTAGAATCCGGGCTGGCCCAGGGTCTGCTTTACCTGTAGAATGTGGCAAAATGATGCAGGGCCTGTTCCTGACCTGGTCTGTAAGAGAACCAGATGCTTCTGCTTCCTGCTCCTCAGACTGTTTGCTCTTGGGATGGACGGTCATTCTCTGAGCCCAGCTGCCATGCTGTGAGGGAGCCTAAGCCACATGAAGAGGACATGAGCAGGCCTTCCTGCTGATAGCCCAACTGAGCATAGATGCTGGGAAAGATACTGAGTGGTCAGAATCAGAACCCAGGCCTTAGTGGACTGGGAGGGAAAATTCTGGAATAGACAGGTTTTTAGTAATCCTATCAAACTTCACCTCCTTCAGTCTTGTGATTATGGCTGAAGTGATGCAATATGACTTCTGAGGCTAAGTCATAAAAGACCACAGAGCCCGGTTCTTTGATGGAGCACTCACTCTAGGAACCCAGCCACCATGCTGCAAGGAAGCTCAAGCAGCCTATGGAGAGGACCACATGGAAAGTTACCAAGCCTTGCAGTTCAAAATCCTGGCTGAGTTCCCAACCAACAGAGAGCACCACCTTGCTAGCTATGTGAGTGTGCCATCTTGGAAGTGAATCCTACAGTTCCCAGCTGAGCTGGCCCAGTTGACGTTTAATAGACCAGAGACAAACTGCCCTTGCTGAGCGCTGCCAAAATTGTGGATTCATGGGCTAGGGGAAAAAAAAAAAAAGGTGTGTTGCTTTAAGCTACTGAGCCTTGGAGTTTTGTAATACAGCAACAAATAATTGGAAAGCAGCCTCATCCCAAAGGCTCCCTTCAGCCCTCACTACAATACGTGGGAGGTTTATGGCCACATGTCTGGGTCTGGGTCTCAGGGAGATATACTAAACCAAAAACTCACTCCCAGAGATTCTGATGTAAGTGATACTAATGTGCAGCCAAGTAATTCTAATTCACCTGCACCTAGAACAATTAGAAATTATGAGGTTGGGGTTCAGGCATTTGTATGTCTCAAAGTTCCTTAGGTGGTTCAACTATAAGACCAGAGTTGAGAATTTTGTATCTAATCTATCTACAAAGAGAACGTTAGAATCATGCTTCTCAAACTTCAATGTGCATACCAGTCACCAGGGGAGCTTGTTAAAAATGCTGATTCTGACTCAGTAATTCTGAGGCAGGCCCCCAAGTCTGCATTCTATCGAGTTTCCAGGGGAAACTGATGCTGCTTATTCCAGAATCACATTTGGGCCAGCGAGGAGATAAAATGCTCAGGAAGAGGAAACAGAAATATCTATAGTGTCCACGGTAGCTTTTTAGTACCTGCCCGAGGGCCTCACATTGGCCCTAGGGGCAACAAGAACAAAGGGTGTGGGAACCCAGTGGTTGCCAATTCAGAGGTCACAGTGAACGGAGAGGCTACCTCCTGGCCCCAGGTCTAGAACTGAATGAAAACATCACTATGATGAAGGGGTCCTAGGCTGGAGTACCTGATCATCTGAAATGAGCCATTTTCCTGTTGATATACCCCAGGATGTGCTCTGCTTCAGGAGGGCTTTAGAACATGATTTTGTGGGTTCTGTGGTCCAGACCTACCTACCATGAGAAACAGGAGCTGTTCAAAGCCACAGCAGCTGGGCCTCTGGCTACTGCTGTCTCTTCACCAATAATCTCACTGAGGAATGTTGAACTGAGAAGCTAGAAAAGAATCACTTTCAAGTCTCCAACAGCATCCAAAGAATGTTGAGTAAATGACTCTGTTGGGTTTTGCTTCAGGTTATAGATTAGGAGGCAAACTGTTTCTGCAATGTTTCAGCTGCAGATGAGAAGGAACCAGAGAAAAGTGATCCATGCTCTAGACCAAGGGTTGGCAAACTATGGGCCACAGGCCAAATCCAGCTTGCATCCTGTTTTTATATAGTCCTTGAGCTCAGACAGCTTTACATTTTTAAAGGTTTATAAATGAACAAACAAAAAAACAAGTGAATATATGACAGAGCTTATATGTGACCCACAAACTCCAAAATATTTATTATCTGGCCCTTGACCCAAACAGCTTGCTAACTTCTGTTTTGATTAAAAACTCAAATGCCCTTCTCAGTTGTCTCCCGTGCCACTAGAAAAACAAGGATCCTCCAGGCATATTTTTCAGGAGTAAACAGGAAATCAACCCATGAGAAGTCTGGAATAATCCTTGCACACACCATGTTCGAGTGGGCTAAATACGAAGATCTAGAAAAGAAAGATTTCTAATTTTTAAAAGCAGAGGAGGCAAGATGTGAACCTTTTACATCATAATACAATCATCTTTCCCGGCCCTTTCACACATTCACATCATAATACAATCATCTTTCCCGGCCCTTTCACACATTCACATCATAATACAACCATCTTTCCCGGTCCTTTCACACATTCACATCATAATACAACCATCTTTCCCGGCCCTTTCACACATTCACATCAGAATACAATCATCTTTCCCCGTCCTTTCACACATTCACATCATAATACAACCATCTTTCCCAGTCCTTTCACACATTCACATCATAATACAACCATCTTTCCCGGCCCTTTCACACATTCACATCATAATACAACCATCTTTCCCGGCCCTTTCACACATTCACATCATAATACAACCATCTTTCCCGGCCCTTTCACACATTCACATCAGAATACAATCATCTTTCCCCGTCCTTTCACACATTCACTATTTCTTTATTTTTGGTGGTGCAGGTGCATGGGCTTCTCTAGTTTTCTGGTCATGTGGGTTCTTAGTTCCTGACCACAGATCAAACCTGTGCCCCCGGAAAGGAAAGCTCAGAGTCCTAACCCTGGACTGCCACTCAAGGGATTCAGTTTTCTCTTCCTTTGCTAAAGAAATCACTTCCTTAAGAAGGGAAAAAAGAAATGAGGAAAAGGTACTCTTTGCCACATTGGATCTCTCCCTATCAATCTTTGTTTTGAGAAACAGAGACACCCAGGAACCCAACCATATCAATCAGGGTAGGGCAGCTGCTAAAACAAATATTCCCCAAGCCTTCATGGCGCACTACAATAGAAGCTTGTATCTTGGTGATATAAAGTCAAATGTGGATATTTCTGGTTTGTTTCTCACCTGATCTGAGAGGCATCTCAGGAATTCAGGCTCCTCTGAGCTTGAACACTGCCAGTCCCAGCACCTACCCTCTAGAGTCTTCATGGAAAGACTGAGGACAATACGGAGAAGGCATTACCCACCGATGCCTGATAGGGATCAGGGGAGTTCAGTTCAGTCACTCAGTCGTGTCCTACTCTTTGCGACCCCACGAATCGCAGCATGCCAGGCCTCCCTGTCCATCACCAACTCCCAGAGTCCACCCAAACCCATGTCCATAGAGTTGGTGATGCCATCCAGCCATCTCATCCTCTCTCGTCCCCTTCTCCTCCTGCCCCCAGTCCCTCCCAGCATCAGGGTCTTTTCCAATGCAATACATATCCACTTTTCCTCACATTCTATAGGCCCAAAATAGTCGCATGACCCCAGAGCCTAGAAAATGTAGCTCCTGGCTTGGTGAATCTCATAATGTGTGAAAGAATCCAGACAGAAAATAGTACACTTGGCATGCTTCCATTTATATAATGCTCAAAAATCTATGAAGGGAACCTCTGCTGTCAGAAGTTTGGATAGCGGTTGCCTATAGGTTAACTGGTAACTGGAGGGACGTTAGGGAACTTCTGGAGGTCTCATGTTCTCTTTCTCAAGCTGGCATCTAAGAATATGGATGTGTCCATTTTGTAAAAATTCACTGGGCTGTGCGCTTATGATTTTTATGCTGGTCTGTAACAAGTTAAAATATTTACTTTTAAATGTCTGTAACAATTTAAAAATTTTACACTAAAAATAGGGATCCTATAACACTGTTATATGTGGAATCTAGGAAAATGGTACAGATGAACTTATTTACAAATCAGAAATAGAGACACAGAGGTAGACAACAAATGTATGGATACCAAGGGGGGAAGAGAGGTGGGATGAATTGGGAGACTGGGACTGACATACGTACACTATTATGTACGGATAACTAATGAGAGGCCACTGCATAGCTCAGGGAGCTGTACTTTGTGCTCTGACCTGACGTGGTGACCTAAATGGGAAGAAAATCCAAAAAAGGGAGCTATATTTATACACATGGCATTTACTTTGCTGTACAGCAGAAACTAGCACAATATTGTAAAACAGCTATACTCCAATAGAATTAATAAAAATAGGGATACTTGAGAGGATGTTTGGAAAATAAAGAGGAAAAAAATAACATTGAACTCACTTTAAACCCTTCTACCATGGGTAAGGCACTTTACATCTCTTAACCTCAGTTTTCTCCTGTGTAAAAATAGGTAACAATAGTCACTTGGCTTGGATTGTTTGAGGAACATGGGGCCATAGAAACAGTGCCTACAATACAATACAGAAGGGATCCTCAGCCACTAGAGCCAGGACATCTTTGTGTAGGGTTCCAGTTTTGGCTGTTGGGAGAATACTACTAGGGGCTGCTCTAACATTAAGGGAGGTGAGAATGGGGCTGGGGGCAGGGATTCAAAGCAAATTGCTTTTGTAAGAAACTTGACTTTGAGGACTTCAAGATTGACAAAGATTATGTAAATGTGCTCATAATCTAAGGGCATAGAAACATATACATAGAACCAACCATGGTGATGGTTATAATGTATGCTATTATACACCATATTTGCATTTAACTTATGTGAGTGGTACTATACGCATCTGGCAAACACACACAGGCACAAACACACGCACACACATAGTGCTCTGGACGGGAGCACGAATTAGGAGACGCCTCGCATGTTCTCAACTCCCAGTGCTTAGAGAAACAGTGATCTTCATTCCATATGGTCCTTAAATACATGCTGATGACTATTTCAACCACTCATGGTCAGGCTGTATTGCTGAAATGACCATTCCTGACTGGTGCATGTATTAAGACTTGCAGAAATGGGAGATGAGAAAAAGTTTCTCTTTACAGACGTGTTCAACCATTAAATGATGAGGAATTATAGATTCGGAATATCACCTTTTTATAGCTGTTAATGAACTAATGGGCCCTGGTATGAAACTTCCGTGGCTGCTAAGACAACCGGGCATAGCGCCACCTGATGGAAGAATACAGCATTACCTAAGAAGTGCTTGCCCCAAATTCAAACCTATCTGTAATCCGCTTTTAGATCAAAAAAACAATTTACAGGAAATACAGGGGACAAAGCGATCTTTTAAATTACACCACAGGGATGAAATCAACAAAATTCAGATGGCAACAAACTGCAAGGGCAAACAATCCAATTTCTTCAGGAAATAAATTTCAAGGGAAAAAAGAAAAAGAATGAAAGGGAGCCTGTAGTTAAAAAAAAAGACATTTCAGAAAACTATCATGTGAAAACATGACTTGAATTCTAATTTTTAAAAAAAAGTTTCAAGAAATGTCATGACACTTATGAGACGGTTGGAAATTTGAATATTACCTGGATATCTGATTATGTTAAAGAATTATTTTCGGGGTTTGAAAAGGTATTGTGAGTATGCCAAAAGAAATCCTATTTTGTAAAAGATATATAGTAAAAGATTTATGGATGAATGATATTTCAGACATATGTCAGAATGACGTGTCATATGAAATGATTTGTCAGACATTTGTTTCAAAATTATACAGAAGAGGAGAAGGCAGATAAAGGTGTGAAAGTGAGTGAACGTGCTGGGTGATGGATACACAGAACTGTGGCTCATTATTCTATTCTGTTGCTTTTGTATTTGTTCAGAAGTCTCCATAATGAAAAGTAAAAAAGAAAAAAAATTAACCTTATAATATGGTGTCAATGGCTTGGAAGAAAATCCAACAGACAATCACGGTGCACACACTTTAACAAGTGCCTCATACCCCGTTCTTTTGGTACAAAATATCAATACAGTCATTGGGAAAATGGAAACAAAGTGATTCAGAATTAAACTCCAAATGTGAACAATTTTTAAGAGAACTTTAAACAGTTTTTCCTGAATACTTTGCTTTTCTAATGTTTGAGAGTGATTGATGAAAAAATGCTTAAATGAATCTAATTCATTCAATACGGCTAAAAAAATTCAAGGCTGTTGTTAAAAAATTCAATAGGGTGCTTGCTTCGGCAGCACATATACTAAAATTGGAACGATTCAGAGAAGATTAGCATGGCCCCTGCGCAAGGATGACATGCAAATTCATGAAGCGTTCCATATTAAAAAAAAATTCAATAGGGATAAAAAAATTCTCTTTCATTAGGACAAAAAATTCTAACCAATAAAAATGCATTTACTTGAGTTGGGATTGATAATTTTTTTTCTCGAGTGGTATATAAAATAATAGTGTGCTGTTGATAACCTTTTGGTTTTAATAAAATATAAAACTTTGAGTGGACTGGTTAGCCTCAGTGATTTGTTCCTGTCCGATGGGGAAATAAATTGGTTTTAATCAATTGACAAGTACTGTACTGTTCTTACTTGGCAATTTGGTGGTTTTTGAGAGATTCTTTTGCCAGTTACAGATCTGACTATATATGATGATCTTACCTAAAGTCTGGTCAAGACAGAGAAGGTTCTGGAGGCCTCTCTGGTGGCAACATTGGTGGCAGGTTTTACATAGCTGCTCATCATTTATCTTCCTTAACCACTTAAAATAGCAGAAGAAAATATCAGAAAAGAGCCTTGGTGTCAGCTAAGGACTCCAATTCTATGGAGGTAAGCTTTGCAGTGGATGCCTTAGTGACAGCAGAAATAAAGGAGGACTGGCCTGGACATATATGGTGGTAGGAGCTGGCTAGAGCTTTGGAGGGCATCTGACCATCACCATCATTTTACAGGCAAGGAAAATGATGCTCAGGGTGTCCGAAGGTAAATGGCAAGCTGAACCATGGATGGAAAATGCGTCTGCTGGATTCTAAGATCAGTCCTAATAAGCACATGCTTACAGGGTCTTCTAGAAGCAGAGGCTGAGATGGATATTCTTGTGAAAGTTATTGGTTGGAGAAGAATTATCAGGAGAAAGGACATGAGGGGAGCTGGATAGTACAAGGAATAGAAGCTAAGCAGGCACGTGTCCCCACAGAGTTGGTCTAACCTGGAGGCAAGAGAGCCTACATTTTGAACCCCATTGCAGCCACTGGCTGTGGGCAGCCGTGTCACAATGGTGGCCTTTTGTTACTAGCTGAATTTTGCCTCCCTGAAATTCATATTCCTAACTCCTAGTCCCTCAGAAAGTGACTGTATTTGGAGATAGGGTCTTTAAAGAGATAATTAAGTTAAAATGTCATCCGCCACCACTAGTGTCTTTATAAGAAGAGAAAAATTGAACAAAGACACACACACTCACGCATGCATGCATATGGAAGACCATGGAAAATAGCAGAAGAGGATGACTGCCTCCAAGTCAAGGAGAAAGACCCAGGAATGAAACCAATGCTCTGACGCTTGGTCTTGGCTGGACTTGTGACCTTCAGAACTACGAGGAGATGAATTTCTGTTGTTTAATCCACGTAGTCTGTAGTGTTTTGTTACATCAGCCCTAGCAAACGAACGAAATTTGACCAAGGGCAGTTCTCTACAGAAGCCGCGCTCAGTATCACCTGCCACCATGCCCAGCAGCTGGAGGACGGATGTCCTGGTTGGTAAAAGGATCCACCCTCTAAGGTTATGGAGTGACATCAACAGGCATCCTCTTCGAGGGTGCTCCACAAGCTTTTAGAAACCAACTTTATTTACCAATCTTTACCTTCTACTCTGGGTCACTCTCAGAGGACACAGAGGGACAAGGGGAGAATGGAAATCGAAGTTTCATATTTCTCAGAGCAGAATGGAAGGGAGATGGAGGCTTATATGAAACAGAGGAGAAGGAGGATGTGGCTTGTTTTTCTTAACTGGGAAGTGTGGCAGGACCTGCTGGGTAGGAAAGGACAGTCTTCAGCAATCTGCCGCCTCTCTCCCAACACCAGATGAAGTATGAACCATATTAATGACATGGGGATGGCATTCCTGGACAGACTGTCTTTCCTTGTTACCATAATCCACTCTTTTCTCTAATGTTTTTACCACATTTTTTACTCTCGCCGACTGGATGAGAAATTTTAAGGAAGACAAATTAAATTATTGCTGAGGTTTATCAAGTTGATTTTTCCACCCAATCACTTTCTGTGCTTAATAAAGCAAAGGAAAAGTTATTGATCAGAAACTTCTCTGGGACACTTTATGAGCAGGGTAGCAAAGCATAATTCTTTTTAATAGTCAGAAAGTTGGCTACTTCAAACCTGCAGTATGATTTTCATCAGTGAAACGGAACTCACTTTTTCAGCTATTTACTCCATTTTACTTTCCACCAGCTATATTAAATTGCTACTAAGCAAGACAAATTCCTTCCATAATTTGGATAGCATATTTGGGGACAAGATCACATAAATCCTGGTAATGACAAGGAAGCTTCCATCACCCTGATACAGCAAGGCCATCACAAAAGAGGAAACGGTGATGCTGCCTGAAAGAAAAAAGAATGCTAAATGACTATGCTCAGTGGAGTCAAGTCTTCCTACGTGTGAATAAAATAGGCAGGATTCCAAGGCCTTGTCTGTGTGCACAGAAGCAGATCCACTGTAAAGCAAATGAAGCTTCAACTTAGTGGCCCCTCACTTACATGAGCACCTCCACGGCTCTGTACTTCCTTGTTTCAGTTCAGTTCAGTTCAGCTGCTCAGTCGTGTCCGACTCTTTGCACCCCCATGGATTGCAGCACGCCAGGCTTACCTGTCCTTCACCAACTCCCAGAGCTTACTCAAACTCATGTTCATGGAGTCAGTGATGTCATCCAACCATCTCCTCCTCTGTCATCCCCTTCTCCTCTCGCCTTCAGTCTTTCCCAGCATCAGGGTCTTTTCCAATGAGTCAGGTGGCCAAAGCATTGGAGCTTCAGCTTCAGCTTCATTCTTTGCTCGTTGACATGTTCATTCCTTCCTTCTAAAATGGACCCCCAGGGACTTCCCTGGTGGTCCAGTGGTTAAGAATCTGCCTTGCAATGCAGAAGACGTGAGCTCGACCCCTGGGCAGGGAACTAAGATCTCACATGCAGAGGAGCAACTAAGCCTGTGTGAGGCAACTAGAGAATCAGTGTGTTGCAATGAAAGATCCTGAAGAATGCAACGAAGATCCCTACACTATACCTAAGACATGACACAGCCAAATAAATAAATTAAATTAATAAATACTTTAAAAAATAAGTAAAATACAATGAACCCCCACATTAGCTCCATCTCCAGGCTCCCAGATTGGGATCAGCCTCCTATTGGATATAATTTTGGCAAAAGAAATTGTCATGAGTGAGACACTTGTACCAACCAACATCTATGGAGAAAGACAGCTCATAAGAGGAAACATTCAGTAGCTACACCTGTTGCTTTGAGTACACAGGAGAAACTTCTTTCATCAACAGTATCGCTTGGTGCCCTCTGTCAGCTATGTAGCTGGTCCCTGTGATAGATCCATGTGGGCAGCTGGGTGAAGATGGTACTCCATAAAACAATTTTATGAATACTTAGTCTATCTGTCGGCCAGTGTTTTCCAGCTGGGGGTGATTTTGCCTTCCACAGAACATTTGGTAAAGTCTGGAGACACTTTTGATTGCCACAACTGAGAGGATGAGACTGGCATCTGGAAGGTAGAGAGGGGCCAGGGTTGCTGCTCAACATCCTGCAACGCCCAGGACAGTTCTCTGGACCACAAGAATTACCTGGTTCCGAAGGTCAGTGGCGCCACAATTGAGAAACCCTGCTGGGGCCAGAAGAGGTGAAGATTCTGGCATGAAGGTCCACAGATCTGAACCAAAGCCTAAGTTTCCTCATCCGAAAATGAGGATAATACTAGTGTCTGTCTGCTAGGGTTGTCAAGACAGTTCCATGAGGTACCAGAGGGAAGATGCTTGGCACAGGGCCTGACCTATAGTACTCATCAAGTACTGGCCACTATTGCTGTTATTATATTAAAATCTTAAAATTTTATATACTTTGGACAATAACAAATCTTTCAGTTCAGTTCAGTTCAGTCGCTCAGTCGTGTCCGACTCTTTGCGACCCCATGAATCACAGCACACCAGGCCTCCCTGTCCATCACCAACTCCCGGAGTTCACTCAGACTCAGGTCCATCGAGTCCGTGATGCCATCCAGCCATCTCATCCTCTGTCGTCCCTTTCTCCTCCTGCCCCCAATCCCTCCCAGCATCAGAGTCTTTTCCAATGAGTCAACTCTTCGCATGAGGTGGCCAAAGTATTGGAGTTTCAGCTTTAGCATCATTCCTTCCAAAGAAATCCCAGGGCTGATCTCCTTCAGAATGGACTGGTTGGATCTCCTTGCAGTCCACTTACTCCCAATGGTTAAGCTCTTGATAATTATGTTTTTCTGTCTAAGATAAGGAAGAGTGAATTGATCAGTGGTATTTAGACCGGGCTCAGGAGTCCGGGATTTAGTGATGACACCTGTTCTCTCCTCACCCTAGAAGTTTCCACAGAGGGGATGGAGAAGTCAGTGTATGAAGATAGAAATTCTCAGCTCTAATTCAGCTAGGTCAGCTCAGCTTTGATCTGTTTCACTTCTTCTTTGAGGAAGAATTAAAAAAAAAACTTTGAAAAATTATTGAACTAAAAGCTTCATTCCAACTAAAACGTCATGATTATGTAATAGTTTAAAATGCTTTCAACATCTGTAAGCCCAAATAAATGTCTGAACCTTTTGAGTAAGACACAAGATATTGAGAGACATCTTTTTCCATGGAACTTTAATAGGTTTTATGTGAAGCACAATAAAACCAGAGAGAAAAGAATCTCATTATAATTGAGTCTGGGAGGGAGGTTCTTTATCTGGATTTTCTTGGTCAATATCCTGACTCTCCTCTTCAGACAGGAACCACCTCATGCAGATACCCACATGTAAACCCACATAGAGATCTATTGGCACGTGGATTTATAGTCTGGAGTGAGAAATCTGTACTTTGCACTGGGTAAACGCATGTCAATGAATAGAAAGATGCTTAGTGGGTTCTGAGACGCACCTCCCATCTTTAACCCGTGGGTGAGGGACATGCTCTGGGTCTGAACAGGCTTTTTCAGGTATTTTCCCGGAATCACAGGCCTGCTCTGCCCCCGGGTCATCCTCTTTGTGCTGTGTTGGGTTTGTGCCTGTGGCTCCAGGAAGGGCCAGCTCTGCAGATGCTGACAGCGCTATGTAACTCTAGAGGTACAGTTATTGTCTGGGGCTCCATTCTCTCAGTGTGCAGCATCCTGAAAGACACTCTGCTGGGAACAGTATCCTTGCCTAAACAATGAACAGAAAAAGAACAACATGTTTGGGCTGGACTGGACAACTCCTGGGTGGCAGCACGGAACAACTTCCCACACTCACTCACTCACTCAGAGTGCCCTGGTTGTTGGTCCACAGGACCATGTCTGTGGGTGGCCTGCCTGCCATATTTGTTTGACTGTGGCAAGAATGCAAATAGAGACTCAGCCTGTGGTCACCTCCTTGGCTTCTTAGCCTGATTCCATTCTGCACAGCAAAGGACCTTGTACCAATACACATGGATACCTGGCCTTCAAGCTTAAGTCCCATTCACATCCTCCACCAAAAGCCACTCCTCAGGCCTAGGGGTGCATAACTTAGCATGGCCACACTTGAGAGTAAAGAGCAAGGGAAGAGGTCTGCAGAGGGTCCCAGGGTCTGAACGGAAGCACAGGGTATCTTCATGGGCACATTTCCTGAGCCCTGCACACATCCACTCTGGAAAAGGACCTGAGCAAAGCCTCTGATGTACAAGACCCAGGGCCCTGGGTCCAAGGACGGTACTGCATCCCCAAATGGGATGATATTATGCCTAGTTTCTGCTTCTTACGTTACTCATTCAATAACACCATACAGAAGTCTTTGTATGCCATGATTTGTTCTTTCTTTTCTCTTTTTAATTTTTTAAAAATTTGCTCTTTCTTAATGCCGGTATACTATTTCATGGTATCGTCCTCAGTAGCTCAGTCATGTCTGACTCTGCAACCCCATGGACTGTAGCCTGATGGACTCTTCTGTCCATGGAATTTTTCAGGCAAGAATACTGGAGTAGGTTGCCATTTCCTTCTCTAGGGGATCCTCCCAACCCAGGGATCAAAACTATGTCTCTTGCGTCTCCTGCCTCAGCAGGCAGATTCTTTACCACTGAGACACCAGGGAAGCCCCATTTCATGGTATAGATACATCATAATTCCGCCAACCTCTTCTCTGTTAGTGGATATTGACTGACCCATGTCTAGTTTTTAGTTATGAACAATGCTGTTATAAATTTAAGTATTTACATATGTTGGTGTTATTTTGATGGATTTTTGTATTTCTGGGAATGGAACTGATTTATCAAGAATATACAATTTAGGGACCTCCCTGGTGGTCCAGTGGCTAAGACTCTGTGCTCCCAATGCAGGTTCAATCCCTGGTCAGGTAACTAGAGCCGACATGCCACAGCTAGGAGTTTACATGCCCCAAGTAAAGATCCCACATGCCACGGCTAAAACCCAGTGCAGCCACATACATTAATTTAAAAAAAAAAAAAAACAGTTTAGGGAAATTTCCCTGATGGTCCAGTGGTTAAGCATCTGCCTTGCAATGCAGGGAACACGGGCTCAATCCCTCGTCAGGGAACTAAGATCCCACATGCTGTAACCAAGACCTGACACCAGCCAAATAAATAATGATTTTTAATACTAAAACCCAAGAATATACAGTTTAGACTCTAATGGTGGCTGCCAAATGGTCAATACACATATGAAAAGATGCTAAAGTCACTAGTCATCAAGGAAATGCAATTTACCCTAACAACAAAGTATTATTTTACATCCATCAGATTGAAAATCTATTAAAAAAAAAAGAGCTATAACATCAATATAACTCCAGGGAGAAGCATCATCTCATACACTGCTGATGAAAATATGAAATTTCCCAGCCTTCCTAGAAGGCAGTTATGGCTTATTTATAGGGTCACAGAAATAAGACAAGTCCCTTGTCCTTCCATGTTTCTTTCCACTTCTGTGAACAAATAAAGACATGATGCCACTATAGACTCACTCCCTTGTAGATTATCCCTTCCACGCCCGGGGAGTGGAACAGAAAGGCTGAAGGATCATGGACTTCAGGTACCTTCAGCAAACCTCACATGAGCTCTTAGAAATTCATCTCCTGGTTGGCGGTGGGATGCTGTTCACATTGGACACATGGGGATGGAAAGAAAGTGTGGGACTCCTGAGGAAATGAGGCTCAACACATAAGCATATCCCTGGTGGTCCACTGGCTGAGATTTCCCCTTCCAATGCAACGGGTGTGGGTTCGACCCCTGGTTGGGGAGCTAAGCTTCTACATGCCTCATGGTCAAAAAACTAAAATTAAAAAAAAAAGAAGAAGCAATATTCTAACAAATTCAATAAAGACTTTAAGAATGGTGTTCATTCACCAAGTCATGTCCAACTCTTCAGGACCCCATGGACTGCAGCACACTAGGCTTCCCTGTCCCTCACCATCTCCAGGAGTTTACCCAAGTTCATGTCCATTGAATCAGTGATGCCATCCAACCATCTCGTCCTCTTTTGCCCTCTTCTCCTTCTGCCTTCAATCTTTTCCAGCATCAGGGTCTTTTCCAATGAGTCAGCTGTTCACTGACTCAGATGGCCAAAGTAAAGGAGCTTGCACTACAGCATAAGTCCTCCCAAAGAGTATTCAGGGTTGACTCAATAAAGAGTTTAAAAATAGTCCACATCAAAAAAAAAAAAAAATCTTTGGGACTTTCCTCATGGTCCAGTGGCTAAGACTCCATGCTTCCCGTACAGAAGACCCAGGTTTGATCCGTGGTCAGGCAACTAGATCCCACATGCCACAGCTAAGACCTGACATAGCCAAATGAATAAATAATTTTTTTATTAAACAAGCAAGTAAGCACTGAGGACAGTGCCCCTTTCCTCAATTGAGCAAATTTTCTGTGCAAAGGTCCCTAGTCTAGGCTGTCCCCAAGTCCCTGTTCAGCAATGCAGAAGCCCATGATTCTTTTTCGAGGATTCTCTTCAGCTAAGAAGTTTCTAGCCATAATTCAGTAGCATCTTGTGTTTTCTTCTGGGTCAAACAGCCTGTGAGGCTTGATCCTCTCACCCCACCCCTGCACACATGCTTCTAAAAACGATATGGATTTTCAGCATGGTTGATAAAACAAAAAGATTAAAAAGCCCAATTTTTCTTTTTATGATAGATAAGACTAATTAACTATAAATGTCAAGTACCCACAACTTAATTAATTCCAGTTCATTTAACTACAGTAATTAGATTTTTTTCCCAAGCAAAGCAACAGTCTGTTTTCGAAGGTCATAGACTAATGCTACAATGAACAGAGCTGAAAGACCTGCACTTTGGATACAAGGTGAGGGCTGGTGCCTGTGGGGGAAACAGACTACACAAAACAAAACACAGTTGGCGGCTGATGAACAGCGTTTGTTTGAAATGTATACATACTGCATCTTTGATTAATAGCACCAACGAATACTTGAAATTAAGCCTTTAAAAATTTTAGAGACTTTTCACTATAATGAGAAAATTGAAAATAAGAAACCTGACTGGGGTTTGAGTCAGACCCTCAAGAAACCAGAATTCTATTTAGTGAGAAATTTGTCTTATTTTTAAGAAAAGCAATTTTAATGGGCATATTTGATTATATATACGCCACGTTCTCAAGGGCATAATCTGAATGAGAAGAGATTTAATCAAGGAAGGGTTAACATGTTTGCCTTTAACAATAAAAAGCTTAAGAAAGTTTGAAGAGGCTGGTAGGGGCTAGTGGTAACTGGGAGAAGGATTTTGAAGGATATTTGAAAAGAAGTTAACAAAAAGATGTGGGGGCAGGAAGCTCCCTGTTGGTCCAGTGTTTAAGAATCCATCTTCCAATGCAGGGGATGCTGGTACAATCTCTGGTGAGAAAGTAACATCCCACATGCCTCGTGAAGCAACTAAGTATGCTTGCCTCAACAAGAGACCCCACGTGATGCAACAAAGACCCGAGGCATCCAAATAAGTAAACATTCTTCAAGGGCGGGGAGGGAACCCAAGATATACAGATGACATGTATTCATTCATCTGTAGATAATGAAAATCAACCAAAGATGGAAGAAATTTCCCAAGGAGCGAATGTGGTCAGTGTAGTTCAAAACGAAGATTCAGTTTTAATTTGTTTTTTGTGCTTCCTTCTGCCCCCATTTCCCCAATTCAATTAAAGTCTTCCAAATGGAACTGGCTCATGAGAGTGGAGTGTTTGGGAAAATAAGGAAGCCCCTTGTGTCCAGCATGGGCTGAGGACACAGAAGGAAGGTCGCAACTGTGGAAGCAGGAGGAGCTAGGTGTCAAAGGCAACAGTGGGGAAGGAAAGGCATATGGCAGGGAGGATTGCTTCAGGAGAAAGAACGCCTCCCCAGCAAGACTCCGTGGTGACCTGCCAGAACCTCTGTGAGTACATGGCATGGGGCTGTTGACAGGAGACAAACAGACTGCCAGATATTCCTCCAGTACACACGGGTTTATTCAGGATCAGCAGAGAATTGCAATTCAAGGACTGCAACTATGATGAGCCTCATGCAAGCTCCCCAGATAGCAAGGCAAGGAGAGTGCTTTTATAGCAGGGATGAGGAAGCTGGGAGGGCTGTAGGAAACAGAGAGACTATTGAGTTTTCACTGGCTGAGTTCTTGCCAGGAATGAAGAGTCTTTCTGTCCCCTGTTGAGCTCTGCTATTGTTACAGGGTCACCCAACTCTATTTAACTGAGGTTTCATATTTATTAATTTATACAGGGCATAGGACTTTTTCATACTTTTTAAATTAATTTTTATTGGCGTGTAGCTGCTTTTCTGTTCGTTTCTGCTGTTTTCACCCTTTTCTAACTGACTCATTCCCTTCATTTGTGCTGTGTGCGTGCTGTGCTTACTCGCTCAGTCATGTCCCACTCTTTGTGACCCTATGAACTGTAGTCCACCAGGCTCCTCTGTCCATGGGATTCTCCAGGCAAGAATATTGGAGTGGTTTGTCGTGCCCTTCTCCAAGGGATCTTCTCAACGCAGGGATCGAACCCAGGTATCCTGTATTGCAGGCAGATTCTTTACCAGCTGAGCCACCAGAGAAACCCAAGAATACTGGAGTGGATAGCCTATCCCTTCTCCAGGGGATCATCCCAACCCAGGAATCGAACCAGGGTCTCCTGTATTACAGGCAGATTCTTTACCAGCTGAGCTACCAGGGAACAGTGTGTTGGTTCACTTCGACCTCTCAAAGGTTTCCAAATAATTTTAAATTATTATGAACTCATGTATTCACACAAATTTGTCAAGTTATTATATTGGTTATTATCTTTATTAGGTGCTCAGATTTTCCCATCTCTGGCCCAAGGGAGCTTCTTGAAATTACGCAAGCCATTTAAAAAATTTTAGATATCAACCCTGAATATTCGTTGGAAGGACTGATGCTGAAGCTGAAGCTCCAATACTTTGACCACCTGCTTCAAAGAGCTGACCTATTGGAAAAGACCCTGATGCTGGGAAAGATTGAAGGCAGGAAGAGAAGGCGGTAAAAGAGCATGAGATGGTTGTATGGCATCACCGACTCAATGGACATGAGTTTGAGCCAACTCTGGGGACTTCCCTGGTGGCTCAGATGGTAAAACATCTGCCTACAATGCGGGAAACCTGGGTTTGATCCCTGGGTCGGGAATATCCTCTGGGGAAGGAAATGGCAACCCACTCCAGTACCCTTGCCTGGAAAATCCCACAGACGGAAGAGCCTGGCAAGCTACAGTCCATGGGGTCGCAAAGAGTCAGACACGGCTGAGTGACTTCATTCACTCACTGGGAGACAGTGAGAGGCAGGGAAGCCTATGAAGCTGGGGTCCATGAGGCTGCAAAGAATTGGACACAAATTAGTGATGAAACAACAGGATATAGCTTACGTTTAACGTTATTTCCAGGTTTACAACGAAAAGACTCAGTATTTGTGTGTATTGCAAAATGATCACAACAATAAATTTAGTTAACATCCATCACCAAACGCTGGTTACAAATTAGTTTTTCTAGTAATGAAAAGTTTTAAGATCTACTTAAATGATTTTTAAATGTCACAAACCACTTTTAATATGAAGCCATTTTAAATCATTTTTTGAATATGAAGGAACAGGGAACACAACATTTTAAGTCAACTATACTCCCATGATATTTTTTTTTAAAGGAAAAGGGTAGCTGTAGAAAGAGAGAATCTCAAGGATATCAAGGCAGCAGACATCTGTGAACTGACATGCTTCTGGCTATTTCTCATCACCTCTTCCTATCATCCCTCTTTTTCAAAAACTAGATCAGCTGACCTTAGTTCACTCAACTCACCAGTCTTAAAGTAAAACCTTGACTAAATTTCCTGTGTATTTATTAAGTTTCGAGTCTGGTCCCAACTGTGCCAGGCAATGCCCCCTTCTCTGGTGGCTGGGCTCTTGGCCCTGATGTGCCCATTCTTTGTGAAGGCAGTCACAGCGGTGGTTTTCCCAACTAGACTTGACTAGTAGGATTAAATTGGGCGAGGTGTCAACAATAAAGGCTACAGTGAAAGGTAATCATTCTTCAATAGTTTGGGTAATCCTTCCTTCTTGAAATGACTTGCTGCGATTGACCTGTAAAGGAACTTCATCCTTGCAGGGAGATTCCAACCATAGGTCACTGGGTTTCTGGCCCCTGACCAGAGCGGGCAAATGCAGATGCCACTGACGGTGGCACTGCAGCTGTGCTGTGACTACGAGGAAACAGGTGTGAGCAGAGTGACATTTCTCCTTCCCAACTGCGCTGGCCGTTTAGACATGAGTCATATGTCCAGTTTCCAGAAACCTTCCCTCCAAACTCTTCATGGATTCTCAGAAATGATACCTGTCTGTCATGATACCCATCTTCCCAGATGCTCAAGGGCCAAGAAGTCTTTCTGAGGCTGTTGCTTTGGAAGGATCAAGTCAGGGCCCTGGGGACGACAGGGGTCCTGGGTGAGGACGGTGACCCCCTGCTCTAATCTGGCCAGTGGAGTGTCCACCACAACAGCCTGGAGTGGAGACAAAAGACCATATGAAAAGTTCTCTCTCCTGCTTGATGTAGAAAATATTGAGTCAAATGAATTTGAATCTTGGCTCTAGCATTTGTTCATTACATTGTCTAACGTTGGGTCCTATCTGAAAGGAGGTTCTGAGAACAAGTCTTGAGGGCAAGTAGTAACCTGGGGAGGTGCTTCCAGGAAGCACACATACAGAATGGGGAAGAGAGGAGGGGAGGGGAAGGACACCTCGACAAGGTACGGGAATGAGAAATTTACTGCTATGGGCAACTGTCTCCTTCCTGTTGGGGGACTCCAGGGTGCTGTGCAGAGCATGCCTCAGCATCACCCCACACAGGAGAGGAAGCTGGAGCCTTTATCCACTGACATCCGTGTGGCCCAGGGACTACTCCCAGGGGTGCAAACACTCTAGCCTTTCTGTGCTGCTCCGTGTGGGCTGTTTGCTTCTCCAGCCGGAGAAAACCAGGCCAAAGGCAACAGATGCCTCTGATTTGACGTCAGCAGGTGTATGTGAGTTGTGAGTCTACCACAGACATGTTAGGCAATGTCTCAAAGCCTTAGTTTTCTCCTGTGGAGAGTGGAGATTATGACAGCTACTCTTCCAGAGTCTTGTGAAGGAGAAAAGCTCATGTAGGGAGCGCTTGGCACAGTGCCCTCGAAGTAAGTACCTTCCTTTTTCTTGTGGACTCTCCATAGCTATGATAGCAGATAACCCTGCCAACAGGCTCCGTGCTTTACAGAATTGAGTGGAAGGAGGGGGTGGGGTGGAAATGGCGGGTAGATGCTGGGTTGAGCATTGCTGGTGAACAGGAAGAGACGCATCAGGTAGAGTATTGCATCCTTGTCCATGGGGATGCTTCAACATATTTGCATAGAAAGATAAGATTTGTGCAGTTTCTTCATAAAGTTTTCCTAATGGCACCTCTTTAGTATAGTACATGATGTGTTTCAAAAGCTAAATTGCTGACTGGCGTCTTAAAATGGAATCTTTGCTTTGGGATCAGGCAGCAGAATATGTATAATTTGAACCAATATATTCCCTTCCATTCTTCAAAAATTGAGTACCTTCTGCCATTAACTCAAGGCATCCCACCCTTCCTTAGGGGAGGGGAAACCATCTCACTTGGGAAGACTATCCTTCTTGCTTCCTCCTTTGACAACTGCAGAGACCAATACAAGAGGTAAACAGGGTAAACATCTTGGTAAACAGGGTATGAAGCCCGCCCTGGGAAACTCAGATTCCAGTAACATCAATCTGAGCCCTCAAGACACGATAATATCCAGAGCCTCATAAAAGAAAACGGGAACATCAGACTCTATTTCTGAAATCGAGCTGTGGTAAACAGGTTACAAATTGCTTTGAATCTTCTCTTGGCAAAGAAGACGGACAGTGCAGCTTGCATGCGTTTGTGGGTAGGTGGGGCTGTGCTGCGCCTTTCTTGCTTTGTTCTGTTTTTATTACAAGTGCATTTGGGTCTGTGTGTGGTTGTGTTGGTGAATGATCTGGGCTAGAGAATAACTAGGATCAGAAATCTAACCCATTATGTCTCTTTCTGTTCTTTCATCAAGACGAATGTATCAGTCAGGATAGGCTAAGCCATGCCAAGATAACAAACAGTCCCTAAATTCTAGTGGCTTACACAAGCAAAGGCTGATTCACTGCCCCTTCTGTGTGTCCCTCAAGGGTCAGCTGGGAAATGACCTCTGCCTTTGTTCTTCTAGTCTCCCTTCAGGGCCCAGGATGGTCAACAGCCACTGTCTGGGAAGTTTCTAGTAACTATACAAGAGGAGAAAGAGGGAGAGAGAGAGCACCCTGGATGTCTTTCCATCAGCTACTAAGTGCTCGGCAGTTCCCTGGTGGTCCAGTGGTTAGGACCGCATGCTTTCACTGCCGAGCATGAAGGTTCAATCCCTGGTTGGGGAACTAAGATCCCACAAACCTTGCAGTGCAACCAATAATAATAATGATTAAATGTTCAACCTAGCAGTGACATACATCAGTTGTGCTCACAGCTTATTGCCCAGAATTGATCATGGTTGCCAATCGACCACCTGGGGCTCTAGGAAGTAGCATGCCACCATGTACCCAGAAGAGAGACAGAACTGAACCATCCATTGAACAGAAGTCATAGCCACTTCAACCTGATTGTGCCCAGAGGGTTTGGGGTCATTATAACCTTCCCGCTATGATACAGAAACGTTCCACCTCAAAGACACGGTATTACCATATTCAAGATATAAAATTTCAATCATTTATTTCTAGATCAGCTTGGTCCAGTAAAACTTTCTGCAGTAATGGAAATATTCTCTGTATTGACCAATAGAGCAAGCTCCAGCCAGGTATAGTTATCAAGCAGTTGGAATGTGAGTAGGGTGACTGAGCAACAAAAGTTTACATTTGAATTTAGCTTTGGTTAACTTAAATTTAAATTCAAATAAACACTAGTGGCTATGTTGTATTGGCCAACATAGTTCTAGACCACTGAAATCCACCCTGTGGATTTATTATCCATCAGCAATTATAATAAAAACATTACCTACCCCCTTAAATTTGTATTGCATTCTATAGTTTTCAAAATGTTCCTATATATACTACTCATCTCATATGAGCCTCCCAACATCCTTAAGAGACAGACAAATAAGGTTATAACATCCATTTTATAGCTATGAAAACCAGAATTCAGAGAGTTTAAGTGATTTTCTCACAATAGTGGGAGGATTAGTGGTACAGAGACTAGAAACCACGTCTCGAGGCAGAGGTGTCCCTTGTTTGACATTGGCACTGTTTGCCCCTCAATAAATACTTGACTCAACACTTGAAAACTCTAAGAACGTCAAAGCTAACTCATCTCTCCTTCCTTTGAAGCACTTATTTTCAAAAGCACTTCCATAGCCCCCTTTTCAATATTATTCCATATAAATCACACAGTAAGCTTGTATTAATCACACTTTCTTGTAAGCTTGTATTAATCACACTTTCTTGAATTGCTGTCAGTATAATGTACAGATTTCATTTCTTTTTAAGAAAATCTAAGTTGTAAACTCCTTAATTTTAAATCTAAGTTAAGTTGTAAATTCCTTAAGTTTAGAAACATTTCTTTCTTTGGTCATTTCCTCAGTGCCCAGAGTGACCAACTGTCCCAGTTTGCCTGAGAGTGAGAGGTTCTCAGGATGCAGGACTTTCAGAGCCCAAACCAGGATAGTCCCAGACATGGGGACAGCTGGGCACCCAGGGGCCCAGCCAAAAGCTGAGTTCACAGGTTGAACTGAATTGAATATTAAAATAGTAAAGATGTGTTTCAATCACCCTCCTTACCATAGTCAGCTGAGCACTGTAGGTACTCCAAAAAGCTTGTTTCGGTGTTATGAGAAAAATAAAGGGTGGTGAACTTTGCAAATGCTTCTGCATGTGTGCTGAGTCACTTCAGTCATGTATGACTCTGCGTAACGGTATGGACTGTAGCCCACCAGCCTCCTCTGTCCGTGGGATTCTCCAGGCAAGAATACTGGAGTGGGTTGCCAAGCCCTTCTCCAGGGGATCTTGCTGGCTCAGGGATTGAGCCCACATCTCATGCGGCTCCTGCTTTGCAGGAGGATTCTTTACCGCTGAGCCACTGCGGAAGCCCCCGCATAAACTTCTTATGTCCAAATAGCAAACTAAGGACGCGGATGTGGAAGGGGTGGCGGGAACTGTGCTATGCCAGTCGACCTCTCTTCTATTTCCACGTCTGGTTTGAATGTTATTTCCAAGTGGAGAATAAAAAGAAATTATGTCTTACTGATCTGGATGCAGCAGATAACTATTCTAAAGTTTGAATGTTTGTTTTCAAACTTTGATGTTTTCTCTCATCCTCTGAACCAACAATAACCTTCTATCTCTCTCGGGAGCAAGGCTAAGTTCGTGCTTTGAGGACTTCCCAAGTCTCTGCTCTCATACACAGGACTACAGCTTTGATTTTGATCTGTGTATTTGGGGGCGGGGGGTGGGGGGGGCAGTCATCCTCTATTGCGCCTTGAGCCTCTGAATGCCTCAGTCACTACAGCATATTGATCTCTTCAACACTTCAAATGAGAAAATGCCTTTTTAAAAATTTATTCTTTCATTGACAGATAATTGCTTTACAGAATTTTGTTGTTTTCTGTCAAACCTCAACATGAATCAGCCATAAGTATACATATATCCCCTCCCTTTTGAACCTCCCTCCTGACTCCCTCCCCATCCCACCCCTTTAGGTTGATACAGAGTCCCTGTTTGCGTTTCCTAAGCTATACAGCAAATTCCTATTGGCTATCTCTTTTAGATAAGGTAATGTAAGTTTCCATGTTACTCTTTCCATGCATCTCACCCTCTCCTCCCCTCTCCCCATGTCCATAAGCTTATTGTCTGTGTCTCTTTCTCCATTGCTGCCCTGGAAATAAGTTCTTCAGTACCATTCTTCTAGATTCAATATGTGTTGGAATATAATATTTATCTTTCTCTTTCTGACTCACTTCACTATGTATAATAGGTTCTAGGTCCATCCACCTCGTCAGAACTGACTCAAATGAATTCCTTTTTATGGCTGAGTAATATTCCATTGTGTATATGTACCACAACTTCTTTGTCCACTCATCAGCTGATGGACATCTAGGTTTCTTCCATGTTCTAAGCTATTGTAAATAGCACTGCAATGAACAATGGGATACATGTGTCTTTTTCAATTTTGGTGCCTTTTGAATAGCAAAAAGGCAACTCTTTGCACATCTCCTGAATAATGGCCTCCTGCATTTGTAGGCACACTTGCAGCGTCTTGGGCGCTTCTCCTCACAACCCCAGCTTTGCTGCACTCTGATCACTACCACCTGGTGTGGCTTCCCTGGTGGTTCCCACGGTAAAGAACCTGCCTGTACTCCAAGAGACCTGGGCTCGATCCCCTGGAGAAGGAAATGGCAACCCACCCCAGTATTCTTGCCTGAAGGATTCCATGGACAGAGAAGCCTGGCAGGCTTGGAGTTGAAAAAGGTCGGACAAGTCTGAGTGACTAACAGTTTCACTTTCACCACCTGGTGAACTTCATCAGGACCTCTACTGGTCTGCATTTTATCCACTAGGTATGTTTTTGAAAAGTTGGGGCTTAAACTTGCTTTTTTAAAGCTGTGTGATTCTGATTTATTTTATATTTTTTGGCTACACCACATAGCATGTGGGATCTTAGTTCCCCAGCCAGGGATCAACTCTGCACCCCTTGTATTGGAAGAGCGGGGTCTAAACCACTGGACCACCAAGAAGTCCCTAACCTTATTTACATAAATAAAATGCTTTGTCATTCGCTATCTGCGAGAATGTTGTAGAAGAGAACTTATACAATGTGGAGAGGATTGGTCCAAGTAACTCACCCTCTTCTCCCTAAAGTCTGAGATCTTATGAGTTTAGGTATCCTGAATTCTCAATTTTCCTGATAACCTTAGAGATTTGTCCCTTTCATTGCCAAGTGACCTTCTATTGGCAATGGCCCCTAATGCTTTAGATTTACTCCTACTGAAATGCCTAGAGCAGGGTCTCAATCAGCAGGTGGGACATTTGCATGCACAGACAGACAGCAGTGATGGAAGAAAAGGCAGCGTTGAGTGCATTGCACGCTATGAAGTGGATACAGGCAGAAACTGCTTCCTGAGGTCCTCTTGCCCCATCCCTGAGTGCCTTCAGACGCAGATAAGGAGATAGAAAGGAACAGTAAGAATGTCAGGGAACTTTCAGCCTAGGCCACAGACAAGGTGCAATCAGAGTGGAATTTTCAAGTAAAATGAATCCAAGGAATGTAGAGAATTGAACTAAAGAATAAAATTAAGATCCACTAAAGAACTCCGAGCTGTCAGTTTGTCAATTAAGCAAGTGCAATCATAACCCAAACCCTCCTTTGAGATTGGCTGATGCCCAGCTTAAACCACAAACCAACAGAGCCAGAATCACCAGGGTGGGACCCAGTCATCATTATTTCTTAAAATTCTCCAGCTAATTTCAATGTGCAACCATGTCTGAAGGCCACTTTTAAGGAAGAGACTGTCACATTCTGAGTTCCTTCTTGAGGAAAGGTCATTAAGGGAAACTTCTAAGTTACGGTGGAAAGAACACAGAGCGGGCGTGTGCTGCAATTACATTGCATATTCCAATTTGGGGATTTGTTTTTTAGCTCAGTGCTCTATTTCTGATCCCAACAACAATGATATAAGAGAGTGATTCAAGTCAGGTCCAATTTACGCACCTTTCCAAATTTTCTGAGTTCCAAATATCTCCTGATGGAGAATCTTGTTGCCACCATCAACTTATCTCCTGTTAACTCACACATGTGTTCTTACCAAATTTCCCTGTGTTCCCCTACCATGGGGGTGGGAAGACAGCATGTTCCAGGCTGTTGATGTGGGACTTGGTGTCCCCTCAGTGTCTTCTCTCTTACTGTGACTTTGATGCTTTGTTGCTGGTGGGCATCCTCATGACTGAACAGCTGTCTGCTTTTTCTTGCAGCGAACTTAGTAATCCAACTCCTGGTGTTCGCTTTCCTTCCATCTCAGTCTCACTTTTCTTTCCTCTTCCCTCTTGGCACCCTGGGGTTGCACCCCTTGATAAAACATTGAGAGGAAGTTTTGCCAAGTGTTTTATTCTTAAGGAGACCCAAGCTAAGACAGTATTACTATCCCAACAAATGCTGGTCTATTGGTCTCCAAAGCCTGTGCTTTTTTCACTTTCATTTGCTGCCTCCTAAGGAGGGAGAAGGAAATGGCAACCCACTCCAGTGTTCTTGCCTGGAGAATCCCAGGGATGGGGGAGCCTGGTGGGCTGCCGTCTATGGGGTCACACAGAGTCGGACACGACTGAAGCGATTTTGCAGCAGCAGCAGCAAGGAGGGGAAAGAAGTGGATCTTGATCCTTGCTTTGCCCCTGACTTTCGGTATAACTTCAGGAAAGCTACTTGTCTTGTTGCACATGTTTCCCGACTTCTAGAATCAGAGTTGGGCTATCAGATGCTCTTAAACTTCTGAAATCCATGGGTTTCTTTGACAGTGGGAAGAAACCTATAAATTCTTTCTCAGAATAATGTTTTTAAATGCAAGAAATGAAATACATATAGAATTATAAAACCCACAATTGTATTGAAGTACACTTATCATGATAATATATGTGTGTATATCGCACAAGATAGGAGTGAAATGGTATTGCATATGTTTCTTTACTCAAGGCTTTCTTTTCTTCCAGTTTCATTGATATATAATCGACATGCAGCACTGTATAAGTTTAAGTTGTAGAGTATGATTTGACCTACATATATCATGGAATGATAATCACAATATACTCAGGTATTAAACAGTTGCCTGTTTAATAAATATTATTTCTAAGTAGTGATAAGAATGCTATTTTGAGATACTTGTAAGAAACACCCCAGGAGGCAATAGGCTGTAATGATCCCAGTTGAAACGAACACTGCTCAAAGAATATACATGATCATCAGATAAGTTCACAGTGTGACAATATTTTAAATAAGACAAAGACTAGGACACTCTAGAAACACAAAGATGACTGAACACTCTTCTTACGATGAAGACAAGCGACTATAGTTTCTTTATCACTTGCAACTTTAGCCTTGCCTTAATACTCTTGTCCTCCAAATAAAAATGATTCTGATGCCCAGTCACTGCATGATCTGCTAATACTGACAGGTCTCATCCAAAACTGTCACCTCCAACTTCCTTCAAACTTCCTAGAAATACTCACAACAAGCCCAACCCCACTGCAATCCTATCCTAATTCCTTCTTACTCAGAAGTCTGTGGTTTCTTTGGGGTATGCTTTCCTTTGCTACAGGAAGCTAAATAAACCTAAACATTTGAATGATGATTGTATTCCTGGTGGTCTTTGGATGATGGCTTTAACTTTTGTGGCAAATGTAATGAGATGTGAAAATGTAATATGTACAAACTAAACACTTTCACTGTTGGAAATATGGATTAGGTGACTTTAAGTAAATATTGGTTTTCTTTTGGTATATAAATAAAAGTTTATCCAAGTTTTAAAAAAAACACAATATAACTGTGGAGCTGAGATTCAAATCCAGGCATTCTGGATTTAGAGATTGAACTCATAACCTCCATGCTTCATAGCCTCTAGGCATAAAGAATTAGAAAGCACAAAACCTAAGTAATTATACACCCATAATGGACTTACCCACGATAGACTTTTGTACGCACAACATCCCTAAGGGCAGTTAGAGAAAAATTTTAGTTTGTACTAAAGCAACCAGCCAAGGCAGAAAGGAAATAACTAACCACAACAACAATATTCCACTGGTACAGCCCTTTATACTTTACTGGACCATATGCACATGAGCCGGAGAGCATGGTGAGGTCAGACCTCCAGGCAAAGTGTATTTTTGCATAGCCTAAGTCTTTTCTTTACCTGTAGGATCTAAAGAGCCTCATGATGAGGGTGAAAGAGGAGAGTGAAAAAGCTGGCTTGAAATTCAACATTAAAAAAAAAACTAAGGTTACAGCATCCAGTCCCATCACTTCATGGCAAATAGAAGGAGAAGCAGTGACAGATTTTATTTTCTTCGATTCCAAAGTCACCGCCACCAGTGACTGCAGCCATGAATTAAAGGACTCTTGCTCCTTGGAAGGAAAGCTATGACAAACCTAGATAGCATATTAAGAAGCAGAGACACTACTTTGCCGACAAAGGTCTGTCTAGTCAAAGTTATGGTTTTTCCAGTAGTCGTGCATGAATGTGAGAGTTGGACCACACATCAGAGTTGGCTGAATGTTGAAAAACAGATGCTTTCGAACTGTGGTGCTGGAGAAGATGCTTGAGAATCCCCTGGATTGCAAGGAGATCAAACCAGTCAATCCTAAAGGAAATCAACCCTGAGTATTCATTGGAAGGACTGATGCTGAAGCTCCAACACTTTGGCCACCTGATAGGGAGAGCCAACTCAGTGGAAAAGACCCTAGGAACACTGGGAATAATTGAGAGCAAGAGGAGAAGGAGGCAACAGAGGCTGTGATGGTTGGATGGCCTCACTGACTCCATGGACATAAACTTGAGCAAACTCCAGGAGACGGTGAAGCACAGGGAAGCCTGGCGTGCTGCAGTCCACGGGGTCACAGAGAGTCGGACACGACTCAGCGACTGGACAGCAACATAAGAGCTCTAAGGGACGTCATACCTGTAAAAGAAGAGGTGAGTCCTTCTCTGCTCATTGTTGGGGCTTTTCTGTTTATATACTACCTGTATTTACCAAATGCTGCTACTGACTGACTCATGTCCACCGACCTCCTCCAGTTTCTATGTTGAAGCCCATTCTCAATATGACTGACTATCTTGGGAGGTAGGCGCTTTAAAGAGATAATTGAGGTTAAATGAATTCACAAGGGTGGGGCCCTAAATCAGCTGGATCAGCGTCCTCATAAGAAGAGGAAGAAACACCAGGGCTGTGCCAGCAGGAGGAATGCCCATGTGGAGACATGGCAAGGAGGCTGCCAGCTGCAAGCCCGAGAAGCCTCAGGAAGAAACGACCTTGCCAGCACCTTAAACGTGGGTCTCCAGGCTCCAGAGCTGTGACGAAGTAAACTTCTCTTGTTAGTCTCCCCACCTGTGATTTTGTTATGACAGCCCTAGCAAACAAACGCCTGATGAGTATGCTAGATGTTTTTACATGTCATTTTATTGAATTATCACATCCGGGACATTCCTGGAACCATCTTCTGCCGGCTTGTGAGAGCCAACTTAAAATTTTAGGAATTTTGTGAGCTGATTTTTAGGACATCCATTATTAAAAATTAAGCTATGTATGTGTTAGTCACTCCATCAGGTCTGACTCTTTGCAACCCCAGGGACTGTAGCCCACTAGGTGTCTCTGTTCACAGGATTCTCCAGGCAAAAATGCTGGAGTGGGTTGCCATTCCCTTCTCCAGGGGATCTTCCTGACCCAGGAATCAAACCCAGGCCTCCTGCCATCATAGGCAGATTCTTTATCGTCCAAAATTGTGGCATTGAGCTACAAAATTAAGCTATGTTAACTTAAAATGAAACATTATATTCTTAAAAGATGATGAGTTTGCAAAACTCAATACATCCTAATTATTTTACTATTAATTTACTATTACTATTACTATTATCTGTGTCCTTGAATTTATGTCTGTTGTATCTGAATGGAGGAAATACTGCATAACAGCATGTCCCCACAGGTTGGTAGTTTGAAACAGGCCAGACTGGGGATATTTACACCATGGAAATGGGCAAATTGTACAAGTCAGGGTTTTTTTGCCATGCTGATAGTTGTTAAACATTTACCAGTATACCTCTGACCATAATAATCTCACAAAGAAAGCCATCTAATTCCAGACTTATAATTGAGGAAACTCTGGCCGCTGAAACACAAGACTCAAGCAAGAAACAGGCCCCGTGGTTCCTGCACTGAGGCTCTTGGCATGATACCACACTGCCTCTCTGTGCACTAGGGAAGAACTGCTCTCGCTCTGCATCTCAATGCCAGGCTGCCCAGCAGAAATCTGATTGAAAGGGCTTGTGTGCTGAGTGAGGGGCTAGGCCCCGCCTCCTAAATTTCTCTGCCCAGCATGGGCATTTTGTCATTCTACTGCCCAGGAGAAAGAAAGATTTATAGCCACTTGCTATAAATCCCAAGGTGCTGGGAGAAAGCTCTGGGTGAAGCCCTCTTTCACAACCACAATTTGCAGTCTGTTGTAAAGGACCTTAATTGCTTCAAGGTATAGGACTTGCCCGTGTGTGTCTGCAGCACGGTAAGACTAACGGGGAGCTGAGTCCAGGAACCTGTGGAGTTGGGAGCAATGGCCTGACCATTCAGAGATGGATGTACAGAAATGTGGACTGACGACCCAGCAGGGAGTCTTCAAAATAGCCCTCGGAGAAGCTTCTTTGATGAGCTGAGGTGATTCAGCAGCTTCTGCACCATGCATTCATGTTCATAAATCACACAGCTTTGCAGGCATTGTAAGACATCTCCCACCATGCAGTTAAAAGAAATGTGCTTGCTGCAGCAGCCTTAACGACCTACCACCAGTTATTTTGCTCGGGTACCTTCATTTTAAGGGACAATTTGATTTTTGTTGTTATAGATTATTGGGTGCACACAGGTTTAAATAGGCTAATTATTGAACCACTGCACAAAGAATCTCAGTCAAGTCATTTTCCCTGGAGAATATATCCAAGAAACCTTTGAAGACTTTAAATGTGTTACTTTAACCTCCACAATCCAGAAGGACTAAAGCCCAGTTTACCTAGGCTGTGGGTGCGAACCTCCTGGAGAGCTTTAGAAACCTTGATGACTATAGCTCACCACCCAGAGATGCTGACTGAAGGGGTCTGGTCTGGCTGTTTGAATGTTTTAAAGCTCCCCAAAAGACTCTGTGCACTGTCAATTTGGAAATGACTATTTTAAAACTTTGTATCTCAAAGTATGGTTGATCTGTGGACCAGCAGCATCCAGGAACCTGTTGTGTGAATGTGAATGTCACTCAATTGTGTCGGATTCTTTGCGATCCCATGGGGCATAGCCCGCCAGACTCCTCTGTCTGTGGGATTTCCCAGGCAAAAATACTAGAATGGGTTGCCATTCCCTTCTCCAGGGGAACTTCCCAAGCCAGGGATCAAACCTGGGTCTCCTGCATTGCAGGCAGATTCTTTACCATCTCAGCTACCAGGGAATCTGTTAGAAATGGAGAATTCTGGGACTTCCCTTGAGGTCAAATGGATAAAGACTTGTGCTTCCAATGCAGGGGGTGCGGGTTTGACCCCTGGATGGAAAACTAAGATCCCCCATGATGTGAGGCATGGCCAGAAAAACAATGGAGAATTTGCCCCAGATACACTGAATCAATCTGTATTTTGATACAGTCTCTAGATGATTCCCTGGTGGCTCAGTCGGTAAAGCATCTGCCCGCAGTGTGGGAGACCCGGGTTTGATCCCCTGGAGAAGGAAATGGCACCCCATGCCAGGACCCTTGCCTAGAAAATCCCATGGGTGGAGGAGCCTGGTGGGCTACAGTCCATGGGGTCGCACAGAGTCAGACACGACTGAGCGAGTCCACTCACTTCACTAGATGATTCAATTGTGCAGTGCAAGTTGAGATTGTCTAGGACCCAGAAAAGAAAATAGACTCTAATCTTGTGACGGACACGGCTCATCTTCCTTAATGCAGACTAGAAATATTTTTTCCTCATTCCTCATATCCAGTTAGGTATCAAGTCTTGTTGATTTTCTTCCCAAATAAGTCTCTCTTGTGTCTCACAAGCTTGTCCCTCACCAGCCCCTTCCACCTTTCTTGAGGGCAGCTGCTGAAAAAAATCTTTTCATTACATCTGCTCAAAAAATTCCCTTGGACCCCCTATATCCCATCATTTCAGATGTGAATTTCTCTACCTGAATCCAAGGCCATCCTGCGTCTGGCTCCAGGCGATCTGTCTAACCTGATATCCCCCGTGTGTCCCTCTGGTGCCAGCTGGCCTTTTCACCAATTATAATATGCCAGCCCGTTCCTCTTGATGTTGGCTCCTGGAAAGCCATCCCCTTGCCATCTTCCCTGTGTCCTTCCAAACCTCATTAATTTTTCAAGGCTATTTCTTTTTGCTCTGAATGCCTCCAGCACTGATAACCTGACATATTTATTAGCTCCTCATCTCAGATTGGTCACCAATTTTCATGCCCCTCATCCAAACTGAGCATGGAGCGCTGAAACAGAAAATGTACCCTGGAGATTAACTCAGCTTCTTTCTGTTTAGAATAGGCATGGTCTCCCTCCTTCCCCCTGAGAAGGCACCCCAACTGATGCCACCCCATGACCCCATATGATTCCCATCTGCTCCCAGCACTGAGGCCCAGCTTGGGGTTTTTTGCCTCTTCCATCAGGCTAGGAGGCCTCAGGTTGAGTCAGGCAGGCTCTCTGGGTCCAGTGCTGTCACCATTAATTTAGCAGATCACCGTGCTGGGAGGTGGTGGTGGAGGTGGGTGGAGAGAGGCTGAGACAGAGATGGTTCACAGAGTAACGGCAATAATAACTCACGTGTGTGGAGGGCTGTCTCTACGCTGAGCACGATTCCAAGTGTTTTATATATTATTCCTTTATTTCAAAAAAACCTTTTTGCTATAAAATAAAACATAGAAAATCAAATAAAACAGACAATGAACTATTATAAAGCAAATGCCCTTGTGAACACCACGCACCTCAATGAACAGAACCTCCCTGGTGATTGTGGATCCGCCCACATGTCTCATCCCAATCAGGATGTCTTGTTTCCTTTCCCCACAAAACAAAATCATTGTTTTAACTTCTTAAAAATTGTGGTAAAATATAATAGCACAAAATTTACCATGTTTAGTGTGCAATTCAGCGGCATTACATACGTTTACATTTTTGTTCAACCATCACCACTCTCCATCTACAGACCTTTTTCATCTTTCCTTGTTGAAATTCTGTCCTCATTAAACAATACCCCAGGTCCCCCTCCCCCTAGTACCTTGCAACCACAATCCCCTTTCGGTCTCTATGAATCTGACTATTCTAGGTCTTCCGTATAAACTCATACAGCATTTGTCCTTATTTCACTTAGCATCATGGCTTTAAGTTTCTTCCAGGTTACAGCAAGTTTCAGGATTTCCTTCTTGTCTACCCATTCATTTTGTTGATGGACACTGGGGTTGCTTCTGACTTTGGCTACTGTAAATAACATTACTACGAACATGGCATGTGTATACATGTGTACAAATATGTATCTTGACTTTCATAGCAAACACTTTTTAAGTACCTTTATCAGGCTCCCCTGATGGCTCGGTGGTAAAGAATCCACCTGCCGATGCAGGAGACAGGGATTTGATCCCTGGTCTGGAAAGGTCCCACATGCTACGGAGCAGTTAAGCCAATGCACTACAGATACTGAGCCTGTGATCTAGAGCCCAGAACTGCAGCTCTTGAGCCGACACAGCCTAGAGCCCCATGCGCCACAACAAAAGAAGCCACCGCAGTGAGAAGCCTGTGCACTGCAACCAGACAGCGGCCCCCTCTCACTACACCCAGAGAAAAGCCTGGGCAGCGCTGAAGACCCAGCACAGCCAAATGAATTAGTTAATATTTTAAATCAACAAATTTATTTTAAAAAATAGTTTTATCACCCCAGTGTGCATATCCAAGCACGTTAATTTGGCCTTGACCATTTCTTACAATTTTGATACACTATTTCTTTTAATTCTCTTTTAATATACACTTTTAAAATGTTATTTCTTATATTGGCAAACCCTATGCATTAGATATTGGGTTGGCCTAAAATTTCACTCAGGTTCTTCTGTAAGATGTTATGGAAAAACCCAAATGAACTCTTTGGCCAACCCGATAGTTCTCCTGCCCTATTATGTAGATGAGGACACTGAGGTTTCTCAAGGCCAAAAAGCTAGAAGGTAGTAGAGCCAGAATTAAGATACAAATACACTGATTCCCACAAATGCTTTTTCAACCACATTGGCCATTTTTTATAACTATCTTCATTGCATTAGTACAGCTATTCAAGATGCATATTAGCGTCACTTGGACAGCTTTAAAAGCAAAATCATGAACTGATTAAACTAATTTAATTTGTTGCTTGTGGGATTCCAGTACGTTTGAAAGCCTCTGTGATGAGGTGACATTTGAGCTGAAACCCAAATGTCAAGAAGGAACCCTCAAGGACCAAGTCAAAGAAAGCAGATTCCAAGCAGAAAGATCAGATTCCAATGCCCTTAGGTGAGGAGACAGGCTCACTCAAGGAACAGAAGAGTTAATGGGGCTGGACCCGGCTGACAGAGGAGACGAGGGCAGGAGAGGCAGGGAAGGGTACAAGGGTCAGTCCTGTTGCCTGTGGTAGGGCGTCTGGGTTTTAAGTCAGTGCAATAAAGAGGAAGTCACTGATCAGTATCAGGCAGAAAAGCGTGAGGTGAGGTGCATTTTAGGGGAGTCGTGATGCCTGCTGGGTGAAAACCAGATTGTGGGGAGCAAGAGTGCTGGATGCAGTCAGGAACCAGAAGAGTCTTGAGTAGGATGGCAGAGGCTTGGAAGGGCGTGGCGGGTGCATGGAAAGAGGACACGCTTGGACAACAGAAACCAGTCAGCAGAGGAGGCGGTTTTCCGTCTTCAGAACGCAGTATTATGCGCTTCTCGGACGGAACGTGCCCTTAACACAAACACCCTGTAAATACATAATGACGTGGCTATCATTAAATGTGATATCTCACCTCATCGTTTATTAAATTTAAGTGGAGAGAAATGAGAAGTTGATGGAATTATTCTAACTCTTGAAATCCTTTGAGGATTGATGATTCCAAAGGGAAATTACTATGTTTGGTGCTGAAAGTTCCAAGTTTTTTGTTTATGGACCAATTAAAACAGGGAGTAATGTTCCAAGTAGACCCTTCCCTTCCTTCCTTAGAGAATGCTGCTCAGTGATGTTATTATGGTAGAAACAAAGAGGTCAGTGTAGTATGACTTGGGTAGAGAGTGAATTCTGGAGAAGGAAATGGCAACCCACTCCAGTTCTCTTGCCTGGAAAATTCCATTCACAGAGGAGCCTGGTAGGATATAGTCCATGAGGTCACGAAGAGTCGGACACGACTGAGCGACTTCTTATCTAATAGAGGGTGAGTTGCTTTCCATACTGAACGCAGTTGAAAATACACTCAAAGGCGGGACCTGCCTTTTGAGTGTGTGTTCTCTCTTCTGGGTTTGCTTTATAGCTAATCCCATGTCATTTAGCACCATACTCCTTGAACTCAATAAACAGTGTATCTGACAGGAGGAACATCCTATAAAAATATTGTGATTAAAGCCGTTTCCTTTGGGCACAGCCTCACTTCTGTGGCATGCCTGCCGTAAATACTGAATGACTCTCATCATGAGAAAACGCCAGACAAAACCAAATCATCCTCTTCAAAATGTCAAGGTCGTAAAGAACAAAGGCAGGCTGAGGAACTACTCCAGATTAAAGAGAAATGTCAACTATATGCAATGTTTGACCAGAGATGAAAGAACACAATTGAGAGAATTGCTGTAATTTGAATAGGAGCTATCTATTTGATAATCATATTTTATCAATATAGTAAAATAACCAGGATTTGATAATGGTATTGTAATTACAGAAGGGAATGCCCTTCTTCTTAGGATATGTGGGCTAAAGTATTTACAGGTAAAGGGTTATGATGTCTGAAGTTCTGAAGTGGTTCAGCAAGATTAAAAAAAAAATAAAAGAAACAGGAAAAAATACATAGAAATGTGAGGCAAAATATTGGGTTGGACAAAAAGTTCAGTTTTTTCCATAACATTTTATGAAAAAAAACAAATGAATATTTGGCCAACCTAATACTTTTGGCAAATCTAGACAAAAGGTATGCAGGTCTTCATTGCTTCATTTTTGAAAGTCTTCTATACATTTGAAATACATGGCTTAAATAGAACATTTTAAAATTAAATAAAAAGAAAAAGCCATTTTCCTTTATAGGTCTGACTATAGTTTCTACAGTGGATAAACACCATAATTTCTAAGTGTGACTGCTCATACACAAAGAAACCACAAAAGCACAAGGAGAAACTGCCCAGGTATCTCAGCAGAAGGTTCTGGAATTGTTCCCATCCAGTCTGCGTGCTGACATCTGAATCCATTCTGTCCCATATGTAGTCCCCATTCTTCTGCCTTCCAGAACTTTTCAGGATCTCTCTGTTCTCCCTCTATGGTTTGTGATTATTCTCTGGCTTTCTCCCCTCTGCAACTCTCTGAGTATCTGATGGTCTTGCATTCTGCTCTGGGAATCATTTTTTTATTTTAGCACCTTAAAAAAAAAGTCACCTATAGTAGTGAATCCCTATGGTGCCCTTAGAGACACTCCACACAGTGATTTACATGATGGGGATCCAAGACTGGAAGGGTGCGCCACAAGGTATCCCAGAGGGACAGGGCAGAAAGAAGGGCTGTGGGGAGGAATGCTGAAGGAGGGCTGCCAAGAAGCTGCAGGAGCCGCGACCTCTGATGTTTCTTTCTACAGAGCTGCACTTGGGTCCCAGGGAGCCTAGTTCCCGTCTTAGCTGTCTCAGGATCCAGCTCTGTGACCTTGGACTACTCTCTCACTCTCCTCACCAGTAAAATAATCAAACTTAAGATACTTAGGTTTACAATTATTCATTAAGACCCTTCAGATTCTCTGCTTCAACTCCCTCCTCATGCACCATATGGTGTTGCAATCTGAGGATTGTCCATGAGACATGAAATAATCGATTAATCAGTGAAACATGGTGAGCAGTTTCTACGAGCCCAGACCTGTTCACAGTGATTACAACTCAGAGTCCTGAGTCAAGCAGACTTACTTTCAAATATTGGTTCCTCCTGTCCTTACTTGCTCTCCGAATTTGCTCTCAGTAAATGGACAAGTCATTTACTCTGCCTAAAACCTCAGTTGTCTCATCTGTAAAATGGGAACTGTAACTATTTATTCTAAAAGGTTATTGAGAAGATTAATGAAATAATGCATATGGTACCACGTAATGAATATTCATTAAAACCAGTATTTCTAAATACTATTAATAATATGCTATTAGAATGTAAGAAGGATTCCTTGGACTTCCTAGATGGTCCAGCGGTTGAGACCTGCCAATGCAGGGGACACGGGTTCGATCCCTTGTCCAGGAGGATCCCACATGCGGCAGAGCAGCTAAGCCAGTGCACCATGCCTCCTGAAGCCTGCATGCCTGGAGGTAGTGCTCCAGAGCACAAGAAGCCACCTCAAGAAGAGGCCCACGCACTGCAACTAAAGAGTAGCCCCCACTCACTGCAACTGGAGAAAACCAGGACCCAGTGCACCCTAAATAATTAAAAAATAATTTAAATAATAATTAACCCAGCACACCCTAAATAATTTAAAAAAATAATTTAAATAATTTAATAATTAACCCAGCGCAACACTAAATAATTTTTTTTAAAAAGAAACTCTTTCATCCGGGATACTCTGATTGAAGTTACATGATTGAAGTTTATTTAACAACCCAACAACAGTGCAGAAAGATAAGAAATTTAGTGATTAAGTCTATGTGGTAGAGACAAACAAGGTTTTAATGGGTGAAAGAGAAAATTTTGGCCAGGATTGGAATTATTCCTGGCTTAAATATTCAAGGTACTACTAAGGATGGAATAAGAAAATATGTGTAAAATCTTTATTTCAAAGTGTATTAAATGCAAAACTAATACATAGATACATTGAACTTAAAAAATAATTTCAAGTAACACAGAGTTAGAAAAAGTATTATTGAACCGAGTCTCACTATCCTCCACAGATATAATCACTGTTATCAGTTGGGATGAGTTCTTTAAAAGACTGTGTCCTTCTATTTATTTTTGTTCACAAATTCTAAAGCTAGGAAATAAAGGGCCTAGTGTTTGTGACTGTTGTGTTAATTAGTTATTCCTTTTATTGATATGAAATATCTCTTGGGTCCAGTGATTAAGACTTGGAGCTTAAGACTCTGAGCTTCCAATTCAGTGGGAGTGGGTCCAGTCCTTGGTTGGACTGGAATGAGGAACCTACACGTTATGTGGTATTGTAAAAAAAAATTCTCTCTTGTCCATTTAATGCTTTCCAATTCTAAACTTGTAGCATGTACCTCCTATAGCTTTTATATCTATTTATTTTCAAACTTTTGACATGCTTATGCTACTGATACATCTCCTGTTAATAACACAGAGCTGGGCCTCTTCAACTTGAGTGATGTTTTTCTTTATTCTGTGGTTTATTTTTCTAATATTGCTTTCAGAGCTCCCACTCAATTCACTCTATTCTCTCCTAAAATTATTATTAGACGTTGGCTCTTCTGGCTTGTTCCTTCAAACCCCTTAATTTTTCTTCTCTACCTCATAATTTTGTTTTTTGTCTTTTCATCCTGCTTTCTGGTAGGATTCCAGACCTTAATCTTTCAGGCCGCTGACTTATGTTATACCAATGTCTAATTTGCTGTTCAAAACATCAGTTAGTTGTTAATTTCAAAAATAAATTTTAAAAAGTTTCCTAGATCTCTAATTGAGCAGTTTCCATGGCTACAATATCTTCTTAAATCTGTCTGAGAACAGGAACTATAATAATTCCCAAATCTTCTACCGTTTAGCATCGTAACTCAGTTTCAGATTTCAGTGGCATTTGGTGCCCCTTTTTCAGTTGCTGATTCATTCAAATATTTGCAGATTCTTGCTGATTTCCTATTGCCCTGATTCTGTGAATACTTTGTCTTCACAGGGCAGCCCTTTCAGGGATTCATAGATCTGCTTCCAGATGGGGTGGACTGCAGTCTCTTCAGGTCTGAGAGCAGCAGGTGGGCACAGGATGTGTTGCTGGGCAGAGCATACCACCTTCTGGACAGGAGCAATTTCCAATACTTTTGGTCACTATCCTCCTGAGTGTTGTCCCTCTCTCCCATCTAAATGCCAGATTCTTCTGCTCAGACTGATTCACTCCTGTTGAGCTTATCTGTTTGTAGTGTCTCAGCTAGGTCCTCTACCACTCTGTAGGCTGGAAATTCCCCACATTTTATAGAAGTCCTTTCCTATATGAGTTTTCACTTTGTATGGTAAAATCTTATTTTCCTTCTGATCTACTAAAAACATCTCTTCTTATTTTCCAATCTGATTATATATTTATTTTTCAATATATATTTCTCCTATAATTTGTATTTTCGTGCAACAGGAAGAAATTACAGAATATTGTCAGGAGCCTGTGTCTTTCTGATCAGACTTTAAAAAACTGTTTTCTAAGTTTTGTTCTCAGGGATAACAGGAAATAGTGTTGTATTTATTTATTACAAGGAGTTATCTTTATATTCTATCAGGGTTATATTTCAACTCCTTGAAAGCATATTGCATTATAGAGATGCTCTTGTTAGAAGAGAAATCTTTGAAGAATGCCAAGAGTTATCTTGGCAGAAATCCACACTAAACAGAGCTCTGGCTCAAAAAGACCACACTACGCAGTCTTCCAGATAAATGACCCTGTAAGAGGAGGCACAGTTCTGCATCTGACATGCTGTGTGTGTGCACATGCGTGTGTAAGCCTGTGTGCTCCTGATAGAAAAGTTTTATTTGCAATTTCATGATAATTGTGACCAGTTATTGGCCAAGACTTGATATTAAATTAGGAAATAAGTATAATGAGAACTTGTGTCCATCCCATGAGGAAGATTCTCTTACAGAGAAAAAAATAAAGTATGATTTTTCCTTTTCCTCCATAAAATAGCAAATTCAGCATGAAGGTTCTGCTCTCGTATATAAAGTTTCGGTTTTTTTAAATGTTTATGTGGCACCAGGTCTTAGTTGCAGCATGTGGGATCTAGGTCCTTGGGCCACCAGGGAAGGATCACTTTCAAAAGAACCCTTTGACCATTCACTCTGCCTGCAACAGTCTGCTCTCCCCTCTTGAACTCGCTTCTGTGCTTATCATTCATTCTTTGATATTTAGTCGTAAGCAGGGTCCAACCCTTTTGTGACCCCATGGACTATAGCCCACCAGGCTCCTCTGTTCACGGGATTTCCCAGGCAAGATGACTGGGATGGGTTGCCATTTCCCTCTCCAGGGGAATCTTCCTGACCCAGGGATCGAACCCACATCTCTTGCACTGGCAGACGTATTCTTTACCACTGAGCCACCAGGGAAGCCCCATCATTCATTCTTACATTCACTGTATTAGCTAATTTTTGTTTTGCAATGAACCACCCTTACTATCATGGGACTTAAAACAACAGTCATTCATCTAGCTCAAGCACTGACCAGGTGCTCTTCTGTCTGGGTGAGGCTTGGCTGAACTCAGCTGGCCTCATTCATGCATCTGTAATCAGTGGGTGATTTGGTCAAGGGCTGCCTGGGCAATTGGCAGAGGCGATATAGAAGATGGTCTGACTGATCCACTCTTTTAGCCTGTAGGCTAGCTTCCACTGCTTCAAGTGGAGTCTGGGCCCCAACAGCAGAAAGAGGGCAAAACCCAAAGCATGAACCCCCTTGAGGCCTGAGCTAGCCTTACACTTGTTAATGTCCCATTGTTTAAAAACCATCACTGACAAGGTAAAGCCTATATCAGAGTGAAAGAATTTATGGCCATTTTGCAATCTACCAATGCATTTTAATTGAATCTATGAATTCAGTTCATAGAAGATTTTTCCACAAAATTTAAGTGATTAAGAGAAGAATATCATGGAGAAATTACAGCAATTACTTAGTAATTTCTTATTCTGAAATATCATGAGATTGGGTAGGAAAACTGAGTTCCAGACTCAGTCCACCATTTTTTTTTCATCAGTGTGATTTTGGATAAACCATATAGCTTCAGAATTAGATTTCGTGGATCACAATAAACTGTGGAAAATTCTGAAAGAGATGGGAATACCAGACCACCTGACCTGCCTCTTGAGAAACCTATATGCAGATCAGGAAGCAACAGTTAGAACTGGACATGGAACAACAGACTGGTTTCAAATAGGAAAAGGAGGACATCAAGGCTGTACATTGTCACCCTGCTTATTTAACTTATATGCAGAGTACATCATGAGAAATACTGGGCTGGAGAAAGCACAAGCTGGAATCAAGATTGCCGGGAGAAATATCAATAACCTCAGATAGGCAGGTGACACCACCCTTATGGCAGAAAGTGAAGAGGAACTAAAGAGCCTCTTGATGAAACTGAAAGAGAAGAGTGAAAAAGTTGGCTTAAAGCTCAACATTCAGAAAACTAAGATCGTGGCATCTGGTCCCATCACTTCATGGGAAATAGATGGGAAAACAGTGGAAACAGTGGCTGACTTTATTTTGGGGGGCTCCAAAATCACTGCAGATGGTGACTGCAGCCATGAAATTAAAAGGCGCTTACTCCTTGGAAGAAAAGTTATGACCAACCTAGATAGCATATTCAAAAGCAGAGACATTACTTTGTCAACAAAGGTCCGTCTAGTCAAGACTATGGTTTTTCCTGTGGTCATGTATGGATGTGAGAGTTGGACTGTGAAGAAAGCTGAGCACCAAAGAATTGACGCTTTTGAACTGTGGTGTTGGAGAAGACTCTTGAGAGTCCCTTGGACTGAAGGAGATCCAACCAGTCCATTCTAAAGGAGATCAGTCCTGGGTGTTCATTGGAGGGACTGATGTTGAAGCTGCAACTCCAATAACTTTGGCCACCTGATGCGAAGAGCTGACTCATTTGAAAAGACCCTGATGCTAGGGAAGATTGAAGGCAGGAGGAGAAGGGGAAAACAGAGGATGAGATGGTTGGATGGCATCACCGACTCAATGGACATGAGTTTGAGTAGGCTCCGGGAGTCAGTGATGGACAGGGAGGGCTGGCGTGCTGCGATTCATGGGGTCACAGAGTCGGACACGACTGAGTGACTGAACTGAACTGAACATTTAAAATGAAGGAGTTGGATGGGAATATCTTGGAGGCTGCTCTTCTCACTCCATTATTAATGAAAAGAAATTTGACATAAGGTATATAAAAGCAAACAAACTCTATCTGGGAGAATTTACATGAACAAAAATTCTTCCACACCCAGCAAAAGTATAAGAATTTCTATTCCAAGAATATAAGCCCTAAGTGTTCCCAGATTTGGTCTGTGGATACTTAATCCCCAAAGGAAAGCTTAAGTCTCTCTTCCTCCGACCTGTCCACTTAGTCTTTGACTGGATTTCCTATGAAGAGATCAAACCAGTGGAGCCTGACCTTCTTACTTGCTGTGCTCTCTTACCTCAAGTTAACCTTGACCTCACTGAGACAGACCATGTCCTTTATCTTCTTTTTGCTCCTAGTAGTAGGTGTCACATGTCAATCATCAATAAACATTGGTTGAATGAATGAAATAAAACTAACCTGATTTTCCATAGTGAGTAGATTCTGCTTATGTTTCTTTGTGAGTTGATTTGTTATGGCCATGGGAGTGGGAATGTACTTTGCTCTGTAAAATGGAGTAGTCCTTATGTTCTCCAGAACAGGAATCAGAGATCCCTTTCTCACTGGAGTAGAAAGTGGTGAGGAAATCAGAGTTCAGCCACCACCTGGCATCACTGATGCGGAGCTGCTACAGGCCCCTGAACCTCAGTTCTATAAGGTTGAGCCTTCTCAACAGCAGGGAGACAAATCCATCCGTGGAGCCCTGCTGATCTACATATGTATGCCCTGGCCCATCCCCCATCATCGGAAAGAGCACCAGGAGGAAAATGGTGGCAGTGGGGTTGGAGCAGGGAGGGACTACAGCTTCATCATGTTCTCCCAAGAAAACCAGTATTTGGATAATCAGCAGGTGACCAGCATTTTTTTTTTAAGTCATTGACTTGCCATCCAAGGTCTATCATTATTCTATCCTGGGTTTTGGCCAAGATTATCTCTGAAAGTTTCCATCTTTTAAGATGGAAATAAGCAAACTCATATTGAAAATGGGACTTCTTCCATTTATCTTAAATAAACAACAATAACAACATCAAAATTCACCAAAGGAAAAAAAAATCCTTGTCATTTTCATTGACTCAATAGTTATTAAATTTAATGCAAGAAGACTTATTGATTAACCCAGTGAAGTCGGTACTAGAAACCAGTCTTGCAGAGGGAAAAAAAAATCTGATTTGGAAAATTTATATTCAAGAGATTCATGTTCATTTTAAACCTCAAGTTGTGACTACTAAGGACAAATTGAGGCCTTAAGCTTCTGATTAAAGTTGATTTGGGAGTGGCCTTACCCAAAGCCAGGGAAATGCAATAGAAATCTTCATTATCTCTCTTGCACAGTTGTCCTCCAATTAGTTAATTAACCCTTAATTGTTCCACATGATACTCCTGTGAGAGAGAAAGCTGGTAAAGCCCTGCCATCTTAATGAGAAAGCACATGAGGCAACGGGAGGTAAAATGATCTCTTAAGTCAGAATGAATCCATGATAGAACCAGTGCAGAACACTCATCCTCTGGTCCTCCCAGGTCCTCTCCTTGCAAAGAGAGGCACCTCTCATTAAGCAGATGGTTGCACTTCGCTCTCCACCAAAGGCAGCCTTTTCAGCTTAAAGCAAGAGAGAGTTAGACTCTGCACCACATTTTCTGCAGACTTTTAAGACAAGCAGCTCTGATGCCCTGTCACGCCTGGGTTTCCCAGTGTTGACTACGTACAAAGGGCTTGAAAATGAGAGAGAGAAATGGTTGTATATAAAGATACACTGATCTTTACTTTCTTATGACTGGCTGCCTTCTTAGGGAACTAGAAATTTGAAGTTGGGAGCAGATTTTCAGAGCATTATGCATTGTGATTGCCCAGCCACATTTATGACTATGATTTTTAAAATATTTTAAGTGGTTCTTCCACACTGTTTTGAGGGATCAAAGTTTTGGTGGATATAATACACTATTGGGTCCCACAGCTCTTTATTTCAAGATTAAGACGACTAAGATAAATTGTAATCGGAATAAATCTGGAAAACTGGAAGGAGTAGGTTCTCTTAATAAGTTGGCAGATAGACCGTGAAATCCCATCTGAAGAGCAGAACAACTTGGCTCCTCAGCACTACCTTCATTCAAATTCATGGAAGAATAAATCAGCAGCGTTTGAAGTGCCTTAGAGCAAGTATGAATGTGACAAGCACAGAAGAATTATTGAAGGCAGGAATCCAGCTCCGGGTGGCAGAGTTACTGAAATCTGCTTTATTCCCTTTTGAACCATTCAAAGGAAAAAAAGAAAGAAAAATATAGTATAAGCAGATGTTTCCTTTTCAATGTTTTTAGCAAACACTCCGAGCAATTGGACACAGCTGCGTTCCTTGGTCCGCACAGGCCGCCATTGTATTGCAGCTGGTGGACGGCTGGTTAACAAACAACTTGTGGGATGATTTCTTATAGTTCATCCACCTCAGTCCTTGGGGATTCAGGCTGCAAACCTTGTGAGTTCTGATGTCGCCGGGGAAGAGGAAGCTGCTAGGCCCAGCTTACAGGGATGCAGTTAAGGTCTCATGACCTCGGTCAAGGAATCTCATTGTCTTCCCAGCTGTCATGGCATGAATGGTGTCCATGCCCTTCCCTCCTTCAAATGTTCAGAAAGTGACTATATTTGGAGATGGATTTTAAAGAGATAAGCTAAAATGATGCCTGAGAGTTGGGCCCTAATGGACATCAGGTTAACTGATGTCCTAGGACACAGAAACCTCAGAGATACACAGCTCAGAGCAAAAGCCACGTGAGGACATGGAGAGAAGGTGGCCACATGCAAGCCACAGAGAGAGGCCTTGGTAGAAACCATACCTTCCAGGACTTCCAGACTCCAGACTGGTAAGAAAATAAAATCCTGCTCTTTAAGTCACCCAGTCTGTGGCACTTTGTTAAGCAGCCCAAGCTGACTACGGACAGCTTTTGATCCTGCCAGGCATTCAGCACGCACCTGCAAAGAAGCAAACCCGCTACATCCAGACATGCAATAGGAGAAATGTTTGTTGGATGAATGCATGAGTGAAAGAATGAATGAAATGTATATGCCTCTCCTTCAGTTTCCTTATTTCTCTAAAACAGGTGCAGTTCCAGTAACTCCATCACGGTGCTGTGGCTGGACATACCTGGCAAGTGCTTAGAACATTGTGGCCAGCACATGGGAAACCCATAAACGTGTTTACTCTTATGACCTTTACTATTAAGCTCTGTAATCGCTTTCATCTTTTGGAGGCTTTATAGACCACGAGCCTTAAAGTAGGCATTGAGATGCATTCTTGAGTGCCAAGAGGATTTTACTTCATGCGGTTCTAATAGAACTCAGGCTGTTTTTCCCTGTTTATCCTCAGTTGGTTTGTGGACCAGAAAATCACAGAAATTAGAAATGGATGTGATAGGTCCCATCACATTTGTCTCATTCTTCAGCATTGGGTTAGGTTGTTTTATGACTGTCTGGTGTTTTATATCAGGAGTAGGAGCAGACACACAGTTCAGTCACTCTGTCATATCCGATTATCTACAAACCCATAGACTGCACCACGCCAGGCTTCCCTGTCCATCACCTACTCCTGGAGCTTGCTCAAACTCATGTCCATTGAGTTGGTGATGCCATCCAACCATCTCATCCTCTGTCATCCCCTTCTCCTCCTGCCTTCATCTTTCCCAGCATCAGGGTCTTTTCCAATGAGTCAGTTCTTCCCACCAGGTGGCCAAAGTACTGGAGTTTCAACTTCAGCATCAGTCCTTCCAATGAATATTCAGGACTGATTTCCTTTAAGATTGACTGGTTGGATCTCCTAGGAGTCTAAGGGACTCTCGAGAGTCTTCTCCAGCACCACAGTTCAAAAGCATCAGCTCTTCGGTTCTCAACTCTCTTTATGGTCCAACTCTCACATCCATACATGACTATTGGAAAAACCATAGCTTTGACTAGATGGACCTTTGTCGGCAGAGTAACGTCTCTGCTTTTAAATATTGCTATCTTATTTTGGTCATAGCTTTTCTTCCAAGGCGCAAGTGTCTTTTAATTGCATGCCTGCAGTCACCATCTGCAGTGATTTTGGAGCCCAAGAAAATAAAGTCTCTCACTGTTTCCATTGTTTCCCCATCTATTTGCCATGAAGTGAAAGGGACCAGATGCCATGATCTTCGTTTTTTGAATGTTGAGTTTGAAGCCAGCTTTTTCACTCTCCTCTTTCACTGTTATCAAGAGGCTCTTTAGGAGCAGAAGGAAGGAATAAACCCATATTCTTCCCTTTCCCCACTCCCCCACCTCTCGAGCAGATGACTGGACCTACAGCAGGCAGGACTTGGGCCTGGACTGTGCATTGGGTGACCAAGTTCCTACAGAAATGCATTAAGTATAAAGAGTCCATGATTTTTCTTTTAATAACGCTTCCTCTGTGGACTAGATTTTACTTCTTGCTCACAACTTTGCTTAGCTTCATATGGTTACATCAGTTATCCCCACTCCCTTCGACAGCACAAGCCCCCATCCCAGTAAAGCTAATAGAGCCAACTTTTGGACTCTGTATTTCTTGATTACGGAGCCAGCCTTTTTCATTCTCCATTAATCTCTCAAAAAACTTCAGATTTGGATTGCAATGAAAGTGTTTCCAACTTTAACCTGTCTGCCTTCCATGAGGCTTTGTTTATGCGATGCTCTCTTGGAGGATCCCATGTTCCTTTTGGGTCCCTGCGGCATTTCTGTTTCGTGGCTACATCATTATTCATTTGAGGTTTCTCACTATTAATTACCTATACATTTGCCTGCATTCTTCATCCCTGTTAGGCCAGGGGCTTGTGGAAAGCTCCTGTGGCAGTGTTTGCATTTTCTGTAACCCAGGTGTGAGCAGAGACTGCTTACAAACCAAGTGATAGGAGGGGCTGGGGCCCTGTCCATGTCTGCCTTTGATCCCTCTGCCCATCTGTAGCACCTCAATTCTTTATTTTCTCCCTCAGTTATTCTTTTCTAAGCACTCAGTGTAGTGTAGCACACTGAAATTGACAAGTATGCCATGGAGGGGTAAGGCAGAAAGGGAGAGTGTTTCAGGTTTTAGATTCTGAAACGCCTTGTGCCTCTGGGAAAGGCAAATAAGGCAAGTTCAGCTACTAGGTGGGTGGGGAACACGGGACACAAAGGCTGCAAGAGCTCACAGCAGCAACCATAACAAGGGGAATTGAGACAGGTGCCAACGAGGTGAGAGGAAAAGGGAAACTTGTCCCAGCCAGCTGTCAGCCCTAAAAGCAAAGAGTGCCAGCCAGGAAAGCTGCTGACAAGGGAAGAGAGAAACAGGATGGTGGAAGAAGTGAGGGAGGAATCCAGAAAGAACGGCTGCAGCACAGCCTCCTGCCTCTCACCTCTTCAGAAAATGGTGCTCTGCCCCAGGGACTTCCTTGGCAGTCCAGTGGTTAAGACTGTGCAGTTCCACTGAAGGGGGTGTGGCAACTAAGACTCCGCATACCTCGTGGCCCTCCCAAAAAGAGATTCTCTGCTCCACCACACACCGCTTGTCCCGAAGGGCTTGGGACATGTCCATAATCAGCTCAGGCCCAGAGGGCTGGCTGGCCCCAGGGCCTTCTTCCTGGCAAGTGGAATTTCCCACTGTGAACTGAAGTCAGAATTCTCTTCTAGTCTTTTCCCAGTGTAATCATAGAAGCATAGGATATTAGAGCTACAAGCAAGTTTGGAGATTTTCTTATAAACCCTTCATTTCATGTTTCCTAGCAGCACACAGAGAAGCGGGGATGGGTGATTACCTACTATGTGCCAACCACAACTCACCATTTCTGTTCATTTTTTAGTATGCTTTTTATTGAAGCATAACATCCTCAGATAAAAATGTATACATCATATGTGTGTGGCTCAGTCTGTGTTTCACAAAGGGAAGACCTCATACCCATGGAAGCAGCATCCAGATTAAGAAATACAGCATCCCCAGCAGCCCAGGAGCGCTCACTGCGCCTCTTTCCAAAGGCAACCCCCTTGCACCTCAAGCAAGCTCCATCCTGATTTCTGATAGATTCATTTGCTTGTTTCTGAAATTTATATAAATGAAACCAAACAGTAAGGCCTATTTTATGTTTGACTTGTTCACTCAACATTATATTTGTGAGATTTATCCATGTTGTTGCATGTAGCAATACTTGGTCCATTTTTGTTGTCATATAATGTTCTATTGTGTAAAAACATACTTACTCAATCTTCTTATCCATTACACTGTTGAAAGACATATGAGTAGTTTCCAGGAATATTATGAATAGTCCTCTGAACCTTCTAGTGCATTTTTTGTTATTTTGTCGCTGCTAATTTTGCACGTCTATTGAACATTAATCTTGGAGTGGAGATGCCAGGTCATAAAATATTCCTATGTGATCACAGGAAATACAGTCAAGCAGTTCTCAAAAGTGGTTGCACTTAGTGACTAAACAACAACAATGTATGAATATTGACTGCGTTTTCCATGTTAGCTATTCTGGAATGTGGTGCTTTTGAGATTCAGAGACGTGGAGTGAGGGGTTTTATTCCTTTAGTGGAAACAAGCAGTGAGTTGGTTAGTCTATGCTCCTCCGGTTTCTGATGCTTACTGCCAGAACCATCTACAGGACTCTGTCAACCTGGAAATATTTAATGCCTAAGGCAGAGTAATTAGAAAAAGTATGAGATGAAGAGGTCACACTCAACTTGGGAAGTTAAGAATTCTACATTTGGCTTCCCTGGTGGCTCAGCTGGTAAAGAATCCACCTGCAATACAGGAGACCTGGGTTCAATTCCTGGGTTGGGAAGATCCCCAGGAGGAGGGTGTGGCAACCCACTCCAGTATTCTTGCCTGGAGGATCCCATGGACAGAGGAACCTGGCAGGCTGCAGTCCATGGGGTCACAAAGAGTTGGACATGACTGAGCGACTAAGCACAGCACACATATGACTCTAGCAGGCCATAGTTAACCACTCAAGTGTTTGGGACTGATATTAAATGTTTTCTTATTGTGTGTTAAATGTTGGGTCGTTGTCTTTGTTGTTTTTTTAGTTGCTAAGTCATGTAGCCCTCCAGGCTCTTCTGTCCATGGGATTTCCCTGGCAAGAATACTGCAGTGGGTTGCTATTTCCTTCTCCTGGGGATCTTCCTGACTCAGGGATTGAACCCATGTCTCCTGCATCACAGGCAGATTCTTTACTGCTAAACCACCAGGAAAGCCCTAAGTGTTGGATCCGAATTATTAAATGCAAATAGTAGAGTTGGTCCCCAAGTGCAGAGAAGGGAGAGAGGACAAGAGCCCTGGGGCCAAGAAAAGCTTCAAGAACAAGTGGGACTTCAGCTGGGCCTGTAAGTGTAGGATGTTTGCAAGCAGAGAAAGCTGGAACATTTCATGCCATTTTCTGCTCAGATGGGAGTGTGCATTTTTATTCCTGTAACACTGAGCGAGTATTTTAATGTTGACAATTACCTAAATTGCCAGCACTTCAGGAAGAGGCATGATTCTGTAAGAAACACAAGGCGCAGGCATCAGCCATGGAACATCTCAGAGTTGGTGTCATCCTCCAAACTCCAGACTGTCTTCATGCATCTTGCACTAGCTGCGACTTCAGTCCTTTAGAGCAAAAGGTGCTTTGAAATTACAGGAGGCTTAAAACATGGTTAATATGCTGTCATCAACTGTTCAGAGTAGGGAAACAGATTCCAGAACATCTTCTCACCTCACATTTTGAAATAATGAAGTAAACCTCTCAATTATTATAGAGACTTAAAAGGAATAAATGTTACCACAATCATATATCTTTGTGATGCATTTACCTTGATGGGTATCTTACTCACCAAGTAGGAAAGGTGACAAAGAGGACTTTGTCTCCAAATATTAATTTTTCACTTTTATCTTTAGAAAACAAAACCTCAGGCATCATCTCCTACTACAAAGTACATTTCCCAGCCTTGTTTGTAACTAGGTGATCCCATATAACCAAGTTCTGTCCAAAATGATATAAACAGAAAGACTGAAAGTTCTGAGAAGACCGCCTAAGAGACAGTGAGATAAGCCTTCCTTCTTCCTTCTCTCTGTTGCCTGAAATGTGGATATAATGGCTGGAGCTCCAACAGCCACCCTGAACAAGAGATGATCTTTTGAAGGGAAGTGGAAAAATATAGCAACAAAATGAAGCAGAAACATAGAGGGAAATTTGATCTATGAAGACCATGGAATTGGTCTAGCCTGCTGATTTTCAGTTGTCTTTTATCTAATAAACCTTTGTGAATTTAAGGCACTGCAAATGAATTTCTGTTGTTAGCAGTGGAACATGACATTTCCACTGATACAGATGGATAGAAATGTATAATCCATACTTTCCTAGCCTGCAGACTATGGCCAATCACTGGTTCCTAATGGCATTTCCCTCCCGACAGGTGTCCTAGTAGAGAGGGATTTGCACCCAGCCCTGCGTTTGGCTCCCTGCACTATTTATGAAAGTCACTATTGGGTCAGTCTTGTTTATCCCCCTTCTCTCGACTCTGGGTAGATCTCAAGACTGTGGGGACAAGAAGTACATATCCTCCCATAAAGACTGAAGACTTTTGTCCTGACCTTTATATCAGAGACATCCATGAGCTCCCTTGGTGGCTCAGTGCTAAAGAATCCGCATGCCGATGCGGAAGACACAGGTTCAATCCCTGGTCCCAGCAGATCCCACATGCCATGGAGCAGCTAAGCCCGCGGGTCACAGCTACTGAAGCCTGAACATCCTGGAGCCAGTGCTCTGCAGTAAGAGAAGCCACCACAGCCAGAAGCCCGCCTACGAGTAGCCACTGTTCGTCACAACTAGAGAAAAACTCAAGCAGCAATGAAGACCCAGCACAGCCAAAAAAAAAAAACTGAGACACACATCCTTAGCCCCAAAGACTTGAGGTACCTTGAAGGAGTAATTATTATGTTGCCTTGACATCCTACCCAGAGAGATGAGAAAAACATTCCTCTAGAAAGCTCATGCGGCAGTTTGTTTTTTCCAAAAATCGACACAAGAATGTCTCTGGCCTCACGTGAACTTCGAAAAAGTCTTCACGTCTCTCAAGCGGAGTCTATGTCCCCTTCCCCGTGTTGCATTTCTAGTTCTAGGAGCTGGTCACTGAACAGGAGTGTCACTGCCCACGCTTTATCCACTCAACTGTTTTATTGTAAAATACCATGTGCTCCGTTCAAAGGGCCTCATTATTACCAGGACAGAACCAAAATGTTGCTGTTGGGATTCATGCTCTGAGAGAGCAGGCAGGGAGCATTAGGAGCAGCCATCCATTTTATAAAGACACCAATGCCCAGAGAGGGTAAGTTAATTGTTCAGCTCACACAACTAGTAGCATAAAACAGGGTCTTCAATTCAGAGCTGTGCCAGAGCCAGCTTGTGCCAGCATGCAAGGATCAATTTTGACATTTTCAGGAATTTTGCAGGTCTGTGACCATGATGGGAATATTTACACCAGGGGAACTGGCAACCTCTCCAGTTCAGGGCTTTCCTCTCCCCTCCTTCCCCTGGAAAGCTAGCTGTTACACATTTGCCTGCACACCATTGCCCTAATGGTCTCTCCTGTCTTGATAGATGGAATGGAGGTCCCCTGGGCTCTAGGCTTCTTTCTTTGTTCTTGACAGACAGATATCCTGCCCTCAACAGGGTACAGTTCCTACAACATAGGGCTTCCCATCTAAGCTTCCCTCCAAAACCTGTGTCTCATAGTCACCTGAAGATCAATATATTCAAAATAAAATGCTTGATTTCCCAGCTGTCTCCTCCAGCTTGCTCTCACCTCAACACCACGCACCACTATTCCCCCAAAGAGTCACACTGGAAAACAGGGAGGCATCCATGATTACTCCTTTCTTTTCCTCATATTGTGGATTAAATTGTGCCCCCCACTAAAGATATGTTGAGAAGTCCTAACCCCTGGTACCTGTGAATGTGACCATATTAGGAACAGAATCTTTGTAGATGTAATTAAGATGTAAGTTGAGACCATACTTGTAAAAGGCTTAATGAACAGAAGCCTCAATCAAATGGAGTCGGGAGACCAGGAAGGGAAGCTCTGACGCCCTGTGACAAAAGCAGAGCCCAACAGGAGGAAGAGTGACTCTCCTCTTTCCTGGGGAGGACTCAGCCAGTGAAAAGCCACGGATTCTTTGCTTGCTATGACTCTCCGACATTCCTCTCCTTCTCTATAAAAGCACTTGCCTTCTCTTGCACTTGGCTTGGCATAGTTGCAGAACTGCAATTCTCTGCTGATCCTGAATAAACCCATATTTTTGGAGACATGTCTGGCAGTCTATCTGTGTCAGGCTGACATGCTGGAGTAGGGTAAATCCTTCGTCCAATATGACTGGTGTCATTATAAAAAGAGAAGAAGAGACAAAGAGGAACATGGGAGAGATGCCACATGATGATTGAGGCAGAGATGAGAACGATGTGTCTGCAAAGCTGCGGAGCATCCAGGCCTGCCAGCAACCACGAAAGCCAAGAGAACAGCATGGAGTAGATTGTCCCCTAGAGCTTCAGAGAGAGCATGGCCTACCAACACCTTGATTTCAGGCATCTAGCTTGCAAAACTGTGTGAGAATAGATTTCTGTGGTTCTTAAGCCACCTAATTTGTGATCGTTTGTTACAGGTCCTAGGAAACTAACACATCTCACAGTCCCTAGCCTCGTCATGTTTTTTCCCACCAGCAAGACCTATCAATTATGTTTCCAAAGAGAACTCAAACCTGTCTGCTTCTCTGCTGCCACAGTAATTCAGACCACCCTCGTCATCAGCATGGACACTGCAGCCATCTCCTACCTGGCCCATACTTGACTGCTCCAGCTCATTCAGAAGGACCCACAGAAACCCTCAGATCACATTACTCGCTACTCAAACATCTGGTTCCCATTGCTCTTAGCATAGCCTCTGGGTCTTAACATGGCTCACAAGGTACTACCTGAGCTCCTAATCTTTGAAGCCTCACCTTCTCCCTCTATGCTCTAGCTATTGTTTATTTTTTGTTTATTTATTTATTTATAGTTCATCAAATTTGGCAAGTTCTTTTTCAGCTCGGGACCTTTGCCAGAAGTACTCTGCCTGGGGAACTTTCCACGGACTTCCTCCTAATTATTATCTTTCAATTGTCTGCTCCTTCTCACCTTTAGGTCTACAGAACCTTTCCCTCCATCTCTGCTTTTTCCTTTCTCCGATAGATTGCATTTTCAAAGATGATCATAAATAAGATCCACATATCACCCGCCTTTCGATGGCCCAAGACACTGCGCTCTGAAGGCATTCTAAATATCCTCAAAAGAGCGCCCCCAGGAGAAATAAGCTTGACCACCATGCCATCACCAAGTTCCTCTTGAACTCTGAGTCAGCCATGAAGGAGATAGAAGGCAACAGTTCACTTATGTTCACTGAATGCCAAGGCCAGTAGGCACCAGATCAGGCTGTGCAGATGCTTTCTGACCATGACGTGGGCCAAGGTCAACATTGATTAGGCCTGATGGAAAGAAGAAGACACATGTTCAATTGGCTGCCTTCTATGATTCTTTGGATATTTGCCAACAAAATTGGGATCATCTGAGTCCAGCTAACTAAATATAAATTTTTTTACCATAAAGAAAAGGTGACCATAATGGTAACTCCTTCCCACAAACTTTGTACCTGTGAATTTGCCATTCCCATCCACACCATGAAATAGAGTTCAGTTTCCTTTCACTTGAATCTAGGCTGACCTTATAATTCACTCATAACCAAGAAGAAATTGTTAAAAGTTCTGTTGTGTGAATCTCCAGTCCAAGGCCAAAAAGGCCATGACGCTTCTACCTAATTTTCTTGAGATGCTTAGTCTAGGGGTATCTGGCCCCTATGTTGTGTGTGTGTGTGCGTGTGTGTGTGTTGGTCCCTCAGGCATGTCCAGTTCTTTGTGACCGCATGGACTGCACCCCACTGGGCTTCTCTGTCCATGGGATTTTCCAGAGTGGGTTGCCATTGCCTTCTCCGGGGGATCTGCACAACCCAGGATTGACTCCAGGTCTCTTGCATTGCTGGCAAATTCTTTAATGTCTGAGCCACCAGGGAAGCAGATCCTATGTAGGAAATCCAATTGCCTTGAAACCACCAGGCTGAAAACACCACGCTTGGGCACTCCAGTTGACAGTCCATTGCAAGCTCAGTCTTTCAGCCACTCCTTCCAGACATGTGAGTTCCGCTGTTGGGATCCTTTAGAGCAGCCCACTCACCGGCTGAGGCCCACGGAGTGACATCAGCAGCTCCCGAAGGAATTGAAGAACTACACAGCCACATCCTGACTCTGGATTCCTGCCCCACAGAGTCCATGAGATATAATCAAGCAGTTGTTTTAAACCATTTAGTTTGTTATCCACAGTAGCTACTCACAAATCACAAATGTTGACTACTGGTCTGACAGCTCCGAGAGGCCAGAAGCTCCATGAGGGCAGGTGGCACCTCAGCAGCGAACACGGGAAGCACAATGTGGCAGGTGTCCAGTACGGTAAGAGGACCCCAAAGCCTTCGTGCTCAGGCTTCTGGGCTACCCTGCACTGAGGGGGGCAAGGGAGGAGCTCTTGTCTCAGACGCTTGTAATGGAACCTGACATTTGCAATTTCAGGCATGAGGAAATAACTTAGAACTAATTTCTTTCAGGCTTCTAAGCTGACCAGTCTTATTTAGCACCTTCTACTGAAATGACAAAAAGTATTATAAGCTCTATTAATATCTTTCAGGAGCTGAAGTAATTTGGTAATTCTAAATGTCAGAAAGTAGCTTCATATTAAACCTGAAAAAAAAGACTGTGATTAAAAGGACACTATTCAATATCAGTAAGAAGTAAACACTATTTTTTTATTTTTTTCACCATCCATTTAAATAAACTCATTAACCCACGTGGTAATGTTTCTGCCAGTGGATATTGAAGAAATTTACAATAGTTGAACTGACCCATATTCACCTTAAACAAAATAGAATAGGAAGTACCAGCTTCATTTACATAATTGTTTTGGATTCCCCAGACAGAAATAATTTCCAGGGTTGTCTTGTCTGAACATAATCTGCAATTTAAACTGGAGGTTTCTTTTTTTTTCTCTTTCAACTTCCTTGTGATAAGAAGCCTAACTGTCTCATGATGTTAAATCTTGCCTGAAATGTTTTATACATATCCTGGTCTTTTGTTTCAAGACGACTCTGACCACTGTAAAATTAGAATGTGAACATGACACCTCTTTATTTCCTCAGAACCCTTCTCTGAAGGTATGTGGGAATGCTACCAACCACTAAATCTTCTCTCAGCTAAGTTTCAAAATATTTTCTTATACAGTATTCTTACATAAGTGCTTAAAAAAATCTGGGATTAAATTATTCAATGAAAGTCACTCAGAAGGTAGATCATGTATTAATAGTTATAAATTCATTACTTTGATTTTCCCTTTAAGAGAAATGATTCATCTCACATACACAGCCTCTCATGCACTTAAAAGCAGTCTGTAATTGTGAGGCTGCTTTATAAAACTCTTGAATCTTCTTAAGAATTAGTTCTCAGAGATGGTTTAAATTAGTGCATAAGTCAGGATGGGTTAGGTTATGCCATATTAACAAATACCCCTAAATCTTAATTATCTCTTGCTTATGTTACATGACCAATTTGAATTGATGTTTGTGGTCGGGGGAGTTGTCCTCTGATTTCTGTAGTCACTCGTGGCCCTAAGCTTGACAGAGGTCCCATCTTGGACATGTTTCTAAGATCACAAAGACAGAAAAAAGGACACTTAGTAAATTGTGCACTGGCTTTTAATGCTGCTGCCTGAAAGTGATACATATCTCATGTCCTCATGCTTTGTTGGCCAAAGCAAATCACATGGTCATGCCAATTTGCAAAGAGCACAAAAAAGTGTAAGCCCTTCATGAGACAAAGAACCAGCATGTCTGTGCACAGTTGCAATGACTACCAAAAACTAGAAGGTGACCTGGGACCTCACAAACAACCAGGCAATCTCTTGTCATGAGGGAACAAAAAGTCCGGACTTTCTCACTCTCACTTAAGACTGATAGCCAAATGCCCAGGGGAAGGCAATTAAAATAAAGGAGAGTTTCAGAATAAATAGCAGCTCTTGGAAAGAAATCTTTGATTTGTGTTTTCATTGTGTGTGCATTGCCAAAGGATTGATGCTTTTGAACTGTAAAGTTGGGGAAAACTCTTGGGAGTCCCTTTGACTGCAAGGAGATCAAACCAGTCAGTTGTAAAGAGAATCAATCCTGAATATTCATTGGAAGGACTCATGCTGAAGCTCCAATGCTTTGGCCACTTGATGTGAAGAGCTGACTCATTAGAAAAGACCCTGATGCTGGGAAAGATTGAGGGCAGGAGGAGAAGCAATGACAGAAGATGAGGTGGGTGGATGGCATCTCTGACTCAATGGACATGAGTTTGAGCAAGCTCCAGGAGGTGGCTAAGGACAGGAAAACCTGGTGTGCTGCACTCCATGGGGTCGCAAAGAGCTGGACACAACTGAGCGACTGGACAACAACAACAACAAAGTTTGCATAGGAAGAAAGTATTCTGTGTCTCCAGAGTTAACTATTGTGGAATGCTGGATAGTAGACCAAACACTCTTAAGAGGAAATGTTTAGGGTCTTCCAACCTAAAATGTGGTACCAGCAGCACGAGCATTTCGAAATGTAGATTCTCAGGCCCTATCTCAGCTCTACCAAATCAAAATCTGATTTTAACAAAATGGTGAGGTGATCCATGCACACACTAGTATTTGAGAAGCACTGGGCTGATTAGGACATCTGGGGTATGCCCACGAAATCAATGACACTATGCTTGAAGTTATATAACTGAAATTAAATTTTTCATTTTAAAAGTTTTGATTTTTAAATTATCATAGGGTTCAAGACTCAAAAAACTTTACAGCATTGAATCATAGAAGCAAAAGCTGCTACACTTAAGAATTTTATCTGCATAGCATCTTGCTTGTTAGGTGGGCCTCATGGGACTGGCATCTTATTAATATTTTTCCAGTCTTGAAGGGAATGGCAGTCCTGTGATGTTACGTAGCGGACTTCAAGGGGAGGTCAGAATGCGTCGTACAGATGCACAACTTATACATAATGCTGAACAGCAAAGAAGTTCAGGTTTCCCCCCCCCAATTTGCCAAAAGTGAAAGTAGCTCAGTAGTGTCCGACTCTTTGCGACCCCAGGGACTATACAGTCTATAGTATTCTCCAGGCCAGAATACTGGAGTGGGTAGCCCTTCCCTTCTCCAGGGGATCTTCCCAACCCAGGGATCAAACCCAGGTCTCCCACACTGCAGCCGAGCCACCAGAAAAGCCCAGTCGTTAAATCTACAAAGGCAAACTACTGCTTCCAAACTGTAGGGAATCACATGACAGTATCTGACAGTATCATACTGACAGGAAACTGACAGTATCATAGCCTATCTCAGATGCCACCTATTTTGGGGACAGGGTCTTATTCTCATGATTGTGAAAGACATATCTTATTATTAATGAAGTAGTACATATCAGAGGTGCTAGTCATCATTTATGGGTTTTTCTCTTTCCTAAATATAAGACTATTTCCAAAAAGACTAAAACAGAATGACTGAAGTGAAATAAAAAGAAATGGTTGCACACAAAATGATTTCCTCCCCGAATCGAGGGGTTGGGGTGGTTTTAGGAAGTTTCCGCCTACATAATCCCAACAACCTAGGAAAGTTAAACCTGATTTGAGGCTCAACAATAATGCCTCAATTTGTTTAATGCTTGTTGTGAAAATAATTTCACTCTACATAAATTTCCTAATGAAATCACTGCCTGGGGAGAAAAAGATGATACAAGCAAATTGTCACACATTTTGTGGTTCTATATAACATAAATAAGCCAAAATTTATCCACCAGTTTTATGATGCATTTTCCTTTAAACATGGCTCCATCTCAAAATTACTGCAGCAAGATACTGAAAACACTAATGAGAAACATAACACATGTGCAGATAAGCTACAAAAATGCTTCCGCATTCAGAGTCACCAAGAGAAGCCTCAGTTAGCCTTATAATTTAGATATCTTGACACAGTTTTATTCCCAACTGTTGGTGGTAAATTTTCTGCTCCCCTTAAAATAAGAAGTTTCATCATCAGTAGCTACATTAAGCTTAGCTAGTGTTATAGTGTTGCTTCTGGGCTTAGTTCGATAAAAAATCCTCTTTCACAGGAAAGTAAATCACGTTGCCTAACTGAAATTTGAGATACTGGACTCAGCAGAACTCAGAGCAAATCCATTTGTTCTTCTGGGATTTTTTTAAACACAAGTTTTTCGGAAATACACTCAAAGACATAGAAAACTAACATGGTTATCAAGGCAGGGAGAGGGACAAATTAGGGGTTTGGGATTAACAGATACACACTACTATAGAAAAAGATAAACAACAAGGACCTACTCTACAGCAAGGGGAACTATATTCAAGAGCTTGTAGTAACCTGTAATGGAAAAGAATATTAAAAAGATATGTGTGTGTATATATATATATTACATATACATATATGACTCATTTTGCTGTACACCTGAAACTAACAAAACGTCGTAAATCAACTCTTCTTCAAACTTTTAAAGTGACTTTTTAATATCTGACCCTCTCAACAAGTGAATTTTGTGAGTGATGGTTGTTTTACAGTACAATTTTGGGTGTTATAATGCTCTTAATATAGTGACGTAGCCAGGTGGTGCAGTGCATCTCACAAAACCAGTAAAGCTCCTATCTCCCCGTCTTTTTTTCCCCAGTCCTACTTTCAATGACTGTTTTCTCCAAGTCACTAGGGAAACCACCGCAGACCATTAAAAGGCTATTGAAAAGCCCAGAGCAACTGCCCAGGGACAGGACAATGAATTGGCTCTCTTAGAACTTGGGAAAGAGCCTGCAGATCATTGCCACTGAGTTGACCTTAGAAGATTTTCTTCTCACAGTATAATGTCTAGAAGCCATTGTTCAGTGGTTAACGGAACACCACAGGCCTCTGTCTTTAGGTCTTGTCATGATTTGTGCGAGGACTGGAAAAGAATTTCCAGACAACAGGTGGAATTTAGAGCTGGGATGCTGTTAGAACTGCTGGACCCAGGGAAAGCCGAAGCCTTTCAAGGGCTGTGTCTGTGTGTTAAGTCACTTCAGTTGTGTCCAACTCTTTGCGATCCTATGTACTGTAGCCGTCAGGTTCCTCTGTCCATGGGAATCTCCAGGCAAGAATACTGGAGTGGATTGCTGTGCCCTCCTCCAGGGGATCTTCCCAACCCAGGTACCGAACCTACATCTCTTATGTCTCCGGCACTGGCAGGCGGATTCTTTACCACTGGTGCCAACTGGGAAGCCCAAGGTGGCTATAGCCTCATGACAGAGAATTCCTGCTGGAAAGGTGATTGGTTAGGATGATATACGGTGGGTAAGGAGATCCAACCAGTCCATTCTGAAGGAGATCAGCCCTGGGATTTCTTTGGAAGGAATGATGCTAAAGCTGAAACTCCAGTACTTTGGCCACCTCAAGAGAAGAGTTGACTCATTGGAAAAGACTCTGATGCTGGGAGGGATTGGGGGCAGGAGGAGAAGGGGATGACAGAGGATGAGATGGCTGGATGGCATCACTGACTCAATGGATGTGAATCTGAGTGAATCCTGGGAGTTGGTGATGGACAGGGAGGCCTGGCGTGCTGCGATTCATGGGGTCGCAAAGAGTCAGACACGACTGAGCGACTGAACTGAACTGAACTGAACTGAATAGAGTTGGTGTTTTACCTCATATGGGGTCAGGGAAGTGGCCAGTTTAGATCTGGAGGTTCACTGCAATAGTTGCTAGGGGGCTTGTTCAGTCCCAGAGATTTTCCTGTGACCCTGCTTTAGGACTCTCACACTTATGACTTTGGTATAGGGCTCCACAGGTCTCTGCATTTCCTGTGGTATTTGCTGCCCTGGTAGAGTGTCTTTGCAAAGTCTTATCTTACTCTTTTTTAAGTTATAATGAGCTCTTAGCCAGAACCACTTACATAATAAAGTTTCACCATCCTCATTATCATCAAACAGAATTAATTAATTGCTCAGATGCCAAAATTAATGGGCAGGGCAACTTGTCTTTTGCTATTCAGAAGTGGGTTTATTTAGTTTATATTCTCTTTTAATGAGTTAAGGATATTCTTTTTATTCTTCTCTTAACTCCTTCACTGAGGATATTACATTCTTTAAAATTTTTACATCTAAATAATAAAACAATGCTTTTCTGTGACTGCATAACATTATTTCCTACACTTGTTGCACATCTTCCTTTGTTCAGTGTTGCCTAATGAAACTTCATTCACTTATTCAATGCATATCAGCCACTTTTCTAATTACTTAAGGTACCTGAGTGAACGGGTTATGGAAACACCAGTCCATGTGCCCAACACACAGTGAGGCACAACAATACCAAAATGATGGCGTTTGGAGCAGAGAGAGGTTTATTGAGGGTCCCGAAAGGAGATGGGTGACTCATGCCTTAAAAACTCCAAACTCCCTGGAACCTCTCAGCAAAGCCCCTTCCTAGGAAAGGTGAGGGAGGGGCGTGGTTAGTTGCTGCAAACTTTTTGGTGTCAGAGCCTTTGTTCGTTGTTGTTTTTTAAAGAACCATTTTTTTGTCTTTATTGAATTTGTTACAATATTATTTCTGTTTTATGTTTTGGTTTTTTGACCAGGAGGCATGTGGGATTTTAGCTCCCTGACCAGGGATTGAACCCCTACCTTCTGCATAGAGAGTGAATTTGCTCAGTCATGTCCAACTCTTTTCGACCCCATGGACTGTAGCCCACCAGGCTCCTCTGTCCATGGAATTTTCCAGGCAAGAGTACTGGAGTGGGCTGCCATTTCCTTCTCCAGGGGATCTTCCCAACCCAGGGATAGAACCCAGGTCTCCTGTACTGCAGACAGATGCTTTACTGTCTGAGCCACCAGGGAAACCTCAGGATAGAGAGGCAAAATCTTAAGCACTAGACTGCCAAGGAAGTCCCAGAGCCTTTGTTCTTGAGGTCAGCTCGTAGTCAGGTAAGGAGGTCCCTACAAACCGCCACCAAACAAATGTTATTCTCTGTTCTGACAAGAAAGGGACAGGTCCCAAGTCACCCTCCAAGGTCCAGTGTCTCCCTAAGAGAAGGCAGATCTCATTGGTGGCTCCCTCAGGGCCTGGACCACAGACCCTGCTCAGCTATCATCACTGAGGGACCCAGGGACCCAGGACCCCACTGGCCCTGCAGGCTCCTCAGGTTGCTGTACAGCGGGGGGCAGGTCCCACAGACTGTGTCCTATGCAGATGGCCACTGCCATTAGGTCACAGAGACGGGGATGGGGGAGAGGGTCACCACTGCCTCAAGGCCTGGTCCCCCAGGGGGTAGCCTTGGCGAGTGCTCTGGAGCTCTGAAGGACACAGCCCCAGCCTGTTCCCTGGGCCCCCCAGCTCCCCCTCATTTCACTCGCTGGCCCAAGGCCAGGTAAGCCACAGGGCTCCAGGTAGAAGGCTGAAATTTGCCTCTCTCCTCGCTCTCCTCCTGACAACCACCACTTGGTCCACGGGTTGGCTGAATAGGCCCACTGACGGTTGCTCACTGACAGTTGGTTGCTTGTGGGAGGGGCCTGCTGCAGCGCCAACCAATGGCTGAGCAGGACCACTACCGGTTGCTTATTGACAGCTACTCGCTTGGGGGAAGGGCCCATTGTCACGCAGACCAACAGCTGCGCAACCGTTGGTGCTCACAGTAACCATTGTCTAGTAATGGGGTGCAGGGTAAGGTTGCCACAGCAACAGCCAGGCAGAGGGGCTGCTTAGGGCCTAGGCTCTAACTACAAAAGCAGAGGAAAATCCCTACCCTCAAGAGACTTAAATTATTTTTAAGTTGTTGCACTTTTTGGTAATTTTTAAAAAATATTTATTTATGTAGCTGGGCCATCTCTTAGTTGTGGCACACAGGATCTCCGTTCTTCCTTGCTGCATGCGGGATCTTTTCCCCACACTTTTCAGTTGCAGCACATAGGAACTTTAGTCGCGGCACTCGGTATATTTGAGTTGCAGCATGTGAACTCTTAGTGGGATCTAGTTCCCTGACTAGGGATTGAAACTGCACCCCCTGAATTGGGAGCACAGACCACCTGGACCACCAGGGAAGTTCCCAGGTGACGTTTTAATATAAAAACTCCAGCTTATGAAACAAATGTATTTGGCCTCTTTATCCATATATCTGAGTTACAGCCAGCATTTAGAAATAACACTCATGAACTATTTATTTGGTACCTGGCAATGTGCTTATCACTTTACATTTTGTTCACATAATAAAAAACTCCAGAAGGAGGTGCTGTCATGATCCCTAGTTTACAAGTAGAACACTGAGGCTCTCAGAGATTAGTTAAGGAGAAGATAAAAGATTTGATTTTTCTTGGCTCTCAACAACCATTTCGTATTCTAGATGATGCTTTACACACATGCGATAAGTGAATGAACACACATGTGTTTTGCTCATTCAGCTTGCCATTAAAAAACAACAACTCAAAATAAAACCAAACCAACTTGATGACCAACAATCTACCCATTTTGTGGAGAGAAAAGATGGGAAGGGTGATAGAGAAATTAATTTTTTTTTTTCAGTAAGTTTAGGTAGATGACTTTTATCAGTGTTTGTTTATTACTGGAGGTGGTTGCCTTATCAGGTGAGAAACTGGGCAGAGATATCAATTCCCTCCACTCTGGGGCCTCAAATCAGTAAAGGGTTGGAGAAGAGTTCCCTCAGAGTTCCAAGAATTAGAGGAAGCTTGAGAGGTGATTATTAACAAGGAGTAGTCAGAGCCCAGGGAGAAGGATAAACCAAAGCGTCTTCCCCCACACTTGGCATAAGGAGCTGCCCCTTGTAAAACTAATCATGTTACTGAAAGTGTGCGTGTGGTCCAGCTGCTCGCCACTCAAAAGCCAAAAAACAGGCCAGGTTGGTGGAAAGGAAAGTTTGCTTTGTTTCAGATGCTGGCAACAGAGGCTGATTCTCCACACCCCACCCCACAGCAACCAGTGGGATAAGAGCTTTTATAGACAGAACTGGGGAGGGGGGTTACATGCAGAAATAGCACAGGCACGTCTAACAGTCATCATCAACTTGGTCATCAGTGGTCTGACCAGCATCATCTTGGTTCTTTAGCTACAGTTAATCTTCAAGGGTTGGCTTGTTCCCATTTTTTTCTGGCCAGTTCTCAGAATTGTGGCATCTCATGTCCTGGGTACAGTCTAGTCATCATGCAGTTAACTTCTCCGCCTGGTGTTTTAGTATATTTAAGACAGCTCACAGGATGTGGCTCAGAATATTATCTACAGCCCTTGAGAAGGAACTACAGGTCTTTCACTATGCTTAATAACTACATTATTATTATTTAGTCTCCTTTGTTTTCCTGTGTTTCCACATTTCTCACTTATCTGGTTAAATTTATTTTTTGACTAAAGTTTCCCACAGTCAAAAGGCAAGCAGAGGACATGGTGGAGCAGGCAGCGGGGAGGGGGGAACCTAGGGTCCTGCTCTGTTTCAAACCTCCTTTTCTCTGATACTCCTTAATCAGAGAAAAGAAAGGGAATAAACTTTCATGGCACTTGGACAAACATTTGAAAATTACTAGACATATTACAATGAGGATAATCATCAAAATGGACCTCTGTATTTTTCTCGGGTCATATTTTTCTCTTAATGGTTACAGCAGAAGTACAATGTATATTTAATAGGCCATAAACAGGCTGTTTTGGTTAGCCTAAAGTTAAATAAATCATGTATAGGCCAGAATGACTTGCCGATACCTCAAAATGTGAAAATTTCTTCCGTCATTTTCCCCTTTTAACCGTAGCTCCTTTCATGGCAAGCGCTGATAATCAATGCATTTTTCCAGCGTCGCCAGAGCGGCTCTTTGGCCTGCTCTGGGCCGGTCCACGTCCCTTGGTGCAAGGGCTCCTTTTCGTTTATATACTTGCCTAGCTGTCCATGTTGGGGGAAAGCTAAAAAGATACCATGTTAGATATGCTATGTTAGTAGGGAAATGCTCTATAGGCCACACATTCCATCTATACCCAACCGTCACACAAACACTGTACCTGCGCTTTAAGCAGTCAACTTAACACAGCAGTGCTGCACGTCGTGAGTAGCTACACTCTGTGACAGTGCCCTGGACAGTCTTTCCATCCTGAACATTAGGGTCTACAGTAAGATTAGAAACAAAACAATTATTTTCCATTGGAAGTCCCTGTTACCTAAATGGATCAATATTCCAGGATAATTTTGCTTTCTCAACAGTTCAGTCTTGCATCAGTTTACTGTTAATAGCAAAATTCATATACCTAATTAAATTCAGTCTAATCTTAATCCTGACAACATACAAAATTCTTTTTTCAAAGTCCCTTTTTCATAAACTTTTATCATTTTCTGGATCCAAACAAATTTGGCTTGTATTTCCTCATCCAGAAACAAACAACTGTAGAATAAAATTATTATCATCATTTTTCCTCAAGAAAAATAATTCCATTTTTATACCTTTTTTTTTTGCCAACAACACATATCCTATTTGCTTTACACACTGAAATCTTTCTCTTATCGTTTTACATATCACAATTTTTAAATCCTGAATAATTTAACCAAAAAATCCAAGAAACAAGAGATTGAAATGTTACACCAGCATTTTCTGATTGGCAAACGAAGAACATATTCCATAACCTCAAAAAACATACAGTTTTTTCATAGCGAAATTTTTCTTCAGTGGTACAACATGCATTTGGTTTAATAAACCAAAATATCTTTAGTTTCCCTCTTGGTCTTACAAGAAGACAAAAGTAGGTAAATTTAGATTTGTTTTCATTTGTAAATGCTTATAATTTTTAAGGCCAATTAAATAGAGCTTCTTCACAAATTAACCTCAGCAATATTGTCCAAAGACAAAAACACATATTGAGACATACAGACAGAGGTCTCATTTTTTTTTATATTTCGTGAATTAGGCATTGCAATTAAACTCACCAGTTTATGGATAATAGTCAGACTAGTCAACTTTATATTCTCAATTTTAAAAGGCTTCCCCTCCTTTTTTCCCATCTTGACTTGAGGTTTTACAATTAACCCAGGGCTAAGTTCAGTTCAGTTCAGTCACACAGTCGTGTCTGACTCTTTGAAACCCCATGGATGGCGGCACGCCAGGCTTCCCTGTCCATCACCAACTCCCAGAGCCTGCTCAAATTAATGTCCATACTGTTGGTGATGCCATCTAACCATCCAATCCTCTGTTGTACCCTTTTCCTCCCGCCTTCAATCTCTCCCAGCATGAGGGTCTTTTCCACTGAGTCAGTTCCTCGCATCAGTTGGCCAAAGTATTGGAGTTTCAGCTTCAGCATCAGTCCTCCCAATGAACACCCAGGACTGATCTCCTTCAGAATGGACTGGTTGGATCTCCTTGCAGTCCAAGGGACTCTCAAGAGTCTTCTCCAACAATACAGTTCAAAAGCATCAATTCTTCAGTGCTCAGCTTTCTTTATAGTCCAACTCTCACAACCACACATGACTACTGGAAAAACCATAGATAGCTTTGACTAGATGGACCTTTGTTGGTAAAGTAATGTCTCTACTTTTTAATATGCTGTCTAGGTTTGTCATAATTTTCCCTCCAAGGAGTAAGCGTCTTTTAATTTGATGGCTGCAGTCACCATCTGCAGTGATTTTGGAACCCCCAAAATAAAGTCTGACACTGTTTCCACTGTTTCCCCATTTTTTGCCCTGAAGTGATGGGACTGGATGCCAGGATCTTAGTTTTCTGAATGTTGAGTTTTAAGCCAGCTTTTGCACTGTCCTCTTTCACTTTCATCAAGAGGCTCTTTAGTTATTTGCTTTCTGCCATAAGGGTGGTGTCATCTGCATATCTCAGGTTATTGATATTTCTCCCAGCAATCTTGATTCCAGCTTGTGCTTCCTCCAGCCCAGCGTTTCTCATGATGTACTCTGCATATAAGTTAAATAAGCAGGGTGACAATATACAGCCTTGACACACTCTTTCTCCGATGTGGAACCAGTCTGTTGTTCCATGTCCAGTTCTAACTGTTGCTCCTTGATCTGCATACAGATTTCTCAGGAGGCAGCTCAGGTGGTCTGATATTCCCATCTCTTTTAAGAATTTTCCACAGTTTGTTGTGATCCACACAGTCAAAGGCTTTGGCATAGTCAATAAAGCAGAAATAGATGCTTTTCTGGAACTCTCTTGCTTTTTTGATGATCCAGCAGATGTTGGCAGTTTGATTCCTGGTTCTTCTGCCTTTCCTAAATCAGCTTGAACATCTGGAAGTTCATGGTTTACATACTGTTGAAGCCTGGCTTGGAGAATTTTGAGCAGTACTTTGCTAGCGTGTGAGATGAGTGCAATTGTGCGGTAGTTTGAGCATTCTTTGGCACTGCCTTTCTTAGGGATTGGAATGAAAACTGACCTTTTCCAGTCCTGTGGCCACTGCTGAGTTTTCCAGATTTGCTGGCATATGGAGTGCAGCACTTCAACAGCATCATCTTTTAGGATTTGAAATAGCTCAACTGGAATTCCATCACCTCCTCTAGCTTTGTTCATAGTGATGCTTTCTAAGGCCCACTTGTCTTCACATTCCAGGATGTCTGGCTCTAGGTGAGTGATCCTATCATCATAATTATCTGGGTCATGAAGCTCTTTTTTGCACAGTTCTGTGTAGTCTTGCCACTTCTTAATATCTTCTACTTCTGTTAGGTCCATATCATTCCTTTCCTTTATAGTGCTCATCTTTGGGTGTAATATTCCTGTGGTATCTCTAATTTTCTTGAAGAGATCTCTAGTCTTTTCCATTCTATTGTTTTCTTCTAATTCTTTGCATTGATCGCTGAGGAAGGCTTTCTTATCTCTCCTTGCTATTCTTTGAAACTCTGCATTCAAATGGGTATCTCTTTTCTTTTCTCCTCTGCCTTTCACTTCTTTTCTTTTTACCGCTGTTTGTGAGGCCTCCTCAACCATTTTGCCTTTTTGCATTTCTTTTTCTTGGGGATGGTCTTGATCCCTACCTCCCGTACAATGTCATGAACTTCCGTCCACAGTTCTTCAGGCACTCTATCAGATCTAATCCCTTGAATCTATTTATCACTTCCACTGTACAATCATAAGGGATTTGATTTAGGTCATACCTGAATGATCTGGTGGTTTTCCCTACTTTCTTCAATTTAAGTCTGAATTTGGCAGTAAGGAGTTCATGATCTGAGCCACAGTCAGCTCCTGTTTTTGTTTTTGCTGACTGAATAGAGCTTGTCCATCTTTGGCTGCAAAGAATATAATCAGTCTGATTTCAGTGTTGACCATCTGGTGATGTCCATGTGTAGTCATCTCGTGTTGTTGGAAGAGGGTGTTTGTTATGACCAGTGCACTCTCTTGGCAAAACTCTGTTAGCCTTTGCCCCGCTTCATTCTGTACTCCAAGGCCAAATTTGCCTATTACTTCAGGTAGCTCTTTACTTCCTACTTTTGTATTCCAGTCCCCTATAATGAAGAGGACATCATTTTTGGGTGTTAGTTCTAGAAGGTCTCGTAATTCTTCATAGAACCATTCAACTTCAGCTTCTTCAGCATTTCTAATTGGGGCATAGACTTGGATTACTGTGATATTTAATGGTTTGCCTTGGAAATGAACAGAGATCATTCTGTCATTTTTTAGATTGCATCCAAACACTGCATTTTGGACTCTTACTGACTATAATGGCTACTCCATTTCTTCTAAGGGATTCCTGCCCACAATAGTAGATATAATGGCTGAAGATCCAGGCAAAGTACAGGGCTGAAGATCCAGGCAAAGTGGACTTTGTTTGTATTTCAAGGACATGATAAGCATTAACTTCAAAGTTTCTCCTATTCATATTTTAATTTCTCAGGGTCTAAAAAAACTTTTCATCAAGCTAGCTTTCCCTAACTGCATAGGCCAAAAGAACTGATTTTTTTTGAATTTCAAGAGTTTTACCTTAATCAATTTTTTTGAGAGTCTAAAGAATACTGCTGCCATACATTGTCCAAAAAAAAATCATCTTTCTTTTTTGTAGTCATAATTTCATAGCTAAAGTTTGTCTTAATGAATTGAACCTAAATGTCCCATTTTACATAAGGCAACAAGAGTACCAATCATACAAATGGAATATACACTCACAGACCAAACAACAGGTCTATCATAAACCCTCTCTGAGGGTCACTGGCACGGAGTCCCAAACGAACACTTGCCCAGCACAGATGATCCTCAGTGGTAGCCTGATCTCAGAACCAACTGGCAAAATACCCAAATGACACTCACTGCTCACATACGGTGCTCAGCAGCAGAGAGAAGTCAAAACAAATTGGCAAGAATGCCCAACTGGCACCTCATGCTCACAAATGGTCCTCAATGGCAGACAGACATCATTCAGAACCAATTGGCAAAAGTGCCCAAATAGCAGTCAGTGTTCACAAATGGTCCTCAACATCAGACACACATCAGAACCAACTGGCAAGAATTCCCAAATAGCACTGGCACTTATGAACGCTCATCAGTGGCAGATAGACATTAGAACCAGTTGGCACGAATGCCTAAACGTCGCTGGAACTCACAGATGGGAAGGGAGCCTGTGTGCACACTGTGAACTTACCTGGTCTTGGAGCTTGTCAGCTCATCCCAGATGCAAAGTTCCATGTCTCCAAGGAAAAGCGTAAGTTGGCAGCCAGGGCTGAGGGGAGAAACAGGGAGGATCCTCAAAACAAATGATTTTGGCAGCTGCTAGGAACATCCCCCAAATCCCCTACTTGGGTTAGCTAGCCATGAGCAGTACCAGGCTCACACACTATTATGGCCACAGCACTCCTCTGGAAGACCCAGGACAGCCAGGTTAGGGGTAAGGAAAATGGGGTCCAGTTCTGTTTCAATCAGAGGGTCCCCAAATTACGATCATCCAACTTCGATTTTTTTACTTTATGCAGATAGGAAAGTGGCACACATTCAATAGAAACCACAGTTCCGATCTCGAGTTTTGAGCTTTTCCGGTGCTGACAACACGCAGTAGGTACTGTGTCCTAATGCTGGGCAGCAAACCACAGCTCCCAGCTTAGACGGAAGGAGGGGACAGGGCACAGCCATTAAAAGAATGACGTAGCCATGAAAGACACGACGAAAACGGGTTAGAAACTATGAGACCCAAGATGGCAGAAGAGTCAACATCTAGTAGACCTTGCTGTTATGAGTCATTTAGTCGTGTCCCACTCTTTCAACTCCATGGACTGTAGCCCACCAGGTTCCTCTGTCCATGGGATTCTCCAGGCAAGAATGCTGGAGTGGATTGCCATTTCCTCCTCCAGAGGATTTTCCTGACCCAGGGATTGAACCCACATCTCTTACATCTCCTGCATTAGCGGGGGGTTCTTTACCACTGCACAACCTGGGAAGCTCCTGCTAGACCCTGGGCCTCACTATATGCTCATTGTGATACATTCGGTTCAGTTCAGTTCAGTCGCTCAGTCGTGTCGGACTCTTTCGACCCTATGAATCGCAGCACGCCAGGCCTCCCTGTCCATCACCATCTCTCGGAGTTCACTCAGACTCACATCCATTGAGTCCATGATGCCATCCAGCCATCTCATCCTCGGTCATCCCCTTCTCCTCCTGCCCCCAATCCCTCCCAGCATCAGAGTCTTTTCCAGTGAGTCAACTCTTCGCATGAGGTGGCCAAAGTACTGGAGTTTCAGCTTCAGCATCATTCCTTCCAAAGAAATCCCAGGGCTGATCTCCTTCAGAATGGACTGGTTGGATCTCCTTGTAGTCCAAGGGACTCTCAAGAGTCTTCTCCAACACCACACTTCAAAAGCATCAATTCTTCAGCACTCAGCCTTCTTCACAGTCCAACTCTCACATCCATACATGACCACAGGAAAAACCATAGCCTTGACTAGACGGACCTTAGTCGGCAAAGTAATGTCTCTGCTTTTGAATATGTTATCTAGGTTGGTCATAACTTTCCTTCCAAGGAGTAAGCGTCTTTTAATTTCATGACTGCAATCACCATCTGCAGTGATTCTGGAGCCCATAAAAATAAAGTCTGACACTGTTTCCACTGTTTCCCCATCTATTTCCCATGAAGTGATGGGACTGGATGCCATGATCTTCATTTTCTGAATGTTGAGCTTTAGGCCAACATTTTCGCTCTCCTCTTTCATTTTATCAACAGGCTTTTTAGTTCCTCTTCACTTTCTGCCATAAGGGTGGTGGCATCTGCATATCTGAGGTTATTGATATTTCTCCCAGCAATCTTGATTTCAGCTTGTGTTTCTTCCAGTCCAGCGTTTCTCATGATTTACTCTACATAGAAGTTAAATAAGCGGGGTGACAATATACAGCCTTGATGTCCTCCTTTTCCTATTTGGAACCAGTCTGTTGTTCCATGTCCAGTTCTAACTGTTACTTCCTGACCTGCATACAGATTTCTCAAGAGGCAGGTCAGGTGGTCTGGGATTCCCATCTCTTTCAGAATTTTCCACAGTTGATTGTGATCCACACAGTCAAAGGCTTTGGCATAGTCAATAAAGCAGAAATCGATGTTTTTCTGGAACTCTCTTGCTTTTTCCATGATCCAGCAGATGTTGGCAATTTGATCTCTGGTTCCTCTGCCTTTTCTAAAACCAGCTTGAACATCAGGGAGTTCATGGTTCACATATTGCTGAAGCCTGACTTGGAGAATTTTGAGCATTACTTTACTAGCATGTGAGATGAGTGCAATTGTGTGGTAGTTTGAGCATTCTTTGGCATTGCCTTTCTTTGGGATTGGAATGAAAACTGACCTTTTCCAGTCCTGTGGCCACTGCTGAGTTTTCCAAATTTGCTGGCATATTGAGTGCAGCACTTTCACAGCATCATCTTTCAGGATTTGAAACAGCTCAACTGGAATTCCTTCACCTTCACTGGCTTTGTTCGTAGTGATGCTTTCTAAGGCCCACTTGACTTCACATTCCAAGATGTCTGGTTCTAGATTAGTGATCACATCATCATGACTATCTGGGTCGTGAAGATCTTTTTTGTACAGTTCTTCTGTGTATTGTGTATTGTGTATTCTAGGCCCTTAAATCTATTTCTCACTCCCACTGTATAATCATAAGGGATTTGATTGAGGTCATACATTAGAATATGCTAAACAACATGCCCACAGGCATTATGACAGCTCCAACGCAGACTAAAAAAGTGAGCAATACCCCAAGCCCTAGAAACACCTCCTTCCCTAAAACAGTTGGATTATTCCTCCCATTTGTTAGCCTATGAAATTATCTAGCTCATAAAAAACTAACCCCCCTGGCCACAGCCCCACTCTCACCAACGGAGATGGACTGTATTCTGCCTATGGAATGTCTATCTCTCTCAATAAACCTGCCTCTCAATAAACCTGCTTTCACTTTACCACCATGACTCTTGAAATCTTTCCTGCATGAAGCCAAGGATGCTTACTTGGAGGCCCCTCCAGGGACTTCCTGGAGACCTGAGTTATGACCATCCTTCCATTTCCCTGCAATACAGTCAGTCATGTGACCATGAGGGTGAACTACATTCTGTACCCAGACTGCTGTTGTGTTTTTCACTTTCAGTGTAGTATTCAACAAATTGCAAGTGATGTTTAACACATTATTATAAAATTGGCTTTGTAAGGATTTTTGCCCAACTATAAGGTAGTGGAGGTGATGGAATTCCAGCTGAGCTATTTCAAATCCTAAAAGATGCTGCTGCTGAAGTGCTGCACTCAATATGCCAGCAAATTTGGAAAACTCAGCAGTGGCCACGGGACTGGAAAAGGTCAGTTTTCATTCCAATCCCAAAGAAAGGCAATGCCAAAGAATGTTCAAACTACTGCACAATTACACTCATCTCACACACTAGCAAAGTAATACTCAAAATTCTCCAGGCTAGGCTTCAACAGTACATGAACCAAAAACTTTCAGATGTTCAAGCTGGATTTAGAAAAGGCAGAGGAACCAGAGATCAAATTACCAACATTCACTGGATCATAGAAAAAGGAAGAGAATTACAGAAAAACATCTACTTCAGCTTCATTGACTATGTGCAAGCCTTTGACTATGTGGATCACAACAAACTATGGAAAATACTTAGAGATGGGAATATCAGACCACCTGACCTGCCTCCTGAAAAATCTGTATGCAGGTCAAGAAGGAACAGTTAGAACCGGACATGGAACAATGGACTGGTTCAAAATTGGGAAATACATCAAGGCTTTATATTGTCACCCTGCTTATTTAACTTATACGCAGAGTACATCATACCAAATGCCAGCCTGGATAGAGCACAAGCTGGAATCAAGATTGTCGGGGGAAATATCAATAACCTCAGATATGCAGATGACACCACTCTCATGGATGAAAGCGAAGAACTAATGAGCCTCATGATGAAAGTCAAAGAGGAGAATAAAAAAGCTGGCTTAAAACTCAACATTCAGAAAATGAAGGACTTGGAATCCAGTACCATCATTTAATGGCAAACATATGGAGGAACAATGGAAACAGTGAGAGACTATTTTCTTGGGCTCTAAAATCACTGCCTATGGTGACTGAAGTCGTGGAATTAAAAGACGCTTGCTCCTTGAAGAAAAGCTATGACCAACCTAGACAGGATATTAAAAGCAGAGACATTACTTTGCCAACAAAGGTCCATCTAGTCAAATTATAGTTTTTTCAGTAGTCACATATGGATGTGAGAGTTGGACCATAAAGAAGGCTGAGCACCGAAGAATTGATGCTTTTGAACTGTGTTGTTGGAGAAGACACTTGAGAGTCCCCTGGACTGCAAGGAGATCCAACCAGTCAATCTTAAAGGGCATCAATCCTGAATATCCATTGGAAGGACTGATGCTGAAGCTGAAGTTCCAATACAGTGGTCACCTGATGTGAAGTACTGATTCATTAGGAAAGACCCTGATTCTGGGAAAGATTGAAGGCAGAAGGAGAAGGGGATGACAGAGGATGAGATGGTTGGATGGCATCACCAACTCAATGGACATGAGTTTGAGCAAGCTCCAGGAGATGCTGCAGGACAGGGAGGCCTGGTGTGCTGCAGTCCATGGGGCTGCAAAGAGTCGGACAGGACTGAGTGGCTCAACAACAAAAAGGCTACTGTGAGTGTTCTGAACACCTTTGTGATAGGTCTGGATTAAATGTGTGATGCTGGGTAGGTTAGGTGTTATTACACGTGTTCTCAGTTGCATCTTACAGTGCTTTCAACTTACTGATGTGTTTGTCGTGTCCAGTCGTGTCCAACTGGACCACCCCATGGAGTGCAGGCCACCATGCTCCTCTGTCCACAGGATTTCACAGGCAAGAATACCGGGGTGGGTTGTCATGCCCTCTCCTCCAGGGAATCTTCCCAACCCAGGGATCGAACCCAGGTTTCCCGCATTGCAGGCTGATTCTTTACCGTCTGAACCACTAGGGAAGCCCACAGATGTGTTTATCAGGATGTTCTAGGTTGAACAGCGCTAACTCATGGTGACAGAACTGATCACCCTCTGTCCTTATACTCTTACTGCGCTCCCCCAGAATTCGAGTTAAACCCACAGAATTCCCCCAGGCCTATTTCCCTTACCCCGTTTCCCCTTCACACCTGTTCTCCCCATCCTCCAGGTGTGCGCATGCTCAGAGCGATTACTTACTGTGGTCTAGACCGACGGACATCGATCCACTCTGGGCTCGGCTTCTTGACTGATCGGCTTTCGATTAAGGTGCGTGGTAGCGTCATTTCCGGTGGCTGGTTCCGCTTCCGGCTTCTGGCTTGTGGTTGTTACGGGACGTAGAGGACCTGTTCGGTGAGTTGGCGGGGTTTTTTTCTTCGCTCTCTCCTCTCTTCTGGCTGCGGGTTGCGGCTTAGGCAAACCTTCCCCTGCGGGAGCCGAGAATAAGCGGTCCGCTGCGCTGGGGCCGGAATATATGCAGCCGAGGGTTCGTGGTGGGTCGCCGAGGAAGGCCTGGAAACTGACGCTCGGGTCTGGCGAGGCCCCTGGACTTAGAGCTTGTCTTAGGCGGGACACTTCGGGGCCGGGCATGGCGTGGCCGCTTCCTGGGGCTTCGGGCGGAGCCCGTGGGCGGACGTCGCTGCGTCTGGAGAGCCGGCACCCTCGCGCGTGTGAAGTTACGGATAACCTTCGCGTATGCGAGGCGATTACCGCGCGCCGTGCGTTCTCAGGGGCCTCCCAGAGGCTCCCCTTTTGAATCCGGAAGGCGACTCCCAGCGCCCCTGCTCAGTTTGATCCCTGTCACTTCCTTCTCTTCATCGTCTTCGAGTCACCAGTCCACCAAGATTCAGTTTAGGGGTCTCAAACCTCTGAGAGGCGTTGAGTTCAGTTCAGTCGCTCAGTCGTGTCCGACTCTTTGCGACTCCATGAATCGCAGCACGCCAGGCCTCCCTGTTCATCACCATCTCTCGGAGTTCACTCAGACTCAGGTCCATCGAGTCCTTGATGCCATCCAGCCATCTCATTCTCGGTCGTCCCCTTCTCCTCCTGCCCCCAATCCCTCCCAGCATCAGAGTCTTTTCCAGTGAGTCAACTCTTCTCATGAGGTGTCCAAAGTACTGAAGTTTCAGCTTTAGCATCATTCCTTCCAAAGAAATCCCAGGGCTGATCTCCTTCAGAATGGACTGGTTGGATCTCCTTGCAGTCCAAGGGACTCTCAAGTGTCTTCTCCAACACCACAGTTCAAAAGCATCAATTCTTCGGCTCTCAGCCTTCTTCACAGTCCAACTCTCACATCCATACATGACCACAGGAAAAACCATAGCCTTGACTAGACGGACCTTTGTTGGCAAAGTAATGTCTCTGCTTTTGAATATGCTGTCTAGGTGGGTCATAACTTTTCTTCCAAGGAGTAAGTGTCTTTTAATTTGATGGCTGCAGTCCCCATCTGCAGTGATTTTGGAGCCCCCAAAAATAAAGTCTGACACTGTTTCCACTGTTTCCCCATCTATTTTGCCATGAAGTTATGGGACTGGATGCCATGATCTTCGTTTTCTGAATGTTGAGCTTTAGGCCAACTTTTTCGCTCTCCTCTTTCACTTTGATCAAGAGGCTTTTTAGTTCCTCTTCACTTTCTGCCATAAGGGTGGTGTCATCTGCATATCTGAGGTTATTGATATTTCTCCTGGCAATCTTGATTCCAGCTTGTGTTTCTTCCAGTCCAGCGTTTCTCGTGATTTACTCTGCATATAAGTTAAATAAGCGGGGTGACAATATACAGCCTTGACGCACTCCTTTTCCTATTTGAAACCAGTCTGTTGTTCCATGTCCAGTTCTAACCGTTGCTTCCTGACCTGCATACAGATTTCTCAAGAGGCAGGTCAGGTGGTCTGGGATTCCCATCTCTTTCAGAATTTTCCACAGTTGATTGTGATCCACACAGTCAAAGGCTTTGGCATAGTCAATAAAGCAGAAATTGATGTTTTTCTGGAACTCTCTTGCTTTTTCCATGATCCAGCGGATGTTGGCAATTTGATCTCTGGTTCCTCTGCCTTTTCTAAAACCAGCTTGAACATCAGGGAGTTCATGGTTCACGTATTGCTGAAGCCTGGCTTGGAGAATTTTGAGCGTTATTTTACTAGCATGTGAGATGAGTGCAATTGTGCGGTAGTTTGAGCATTCTTTGGCATTGCCTTTCTTTTGGATTGCGTTACCTTTCACCTGTTAACCTACAGAAGAACAGTCCTCATCTGTAGGCGTTTTGCTTGTCAGACATCCTACGCTATGCAAGTACTATGAGTGTAAATGTTCGTGAAATGAAGGTATATGTGGGTTATCAGGGAATAAACCAAGGTCCCAGTTCGCGACTAAAAGAGTGGGAAAAATGAAATAGTGTGGTGGGTGTGAAATAAAAGTGCAAGAGACAGAAAACAAGGGTTGAATTTTCAGGCCTCCTGCGTATCACCTATGTAACCGTGGGAAAGAACTTGCATTAACTTTTTGTTTCGTCGCCAAATCATGTTCCACTCTTTGCGACCCCATGGACTGTATTCCGCCAAGCTCCTCTATCCATGGGATTTCCCAGGCAAGAATACTGGAGTGGGTTGCCATTTCCTTCAGGGGATCTTCGTGACCCATGGTTCAGGCCCGCGTCTCCTGCGTTGACAGGCCGATGCTTTACCACTGAGCCACCTGGGAATCTGTGCTTTATTCTGTGATAAACAGCAGTGACAGCTGTTGTAAGTGCTTACTGCTCATTCTAAAGCTGCAAAGAATTTTATCTCATTTAGTCTTCTGAGCTCTATTAGGCAAATCACCATCCCCATTTTACAGATATGAACCTGTGAAATTAAGGAACTTGCCATCAGTCAAGCAGCTAGTAAGAAGCATAGAAAGATTTGAATTCAAATCCACTGGCACTAGATACTGAGTTTTTAACCATCATGCTGTACTATACCAGCGTTTCAAGTCGGTTCCATTTGACTTTGGAATCAGGACTGTTGGTGATGGTGTGTGTAAATTAAGCAATAATATGGAAGTGCTTTATGAGAGTACCCATGCAAGGATTCTTAGCAAATTTCATTAATGTTCTGTATCTTATGATTTTTACTGAACGTGCATTTGTTAGCTTCTTTTTTCATTTTTCACCAAATCTATTCAATTTTTAAATATTGTTTAAAAGGAAAAGTTTCATTAGGCAGATGGAAAAAAACAGTCTCACTTGTCATGGAAGAAATAGGTTATAAAAATAAAAGTATGGAATAAAGGAATATTATTAAAAATTGACTAGATAATGGTGCGGCACCAAGTTTTCAACCTGAGAACTGTTCTTTTCTTTAAAAAGGAGGGCTCGCAAGTTTTGGAGAGGTTTTAAAGACTACCCCCAAACTGGTATTTTCAGTTTTCAAACTGACATTTGGGGCTGAAAGAATTGAAAAGTCAGTACCTTTGCTCTATGTCCTTAATGCCACCCTATGACGTGAACGAATCCTCCCTGTTTAGTAACAGAATATTTATTGTCTTTTTAGGCTATTGGAACAGTTTAACACAAAACATGGATATCAGACCAAATCATACAATTTATATCAACAATATGAATGACAAAATTAAAAAGGAAGGTAAGTGTTTTTTAAAAAAAAACTAGTGTGTTTATTTACTACCATCTTAAAAATTATACAGTTTCAAAAGTTCTCATCTAGTCATCTTTCTCACTGTGTGAAATAATGGTTTATCCCTTATTGTGTAAAGACTTTAAGGCTTTTTAAAGATTAAAAATAAGTAGGGGCTGAAGATGTGTTGCATCTGTTTTCACTCAGATGAAACCATTTCAGAAACTCTCAAAATTAAATAGCCATTGGGAATAGTATGTTATTAAAATATGTAACTTTGTATAAATAAATGAGCAGAGTGCATTCAGTGCAGTGTCATGTTAAGAAGAATTTCAGTCATAGTTTCATCCACAGATGCCTTGTTTCCCCTCTAATTTTGTGCAGAATTGAAGAGATCCCTGTATGCCCTGTTTTCTCAGTTTGGCCACGTGGTAGATATCGTTGCTTTGAAGACCATGAAGATGAGGGGACAAGCCTTTGTTATATTTAAGGAACTGGGCTCATCTACAAATGCCTTGAGACAGTTACAAGGATTTCCATTTTATGGCAAACCAATGGTAAATCAATCTTATTTTGGCTTTAATCACTATTAATGGTATGGTAGATTTGTAAATATACCCTTGACAGTGTGGCTGTTGCTTTCTGCCTTCTGTGTAGTGGGTTGGGGTTCACTTATGTATTTATTTTTATAGAATCACATTAGTAGTAGAGTTTGTAATATTCACTTTTTGAGTTATGATACTTCAGATGGGCAAAAGCAAAATACACGAAGATGTAGAATATTTTAATAACAATGGCAGTATAGGCAATACTGTCCTCTCAAAAGAACTAAGAACTAGAAATTAATTACTCAGAAGATTAGAAAGAAACCTCTGTTTGTAAACTTGTAAAACAACACAAAACAAAAATGGTGAGTCAAAGAGGAAATCCAGTCCGAAATTTCAAAAAATACCATAGTAAAATACTGTACTTTAGACGCTATGCAGTCAAAGCGCCGATCTAAGGACAGTTTTAAACTCAGGAGAGACCTGAGATTTCACGTTTAGCTGTTGGGTCAAAGTTGAATTGTGGGGAGGGAAGCAGGGAACTCAGGAGGCATTGGTATAAGTCAGAGATGGTAGAGGATTGGATCAGGCTGGAGACAGAGTATATAATCCAGGGGTCTCTTGGTGTTTGAATGGGTACAGTCTCCCTTGGGTATGGATTTTAGTGCTTTTCTTCTGGAACTGGAATGTGATGGGAAGGGGTGTTGGGGAAAGAGCCGAGGCCGAGAGTTTCAAGGTCCCATGTTCTCATTCTGGTTCTGCCATTAACTGGCTTTTTGTGCTTGTTCCGTTTTACCACCTATTTAAAAAAAAAAAAAAGAATAAGCAGACTGAATATATTTTGGTCAAATTTACAGGCAAGCAAAAACTCTTTTATAAAGGACCAGATAATACAAGCTTTGTCGACCACATAGAGTTTGTATTGCACATTCTTATGTGTGTGTGTGTGTGTGTGTTTTGAATAACCCTTTAAAAATTGTAAAAAGAAAGAAAAAAGTTCGTAACTCATAGGCCATACAAAAACAGGCCATGGGCTGGATTTGGCTCATAATCTGTAGTGCAGAATACCACTGTGATCTCTTTTTACAAATTAAAAATCAGGCACAGAAATCTTATGTTACTATAACCAGTGGCATCGTCAGGACTTGAAAGCTAATCTGCTGACATCCAATATTGTGATGTTTTTTTCCCCTCAATTAGGATAGGCATCTGATCCGTAAAGGGCCAGATAGTAAATATTTTAGGCTTTACGAGCCAGATGATCTCTTTTGCAGCTCCTTAAACTGCCTTTATAGTTGGAGAAGCAGCCACAGAAGGCGTGCAGATGGAAGGGTTTATCTGTGTCCTAAGAAGACCTAACGCAGAATACCAGGCAGTGTTGGCATAGTCAGCACTCCACGGACCTCGGGACTGCACTGTTTAATTCAGGACTGAGCACTTTTTGTCTGTTAAACTGCCACACATTTTCTGCCCATCCTCTATCCAGTGCTCCTTTTCCCATCATTTCCCACCTGACTGTTTCCCACCATCGTATGTTTGAAAAGTCGTATTCCAGAAAAACTGAGAAGGGGTAGTACCTACCTACCCCAGCTTACAGTAAATCGGCATTTCCTGAAACCAGTTTATCTTTCTCAGTAGCATGAAGAACTAGCATAATTGAGATCTCAGCTGGTAGTAGCATAAGACTGGGTTTTAGTTTAAATCTGAAATTACGTTAGTATGGAGAAGCCATTTATTCCCATAAAGGGTTTTAGGACTGTTTGTTAAGTTGGGATGACACGTTTGCATATGCCTGGGATTGAAGGCCAGGAAAGCTGGAAATTGTTTGCTGCATTTGGCACCGGCTTCACCTTGCCAGCTAGTTACTAAAAATCAAAGGGACAAGCCCATTACACTGATCTCATATTGGAGGTATTTTAGGAGGTCTCTTCTCTGCCTTCAGGAAAGTAGGAGGTACTGCCAGATCTCCAGCATCCTGGAAGAGGGAAAGAATTTCCTTGAGCTATCTTGTTTATATTTACTTAGGTGGTTTCAGTTGCTCTTCTATTTAACGCCAACATACCAGATCAGAAATGAGCAAAATTGTCTATGACTTGGAACTCAGAACAAAATTATTCTCTGTGATTCAAGGACATTTGATTCTTTAATTCCAAAAATACCTCAGTAAAGTGAAACCATCTTCCTAAGGGTGTCTGTCTTGAAACCTCTGGTATAAATGTAAATCTTGTGCCTTGTCTAAGCTCTGGGTGAATTTTTATCTCTCATCAGTATTTAGTCTACTATTTTTCAACACTGGCACTATTGACATTTTGAACTGAATAACTTTTTTTTTTTATTGTTTGGGCTTTCTGGTTCATTGGAGAGTGTTTAACAGCATGTCTGGCCTCTGCCCACTTAGCGTGATGATGCAGTGTCTCCAGCCAGCAGTGCCAGCTGTGTTCTGGTGGGCAGATTCTCCTCAACTTGAGAACTGCTGCTCTAGACCAACCAGCTAAGAGCGAGGCCTGAGGTGAGAGATTTTCACAGGCCATAGGGACAAGTACAAGATCACCCAAGATCTTCTCAGGTCAGAAGAAGGTTGAAGGCCCAGGGGAGTTGGGAGAAAATCCCTGGACCAAGTCAGAGTTAGCCCAGATCTGCTCCTTTTGGTTAGATGATGATGTGCAAGACTAACAAAGTTGCTGGCAGGGTTAAGTCCACTTGGAGGAAGTCCTGCAATCAGAGGAAGCCTAAGGGATGGAGTATGAAAAGGCAAAAAGATAGGACACTGAAAGATGAACTCCCCAGGTTGGTAGGTGCCCAGTATACTGCTGGAGACTAGTGGAAAAATAACTCCACAAAGAGTGAAGAGACAGAGCCAAAGCAAAAACAGAACCCAGTTGCGGATGTGACTGGTGATGGAAGTAAAGTCCGATGGTATAAAGAGCAATATTGCATAGGAACCTGGAATGTTACATCCATGAATTAAGGCAAATTGGAAGTGGTCAAACAGGAGATGGCAAGAGTGAACATCAACATTTTAGGAATCAACAAACTAAAATGGACTGGAGTGGGTGAATTTAACTCAGATGACCATTGTAATGCCCTGACCAGTAATGCTGAAGAAGCTGAAGTTGAATGGTTCTGTGAAGACCTACAAGACCTTCTAGAACTAACACCCCCAAAAGATGTCCTTTTCATTATAGGGGACTGGAATGGAAAAATAGGAAGTCAAGAAACACCTGGAGTAACAAGCAAATTTGGCCTTGTACAGAATGAAGCGGGGCAAAGGCTAATAGAATTTTGCCAAGAGAACGCACTGGTTATAGCAAACACCCTCTTCCGACAACACAAGAGAAGACTCTACACATGGACATCACCATATGGTCAGTACCGAAATCAGATTAATTATATTCTTTGCAGCCAAAGATGGACAAGCTCTATAGAGTCAGGAAAAACAAGACCAGGAGCTGACTGTGACTCAGATCATGAACTCCTTACGGCCAAATTCAGACTTCAATTGAAGAAAGTACGGAAAACCACTGGACCATCCAGGTATGACCTAAATCAAATCCCTTATGATTATACAGTGGAAGTGAGAAATAGATTAGGGATTAGATCTGATAAAGTGCCTGAAGAACTATGGATGGAGGTTCGTGACATTGTACAGGAGACAGGGATCAAGACCATCCCCAAGAAAAAGAAATGCAAAAAGGCAAAATGGTTGAGGAGGCCTCACAAATAGCTGTGAAAAGAAGAGAAGTGAAAGGCAGAGGAAAAAAGGAAAGAGATACCCATTTGAATGCAGAGTTTCAAAGAATAGCAAGAAGAGATAAGAAAGCCTTCCTCGGTGATCATTGCAAAGAAATAGAAGAAAACAATAGAATGGGAAAGACTAGAGATCTTTTCAAGAAAATTAGCCATACCAAGGGAACATTTCATACAAAGATGGGCACAGTAAAGGACAGAAGTGGTATGGACCTAACAGAATCAAGATATTAAGAAGAGGTGGCAAGACTACACAGAAGAACTGTACAAAAAAAATCTTCATGACCCAGATAATCACGATGGTGTGATCACTCACCTAGAGCCAGACCATCCTGGAATGTGAAGACAAGTGGGCCTTAGGAAGCATTACTATAAACAAAGCTAGTAGAAGTGATAGAATTCCAGTTGAGCTATTTCCAGTCCTAAAAGACAATTCTGTGAAAGTGGTGCACTCAATATGCCAGCAAATTTGGAAAACAGCAGTAGCCACAGGACTGGAAAAGGTCAGTTTTCATTCCAATCCCAAAGAAAGGCACTGCCAAAGAATGCTGAAACTACTACACAGTTGCACTCATCTCACACGCTAGCAAAGCACTCCTCAAAATTCTCCAAGCCAGGCTTCAACAGTACATGAACCGTGAACTTCCAGAAGTTCAAGCTGGATTTAGAAAAAGCAGAGGAACCAGAAATCAAATTGCCAACATCTTTTGGATCATCAAAAAAGCCAGAGAGTACAAAAAAAATCTACTTTTACTTTATTGACTACGCGAAAGCCTTTGACTGTGTGGATCACAGCAAACTGGGAAAGTCTTAAAGAGATGGGAATACCAGACCTCCTGATCTGCCTTTTGAGAAACCTATATGCAGGTCAGGACGCAACAGTTAGAACTGGACATGAAATAACAAACTGGTTCCAAATAGGAAAAGGAGTACGTCAAGGCTGTATATTGTCACCCTGCTTATTTAGCTTATATGCAGAGTACATCATGAGAAACGGTGGGCTGGAAGAAGCACAAGCTGGAATCAGTATTGCCGGGACAAATATCAATAACCTCAGATACGCAGATGACACCACCCTTATGGCAGAAAGTGAAGAAGAACTAAAGAACCTCTTGATGAAAGTGAAAGGAGAGCAAAAAAGCTAGCTTAAAACTGAACATTGAAAAGTTAAGATCATGGCATCCGCTCCCATCACTTCATGGCAAATAGATAGGGAAACAGTGGAAACAGTGACAGACTTTATTTTGGGGGGCACCAAAATCACTGCAGATGGTGACTGCAGCCATGAAATTAAAAGACACTTGCTCCTTGGAAGAAAAGTTATGACCAACCTAGACAGCATATTAAAAAGCAGAGACATTACTCTGCCAACAAAGGTCCATCTAGTCAAGGCTATGGTTTTTCCAGTAGTCATGTATGGATGTGAGAGTTGGACTGTAAAGAAAGCTGAGTGCTGAAGAATTGATGCTTTTAAACTGTGATGTTGGAGAAGACTCTTGAGAGTCCCTTGGACTGCAAGGAGATCCAACCAGTCCATCCTAAAGGAAATCAGTCCTGAAAATTCATTGGAAGGACTGATGCTGAAGCTGAAACTCCAATATTTTGTCCACCTGATGCAAAGAACTGACTCACTGGAAAAGACCCTGATGCTGGGAAAGATTGAAGGGGACGACAGAAGATAAGATGGTTGGATGGCATCACTGACTCAACAGACATGAGTTTGAGTAAGTTCCAGTAGTTGGTGATGGACAGGGAGGCCTGGTGTGCTGCGGTCCACGGAGTTCAAAGAATTGGACCCAACTGAGCAACTGAACTGACTGACTGAAGGGATGGAGATGTTGTGAGAGGCTTGCCCTCCTCTTGTTTCCCCCATATAGTCATCTCTAGTTAACATCAAAGAGAGGAAAGAGCTGCTCTTGGTTTTAACAAATTCTTTGTTTTCAAACCTTCATTATTTTTAAAAATTAATTTCTGTTGGAGTATAGTTGCTCTGCAGTGTTGTGTTAGTTTCTACTATACAGCAAAGTGAATCAGCCCTATGTATACATACATCCCCTCTTTTTTGGATTTCCCTCCCATTTTAAGTCACAGAGTACTGAGTAGAGTTCCCTGAGCTGTACATTAGCAAACCTGTATATTGTAAAATGTCACTTTTTCTAATTCTTGCCATAGAAGACAACCATAGAGAGGAATTGGTAGAACTGGTGTTTCAATATGATCAGAGAGGTAGTTTCAGCTTTCTGGACCCCAGGAAAAAAAAGTTTTATGCTGCGCGTGGCGTATTATTCATGCAAGTGGCCTGGTTGCACAGCTATGATGCCATCTTATTTCCTTTCAAAGCTTTTAAAATTTAAGTTGATGCCACTATTCATTATTTCGTTTAAAAGTAATATTCCAGATTCAAAGAAAAGTCATTCTCAGTCTTCAGTACTTTAACTTGAGAAGTAACAAACTCCATGCACATCTTGACCTGTCGAGTGTTCCTGTAAGGCATAGACAGCTTTCCAGTGCACTTTTTTCTGTCTTTTAATGGAGAGGATCAGTGGTGCAGATTTTTCCAAGTCCTGTTTCTCCCATATGAAAATCTATGGTTCTTCAAATAAACACAGTTGAATCTAACCTTGTCTCAGTTGCAAATCAGGGCCACAATTTATTTTCTGTTGGCACTCAGCATACTTGACAGATTTCCTTCAGGATGTGTTTAAAATTAGCTCATATTTGTGTAATGAAATTTGAAATATTAATGACAAGTGTAGATGAAAAATAACTTTTTAAAAAATAATTAAAACAGCGAATCCAGTATGCCAAAACAGATTCTGATATAATATCTAAAATGCGTGGCACTTTTGCTGACAAAGAAAAGAAAAAAGAAAAGAAGAAAGCCAAAACTGTGGAACAGACTGCAACAACTGTGAACAAAAAGCCTGGTCAGGTAAGATGGGCAAAAGTTCATATTTTGTTGTATATCAGACAGTTTTATTTGAATTTGCATCCATCCTCCTTCCTCCATCATTATCCAAAATATGTTAATATCTGTTGGCTTATTTTTCGAGTTCTGTGTATAAATAATACTATAGATTTTATCTTTATTTAGTATTCCACTGAAATCAGTCTTCTTTGAACAGTTCATAAATTCAAAAATCTAATTTAAAAATTCCAGATAAAGGTGAAATTATCCAAAAACTAGTTACTTTGGGATTGAAAGTAATTAGAAATCAGTTTTAATAAGTACGATGCTTGAGTTTTTTTTCTAGTTGTTTTAAAAAAAGAAAAGTGAGAAAGGCTGGTCCTTGGCTTTTCTCCTATATATTTCTCCATAATTTTGAAACTTAGAGGTTGACTTTTATGATACAGACCTTTCAAAAATTATTTGACAGGTTACAAAGACATAAATGTTCGAGTCAGAATTTTAAGATGTAAATTCTCAAAATAAAATGGAATCTAAAAGTCTGTGTTAATCTTATTTTTAGTGCAGTAATTTTAAACACTTGCTACTTTTTCAGAGGGATTGGAAGTTTTAACTGTTTCTCACTCTTTTTCCTTTAGGGAACACCAAATTCAGCTAATACCCAAGGAAATGCAACACCAAATCCTCAGGTAACATTTTTTCCCATGTGATACTTACTTTAAAATAAAATTACAAAACAATAGCAGTAATGTACAACAACCCTCATGTCTCCAAAAACTGAAAATGATTCCATCTGTAAGCCACAATAATGTGAAACCTCCTTCCTCAAAACATTTTCTTTAAGAAGAAGAAAACAAAACCTGACTTTATTCCTTGCTTCCCACAATGATCAATGACAGGATTAAGCAATATATTCTAAGTTCTATAAAGATAAGAAGCAGAATGGTTGTTTTCTTCACATGATGTGGCCCAGAGCTTTTCGGGCTTGTTGCTTGGAATCTCCATTCCCATTGGCTAAAGCACTAACCCATCTTTTCTCAAAGAGCGAAGTTGTTCTATGGTTACCTTTGTTCTTATTTCCTCAATACATATATGTGTAAGTCTCCTGATACAGATCTTTACCCAGTGACTCCACGGTATAGAATCCGCCTGCAGTGCAGGAGCTGCAGGAGACATGTGTTCTTACCAGGATTGGGAAGATGCCCTGGAGGAGGAAATGGCCAACGGCTCCAGTTTTCTTGCCTGGAGAATTCCATGGGCCGAGGACCCTGGCGGCTATAGTCCATGTGGTTGCAAAGAGTCAGACACAACTGAAGCAACTTAGCACAATATAGATTTATCAGGAAACTCTACTAAATCTTCCCAATAAAGGCCTCAGAAATCTTGAGTTATATACTAATGGTTTCCCACTTGGTCCCTTAGGTACTAGGGTCTGACAGGATCCTTACATCCAGGGAATTCCTTGCACCACTGAGGTTTTCCTCCTCTGATTTTAAGTTTCTTACATTTTCTACTACTTTGAGTACTTTCAGCAACTATAGTCCAACACATAATTTTCTAAGTCCTAAGTTCTTTACATTTCATCTTTTTTCTCCCATGAAATTTACTCTCGTTTACTTGGGAAAAACATTAAAAATCGCCAAATATAGGTTCTACATGGAAACTTTCTCTTTTTCTTTATTAATTTATTTATTTTTGGCTACGTTGGGTCTTCGTTGCTATGCACAAACTTTCTCTAGTTGTGTGAGTGGGGGCTATACTCTAGCTGCGGTGTGTGGGCTTCTCATTGCAGTGGCTTCTCTTGTTGCAGAGCAGGGGCTCTGTAGTTGTAGCACTAAGTGGAAATCTTTTTTTTTTTTTTTTAATTTTCTCACACACTGGGAGGTAGTATGCAGTAGGATTGAGTATCTGAGGGTTAAGCAGCTGAGGACGGGTGACACCAATGCCATCTCTGGTTTTGTTAAGACCAGTTATATAATCCAGATGACAAAGCCTTCTATTCCAGCTGCCTCCAGATGCTTAAAACTTAAATATTATTTTAAATACTGTTAATTAAATACTTAATATTTAAATACTTAAAAACTGTTGATAAGATTTATAATCTTCCAAATATTTCCTCAGTGACTTGAATGTCAGTCTTAATTACTGTTAGGTTTTGTTTACTTCTCTGATGTCACTGTTTTTCACCTTTAGAGCTTGATGTGGTAAGATTTCATAAGCCTTAAACTGTGGAATGTAATTCTCTGAAATTTAGATTTAAATGTAAGAGCCAAAGTGACTTAGTATACTTTTTATACTTCTAAGTTAACTTGACCTTTTCTTTTTAATAGGTTCCTGATTACCCTCCAAACTATATTTTATTCCTTAATAATCTACCAGAAGAGACTAATGAGATGATGCTCTCCATGCTGTTTAATCAGTAAGTGTTTTCATAAACAGTCTGTGTTCTGAGAGCTTCCTGACAGGACAGATAGCGCTTCCCTGGGTTGAATCCATTTGTATACCATACAATAATTCCTTACGGCTTCATTGATTTGCTCCAGAATTAATCTTGAATTGAAACCAGTATGCAGATTAAGCAAATAAGAAACTGAATTACCTCTAACGTTTGAATTATTAATTCTAATTGATAAGTAAAGTAGAAGACAAAGCTTTGATGAAGTGACAGAAATAGAATTGGCTTACATGATTCCTGCCGTTCTTTTCATGGTATTAATTATATTTCAGGCTCTTTCATCCCACTCAGGATTCTTGGTGAGATGTGATCATTTTCCTGGACATATATCATGATGTTGCTTAACAAATTTAAATACAGAATAGACATTTTGTATTTGATGTCATTTCTATATTTGTATATATATAAATTGTTTACATATATAAGCATTGTTTTCATTCGTTACAGGTTCCCTGGTTTCAAGGAAGTACGTTTGGTACCTGGGAGGCATGACATCGCTTTTGTTGAATTTGAAAATGATGGACAGGCTGGAGCTGCTAGGGATGCTCTGCAGGGATTTAAGATCACACCGTCCCATGCCATGAAGATCACCTATGCCAAAAAATAACATTTGGGATAGCTGTCTTTAAAGGACTGTGTTATTTATAGCTTTCGTTTTGATAACATTTGATCAGTTCATTTTAATAGCTGGGAAAGGGGAAGTGTATGTGAGCTTTTTGTAAAGGATTTAAAAGGTTACGTAGTCTCTGTTTAGCCTTAGTGAACTGTGAAGGCCTTACTTTTGTACAATAAAATTTTTTTTTTTGTATTCCTTACCTAGTATTTCATCTATTGACCCACTGCCCTATCATCAAATGCTGGTGCTAGGCTAGGACACATCTTAAGGTACATAAACTGTAATGGGATGCTTTTCTAGTGTCATCTTGGAGCAGCTAATGGTAGAGACACTTTAATAAAAGTAAAAGAATTAGATCAAGCACTTGATTAGATTTTCTGTGTTATTTTTTATGCATATGAACTGCCATCCCGGGGCTTATTTTTGTGTGTTATTCATTCATGTATTTATTTATTTGGCTGCACTGAGTCTTAGTTGCAGCATGTGGGATCTTTGGTTGTGGCAGGTAGGATCTAGTTCCCTGAGAATGAATCAAACCCGGCCCTGCTGCTTGGGGAGCACAGAGTCTTACCCTTTTTTACTAATACTTGTACTAATACTAATACTTTTACTAATACATTACTAATAATAGTAATGATCATCCTGCATATTAGAAGAAAACAAGACCTGGGCAGGATCTGAATTTCATCTTCAGAGTCAAATAAATGAGCCAGTAGTAGGCATTTCACAAATCTTTTCATTCATTTTTTTACTTGAATAAAGACCATTTAAGAGTAACTATATTAAATGTTTTCTGGAAAAACAGAGAAAAAGGGAATATTGTCTTCAGACTTCACGTCTTATACTCTACCCTCTTGAGATAGGGTGTTTCCTAAGGAATACCTGCTCAGTTAATACCTCTTGATTGAATGACCTCCAAAGGAAAGATGTTTAATCTTTTTGAAGACTAGCAGTCTAACCCAATGGTTGCCAATCCTAATCTTGCTGCCTCATTGTGCTTCTTAAACACCAATACTCAGGTATTTCCAAAGTTCATTTTCTGTAGTGTTTGATATCTACTTAAGGCTAACAGTTCAGTCCTCTGCTAGCAAAACCATGGGTGTCTTTAGAAGCAGACAATTTTTTATGTATAGCACATGGTAAAGTGACACTATTGATCACTTTTTGTGTTCCTGTTGTAATATTTTCTGAAGACTTTTCCTTATCACTTAGATTTTTTTAATGTATTTGTGGAATATATTTATGTTAAGACCACTTTTCAGGCTTATGTAGATTTTTACCACATGTATATGTAAGGAAAAAGCAAAATAGTTTTTATTCCTTAAACTTCACCACTTGCAGAGTCTGACTCTTCTGAATAGCTTTTTAGTTGTCAAGTTCATGTACATCCATAAAATATATTAACAGTGAGCTACTAGAAAAAAAGACTGCTCTTGTATGTGGACAGCAGTCCCAGTTGCTAGTACATTTTCTCACTGCTTGGTCTCAGTGACTGTACTTAGTCTCAGAATACAGACTGGCTCTGCTCTTGAGTGGCTGTTTAAGAGGAAGTTGGCCATATTGGTTGGTGTTGGAGGGAGGGAGAGGGTGGATGGAAAAGGGGATTGTGTAGGCCATTTTAAGGGCATGCTTGCACTCCGAAATGGGGAAGTATTAGAGGATTTTGTAAACTGAGTTACTTACAGTGGTAGCGTTCACCCATTTTAGTATTTGGTGAGTTTTGGCAGTTGTATACAGTTGGGCGAAGGTCATAAGGTACAGAGCATTCCGTCACGCCTCAGAGAAAGGGCTCCCTTGTGTTCCTTTGCAGTCAGTGTCCCCATCCCAACCCTAGGCAGCCACCCATCTGCTTTCTATTGCTGCAACTGTGCCCTGTCTAGAATGCTCTTATTTATTTTTGGGGCCTCACCTGGCAGCATGTGGGATCCTAGTTGCCTAACCAAGGATTGAACCCCACCCCCTGCAGTGGAAGTGTGAAGTCTTAACCCCTGAACCACCAGGGAAGTTCGTAGAATGTGTTTGTTGCTATTATTGCTGTTTTTATTTTTAGCTGTGCCGGATCTTCGTTGCCGCACAGGCTTCCTCTGGTTGTGGCGAGCGGGGGCTCCTCTTCACTGCGGTGCACCAGGCTTCCATTGCAGTGGCTTCTCTTGCTATGGGGCACAGGCTCTAGGCACATGGGCTTAGACACTCCTCTGCATGTGGAGTCCTCCCAGACCAGGGGCCAAACCTGTGCCCCCGAATTAGCAGGTGGATTCCCATCTGCTGCATCTCCAAGGGAGTCCGCTAGAATGCTTTTGAGGTGTATCTCTATTGTGTGGATCAGCAGTTTGTTCTGCAAGTGGATGGACATTTTGAGTTCTTTCGGGTTTGGGAGCATTGTGAATAAAGTGACTCTGAACATTCGCATGGAAGTCTGTGTGGGACATAAGTTCTGTGAGAAGAGTTCAAGCAGAGAAGTGACGTCTGATTACTTTTGAAACCTGTTTATTTTCAAAAAAAATCCAATTTATGTGAAAGTAGCTGAAAAAGTACACAGAACTCCCGTAAATGTTTTTGAACTGTCAAGTAGGGGAAATTTCCCCACCACCCCTCCTGAATTCTTCTAGCTGGACTAATAATCAAATTGACACAAAACAGATTAACAGAAAATACAAATGTTAATTCGTGTGCACAGAGGTCCCATAGAAATGAGAACCTAAATAGTGGCCAAACAAACTTTTTTCTTTTTCACTTTTTCAATATGTTTTTTATAAATTACAGTATTTGTCTTAAATTAGTGGCAAATGCAAAATTTAATTTTGGCAACTTTTTAAGTCAGCTTCAGAAATAATTGTATTACTTTACAGATGATCCATGGGAATTTCTTTTCTTGGTTTTTCAACAAATTGTATATGTCTTAATATTACACTATGGAATGAGGTTCGTGACATTGTACAGGAGACAAGGATCAAGACCATCCCCATGGAAAAGAAATGCAAAAAAGCAAAATGGCTGTCTGGGGAGGCCTTACAAATAGTTGTGAAAAGAAGAGAGGCGAAAAACAAAGGAGAAAAGGAAAGATACAAGCATTTGAATGCAGAGTTCCAAAGAATAGCAAGAAGAGATAGAAAACCTTCTTCAGCGATCAATGCAAAGAAATAGAGGAAAAGAACAGAATGGGAAAAACTAGAGATCTCTTCAAGAAAATTAGAGATACCAAGGGAACATTTCATGCAAAGATGGGCTCGATAAAGGACAGAAATGGTAGGGACCTAACAGAAGCAGAAGATATTAAGAAGAGGTGGCAAGAATACACGGAAGAACTGCACAAAAAAGATCTTCACGACCCAGATAATCACAGTGGTGTGATCACTCATCTAGAGCCAGACATCCTGGAATGTGAAGTCAAGGGGTCCTTAGAAAGCATCACTATGAACAAAGCTAGTGGAGGTGATGGAATTCCAGTTGAGCTGTTTCCAGTCCTAAAAGATGATGCTGTGAAAGTGCTGCACTCAGTATGCCAGCAAATTTGGAAAACTCAGCAGTGGCCACAGGACTGAAAAAGGTCAGTTTTCATTCCAATCCCAAAGAAAGGCAATGCTAAAGAATGCTAAACTACCGCACAATTGTACTCATCTCACATGCTAGTAAAGTAATGCTCAAAATTCTCCAAGCCAGGCTTCAGCAATACACGAACCATGAACTTCCTGATGTTCAAGCTGGTTTTAGAAAAGGCAGAGGAACCAGAGATCAAATTGCCAACATCCACTGGATCATGGAAAAAGCAAGAGAGTTCCAGAAAAACATCTATTTCTGCTTTATTGACTATGACAAAGCCTTTGACTGTGTGGATCACAATCAACTGTGGAAAATTCTGAGAGAGATGGGAATACCAAACCAGCTGACCTGCCTCTTGAGAAATCTGTATGCAGGTCAGGAAGCAACAGTTAGAACTGGCCATGGAACAACAGACTGGTTCCAAATAGGAAAAGGAGTACGTCAAGGCTGTATATTGTCACCCTGCTTATTTAACTTCTATGCAGAGTACATCATGAGAAACGCTGGACTAGAAGAAACACAAGCTGGAATCAAGATTGCCGGGAGAAATGTCAGTAACCTCAGATATGCAGATGACACTACCCTTATGGCAGAAAGTGAAGACGAACTAAAAAGCTTCTTGATGAAAGTGGAAGAGGAGAGTGAAAAAGTTGGATTAAAGGTCAACATTCAGAAAACAAAGGTCATGGCATCTGGTCCCATCACTTCATGGGAAATAGATGAAGAAACAGTGGAAACAGTGTCAGACTTTATTTTGGGGGGCTCCAAAATCACTGCAGATGGTGACTACAGCCATGAAATTAAAAGACACTTACTCCTTGGAAGGAAAGTTATGACCAACCTAGATAGCATATTGAAAAGCAGAGACATTACTTTGCCGACTAAGGTCCATCTAGTCAAGGCTATGGTTTTTCCTGTGGTCATGTATGGATGTGAGAGTTGGACTGTGAAGAAGGCTGAGCGCCGAAGAATTGATGCTTTTGAACTGTGGTGTTGGAAAAGACGCTTGAGAGTCCCTTGGACTGCAAGGAGATCCAACCAGTCCATTCTAAGATTTCTTTGGAAGGAATGATGCTGAAGCTGAAACTCCAGTACTTTGGCCACCTCATGCAAAGAGTTGACTCACTGGAAAAGACTCTGATGCTGGGAAGAATTGGAGGCAGGAGGAGAAGGGGACGACAGAGGATGAGATGGCTGGATGGCATCACTGACACGATGGACGTGAATCTGAGTGAACTCTGGGAGTTGGTGATGGACAGGGAGGCCTGCAATTCATGGGGTTGCAAATAGTTGGACACGACTGAGCGACTCAACTGAACTGATTACCTTTGTAACTTAGGCTATAAAAACATTCGAAGCAGGCAACTTTTATACCCTTTAGAGAAAGAAACAATAGAGATGAATTGACAGGGCAAAGAAACTTGGGTCTTGTGTGCTCAATTAGTGAGGAATCTAAGAAGTTTGTCCCTGGTAGTAAATTCAAGAAGTAATAAGGTTTATACAAATTTCTTGACCCGAATTCCCTCTCCCTGGTGAAAAGGGTGTCTTACCCTTGGATGCTGGGGTACCCCTTTCTCATGAGAGATTTATCTTCTGCTTTCTGGGGGACAAAAATGAAGGTCAGAGTGTCACTCTTGCTGGTTGTGTTTTAAGTACCTTTAATTCAAACTAATCATTCTGCCACTGTGGCTTAGTTGGGGAGCCCTCCCGTACCCCAGCAGAACCATCTGGGAGTGTGTGGACCTAGTTGCTCATCACCCCTTAGTCTTTCAGGGTGTATTTTCTAAGTGCAAGACCACTCTTTCACATAACTCTAAGATGACCAGCAACATCAAGAAATAGCATCCGTCCGACTTACTGATGTCCCAATCATGACCCAAGAATCAAATCCAGGATCACGTGTTGAGCAGAGTTGTCATGTCTCTTTAGTCTCCTGTCAATTCCTCAGCCTGTCCTAAGCCTTTCCGGATCCTAATTTTATAGGGATATCACAACTCTATGTCTATGGATATATCTATTCAATTATATTAAAAAGTAATGAATTTGCAACAGTACCTCTGACTGCAACCCCATGGCACTGGGTTTATTCTCGCCTTCCCCATCTCCTTACTTGTAATTTATTTTTCTCCTCCAGGCCATTAATCTCCCTGTATTTATTAGCTATATTTTGAGGCTGATTCAATCAAACCAGGATCTTCTGACGGTTCTTACCTTTCCCATCTGTGGGAGCTGTACAGAATGTCTGAAGAGAGCAGATGTTGTCACCATTAAATATAGTGGTTTTCAACTTAAATTTAACTTTAATTTTGGCTGCATATTAGAATCATCTGGAAGATATTTGCAAATACTCAGACCTAACCCACAACTGGGTTTCCCAGGTGGCTCAGCAGTAAAGAATCCGCCTGCCAATATAGGAGGTTCGGGTTCAATCCCTGGGTCGGGAAAGATCTCCTAGAGAAGGAAGTGGTAACCCACTCCAGTATTCTTGCCTGGGAAATCCCATGGACAGAGGAGCCCACGGGCAACAGTCCATGGAGTCCCAAAAGAGTCAGACATGACTTAACAACAACAATAACCTACAACCACATCAACTAAATCCTGATCTCCAGGAGTGAAACCCAGTCGTCAATACTTCTCAAGTTTACTGTGTAATTCTAACGTGAGTCAAAGTTAAGAATTAACAAAGCAGATTTCTACCTTTATAAAGTAGGTTATATGATTAGATTTAAATGCAGTCTACTGATAAATAGAAGATAGTGTCAAAATGGAAACTATTCTGAGAGGCTCACATCTCCATTTTTTTTAAATTGGAGGATAATTGCTTTACAATGTCGTGTTGGAACACATGAAAAGATGCTCAACATCACTCCTTATCAGAGAAATGCAAAACAAAACCACAATGAGGTACCATTCCACACCAGTTAGAATGGCTGCGATCCAAAAGTCTACAAGCAATAAATGCTGGAGAGGGTGTGGAGAAAAGGGAACCCTCTTACACTGTTGGTGGGAATGCAAACTGGTACAGCCACTATGGAGAACAGTGTGGAGATTCCTTAAAAAACTGGAAATAGAACTGCCTTATGACCCAGCAGTCCCACTGCTGGGCATACACACCGAGGAAACCAGAATTGAAAGAGGCACATGTAACCCAATGTTCATCACAGCACTGTTTACAATAGCCAGGACATGGAAGCAACCTAGATGTCCATCAGCAGATGAATGGATAAGAAAGCTGTGGTACATATACACAATGGAGAATTACTCAGCCATTGAAAAAATACATTTGAATCAGTTCTAATGAGGTGGATGAAACTGAAGCCTATTATACAGAGTGAAGTAAGCCGAAAGAAAAACACCAGTACAGTATACTAACACATATATATGGAATTTAGAAAGATGGTAACGGTAACCTTGTATGTGAGACAGCAAAAGAGACACAGATGTATATAACAGTCTTTTGGAATCTGTGGGAGAGGGCAAGGGTGGGATGGTTTGGGAGAATGGCATTGAAACCTGTATATTATCATATGTGAAACGAATCGCCAGTCCAGGTTCGATGCATGATACAGGGTGCTCAGGGCTGGTGCACTGGGATGACCCAGAGGGATGGGATGGGGAGGGACTTGGGAGGGGGGTTCAGGATTGGGAACACGTGTACACCCGTGGCAAATTCATGTCATGTCAATATATGGAAAAACCACTACAATATTGTAAAGTAACTAGCCTCCAAAAAATTAATTAATTAAAAAAACCAACAATGTCGTGTTGGTTTTTCGCCATAGAACAGCATGAATCAGCCATAAGTATCCATGTGGCCCCTCCTTCTTGGACCTCCCTCCCGCCGCCCCCATCCCACCCCTCTAGGTCGTCATAGAGTCCCAGGCTGAGCTCGCGGTGCTGTGCAGCGGCTTCCCATTAGCTGTCTACGTTACACGTGGCAGTGTGTATATTTCAGTGCTGCTCTCTCAGTTGGTACCGCCCTCTCCTCCCCCTGCTATCTCCATTGTAAACGTAAAGGCTTGAGACTTCTCTGGTGATCCAGTGACTCCACACTCCCAGTGCAGGGACCCTGGGCTTGGTTATTGGTCAGGGAACTAGTTCCCACATGCTGCAACTCGGAGTTTGCACGCACAACTAAAGATCCCACATGCTGCAATGAAGATCAAATATCCTGCCTGCTGCAACTAACACTGAATGCAGCCAAATTTTTTAAAAGGCTTAAAGTATTTTTAAGCAGGTTTCTGTGTGGACATAAGTTTTTTAAATTAATTTTTATTAGAGTATGCCTGATTTACAATATTGCATTAGTTTCTGCTGTACAGCAAAGTAAATCAGTGTTATGTATATCCACTCTTTTAGATTCTTTTCCCGTATAGGTCATTACAGAGTATTGAGTTTCCTGTGCTATACAGTAGTTTCTCATTAGTTAAAGTATTTTCTGTTAGGGTATTTAATAGGCATTTTGTCTCTTGAAAATGAATCCAGCAAAGACATAATAGTGAATGTGAAATCCTGGCTAAAAATCTGTGCCGTATTTGATTGCCCTCAAGCAGCACTTCTCAAACTTTAATGTCCATACAAATCACTTCTGTATCATGGAAAAAGTAGTGTGCAATTTAGCAGGTCTGGGGTAGGGTCTGAGAGACTTTATAAAATGATGATAAAGTTGCTAGTCTGGACACCATGTTTTGGCGGCAAGACCCCAGCATCTCTGCCCTGATCATTTAGTTAATGAGTCTTATTTGAAGGGTGTAATGAACCTCTCTTTGTGTGTGTGTGTGTGTGTGTGTGTGTGTGTGTGAAGTCTCTTCAGTGGTGTCCCACTCTTTACCACCCTATGGCCTGCAGCCCGCCAGGCTCCTCTGCCCGTAGGGTTCTCTAGGAAAGAATACTGGAGTAGGTTTCTGTGCCCCCCTCCAGGGGATCTTCCCAACCCAGGGATCGAAACTAGGTCCCCCACGTCTCCTGCATTGAAGGCAGATTCTTTACCACTGAGCAACCAGGGAAGCCTGAGCCTCTCTTTAGCTCTGCTAAAACCTAGGGACTTTCCCAGGGCGGGAAAAAAAGAGTGTACATGCATGTACACACCTAAGCATATAATTCTGGGGGGGCTCATGCATGCTTTCAATGAATACCAATTTATGAATACCAAGCATTTTTCTGGGTGCTAAAGGTAGAGCAATGGACAAGATGGAAAAGGTCCCCACCTTGTGGAGTTCTCACTGTGGCGTCAGGGGACAAACAGCCACCAAGAAAGTGAACAAGCCATGTCAAGTAGTGAAACATGTATTAGGACAGGGTCCCGCGGTTTCGTGTGATGGACAGATTGGGTTGGAGGAGTGCAAGAGTGTCTCTGATAAACAACTGGTCTGTCTGTCGAGCCATCTTGACCATCAGAGGCCTGAAGGCCAGTAACTGGAGGACAAGACAATAAGCCCAAAAGGCATGAGGTAGACATGAGCTTCAAAAAAACAGAGAGGCTGGTGTGGCAGGAACAAAGCCAGGGAAGGACAGTGACAGAAGATTCCAGAGGGCGTAGGGAGGTGGGCAGATCCTGCAGGGCCTTGAACATCGCGACAAGGAGGCTGCCTCCATCCCATCCACTTGTCCAAGCCTGTTTTTGCATCCTAAAGGAGCTATAGCCCTCATTCTTGAGAACCCCAGACTGAGAAGCTAATTTAGGAACTAAAGAAAAAAAATGTCTTTGGGGGATTAAAGGTTCAGAGAGTCCATCTGAAAATCTAGAAAAAGGAGGGAAGGAAGCTCAAGACACAGTCCATCTCTGGACCACTGGCCCCACACTACCCCCACCCCAGCCAGACCCCGAGTGGTGCTCTACCAGGCACAATAGCTTGCTGAGTTGTTGTAAGTTTGAATTCCTATTTGTGAGTAAACTTTTACAGAGAAGCTTCTAGTTTCCACCCCATCTCTTCCTGCTGCAGAACCCTAGGACATCCCAGGCCTTCTCAGGTGGCCCTCGGGAGGCTGGGGTCTCTCTTTTCTTAGTTTTTGGCCTTTGAACGGCCCACGATGGCTTCTAAGCCTCAGCTTAGTTGGCTTAGTTGTGACTGCTCAGGCGTGGCTTTTTTCAACGTTTCACCCTGCTTTGAGGGGGCCTGGCCGAGTTTGTGCAGTCCTCATTTCAGAAAGTGCCTCTTACATAGCAATTGTCTTTTTAACTCACCTGTGTCAAGGGCTGGCTGGAGACTGTTACAATCTGTGTGAAACAGCTGCCGGATCAGGATTAAGAGGGTTTGATCGATGCTTTCATTTTCCCTGAGATCCTCTCAGGCCTCCAGATTATAGAAAGAAAAACTGCACTGGCATTCTGCTTTCAAAGATGACTTCTAGGGAATTCCCTGCCAGTCCAGTGGTTAGAGATTTGAGGCTTTCACTGCGAAGGGTGCAGATTTGATCTCTGATCGGGGAACTAAGATGGCACAAACTGTATGGTGCAGCCAAAAAAAAAAAAAAAAAAACCCTGGAAATAATGGGGGAGAGGGCACTTTAAGAGAGAGAAGCGGCCCCAAACACCCTCTAACAAGCACCAGCCGAGTGTGTCTTTCTCCCGACAGTAAACCCTAGGGCCCGGGTCTTTCTAAATTCACGCTGTCGCTAGAGCCTACAACAGTGCCTGGCACATAGGTGCTCAGGAAGTAGTTGTTGAATAGATGGAGCCAGGTATTAGTGCTTCAGCTTTGATGACTTGTAGCGGTGCCCCTCTTCCCATAGGAAAGATGCCTGGAAGTAGGCCAGGCAGGGATGGGGGCTTCAGGGAGAAACACAAACCTCCAGCTTTGCTCCCTTCTCTATTAGGCATGCACATTGGAGACAGAATTTCAAAAATCTCCAAGACAGGAAGCAGAAAAAAGCCAGTTCCATTTCTCCAAACCACCTACCTCATCTCCCCGCATTGCTAGGGTCTTAAACATGTTACAATCCCTGTCTGACCCGATACACATGGCTCCGAAGGATCCCATCAGGAATGATTTGTCAATGTAAGCATTCTCTACTTATCTATTATATAAATCCAGATGTTATTAGATGTTTAATCGAAAGTACTTGTATTAAGGATATAGATATCACATTTTCAACAGTTCTCTACGATTAGTACATCTTCTCATACATTGAAAGAATATGGTGTTTGAACTAAAAACATTTTTAAAATGACTTAAAATTCTCATGGTTCTTTCAACAATGTCTTCCTGATGTAATAAACCACAGCAAAAGTGACTCTAACAAGGGTGGAGGATTGTCGTACTGAGTAAAGTATGTCAGACAGAGAAGGAGAAATATTGTATGACATCACTTACATGAAGGATCTAAAAAGAAATTGTACAAATGAGCTTATTTACAAAAAAGATATAGCTCTACGGACTTCGAGAATGAATTCAAAATGGATAACCTACAAGGACGTACTGTATATAGTGCAGAGAACTCTGCTCAATGTTATGTGGCAGCCTGGATGGGAGAGGAGTTTGGGGGAGAATGGATACATGCATATGTCTGACTGAGTCCCTTTGTTGTCCACCTGAAGCTATCACAACATTGTTAATCAGCTATCCTTCAGTATAAAATAAAGTGTTTTTAAAATAGTGGACTATTTTGGAGAGCATTTGTGTGTAAAAAAAGACACAGCGTTTGAGTCTCTTTAGAAAATCCGATGCTAAATAACCCCTAGAGCCCAGTCACTGCTATGAAGGCCGAGGCACGGGTAGCCACGGGTAGCCACCTCCCCATTGGCTGCAGGGGACTCGCCCAGATGTCTGGCTTTCACATAAAAGACAGGAAGCACTGAAGTCAGTCTCCACTTCCACTCAAAGGGCGAAAGCAAAAACAGCAAAAGAGGAAGATGGCAAGACTGTTGTTCCTTTTCCTCCCAGGTCTTGTGGCCATATGTGCCGTGCATGGAATATTTATGGACAGACTTGCCTCCAAGAAGCTGTGTGCAGATGATGAGTGTGTCTGTAAGGACTTTTTTATGCCTTTTATTACCTTTCTATTATACAATTGAAAAAAAGATATCCACTAATAGCGTAGAATCTAATTGTATTTGGAAGTGAATCTTCTCTAATGTGCATGCGATTAGCGTCGGTTCTCCCGGTCTGTGCCTTTTGTGTCTCAGCATGAAGAATTCACTTGGCTAAGATTCTGTTGGATGCTGCTTTAATAACCTTAGTTATCTGCTGGAATTGAATGTGAGCTATAAACCAGGAGGTGTTAGTCACTGTGATTTCCTAGTCTTCTGATATGCTCTGCGGTTTTTACTGTTATAAAACCCAGGAGTCAGTGCTTTCTTCTTCTGGATACTATTTCATGGTTTTTTCTTCCAGATACTATTTCTCTGGCCAGAGCTCAAGAAGATTACAATGCTCCAGACTGCAGATTCATTAACGTTAAAAAAGGGCAGCGGATCTATGTTTACTCAAAGCTGGTAAAAGAAAATGAAGCTGGAGAATTCTGGGCTGGCAGCGTAAGACAAGATTATTTAAAATACATAAACTATCTTGACACATGTTGCCCTTAACTTTTCCTCTGTTACCTATCTTCGATGCCTTTTAATATTTAAAACTAGCTGTTAAGAACAATAGAGGAGCTGCGGCTATGCAAAACTTCATGTGTACTTGCTTTCATTGCATTTTAGAGAAACAAGGAAAACTTCATCACAAAACCCAATGTAGGTTTGTTTATCTGCTGTTTTGGCAAGAAAATCTAGTCGAACACATGGGGGTGTGAACATCCCAAAGAGTTTGAATCTTATTCAAAAATACTTGAGTGGATTTGCCAAGTAAAAGGCATGTGTGCTGGCAGTCAGGCTACATTTCAATATTTTTAAGGAAACTTTAGCACCCTCTTTCACTCCAAAGAATCTGCTTTCTTCAGTTAGAACACACAGGGGTGGGCCCTGGGGAGGGATGAAGCTGAACTGATTTACTGTCCTCCACTGCATCTCCAGCTCCAGAGATGTATTCTTAAGTAGTGAAGAATTAAATCTGAAATGCACTCAAGAATCTGTTCACTTGAATTTTAAAAAATGGGGAGAATCCTTTAAAAGTTCTTTAAAATAACAGTGTCTATTTACTTAAAAAAAAAAAAGTAAAAGATACAGACTTCATTTATGGGTTCCAAAAAAGATTTCTGGGCAGCTCACAGATTGCACACTGAGATACTCAAGTGGCAGACCAGTAAGAGTGGGCCACAAAAGAACAGACACGCAGTTTCTGTGGGTTGACTTAGTTGCTGTGAGTGAACTTCAGATTCGGGTTTGAACCCCCCAAAATCCAGACTGAGAAGCAAGGCATTGGTAGTTATATGATTCCCATGGACAACAAAGAGGATGCCTGAGGGTTTCTAAAAGAGTATCATGTCCGCTCTCTGTTACATTCTGGACACTCAGGTCTATGCCAATCAATCTGGGGATGAAATGGGAACCGTGGGTTATTTTCCCAGCAACTTGGTCCAGGAACAACATGTGTACCAAGAAGCCACCAAGGAAGTTCCTACCACGGTAAGCGTCTCTGGGGCTGGGGAGAGGGGAGAGAAGGACTCAGAATGTAGATGTAGGCAGGTGTACAAAGATGCATCATGCAACTTACGAGCTGCATTGAGTAAAGCTCCTCACTTCCAAAGGTGGCATCTCTAGACAACGAGACTTGGGAGGCATTTATACCTACTATCAATGTTGAAAGCTTAGTGAACTCTCTCTGTCACTAGAGAAAGTGTTTTAATTGTAGGTTATCCTGGAAATGACACTACGTCACAAAGAAAGAAGCCAAAATAGTATTAACTGAGTCTTACTGACAGGCTCACTTATCAACTAAACACTTGGTCTGAGAAAAATATCAGCACCTGTATTTATTCTTTGTTTAATAAAATCAAAACATTCTGGAAAAAATTTGAATGCCTGTTTTTGTGATAGAGAGACTCTACTTATGTATGAAAAAGAATTGTACTTTTCCTAATGCCCTGGGGTCTTGTATAACCAGAACAGAAATAAAAGATCCTTTTTGAGTGATTTTGCAAGGTGATTATTTTTAAATAGTTCTTCTGGAGCTAATCGCTATGCAAAAAAACTTTAAAACATTGACCAGCCTACACAAATGCAACTCATTTGTCATCATGTCTTAGCATTGAACTTGAATGTGTCAAAGAATCATAAATTAAAAGTGTATTTGAGAATTTTCATTTTAAGTAGTTTTTGAGTGCAAGTAAAACTTGTGTCATACTCTCGGGGTTCAAGCTTTACTTATTTTAACTCCAAATTTCCCTTTGATTATGTATGATTTTAAATAAAGGATCTACATCTACTTTTTTTGGTCCTGCATGCTCAGCTCAGTCTTTTTTTGCTTTTTTTTATCCCCTAGGATATTGACTTCTTCTGCGAGTAAGAAGTTGGACAAATTCGCCGATAGAAAGCAAACTTCAGAAATAAAGGAAAAAAAAAAAAAATACCTGTCCCTATTTTCTGACTTTTGTTTCAGGGGTTTGGCTTGGGCCTGGAGATGGCAGATAAAGGGAGGGGAGAGGAGAGGGTGAAGGAGGAAGGAAAGGAAATGGGAGGGGGAGTGTTCTCCTGGTCTGGTCTTCCAGACTACCTGGAACTGGATGGTGTTTGCCTCAGATGGGTGAGTTGAAAGCAGAGATTTATTTTTTCAGCCTAGAGCCTTCTCTTACAAAGGGATCAAATAGAAGATGGTTCATTTATAGTTATTTCTAAATAGTAATTCTTCCCAGCTCTTTGGATCCTTGAATAAACTTAAGGTCATGATTCTCTTTTTTGGACATGATGTCTTCTACTAGTCTCGCTGGCTAACTGCAGTATTATAATGTACCCCAATGGACATAATATTTGATGCCTTTGGGTGTGAAGCTGCTGGAGGAGAAAAAACTGTTTGGACTATGCTTCTAAATTTCTTTAGAAATTGTCTCACAAATTATTTCAGTTGGATAACTTTATTCTCTAAACAATAAATTTACCTCTCCCCAAATTTTAAATAATGTAAAATTTTAATTTAATATATTTTCATTTTAATAGAGTTTAAATAATTTTAAATTTAAACTTTTAATTTTTAAATTAGCTTAAGTGGTGGGGTACTTTATGAAATATTTGTAATATAATAATTTCCCCCTTATTATGTGCTATTATTGGATATTATTCAAGCTTCAAATCAAAAAATTTTTTAAAAGTCTGTGGGTTACTTTGTCCATTTTTATTTCAACTTTGAATATCCTCTTCCCTAAGTTGAGGGTAATATGTTAAGAGATCTGGTGAGGGGATACAGGTTTGGTGATCCTGATAGACTCACAAGTTTTTCCACAGTTAACTGGAAATCAGATTTGGTTATGTGTTACTAATGTAATTCTTTTGATGTAGTCATGAGCTTTTGTTTGTTTGTTTACATGTAATTAAAATGCCTGTGCTACACTCAAAATTTTCACAATTTCCGAGTTAAAAATGTTTAAAAACACTTTCAGCTTGAGGAATAGAAAGTCTGGGAGGTGAGAGTTGGGAATGAGATTTGTTCCCGTTTTCTGGAGTCTGATCATTCCACAAGCGTAGAGAGGAGGATTTTTAGGACAGCTTGGAGACTTGGACCCCAGGGTCATTTTACAGCTGTGTCCACTGTGACTTTGGGTGAATATGTTTTTGCCAAACTGTTATGGACGTCAGTCAAATAAAATGGTAACCCCCCTGAGAAAAAGCCCCTTAAACCCAAGCCTACCTTTTTCTTCTTTTTTTTCTCTCACTTTATTCCTAAAATGTTTCAGGCAGCATCTAGATCTCTCAACACAATTTTAAGGTAAGAGATATTTACCCAACCTCTGTTTCTATCTGCCTGTTACTTGCTGGCCTCCCCTGATTCCAGATACCCCATCACCTCTCAAGACATCCAGCACCCCCACTGTGCCCTCAGTCTACCCAGAACCCCCATCTGCCCAGGCTCAGGCATCCAGCCTCACTCCTCAGGTACAGGGCTTCCAGCTGTAGGCTCCCTCCTGGCCCAAATCTGCTCCTACCCTCAGGACTGGTCTCATCCAGAAATCCAGAGCTCATTGACTGATTCAAGTCTCCTGGGGGCTCACCTGCTGGGAAAGAACGAAGGCTCTTGCAGGAACTTCAAATACCATCGAGGCTCTGGGAAAGCAAAAAGTCATCCCTGGACCAGTAGGGGTAGGGCCTCACCTGGGAGCTGGTTAGAAAGTGGAGTCTCAGGGCTCACCACAGACCTTCTGAATCAAAACCTGCATCTTAACAAGACCCTTGGGGATTCACGGACACATCCTAGGAAGGGAAAAACTTCCTTCTACTCTCCTCGACTCCGTGGCTGGACCTGAGAGTTTAAACTGTTGTAGGACAGGTAAATAGGAAAAAAGCATACACATTTAATTCATAAGATTTATGGAAGGATAAGAAAATAAGATGAGACTTGGACATGGGTAGCACAGACAAGTCGGTCCCACGAGCCCACTTAGGGAGAGTGGGAGACGGCCTAGGGCAGGGCAGTGGGTACCAGTGCAAGTGAGGAAATTCCCTGGTGGTCCAGTGGCTAAGACTCCATGCTCCTAATGCAAGAGGCCCAGGTTTGAGCCCTGCTCAGGGAACTGAGCTCACATAAATCGCATAGATCTCAACTAAAAAAGATTCCTCATGCCACAGCTAAGACCCAGTGCAGCCAAATAAAATTTAAAAAAAATTTTAATTGAAAATATAAAGTTAATTTTTTTCCAAAAAAGTGGATACCACTTCAGGATGAGGCAAGTACAGAAAGCCCGTGAAGGTGAGAAGAGTCAGAGCATGTGGGGTGCTGGCAGGCAAAAACTTGAAATCTTTTTTAAAGGATGTGTGGAACTGGTGGATCAGAAAAGCTGGGTGATGAAAGCAGAGCCCAGGGAACCCAGGAAGACTGTGGGCTGCACAGCTTGGTGCTGCCATTTCCTAGCTATGCATGTGCTTGAATAAGGTCCTAACCTTGAGGAACCTCCATTTTCTTGACTACAAAAGGGGTTACAGACAGCCTAGTGGCAATTACTGGCAGTCTAGTGGTTAAAACCCCATGTTTCCAAGGCAGGATCAATGAGTTAATTACTGGTTGGGGAACTAAGATCCCACATGCCACGTGGTGTGGCAAAAATAAAATAAAAAATGCAGACTTAGAGAACAAACTTACGGTTGCCAGTGTGGAAGGATGGGAGGAAAGGGTAGTTAAGGAGTTTGGGATCAACATGTAAACCCTGCTGTATTTAAAATGGAGGACCAACAAGGTCTTACTGTACACAGGGGACTCTGCTCAATGTTATGTGGCAGCCTGGATGGGAGGGGAGTATGAGGAAGAACGGGTACATGTATATGGATGGCTGAGTCCCTTGCCTGTCCACCTGAAGCTATCACAACCTTGTTACCTGGCTATCAGTTCAGTTCAGTCGCTCAGTCATGCCCGACTCTTTGCGACCCCATGAATTGCAGCACGCCAGGCCTCCCTGTCCATCACCAACTCCCGGAGTTTACCCAAACTCATGTCCATAGAGTTGGTGATGCCATCCAGCCATCTCATCCTCTGTTGTCCCCTTCTCCTCCTGCCCCTAATCCCTTCCAGCATCAGGGTCTTTTCCATGAGTCAACTCTTCACATGAGGTGGCCAAAGTATTGGAGTTTCAGCTTTAGCATCAGTCCTTCCAATGAACACCCAGGACTGATCTCCTTTAGGATGGACTGGTTGGATCTCCTTGCAGTCCAAGGACTCTCAAGAGTCTTCTCCAACACCACACTTCAAAAGCATCAATTCTTCGGCGCTCAGCTTTCTTCTTAGTCCAACTCTCACATCCATACATGACCACTGGAAAAACCATAGCCTTGACTAGGCGGACCGTTGTTGGCAAAGTAATGTCTCTGCTTTTGAATATGCTATCTAGGTTGGTCATAACTTTCCTTCCAAGGAGTAAGTGTCTTTTAATTTCATGGCTGCAATCACCATCTGCAGTGATTTTGGAGCCCCCCAAAATAAAGTCTGACACTGTTTCCACTGTTTCCCCAACTATTTGCCATGAAGTGATGGGACTGGATGCCATGATCTTCGTTTTCTGAATGTTGAGTTTTAAGCCAACTTTTTCACTCTCCTCTTTCCCTTTCATCAAGAGGCTTTTCAGTTCCTCTTCACTTTCTGCCATAAGGGTGGTGTCATCTGCATATCTGAGGTTATTGATATTTCTCCCGGCAATCTTGATTCCAGCTTGTGCTTCTTCCAGCCCAGCGTTTCTCATGATGTACTCTGCATATAAGTTAAATAAGCAGGGTGACAATATACAGCCTTGACGTACTCCTTTTCCTATTTGAAACCGGTCTGTTGTTCCATGTCCAGTTCTGTTGCTTCCTGACCTGCATATACTTGAATATAAAATAAAAAGGTTTTCTAAACCAAATACAAAATAAATAATAAAAGGGATTAATGAAAACTTTGTGGCTGAGTTGTGGCAAGGGTTAAATACGATGTGTGCACAGGGTCTGCAAATGGTAGGACCCCTAAGTGGCAGTCACTATCAGCTGACCTGAGGATTTTTGTGGACAACGCCCTTCACTTGTACACTTTGCTGTAACCTACCAGATGCTTCACTGATCAGATACTGCATTTCCCCATCAGACCATCTGGAATGTTCATAGCAAAGACATTTGGAACACTTTCCAGACTGCATACTTTTATGTAGTTTTATTACTATTTTTTAAATCACCTAAAATTGTCTGACAGTCCCAAGTCATTTCAGGGACACGGTGTGAAATATGTGTGTATAATTTTTTTTTCAAGACTATTTTTTATTTATTTAACTCTGCCATATTTACTTTTACATAAATGTTCTTTTACATATTGCATGTATAATTTAGATTCGAGGTCCCAGTTCTGGTCACAGCCATTCGTCAGCATCAGCATGGAAGGGTCACCACACCTTAGGAAGATCAACATGTATAATTTGCTCACCCATGAGACCTACAGTCAGATAAGTGTCAGCGTGTAAACTAATCATATTAGGGTTGTCTCATTTGTGTATCTCCATCCTAGCAGGGGTGTAAACAGCAGCACCTCTTGGGAAATCCACCTCATGGTGGGGGAAGGGTGCCCCCCACCAGAGCGCGATCTCTTGGGTCCACAGCTTGAGGGCAGTCTCTGTATTTGCAGGGCTGTATGCTGTCCCTCTGCTTTCTAGAAGTGGGAAGTTCAAGTCCATAGCCAGACATTCTGACCCTCATTCTGTTGAAAGCCTTGGATAAGATCCAAAGCACATGACAGCCCAGGGGTCACTGGGGAGAGAGAACTCCTCCTCAGATCACAACAGGGACCCACAGGGAGACTGAGGTCTGTGGTTTCCACTCACTTTCTAAAAAGGCACGCATGGGTCAGAATGCATACTACGGAAGAGGTTATTCTGGATAGATTAGTAGGATGCATAATGTTACATGGGATACATCTTTGTTACGGTAAAAACAGTAAATACAAGTAATCTAAACAGGCTGCACATGGCTGTTTATGCGTTTTGGCCTCATGTTATGTCAGAGTCAGTGGGACTTCTGCAATGGAATCGTTGTAGATTTCAGACCCCTAGAGACTCTTCCTGATCATGTGGGACGCTGGCTCAGACTTCTGTCGTTTGTCACCAAGTTCATGTCCTTTAAACTCTTCCTTCCCATTTCACTCAGCTACACGTGGGAATAATAATGCCTTTGAAGATAACAGTAACTAACTGTGGGGATGATTAAGGGGATTAAATTAAATGTGATACTGTTTGTAAAATCACCCAGCACAGTGCACAGTACACAGTAGGCATGTAATAGACGTTAATAAAATTAACTTCAAAATGAGAGGCTTTTAAAATCTTTTTGAGGGACTTCCCTGGTGGTCCAGGTATCAAGAATCTGCCTTACAATGCAGGGGACATGGCTTTCATCCTTGGTCTGGGAGCTGAGATCCCACATGCTGAGGAGCGACTAAGCCTGTAGGCCAGAACAATGAGCCCCTGCGCCACAGTAGAGAGTCTGTGGGCCCCACGAAAGAGCCTGCATGCTGAAACAAAGGTCCCACATGCCGCCACTAAGGCTGGACACAGCCAAACAAATACTTATTTTTTTTAAAAAAGCATAAAACATTTTGAAACCTTGGAAGAACTACAGATTTTTCTAAGTGAATCAAAAGTATATCTTGCACATCTTTTATTTCCAGAACACTTCCATCTTTCTCCATAGTTTTTTGCCAGTGGTTTGCAAGGCATTCTGTAAATACTTAGCAGGAAGATGCAGACACACATATACACAGGCTTGACAAATGTTATATTTAACGTCTGGGATGGCACCTCTTTCCTACCTTCATTACCGGGGAAATGTTTCTGGTGCTCTGTTAAAGAGATGTTTAAAAACCCCTGGGCACCAGGGAGATACTGTTCCCTTATAAGCCTCAATGCCCTGTTTCTTAGAGTTCTTCCCGCTCTCACCCTCCCACAGCCTCAAAGGATATTGCCAATGGCAGGAGGCCATCAGACTCTCCCTGCTATCTGATGTTCAGCCAAGAACGACTTTGCTTGATTTCAGCCACTCCTGAGTGCTTGCAGTTGTGACATATCCTTGGGATGACTAATAAAGAAGTGGCTAGAGGTCTTTCAGAGTAAATCCCTTGCCGTCCTGCAGAAACTATTAAAGACTGACCTAATTAATGAGCCCATAGATCTGTGAGCCACCTCATTTTCAGAGAACAGGCTTTAGAATTCCCTTTCTTGGCTATTTCCCTGGAACAAACATTCAGCGAATGGCAAGAAAGGGCAATTTAAGGCCCCGCTTTGATTACCTGCTGAAAACACCATGAGCTCATCTCTCCCTGCCTTTGGGCAGCACATTCCTGCTGTAATAGCATTCCTTTTTGTTAAAAGTTGTATCTTTTGTTCAAGGGGCCGGTGGTTGGGCAAGCTGTTTTGCTCTCTGCAAACCTGCAAGAGGTAAATCAGAATCTCCATCAGATATTAAGAATAGAGACCCAGTTTTTCAATTCCCAGCTGTGAAGTCTTAAAACCCTTTCCCCACCAGTCCTAGCAATGGTTTTCTTTCTGACTTGCTATGTGAAATGGCAAAGTGAAACAGAGTAACTGATGTGATTGTCAGGATAATCAAGCCTCCAGTCAACTTCTACCAGAAAACCCAGATTATTAGGGTCCCCACCTCCTTCCCTGCCCTGATGGTTTTGGTAAAGACACAGTTTGTGCAAAAAATACTTGAGTCACAGTTGACTTCATTCAATGTTCACAGTGTGGTTAAATTAAACAGTGGTTTTTGCACAGTCAAGTTTTAGAAAATCCTAGCATATTTCAGGAGAAGGCAATGGCAACCCACTCCAGTACTCTTGCCTGGAAAATCCCATGGACGGAGGAGCCTGGTGGGCTGCAGTCCATGAGGTTGCGAAGAGTCGGACACGACTGAGCGACTTCCCTTTCACTTTTCACTTTCATGCACTGGAGAAGGAAATGGCAACCCACTCCAGTGTTCTTGCCTGGAGAATCCTAGGGATGGTGGAGCCTGGTGGGCTGCTGTCTATGGGGTCGCACAGAGTGGGACACGATGGAAGCGACTTAGCAGCAGCAGCAGCATATTTCATACGCTTAGAAAAGAAGTAAATTGAAGGTGTCAGCACTCTTAGCCTCATGGGCTCCTGACCCTTGATAAGTGTGGGCATTTATTGCTTCTCAAGTTTATTGGCCATGCCCCCAATTCCGTACAGGGAAATAGGAAGCTTCATTCATGTCATATGTAAACACATCTCTGGAGGGAGTAGGTATTTTAGCTCCGTATGGAGAGAAGACATAGGAGCAAGCACTAGGAGGAAAAAAAAAAAAATCTCATTTCTTCGACAAGCAGCCTTATATATCTGAATGCTGGTGGGGGGTGGCAAAGAGAAAGGGAAATCACACAAACTAATACTATTCCATGTTGTACCCTTGAAATACAATTTTTATGACTTAAAGGCCTTTCCACGGTATGGTGTCTTCTCAGCTGTATCACCTACAAAAACCACAGTGTAGCAGTAATTTAATCAGGAAAATGATCTATTGATCCACACACTTTATATAACCTACCCTCTAACCCATTATTAACAAAGACAGGGAACGCTCCCCAAACCATGATTTAAATATTTTTCTAAATGGAAATGACTTTTCTGTCACCTGTGAGCAATTGTTTTAATCATTTTTCTCAAGAGTAAGCTACACTTAAGTCAGTATGTTAGGGAGATAAAAAATGAGCTTGAGCTGTTAAATCTCCCCCTCCTTCTACCCTCGCCCATCTCATCTTACCTTCCCTCTTCCTTCTCCCTATTTGCTGCAGCACGTGAGTTTATTCTGGCCGAATGAACCAGTTGAGATGGGAATGTTAATTTGTTTGAGCCATCCTATGTCAAGCTGGGGAAAAAAAATCATGGACTTCCCTCGCAGTTTAGTGGTTAAAAATCCACGCTTCCAATGCCAGGGATATGGGTTCAACCCCTGGTAAGGGAACTAAGATCCCACGTGCCCTGTGGTTCGGCCAATAAACTGAATGAAATAAAATCACTTTTTAAAACAATCCCATGCCAGCTTTCAGATTTCCACAAAGCTAAGGCAGAAACCTGAGTCGTGGTCCCTGGACCCGCAGCCACTCAGCCGTCGTTAATATTCTCCTGCTGTTTCTCCTCCCTCTCGTCCCTCTTGCCTCCAAAATGATTTAAGGACTGTATACTCTGCTTCTGGATCTTTCCCTGAGCCGGAAGTCACTAGTAGCAATGCCAGCACAAACAGATCTTCAGACAAAAGCCTGAGCCTTGACTCCCAATGACTACAAGAGACACACTGGTTCCCAGAACCAGCCTCAGCTGGGCTCGGGGGACACCAGGCACAGAGTGGGTCACCCCGATAGGCTGGCAATGCTGGTCTTCCTGCACAAAAAGGCAGGGAGGGCGTGCTGGGAGCACCCTAGGTACTCGAGTTTCCAAACCCCACTGTTACCTGAAGCAGACAGACAGATGATCGTGGGGGAAAGGAACCAACTATTATTTTGCATATCAACTGTAAACCAATATCTTAGAGGAGGTTCCCCAGAAGCTGACCCTGAGATGAGGGTTCATGGACAGTGATTGAAGGAAGAATGACTCCCAGGAGAAGCAGGTGAGGGAGACAGGGGCAGCTGGACAGGGCAGGAGTTCAACAAGCAGCAAAACGGGCAACGCCCTGTAGCCCTGGCTTCCGCCTCGTCCCACCTGGGGCGCAGGTGCAGGAAGTGATGTCTTCGGGGCCATAGGAACCCAGTCGAGAAGCTGAGTGTTCTTCTGGTCCATTGGTCTTAATTAAAGGTTGCAGTAGGGGGATATCACCTCGAGGCAGTTCTGGTTCTCTCTGCATTTAGGTGCTGAAGTACACGACGAGCTCACAGGGACTTTCAGGGCGTTTGGAGGGAGCCCCGACTTAATCTGCTGCAGCCCGGCTCTGCACAGTGCGCTCCATTTCACTCCATCCTCACAGCATCCTGCACCTACCGCAGCCTTTGTGGGCGGCGGCCGCTGCTGCTAAGTCACTTCAGTCGGGTTCGACTCTGTGCGACCCCATAGATGGCAGCCCACCAGGCTCCCCCGTTCCTGGGATTCTCCAGGCAAGAGTACTAGAGTGGGGTGCCATTGCGTTCTCCGTCCTTTGTGGGCAAGAGGCAGCTAATCAGGCCTTTGATTTCCTTCTCCACAGCTTCCATGGACCCTGAAACTATGATGTGCGTTAGTGAGAAACTTTGGTGGGACCAGGGTGACATCCAGTGGTGGACGTGGAATCTGGCATTCAGAGAGAAATTTCTAAACTTGAGTCTACAAGTCAGGGTGAGTGTCCTTCACAGCATTCAGAGTCAATAATATCTGGGTCACCTCCTGGAATGAACTCAACTACACACTCCACCCTACCCTCCATCACCTACACTCTTAAAATCTGCCCATCACGTGGCATGGATCAGTTCAGTTCAGTCGCTCAGTCGTGTCCGACTCTTTGCGACCCCATGAATTGCAGCACGCCAGGCCTCCCTGTCCATCACCAACTCCCAGAGTTCACTCAGACTCACGTCTATCGAGTCAGTGACACCATCCAGCCATCTCATCCTCTGTCGTCCCCTTCTCCTCCTGCCCCCAATCCTTCCCAGCATCAGTCTTTTCCAATGAGTCAACTCTTTTCATGAGGTGGCCAAAGTACTGGAGTTTCAGCTTTAGCATCATTCCTTCCAAAGAAATCCCAGGGCTGATCTCCCTCAGAATAGACTGGCATGGATCAGGGTGGTGTTAATACACCATTATTGCTGACCTTGTAATCAATTCAACTAATTTAAAAAGTCACACTTCAGGGAAAAGCTGACTTTTCACTTTGACTCATTTTGTATGTTTGCCTTAGATATGGAGCCCTGCAGAGTTTATAGATTGTTTTAGTTGATTTAATTCATTTATACTACCTTGAGCTCAGAGAGTAGATGCTTCTCTAGAAAACAGTCAACATGACACCCAGCCCCCAGCAGGCGTGTCATGGGGATGGCTGAAGGCATAGGACTCGATGTTCAAGATCACTTTTTTAATAAAGTGTGGGGGCGGGGAATGCAGTTAGACAACCTGGCTTCAAGTAATAAGCTGTCCACAACATTACACAGGAATATGATTAATGAAAAGAAAGTCTAGCTTTCTACTTGAGCTAACAGGGCAGTTCTCTACTAGTGCATTTTGACCCCATACCCCCATCTTGGAGACACTTGGCAATGTCTGGAGACACTTGGCAATGTCTGGAGACATTTTTCTTTTTACTGAAGCACAGTTGATTTACAACGCTGTGTTAGTTTTCAGGTGTAGAGCAAAATGATTCAGTATATATATATATATATATATATATATATATATATATATATATATATGTAATTTTTCAGATTCTTTTCCATTACATTAATAGGTCATTACAAGACATTGAGTGTAGTTCTGTGTGCTATAGAGTAGCATATTTTTTCCAAACTTTATATTTTGTATTGGGGAATAGCCAATTAAAGTTGTGACAGTTTCAGGTAAACAGCGAAGGACTCAGCCATACATATACATGTATCCATTCTCCCCCAAAGTCCCCTCCCACCCAGGTGGCCACAGAAAATTGAGCAAAATTCCCTGCGCTATACATTTTATCTATTTCATGTAGAGTAGTTTGTATCTGCTAATCCCAAACTCGTAATTTATCCTTCCCCCACCCCCTTCTCCATTTGGGAACTATGTGAGTCTGTTCTATGTGAGTCTGTCTCTGTGAATTCATTTGTATCCAGAGACATTTTTGATTGTCACAAGTGGATGGGGACACTACTGGCCTCTAGTGGGTAGAGGCCAGCAATGCTGCTAAACATCCTATTAGATGCAAGAAAGCCCCCCGCGGAGAATGCGCCAGAGCCAAAGGGCAGTAGCGTCCAGGTTAAGAAAGTCTACTGTAAGGGGTGATATTAATCAGTAAATGGACGTTGAAAGAATAAGAAATCCTAGGAAATCCTAAGCTATGATCTGGTCCGAGTTCAGCCGGGGGTGTGTTTGTTTTCTAAGCAACCATTAGGTAGAGCTGGATACCTGAGAAATAGGTCTGTGCGGGCTTATCCCTACACGCATACCCCGCGCCTTCCAGCAACAGGACACAGCACAGAGAACCTCCGTTTTGCAATGCACCTGTTACAGATGACCATCAGCAGATTCCTTTCTCCACGATTTTAAACACAGTCCTTCCGCTTCATGCAGCTAGCTATGCGCGCCCCAGCTCCCCGTGTAACATTCTGCCAAACGCCTCCATCAACTCGGGGAGGGCGCAGGGCTAGTGAAGGGCTGACGCATGACGAGGGCTGCAGGCTATCCGCATTTCTTCCAGCATTTATTTTCACTCCTGGAGGACAAGGAGACTGCTTGATTGCTTTTCAAACAGCTATCATGCCCTCCTAGCTTTACAGCTTCTTCCAGAAGATGATTACAATGTTCTTTTGTTTTTCAAGCAAAAACAGCACTCCCTTACCCCCCGGTAATATATGCACTGTCAATTGCAATTGCGCCAGCTGCCTTTACCTGACATGGATCTCTTTTCCCCTTTATTTCCCCTCCTTTGCTGTTGTCAGCCTGTTTAATCTTTCTGGGGAGAGCTTCCTAGGCACACAATTGTATTTACAGAGTCTCTGTACACTTGTGGATACAATTAAAATTTAAACAGTGCACATTTAGCTTAATGTTGACATTTCTCATTCCTTAGAGGAGGAATTTACTTAAATATTAATAACTAAATGTGCAACGGACTTTCCAAGCTGAGAAGGGGAGAAAGGTGCACCATGCAGCTCTCATCTGTTAGAATTGTGGGTTTGTTTAAAAAAAGATATGCAACTGGAGACCTATTTTCACTTTTCACTTTCATGCATTGGAGAATTCTTGCCTGGAGAATCCCAGGGAAGGGGGAGCCTGGTGGGCTGCCGTCTATGGGGTCGCACAGAGTCGGACAGGACTGAAGCGACTTAGCAGCAGCAGCAGCAGCAGCTGAATTTGAAACTGGTTGCTTTATCTCGTAGTGGAAGCATATACAAATGTATACTTTTGAACGAAATCCACACTTAACCTCTGCTTGTCTTGGCTCATGGCTTGAAGGGGCTGGTGTGATTTTTTTTTTGAAGTTGCTACTGAATTTAAATTTAAAAGAAGGGTAACAGTCCTGCCCTTCTATGTAAAACTCCTGCTTTCATGTGACAGAGTATTACAATTTTTAAAATTGACAATCTGAAAAGAAGGAGAGCTCTAAAACATGATATAATACACAAGGTATTCTTGCCACTGGATAGTCTTCAAAGAAACTTTAATTGCAAACAAAAAAGAAAAGAAAAGAAGGAAAGCAAAAGGAGGCTAAGATACACACTAGGAGCTGGAATTGGGGTTTGGGTCCTCCAAATCCTATACTCTCGCGCCTTCTCCCCTCCTGAGATTCCTGCCAAGGGAGGGGCATCCACAAGGTGAAACAGCGAAGTGAGTGGCAAAATATCAGCTCAGTTAACCACTGGGCAAGCATCCAAAGCCTGCAGAAGGAAATGGCACCCCACTCCAGTATTCTTGCCTGGAAAACCCCATGGACGGAGGAGCCTTGTGGGCTGTAGTCCACGGGGTTGGAAAGAGTCTGACACGACTGAGACACTAACACTCACTTTTTTACTTTCAAGCATCCAGTGATGCCCCCATCTCCTCACACAGGGCTTCTGCACCATAGGCAGGGTTGAAGAGTGGGGCTCAGATGGGCAACCAGGTTTCCACATTCTTGCTTCCTCTAGTCCTGGTCACCTGGGTCTGTGGCACAGGATTCAACTGACTGTGTGGACAAATGGTGGAGCCCCCTCAACTTCGAAGGAGAAGTCACAACAAGAGACAGGGAGAAGACACCTGCTCTATGACACCTGCCTCTCTTGGCACGATGGCCTTTCCGGTCAGCTGAATTTGCTCTACACTTCCAGGCAGTCTGGGTGTACCAGAGGCTTGACACCCCCTAGAAGGATCCCTTGGGCTTCCCTGGTGGTTCAGTGGTAAAGAATCTGCAATGCGGGAGATGCAGGTTCAGTCCCTGGGTTGGGCAGATCCCCTGGACGAGGGCATGGGAACCCGCTCCAGTATTCTTGCCTGGAGAATCCCATGGACAGGGGAGCCTGGGGGGCTATAGTCCATAGGGTCGTAAAGAATTGGAAATGACTGAATCGAATTAGCACGCAGGCCCATGGAAGGATCCCTTAGCCAGTGACTGAAGGCGTTGGTGTATTGTTTACTTCCCCCTTGGAGGGGATAACTCCTAGCTGTATCTACCAGAGGTTCCGAGTGAAACTGAGGTCCAGGTGCCTACAGGGATGACTGACTTGATAACACACACTTCGTGGCTGTCTCTTCTCCCCTGTCACTTTCCCACTCCCCTTTCTTGGTCCCTGGAATCACCTCTCTAAGAGATTACTTCTACTCCTATCCTTGTTTCTCGGTCTATTTCTCAGGGAACCAAAACCAAGACAAAAAGGATAGACAACTAGTTTTCCATTCTTAACAGGCAGACCTTCTCCAGAGAAGCTGGAAGCAAAACTGAAGGTAAGAAAGCCTGGTGTGCAAAGATGAAGGAGGTGAAAAAGAAGGGGCTGGCAGAGCCACACGCCTTATAAGCCCAGTGGTCCTCATGCAGGAGTAGGGCTTGGCGCAGCGAGTGTCTTGGCATCTGACAGTAATTTTTACAATTTCTTCTCCACTCAAGGAGAGATGGCGGAAGACAGGGAAGTAGAAGGCTGGGATTCTTCCCTTCAGGTTCCAGCCCAGCCCACTCCTAAACAGAGAGAAGCCGAAATAGCTTCCCCTCCCAACAGCTCAGGTTTGTCCCAAGCTTTTCCCACTTCAGAAGGGCAAGCGTTCCATGCTGTCCATGGTCAGAACTCCCCAGAAGCTCCCATCCCTGCAGGGAAGACGGAATACTATTTGACTTCCAGACCAGCATCACTTTCGGATTCGTCATGGTAGGACTTACTATTCAAACAAGATAGTTCTTTAATTCCTCCTCTTCCTGGTATGAACACGACTCTGAGCTACGAAAAACGTGTAGCGCAGCCTTTGGAGTGTGTTTTATTAAAAGGTAAGATTATGCTTGAAGCAAAGGTTAGGCAAACATTGGCTTAACGCCCTAGTACTCCACAGGCAGGGAACATTTTCTCAGGTTGGGAAGCTGAATAAAATGGCTCCTAGGTTAAGAAAGGTCTTTACTTAAAGGGCAAACCAAAATATAATGAGAAAGCTAAAAACAGCTTGAAACAGGTATTAAAAAAAAAAAAAGGATGGGGAGAAGATTGGTTTTAAGTGGAGATCTGTTTCTTCTTTCTATCTCAAAAGTGCATGTGTCTGTTTTAGAAATACAGTTATTCTCAAAGATAAAAGTGTAATCAAAGGAGTGCAGTTAGATTGGTCCTCAGCCCAGCCTCAAATTTAAACAGGAGAAAAGCTCCCAAGGCCCCCTTCCCAGCACCACCCAGTTAAGTGCCCTGCTCCTTCAAGGCACCTGTCCCGGGTTCAGGTTGCCAGACCTGGGTCCCATTTCCCCAGGGGACAGCTGGACTGGGGATGAGAGCCGCCGCCCTTACACCTGTTATGGGCCAGAAACCTGACATTTCACAGGTACGCTAGCACAGGTGCTGTGCTGCCCGGGGAAGGAATGGCTAGCAGCTTACAAGGGAAGACAGCCAGGTGTGAGAAACCCTTCAGTTTTCTTAGTGTCAAGCATAATATATCAGCAAGCCTTGAAGCAGTCACAATACACATTTGTCCAAAGACCAAGTGAATGAAGAGGCAGGGATGCCGTTTGGCGCTTTCCTGAGCCTCTGACCACACTCTCTGCAACAGAAAGTTCCAGCACCTTTTCTCATCTTCACCTGATTTAATCAAAGCCACGCAGAAACTTGTTGGACTTGTTACCTGTTATAAAAATGACGTTCCGACATACCCGGATTTAACAAATGGCTTTGCCTCTCTGAGATTTGTGGTGGGCAGTTAATCTTCCCTTGATTCACTGCACTAGCTAAATTGCTGAAACACTGCCTTGTGCTGTGCTGTGCTCAGTCATGTCCAGCTCTTCGTGACCCCACGGACTATAGCCCACTGGGCTCCTCGGTCCATGGGATTCTCTAGGCAAGAATACTGGAGCGGGCTGCCAGGCCCTCCTCCAGGGGATCTTCCAGACCCAGGGATCGAACCTGAGCCCTCTGCATCTCCTGCATTGCAGGAGGATTCTTTATCGCTGAGCCATCAGGGAAGCCTGAAATACTGTTTTAGTGGTTGGTATGTAGTCGCCACCCTGAAGCTCTTTGAATGTCCTTTCATGGGTATCCTCCCCTGGCATCACCAGGACCTCTAACAGTTACAAATTTAATGCCCAGACCACATCTGTCCTCAGGACTCTGCTCCATTTTGAGGGTTGAGGCACCAGTTCAGTGGGACTCCCCTCTCTGCACTTCCCTTTTCTCTGGGATCTGGCTCTTCAAGTCCTCACTGCCTCACTACTCTCTGATAGCTCAGACATGTTTCATTTATTTTCTGCAGCTTTTCTGGTTGTTCTTGGTGAGAGTGTTGGTGAGCAATAAGCCAGTCTATCACTGCTAGAAGCAGGAATCATCTGTGGACTTTTTATGTGAAACAGACAAATCACTATTCGATAAGCTTCTGGGAGTTTGGTTGTTTGCAGCCCGATTAATTTCTAACTAATAAGCACTGGGGACTTTCCCGGTGGTGCAGTGGGCAAGAATCCACCTGCTAGTGCAGGGGACACAGGTTTTATCCCTGGTCCAGGCAGATGCCACACGCCATGCAGCAACTAAGCCCCTGCGCCACAACTGCTGAGCCCGCAAATGCTGCGCCTACTGAAGCCCTCTCACCTAAAGCCTGTGCTTCGCAATGAGAAGCCTGCACACCTTAACAAAGATTAGCCCCTGCTCACTGCAACTAGAGAAAGCCCGCACAAAAACAATGAAGACCCAGTGTAGCCAAAATGAAAATAAACAAATAAATAGCATTGCTAGGACCCTGCCATGTATGTGATGCCAGCTCGCTTGAGCTTTGTGACAGCTTTGGCATGTGGGCAAAAGGAAGGGGACTGAGCGGGCTGCTTGATGGGAATCAAGAATTATAAAGAATCTTGGAATAAGTACTTCAGGATGATCAGAGAAAGATAACTTCGGTTTCTTTATTCCGAAAAGAAAAAAAAAAAGGGAAGAGATCCATTAAATGTGCTAACAGGATGAAAGGGTTATTAGAAAGAAAACTTTGGAAACTGCTGAGTGATAATATTTCTAAGCCAGTTAATAAGGTGCTGGAAACCCAAGAGGAAGGCATTTCGTCTTAGCTTTGCCATTAAGCACAAAGTCCAAACTTTCTGCACATGATTTATAACCCTGGGAGCTCTGCAGATTTCATTAAAAAGTGCTAAATAAAGCCTGACACTCTCTCCCAAGCTGTCCCATGGCCCAAAGTATGGAGAGATAAGGGGCTTTTTCCAAGGTCAGATTCCAGACAGCAGGGAGCCACGGATATGAGGTTAAAGGAAAAACACAGCACACACACACCCCCCGCACTATGTGGGCAGTTGGTAGGAATAATCTATCTAACTCTCACACTCTCAGTTAAGGATTGTATTTTCCAAACATGGTTCCATTATCGTGTCCCACCCGCTCCACATACTCTTCTTTCAATGGACACAGATTCTCCTCCATTGAGGGGTGGGTCTCTTTTCCTCCTTCATTTTGCATCCAGGTGGTGGAAGGATGCTATGTGACTTCCAAGAATAGGTCATAAAGAGCAACATTGCTTTTACTGGCCCATTTGGGTCCTTGACCTGGGAATCCTGTTACCAGTCACATGCAAAGGCCACAAACCCAGCCTTGCCCACCCATCATCAATATCAGCAGCAGCAGCCATGTGAATGAGCAAGGCTTCAGGAAATTCCAGCCCCCAGCCTTTGAGCTGATCTAGGGGCTCAAATGCAGAGATGTACTGTCCCCATCAAGCACTTTCCCAACTGCAGGCTTATGGGCAAACAAAACGTTGTTTTGAACCACGAAGTTTAAGAGTGGGCTGTTGGGACTGCCATGGTGGTCCAGTAGTTAAGAATCTGCTTTGCAATGCAAGGGACACTGGTTCGATCCCTGGTCCGGGAGGATGTCACATGCCACAGGCAACCAAGCCTGTGCGCCATCACCACTGAGCCAGTACTCTAGAGCTGGAGACGCACAACTACTGAGCCCATGGCCTGCAACTACTGAAGCCCAAATGCCTAGAGCTTGTGCTCCACAACAAGGGAAGCCTCTGCAATGAGAAACCCACACACTGCAAGGAAGAGGAGCCCCTGCTCGCTGCAACTAGAGGAAGCCCTCACACGGCAACGAACACCCACCACAGCCAGCAAATAAATAAGTAAATCTTTCTTTTTTTATTTTTTATTTTAAAGAGAAGGTTGTAATACAGCAATAGCGAGCCCTCCTTCTTCCGCTGCTCTGAGTGGTAATGCTTACAAGAGTTGCTCAGATCTCTCTCATGACAGAGAATGTACTCCAAGAGACAGGGTTTATCAAAAACATGAGCTGATCCAAATGGACCCACGAAGGCAAAGTTCGGGGTCTTAACAAAGCCTCAACTTGTCGCGAGGTATTTCCTTACTGGAATGATTGGCAGAAATGCCAGCCTTAGCCTTCTAATGATCCTGGGTTTAGTTTCCTGGTTGGTGGCTTTATCGAGAAAAAATTGAAGATAAAGCAGTGAAGGGCTATTTGACAGAGACCACCAACGGATTCCCTAGATCTGTGTTCTCTTTCCTACGGTAGCAAGTTCCTAAATCGTAGCAGCATACAGACCACTCAGAATGAAGGTTCCTGTCGTAAATCTGTGGTGCCCGTGCCCCTCCTCCGTCCTCCATCTAATCTCAGCGTAGTCGTGGAGGCAGGTCCATACGCCGGTCTCCATACCTGTTTTCTTCTCTATGCCATATTCACTTGCTTTCTCTTCTTTTCAAATTGAAGTAAAAATTTGTACCATTTAAAATCCAGTGTTAATAATCATTTTAGAGTGTACACTTTTTTTTCTTAGTATATTCACAATGTTGCACAACCATAATTACTATCTAGTTCCAGAGGATATCAACCAAAAAGATACCCTGTACCAATTAAGCAGTAACTCCCCATTCTGCCCTGTCCCTAGCCTTTGGCAAACACTAATCTGCTCTGTGTCTCTACGGATTTGCCTATTCTGGACATTTTCTATAAATGAAATTGCATAATTATGTAGCATTTTTTGGTCTGCTTTTTTCACTTGATATTTTCAAGGTTCATCAGTGTTATAGCATATGTAAGTATTTCATTTCTTTTACTGGTTGCATGGGATCCCATTGTGCAGAGAGAACACATTTTGTCTATCTGTGGATTAGTTAATAGACATTTAGTTTGTTTCCACTTTGGTGCAATTATGAATAATGATAGTGTTAACATTCACGTGCACGTTTTGTGTGGAACATGTTTTCAATTCTGTTAGGTACAAACATAGTGGAATTGCTGGGTGTTATAGTAATACTATAACTTTTTGAGGAACAGTCAAAAGGTGTGTCATTTAACTTTCTCACCAGCAATGTACTAGTAACTTTCTCACCAGCAATGTACTAGTATTCCAATTTCTCCTCATCCTTTCCAATACTTACTATTGCTATTATTTTTGTATTTGCATATGAAGTTGGAGAAGGCAATGGCACCCCACTCCAGTACTCTTGCCTGGAAAATTCCATGGACGGAGGAGCCTGGTAGGCTGCAGTCCATGAGGTCGCTAAGAGTTGGACACGACTGAGCTACTTCACTTTCACTTTTCATTTTCATGCGTTGGAGAAGGAAATGGCAACCCACTCCAGTGTTCTTGCCTGGAGAAGCCCAGGGACGGGGGAGCCTGGTGGGAGGCCATCTATGGGGTCGCACAGAGTCGGACACAAATGAAGCGACTTAGCAGCAGCAGCAGCAGCATATGAAGTAATATTTCAACTTCCCACTTTCCTTCTTCCGGGAAAATTATTTAAAATAACCACTTAGAGTTGAGCCAGAGAAAAGTCTGTTACCTCCATCACAACCAGTTTGTAAGTAACCAGTGCTGGCTACCCTGCCCTCTAATTCTGGCTCAAGGGGGAGCCTGCCTTCCCCTAGCTCATTGGGTCCCTGCCCCCATTTCTGGGATTTGGAAGCAATAAATCTTGTAACTTTTCTTCCTTTATGTGAGTATGTTGAGACTGTGCTTTCAATCAAAATGATCCTGGGGTTTTCATGTCCTCAGAATGGGTACCTGGATGCTGAGGGAGTTACTTGCCAACCCACTTTGTGCCTCCTTGTTCAGCAGGTCATGATCTGTGTATTTTTGTATAAACAAACAAACAAATAAATAAATTTTTTTCATTTATTTATTTTTGGCTGTGCTGGTTCTTTCTTTCTGCTTGGGCTTCTCTCTAGTTGTAGGGATTGGGTGCTATTCTGTGGTTGCGGTGTGCAGGCCTCTCAGTGTGTGTGTGGTGGGGGGGGCTTCTCTTGTTGCAGAGCACAAGCTCTGGGGGCCACGGGCTTCAGTGTTGTGGCTCAAGGGCTCAGTAGTGGCGGTTCCCAGGGTCTTGAGCACAGGCTCAATAGCTGTGGCGCCCAGGCTTAACTGCTCTGTGGCACGTGGGATCTTCCTAGACCAGGGATTGGCTGTGTACCCTGTATTAGCAGGCAGATTCTTTACCACTGAGCCCCCAGTGAAGCCCATGATCTGTGTATTCTTAACACAAATTGGGTTTCCAGTGCAATCTCCTCCCACTTTTAGTGTGAGCTAGAAGTCCAAATTTATTCTTTTGCATGTGGGTATTCAGTTGCGCTGGGAACATTTGTTGAAAATAATATTGTTCCCCCCATTGAATAATCTTGGCACTTTTATTGGAAGTCAATTGAACATAGATGGATGGGTGTTATTTCTGAACTCTCAGTTTTACTCCATTGATCTGTATATCTGTCTTTATGCCAGCAACACAGTTTTGATTAGCATCTTTATAGTGAATTTTGGAATTTTGTTCAAAATTTCAACTTTGTTCTTCTTTTTTCAAGATTATTTTTCCATTTGGGTTATCTTATAATTTCATATAAAATTTCAGGTTAGTTTATTTCCACAAAGAAAAAGAAAAGGCAGTCAGAATTTTTAAGGAGTTAAATTGAATCTATAGATCAGTTTTTGGAGAATTGCCATCTTAAGAATATTAAATTTTTTTCAATTCTTGACCCCAGGTTTTCCCATTTATGCAGTTTTTCTTTAATTCCTTTAGACAAAAATCTCATAATTTCAAAGTAAAGTTCTTGCAATTCCTGGGTTAAATTTATTCCTAAGTATCTGTTCTTTTTGATGCTACTATAAATGGAATCATTCTCATAATTTTTTTGTTTGTTCATTGCAAGTAAATAAAAATAAAACTGATATTATATGTTGATCATATGTCCTGCAACTTGCCAAACTCATTTATTAGTTCAAATAGTTTTTTCGTGAATTTTTAAGAAATTTTTTCTATATATAAGATTATATCTTCTGCAAAAAGAGAGACTTTTACTTTTTTCTAATCTGTATATGCCTTTTATTTGTTTTTCTTGCCAAATTGCGCTGGCTAGAGCTTCCAGTACATGTTAAATAGAAGTGGTGAGAGTAGATATATTTGTCTTTTTCCTGACCTTAGGGGGAAAGCATGCAGTCTTATCCACCATGAAGCATGATGTTAGGTGTGAGTTTTTCACTGATGCCCTTTATTAAGTTAGTGGCTCCAAGGTATTTTCTGGAGCACAACATTGATTGAGCACCTGCTGTGTGTGCCAGGCACTCTTTAGGCACTAAGAAAATAATGTGGAGGAATTCCCTGGCAGTTCAGAGGTTAAGATTCCATGCTTTCACTGCTGTAGACCAAGATTTGATCCCTGGGCAGAGTGCAGCCAAAGAAGAAAGAAAGAAAATAATGGTGGGGGAAGAAAAGAACCCAAGGGAATGGGGTGTGGGGGGAAATAGATAAAGGGTATTAAGAGGCAGGAACTTCCAATTATAAAATAAATAAGCCATGAGAATGTATTATACAGCATAAGGAATATGGTCACTAATATTGTACTAATTTATACAGGGATGGACGAATATTAGGCATATTGTGGTGATCATTTCACGATATATACAAATGTTAAGTTCATTATGTAATACTCCTGAAACTAAAACAGCTATTTGCTGTTTACTTACTAAGTAGTGTCCAACTCTTTGCAACCCCGTGAACTGTAGCATGCCAGGTTCCTTTGTCCATGGGATTTTCCAGGCAAGAATCCTGGAGTGGGTTGCCATTTCCTACTGCAGGGGATCTTCCTGACCCAGGGATCAAATCCAAGTCTCTTACGTCTCCTGGATTAGCAGGCGGGTCCTTTACCACTGAGCCACCTGGGAAGCCCTGCTTTGTTATCAGTTTCCCATGAATTACCGAGTTATAAACTAGTTAAAAATCAATGATAGGCAGAGACAACTCAGAAGGAATTTCTGGAAGGACACTCTAGAACCTCCCCTTCCATGTCAAAGTCTTTTCCAGTTTTATCAAGTAATGTTCAATAAATAGGCATTCAATGAATGGATAGTGAACTAGAAACAAAGGGAAAGCATATTTCAAGGACAGTGTGATCAGCCGTGTCTAACACTGCTGTGAGGATGGTGAGACTTGGGGCCTGATCACTGGGTTTGGTAACATGAGGTTTTAGTATGATTCTAGGGGGAGTCAAAGCACATTCAGAGTAGGTTCAAGGACAAATGGAAACTGAGCAGGTGGAGGGAAATAGACCACTCTTTGGGAGTAATTTTACTATAAAGAGGAGAGAAATGGAGGCAAATGAGATCAAGATGAGATGTTTTAAAGGACAAGAGACAATGCAACACGGGTATGCTCAAGGGAACTCAGTAAAGAAGGGATGAAAGAGGGCATAACTGGGAAAGGAAGCTTCAGGAGCATTCATTGCAAGGGGTAAGGAGACCACTGTGCAAGTTTAGAATTGCCTGAGATTGAAGAATGGACAAGTATTCATATCCATCTGTTGGATACCAGGATGGTAACTGGAAGTTTTATTTCTTATCTCTGAGATAAAACAAAAACAAAAGCAAACCTGAAGTCTAAAGACTACTTAACAAGAGCCTCCAGACACATCCTGAAGAACCATTATAAGAGAAGGCTATGTGGTAGTGGTCATCCCACCCCTACCAGGCGACTGTGCTGCGTAATATGGTAACTACCTGCCACGGGCAGCTACTTAAATGTAAACTAATTAAAATTTTTTCAGCTCCTCAGTAGCACTAACTATATTGCTTGTACTCAATAGCCACATGGCATTCGTGCTATTGCTCTGGACAGCACCCTGGACAGTAGGATTATTTCCAGCATTGCATAAAGTTCCGTTGGATAGCACTGGTCTGCAAGAATCAGTGGAGGGAAAGTAGCTAGAGTAGGGGGTTCTCAGCCTGCATGGAGAATGCTATTACATTCCTCAACTCTGTTGTCTCATTGATTTTTCCCCCCAGTTATGTGTTTGCATGTGCTTCAATCTGCTGCTCTTCTCTGGGCTGATCTGAGCAGGAAAAAGGAACTGGAGCAACATGGCAAGAGGAAGCAGACAGATGTCAAGGAAGAAGCAGTCAGACAGAGACAGACAGGCTTTCTCTTCCAACTGTTTCAGGAAAACAGTGACTACTTCCAGACAGAAACGAACTATCTGAAGAGACACACGGGCTAACAAAGCAAGAGACTCTATTGAGAATGGGTACACGGGGGGAGAACAGCAGGGCAAGGGAACCCAGGAGAACTGCTCTGCACGTGGCTTGTAGTCTGAGGTTTTACGGTAACGGGGTTAGTTTCTGGGTTGTCTCTGGCCGATCACTCTGACTCAGCATCCTTCCTGGTGGTGCATGAGTCACTCAGCCAGGATGGATTTCAGCGATTAGGATTCTGGGGTGTTGGTAGGATGTATGGACTTAAGTCTCCTCTCTCCTTTTGGCTTTTCCCAAACTGTTCCGGTTGGTGGTAGCTTGTTAGTTTTGCATTCCTTACCAGGACCTCTTGTTTAAGATAACTCGTGCAAGTGGTCATTACGGTGCCTGGCCATGGGAGATGGTTTCAGTCAGTGGGTCCCCTAACAAAAGGCTTCAGATAATATTCTGAGCCATATCGTGTGAGCTGCCTTATAGATACAGAAACCTCCACCAAGTGGATGACCAGGCTGTAGCCATGACCGAAGCTTCCGCAATCCCAAGAACTGGCCTCAAGGAAATGGGAGCAAACTAACCCTGGAACCAAAGATTAATTGTACATAAAACAATCAAGACGACACTGATCAGACCACCGATGATTTCAAGCTGACTGTCAGAGCTGACTGTGCCACTTCTGCATGTATCCCTATCCCTTCGTGTATTAAATCTCTTGCCACTGTCAGTGGGCGGGGGCTGGCAGGGGGTGAGTTGGCCTTTGGACAGGAGTCCACCCTCCTGTCCCCCTTACTCCTGCTTGCCAGCATCCAAAATAAAGCAAACTTTTCTTTCCACCAAACCTGCCTCTTCATTGGCTTTTGAGCAGTGAGCAGCCAGACCCCCACTTTCAGTAACACTACTACCTGCTCTTTGTTGCAAAACTCCTATGCGTCCTAATTCCCCCCTCGTCTCCTCAGAGCAGTTCTCTGGGGGTTACTTGAGATGCTGCCTTCCAGGCTTGAAGTCCTAAAAATTTCAAGCCAATTAAAACATAACTCTCAACTTTTAGGTTGCAAATAATTTTTTAGTTGACATAAGCAATTCCATTTGGGGGCTGTCATCTTGTTGTTAACAGTCCTCAAACAAGAAGCCCTATGCTTCATCTGTAAACCTAGGCAGAAAGAAGAAACCACACATACAAATGGGTCCATTATGCATTAGCCAGAAAGGAATGTCCAGAGATCACCACCTCCACAGACCAAGGGCCATACTCTGCTCTTCCCAAATAATGACTCATTCTCACAAAGTGAGCTAGTCACCAAGTCTGTAAATAAAGCTGAGAACCAAAGAACTGATGCTTTTGAACTGTGATGTTGGAGAAGACTCTTAAGAGTCCCTTGGACCACAAAGAGATCAAACCAGTCAATCCGAAAGGAAATCAGTTCAGAATATTCATTGGAAGGACTGATGCTGAAGCTCCAATACTTTAGCCACCTGACGTGAAAAGCTGACTCATTAGAAAAGACCCTGATGCTGGGAAAGATTGAAGGCAGGAAAAGGGGATGACAGAGGACGAGATGGTTGGACGGCATCACCAACTTGATGGACATGAGTTTGAGCAAACCCTGGGAGATGGTAAAGAACAGGGAAGCCTGGCATGCTGTAGTCCATTGGGGTTGGGCAACTAGTCAGCAACAGCTGAGCAACTGAACAACTGTGACTGGGGGGTGGATCCAACAGATGGGATACAAAAGACAAAAGGAACGAACTGCTGGGAAGGTGTCCCTAACTAGGGGCAGGTATCTAGTAAACAACGGGTTGGCCACAGAAGGCAGCAGGGATGGCTCATTTAAGCTTACCAGGCAGGGTAGGTGGGTATACCTGACGATGATAGCAGATGTCTCAGGAGCCTGAGATTCCCTTCTGGTTGTTTCTATCTTGCCCCTATTAACTGAGCAATACCTCCATTTGAAGAAAACCTTTAAACCACAGGGAAAGCCTCTTTTTTTAAAAGTATTTATTCATCTTTGTTGTGGCACAGATGATCCTTCATTGCAGCTTGAGGACTCCAGAGCATGCAGGCTTAGTAGTTGTGGCACTTGGGCTTAGTTGCCCCATGGGATGTGGGAATCTTAGTTCCCTGACCAGGGACCGAACCCATGCACCCTGCATCGGAGAGTCTTAACCACACAGAGTCTTAACCATTGGACCAGACCGCCAAGGAAGTCCAGGAAGATGTATTATTTAAAAGCGGTATATAGAAAGTCAATTATGATTCTACTAGGATGCGCAATCTATTGAGTAACAAGGTCTAATGAGGTGTTGTCCATAAATACTCATTGATTAAGCACCTTTAATCAGTCATATGGTCAGGGCTATGGTAAGAAATCATCCACTGTTTCTTTTTTCACTCCTGTACTTTTTTCTTTTCTATCCTCACCTTTGCATTTACAGAGGATTCTCGGTTATCTGCTAGAATAGTGACTACAAGGTCTAAACTCAACGTGTTTGTCTTTTTTTCCCTTTTAACCTATACAACTGAACCATTTGCTCTTGTTTCTCCATGAGCCTGGTAGGTACAAGAAAAGCAAATTCAAATAAAACGCCTACACGAGTCCCTTCAACACTGGATGATGTGAGATAGGAAAACTACAAAATAGATAGAAGCCACTTCAGTCAATTCATGTTGATCATTTTCTTCTCAGTCAATACGTTTTATAAAATAACAAGCAGTACCTGCTCCTTCAGGGTCCCTGGATTACATTTATTGGTTTCTTAAAGATTTATTCTATACTGTACCCTGAAAGTTTTATATCCTAAGTATTTCTGTAAACACTCCCTCAGTTCAGGCCTGCATCACCTTTTTCTTCCCACTATTAATGCCTTCAGATTCCTCTTCCTCTGGTTACTCATATGCCCTTCAGATTCCTCCCTGCCGTGGTGTTTAGAGTCACCAGTCTCAAAAGCACACGTGACCATGAGACGCTCTGAGTCACATTAATGTCTAGACCTCTTAAAGCGCCATTGATGCTCTCATAATCTGACTTTGCCTGACCCTCTATCTCTAGCCCTTTCAGTCCTTTGCTCTAGAATTCTGAACTGCTGCTGATGCCCTCGTCACTTGCCCCTGTTGTTGTTCAGTCGCTCAGTCGTGTCTGATTCTACGTGGCCCCGTGAACCGCAGCACACCAGGCTTCCCTGTCCTTCACCATCTCCCAGCGCTTGCTCAGCTCATGTTCATGGAGTCGGTGATGCCATCCAACCATCTCATCCTCTGTCATTTCATTTCTTTCTTATCCTGACTTCAACCTTTCCCAGCATCAGGGTCTTTTCTAATGAGTCAGCTCTTTGAATCCGGTGACCAAAGTGCTGGAGCTTCAGTGCCACCATCAGTCTTTCCAATGAATGTTCAGAACTGGTTTTGTCTCGGATGGACTGGTTGGATCTCCTTGCAGTACAAGGGACTGTCATGAGCCTTTTCAAACAGCACAGTTGAAAAGCATCAGTTCTTGGGTGCTCAGCCTTCTTTTTGGTCCAACTCTCACATCCATACCTGACTACTGGAAAAGCCTTTGCTTTGACTAGACGTAACTTGGTCAGCAAAGTCACGTCTCTGCTTTTTAATATGTTAAGTTTGTCATATCTTTTCTTCCAAGGAACAGGCCTCCTTTAATTTCATGACTGCAGTCACCATCTGCATTTCTTTTGGAGCCCAAGAAAATAAAGCCTGTCTCTGTTCTCATTGTTTCCCCATCTCTTTGCCATGAAGTGATGGGACCGGATGCCATGACCTTCGTCAGTCCCATCCTCCACTTTGGACCTGTATCTACACTGTGATGTGCGTGCTTCTCTCCCAGCTTGCTACCGCCTGAAATGCTCTCCCTCTCCTGCCCTCTGTTCCCTTGAACTGTGTAACTCAGGCATTATGTCTAGAAAAGCCATCCCTGACACCTTTTTCTACATTTTTCATTAAACTCCAGTGTCTAGTCCTGAGCAGAAACCCAGAAATAATTATTGAATAAGAGACACTGGGGCTTTGTATCAACCTAGAGGGGTGGGATGGGGAGGGAGATGAGAAAGAGGTTCAAAAGGGGGGATATATGTATACCTATGGCTGATTCATGTTGAGGTTTGACAGAAAACAACAAAATTCTGTAAAGCAGATGCTTCAATAAAAAAGTAAATTAAAAAAAAAACACTATGTATACTGAGGTGACTTTTAAGAGCTCATCTTCTGAGTCTAGTAGCCAAGAGGATAGACATGTAAAGAAATAATTTACAGTTCAGATCTACATCTATCACTAGGAAAATCTAGAAAGATATGATAGAAAAATCTTTAAAGTACTAAGGTAGCTACAAGGAAAGGCATACCTCTTTATCAGGGGAAAGATAGAAGTAATCAAAGACAACTTCACAAAGCAGGTTGAGCCTTAAAAGATGAAAAGTAATTTGTTGGAAGAGTAGAAGGAAGCATTTCAGAAGAAGGAACTGATAAAAGCTAAAAAGTAAGAGGAATTTTGTAAACCACGAATAATGTTGCAGCTGAAGCTTGACGTGTTGTTAGAAAGGTCCTGTTAGGAAGTAGAGAAGAGAATGTATTGTGACTTTATATGTCTGTCCTGCATTTTGAAATTTTGTTTGGTTTCTGATTGTTTTGTTCACTGATGTTTGGATGAATCTGTGACTGAATCTTTGAGCTGTTTGTGTGCCTGTAACCTGGTGACATCTGGTATTTCCCGAATGGTTTGTTGAAGCTTTTAGGTCATTGTAAGTAGTTCTTAAAGAAGCAAATATTCAGCTGAGGATTAAGATTGACTTAATCTGTCATTTGAAACAATGCTTTAGATCCATGTTTTAAAGGAAGATTATGTCTTTTATCTAAACATTCTAAGTAATTCCAACTAAACATGCAGATTTGTCAAATGAACTAGACTTGGAAATGATATCAGAGGAAGAACAAGAAAAACTTGATGGAGACGAGACTAACGATGCACAGGTATGTAAAACTATAAATTTCCATATCTGGTGTAGTACTCTATGAGAAAACGTGTATCGAACAAGGCAAATTAGAGTGGAGAGGTAAGTTAAAACCCATCACAAATGAGTTAAAGCAGAAGTTCGGTGAAATTTGTGAGGAATACCAAATTACCGTTTGTCCTGAGGAAGATCCACTGCATGATAACCCTAGAGAAGGAGCAAACCAAAAGGAACTACCTCCTAATCTCACAAATAATATACCAGATTGTGAGGGAAAATGTGCATTTGGAGTATCTGTCTCTCTAGTATTTCAAGCATTTCCTGAACATAAAGAACCCAGTTCTCAAAAATGTTTTTCCGTGATCTATAAACTCTGGGTCCCTTGGATAGACTTGTTGGTCATCTTCAAGCTCTGTTTCCCTGAAAATAAAGTAGACTTTGAAAATTATCAACTAGGCATTGAACATGTGTTTATGAAAATTGAGAGTTTCTATAATGATACAGAAAATTAAAAAGTAGGGGAGCTGGTAGTTACATTCGAAGTGAAAGACCAAGAGATTGATATGAAAATGTGACAAAATGTGAGGCAAGATCCCACTAATCGGAAATTAGCCATGGGACAGGCCTGTCATTCTAGCCTGTGGCTTGTCCGCTCTGGTAAGAGGAAACACGTAAGTCAAATAAAAGTTCACGGTGGTCCTGCACTGGTTAAAATACTGATCTGAAAAATGAAGCAATACAGGACTGGTTCCAGAAGCCACTGCATGCGGATAATTGCAGCGCTAGTGACAATAAAAGCATGGAACCCGAATCAGAAAATGGGAATTCTTCTCCACCTGATAGTCCCAGCGCATCCGAAGTGCATGCAAATGAAGAATTAGAGGAGGGTATGCAGAGGTTTAAGAATGAAATAGACATGCTACAAGTAGAGTTGCTGGCTCTGGAAAAAGGGAAAATTCAACTTCCAAAAGAGGTAGAGGTTCATTTACTCTTGCTTTGGTTTTTCTCTTTCTCGATGATCTGGTCCACTTTGATTTTCCACTAACAAATAAAGCGGGATCATCCAAAGAGATAATTATGTAGAAATCGATTATTATCTCAATAACAGGAATTCAGGAAACTATTTTCATGGCTTTTGTCCTTCAGTCAATTCTAATATCTAATTGTTCTCCGCCAGTCTTCATATGGACTGGGAAACTCATTTAGCTATGTACCATGTGGTCTTCTGAGCCAGAATAAGCACCAAGGAAGTTACTTAAGAAGAATAATCAGCTAGGGTTTTGCGTCTTTTTTTCCCCCTTTAACTCTGTTGGGTTAAATATAAGTTGTATTTCTATAGAATGGGAAGAAAGCACTCACTGGGAGATGGGACATGAACATGTGTTCCCTCTAATCTCTTCATGGTGGTTGAATATGTGTGATCTTCTCTGCTTTCCGCAGTCACTGGGCACTTAGATTTCCAGCATGGCTGCTTCAGGATCTTTTTAATAACAAATACATGTGCTCCCACATATGCTTTAATCAGCACTCTCAGATGTTTCTTTTGAGACAGACCTTTCCATTATGTTGTTTACTAAAATGTAGAAAGTTTTGACATGTGTGATTTTGTTACATAGATAGTGTGTGTGTGTGTGTGTGTGTGTGAAAGTTGCTCAGTCATGTCCAACTCTTTGTGAACACTTGGACTGTAGCCTGCCAGGCTTCTCTGTCCCTGGAAATCTCCAGGCCAGAAAGAATACCCGAGTGGCTAGCTGTTCCCTTCTCCAGGGGATCTTCCTAACCCAGGGATCAAACCTAGGTCTTCCGCATTCAGGGTGGATTCTTTAACATTTGAGCCACCAGGGAAGACAGTAGGTAGTATAAACCCTGAGCAAAAAAGAAAAAAAAAAGTTTTAAATGTTTATCTCCAAAGGAGAAAACTGAATTTTGAGATGCTGTGAGTTTTCTTTCTTCAGTCATAGGTTTTTAAAATTGTTTGTTTGCTCTTTTGCATAAGAGTTGCTTTGACTGAGTTTGAAAAATAGATGAGAAAAATAAAACAACTCTATGTATTCTCCTGTACAAAAGAAAAAAAAAAAATGGAGATGAGCCCTACCCTCAACTAAGGCATTGAATTAATGTGCCAAAGTCGCGCTTTTAACTTATCTGATTAATCTGATGAATTCATTTGGTAATGTATCACATTCAATGTTTCAGAATTGTATCATCTCTTTTGTGCCATAAAATGCTAGGGAGTGCCAGTTTAGGGGCGTTGAATAAAACCTTGAACATTTTTTAATTTTATTGCTGGTTTTTTTCCGTAGGGAATGTTATTAGGACAGGCAATGAAGAACTGGATGCTTACTGAAGAGGAATGTGGAGTTCACAGGTGTTTCTTGTTTTATGTTAAGAAGAGAGCTTTTGGAGTATGTATGCTATTGGAAATGAGCCAGCAGAGGGCATGTTTCTTTAGTTTAGTCTTGTTTGCATTTCCAATACTAGAAAGATTATTGATTGTATGACATTATCTTTAAACTACTACAGTAAACTAATTGTACATAATACTTCTGTTCATGTATAGTTTTATGGTAAGGGCTTGTTCATTGGTTCTGAAGTGTAATATTCCTATGTAATGTTCCTATGTAATATTCCTATGTAACAATGCTTAAGTTAATTCTATCATATATAGATTTTCAAAAATGACATAATTGTGAATTTACAAACACTTAAGCTAAATAGGATCATTCCCTGGTGGCTCAGCCAGTAAAGCATCTGCCTACAATGTGGGAGACCCGGGTTCGATCCCTGGGTTGGGAAGATCCTCTGGAGAAGGAAATGGCAATCCACTCCAATACTCTTGCCTGGAAAATCCCATGGATGGAGGAGCCTGGTAGGCTACAATCTATGGGGTTGCAAAGAGCCGGGCACGACTGAGCGACTTTACCTCACCTTGATGATTCTAGTTGAAAGTAACATCGTGAGTAGCTATGATTTTGAAAGGTGCTCTGAAACATCACATCATATTAACTTCATATTTGTTTGTAGATTCCAGGGAAAAGGGGAAGATTTCATTTATATTCAATAGAAAAAAATTATTAACAGTCTTTCACAAATTATTCCTTTTGGATGATAAAATCTAAGTGACAAAAACCATGCTTCCTTTATTAAGAGTGTCATTAACCCTTATTGTGTGCTCAATACATGTATGTCTAACGCATGAAGAAACAGCAGAATGATTGATGAATGCCTATTGATGAATTTCTTTACAAAAAAACAAAACTTTATTGACAGTACATTTCCAGTCTTGCCTACCTCTAAGTCTTTTTAATTTTTGAGAAGTATTTTTAAGATTTAGAAGTCATTATTTATAGCTACAGCTAGACCTGAAATAATACTATAGATTCATTTACTATCGTATTACTTAAAAAGGTTTTTCAGTATTACTCTCTCAGCATATTTTGGAAGAGCAGTGTGGAAGCCAGACTTCCTGGGTTTGAATTCTGGGTCTGTTGGTGACATGCTGAGTGGGCCTGGGCAAGTTCCTCAGTCTTTGTGTGCTCCATTTCTTCCAATACCTATCTCCCAGAATGACTGTGAGGATTAAAATACTTTAAGGCATGTCAAGTGTTTCTAATAATGCATGGCCGATGCATAGGACGTCCTCAAAAGCTGATATCTTGGTTATTCAAATGGATTTCGTTCTTAGAAGGACCGAAGGAATACCTCCCAGATAGGTCGTATTGCCATAAAAGTTAGTTCTTTTGGAAAAGGACAGGTGCAAAAAACACTATACTGTTTCCTATCACACAACACAAGTAACTTTATGTTATCCTTTCCTTGGATCTAACTTTAATACTTTATTAATATTACTGATATATTTTCTGTGTCCTTTAATGCTGCTCTTATTTATTTCTGCATCCTTTATAGACAATTACTTGCCAATGCAAAGAGTTTCTATAAAAAAGAAAAGTTTAGGTATTATTTGTATTTTTGAATATTTAATATTAGCCTGAAAAGAATCGTTTGTTCTTTTAGGCCTGCAAAGAAAACACCATATGAAAAGAAGAAGGTGTAGTAAAAAGAGGAACTTTCAAAAATATTATCCTTGTCAAAAATGCTTTGTCAAAGGAATAGTGGTAAAATAGAAAATCTTCCGTTGTTGTAGAGAAGTTTACCTTGAACACATCATTTAGGAGCACTGTTGATAAAGTTATCCTTTTGATAAAAATCTCTTCTTTTAAGCAATGTCTGTTTTTGATATGGAGATTTATCACCTCTGCACACTTAGTGTATTTTATACACATTTTAAAGACATTGTGAGACAGTATTATTTACATGTAGGTCAAAGAACAAATTAATTACGTGAATGACCTGGATGACTCAACTCAGTCATCTGAGGATGGCGACGTGCTTTACTCTACGAATTCCACGTTGGAAGTAGAACCTCTCGATATTGGGTGTAAGGGTAGGGCCGCAGTGTAAATGTTAATGGAAAGCCTGTCTGTGTATAGTGTAGTGATATATGCACACCTTGTCAGTTCTGCTCTAGAGCCAGGGATATATTGCAGTGCTGTGCATCTCAGAAGTTTGTTTTGCATTAAAAGGACAAGAAAGTGAGTGTATACTCTGAGCCACAGGCCTATGATCCTCTCACTCACTGTACCTTCCGTTGACTCTTCTTTCCTGAGCCTCCACCCATGGTCAGGTCAGCATCATTTTCCTCCGAGAGTAACTGAAATAATCTCAGGACTTCTTTCCCTGCCACTCTACCTGGCAGAACCTCGGTCTGCACAGCAACTGTAATTATTGCCTATTTTTAAATATTCAGGTCTCATGATGCTACCCCCTTGCTTCAAACCCAACTGTTGCCTCTCTTTGCTGCGTGGTTAAAGGTCACAATTGTGTAGTTCCATCTGATTATAGTTTTTACCCTTCTTTCTACATGAATTTTAGAATCAGCTTGTCAGTTCCCTAAAATGTCTGCTGGTCTTAACGTTTTCATTTTCCTTCAGTTCAAAATACTTTGTACTTTCTCTTTTCATTACCTCTTTGATCCAAGAGTTATTTAGATCCATGTGATTTAGTTTCCAAATGTTGAGAGTTTTCCAGAGATCCTTCTGTGCTCTTGCTCCTCATGATTTGTTAGGTGCATCCAGAGGGGCCCTGGGGCTAGGGCTGATTTTTCCTGCCTTGGAGGCAAGACCTTGCTGCCTACCCTGTTCATTCTGCTGGTAGGTAGGAGTTTCTCCAGCCTGGCTCAGGAGGTTAGATAGAATTCCTGGGACTGAGTGAGCACCAGTCACAGGTTCCTATAGTCTCTTCAGATGATTTCTCCCAGGTCTTAGGTGGTTTCTCCCAGACGGGCGCTGTTCATTCCTCTGCTTAATACCCGAGGGGCTCCTCCTCAGATCTCCAGGGTCCTTTTTCTGTTTTCCAGTGTCTCCTCTCTACGGTTCTGACCTGTGAGCTCTGCCCGCGTTGGTTTCCCAACTCTCAGCTTCATCACCTCCACCTGGGGAGTCCGGTGGACTGAGCTGCCGTTCCTTCTCCCCGTGTCGGGGCCTGGAAATTCTCTCCAGGCAGTGAGCTGGGGCGTTCCTTAGGCTAACCTTGTGTGTTGCCAGGATCGTTGTCCTTCACTCCCTGAAGTCCTTTGTCATGAGAATCATTGTTTAATGTATTTTGTTGGCGTTGTTTTTGCTCGCTCCACTCAGGAAGGTAAATCGGTCGCTGTTCACTCTGTCTTGGTTAGAAACACATGGCAGCTGGAGACCGTCCACAGGGCTGTTCCTCCTGCTCTTCTTCCTCCTTCCTGCTCATCCTTCATTTCTCAGGGTGACATCTCTTCCGCAGGGAAATCTTTCCTGGACCCAGTCTGTGTCAAGTTCTGTTATGTGATCATAGAACTCTCTTTTCTTATAGTATCTATCTGAGTTCACAATTATTTTATTTGTCTTTCTCTTGTACAAAACTTCAAGCTAAACAAGAGCCAGGGGCATCTGTTTTATATTCAGAGCTTAGAATAATGTCTTCCACATTTTAGAGAATATTTGTTCATTGCCTGGATGAGTGACTGTGAAAGGCACAGTTCTTTATATTCAAAAATTACTCACATAATTTTTTTTGTTGTTTCTATCTTTGTTTTCTTCATCAGGCAGATTCTGGTAGCTTGTTGAAAATTCAGGATGCAATTTTTTCCTATGAAAGATTAACAGATTTTCAAAGAAGCCACTGTGAACTACTTAGAGGAAAAGTTCACAAAATGAAAAGTAAGGTCCGTGGGCTACAAAAAGAGCTGTCAGAAACCAAAGAAGTAAAATCATAGTTAGAGCATCAGAAAGTGGAGTGGGAACAAGAGCTCAGCAGCTTGAGGTACTGTACATCTCGCTTTTAAAGAAATATTTGAACTGTGGTTTTGTATAATACTGCAGATATGTAAGAGTGTTATAAGGACTAACTTATCCTCTTGGATTTTACAGGAGAGAAAACATATTGTGGAGTCTGAAATTCTTGGACATAATATAGCAGGTTCTTAACAGTGAATGCTTCTAATAACTTAATGCATATATTTCCAAATCATCATTTTCATGACCATGCAGGAGTCCACCATAATGGAAACCCCATTAGTTATTTACCAAATTGACTCGGTTGTTTTTCGCTTTTCTGTATTTTATTTAATACTGCAAGGAGCGTCTTTTCTATAAATTCATTTCTGCCTTTTTTAATTATTTTGAATACATTTTTCTTTAATAATATTGTCTTATTTGGTTAAAGTATGAGAAGTTTTAAAAATGTTTGTGATCTATATTTCTAAACTGTTCTTCAAAAAGTTTATATTACTTTCCATTCCCACCCACAGATGTATGAAGTAGCCGTTTTTCTCCAGACAAAATACAAGCAAAGTTTTATGCAATTTGATTCTTAACCCTCTGTATGAAAACAGTGATCATTATTAAGTGTTTTTCATTGTTTTCCCCCCATTTGTATTATTTTAAACATTGTGAAGAGGGAACGAAAGTTATTGCAGCAAGAGCGAATAATCCCATGATTTTCTAAGAAGAGCTCTCTAAATTTTTCAGATTCACCTTACAGCAAGAAGAAGAGAATGGAAGAAATGCAAATATGTCATATGAAAAAATTAGGGAGGAGATGAGAAGAAAAGAAGACGAATATAGTAAAGAAATTGAAAGGAAATAGCAACTAAAATTCACTCTCTGAGCGCTCAAAATGGAACTGAAGACTGAGAAATAATTGGAATCAGGTAGAGTAATCTGTGCTGAAAATTTCAAATTTCTAACACTATTGCATCAGTATTATTTATAATGTCCTTTTTTTTTGAAAAGTACCATTTTATTGAGTGTTGTGCCATTTATTTAGTGTTATAGGAAATTTTAGGTTACTTCTTAAAAACAAAAGCAAAGAAATTCAAAATTCCCCAAGTAACAAGGCCAGAAAAAAGAATTCTATAATCCTGAAATGCTGGGTGCAGTTTTTCGAGCAGAGGGAGGAAGAGGTCACGTCATTAGCTCACACAATAGTTACTGAGAAACCGCAGGGTTGAGATTGGTGTCGAAACTGGAGGCTAAGCTCTCCACTCGCCTCAGGCGACAGATCCTTCTGCCTTGAGGGACCATTGGTGAGTGAATAGCTCTAGAAGAGAAGGGGTACGGGGAGGGAAGATCGTGCCTAATTTTACATCAAGTTACCTCTGGCCTTCAATCTGGCAGGTGGCTGAGGGTCGTGGACACCCTCCCTCTGTGCCCTTCAGCCCTCCAGGCCCCCTGCCCCATGAACAGCTCAGAGCTGGCTCCAGCTTTCCCAGCTGGGTTCTCCCAGAGTCCTCAAGGACAGGTGTTAAGTGGCGTCCTCTAGAGGTGCAGGAATGCTCCCCATGGAATTTTTTTCCAGCAATTGGTAAAACCAAACACTCTTGAAGTCCATTGTCCTTCATTCTGAAGAGTTGTCGAGTGGCATCTCAAGCAGAGGAACTCACACCCCAGCCGATATCCCTCTCAGACGGGGACCAAATCCCATCCCCGAGGTCCTAGCAGCAGATCTCCCACAACAAAAACCTCTCAGGGAGAGCTCGGGAAAGTACTATTTGTAATTCAAATCCATTTGTCTACATCAGTCAGGTAGGGACATACAATGGCCTCGTCCAAGGAGAGGCCTTTAATATTTTCCATAGGAATTGATCTCAGATCCTTTGAGACTGGTCTCGCAGGAGCCGGGACCCTGGTTGCGGTTTAGTCCAGGAAGACCGCGTGTGCTCCCCTATCGACTGCGATACCCAACCAAGTCCCTCTGCTTTGGGGCGATTATGTCTGTCCCTCCACGCACGTCGTCATCTGCAGCATCTAAATCAGAGTCCGTTCTTGGCTCCACTGTCATTTCTTTAACCAATATCCTGTCAGTGACATTTTCACATCATTTACAGTTTTTCAGTTTGTAAAAGCTGCAACATCAGTTGTAAAAACACTTTTGAACACTTTAACAAGGTGTTTTTTTAGAATAAACTTTTAAAAGTCCCCTTCCCAACAAGGGAATAAGAATCAAAAACTCTTGTTACTAATAGTAGGTATTCTGGTACTTGGTAGTGATTTCCCTTCCTTGATAGATGATTAGGTTAGTTTACCACTTCCATGGAAGATAAGGAAGAAAACTATAGGCAGTTCAGAGACCACACTTCAGAAGTCATTCTTGTAGAAAATGAACCCTCTGCTCTATGTAGTGTCCTGTGTCAGTACGAGGAACTTTTGAAAACAGTGATAGATATCCCATAGTATACATATGCCAAGAATACACGGAAGAACTGTACAAAAAAGATCTTCACGACCCAGATAATCGTGATGATGTGATCACTAATCTAGAGCCAGACATCTTGGAATGTGAAGTCAAGGGGGCCTTAGAAAGTATGACTATGAACAAAGCCAGTGGAGGTGATGGAATTCCAGTTGAGCTGTTTCAAATCCTGAAAGATGATGCTGTGAAAGTGGTGCAGTCAATATGCCAGCAAATTTGGAAAACTCAGCAGCAGCCACAGGACTGGAAAAGGTCAGTTTTCATTCCAGTTCCAAAGAAGGGCAATGCCAAAGAATGCTCAAACTACTGCACAATTGCACTCATCTCACATACTAGTAAAGAACTGCTCAAAATTCTCCAAGCCAGGCTTCAGCAATATGTGAACCGTGAACTCCCTGATGTTCAAGCTGGTTTTAGAAAAGGCAGAGGAACCAGAGATCAAATTGCCAACATCCACTGGATCATGGAAAAAGCAAGAGAGTTCCAGAAAAACATCTATTTCTGCTTTCTTGACTATGCCAAAACCTTTGACTGTGTGGATCACAATAAACTGTGGAAAATTCTGAAAGAGATGGGAATACCAGACCACCTGACCTGCCTCTTGAGAAATCTGTATGCAGGTCAGGAAGCAACAATTAGAACTGGACATGGAACAACAGACTGTTTCCAAATAGGAAAAGGAGTACGTCAAGGCTGTATATTGTCACCCTGCTTATTTAACTTCTATGCAGAGTACATCATGAGAAACACTGGACTGGAAGAAACACAAGCTGGAATCAAGATTGCCGGGAGAAATATCAATAAACTCAGATATGCAGATGACACCACCCTTATGGCAGAAAGTGAAGAGGAGCTAAAAAGCCTTTTGATGAAAGTGAAAGAGGAGAGTGAAAAAGTTGGCTTCAAGCTCAACATTCAGAAAATGAAGATCATGGCATCCGGTCCCATCACTTCATGGGAAATAGATGGGGAAACAGTAGAAACAGTGTCAGACTTTATTTTTTGGGGCTCCAAAATCACTGCAGATGGTGACTGCAGCCATGAAATTAAAAGACGCTTACTCCTTGGAAGAAAAGTTATGACCCACCTAGACAGTATATTCAAAAGCAGAGAAATTACTTTGCCGACTAAGGTCCATCTAGTCAAGGCTATGGCTTTTCCTGTGGTCATGTATGGATGTGAGAGTTGGACTGTGAAGAAGGCTGAGCACCGAAGAACTGATGCGTTTGAACTGTGGTGTTGGAGAAGACTCTTGAGAGTCCCTTGGACTGCAAGGAGATCCAACCAGTCCATTCTGAAGGAGATCAACCCTGGGATTTCTTTGGAAGGAATGATGCTAAAGCTGAAACTCCAGTACTTTGGCCACCTCATGCGAAGAGTTGACTCATTGGAAGAGACTCTGATGCTGGGAGGGATTGGGGGCAGGAGGAGAAGGGGATGACTGAGAATGAGATGGCTGGATGGCATCATGGACTCGATGGACGTGAGTCTGAGTGAACTCCGGGAGATGGTGATGGACAGGGAGGCCTGGCGTGCTGCGATTCATGGGGTTGCAAAGAGTTGGACACGACTGAGCGACTGAACTGAACTGAGTATACATTTAGTGATAGTTATGTTTCTCATTGTATTTCCCCCATCTTACTATTTTAAACAGTATGAAGAGAGAATGAAAGTTATTGCAGCAGCAAATAATCTCATGATTCTCTAAGAAGACCTCTCTAAATTTTGCCTTATTTACCATTAGTGTATACACCATGAATGAAATAGGCGGATTATTTTGTATTGATATGTTTGTACTAGAGAAATAACTGTGGTTTGAGGTAAGAGAACTAACAGAGTCAGAAGAGCTGATGAAAAGCCTGCAGCTTACTTAAATATTTTTAACTTCTTCCTTTCCAGAATCATTATAGCTAATGAGTTAATTGATGTTTGTAGAAGTGCTTAGTACAGTTGTCAGTAGGTATAAGCCTGTAATTGCCTCTTAAAATGTTAGAGAGGTAGCATATTCTCAAGAAAACAATTTCTATACAACATATAATCTATTTAAATATATATATAGCTAAGGCTCTTGCTGTGAAGTAGCTGTATAGGAGGTATCAGACGCAGTGTTTTTAAAGGTAGCGAGTGGTGGTGTTTATCGGATCACAGTTGATTTACAATGTTACGTTATTTTCAGGTATACAGCACAGTGATTCAGACATATATGTACATGTGGGTATATTATACAAATGGGGCTTCCCTGCTGGCTCAGACAGTAAAGAATCCACGTGCAAAGCAGAAGACCTGGGTTTGATCCTTAGCCCTGTCCAGTATTCTTGCTTGGGGAATGCCATGGACAGAGGCGCCTGGCGGGCTACAGTCTGTGGGGTTGCAAAGAGTTGGACATGACTGAGTGAGTAACACACATACACACACATCGCACACACATATTCCTTTTCAGATCCTTCTTGTAGAATATTGAGTGTAGTTCCTAATGTTGTAAAGTAGATCCTTATTGGTTATTTTATGTACACTTGTCTGTATATAATGGTATATGTTAAACCCAACCTCCCTATTTATCCCTTCCCCTACCCTCCATTCCCCCATGGTGACCATAAGTTTGTTTTTATGTTTGTGAGTCTCTTTCTGTTTTGGAAATAAATTCATTTTAGATTCTACATATAAACAGTATGATATGCTATTTGTCTTTGTCTGACTTACCTCTCATAGTGTGATAATGTCTAGGTCCATCTCTGTTGATGCAAATAGCATTCTTTCATTCTTCTTCATGGCTTAGTAGTTTTCCATTGTATAAACAGTCCACATCAGATGCAAGTTTTAAGTGTAGTCAAATCTGTAAGTCTTTTATTTCAAGCCTTCTGGGTTCACTGTGGTTCTGAGAAAAGCCCTTCCAGTTCTGAGCTTCTTGAAAAGTCGCTTGGGATTTCTTTTTCCTTTCATGGATTCATTGTCTTCCATTAAGTTTTTGAACCTTTGGAAGTTTCTGCTTGTGTAAAGTTTGAGGCTTGTATCAAACCTAATTTTTCTGGTTGGAGAGCCACTTGTTGCAGTCTTCACTGCAACACTGTATAAACACTGTAACATACAGGTTAGTGTTTCATTTTTAGGAAATAATGAAACGTCATTTTATTGAGTACTAACTAAAAGTCTACTTTGTTTCACTTAGGTTTCTGATACTGGTAGAAAAGCAAAAAATCTGTTATACAAAAACCACATGCTGCAGGATGAAATTGCCAGCCTAAGACTGGAAATAGACGCAGTAAAAAATCAGAAGCAGGAAAAGGAGAAGAAATATTTTGAGGATACTGAAACTCTTCAAAAGGCAATGAAATTGAAAGAGGAAATATTAGCAGAGGAGACTATGTTCCAGTATACTGGTCAGCTTAATGTCCTGAGAGCTGAGAGTGCAATGCTCAACTCTGAGCTGGAGAACAACGAACAGAGGAAACAAGCACCCGAAACAGAAGTGGAATCCGACCGGTCTAGACGGGCTGCTGCCACACCCGATCGTGGTCAAGGTCAGGACATCACAAAGAGACCTGGAACTTGCCTTCCAGAAAGCAAACGACGAGAGGTTATGCTTGCAGGACCAGATGAAGTTCGATGTGACTAAGCTGAAAAGTAACAGTGAGACGGCTTCCCAGCAACTTTCTAAAGTGGAAAGTAAGTTCAATCAGCTAAACATAAAGCTGCATCAGACGAGAGATGATCCCAGAGAAAAGACTTTGATGTTAGAATGTGTCCAGAGAGACACACTGCTAAGTTGCTTCAGTCGTGTCCGACTCTGTGCGACCCTATAGACGGCAGTCCACAAGGCTCCGCCATCCCTGGGATTCTCCAAGCAAGAACACTGGAGTGGGTTGCCATTTCCTTCTCCAATGCATGAAAGTGAAAAGTAAAAATGAAGTCGCTGAGTCGCGTCCAACTCTCAGCGACCCCATGGACTGCAGCCTACCAGGCTCCTCCGACCATGGGATTTTCCAGGCGAGAGTACTGGAGTGGGGTGCCATTGCCTTCTCCGAGAGAAACACACTACTAGATATAAAATAGATAAGCTGCAAGGAAATGGCCTCATTTTTTTTGCTGGGATAGGAATCTGCTGGAAAGATCTGAGCACTGGTTAGAATATGTGAAGATCTCTGAAGTTAATCAAAGCCTCTAATAAAGAAAGAGGGAGAATGTTCCACAGGATGAAATTTTCCACCACTTGTTGGACATTCACACCCATTTCTTTCTGGTTGTGAGGTGGTGAAACTGCAGATTTATTGGGAGGGGCAGGGTGTGGACAGTGGGTCTGCATCTTTTGTCTGAGAAACTTAATATCAGGAAGGGCTGAGGGTGGCCCCTTCTGTGTCCGTAACCAGATTCAGTGAGGAGGGAAAAGAAGGTGAGTTGCTATGTGTGGTGATAGTTTTCAAAGTCCATATGTTCGCGTTATCTATTATTAGCACAACGTCATAGTAAAGTTTTTGATAAACTCAGTGACAGAGGATCTTATTAGGCAGTTGTGAGACAACTTCGGCAAGAACTGACTGACACCATAAAAAAGCAGTCTATGACGGAGGCTTCACTGGAAGTCATGGCATGTAACTGGGCCAACTTAGAAGACGAGGCACAGGATTTAAAGAGCAAGTTACATCAACTCCCAAGTCAGGTACGTATGAAATTGAATGTGTTGACAATTAATATGTAGGATAAAGTGTTTTAGGACGCTCTTTTTCATAGACAGCTTTCTTTTGTATTTTCGTTACAAGTAATGTACTACAGTTTTATTATCTTTATAATGCACTCATTTCTTAAACTCTTTCATTCTGCCATTTGTATTAAATATTTTTTACTTATGTTATTTACCCTTAGGAAAGTGGAGAAATGTTCATCATTGTTCACACAAGTTGAGAAACTTTTTTTTCTATTGAACAATATTTTTTTTAGTGATAGCTGTATTACCACGATGCAGCAAGTCAGATAAAATCAGAGGATAATGTTTAATGGAAGGTTCCATAAAATTATCATTTCTTATCTTCCCCTTGGTGAATAGCTGTAGAGTTCTGTATATATTTATTTCATGAATTTCAGAATAACTTGCGCAGAAAGGGTATTATATAAACCAGTTGAATTTAGGCGTTGCCTTCCTTTCTCTTCATTTTAGATATATTGTAAAAGCAAGGAGGTACTCAGATGGAGTATAGTATGTACATCCAAAATAAAGAATTGAGAACATTATCTAGATCGTGCCTTTGGATTTTTAAAAAAGCTATCGAGATATAATTGACATATCATATAACTCACCCATTCCAAGTGTGTAGTTCAATATGTTAGTCTAGAGAGGTGTCACCTGCGACCACAGTCAATTTTAGAGCATTTCCGTCAGCCCCCAAAAGAAACCCTGCACCCCTTAGCCACCACCTATGGCCCCCTCCTCTCCCTCAGCCCCAGGCAACCCCCGTCTAGTATCCGTCTGTGTAGACATGCCTGTTCTGGGCATTTCACATAAATGGAATCACACAGTGTGTGCTCCTTCGCGGTTAGCGTTTCTCATTTGATGTCATGCTTTCACGGTTCATCCCTGTGATAGCACGTATCAGTTCTTCCATTTCTGTTGATTGTCAAACAAGAAACAGTATGTGGCTAAGCCAGTTATCCATTCATCCGGTGATGGAGATTTGGGTTGTTTCCACTTTGCAGCTATGAATAATGCTGCTGTGAACACTGATTTACATGTTTCTGTTTGGGCGTGTTTTATTTCCCTGTGGTGGGATTTTATCCTCAGAGTTAGCTGGCTGATTTCTCCTTTTCTTGCCTTTCCTCAGACTGTCCTTTCTGGCTTTACAGTTTCTTTTCCTCCTGAGTAGTCCTCCGTTTGTTCAGACCTGCTGCCCAGTCTCTCCTTCTCCAGAGCTTTCCTGACTGTCCAGCTCTTATGGAGCCTCTTCTCTTCAGCCCTGTCATCCAGTCTGTGAAGAACAGTTTAGCCCTTCATTTCACATTATTGTCATTTTTTTCATGAGGGAGAATCTTGTCTAAGTATACATTAGTCTAACAGGAAATATTTCTTAATATGCACAGCACTTGTCTTACATAAATGGAAAATAGCTTAACAATTGTTAAGACACAACTACGTACTTCATCCATACCAATAATTTCTTCTTGGAGACGCTGGTATAGTAAAACTTCTATTAAAGTGTATTTTAAGTAATTAAATGTAAAATTGAAAGTGCTTAGTCTAATAGGGGAGAATTGTTCAATTAAATGCTCATTTTTTTCCCCTGACTCTGGTAGTAAAATGTAAATTTGCCTTCCTTCATTATGCAGCCAGAAGTGGGATTTGCGGATATCTAGCCTTTCAGGCCCTTATAGATTTCTAACCTTCCCAGCCTAAGGTTCTGGGGATGGCTTCTCTGATATTCATACCTGGTAACCTTACTTTTCTCATCCAAGTACTTGCTAGACATTAACAGTTGTGGGAATGAACTGACTCAGAACGTTGATTTAGCAGTAGGGTAATATTCCCATGGCAGTGACTTCACCCTTCCTCTGACGGCCGTGTAAGGTTCTGTACCACTCTGTCCAGGAGGTGCTATTTGCATGTTAACCGGTGGTCATTGTCCACTGAGTAGTACAGAGAGGAAGGAAGTTACAAATTACTATACGTGGAGAAAAGTACTAGAGTACTAGTTGGTTAGTGGAGTCAGTGAACATTTTTGAAGTCTGGACATGTGTGTTCTGGGCCTCATGCTCCCCCTTACTGCCCCTTGCAACAGTATGGAGAGTGAGTTCACTGTGATTGTGTAGAAGACCACCACTTCTGTTGGCATGCCGTCTGCTTGAAGTATCAGATTGTTTTACAGGTAAAATACAGCAACCGTAATAATGCCAGTTACAAACAGCTCTTAGTATCTGCCACGTCCTCTTCTAAATACATTATGTGTAGTCCCCAATTTAATCTTCCCAGCATCCCACTGAGGTTGATGCTACCATTATCCCCATTTTATGGATGGAGAAACTGAGATCCAGTAAGGTTAAGTAATTTGCCCCAGGACTCACAGCTCAGAACTGATGGAATTGGAACACAGGCCCATGCATTTGGCTCCCATGTAGCTGCTGCCTCTCACACTAGTCCCTGAAGCATCTGGTTGTCACCAACAGCAGTGCTAGCTCTCATAATCACTGGAAGAGCCATGGTCATTCCCATATGTGGATATTTAAAGTGATGGCTGATGTGGAGCTTGGAATAAAAAATATATGTATATATATATGTTTATTCTCAGGTAATTTTCTGCCTTTCCCCATTTGGCCAGTTTATAAATTTGTGTGTTTATTTGAGAAAATCTGTTTTAAAGCATGGATGATGTTGTATTTGAGTGCTAGAGGAGAGGTCAGTAATGTGCAAAGGGCAGACAGGAAATATTCTCGCTTTGTGGACTGTAGGGTGTCTGTTGTAACAACTCAACTCTGCTGGATGGCAGGAAAGCAGCTGTAAACAATATGCAGATGAAAGAGACAGAAAGTGATGGTGGCGGATTCGCTAGGGTATCAGTAGTTAAAGCAGTTGTTTTCCCCTTTTTTTCTCTTTTTAGTTGCAAGAAGCACAGGATCAACATATAGAGGCCATGAGATGTGCTGAAAAAACACAGGATCACATCCAAAGGTATGATTTAAAGCAGCACAGAAAACAGCCTAAGTATGGAGCAGATAAACAGTATAATACGAGAATTAAATCAGTAATTATAATGAACACATCACTGTGAAGCTGGGTGACATTTCGGCTTTGAGCTGTTTTGAGAGGCATATTTTTCCCCCATTATTTCCATATTTTGCACATTATCCACAAGTGAAAAGTGAAAATGTTAGTCACTCAGTCACATCCAGCTCTTTAGGACCCCATGGGATACAGCCCACCAGGCTCCTCTGTCCATGGAAGTCTCCAGGCAAGAATCCTGGAGTGGGTTGCCATTTCCTTGTCCAGGGGATCTTCCTGACCCAGGGATCAAACCTGGGTCTCCTGCATTGCCGGCAGATTCTTTACATTCTGAGCCACCAGGAAAGCTGATTGTCCACAAAACACAACTAGAAAAACAGTACAGTTGCCAAATCACTTACTTTTCTAAATTCTAAGATCCTCTGTAATTGAACTGCAGATATTTGTTCAGAAACAGTGTGGTATTTTAAAAATCTATGTGTACAGGACTTCATTGAGAGTTTAGGGGTTAAAACTCTGCCTTCCAAGGCAGAGCATGTGGGTTTGATCCCTGGTTGGGGAGCTAAGATCCCACGTGCCTCACAGCCAAAAAACTAAAACATAAAACAGAAGCAATGTTGTAGTAAATTCAATAAAGACTTTAAAAATGGTCCACATCCAACAAAAAAACCGTGTGTGAGAATAAGTATTTTAAATCTGCATTTTAGACTTGAAATTGAAAACGCCAAGTTACAAACTACAGTCAAAAACCAAGTAGGCAAAATTGAACATTGAGATGAGATGAGTGCAATTGTGCAGTAGTTTGAGCATTCTTTGGCATTGCCTTTCTTTGGAACTGGAATGAAAACTGACCTTTTCCAGTCCTGTGGCCACTGCTGAGTTTTCCAAATTTGCTGGCATATTGAGTGCAGCACTTTCACAGCATCATCTTTCAGGATTTGAAACAGCTCAACTGGAATTCTATCACCTCTACTAGCTATGTTCGTAGTGATGCTTTCTAAGGCCCACTTGCCTTCACATTCCAGGATGTTTGGCTCACTAGCATTTAGTATTTTATGTGTCAGTTCAGTCACTCAGTCATGTCCAACTCTGCAAACCAATGGCCTGCTGCAAGCCATCTTCCTTGTCCATCACCAACTCCTGGAGCCTGCTCAAACTCATGTCCATCGAGTCAATAATGCCACCCAACCATCTCATTCTCTGATGTCCCCTTCTCCTCCTACCTTCAATCTTTCCCAGCATCAGGGTCTTTTCCAATGAGTCAGTTCTTCCCATCAGGTGGCCAAAGTATTGGAACTTCAGCTTCAGAATCCGTCATATGAATATTCAGGACTGATTTCCTCTAGGATTGACTGGTTGGATCTCCTTGCAGTCCAAGAGACTCTCAAGAGTCTTCTCTAACACCACAGTTCAAAAGCATCAGTTATTCGGTTCTCAGATTTCTTGATGGTCCAACTCACATATCCATCTGTGATTACTGGAAAAACCATAGCTTTGACTAGACAAACCTTTGTCAGCAAAGTAATATTTCTGCTTTTAATATGCTATGTAGGTGGGTCATAACTTTTATTCCAAGGAGGAGGCAGCTTTTAATTTCATGGGTACAGTCACCATCTGCAGTGATTTTGAAGCTCCCCAAAATAGTCTTTCACTGTTTCCATTGTTCTCCCATCTATCTGCCATGAACTGATGGGACTGGATGTCAAGATCTTAGTTTCCTCAAGTTTTATGCCAGGTTTTTCATCTCCTCTTTCCATTTTTTCAAGAGGATCTTTAGATCCTCTTTGCTTTCTGCCATAAGGTTGGTGTCATCTGCATATTGGAGAAGGCAATGGCAACCCACTCCAGTACTCTTGCCTGGAAAATCCCATGGATGGAGGGGCCTGGCAGGCTGCAGTCTGTGGAGTCCCGAAGAATCAGATATGACTGAGTGACTTCACTTTTGCTTTTCACTTTCATTAATTGGAGAAGGACATGGCAACCCACTCCAGTGTTCTTGCCTGGAGAATACCAGGGACGGTGGAGGCTGGTGGGCTGCCATCTATGGGGTCACACAGAGTCGGACACAACGGAAGTGACTTAGGAGCAGCAGCAGCAGCGTCTGCATGTCAGAGGTTATTGATATTTCTCCCAGCTATCTTGATTCCAGCTTGTGATTCCTCCAGCATGGCATTTTGCATGATGTACTCTGCACATAAGTTAAGTAAGCAGGTGACAATACACAGCCTTGACGTGTTCTTTTCCTAGTTTGGAACCAGTTCGTTGTTCCATGTCCAGTTCTAACTGTTGCTTCTTGAGCTGCATACAGGTTTCTGAGGAGGCAGGTAAGGTAGTCTGGTATTCCCATCTCTTTAAGAATTTTCCACAGTTGGTTTGATCCATACAGTCAAAGGCTTTGACATAGTCAATGAAGCAGAAATAGATGTTTTTCTGGAATTCTCTTGCTTTTTTTTATGATCCTACGGATGTTAGAAATTTGTACTCTGGTTCCTCTGCCTTTTTTCCATCCAGCTTGAACATCTGGAAGTTCTCAGTTCAGGTACTATTGAAGCCTCACTTGGAGAATTTTGAGCATTACTTCGCTAGCATGTGAGATGAGTGCAATTGTTCAGTAGTTTGAACATTCTTTGGCATTGCCTTTTGTTGGGATTGAAATGAAATCTGACCTTTTCCAGTCCTGTGGCCATTGCTGAGTTTTCCAAATTTGCTGGCATATTGAGTACAACACGTTCACAGCATCATCTTTTAGAATTTGAAAGAGCTCAACTGGAATTCCATTACCTTCACTAGCTTTGTTCGTAGTGGTGTTTCTTAAAGCCCACCTGACTTTGCACTCCAGGATGTCTGCCTCTAGGTGAGTGATCACACCATCATGATTATCTGGGTCATGAAGATCTTTTCTGTATAGTTCTTTTGTGTTCTTGCCACCTCTTTTTAATATCTTCTGCTTTCTGTTAGGTTCATACCATTTCTGTCCTTAATTGGCCCATCTTTGCATGAAATGTTCCCTTGGTATCTCTAATTTTCCTGATGAGATCTCCAGTCTTTCCCATTCTATTGTTTTCTTCTATTTCTTTGCATTGATTGCTAAGGAAGGCTTTTTTATTCTACGTTTTGGCTATAGTGAATAATGCTGCAGTGAAGCATAGTGTCCAAATCTCTGTTTAAGCCCCTGTTTTCAGTTCTTTGCAGTATATACCTAGGAGTGGAATTAGTGGGTTGTATGATAATTCACTGGTTAGCTTTTTGAAGAAGCACCAAACTATTTTTCACAGAGGCTACACCACATTATATCCCGCCAGCAATGTGTAAGTTTTCCAATGTCTCCACATTCTAACCATGACTATCTTTTTAATGTGTCTATTGGTTATTTGTATACCTTCTCTGGGGCTCCCCAGGTGGTGCAGAGGTAGAGAATTTGCTTGCCAGTGCAGCAGATGCAAGTGACTTGATTTTGATCCCTGTGTTGGAAAGATGCACTGGAGAAGGAAATGGTAACCCGCTTCAGTATTCTTGCCTGAAAATTTTCATGAACAGAAGAGCTTGGTAGCTATGGGTCACAAGGAATCAGATAGCCGAGTGACTGAGATTATACACATATCCTCTAAGGAGAACTAGTCAAGTCCTTTGCCCTCTTTTTGGCTGTGCCCCAAGGCTTGTAGAATCTTATTTCCCCAACCAAGGGTTAAACTTGGGCCCAGGCCCTTGGTAGTGAAAGTTCAGAGTTCTGACCACTGGACTACCAGGGAATTCCCACCTTTGTTCATTTTTAGTGAAATTGTTTGTCACTGATTCATGGGGTTGCAAAGAGTTGGACACGACTGAGCGACTGAACTGAACTGAACTGAACTTGTTGAATTCTGTTGTTGATGAGTAGATGTCTTAGATATTAAATCCTTATCAAGTTATAGAACTTGCAAATATTTTCCCTCGTTCTGTAGATTATCTCTTTACTTTCTTGATAATGCCCTTTAATGTACAAAGATTTTAATTAAGATAAAATCCAACGTATTTATTTTTTACTTGTGTTTTTGGTCTTATATGTAAGCTTCCATCAACAAGTAAGGTTGTGAGCATTTACTTTGTTTCCTTCAGGAGTTTTATGGTTTTAGCTGCAATATTTAGGTGGTTGCAGTTTTTAATCATAGTTGTATATGATGTGAAGTAGGGGTCCAACTTCATTCTAGTACATGCGGAAATCCAGTCAAGCAAGTGCCATTTGTTGAAGAGACTGCTCTTTCCCAGATGATTGGATTTGGCATCCTTGTCAAAAATCAGTGGGCTGTAGATATATGGATTTATTTCTGGAGTCTCAGTTCTACTCCATTGGTCTACATGTCTTTCCATACACTAGTACCACTCTGTTTTAAATACTGTAGCTTTGTTACATGTTTTGAAATCTGGAAATCTCAGTTGTCCATTTCTTTTTTCTTTTTAAGGTTATTCTGGGATATCCAGGGCTCCTTTAATTCCATACAAATTTGAATATTGACCTATACATTTCTGAAAAAAAAGCTGTTGAAGTTTTGATAGAGATTGTGACTAATGTGTAGATCACCTTAGGTGAGATTGTCATTTTTGTCAATACTAAGTCTTCCTCTCCATGGACTGTGGAAGTCTTTCCATTAATTTAGGTCTTCTTTAGTTTCTTTCACCAGTGTTTTGTAGTTTTCCATGTACCAGTGTTTCACTTCTTTGGTTAAATGTATTCCTAAGTATTTCATTATTGTAAGCACGAAATGAAATCACTTTCTTCATTTCTCTTTGGGATTGTTCATTGCACATGGATAGAAACAACTGAATCTTGTGTGTTGATCTTGTATCTTGCAGCTTTACTGAGTTTACTAACTTTAGTAGCTTCCTTTGGATTCATTGGAGTTTTCATACATATGAGCATATAATTTGTAAAAACATATAGTTAAAATTCATCCTTTCCAGCTTGAATTTCTTTAATTTCAACGTCCTATCTAATTACTCCAATTAGCACTTCTAGTACATCTTTGAACATCACTGATGAAAGTGGGCATCCTTATCTTGTTCCTGATCTCAGAGAGAAAGATTTCTTTTTCTCACCACTGAGTATAATGTTAGCTGTGCAGTTTTCATAATTGCCTTTATAATTTTGAGGAACTTTCCTTGCATTCCTTGTTTTTGAGAGTTTTTATCATGAAAAGACATTGAGTTTTGTCAAGTGCCTTTTCTGTACCTTTTCAGAGATTCATACGTTTTTTTATCCTTTGTTCTGAAGGTGTGCTGTATTACGTTGACTGATACTCTCATGTTGAACCACTCCTCCATTCCTGGGTAAATCCCACATGGTCATGATGTGTACTCCTTTTAACATGCTTATTGAATTGTGTTTGCTGGAATTTTGTTGAGGATGTTTGTATCTATATTTATAAGAAGTATTATCTGTGATATCATGTGATATCTTAGTCTGGCATTGATATCAGTGTAACATGGCCTCATCGAAAGAGTTAGGAAGTGTTCCTTCCTTTCAGTTTTTTGGAAATAGTCTATGTTGTCTGTTATCAGTATAGGCACTCCTAGCCTCTTTTGGTTAGCATTCATAGGGAGTATCTATTTCATTCCTCTTATCTTTCAATCTATTTAAGTCTTTGGATCTAGAGGGAATCTCTTGTAAATAGCATATAGTTGAATTATGCTGTTTTATCCATTCTGACAATATCTGCCTTTTGATTGGAAGGTTTAATCTGTCTAAATTTAAAATAATTGCTGACAAGGAAGGACTTACTTCTATCGTTTGGGTGTTTATATTATGTATATATTATAGCTTATTATCCTTCATTTCATCCACTGATGCCTTTTTTTGGGCAAACCCAGGCCACAGCAGTGAAAGCACCAAGTGGTCCTAACCATTGGACCACCAGGGAACTCCTGATTTTTGCTTTCTTCAATGTGTAGTTTCTGTTTGCTATTTTGATTGATCATTTTGCTGCCAGTGATGCCCAAGTCTGCCTGAGCAGTGGAATCACATGTAGAAATTTTTAGACACATGGATTCTGCAGCTTCTCCACAACTGTGGATCAGAGTCTGCAGAGCTATGTTCTAAGATTGCAGGAATCTAAATTTCTAAGACTCTCCTAAGTCATTCTGAGAAACTGCTTAACCAAAGTCCTTCCTGGGAACTAGAAAATATGCAAGTATTTTCACTAGTGTTCTACACACACGTCTTCCCTTCCATTGCCTATTGAACATTAAAATAAAGGTCATTTAGAGAGAGTCAACACAGCAACTAGTCAAAGTCAAATAATCACTCTAGCCAGTAATATACTTCACTCCCCCCCATCCTCTGAAAAATTTATACCAACAATCCAGAAACCTGAAAGAGGGAACAGAGCTAAACAGGTCATATGTAGCTTTTATCCTGTTAATCTTTCTGATTTCAAGGTTTATCTGTGGTACTTTTATCTTAAACTCCTGTAAACCAATGTCGTTGCTTTAAGAAAGTATTGATAGTAATCAAATTTTTTTCTGTAATCAAAACAAAATATTTTGTGAGTGTGTGTGTGTATGTGTGTGTGTATGTTGATTTGGGGCCCTGAGTTTAACCGATAACACCAGTAATTTGAGAAAAAGTGAAATACAGACACACATAGCTGTTTTAATAATAAGAAAATTTAGTTATCTTAATGGGGCCTTGCAGGAACAAGGTTTTAGTTATATTCTTGCTCTTTGGGAATCAGTAGCTCCACTTCCATAGTTGACTTTAACTTAGTTCCTCTCTTCTACTAAAAGTTTCTAGAGGCAGTTATCAGTCATTTCTTTTGAAGAAGTTAACAATGAAGTAAAACAGAAATAGATGTATGGCAAAACCAATACAGTATTATAAAGTAATTAGCCTCTAATTAAAATAAATAAATTTATTTTAAAAAACCAAAGTAACAGAAAAACTATTTATTAACAATCCAACTAAACTGACTGGTTGACAGCAGTGTGGACTTGCAAATAAAAGTTGTCTGATTTTAGTAGAAAAACAAACAAAAAACAAAAAACCCGTAGAGAGTGTTGTCAATATTTTAAGGTGGAAAGTAGTGCTTGTTGGAGAGTTAAAGTATTAAATCCAATCTTTTTAAAATGCTGTGTATATATATATTCCCATTTTTGTTGGTCCAACCAAGAAACAGGCTTAAGATGTTATTCAAAATGAGGTACATGTTACTTTTTTTTTCTCGTAATTAGTAGCCACCTTTCTTGGGCTTCCCTGGTGGCTCAGAGGCAAAGAACCCGCCTGCAATGCAGGAGACACAGGAGATTCAGGTTTGATCCCTGGGTGGGGAATATCCCCTAGAGGGAGGGCACGGCAACCTACTCCACTAATTGTGCCTGGAGACTCCCATGGACAGAGGAGCCTAATGGGCTAGAGTCCATAGGGTCACAAACGGTCGGACATGACTGGATCAACTGAGCACACACACACACAGCCTCTTTTCTGGAACACACATCTCTAGCGGAGGAGAACCACAAAAATCTTTTAGAAGAAAGTTTTCATTCTTTTGGTTAGCCACAATATATATTAAACCAGCTTTGACATACAGGAGATATTTAGGATTGTCTTTATGGCTAACTGGACTCATAAGTGGGTGAGAAGATACCTAGACATGGGCACTTTCATACTGCTTACTTCTATTCACACTCCTTTGAAGATCAGAGTGGAATTAGCTATTTGCAGTGCTTTAGTATATCTTTGTGGTTTTGAAAGTCCAGTCGGTGGATTCATCCTTGGCTCGCTGGATAAGAATCAACCAGTATAGTTTGGTAACAGCACAGATTCCCAAGTTTTCTGTCTGCACCTCCCCCCTCCCCATCTTCTGTTCAGTTGGTCTGGGTTAGTGCCTGGAAATTAAAGTTCTCCAGCAGACAGGTATGGGAAATATTGTGCAAGAGGGCTCTGAAGAGGTATCCGAGGAAAGAATGTTATGGATTGCTGGACTTTCGGTATGGAAGCTACCACTGCAAGTTCCATGACTTTCCCCTCCAAATGTACAGGTGTGTCTGTGTACAGAACAAAATGTGGGTCGCAGCCTTTGGAGTCATTTCTGCTGCCTTGGCAGTGGTGAGTGGCTTTGGCCTGATGTTGTACATTGGGTGCCATTTGTGATCATAGTTGCAAATTCACCATTTCTTATTCTAGGTGAGTAAAACAAAGCATGAGGCTGCACACTGTGTATGTCGGGGTGTGGGGGTGGGTAAAGGAAGGGTATTGTGTTAGATTAGGCAAAATAGTTATATATTGGTGACTCTACAGATCCAAAATGAGGAATCAGGAGAAAAAGAAAATCAAATGGAATTATGTGCCTTTCAGTTCGGTTCAGTTCAGTTCAGTTCAGTCGCTCAGTCGTGTCCAACTCTTTGCAACCCCATGGACTGCAGCATGCCAGGCCTCCCTGTCATCACCCACTGCTGGAATTTACCCAAACTCATGTCCATTGAGTCGGTGATGGCATCCAACCATCTCATCCTTTGTCTTATGTGCCTTTAAGAGTTGGAAAAATCTATTACCCCAAATGGAAAAACACAGACCAGGGACATGAACAGGCAGTTCACACACACACACACACACACACACAGAATCCAAAACACTAATCATTGAAAATATAAGAAAGAAATATTTGACCTTTCCATTAATCAAGGGATGCAAGTTAAACCAAAAGTGAGACACCTTGTCTTTTTATTAGATTAATGAATATTACAGCAAGACTGAAGGTTTGGGGAAGGTTGTATGCAAATAAACACACATTCTGCTGAGGGAAATTTGTAAATTGGTACAGGTTTAAAATATAACTTTGCAACAAATCAAAAGACTTAAAAATTTAAAATGGAATCTGATCTGCCAATTCCACTTCTGGGAATTCGTCCTAATTATTGGACAGGTGTTCACAAAATAGAAGAAGGATGTTCATTTCAGTGTGATTTAGAATAGGAAAAAACAAAAACAGGCTAATTGTATGATAGCTTACAGTGAATGACGTTGGATTCGTGATCTTCAAAGAAGACTATTTAGCTTCTTCAGGAAATGGCAACCCACTCCAGTACTATTGCCTGGAAAATCCCATGGACAGAGGAGCTTGGTAGGCTACAGTCCATGGGGTCGCAAAGAGTTGGACACGACTGAGCGACTTCACTTCACTTCACTTTCCACCAGGGATCAGGCTTGATCACTCAAGAGCTTCTGTGTAGCAGAGTTTTATTAAAGTATAAAAAGGGACAGAGAAAGCTTCTGACATAGACATCAGAAGGGGGAGGCAGAGTGCTCCCCCAGCTAGTCTTTTCAAGGCATTATATACTTTTTCAGACCCACTCCCACAACATATATCTTATATGAACAAGATTAGAACGAACAATAGAAAAATCTCCCACTCCCATAATATCCATTTTAAGATGACAAGATCAGTCAGAAGGTTCTTATTAAGGAGAAACATGTCCTCAAGCAAGATGCATTGTTATATTCATTAAGACAGAGCAATGTAGAAAAGACCGTTTGTCCTTTTCTCCTAGGGAGCCTCAGACCCCTTTCTCCTTCTCAAAGGCTTTCGGACCTGTTTCTCCTCCCTGGGGACCCTGGTCTTCTTATCAGCCTACCTAGGAATTGACTGTCTCATTCCCCCCTTTTCTTTTAGGAGGATCATGTTGCCAAGGGAAAGGGCCATTGTTTTCATTCCATAACTACTTCCTGCTGTTGAGGGGCACAGTCGCTATGCTGTTGAGGCAATATATTCTGCTAACCATCAGATTGAAGGTCTCTGATCCAGGGGCCCCGAGTAATAGTTGGAGGAGGCTGTGGCACTCGTAGGAGCCTGGACAACCATTTGTAACTTAGAAGCTTTCAGATGGTTAGGAAAAAAACCCATTTTACAGTTACAGATGTAAGGCAAAATACCCATTAAACCAAGTTAAAACATAGTCAAAATTAAAAGTCACATTATGTCCATAGTTACATCAGTCCATTTTAGGGTTGTTAGATGTCATCAGATCAAGACAAGACATCATATATGATTGTTGTCAGTGCAGCTATTTGCAGAGCTGAAGAAAGTCCTTTCCTTGAAGTGGAGAAACCCATGATGCAAAGCCTTTCCCTGACGAGGTTGAAAAGCTGAAAGCTGAGTCACATAGTTAATTATAAGATTTCAGGATCTATGACAAGATCTGTGCATGAAAACAGTCTCATAGAGACAGTCTCTTCTTCTTAGGGGCAGTTCAAGCTCTCGTTAAAGTCATGGGTAAAACTTTAAACCAACTGTCTTGTGTTTCCTGAATTAGCTTACATGGATGTCCTTTAATAACAGCACTAGCCTTTTCAACCTTTCCTGAAGATTGGGGTCTCCAGGAACAGTGTAAGTAACGTTCTATTCCTAGAACTTCTGACACCCCTTGAGTTACAGTAGCTTTAAGAAGGAACATTGTTGCTCTGAACTTTAGAGTTTAAGATCCCCCTTACTTACTTGCTTACTTACTTACTTACTTCATGAGAAGTCAGTAGAATAAGGTTTCACCCATTCCTTAACTTCAGGCTCTAGTGGATAGTGCTTTTGATGTGAAAATAGGTGAGGGGGTTTGAGCTTGATAACAACAGGAACAGCATTTCGTGCTCAACCCACAGTTTTTCCATCAGCCCACACTCTAGGATTTACATTTTGTTCACGTAAATGAGCAGGCTCCATATTCATGAAAGCAGAGGCTGGACCATGCTCAGTATATGCCTCCCTAGAAGGGGTGAGGGAGACTCCAGCTCAATCAGAACCTCATGAGAAAACAGCACGGAGCCCCAGCTGCAGCTTAAAGATGACTGAAATAATAGCGTTTGGCTCATCCTGACAGTCCCGTTACAGTAGTGGATCAGGAGGAAAGCGGACCAGGGGCTTCAGTGAGCACAGAGAAAGTTGCCCCAGTGTCCAAAAGAAAATTGATCAATTGGCCCCCCACAGTTATTAACCCCCAGGGTTCCACAGGTGTAATTAGAATGGGAGCTTGTGTGGGGACCCCCGGGCACTTTCAGTCCCGATTGCCTTGAGAGTCCAGCCACTGGCGCCTATGTCTCAGAGGCCAGCCTCTCCTCAGGTGTGGTCATTTTATAGACCAGACATGGAGCTGGGTGCAGCTTAGATGCCTGAGGGCGATCCAGCTTGAGATGCCTCTATTTCCACCGTAATAACAAGTCCACCCCTTTTCACCTCGGTTACTCTGGGCACTTTTCCTCAGTCTGTTTCAGAGTTGATCTAACAGCCATTGCTGGGGCTTTGTTCTTTTGTCAGTGTTTTTTTTTTTCCCCCTCCCACTTTCCTCCTTGTATTCTTTACCATGATATACCATCTGAGCCAGCTGTAACAGTTTTTTAAAGACTGATATGGTCCAAACGCCTGTTTTCATAACTTATGGCAGATGTCTGGAGCTGACTGAGTGAGGAATCTATTTTTCAGATTATTCCTTCCTCTGTACTTTTGGGATCAAAGTCAGTAAACTTGTGGAGAGCCTCTTGTAGTCTATCTAGGGATTTATCAGGAGCTTTCTTCTCTCCCTGTTCTGTGTCAGCCAACTTGGCATAGTTTAAAGTCTTAGTGTGCACTGGCTTGAATCCTTCAAGAATACATCTGGCAAAGTAGTTCTGATCCCACCTTTGTTTAGGCATGCTATAGTCGCAGTCTGGCTCGTCATGGGAACTGCTTGGCTCCCAGGAAGGAGGAGGGCTATTTTGGGCTCCCTCTTTCCCCTGTCTCATCCTCAAGCCATTCATCTCCAAAAGTAGTAGCTTCTCCCAAAACTCGAGTTCTTGAGTCAGGAGTCAGCATCTGTCCCAAGACATATGTTACATCTCTCCAAGTAAGGTCATAAATTTAGTCCTGTAAAGGCTCCTATGAATTGGGACTGTTTGAGTTTCTACTGAGACTGAGGCAACCCCTTCTAGAAGGGTGCCCTGAATCAGCCTGTTTAGTTGGGAGCCCTAGATACAGGGGCAAAGTAAGAGAAGAGGAGGCAGCTGAAGGCTTCACACCCAAATCTGCACCCTTAGGACATAAGTCTGGCATGTCTTGCAGAGAGATACAGAGCAACACATATGACACTTCTACCCATTTCCCTTGTTTTCTACAGAACTGACCTAATTGTGAAACAGTACTAGAATTGAGACCCTAGCCGACCAGTGTTCCCCATCTTCCAAAGGATACCGTGGCCACTTGGTATCAAAGACAAAGATCAGGCATGTCTTCTTTAAACTCTGGGAATCAAACCTGTCCCTGTTTTAAGAAATACATTTTAAACAGGTGGTTCTGGATCTGCCAGCTCCCATCTGTGAAAGTGAAGTCACTCAGTCATGTCCAACTCTTTGCGACCCTGTGGACTGTAGCCTACCAGGCTCCTCCATCCATGGAATTCTCTAGGCTAGAATACTGGAGTTGGTTGCCATTTCCTTCTCCAGGGGATCTTATCTTCCCAACCCAGGGATCGAACTCGAGTCTCCCGCTTTGCAGGCAGACGCTTTACCCTCTGAGCCACCAGGGAAGCTCCCATTTGTAAGAGAGATAAAAGCAGCATCCACAGCCGTGGCTTCTTTCCACCAGAGGTGTCCCTCCCTGCTCTAGATGGGGGTGTAGACAGATGTTCCACTGAAGCTTTCCTTCCCTGGTTGGACTTAGTCTGTCCCTTACTGACAAAGGTGACTTATCCGTCCCTCCCGGTTCCACCACCAAGGTGGGTTGGAGATGCACCAGGGGTAGACCTGATGGCATCCCAGGGTGATGTCCAGTTCCTCACCATGAAGACCTTTGTCTGATTTTCGCTCCCCCTCTGGTGCCACCTGGGGTGGAGCAGAGTAGCTTTTCTGGAGTGTTTCCCAAGCTCGTCTTCCAGGGGAGGCGTCCATGTTCCATGTGCGTGTGCACGTTTCTGAATACAGTCCTGAACACAGTACAAGCTTTGGGTCATAAAGAGACGAACAAGAAATCCAAGCTGTCTCTTCTAAGTGTCGCCGCACCAGTATATGTGATAGCAAAAGAGGGACTGGAGGGTCAGCCAGCGAGGAAAAAGTGACTTCTGTCCTCAAGGTACTAGGCCTCCAGTTCATTCCCACAGATTCCACAAAAGGAATATCTAGGGAGTTGAGACACAAGCCATGGGAGAGCTTTCTCTGGTCTGCTTAGAGCTAGCACTACCAAAGGAAGCCCACCACACTTCCAAGGGGACCAGATCCTGCAATTCCTGATCTGTGTCTTCAGAAACCTCATGGTCAGCAGTGATGCTTCTACCCACATAGATCAGAGGCACAGCCATGACAAAGACTTACTTTTGGGACTCTGGACCCTGAGGCAGCCAGCCAGGAGAATCACCTCCAGCCTGAGAGATGTTCCTGGAGCTAGAGCTCCGCCTTGCTCCCAAACGTCCTCTTGTAACTTTCAGCTCCCTAGCTAAGTGCTTCCTTCCATATAGTTTGAGGTCTAAGTAAAAGCACAGAGTAATGGTATGGATCACAAGTCCTTTGAAAGTCTATGATCCGACAGGTTAGGTTAGTAGTTCTAATTCCCAACACAATTATGGAATGGTCAAAGAGACCAGGTAAAGGTGACAGAGAAAGGAAAATTCGGTCCACATGCTTCATCCATTTCTGGTCCTTCCCCTCGCAGGGATGTTGGGCGTCTCTTGGCAGTGGGAGGTCGGTATATAAACCTTGACAAGGCTTCCGTTCTGAGGTCTGCCTTCAGTCATCATAAGGCACCACAAAACCCCAGTGCAGGGCTCATCACTTGCTTTGCACAGGACATGTCATTCATTCACACAAGCACACCTCAAGATCAGTGAGACCTTGAGAGACAGGCAAAGAAAACCGTTTGAGTTGATCTTGTTAATTTTAAATGGATGTTTAAAATATGTGGAGACTCTGTTTCTTTCTCTAATCGTGTTGCAGTTGATGATATGTTTATCATGATTTCTGCCTGGCAGAAGACCAGCCTCATGGATGGCATAAGTGAACAGATGTCCGATGCCTATTCAAAAGTGGCAGTATCCGTTACAATTACCACCATCACCAATGTCCTGGCCTCCTATACAGGAATTATGACCTCTTTTATAATAATAAAGAGAACCTGACCTCTTTTAGGTCCGTACAATACTTTTACATTTATATAGGAACAACCCTGCTCTTTTGTTATTTTCATAACATCATCTGTTTTGGAGCGTTTATGGCTATGGATGGTAAAAGAGAAGTAGTCTGTCTACGCTGGCTGAAGAAGCAGGAAACTCCTGACCAAAAATGTTCCTCATTTAAAAAGTCCTTTTGCCTCCCAGGTAATTTTCCCCAAGATAAACATAAAGCTGATATCCATCCAATGAATCTATTCTTTTTTCAATTGATTTTTTATTGAAGGGTAATTGCTTTACAGAATTTTGTTGTTTTCTGTCAAACCTCAACATGAATCAGTCATAGGTATACAAATATCACCTCCCTTTTGAAACTCCCTCCCATCTCCCTCCCCATCCCACCCCCTAGGTTGATTCAGAGCCCCTGTTTGAGTTTCCTGAGCCATACAGCAAATTCCCGTTGGCTATCTATTTTACATATGGAATCCAGTGGATCTATTCTTTAGAGAATATTTTAGTCCTTTTCTCACAAGCACCGAGTCCAAGTTTTTTGTAGTGCTCCTATACTTTGCACATCATAAGTAGTATATATGGGTGTTTCTGAGTGCAGGAAGGTTTAGACCTCTGAAATTTGGCAAGTGATGATTCCTACACCACACAATATTGTAATGTAGAAGAAGAATATTTTTCAACTTACGGTCCCAGGGTTATGGTTATCATTACTGAGACTCTTGACTATTGGGATAAAAATACTAGGCAAAAATTGGAAAAATGTCCTGCAGATTTTGAAAACAGTGAGTATGTAGATAAAAATCTTACAGAGTTTTGGTTATGAGAATATATAAAATATATGGAAAACGTCCTTCAAGATATAAATGATAAGACAGCTTTTCTGAGCAATAAATGCACTTTTTAAATGGAATTTCCACTTTTTGTGTATAACATTAATATCACATTATCACAGGAAATAATTTGTTCCCAGGCCTTCATTCAAACTATGAGTATGTCTTCTTAACCAATAAGAAACCAATATTACATCAGTTCCGAGACATGGCCAAGAAGTGTCAAGTTCCCCTAATGGTATACAACCAGGCTTTCATATATTTCAATCAGTATTCTGCAATATTCAGTTCAGTTCAGTTCATTTCAGTCGCTCAGTCGTGTCTGACTCTCTGCGACCCCATGAATCGCAGCACGCCAGGCCTCCCTGTCCATCACCATCTCCTGGAGTTCACTTAGACTCATATCCATCGAGTCCATCATGCCATCCAGCCATCTCATCCTCGGTCATCCCCTTCTCTTCCTGCCCCCAATCCCTCCCAGCATCAGAGTCTTTTCCAATGAGTCAACTCTTCGCATGAGGTGGCCAAAGTACTGGAGTTTCAGCTTTAGCATCATTCCTTCCAAAGAAATCCCAGGGCTGATTTCCTTCAGAAGGGACTGGTTGGATCTCCTTGCAGTCTGAGGGACTCTCAAGAGTCTTCTCCAACACCACACTTCAAAAGCATCAATTCTTCGGTGCTCAGCCTTCTTCACAGTCCAACTCTCACATCCATACATGACCACAGGAAAAACCATAGCCTTGACTAGACGGACCTTAGTCGGCAAAGTAATGTCTCTGTTTTTGAATATGCTATCTAATATTAGAAAACACTATTCAAATGTGACTGTTGCATCAACAGCTATGTTCATTGTTTCCTTATTGTTAATTCCTCATCCCCTGCGTTCTTTGTGGGCAACTTTTGCTATTGCTTCTGTGATTATGGGCCTCCTGGGTTTTATGGCCTTCTGGAATGTTAATCTTGATTCGGTAGCCATGACTAATCTTGTCATTTGTATAGGGTTTTCTTTTGACTTTTCTGCTCACATTTCCTATGCATTTGTTTCAAGTTCAGAGCCCTCAGAAACTGAAAAACCATTGAGACATTGTATCTGCTAGGCTACCCTGTGTTACAAAGAGCATTTTCAACAATAATAGGGGTGTGTGTCCTGTCTGCAGCTAAAGTATACATCTTTAGGACACTTTTTAAGATTGTTTCTTGTGACCCTATTTGGAGCTGCTCATGGTCTAATTTGTATCCCAGTATTTTTAACTGTTTTTTGAAAGTTAGTTTGAACAACCACTGACAAATCAAAGACCAATTATAGAATTCCTGATTAGCCCAACCCAATCTGATGAAAATACATCATTAAGAATAGTCAATAAACTAAAAGCAAAGGCATGTTTCCTTGGCTTGGAAATACCATTTTAAAATGTTATTTAAAATATCCCTAGAGAGGCGAGAACAAGATGACGGAGAAGAGGTGGACGTGGAGTACATCTCTCTCCACATATACATCAGCAATATACTTTCAGACACAGAAGTGCATGCAGAACACCAGCTGAGAGTGGACAGGAGCACCTGACCAGTGGAAAAGAATAGATAGAACCATGCAAAACTCGGTAGGATGAAGGAACTAGGGGGCAAAACAGGAGTGGGAGATCTCAGATGCCCATTCAGGACTACAAATGAGTGCCATTCTAATCATAACCCCCAAAATTAAGTTTCAAGGGATAAGATTTCTCAGGCTAGATCTAAAGAGACAACACTGCTTGGCAGGGGTTGTAGCGCGAGATAGACAGGAGATAGATCTCCTGACCCCTGAACAAGGAGGGACTTGAACCATCTTGAATGAGACATGCTGTTTCTGGGTAAATATCCCAGCTAAGTTAAAGTCTCATAGTCCTCAAGAAAAACATTCAGATCCTACAGGATCTCAAAGAATGAGCTGCAGAGTTCTCGGGGTGGCTAGAATCCCTCTTTGGGGGCTCTTCTCCTGGCGATGGGGAATTTGGAGTTGGCTAATGCCCCTACTAATCCCTGTTATCACCATATTGATGCTGCCTATGATTGCTCCATGTATTATTGATTGTTTAACCCATTTTGTCTCAACATGCAACGCCAGTTCAACAAGGATATATAAAATTACACCCAATCACGGAAAATATCACTCACCCTTAGATGAACACCACTATAAGGACTCTGAGGCTTCAGACTAGCAAAAGAGGGAGGCCCAGTGCCCCTTGCTATCCCAACTTGGCCGGAAGTAGCCAGAGAAAGCTTGACGTCTCTGTTCCCTAAGAAATGGGCCTCCTATCTCTTGAGGTGGGAATGTTAGTTAGAATAAGAAAAATAGGAAAAAGGAGTCCAAAATGGTGGTGGCTTAAAGACAAAGAAAGGAAAAAGCGAAAGTGGAACAAAAGAAAATCTGAGGACTGGAGTAAGGACCTCAGGTGAAAAAAACAGCGCCTCCCCCCCCACCCCCACCCCCCAGCTAGCTAGGTAGTTTCCATAGGGCAGGCTCAGGGGCAAGAGACAAATGTATACAAAGAGGAAACCAAGATGGATGCCTCCCTTTGGGGATCGGCCTGCTCTCACACCTTGAGGGTGTACTTTCGTTTGCTTGCTGAGCAAAATTCTGAGCTGTAAGAGAGCTGTAACACTGGTCCGCTGTTTCAAATCTCTGCTCTGGAAAGACAGAACTGAGGAAATTACATAGTATAAAATACATTATATTTATTATCACAATAAAACATTTTTAGAGTGTACTAATAAAATTGGTTTACCTGTAGCATGATAGAATTGCAAATAATATGATAGAAGGCATGCCAAGTGAAACAAGGGCACCACTGTCATAGAATTTGCCTCAAATTCCAGTTGTCTGGAAAGTCAGGTAGAGGACCTGCCACAAAAATATATTCAGGTAAAGAGCTTTCAATTTTGATATTGTGTGTCTTACATATGATTTGAAACACTACATCTTATTGATTTAAATGTTAAAATTCAGTAAAAAATCAAAATATATGGATTATGATTTTAGAATAAGAAGGTAATGAAGATTTGTTTCTTCCCACAAATCTCTGGCATGCTTTTCAAAGTTTCTCTCAAAAATCTAAAGTTTAAAACTCCCGAATATACAAAATCTGAATCTTATACAAAACTGTGAAAGCATTAATAACTGTGACATTATTTCTTTTTCTAAGCTTCTATTAGGTTGTTATCTTTTACTATTTTTATTGCACAAACACCATTTCAGAAAGGCCTGAGTATTAAAAGGCTTTTTCCAAAAGGTGTCTTCTCATTTTCACCAGTTTTATTCAGAGTATTAGGTTTGCCAGCCCAAAAATTACTGAACAGATAATATGTGCCTGGCCCTATGCGATAATTTACTTTTTAAATGCTCATCTTTCTTTCTCAAAAACATCATGAAACTTTTGTTTAAAGTTTTGTTTTTTTATTCCAATGAACTTCAAACAAAGTTTAGGGGGCTCCCAGAAACAGCAAAGGCTTAAACTGGAAGTAAGAATTGCAGAGTATTTGACCAGAAAACCAAACTAAACGGGAAGATCAACGTCTGTACTGAGCAGACCTCCCCTGAGAATGTACAACTTGTGTTTTTAACCAGAATGTTACCAAGGATTTAAGATTTTTGGCATTTTTTTTTTTACATCCTATCTCTTTTTACTTAAAAAAAAAATTGTAGTATAGTTGCTTTATAATGTTGTGTTAGTTTCATGTGCACAGCAATGTGAATCAGGTATACACATATCCACTGTTTTTTAGAATCTATTGTGGCTTTCTTCAGTGTGCTATTTTAAGAAAGTTGGATTAAGGATCAAATAAAGCAGAGCACACCTAGCTTCCAGTCAAGGACTCTATCTGATAATCTGGGAATGCTACTGCTATGGTCCCTGGAACAAGTCTTCTTATCCTTCCCACCTTCTCCTGGCCTCCCTATTAACCCCAGCTGCTAGGTACCTTGATCTTCTTCAAGGCCAAACTGTTTCCAAGGCTGCCAACCTTCATCAGGAAATGGATCATCCACGCCTTGCTACGTTCATTTTCCTCTCCTTCACCTGTCTTCAGGTAGTACTGCAACTGCAGGGCTTTGGCCTGGAGGAGTACCTGGATCAGCCCCATACTCTCACCAAAGATCCTGCCAGGATGTTGGCCAGGTTGATGATCTGACCAGCTAGGCTGTAGATGGGGAAGGTGAAGGTTTTCAGGTTAAGGCCCCTGTTCCTTTTCCAGGTGAACAAGAGTGGGTTGGGGGGACATGGAGCCCTGGTTCTTAGTGCATACCTTGCTGTAGGGGATCTGGGTTCTGTTGTCCTGTGTCACAGTCAAAGCCTGCCACGCACCTTCCATCTTGCTAATTTCTTCTAATTTCCGGCTCCAGTGGTGTCTCGGTGTTGGAGACCACTAGGATGGAGGCATAATTCACCTCAGTGCTCTTCCTGGAGATGAAGATGAGAGAGTTGTTGGCAGTGAAATGTTCCTGCACAAAGCACTGCTCAGCCTTGGCAGGGCTCCCTACCAGGTTGTACTGCTCCTCGAGGTCTTCTTCATCATGGGGCAGATAAATCAGGCCAGTGCTGAGAACAGCCATTAACACCATGGACAGCAGCAGGAAGATCCAGGGGTGCGAGCCCACCTTCCAGCCCAACTGAAGGCCCAAGACAGCGGTGGCTCCAGGCAGTTGGTGTGGCAGCGGGGCGGCTGGGCCAGTTGATTCTCAGACTGCGATACCAGTGGAGGTAGTGGAGCCTCAGCTGCAACTCAGGAGGGGGCTCTGTGCTCTGCCCCACCGCCCAGCCAAGCTCGGTTCCTGGTCTTGACTCAAGGCTAAGGGCATCTCAGGCTCTAGGCCAGGCCCTGCAGGGAGACAGATCTCTCTCTCCAGGTCAGGCCCGGACTCCAACCTGGGCCCCTGGGACTGGACACAGGCTCTTGTCCCGCCTCCCACTCAACTTCCAGTGCAAACTTGAGGGATTAAGGCTCATTTCCAGGAATAAAGACCAGGTTCTCAAACAGCACAGAGGATCAGAAAAGAGCTGCGGGACAGAGCACCACTCTCCACCCACCCAACGGTTTCCTGGAGAAGTTCCAAGCGAGTCTGTTTGAACCTGGGCTGCTAGCACCTGAATGCTAGAGTCCTTGGCAGTCATATGGTAGTCTCGGTTCAGTTTAGGTCAGTTGCTCACTCATGTCTGACTCTTTGTGACCCCATGGACTGCAGCATGCCAGGCCTCCCTGTCCTTCACCAACTCACTGAGCTTGCTCAAACTCATGTCCATGAAGTAGTGATGCCTTCCAACCATCTAATCCTCTGTTGCCCCCTTCTCCTCCCACCTTCAATCTTTCCCAGCATCAGGGTCTTTTCCAATAAATCAGTTCTTTGCATCAGGTGGCCGAAGTATTGGAGTTTCAGCCTCAGCATCAGTCCTCCCAATGAATATTCAGGACTGATTTCCTTTAGAATGGACTGGTTGGATCTCCTTGTAGTCCAAGGGACTCTCAAGAGTCTTCTCCAACACCACAGTTCAAAAGCATCAGTTCTTCAGTGGTCAGCTCTCTTTATACTCCAACTCTCACATCCATATATGACTACTGGAAAAACCACAGCTTTGACTGGACAGACCTTTGTTGGCAAAGTAATGTCTCTGCTTTTTAATATGCTTTTTAGGTTGGTCATAGCTTTTCTTCCAAGGAGCAAGTGTCTTTTAGTTTCACGGCTGCAGTCATCATCTGCAGTGATTTTGGAGCCCAAGAAAATAAAGTCTCTCGTTTCCATTGTTTCCCCATTTATTTGCCATAAAGTGGTGGGACCACATGCCATGCTTTAATTAGCCCCAAATTTGTCCCTGGCACCCATCTTCTCAGGATTTAGTTAGTACAAGAAGCACTTCTTAAAGGTGAATGAAATGAGTGCTTATGTGACTCAGAAGTGACTGGGAGAATCTGGCTTGTTCACAGACACACACACTCACACACACACCCACACACAAAAGGCACAGATTTTCCCTGTGTTCTAAGTGGCAGATTTTAACTTCGAGGGTATCACCCAGAAGCATGGTTCTCAGGTAAGGGTTTGGTGAACCTGGTACACCTCATTTAGTTATTCTTTACAGACACAACGTTCTCTTTGTAAAAAATTTGAAGTAAATGCATAAAATAAAACGTGGGAATAGAAGAACCCAAAGCGCAGTCCTAAAACTTCCTTCTATCACGTTCCTCTTTTTTTTTTTTCATGTTCCTCTTCTTAATCGAAGTGTTAAAAAGTGGGAGTTTATCCTTATAAACCGTTTTCTTTGCATTTGCAAGCAGGTCCAGATATATGCAAGGGTATTTTTTTCATAAATATTATTGTACTATCTGTGTATGTATCGAACCCAGGTTCGAGCCCTGGGTTTGGAAAATCCCCCAGCAAAGGGAAAGGCTACCCACTACAGTATTCTGGCCTGCAGAATTCCCTGTACTGTATAGTCCATGTGGTGGCAAAGAGTCAAGACAGGACTGAGCGAAAAAGAAAAAAAAAGGAAAAAAAATCTCTGTATGCAGATTATATTTTTCACCAAATACATCAAAGGATCATAACATATGACTGTATATAGGTTTATCTTATTCTTTTGAATTGCTTTATTTAGCCATAATGCTATTTAGAGGTCTGTAGATTGTTTATTACCTAACTAATTTGCCTAGGATCACACTCCCATTATTTTGTTTAACCACGTGGCACATTGCATTTCGCACACTGATTAATTTCCATTGTCTCCAAAAGACAAATTTTTGCCTCCCTTTTTAGAATCCCTGTTTCATACTGGAATAAGAGATCACATATCACAGTGCATTAGATTATGGCCTCACATCATGTTCTCATCCTAGGGAGTCCTGTTTCTATGGTATCAATACTTCCAAATCCTCCTTCTCATCAAGTGAGCTAGAAAAAAGTCAAATGCTCCTCCATTCATCCAAGCAGTAGTTCTTGATCTTCAACTATGTGCATGTTTGTACTTTAGGGCTCTTCACCCAGAGAGGGGAAAAAAATTTGGTTTTCCCCTACAAAATATATGTCTCCTTAGATATCAGATAAATATCACCCTTTCCAATCAGATCTACAATTGTTTACAATTGTCTCACATCCATACATGACTACTGGAAAAACCAAAGCCTTGACTAGATGGACCTTTGTTGGAAAAGCAATGTCTCTGCTTTTTAATATGCCGTCTAGGTTGGTCATGGAGAAGGCAATGGCAACCCACTCCAGTACTCTCGCCTGGAAAATCCCAAGGACGGAGGAGCCCGAGCGACTTCACTTTCACTTCCATGCATTGGAGAAGAAAATGGCAACCCACTCCAGCGCTCTTGCCTGGAGAATCCCAGGGTCTGCAGAGCCTGGTGGGCTGCCGTCTATGGATTCGCACAGAGTCGGACACGACTGAAGCGACTTAGCAGCAGGTTGGGTCATAACTTTTCTTCCAAGAAGTAAGCGTCTTTTATTTCATGGCTGCAGTCACCATCTGCAGTGATTCTGGAGCCCAAGAAAATAAAGTCTCTCACTGTTTCCATTGCTTCCCCATCAATTTGCCATGCGGTGACGGAACCGGATGCCATGATCTTACTTTTCTGAATGTTGAGTTTTAATCCAACTTTTTCACTCTCCTCTTGCACTTTCATCAAGAGGCTCTTCAGTTCCTCTTAGCTTTCTGCCATAAGGGTGGTGTCATCTGCATCTCTGAGGTTTCTGATAGTTCTCCGAGTTAAGCAGAAACAGGCACAAAGGAGGAATCGCCGCCCCCGACCACCTGGCACACGCCCCACTCAGAAGAGCCAAAGACGGGTGAGGAGTTCTCCGCGTACCTCAGAGAGCGCGATGCCGGGGTCTCGCGGGACCTCAGCGTTCCGAAGGGTTCAGGTCTGCAGACCTCTCGCGGGAGCTGAGCGCCGGTGCGGAAGGGTCGGGCTGCCTCCCGGCTCCGCCCTCGCCTTCCCGTCCGCGGGCCAGGTTCGCGCAGGCGCGCGCGGTGGCAGCGGCAGTGGCGGCGGCGGTGGCGGCTACTTTGCGCGTCGCGCTGGCGGCGGCGGTATGGGGCTGAGCCGAGTGCGGGCGGTCTTTTTCGACCTGGACAACACGCTCATCGACACGGCCGGCGCGAGTCGGAAGGGCATGTTGGAGGTAACGTCCTGTCTCCTGCTTCCCTTCGGCGAGCTCCGCGCCCCGCGCGCTCGCCCCTCGGGCCCCTGGCACTGCCCCGTCTGCCCCTTGCGCGTCGGGGCCCCTCACCCCGGAGGCCGCGTGTGCCGGCCGCCCCGCGCGGAGGGCGAGGGCGTCTGCGAGCGGACGGCGCTCGCGGCGCGCGGGCTCCCGGAAGGGTGTCGCTGAACTGCCACGAGGGCAGGGTTGCCGCCGCGGCGAGCGGCCGCCGCGCCGAGCGGCTGCCGCGCGCGGGGCGCCTGGCTTCCTGTCGGGGCGGGTTTGGAGCTGCCGGGACGCGCGCGCACCCAGCGCTCCCGGCCTGGCCGCGGGAGTGTGGGCCCCCGGCCCTGTGTGCGCTGGACCTTGGAGCCTGAGCGCTTCACTCAGGTGTCCCGGCGTTGAGTGTGACCCTCAGCACGTTTACTTTCACGAGGTCTTGCTGAGAAGCGGCACCCTCCGCTTCCCGTACCGACTGATGCTCTTTCAGCCTTTTCCCGTTCCTTTCAAGACCCGAAGCCACCCTTGCTTGCGTTTTTCTGCGTTCAGTTTTAAGGGAAATAAGCGAAGGATTACCATATCTGAAAAGCCCACTCTCAGAACCTGATCCTTCCAACCCTTCGTGCCCCGCCCACTTCATGCTTTGTTAGTTAAGTTGTGTCTCCCTGGATCTTCAGCCTCTTCGTCCTCTTTCTTGGTGCATTACACTCCTGGTGCGTTTTCGGATCTGTCCAATACTCTTGTTTATTATTATTATTTTTTTTAATAAAGATGTCTTTATTTAACATTCTCTTAATTCTCCATAAGAGTGTAATCAATCTTTAATCATATTGGCTCCACAGTTTGCTCTGAGATCTGGGGCAGATAATTCAATGCAGAGCCTGAGTTTCTCATGTGTGTTCTAGTACAACACTAGGGCCAACTTCAAAAGACTACTTTTGGGAATTAATTGAGTTATAGTTTAGCAGAGTGATTCTCCAAAATATGCATTTGGAAAAATGTTAACAATTTTTTATACAGTTTTTGCAAAAAAGAAAGCAAAGATATGTCCATTTTTTAAGTAAAAAAAAAGCAATCATTAGGCACCTCCTAAATTGATAGAATCTTGGACATTTTAAGTCTACTTTAATAACTTTACTGAGGCATTACACAGTATTGACTGACCTTTCCGTCTTCACACCTTTGATCGTGACCTCAGGAGCACCATCCCCTCATATATTGCCTCGGGTATCTCCCTGCAGACTGTACATGCTTACCTGTGTGTTCTCGGCAGGCCAAGTCCAATGTGTTGTAATTAAATCAATGTTTTAGTCCAATTCTTGCTGTAGGCCAAGAGTGTAGACTTTAAAAATCAGGCAGTTGAGGGAATTCCCTGGCAACCTAGTGGTTAGGACTCTGTGCTTTCAGCCAAGGGTGGGGGCCCAATCCCTGGGCGGGGATCTAGGATCCCACAAGCCATATGGCTTGTCCAAAAAATAAATATAAATACATAAAATGAGACAGTTGAGTTTGAATCACAGTTTTCCTCCATACCTAGCTGAAAGCACCCAAACAAGTTATTTAACCCCTCTAACCCTCAGATCTTTCAATAGTGATATTTTGAGTAGTGGTATTAGTTCTCAGAAACCCCATCTGCTAGGTTTAATGTAATGTATGAGAAGTACCTAGAGGCCAGTGTTCCAGAATTGTACTACTGTCCACTCCGTCTCTAAGTCTGTGCCCTCCTGCATATCCCCGATGCCCTTGTCTTAGTTAAAGCTGGACTTGTTGCTCGTCTAGACTGTTGCTGTGATCTTGATTCCAGGCTTACTGTGTCTGCTTCATCCTCCACATTCCTGCCACAGAGAAATTTTAAAAACAAAAGTCAGATTGTATTTCTCCTTGGTCTTTACACCCTCCCTTATACCAGCTCTGTATTTTCATATGTCTTTTAATGTTCTTGTCAAAGGATACTACAGTTAATTTTTGCAGCTCAGATGCCCACAACTAAATAGTGAATTTCCTTTTTTAGGGGGGAGCGGGGCAGCTCACTGTGAGGCTTGTAAGATCTTAGTTCCCTGACCAGGAATTGGACACTTGCCCCTTGCATTGGAAACTCACTTTCTTAACCACTGGACTGCCAGGGAAGTCCAGTAGTGAGCTTCTAAAGAGGAGACAAACTGTCATATTTATCTTGTTTGACACATGGTAAATGTTGAATGAATGTTGAATGGGTGTATAAAAGTTCATTTTTCCAGACTTGTTTCTCTTTCTCTTTCCTTTGTAAACATCCTGTGAAATGCTATTAACTATACAAGGATTAACTATACAAGGATCCAGGATCGCTTTATCCCATAAGAATACAACAGCCACAGATGTTGGCCTAGTTAAAAGTAACATACCAGCTTTCTGAGTCACTCTGAATGACTTATGAAAGGAGGAAGGGGGAAAAGTCCAGCCATTGCCTTGGGCTTGAGGAGAAGGAATCATGTACTGACTATGTGTTTGTGTGTTAGTCACTCAGTTCTGTCCGACTCTTTGCGACCCATAAACTGTAGCCCACTAGGCTCCTCTGTCCATGGGATTCTCCAGGCAAGAATACCAAAGTGAGTTGCCATTCCCTTCTCCAGGGGATGACCCAGGAATGGAACCTTGGTCTCCTGCGTTACAGGTGAGTTCTTTACCGTCTGAGCCACCAGCGAAGCTCATACTGACTAAATGTCAGCTCTAATATCTTTTTCCAACTTCTTTTTAAAATTTTTTATACAGGTTTTAAAGGTTACTTTCCATTTACAGTTATTACAGAATATTGGCCATCAGTTTTATTACTGTTTTTTTTTAGTCATCTGGGAAAGCTACTTTTTTTCCACCCACTTCAGGCCTGTATTTCAGTGTCACCACTCAAGCAGAAATCCATGGACAGAGGAACCTGAAGAGCCTTACAGTCCATGGGGTCGCAAAAGAGTCAGATTCAACTTAGCAACTAAGCAACAACTCAAGCGGAAGCCTCCAGAAAATTGAGGTTTCTCAGAGAACAAAGCAAAAAGTATTCCTGCAGTTTTTAGTTTACTTTCCAATGGGGATGACAGTCAACATAATAAATGTGCTTTTATTTACAAATATGTTAGGTGGAGGGGAGAAAGAATTGCCGTTTCAAAATAGGTTGGTGAGGTTAGGCCACATGGAGTACGTGATATTTGAACAAAGTCTTGAACTAAAAATAACAGGAAAACTGGTTGACTTGGTTAGTCTGTATGCAGCCATCATGTTTTGTGAGCATGTATTTGTAAGTTTTATTTAGAATTCAGCCACTTCATATCTTAATCATATGTGTTATATGGCTTGCACACTAGGCCTCAAAAAAAGTCTTTTAAAATCATATCTAAACATGAGTACTCCCTGGAGTGAGAAATGGCAACCCACTCCAGTATTCTTGCCTAGAGAATCCCATGGACAGAGGAGCCTGGCAGGATATAGGGTTGCAAAGAGTCAGGCACAACTGAAGCAACTTAACGCACACATTAGTACTGATGGTGGTAACTCTAATTCTGGGTCTGGAAAGCAGGAGGTAGGGCAGTGTTTCCTTTCTATATGTGTTAACCTTAAATAGAGTCTGGAAGGAGATGGAGTTTGAGTTTATGTTGCTCTCCTGTCTCTCCCTTCATCGGGCCTGTAGGTGTCTAGTGGCCTCGTTCTCCGCAGAACCCTCCTCAGGCCTGCCCAGGATGCCCTTAAACAAGATTGTAGGCCCTTACACAAGATGTCGTCATGCCTCTAAATCAGAGATCTTTTTTCTCCATCTCTGTCGAGTTCAATTAAACCTTCCCTTTTCTCAGTGCAAATGTTTGGTGAGTTTGCACCAATAATGTGGACTAATTCACTTTAGATGTTATTTCTGTTTAATAATAATATGTAAATGACTGATAAACTTTTTTCCCCAAAGATGTTAATACTGTTTAAATACTACTGGTTATTCCAAATGAATATGTAATTAGTCATTGTGGCAAAGTTAAATCAGGGAGTGTAATGGGAAGCAGCTTTGAAACTTGGGATCCATATGCCATGCCTCTGCAAGAATCTCCCTTTAAGGTGAGCTAATTGGCTTTTTCATATCCCAGAAATGTATTTAACGAATTGCCAATCACAGTTTACAGGAAACTGAATCTTTATTGGGAGCTCTAACCCAATGAACAATGGGCCGGTTCCTGTTGAATCAGGAGTACTGTGGAGTCCTCGAGGCCTGTGGCCTTTTATTGTATAGCAGCAGCGTTGCTGGGTGGATTGGTTCATTGAAATTTAACTTTATAAAGCAAAACATTTCAGTGTTTTGCCTTTACCTAAAATCCTTAGGGTTGGTATATTTTCACTGGACTAGTAAGGCTTTTCTTAGCTATTATAGGAAGAAGGGGTCTATTCAGCTCTTTCCCCTTTTCAGCAGGTGAACTGAGTGTCTGGCATGAATAGCAGATCATTTATTCCCTGTAGAGTTTAGGGAACACTTGTTTGACTGCTTTGCTTCAACAACAGGAAGATTTTAGCCCCAACCATGTGTATTGCGCTCATCCTCAAAGATCCAGAAGTGCCGCGGCTGATCAGCTTTCCCCGGAAGTCCCCAGTACAGAGACTTCAAGTAATTGAATTATTTACACTCCCAAGTGCAAGTAATTCACTTGGCACTTAGGAAGCACTGCAGGGGATAGCGGAGTCAGACGGGAAAAGGGAAGAATCTAACACAGACCCTTCCGAGGAGCAGGTAACAGTGCGCATGGCTTGGGACTCTAGGAGACACACGCAGACATATTCCACTCTCCCTCCGAAGGGCCAAGGAAGCTGTGATATCTACTCACCAGTTTCTGCTTTTTACTGGTTGAGACCTACTCCTCGGGCTGTCCTCTGGCTCCAGCCCGTGTGCCTGTGTGGAGGCATGCGGCTCTTGGGCCGAGAAGCCCAGGTCCTTGCGGAGGAGGCCAGTGGCGCCAGTGGCAGTGAGGTGAGCCTGGGCGTTTGGCAGCACCGCTCCAGCCTCACCTGGCACCCTCCGTCACGTGGTCTCCACCGTGGCTGAACTTAGCTTCCAGCTTGCCCAGCTCACAAAAGCCCAAGTACTGGGTCTTTGTGCTGTTCCTTCTTTCTAGAATGCTCTTCTCCTCCTCCTGTCCCCACCTTTGGGCTTGGGAATGCCTTGGTTTAAATGTTTCTTCCTCTGCCCTCTTTACCCAACAGCCCTGGGGTCGCCTCTTACCGTTTAGTTCGTTTTTCATGTGACTCTCAGGGCACTCAACCCAGCGTTTGTGATGATTATTGTCCTCATCAGATAATGTCGTGAGAACGAGGGGCCCAGTCTCCAGCGCTGAATACATAGTATGAAGGTACACGTGTGGCCTGTGGAGGTAGGCAAGCACGGGCTTCAGTCTCAGCTGGGGCAGGTTCTTTATCGGTTCTAAACTTCTTTCTCTCATCTCAAGAGGGAAGCCCCCTCGGGGAGTTGTAGAAGAGATTAGAAATAGCATATGTGAGCTTTGAGCATAATGCTTGCCACATCAGAGTCAGAAAATGTTAGCAAACAGGCCACATGGTAAGAACCTCATATAATGAAAAACCAAAGTAAAGAGCTGTGGGATCCTAAGAGGGATTATGTTAAAGGATTCAGAACCAGTGTGACAAAGAGGGAGACTCAGAACTACTTGAAGTTTTTATCTGGAAAAGTAAGTTCGGAAGAACCACTGTTATTAGACTGCTGAAATCACAGAACATGCTTGATTCCATGGGAACTACACATGCACGTTTTTAAAAGTACAGAATTGGGTCCCCTATTGTATGGTGGTTAGTTAAACTAGGCCTTCAAAAGATAAAATAGAGATAGATGAGGAGAGGTTAGGTGAAGTAGCCTTATATCTGGGGAGAGTCTAAATATTGGTTGTTAGAAATTTTATATATTTTACTAAATATAAGCACAGTTTTATTTTCATGTCTTCATGAGCAGAATAAAAGGTGACAGACTTAAGCTGACGAATGAGGGATTTTTGTAGCTGTATATAAAGAATCTCCTTAGAAGAAGTCGGGGGGTGGGGAGGGAGTGTGTGTGTGTGTGTGTGTGTGTGTGTGTGAATGTGAATGAATTGTCTGGAAATGTTGAGAAATCTTCACTCTGGTGTTTTGTGTGTTTGTTTGTGTTTTGAACTTCTGATTGCTCACTTTTGGCTGTGTGGGTCTTCGTTGCTGTGAGCGGGCTTTCGCTAGGTGCGGAGAGTGGGGGCTACTCTCCGGGTGTGGTACATGGGCTTCTCACTGCGGAGCACGGGCTCTAGAGCGCACGGGCTTCCAGAGCTGTGGTGTACGTGGGCCTTGTTGCCCCACGGCATGTAGGATCTTAGTTCCTGGACCAGGGGTGAAACCCATGTCCCCTGCATTGACAGGCAGATTCTTAACCGCTGGACCACCAGGGAAGTCCCATGGTGCTCTTCCCACCAGAAACGATGTGGCAGTGGAGCACCCCGAGTCAGGAGTGGAGTTAGAGTCTGTCTTTGCTCTTGGTTTATAGGCTCACAGCTTCTGAGGACATGGGTATTGAAGACATGAAGTGTGTTGATGGAGTTATTTTCCTTTATTTAGGTGATAAAGCTCTTACAATCAAAATACCATTACAAAGAAGAGGCTGAAATCATCTGCAACAAAGTCCAAGTTAAACTCAGCAAGGAATGCTTTCATCCTTCTAACACGTGCATTACTGACCTCAGGACTTCACACTGGGAAGAAGCAATCCAGGAAACCAAAGGCGGTGCAGCCAATAGGAAATTAGCTGAAGAATGTTATTTCCTGTGGAAATCTACACGTTTACAGCACATGACGCTGGCCGAAGAGGTCAAAGCCATGCTAACTGAACTTCGGAAGGAGGTCCGCCTTCTCTTACTGACAAACGGAGAACGGCAGACCCAGCGGGAGAAGATTGAGGCTTGTGCCTGTCAGTCCTATTTTGACGCTATTGTTGTGGGTGGAGAGCAGAAGGAGGAGAAACCGGCCCCTTCCATATTTTATTACTCTTGTGACCTCCTCGGGGTACAGCCTGGGGACTGTGTGATGGTTGGTGACACGCTGGAAACCGATATACAAGGAGGCCTCAATGCAGGGCTGAAGGCAACAGTCTGGATAAATAAAAATGGGATGGTGCCCCTGAAGTCATCCCCCACACCACATTATATCGTTTCTTCTGTGCTGGAGTTACCTGCCCTCTTACACAGCATAGACTGCAAAGTCAGTGTGTCCACTTAAAGCACAGAAAACGGTATACTTACGAATTTTAGGGTCAAATTACAGGGTTCCAGCTAAGAAAAGATAAGGCATTCTCTATACTGTGACCCAGTTCTAAGGATAATTACAGCTGTCATGTAATGGACAGCCAACCATTGACTGGTATTTATATCTGAAAATCCAGAGTACATTAATAAAGTTACTTTTAGCAGTGTCATCCAGGAAACTTTGAAGAAGTATATTTGTTAATCTGTGGCTTGAGATTAAAAAAAAAAAATTTATTAATCTGTTAGCATCTTGGATCTCTGAAGATACCAAGGAAGATGATTTGTTCATGGAAGCACAAATACAGATTTTATGCTTTGGCTTAAAAATAGATTAAAAAAAAAAAAGCTATTCTGAAACATATATAATAGAGATATATTAGAGCAGTTGGATCTGGTTGATATGAAGTAAGTACCAAGTTACATGCCAATCAAAGCATTTCATAGTGAAATTATTTTCATATTTTTCTGTTTTAAAAACATGCACCATATTTTTGCCTACTTTGAATGTATACTTCTCTTATGAATCTAATTTTTCTGCCTTACCTTTTTGTGGGGGGAAGGGATAGATTTCCTATGGTGTGTATGTGACCAATAAATTCTTCCAGTAAAAAAGCTGTTAAACTCAAAATACAGTGCTCCTTTTCCGTAATGTGTTCCCATCTTTCTCGAGTGAGTGTATAGGTTCCTGTTAGTCTTTGCCTCTTGGGGAAGTACTTGCAATGTCTTTTCCCAGGAATGCGGCGGGGTTGAGGGGCCGGTCAGTCTCGCTGTGCGGGAGTGCAGGCCACGTGGCCCCAGGTTGGTCTTCTGTGAACACATCAGAGGGGGTCGCCTTGGTGCGTCCTAATCATGCTGTGCCTCATCTGGTGTCTCCAGACAGGATAGTTTCTCATATGGTGAAAACTGATGGAAGGTTAGATTGTACTCCTAACCATTTCCAGGGTGCCATTTTAATACTTGACTGTTTTTGGTGTTATCATCTGCCTTAAATCTCCTGTTTTTCAAATTTTGGAAACTGCCATTGTTTCACAAATTTCTATAGCCATTTCAGGGTTTGCTTTGAACTTACTGGTTAAAAGTCCAAAGTGAGGCATCCTGCAACTTGAAAAACTTCTCAAGACCGGGAGGCTAGAAAGTCTCATGATTTCACCAACCGTACCTGGAATAAAAAGGTTAATTAAGGAAAAAAGAAATACTGATCTGGGTTGTTTTTTGGTGGGGTACTTTTTTTTTTTTTTAACTTTTGTATAGGAAACTACTAGTGTAAAATGTCCAATTGTTTGGATATATATAGAATGGCTCCTTCAGGTATTCTACCAAGAACAGGGTTCTCTGCCATTGTGCAAGTGCCTGTTATGCATCCCACTCTTAATTTTTAAAAATGTGATTGTGCCCTTGACTGTGAAGAGCATTGTTGTTGCTCTGAAACTGAACGCCTGTGAACAGGGAATGTTTGTATAAAACTCTTCTAGGTGTGGTGCCCATGTGACCTCAGTTGCAGTGTAGATGTTTTAAATTGTTAAGTTGAAGGCTGTTGATAGGAAAGTGGTTTTGTGTGTGATTTCTCAGGGGGGCGAGTGTGATGCTGAGGGTTTGTCCTTTCAGTTCGCCCATGAGACAGTCCAGCACTTGCGTTCATTATGCTGCCTGAGAGGGCTCATTGCTCCCAGTTCCTGGGATCTCTTGCAGATCTCAACAGGTGGGCACCTCAGTTGCTAAGTGAGCAGTTCTTCAACAAAAGTGATCTGGTGGGGAACGACATAATTGCGTTTCTTGTAATGTATTATTACTTTCCATTAGCACCCATCCTTAGGGAAGAACTTTGGCTTTCTGCATTCTGAATGGAATGTTATAGAAGATATTAAGAAATCTTAGAATAGACCTGTTATTTTATTAATAATGTTCTTTTGGGGTTTGTTTTAAAATAATTCTTTATTTTTCATAGTTCCCCACATGCCTAGAAAGCCACAGATTCTCAGTTGTCCAGAGGCTCACCCAAACACTGTCGCTACGGAGGAATGCCTCGTAGCTATGAGCGGGCCGTGCCCGTGGAACGCTGACACAAGGCTGGCTGTTTTCTGGTTCCATTCATGCATCCGCCCACTGGCACAAGAATATCCGAGATACGGTAGTGCCCAGGACCCAGTGAGCGTGATATTATAGGAAAGACAGTTTTTCAGCTGCAGAGGTGCTCGACTTAGCACTGTCAGATTTCTTTGCAGCCCATGATAGGAAACGTTTTCTGTCACAATCCGTTAAACACATGTATGGTGAACATTGACTCAATGTGTGTACATTAGACATAGTTTTACCTGTTTAACAAACAAAGCTACTTCCTTGCTATGCATGATGCTCAGGATTTTTTCATTCCATCCTTTTTAAAATGGGGGAATGTATTTTTTTCATTTTGGAACAAGTCCTATTTGTGGTACGCAAGTCAAAGAATGAATGCGTGAATAGCAAAACGTCCATCTCATCTGTTTTCCAGCAGCCCGCCTACCCTAAAAAGGCCTCTTCTGTCAGCACTTTGCTGTGTATCTGTGTGTATAGGTAGGTGTGAGTGTATAGAATTCCTCTGATTCAGTCAGCTTTTTATTTCTGCTTTTTTGATTTTAGAAAGCAATGATCTTGCTAAGATGCTGATTTTAAAAGTCATGAAGCTTCTGTCAGTTGTTCCTGTTAGGAGCTTTGAGCTCAGCCATCCACTGTTGATAAAGGCGATGGTTCTGCTGACTTGCATGTTGTCTGCTTTGAGGTCGGGACAGCTGTGAAGCCCTTCCTCTGCTCCATCCGCCTGCCCTCTTCTGGGGCATACTCCGTCTCAGCGATTCCCTTCACCTCTCACGTTAGATGTCCTGTGCCCTGTGACATCCCTTTCTTGATTTGTTCCCCCTTTGGTGGCATGCATCCTTGAGGAGTTTCCCTGTAAAGATGAGATCAAATCCCAAGTGTCTGAAAACGCATTTATTCTCACAGCATTGATAGTTTAACAGCATGTAGCCAGAGGACACTCAGAATTTCAAAGGCACTGCTCTGTGGCCTAGCGGCCACTTTGTGACCCTGTTCTTTTTCTCTTCAAACTCTTAGAACTTGGTTTCTCCCCCCTCAGTGGTCCTTGATTTCCCTTGCTGTGTTTGCATCCTCTATCCTGGGCACTCTTGAACCTTTTCAAACAAAACCTTATGTTCTTCAGTCCTAGAAAAATGTCCTTACTTAATTGATAAGCCCTCTGCTCCTGTGTTTCCCACTCTGTGGACCTCCCACTCTTCAGGAATTGGACCTCCTCTCCTGACATTATACTTTGTTTTCTTTTTTCTCCCAGTTTTCCATCTCTTACTTTGTTCTACTTTTTGAAAGATTTCTTCAGCTTTACCTTTCAGTCTTACTGATTTTTTTTCCTGTCTGCCATTACGTATTTTAATTTCCAAGTTTTTTCAGTTTTAAGAAAATGTTCTTAATAGCATTTATTTTTGGTTTGAGTGGAAATTTTTTTTTTTTTTAACGTCTTTGAAGAATCCAAGAATCCACTGTATCTTCCATGTTGCTGTCTTCTGTTTATCTGGGTCTGTTTGTGCACGTGAGAGGCTTTCCTCAAATGCCCAGTGAACCTCACGTTTCACAAGTAAGACAGGAGGGATGAAAATGCTCGACTGGAAGCTCTGCAGGGATGGATGGGGCTTGTATACCCAGAGGTTCCTTTTCCGTAGGGTGCTTGGTAGGCAGTTACTTGAAAAACCCCTGGGGTCAATGTTCGAAGGTTTTTCCTCTTGGTCTGGTTTCCTAGAGAAGAGTCTCTGACTCCTGACTGAGAGTAGAGGTCTGATGTCAGCCCCTGGGAGCTGAGTGGGGAGGTGTGACACGCGTACGGTCACTTAATCTCTGGTTGTTCCTGAGCCCAGTTGTGTGTGGTGCCCCTCTGTTTTTATTCCAGAGACGCATCATGACTTCTGTTGAGTGAGGACCAGGTTGGAGGGGGCAAGGATCCAGGGATCTATTTGTATCTGCATGTTTTCTTTACCACTTTTTTTTTTTTGAGGGAGGTGGGGCGGTGCTGCGTGGCTTATGGGGTCTTAGTTCCCCGACCCAGGGATCGAACCCTGCAGTGAGCGTGCCAAGGCCTAACCACTGGACTCCCAGGGAGTTCCCTCCGTGGATATTTGGGGCACCTTTTCCCCATCACCCTTAGCTCAGCTCGCTCTCTTCTTGAGGATTGAGGTATCTGGCGGTTTCCGTGCCTGAATGTTTGAAGGGATAGCTGTGCAGCTCGTGGCTTCTCAGCGTTTCCCATTGCTGCTCTAGTCTCTGCTTTCTTGCATCTACTAAACCCTTTGCCACTTGTCCCCATGCTTTTTGGCTTCCATAATTTTGCCGTCAGCGCCTGTTTTCCCAGTTCGTGTGTGTGTGTGTGTGTGTGTGTGTGTGTGTGTGTGTGTGTGTGTTTAAATTCCTTTATGATAGTTTCCATTGGGTTTGGCATAGAAGCAGTATTAGATGCATACTCCATTCTTTCGCCTTTATTGTGGAAGCCTATCCAGTCTATGTTCAGTGTAGGTCAAGCCCCACAAAACTAGTCTGCGCCCCATAGTCACTACCCACAGTGAGAAAAGCCGCTCATTTGAGCTGGAGATATACAGCATGTCTGAAACTTAAAAAAAATTATATATGCAGCTTATTTCTTAAGATCTCTTCCCCAACTTGCTCATTCTCTGTATTTTTCTTGTATACATTTCTTCTTTGACTTTGATTGTGATGGGAGGGCTCGTTATGGTCCTGTGTTGCTAAATTTTCAACATTGCTTATACATAAGATATTTATTTTGATAGGCAACTATGTTCCTATGATCACTTCTAAGACTTAAACTCAGATTTCTTCATAATAAAACCCTTCTGAATATAATCCATTCAATTTATACTTTTATGATGAAGTTTAACAGTTAACAGGGATTCCCTGGTGGGCCAGTGGTTGGAACTCGGTGCTCTCACTGCTGGGGCCCAGGTTCCATCCCTAGTCAGGGCACTAAGATTCTACAAGCTGCAAGATGTGGCCAAAAAGAAAGGTACAGAAAAGTCACATGACCTTGGTAGGTCAAAACTGTCTTATTTTAAACCACTCTTCACATATATGACATTGACAATACAGTTATTTTCATGGATTTCCTGGAAGATGTCATGATTTTTTTTTCCTGGGCATCAGGCTGATCAATGGATAAGATCCTCAACCCAAGCTTTTAATAATTTCAAAGTTAAATTTTGTGATGGTTTATTTGTTGGTTTAATATCACCCGTATAATACTGAGTTCCTAATAATTAGAGATAATCTTTTTGTACATCTCCCAAGCTTGAAATGTGTGCTTGAAAACATAATAAAGTAAAATAATGATTGACAAAATACGCTTTGAAAATCACACATACGGTTCTTCACTGAGTGTCCAGCAGATGTCGTTGAAATAAGATTTACAGTGCTCCTCTGAAAACAGCACCGTTTGTTACCTTTAACTCCTTGGAATGCTCGAATTTTGTGGATCAGTCGGCTGACTCCTCCCTGTAGGAATGATAAACATGGAGCCACAGCAGAACAGTCAGCACCCTGGGCACACACCGCAGTGGGTGAGACAGTGTGGATGGCATGGTGTGAGAGCCTGGCCCCAGCCAGTCCCCTGCCCAGCCCGGCAGATACCTCCCCAGGCAAGTGCTGGACAGTATGCAGATCAAAGAAAACGCAGGGACCACGTTTGAAGCACCAGGTAGTCAGACATAAAAGAATTTGAGGAAACATGCGTGTAACCAGCACGCTGAGCACGGATGACTGGAATGTAATCAAAATGAAACTTTTCTGTCACCTATTGTTTTTTAACTTCCACTAAGATGCAAAACTTTCTCCCTGCCAGTGCATGGAGACTAGTGGTCAGGAGCAGAAGGTCTAGCCTACCAGATGAGTCTGCCATCTTTGGTCAAGAACAGGACCCCAGCACCCTGCCTGTCCCCTCAAGGCCTGACACTCCTGGAGCCTCCCAGTGGAGGTGAAGCCAGGCTGGCTCGTGTGCTCATCTCCTTGCAGCCAGGGGTGGGGCAGGGGACGGTGTGTGGACGGGAGGAGGTCGCATGGCTGGAGCCTGTGCCGTCATGAGTTGGCTCCACGGCCAGCAAGCCCGACAGATTCCGCACATGGCTACATTGTGGGCTTGCCCGGGCCTCTTGAGGCCCCCACTGGCTCCTGCTGCTGCCGGGCCCCTTCTCCAGCAGGCTGCCCCCCACTCCCACCCAAGTCCTGGTTCTCTGCTAGACCTCTTCACAACTGACCTTGACGAGTGAGACCCTTCTCTCCCAGGCAGTCCTGGATGAGAAGGACTCCACATGGGTCCAGATCAGCCTCTTTCCCGTGTCCTTACCCCACCATCCATAAGAGTGGAGTTACACCCCCACCCACCTCCCTCCTCTGTTCTGACTGCTGCCCCAGGACCCTGGAACTTGCATGCTTTCTGCAGCAGATATATGTCAGCCTCTCTGAATTTCCTCATTGGACCCGACTCTGTAAGTTTGAGGTCAAGGAGATAGTTCTCCCATTCTCCAGGAGACTGGGACTCACAGGCTGCAGTAACTCCACAAAGAAGCCCCATCAAGTCCCTTCCACCTCCGCCTCTACTTTCTCAACTTTTATGCTCTGAAAAGGGGGAGGAGCCTCGATAATCAGGAAACTAGTTCTTGACTGATTACCTTGAAAACTTCAGGGAGCCTCACACTCACTTTTGATGTCTGATATCTACTGACTTAGATCAGTTTCAATTTTGACATCCTGGTACATAAGAAAGAAGGAGTATAGTGCAAAATAGATGACCGCTTCCCGGGACTTCCCTGGTGGACCAGTGGTTAAGACTCCAAGCTCCCAATGCAGGAGGCCTGGGTTCGATCCCTGCTCGGGGAACTAGATCCCACGTGCTGCAACTAAAGATCCTGCATGTGGCAAAGAAGGTTCCACGTGCTAAGACCCAGTGCAGCCAAATAAATAAGAAGTTTTTTAAAAAATAAAAAAGCCTGAGTCAAAACATTTGCATAGAGAGAATTCAGTTCAACACAAAGTTGTCAGACCCCTACTGAGTGGCAGGCAACGAGCGCTGGGCAGTCAGGAGGAGCTCACAGCCTCCAAAGAAGGAAAGTGATCAGACTGGCTGAAGAAAGGGATCTGAGTAGGGAATGGTGACAGGTGCAGCTTGGACAGGTAGGAAGGATGCTCCTGGATATGAGGCTCAGGGGTGTGGAGAGCGTTGTCATCAGCATTTTAGAATAAGGAGGGGTACAGCTTGTGTGTGTGAGCTTGTGGGTTTGTGTGCATGTGTGTGATGGGGTGTGTGAGTGTGGATATGGGGGGTGTGGATAGTGGAGCAAAAGTGTGTGTAGAGGTGGATGTATGTAAAGAGTTGCATATGCAGTGTGTGTGTGCACGTGTGTGGAAGGGGTGTATATATGTGCACGCTGACGTTTGTGTGGTGGTGTGTGTGTGAATAGTGGGGAGTGAATACAGTGTTGTGTGGGTGCGTATGCATGGGTGTGTGAGGAATATGAGTGTAGTGGACTGTTCATGTGCATGTGTGAGTCGTGAGGTGAATATGGAGGGTTGTTTATGTATGTAGTGGGATTGTGTGTAAGCATGTGGTTTTTTAGGAGTGTGTATGTGAATATTATGTGTGTTGCGTACTGCAGTATATGTGTGTGAAATTGTGCATGTAGTGGAGTGCTCATTAGGGCGTGTGTGAGGGGTGGGGTGCATGCAGTGGAATCGTGTGAGTGGTGGGGTGTGTGTTGTGGAGTTTGTGAGGAGAGGGACTGCGTGTCGATGTGAGCAGTGGGTATGCATGTGCTTGGTGGGATGTCTGTTTAGTGGGATTGTGTGCAGTGGGGTGTTTTGATGGTGTGGAGTATGACTAATGCGGGGTGTGTGTGTGTGTGTGTGTGTGTGTGTGCAGTACTACTGTTAAGTGTGTGTGTGGTGACTGAATAAAAACGACGTGAGAAAGAGGTGATTCTCTGACCAGGTTTGGCTTGGCTGAGAGACAAGAGGCTGGGAATCTACTTTAAGATGTGGGCCAGGGTGCGGTTGTCCGTCTGTCAGGCATTGTCTCTGAACTCCCGCAGCTTCTTCGAGGGGCTCCCGCCCTTGACTTCTCTGAACTTCTCTGCCTGGTGGGACCAAGGAAGCCTCACTGTGCAGGTCTTACAGTTTGGGACTGAGAGGGTCTAGTTTGGGGGTTCCACTCATGAATTCCCAGGGGGGCCAGACCCCCTAAGGAGGAGCCAAGGGGTCCAGGTCGTGGGGGCACAGAGAGGGTGAGGACTGTAACAAGCCCAGTGTGGGAGGGAGTCACCAACAGGAAGGGTCCTGGTCATCGAGCCAAGCAAAACAGGCCTGAGGTGAAACCACGGGTCCAAGGACTGTGAACTCAGCACATTCCACTCTCCTGAGAGAACACTTAAAAGGGCAAATGAGTTAAAACCACAGAAAAAGAGAAAATGGATCTGTAGTGAGAGAAGAGAAGGAAGGGACCCACAGATGAGGAGAGGTGTCTGCACTGAACTGTGTCCCCCCTTCCTGGCCCAGATTTCATATGGTGAAGTCCTGACCCCTAATGTCACTATTAGGAGACAGGGTCTTTAAAGAGATGATTCAGGTTAAATGAGGTCATAAGAGTGGACCCTTAATCCACTAGGACTGGTATCTTTATAAGAAGACACACCAAGCATGCATGCCCTCAGAGGAAAGGGCACATGAGGACACCATGGGGGTGGAGGGGAGCACATCCTTCTGCAAGCTAAGGAGAGAGGCCGCAGGTCCCACCAATCCCACCAACACCTTGATCTTGGACTTCCAGCCTCTTAGAATTGTGAGACAATCAGTTCAGTTCAGTTCAGTCACTCAGTCGTGTCCGACTCTTTAGGACAGCATGGACCACAGCACACCAGGCTTCCCTGTCCATCACCAACTTCCGCAGCTTGCTCAGACTCATGTCCATCAAGTCGGTGATGCCATCCAGCCATCTCCTTCTCTGTTGTCCCCTTCTCCTCCTGCCCTCAATCTTTCTCAGCATCAGGGTCTTTTCAAATGAGTCAGTTCTTTGAATCAGGTGGCTAAAGTATTAAAGTTTTAGCTTCAGCATCAGTCCTTCCAATGAATATTCAGGACTGATTTCCTTTATGATGGACTGGTTGGATCTCCTTGCAGTCCAAGGGATTCTCGAGAGTCTTCTCCAACACCACAGTTCAAAAACATCAATTCTTCAGCGCTAAGCTTCCTTTATAGTCCAACCCTCATATCCATACATGACCACTGGAAAAACCATAGCCTTGCAGTCCAAGGGATTCTTGAGAGTCTTCTCCAACACTGCAGTTCAAAAACATCAATTCTTCAGTGCTAAGCTTTCTTTATAGTCCAACCCTCACATCCATACATAACCACTGGAAAAACCATAGCCTTGACTAGATGGACCTTTGTTGACTAAGTAATGTCTCTGCTTTTGAATATGCTATCTAGGTTGGTCATAACTTTTCTTCCAAGGAGCAAGCATCTTTTAATTTCATGGCTGCAGTCACCATCTGCAGTGATTTTGGAGCCCCCCAAAATAAAGTCTGACCCTGTTTTCACTGTTTCCCTGTCTATTTGCCATGAAATGATGGGACCGGATGCCATGATCTTAGTTTTCTGAATGTTGAGTTTTAACCCAACTTTTTCACTCTCCTCTTACCCTTTCATCAAGAGGCTCTTTAGTTCTTCTTTAGTTTCTGCCATAAGGGTGGTGTCATCTGCATATCTGAGGTTATTGATATTTCTCCCGGCAGTCTTGATTCCAGCTTCATCCAGTCTGGCATTTCGCATGATGTACTCTGCATATAAGTTAAATAAGCAGGATGACAATGTACAGCCTTGACATACTCCTTTCTAATTTTGAACCAGTCCATTGTTCCATATCCAGTTCTAACTGTTGCTTCTTGACCTGCATACAGATTTCTCAGGAGGCAGGTCAGGTGGTCTGGTATTCCCGTCTCTGAGAATTTCCCACAGTTTGTTGTGGTCCACACAGTCAAAGGCTTTAGCATAGTCAATGAAGCAGAAGTAGATGTTTTTCTGGAATTCTCTTGCTTTTTCGATGATCCAGTGGATGTTGGCAATTTGATCTCTGGTTCTCTGCCTTTTCTATGTATAGCTTGAACATCTGAGTTTTCAGTTCAGGTATTGTTGAAACCTAGCTTGGAGAACTTTGAGCATCACTTTGCTAGTATGTGAGATGAGTGCAATTGTGTGGTAGCTCAAGCATTCTTTGGCATTGTCCTTCTTTGGGATTGGAGTGAAAACTGACCTTTTCCAGTCCTGTGGCCACTGCTGACTTTTCTAAATTTGGTGGCATATTGAGTTTAGCACTTAAACAGCATCATCTTTTAGGATTTGAAACAGCTCAGCTGGAATTTCATCACCTCCACTACCTTTGCTCGTAGTGATGCCTCCAAAGGCCCACTTGACCTCACATTCCAGGATGTCTGGCTCTAGGTGAGTGATCACACCATTGTGGTTATCTGGGTCATGAAGATCTTTTTTGTATAGTTCTGTGTATTCTTGCCACCTCTTCTTAATATCTTCTGCTTCTGTTAGGTCCATACCATTTCTGTCCTTTATGTGCCCATCTTTGCATGAAATGTTCCCTTGGTATCTCTAATTTTCTTGAAGAGATTTCTAGTCTTTCCCATTGTATTGTTTTCCTCTATTTCTTTGCATTGATTATTTTGGAAGGCTTTCTTATCCCTCCTTGATATTCTTTGGAACTCTGCATTCAGATGGATATATCTTTCCTTTTATTCTGTGCCTTTTGCTGCTCTTCTTTTCTCAGCTATTTGTAAGGCCTCCTCAGTGAACCATTTTGCCTTTTTTTCATTTCTTTTTTTGGGGGGATGGTTTGTACAATGTCACGAACCTCCGTCCATAGTTCTTTAGACACTCTGTCCATCAGATCTCATCTCTTGAATCTCTTTGTCACTTCCACGGTATAATCAAGCTGAGTTAATAAGCTTCTTTAGTTCTTTCTTTAGTTCTTAGGTTTGTGACATTGCTACATACGTTATCCAGGCTCATCAAAGTGTAATGAAGCAACAATATCCACAAATGAATATGTTTTCCAAACGTGCTGAGGTCAGCACTTAGCCATGACTCCCAGTGAAAAAGAACCTGAATATGGCAGCTTTTTCCTTTAAAAGGATAAATCCTTTAAAAGGATTAAAGGATAAAGTACTCTGTTAAGTCATCTGATTGCTGTTGTTTTAAGTTGAAAACTGACTGTGAAAAATCTGTGCGTTAACACTATAAAGACAAATGCAGTATTTTGTGGCCGTTTGCCAAAGCACAGCCGTTTGAAGTTTTGCTGGACATTCTCAACTGTCTTAAAGACATTGGAATTCATAGATAGCAATTTCATGATAGGTTATCAAAGAAAAACTAGGATATCTCTTCACAGAGAAAAACTTCGCGTTTCCCCACTCAGTACTGAGACAGTCGCCAGAAACATAGTGTCAACATGAGAATCCAATAAAATAAGGAATCCCCCTCCCTCACTTACCAGGCTTTCTACTAATGTGTCTTGTGGGATGTAAAGGCGAAAATTACTATGTCTGACTGCAGAAGTTTATAATCTAGGTGGGGATCAGAATTCCTGGAAATCCTGGTTAGGCCTCTCTGCTTCCACTGCAAGGGGCACGCGTTCTGTCCTTGATTGTGGAACTAAGATCCTATTAGCTGCTTGGAGCGGCCTACATATATATAAAATACATTATATATATAGCTATAGCTATAGCTATAATCTTGATGGGACTCAAACAACAAGGACTTCGCAGTGGAACTTCAGATAGTGACGTAAATAACAGATCAGGACACCAGAATGATTGGCACAAAGCAAAAGAGGACTATTACTGGATGACTTGGACAGATAGTCCTAAGGGTGTCTTCTCCAAAGTGATCAGGCTGGAGTGCAACCTTGATGAATGGATCGACTCAAGCAGATAGAAGCCCTGCATGTCAAAAACACGAAGGCAGGAGTGCCAAGGGCACTCTCAAGAGGCAGCCAGTACATGGCTTTGCTGGAGCCAGGGCTTCATGAGACAAATGATAGAAGTTGGAAAGGTGCCCTGGGATGTCTGAACAACCCTGGGCTAGGGTTTGTGAATCGAGATTCCCCTGCCTAGTAAATGTGGAGCCATCAAAGCCTTCAGTAAAGGAATGCATGGTTATGGGATGTTTGTCATTTGTCACAGCGCGTAGATTGGAGGAGAAACATTGGGAGGTGCGGGCTTTGGGTGTAACCTGATAAGGCGCATCTTATGTTGTGAGTGGTCTTCAGAACTCTAGAGCCCTAGTTTCTCCCCCTCATACCTTAAGGTTATGCTGATCCCCACCCAACATGTCCTGAATGTTCTTTCTCTTGCATCATTGTGCATGCATGCTAGGTCACTTCAGTGGTGTCCAAATATGTGATCCTATGCACTGTAGCCCGCCAGGCTCCTCTGTCCATGGGCTTCTCGAGGTGAGAATACTGGAGTGAGTTGCCATGCCCTTCAGGGGATCTTTCCGACCCAAGGATTGAACGCCTCATCTCTTACGTCTCCTGCATTGGCAGGTCGGTTCTTTACCACTAGCACCTCCTGGGAAGCCCCTTGCATCATTAGTCTCTCCAGACATTAAGCATGCTCTAGAGACAGAGCAGAGAAGGCGATGGCACCCCACTCCAGTACTCTTGCCTTGAAAATTCCACGGACAGAGGAGCCTGGTGGGCTGCCGTCCATGGGGTCGCACAGAGTTGGACACAACTGAAGAGACTTAGCAGCAGCAGCAGAGACAGAGAGACTGGAAGTATTTCTCATAGGACAAGATTACAAACTAACCAATAGAATTTGGGGTTAGTTTTTCTTCTAAATCCAGACTGTGGGTAAGATAATATCTTTCTAAAAGAAAGCACTGGAATCTACCCCTGAGCCCAATTTCTGGTTAAATTTAAACAGTACTCAGTTTGTAAAACATTTACAGTCAATATTCCACTAGTAAGTAATGGTGAGAACAGAACACCTCATTTCTCCCTAAAGTGTTGGGTAATGTTTCAACTTCATCTTCCACCTAAGCAAGATAAGCTGGAAATGTTTCTGATTTTTTGAATACGGCCTTTAGTTAATAGTAATGTACTGATGTTAAATTCCTGGTTCTGTTAACCATGATTGTATTAGATGTTAATTTTAGGGGAACCTGGGTGAGAAGTATATGGAAACTCTCTGTACTATTTTTGCAAGTTTTCTATAAATATAATGCTAATTCAAAATAAAAAAATTTAAAATAGGAGAGCCCCATGGATGTGGAGAGTCAGCTTTTGGACAGGAATCTGCTCTCCATTCCCCATGATAGGTTGCCAGCCTCTGAAATAAAGCCAACTTTCCTTTCCACTAACCTTGCCTCTTTATTGGTTTTTGAGCAGCAAGCAGCAAGACTCCCACTTTCAGTTACAGTAAGACATACCCATTGGCATTTATTTACTTGCATATGTAAGACGTCTGATTCTTTTATTTATTTATTTTAGCTGTGTTTTGTCTTAGTTGCGGCATCTTCGTTGCAGCACTCAGGCTGTTCGAGGGCTTCTCTGCCGTTGCAGTGTGTAGGCTCAGTAGTTGCAGGCTCCACGGGCTGTGGGATCTTAAGTCCCTAACCAGGGATGGAGCCAGTGCCCCCCTGCATTGTAAGATAGATTCTTAACCACTGGATCACCAGGGAAGGCCTCCGACTAGCATTTAATTTTTAAATATCCAAGGTGGAGGATTCCTGGTCTCCCTGCCTCCTTCAGATAAGTAGCCACTGATTAGCTTATTTAAACATGATACATGCTTGTTGGGCTTCCTAGGTGGTGCGATGGTAAAGAATCTGCCCACCAATTTGGAGACAAAAGAGATTCAGGTTCAATCCCTGGGTCAGGAAAATCCCCTGTAGGAGGAAATGACAATCCACTCCAGTATTCTTGCCTGGAAAATTCCATGGACACAGGAGTCTGGCGGGATACAGTCCATGGGGTCCCAAAGAGTCAGATGTGACTTAGCACACATGCTTGTCCAGTGATTATTTTTTAAATTTCTAATTTACAGATGAGGAAACTGAGGAAGCCAAAGGTTAACAACTGAGTGGTTCACAAACAGCCAGTATATGGCACTATGATTCCCATGTTGTTATTGTTATTCAGTCACTAAGTCGTGTCCAACTCTTTGTGACCCCATGGACTGCAGCATGCCAGACTCCTCTGTCCTCCCAGAGTTTGCTCAAATTATATCCACTATATATACAGCTTTGACATACTCCTTTCCCAATTTTGAACCAGTCCACTGTTCCATGTCCAGTTCTAACTGTTGCTTTTTGAGCTGCATACAGGTTTTGCAGGAAGCAGGTCAGGTGGTCTGGTATTCCCATCTCTTTAAGAATTTCCCACAGTTTGTTGTGGTCTACACAGTCAAAGGCTTTAGCATAGTCAATGAAGCAGAAGTAGATGTTTTTCTGGAATTCTCTAGGTTTTTCCATGATCCAGCAGATGTTGGCAATTTGATCTCTGGTTCCTTTGCCTTTTCTAAATCCAGCTTGAACAGTTGAAAGTTTTCGGTTCACACACTTTTGAAGCCCAACTTGAAGGATTTTGAACATTACTTTAGCATGTGAAATAGGGCAAAGGAAAATACAATCCGTCACTGCTTCCACTTTTTTCCTTCTATTTACCATTCAGTGATGGGACTGGATGCCATGATCTTAGCTTTCAAGCCAGCTTTTTCACTCCTCTTTCACACTCATCAAGAGGCTCTTTGCTTTCTGCCATTAGAGTGGTATCATCTGCATATCTGAGGTTGTTGATATTTCTCCTGGCATTTTGCATGATGTACTTTGCATATAAGTTAAATAAGCAGGGTGACCTTAAACACCCTGGACCTACTCCTTTCCCACTTTTGAACCAGTCCATTGTTCCATGTCCAGTTCTGTTGCTTCTTGACCCACATACAAGTTTCCGAGGAGACAAGAAAGGTGGTCTAGTATTCCCATCTCTTGAAGAGTTTTCCACAGTTTGTTGTGGTCCACACAGTCAAAGGCTTTAACATAGTAATGCAGAAGTAGATTTTGGGGGGAATTATCTTGCTTTTTCCACGATCCAGCAAATGTTGGCAATTTGATCTCTGGTTCCTTTGTCTTTTCTAAACCGAGCTTGCATATTTGAAAGTTCTCAGTTCATATACTGCTGAAACTTGAAGGATTTTGAGCATAACCTTGCTAGCATATGAAATGAATGCAATTGTACATTAGTTTGAACATTCTTTAGCATTGCCCTTTTTGGAATTGGACTGAAAACTGGCCTTTTCCAGTCCTGTGGCCAGTGCTGACGTTTCCAAATTTGCTGACATATGGAGTGCAGCACTTTAACAGGATCATCTTTTAAGATTTTAAATACCTCAGCTGGGATTCTATCACCTCCACTAGCATCATTTGACATCAAATTTATTCTCCAGCTGGTGAGTGAGAGAGAACCCAAGTAAGCAGAGGGTAAGGAACAGGAGAGGAAAGACAGTCTTCACTCTGGCAGCACGCACCCTTGGGAATTTAGGGGAATTTCCATCAACTGGAATCGACCAGGGTCTTGGCAGCATGACCGCCTTGGCGTGGCCTGATTTTCTGCTGGTCCCTCCCCGTCTGGGAAAGGTCACAGGCACAGACAGGGTAAAGGCTCTGGCATCATTCAGAGCAGCAGAGCACGGTGCTCAACTTGGGTTTGGGGTGTGTTGCCTGGCTTGCTTCCAAAAGAGGATGCTAGACCGAGACCTGAGAACAGGGGTGCATTGCTCACAGAGATCAGCAATGTCAGCCCCTGGGTTCATCCCTTGAGGCTCTAAAGTTTCCCAAGATGTTCCGGGGGCAGCGCGTAGCCCTCTCGTCCGTTAGGATCCCCACCCAGCCTACTCCAGACGGGGCCCCACCCATTGCGGGCCCGCCCACCGACCCCACCCACTCGGCTCGGGCCACGCCCCCAGCCCCCTTGAGGGGGCCCCGCCCCTGGCTTTGCCCTGCCGCGGTGGGTCCCGCGGTCTCTGGCCCCGCCTCTCCGCCCCGCCGTGCCCCTCCGGCTCCGCCTCTAAGTTGGGGCCCACCCCCGGCTTAGGCTCCGCCTCCCTTGGTCCCGCCCAGGGCTCGGCCCTCGGTGCCCCGCGCCTGGAGCAGCCTCAGCGCTTGCAGGCGGGGAGGAGAGCGGCTCGGGGCCTCCAGACACAAAGAGCGGCGGCGAGACGCGGGTAGGAGCGGAGCGCACGCCCGCGCCCTTGGCCTGTCCCCGCGCGGGCGGGACCCGAAACGCCACAGACCAGGTGAGCCGAGCGCGGGAGGTAATCGCGCACCAGGGGGCGTACAGTGGCGGGCGCTGGGACCGCGGGCCAGGGCCCCGCGCCTCACTCTGCCCCCGGGCCTGGGGGCCCCTGGGTCAGTCTGGAGGGAACAGGCTTCCCTCGAGACCCTGGGGCGCGGGGCGGCTTCGGTAGAGCCAGACCCTCTCGTGGGTCGCGTCTGGGTTGGCGCTCCGGGACCTTGGCTCAGGTGGCCGGCGGGCGATCTGCTGGGTCCCGAGGCGGCCGGGCCGGTCCTCTAGGCGGCTGCTGGCGTCCAGTTACTGCTCGGGATGAGCTCTGACTAAGATCACCTCACTGTGCAGAAGCTCTGCTTCCTACCTGCTTCCTTTTGCTGTATTACGAGTTTGCACTTGGAAAAATTGTTAGAAATAAGGACTCACGCTCTGGGGCGGAAAAGTCTGTTATGAGTTTTGTATGCTGTGAGTAGTTTTTGCAGAAGCGTGGCTTTCCTCCCGCCGGTGCGCTCAGTCGCGGATCCCATAAATCGTACTGATAACTGGAAACTCCCTGTTGAGCTGTGTATTTGCACAAGATGGAAGTGAGGAAGGTCGCTTGGTACCTTTCTGCTCCTGGAGACTTAGGCCGAGCTGTGGAACGTTCCCGGGGGTGGTGGTGCAAGGGAGGGGGGGGTTGGGGGCAAGAACTGGGAGCCGGTGGTCTTGTGATAGTCCAGGCTGGAGAGTCGAGTGATCCTCGCGGTCCCACCGCCAGCACTGTCAATAGGATGGAGCGACGGTAAGCTGCTCTTGAGGGGCTGCTGCTGAGATTATAGTTCAGGTTCAATTAAAAAAAAAATAGATAATCGTTTTTGCAGAATGGTAAAATAGCAACTACCTTCTCTTTTAAGAAAATTACCTTTTCTTTTTGGCCACTCCGCTTGTGGGATTTGAGGTCCCCTGACCAAGGATCTAACCTATGCCACCTTCCTGGAGTCCTAACCACAGGGCCACCAGAGAATTCTGTTCAGTTGAGGAGTTTATATAAACTTTGATGGATAGCTGTTTTTCTCTAGCTCATGTTTACCCCAGACATTGCGGTTTGCAGGGCTTCTCGGAGGTGGATGGGCTGTGTCTTTGTGCACAACATGCTGGGGGATTCATCCTTTAGTGTTACAGTAGTACCTTTACATATGAACCTTCAAGTTGTGAACTTTCAAAGATGCAAATGTGCATCCCATCACCATCAGGCAGGAGTGAAATTGCAGGTTGTCCTCCATCCGTTGCTGATGATCCTTCAGCTCTACCATCTCCCACCTCCTCTAGTCAGTAACTCTTCTTGCCTGTTTAGTCAGTGACTCTTGCCCCTGTGTGCTAGCTGTTGTACTGTAGGTTTTCAAGGTACTGTACTGCAAGATAAAAATGTTTTCTTTATTTTTTTGTGTTTGTTTCATTTGTGTGAAAAGTGTTATAAACCAACTACAGTACTGTACTATATAGCCTATTTTGTTAGTTGGGTACTAGTACTAACTTTGTTGGGCTTATGAACAAATTGGCTTTAGGGACATGTTCTTGGAATGGAGCTCGTTCGTATGTAGGGAACTCACTGTAGTTTGATTCTGTGTCTTGAGTTCTTAGGAACATCTGGTGGTGGGAAATAGAGTCACAGAGGAGTTGCAGAGTTCTAACTGTGAGTATTCAGGGCATTCAGATCCTGCCCTTTTATGGTGAGGGGCTTTAGGTGCTGGTTACTGGATGGTTTCTTTCTTTTTTTGAAGATGGCCCATGTAGTGTTTGGGGCGTGTGATAGGTCCCTCTGTCCATGTTCTTTCTACGTTGGACACTTAGCTTTGAATCTTGCCACAAACAGGCAGTTGCTGAACATCTCTCTTCTTGTCTGACTCAAGATAGGTCTAGAAGAAGGAGGTAAAAACAGTGTCTGGCGTGCCTTGAAGTAGAAGTTTCAGAGGTGGAGTCAGGTACGTGGCATTCCTTCTGACTGAAGGAATAGTGCCCTCCAACTTGGAAGAGTGTTGCCAGTGCCCAGGCCACTTTCCCGTCTGATTCCGTGGTCAGTCCCTAAAAAGTTGAGTGGCAGTAACTGTAACTGGACTTTAGGTTTGAACTTAGCTTAGTCCTTGGCTTCAAGTGAAGTGAAGTGAAGTTGCTCAGTCATGTCCGACTCTTTGTGACCCCATGGACTGTAGCCTACCAGGCTCTTCTGTCCATGGGATTTTCCAGGCAAGAATACTGGAGTGGGATGCCATTTCCTTTTCCAAGTATGAATTAGGAATTCAGGCTCAAGGCCAGCAATTTGGTTAATCACAAGCAGGAGGCCAGACTCTACCTGGAGCTATTTGGCGGGTGGTGGTAGCAGAAGGTTTTCCTTTACCTGTCCCCGAGGTGACCTTGAGCCCCCGGGTGAGACCTCTCCACCAAGGGATTCTGCCTGTCAGCATCGTTTGGTTTGTGAACCATGGGACCAAGGGGTTGTTTTGGGCATTCTGTATTTTTAGTTTCTTGGTGGAAGTTGGAGTTTGCCTCTGCTCTGATAGTTGCACTTTTCTTTCTCAACTCTGGATGGCCCTTCCTTAGACTTGGGGCTGAGGTGCAGGCTTTGGGCGGGCTCGTGTGGCTCACTGCACAGGTGGTGTGTCCCTGGTACCTGGGCCCCATGCCGCGCTGAGCTCCTGTCAGAAATGGAGCCGATTCTCTTGGTGATTTCTGTTTAAACTGTGGCTAAGCACTCACTGTGGGCCAGGCTCTCTTCTCAGTGCTTCGGGTAAATTCCTTTGGCTGGTGCTCACAGCAGTCTGCTGAGCTGGCTGTACTGTGGTTCCCATCTCGAAGACCAGTACTTCGTTGCCTCAGTGACAACGTTGTTTCTTTACATTAGAAAGAAAATGAGGGTTTTTCAGTGTTGGTGACTGAAAACCAAAAACAAACCCCATGAAGCTGTGACTAATGTCATCTGTCTAGTCATCCTAAGTGCGGGACAAGAGAGGAACTGTCAACCAAGTTCCATCTGTGAACAAGAGTGTAGATGGCTTAATAAACTGGCCTTGCATTCCGTGGGCCTCCTAGATGTGCCTGTCCTTGGAAGTAACAATAACAACTAACAATGTTAACAGAAGAGCTGGAGTGTAGGAGTGTGGTTCACACCGGGAGGTGGGGTTGCTCTCCGGGTCACAGATGGCGTGAATTTAAGAGCCAGCATCACATCATGTAATGAAACGCTCACAGATCTGGAGTTCAGTTTCAGGGCACCGGGGTTTCCTTGGTGGATCATCTGGTGAAGAATCTGCCTGCAATGCTGGAGGCCTGGGTTTGATTGCTAGGTTGGGAGGATCCCCTGGAGAAGGGAACCACTGCTCACTCCAGTGTTCTGGCCTGGAGAATTCCATGGACAGAAGAGCCTGGCAGGCTACAGTCCATGGAGTTGCAAAAAGTCAGACATGACTGAGCGACCTTCACTCTCTCACTTCAGGGCCTAGGAATTTTGTAAACAGTTGTAGATTCTCTAACAACCATCAAGACAGTCTGCTCAGTGGAGAGTTTGATGAGCAGGCTGTCATACCCCAGGGAGAGCTCCCTGTACCTGGAGCATCTCCACCTGCCCTGCACTCAGCGGTCCCAAGGCGCCGCCCCGTCCAGCCACCTGGCCTCTCGGCTTCTGGCTGTGTTCCCAGAAGTGGGCAAGCCAAGTAAAAGTGGGCAGCGTCACCGGTTCTCCAGCTAGGGCCGGACGACGGAGCCGGGGGCAGGCTGGATGATGGAGCCGGGGACAGGCTGGACGATGGAGCCGGGGGCAGACCGGACTCCTGCTTACACTGGGGGACGCTGACCCCGTGATAACAGGGAAGGCGGTGCGGCCGCCTGCCAGGCGTGATACTGCTGACTGCAGCCACCACTGAGCCCCCTGGGCCTAGGTGGCTTGTTCTGTGGTTCGGCTCCTGAGAAAGCCGCTGCTGTCTGAGGACCTAGATGAAGAAAGGGACAGGGCGAGTTTGCCCCTGGACTGGGCCACTGACTGCATCAAAGACCTGTGCTCGCTGCTGGTCGCACTCTAACAGGTCATTCCCAAGGTTCTACATAATTCATCAGACTTAGTCGGTCCTGCTCTGTGGCAAAAAAGTAAAAACATAGCTGGTAGTTACATGCAGCAGTGTGACTTCAGAATTAAGCAGTTCTTGATACATTTTAAATTCTTATTTTGTGAACACACAAAATAAGGCGTTGACTGCCCTGCTGTGGATGCCCCTTAACTAAGTGACTGATCAAAGTTACAGTCCCAGATAACCTCCTGATAAGAGGTGCAGAGAAGGACACAACCTGGCCTGGGGTATTGCTGCGGTAACCTGAATCTCGTGTGGGAGACAAACTATATTTGAGTCACATTCTACAGAGTAACTGGCCTCTGGCCTCTTTTCTGGGTATGCTGGGTCTTCGGTTGCTGCTTTGGGCTTTTCTCTAGCTGAGGCAGTGAGAAGCCTGCGCGCCGCAACCGGAGTGCAGCCTCCGCTTGCCCCAACTAGAGAAAAGCCCCAGCAGCAACCGAAGACCCAGCATACCCAGAAAAGAGGCCAGAGGCCAGTTACTCTGTAGAATGTGACTCAAATATAGTTTGTCTCCCACACGAGATTCAGGTTACCGCAGCAATACCCCAGGCCGGGTTATGTCCTTCTCTGCAGAGCCCGGGCTCGAGGGCATGCGAGCTTCAGTGGCTGCTGCATGTGGGCTCGAGAGCGCGGGCTTGGTTGTGGCTCCGGGCTTAGTTCCTCCGCAGCATGTGCGATCTTCCTGGATCAGGGATCGAACCTGTGTCTCCTGCATTGGCAGGCGGATTCTTTACCACTGAACCACCAGGGAAGCCCTGGCCTCTGTACTCTTAAACTTTCAGGGTCAAGAAACAGAAAGAAAGACTGAGGAACTATTCCAGTTGAAAGAGTGCTAAGGGATCTGAGAACTATATACAGTGCTTAACTGTGGACTGGATTCGGGGGAGGGTAGCTGTAAAGGACATTATTGGGTCAGTGGGCAAAATTTGAGTGTGAAGGTGGATGGGCCAATAGTATGCTGGCAATATCACATTTCCTGAGTCTGATAACAGTCCTGTGACCATGTCCTTGTGTTTGTAAATACATATGGAAGTAGAGCGTTGACCAAAAAGTTCATTTTTCTGTTACATCTTGTGAAAAGCCTGAACGAACTTTCTGGCCAACTCTATATTTAGGGAAAAAGACAGCACATAGTCTAAAACTTCATGGGGAAAGGGGGGAGGGGAGAAAATGATGATATGGATGTATGATCAATGGGGCAAAGTGAAAGCAAGTCATTGGTGAAGTTAGCTAGGCAAAGAGTGTTGGCGAATTCTTTGCACTGTTCTTGCAACTTCTCTATGCATTTAAAAATACATCAGAATAAAAAGTTACAAAAACAAATGTCTGCCCTGGATTCACAGCAATGTAAAAATCTGCCACTGATAAAAGCTTACAATATTTCATCTTTTCTAAGATGCATTTTTTTCATCTTCTCACTTCTCTGAATTTGGGTTAAATTTTTTTTTTTTTTAATTGTTGTTGTTGTGCTGGGTCTCCGTTGCTGCACACCTGCTTCCTCTAGTTGAGGTGCATGAGGCCTGCTCTTCATTGTGGTGCAGGGGTATCTCGCTGTAGTGGCTGCTCCTGCCGTGGAGCACACGCTCTCTGCTCACAGGCTGCAGTGATTGCAGCCCTTGGGCTCGGTGGTTGTGGCACAGGGGCTTAGTTGCTCTGTGGCATGTCAGATCTTCCCAGCTCAGGGACTGAATATGTGTCCCCTGCATTGGCAGCAGATTCTAATCCACTGGACCACTAGGGAAGTCGTTGCGGGTGCATTTTAGGATCAACGCTGTCTTAGAATTCATTGTGTCAAGTTTTGACAGTTTTCCTTTCTTTGTCCTTTGTCTTAGCATCAGAGGCACCTTGGGTTTGATGAAATGTGGTATTCTCTCTGGGCTTCCCTGGCGGCTCAGACAGTAAGGTATTCTCCCTGGCTGTGTTGTTTGAAGAGGTGGGGAAAAGAAGATGGTGCTTTGAGTAGCTTTGTGTGTCAAGTTTTGCTCACAGAAGTCTTACTCAGCTATTGTCTTTGCCTCGGGCCAGATATCTAGCTGCCTTTGCTCATTTCCACTTCTGTGCCTGCTAGGTATTTCAAACTCAACACATTCCAGGCTGGATTTCTGTGTTCACCTCTACCCCCAAACTGCTCTTCCTCTGGATTTCTGTCTCAGAGTGGAACCTGACTTTTAGCCAGAGTTGGCTCAAAATGGGCCCCTGAGAGGAGCGCAGGGACCCGTCAGTGCTTACAGAGATGGGTTGTGGGTGCATCCCTGTCTCACCTGGGACACAGGCTGCTTTTAGACTGCCTAGGTTTTGTCTTTGGGCTCCAAATATCTGTGCCTCGTTTCCCCCATTTGTCAAATGAGGATATTTTCCCCAAGTCTATCAAGATAATGGACAAGCAAGTTCAGTAACCATAAAACTCTGAAATCCTGTGACTTAAAACAGGAGAGCATTTTAGGAAGACTTTTATAGCATCATTCAAAGTGAGCGCCCATGAAGCAGACCTGCTCTGAGCTCCCGTGTCAGTGAGGGCAGGGGTATGGGCAGCCCTGATTGCCAGCCCTTCCTCCCAGGCTTCTTTCCCGAGCGGAGTCTGGCTCCTGGGTGAGTCAGGGGTGCTGGTTTTACATCGGATGCTGGCAGGCGCCACCAGGAGCAGGCCCGTTTTATGGAACTGGCCATGCCTGGTGCTCCCAGGGTCCTCTCCACCCGGGGCCACTCGTCAGCATCACTGGACCTTGTGTGGCATCATATTTTCTCACTAGTCTTGAACCGCTCATGTGTCAGACTTGGGAATGGCTCCATCTGAATCTTTTTAGCACCGTTTGATTTAGGAAACTGCATCAGCTCAGGATGGTAACACTTTACTATTTTGTTTGGCACGGACTTCAAGCAACTGCAATAGCAAAATACGGTGATTTCCCCATGGCCTGGTTTCTTCACTGCTGTGTTTTGTCTGCATTTTGGGTGATTACTTCGTGGCATTTTTTGTACAATAATTTTCTTTATTTGCTTGTTTCTGGCTGTGCTGGGTCTTTGTTGCTGTGAGGCCTTTTGCTCTAGTTGCAGTGTGCAGGCTTCTCATTGCGGTGACTTCTCCTGTGCTCGGGCTCTAGGGCGTGCAGGCTTCAGTAGTTCCGGTATGCGGGCGGGCCTAGTTGCTCTTCCACACATGGGATCTTCCCCAGTCAGGGATGGAACCCATGTTGCTAGTGGACTCTTTACTGCTGAGCCACCAGGGAAGCCCACTTCTTGGCATCTCTGAGTCTGCTGCTGGGCCACTGAGTTGTTGGTGTTGACAGTGACCTTCACAGCAGGCTCATTCTTCAGAAGGAGAAACCCAGGGTTTCTGAGTTTTGCTGAATTCTGCGGACTTTTAAATACATGTAGAGAACAAAGAGGGCTCCCCTGTAGCTCAGCCGGTAAAGAATCTGCCTGCAGTGCAGGAAAACTGGGTTCAATCCCTGGGTTGGGAAGATCCCCTGGAGAAGGAAATGGCAACCCACTCCAGTATCATTGCCTGGAAAATCTCATGGACAGAGGAGCCTGATGAGCTGCAGTCCACGGGGGTCGCAAAGAGTCGGGCATGACTGAGCGACTAACACTTAGAGAACAAAGATCAGCAATTTTGTGTGATTTGCCTTTAGGCTGGGGCTTGGCTGGAATTTAAGATAAGAAAGTTGGAACACTGAGCAGGGGCAAATTGTTCCTAGGGTTTTCTAAATGGGTTTTGTAGTCTTTGTTATTTTATTCTCTTGTGTTCTTTATTGCCAACACAAAATGAGAAAGGTTCTGGCAAAGGGAAAGTTTCTTAACAGATGAATAGAAATGGACTGGGACACAGAGTGTTTGGTTAAAGTAATGCTTTTAATTTGGGGGACTATCCAAGTTAATGTTCTTTCCTTATAATTAGGTTTCCTAATATAAAATTCTTGTGTAACATTAGGACATTCTTCGTTTGGTTTAGAGCTAGAAGGATGTTTTCTCATATATTCTGGATTTCAGATTCCTGAACTTATTCATGGAAAAACTTTTTTTTTTTTTTTTGGTATTTAAAACTGCTTTGTGGGTTTATATGCTATCAGTAGGCATACGGCAGGATGTAAAGGTTGGTCTGTGTAGTTAGACTTCAGTATGTGTTCACTTACCAACTCTGTGACTTTGAGCAAATTACCTAACCTCTCTATGCCTCGGTTTCCTTGCTTTTAATATAAGGATGATAACATATATACATATATATATGGATGATAATAGCACCTCCCTCACAAGGCTAAATTCCTCAGTTTTAGGAATGTGCCCATTAAAAGATGAGTGCTCATGAAATACTAGTTTTGTATTATCAAAAGTTTATTTAGCAAGAGCGAGCATCCTGTGGAGGTGTCAAAGGTCGAGACATCTCCCCTGTGTCTCTGACTGTCCACAGAAAGTAGACTCCAGTGCCTGCACTCCTGGGAGCAGGGCTTTAAGAAAATCTCCTGGAGCCCGTTTTACTTTTTCTCTCTCAACCTTTAAGGTCACGTGACTGAAATAAAAATAAATTGCAAAAGTTATCCTACAAAGAGAAACTGCTCAGAATGGCAAAATATGCCAACATTTCAAAAACTGATAAACACAGATTAACTTTAAGGAAAGAATATATTCACCGGGATGCTCTCCTCACCCTGCAGGCTCTGTCCTCATTGCCTCCGCTGTGGAGGAAAGCAGCATGTGGAGTCGAAAAGTGTGCCGGAGCTCTGCTTTGTTCTGATAGTTTCTGTAGTTGGTTTTTTTTTTTTTTTTTAAAGATGAGGTTTGTGCGCTGATGCAGTTTACAGGCCTGTCCGTTTTCACTGCTGTTGAGAGCATACACCTGGTGACTTCCCTGGCGGTCCAGTGGTTAAGACTCTGCTTCCAATGCAGGGGACATGGGTGCCTTCCCTGCCTGGTTGAGGAACTAAGATCCTTCCTGCCGGGCTGTGTGGCCAAAAAAAAAATAAAATAAAATAAATAATAATAATACACCTGGTGTGCTGAGGTGTTCCCTCTGGTTGGGCTTCTAGTTTTTTCCTGAGCAGTTAGGAACCTTCACATAGCATTCTGTGAAAAATTTTATGCTGCCTCTTGTCTTTCTCTTTGGATTTGAAAGCACACCCCTTGGTTTTTCTTCCAGTCCTGCCACTGTTCCTTTCTGTGGCTGGTGGGATGGGTGTGCAGTGGGGTCTCTCCTCAGTGGCCTCTCCCTGGGAGGTGGGTGGGAGTGTCAGCCCTCTCCTCCCCACCTCTGCCCCGGGCCAGGGAGGTGGAACCAGCTCACTTGCACTCTGGGTGGAAACCTGTTGCTTGAGTTCTTTCAGTTGTTTCTTTAGTAGTTAGTGAAAGATGGAGTATTTCCTGCCATATCAGTAAACAAGGCTGTCACAGCCATCAGCAATTCCAGCCCTCCAAATGTGAATTTCTGAACTCTGAGGGCACCTGGGAAGAACAATGCTTGCAATAAGGCAGCCGTGAGGTTGCACCACTCCCTATGGTGAGCACTGAGGAAACTCAGCATGTGAAAAAACGTAGGATACTGACCCCAGATAGCTGAGATGCGTGTGAGAGAAATGATTTTAGTGGGCCCAGACTCTTGCATCTTCCCGTATGTAGAAAAGTGCTAAATTCCTTGAGATAATCTGGTTTTCTTTAATTCACAAAAATAACTTTTGATGTTCAGACTACTTGCGCTTTGTTGCAAACCTATATAACCTGACATCCTCCCCCAACTCCCCCAGGGTTACTTGAGATTACTTTAGGCTTGAAGTCCTAAGAATTCCCACCAAAAAACTGTAGCTCTCAACTTTTAGGTTGTGACTATTTTTTAAGCTGACATTAGCAAGATTGTGTCTGTTAAGTGTTTACTTATTTGATAAAGAAAAGCAAGCTCATGCCTGTCGGAATCAGCCCGTCTTCCTGGGTATCCTGAGGCCATTGCTCTGGCAGGTGTGGAACCCTGCCAGAGCAGCAGCAGAGGTGCTTTGTGCCGACCTTCTGGTCTGTTCTTGGACTAACTGTGAGCAAGGAGCCGTCACACTAATACCCACTCACTTCAACACTGGGATCTCAGGCATTTTGGAAATGAAACAAAAAGGTTTATGTGAAGTCTCTTCTGGAATTTCTAGCTTCGGTAGAGAATCAAACGCTGATCAAACTAGCCGGTTCTGTGACCAGTGATAACATTTCTGTAACGACAAGTGTCCCGGGACCTGCACCCTTGGGTCTGCTCTGCCTGCCTCGCTGCTGGCTGCAGCGTGCTCTCACCGCTTACTTCAGACAGAGAAATGTAGGTTACTCATTTGTTTCTGGAAACGTATCTGCACCCACATCTTTCCTCCACAGTGGCGTCCGGGAGGAGGCGACCCCCCCACCTCCGTTTACTGGGGCTGGTCCCGCTCCAGTGCTTCAGAAGCTGTGTACAGGCTGCATGTGGGACCAAAGGGGATTGCAGCTTCACATTCCATGTCTTTGTTGCTCAGGTGGGAGGAAGCCTGAGACTCCTTGGGAAGTCAATGACAGACCCTCCGAAGTAAGCTGAAGTGACTTTGTTTGATCAAACTAGCTATATATGCCTTAGCATTTGTAAACCTGCAGCAGGATAATGTATTGAAATTCAATATGTATTTCTTCTGTCTTTTCTATTCTAAGATGGTACCAGATCTTGGTGTTCCCTTGCTTCCAGGATTTTTTTTTTTAATTGGAATCAAAGGATGGAGTTTTTTTTTTTTTTTTAATTTGGCTGCACCGAGTTTTAGTTGCAGCATGGGGGCTCTTTAGAAAGATCAAAAAGATTGTCTTTAGAAAGACAATCCTAACATCGTCCATCAGGTGAATGGCTGGACCCACTGTGGCAACCCTCACCTGGAACACTGCCCTCTGTAAAACGACAACCATCCGTGCAGCCGCGCCGATGCTGAAAGAGAGTCAGTTCAGGAAGGCCACGTGCCGTAAGGATCCATTTATATGACATTCTGGAAAAGGCAGGACTGTGGGATCAGCAAACATGGGCAGTGTTAGGACTATTTGAGGTCAGCACGTGTTTTTGGTGATGGAACTCTTCTGTGTTCTCATTGTGGTGACAGTTATACAAATCTGTACCTGTTAAAACTCTTGGAACCATATATATGCATACACATGTGGGTCAGTTTTTGTGTAAGCAGTTTCTTTTTGTTTGTTTTTTTTTGTTTTAAAGGGAGAGAGAGGTCATTTTTTTAAAACTTCTGCCTTCGGCCCTGTAATATAACCCCCTAGGGGGACCTCCTGGGTAGACCAGCATTTAACACGCGGGACTCCCAATGCAGGGGGCCAGGGTATCATCCCTGGTCAGGAAACTAAATCCTGCATGCTGCAATTAAATTTTTTTATGAAAATAAAACGCGTTTCTTGTAGACTGCATATAGTTGGGTCATATTTTTTTAATCCGTTCTAACAGACTCTCTTGATTGGTGTATTTAGACCATTCACATTGAAGGTGATTATTGATATAGTTGGATTAATATCTACTCTGTTTGTAAAGGAACCTTCCATTCATTGCACTTATTTGTTACCTTTTTAAAATATACTCCACTCTTTTTTCCTGTCTTCTCTGACTCTAATGAGCATTTTATATGATTTCATTTTCTCTCTTCTCTTAGCATATCAATTCTTTGGAAAAAAAAAAATTATGGTTGGCCTGGAGTTTGCAATATACATTTGCAACTAATCTATGTCCATTTTCAAATAACTCTGTTTCACTTTACAGATAGTGCAGGTACATCTTAACAGAATATTCCCAATTCCTCCTTCCTCTTCCTTATAACGTTGCAGTTGTTCATTTCACTCATTCATAAGCTATGATCACCAGCACATTGTTGCTATTTTTATTTTGAGTAGTTATATATTGAATCAGTTAATAATAAAAACCTGAGGGAATTCGCCAGTGGACTGGGGGTTAGGGCTCTGTGTTCTCACTGCCGAGGGTGTGGATTCAATCCCTGGTCCGGGAGTGAGGATCCCACAAGCCATGAGGCATTGCCAAAAACAAAAAAAGGAAAGACAAAAGAATGAAACGCTTTATTTTACCTTCATTTATTTTTCTCTAATGCTTTCCCTTTTTAAATGTTGATCTGGATCTCTGACCTATTAGTATATATTATTTTCCTTTTCTCTGAAGAACAACAGTTTTTGCAAGGCATGTCTCCTGGCAATGCATTCCTTCAGTTTTTGTCTGAGAAAGTCTTTATTTCTTCTTCACTTACGAAGGATAATTTCTTTGGATATACAACCATAGGTGGGTGGTTTATTCATTCAACACTTCAGGGGTATTACTTCATTCTCTTGCTCGTGGTTTCTGACAAGACAGATGTGATTCTTTACTTTGTTCATCTACAAGTGAGGTGGTTTCCCCGCCTCGGGCTTTTCCTTAAGGCTTTGTCTTTGGTTTTCTGCAGTTTGAATATGATGTGCCTAGGTGTAGTCCTTTGGTGATATATCCTGATTGGTTGTTCTCTGAAATTCCTGGATGTGTCCTCTGGGATCTGCCATTAAGTTTGGAAAATTCTCAGCCATCGTTACTTCAGATGTTTCTTCTGTTAATTTCTTTGTTTCATCGTCTCATGTTTCAATTATGCAAATATTATACCTTTTGTAATTCTCACAATTCTTGGATATTCTATTCCTTTTTCTGCCCCTCCCTGTTAGTTTTTCTCTTTTTCAGTTTGAGACGTTTCTAGTGATAGAAATTAATGCTTACTGAATTCTTCCCTCAGCCATGTCCAGTCTAGTGATGAATGTATCAAAGGCATTCTTTATTTGTTACTGTATTTCTGATTTCTGGCATTTATTTTTGGTTCTTTATAAGAGTTCCCATATCTCTGCTTATATTGCATGCATGCTCAGTTGCTTCAGTCATGTCTGACTCTGCAACCCCAGAGACTATACCGTGCCAGGCTTCTCTGTCCATGGGATTTTCCCAGACCAAACCGGTATCTTCTGCATTGCAGGTGGATTCTTTACCACTGAGCTTCCGAGGAAGCCCCTGCTTATATTACCCATCGGTTTTTTGGTAGGTTTTCCACTTTTTTCCCTTGAAAGCCCTTAGCATGTTAATCATAGTTAAACTCTCAGGCTAATAATTGCAAAATCTTTGCCATATTTGAGCCAAGTTCTCATGCCTGCTTTTTCTCAGGCCTCCTCAAGCTCTGCTTTTTCTTGCCCTTAGTTTGACTTGTAACTTTGTGTGGAAAGCTGGGCTTGTGGTGTATGTCAGAGGCTTCAGAGGCTTCAGGTGTCTTCTGTTGTCTCCCTGTTGTCTCTGGGTTTTCCCAGAAACTCTATCTGAAACGGAGCCTGTGTCTGGCAGCGCCCGTGGAATAATGCCTGGCTTTTCTACCAGAGCCCTGTGCATGTGGTGGAGAGGTGCTGGGTGAGGGAGGCGTTCCTATGAGTCAGACTGTTTCTGTGGTCATGAGGTCCTGGGCTGTGCCCTTCAGAAGTTTCTTAGCTCCCACCCATCCTTTTTTTTTTTTTTCCCATCCCAGTTGTAAGACAGGAAGGCTAGAAGAGGTTCCAGTTGTCAAGTTGCTCTTTGCCCTTCCCCCATGTCTGATAAGGCTCTGTCTGATAAAATAGTTTATTCTGAGGGAAGAAACACCCTTTGGTGTGGATGTTTTTGAAAATGGTTACTTTCTCTGGGTACATTTCTAAACTGTTAGTTTTCTTCTCTTCCCTGTCTAAATAGTGAAAGTCTAATTCTTTTTTTTCTCCAGTCTTTATCATGAAGACCGCATGGGGCTCCTGGAAATAAAACTCATATAAGTGTGTCATCCCCTTTCCCTCCCCCTAGTTCAGAAGTTTTAAGTTTCATCTCGCCACCTCTAGCCTCCAGCATTTGTCAACTGCTGTTTCTGTGGTTCTACCAGTTACTGGCTTTCGGAGGATTCTGCCCCAGGAAAACTGTGAAACTGAAAAAGGAGTTGTTCTGTCCATTTTTGCTTTGTGTTTTTGGTTGGACTATTTTTAGGTATGCTGCTAAGTTGCTTCAGTCGTGTCCAACGCTGTGTGACCCCATAGATGGCAGCCCACCAGGCTCCGCTGTCCCTGGGATTCTCCAGGTAAGAACACTGGAGTGGGTTGCCATTTCCTTCTCCAATGCATGAAAGAGGAAAGTGAAAGTGAAGTCGCTCAGTCGTGTCCGACTCTTAGCGACTCCATGGACTACAGCCTTCCAGGCTCCTCCGTCCATGGATTTTCCAGGCAAGAGTACTGGAGTGGGGTGCCATTGCCTTCTCCGATTTTTAGGTATATCTGAGTTCAATTCAGTCGCCCAGTCGTATCCAACTCTTTGTGACTCCATGGACTGCAGCACACCAGACTTCCTTGTCCATCACCAACTCCTGGAGGCTGCTCAAACTCATGTCCATTGGGTCAGTGATGCCATCCAACCATCTCATCCGCTGTTGTCCGATTCTCTTCCCTGCTTTCAATCTTTGCCAGTATCAGGGTCTTTTCTGATGAGTCAGTTCTTCGCATCAGGTGGCCAAAGTATTGGAGCTTCAACTTCAGCATCAGTCCTTCCAATAAATATTCAGGACTGATTTCCATTATGGATGGACTGGCTAGATCTCCTTGTAGTCCAAGGGACTCTCAAGAGTCTTCTCCAACACCACGGTATATCAGTTATCAACATCAACACCGCAGAGTATCCATTCTTTGGCACTCAGCCTTCTTGATGCTCCAACTCTCACATCCATACATGACCACTGGAAAAATCATAGCTTTAACTAGACAGACCTCTGTTGGTAAAGTAATGTCTCTGCTTTTTAATATGCTGTCTAGGTTGGTCATAGCTTTTCTTCCAAGGAGCAAGCGTCTTTTAATTTCATGGCTGCAGTCACCATCTGCAGGGATTTTGGAGCCCAAGAAAATAAAGTCTCTCACTGTTTCCGTGGTTACCCCATCTATTTGCCATGAAGTGATGGGACTGGATGCCATGATCTTAGTTTTTTGAATGTTGAGTTTTAATCCAACTTTTTCACTCTCCTCTTTCACTTTCATCAAGAGGCTCTTTAGTTCTTCTTTGCTTTCTGCCATAAGGGTGGTGTCATCTGCATATCTGAGGTTATTTATATTTCTTCTGGTAATCTTGATTGCAGCTTGTACTTCATCTAGCCCGGCAGTTCGCATAATACACTTTGCATATAAGTTAAATAAGCAGAGTGGCAATATACAGCCTTGACATACTCCTTAGGTATATCTACATTTAGGCTTATTATATCTTCTTGGTGAGTGGACATTTTGAAATCATTTAATGCCCCTCTTTATCTCTGGTAATTTCCTTCCTCCAAAGTCTGCTTCTTCTGGTGTTAATATAGTCACTCTACATAAAGAAATATTGTTTGTATGGCTTGTTTTACCCATCCTTCTGCTAAAACGTGAAGTAGATTTCCTGAAGAGAGCATGTATTTGGGTCTGATAGTCCCTCTCTTTTAGTCTGTGCATTTAGACCATCTACGTTTAATGCAACCATCAATATACTTGGGTATAAGTCTATCATTTTATTATTTGTTTTCTGTTTGTCCCATGTGTGTGTTTATTGAGGTATAGTTGACATATAACTATCCTCTATATTTTTATTTCTATTTTTTTTCCTTTCCTGGATTACTTGAATGTTGCTCAGCGTTCCTTTTTTTTTTTTCTATTTCATTTTTTCTTCCAGTTTTTTTGAGATATAATTGACATACAACACTGTATAAGTTTAAAGGTGAAGGTGAAGTCACTCGGTCATGTCCGACTCTTTGTGACCCCATGGACTGAAGCCTACCAGGCTTCTCCGTCCATGGGATTCTCCAGGCAAGAATACTGGAGTGGGTTACCATTTCCTTCTCCAGGGGATCTTCCCAACCCGGGGATCAAACCCGGGTCTCCCGCATTGGAGGCAGACACTTTAACCTCTGAGCCACCAGGGAAGCCCATATATAAGTTTAAGGTCTACTTACATACATCTTGAAATGGTTACCACAGTAGGTTTAGTGAACACTTATCATTTCATATAGATGCGAAATGAAAAAAAAGAAAAATAGTATTTTTCCTTATTAGAACTGTTGAGATTTACTGTCTTAACAAATTTTCATATATAACATAGAACAGTGTTTATTAATTGTATTTACTGTGTTGTAGATTATATCCCTAGTACTTATTTATCTTACAACTGGAAGTTTGTACCTTTAAAAAGAAAATGTATTCATAGATAAGGTTTATTCCAGTGTTTACATAAAAATGAGTTGATGTAGAACAGGAAAAGGTTTTTCCAAAGGGTTAAAATGTATCAAACAACAGAACTTGGTCCTTCCATTTAGTTTGAATTCAGTTGACTGACTGCATCATTATTAATATCCACCCTCACTAATTGTTTTCATCACACACGATATCAAAAGTCTTCTGGTGGCACTTCCTATTTCCCTGGAAGTCTCCTAAACTGCTTTCAGTTACAAAAGAAGGGCAAGGATTTTATCAGCTCACACTCTACTCCATTGGAGACAAAAATACATCCCCTCAATTCTCTGGTTTAAATTGTGGCTCTTGGAAAACAGTGTCCAAATGAAGAAATTAGCACTAACACACAACACAGTATAATCTCTGTATAACAGTAACTTTGCTTCAATTTTTTTTCATTAAGAATTATTTTTATTATCTCTCCACAAGGAAGTTATAAGAATACCTGTAAAAACATTGAAAAGGCTCTTTAAAATCCTGGAATGAAGAATTCTGAAGTATGAATTATGATACAACTGTGATTTGCAAATGAAAGAATCAAATAAATTCTACAAGTTGGAATTTCTGAATGATTTTGGTAGGAGTTTACCAGAAGGAGCTAAAACATCAGACCTTAACAATTTTCTGTTTTCATCTCAGTTGAATTTTTGATCTGTTGACAGGCACAGTGCACAGAGGAATTTGCTTCTGCCACTAATGATGAAGTCGATCTGAGGGACAGATATTTGTATCCTGGATGCACCAGGCTCTTCCATGCAACTGACTGGAGTGGTCTTCCTTATTTGTTCCATCATGTTTTAAATAAAAGTAAATATACCCATGGTAAAACATTTAAATGGTACAAGAGGATTTAAAATAATCAGTAAATATCCTTTTCTCCTATAACCTAGAAAATCTGATGTTTTCCAAATCATCAAACAGTCACATGAATAATTTGCAAAGTGAAGTCAACCTTAGAGTATCTTCATCTGAAAATTATTCTCAGGATTTCTGGAATACCTTGATTCTCTCATATTTTATCTCTGTCACAGAGGAAAGCCATGCAGTCTTCTCCTTCTGAAAAAAACTAGGAAAGCAACTTACATACTCTGCTCAGAAACAGCAAGTGCAGGCAACACCTTGTACGCCATGGATCTGGTCCTAGCCATGGGCAGGGGCTCTGGTATCCACCAGAGACATGGGTGGGTGCCTGGAGCCCAGCTGTGCCCTTCTTGAATGCCTCTGATCCTCTGGGCCAGCTGAGCATCCTTTGAGGAGAGCGTGATGCGGCCGGCGTGTAAGAAGAGACAGGCATCATCCGAAGAGACAGGCATCATCCGAAGAGACGAAATAGAAATGCTTCTGCCGTCTCTTGCAGGGCTAACAGGGCCTGGGTTTGCCAGCTGAAGTCCACACCATGAGTGAATTTAACACCTATTTCTCTTGCCAGCGAAGGAGCGGGGATGGGGGCAGGAGTGGAAAGGAAAAGGAGACTCAAGAGAAGGTAGACTCTCTCCGGGAGTTTCCGTGAATCTTCACCTCTGTTCTTTCTTGGTGCTTACTCTTGGGATCTAACTGTTGGCTGGTGTCAGCTCCAGGGAGCTTAGAGACGGCGGCCCGGCTCTTCTGGTCTCGGCGGGTGGGAGAGGGGGAGACAGTCTCTTGGGGCAGAGGAAGGGAAGGGAGGCTGGTTGGATGAAAGAGTTGCAGGCTGCAGAAGGGGGTCTTTCTTAGCAGCAGGCGCGTGCCCTTCTGGAGCCCTCGGATCGCTTGCAGGAGCGCATGTCTCCGGAGAGCTGGTGGATGGGAGGACGTGCCTGGACACGGGCCGGCGGGCGGGCGGCGGGAGCCGGGCTCGCTGGGTGGCCCTCGGTGTTTCGGGCTCGCAGGTCCGGTGGGCTTGTGGCGGGTGCGCAGAGGGTGTTTTGGCCCCTGGGCTCCTTCTGGATCTGGGTCTGGGGGCAGAGACCAGGAGGGCCAGGTCTCCCCTGCCGGCCTCCTGACCCAGCTGGGTGGTGCTCTGGAAGTTTGTACCCTTTGACCAGATTCTTCCAGTTCCCCTCCCAACACCTCTCTGCGTACCTCTAGTAACGACAAAGCCAGTCTCTTTTCCTATGAACTTGTTTATTTTTGAAGTATAATTGACTGCAGCACTCTGTTAGTTTCCCGGTGCACAGCATAGTGATTGGACATTTCTATACTTTTCAAAATGATCGCCGTAAATCTCGTTACCATCTGTCACCGTGAAAGGTATTACTTTATTACTGACTATATTCCCCTGCATTATTATCGACTGTATTGTTGATTATATTCTTAGTGTTCCATTTTAATCATTTTTATTGATGTTTTTCACCATGTATCTCTGTATTTTAGTGGTTGCACTAGAGATTATAGTATTCATATTTAGCATTTCTCTGTCTGCTTGGAAATAAGATTGTGCCACGTCAAGGGGAACATAGAAGCCACACCACCACTTAGTGCTACATCTTCGTGCATCAAAAACTGCTTCAGACAGTGTTGGAAATTTTGCTTTCTGCTGTCACACATATATACATCATATATACATACGAAATAGTCTCGGGACTTCCTTGGTGGTCAAGTGGCTAGGACTCTGTGCTCCCAGTGAACGGGGCCTGGGTTTGATCCCTGGTCGGGGAGCTAGATCCCACCTGCTGCAATGAAGATAGAAGGTCCCAAGTGCCACAACCAAGACCTGGCACAGCTACATAAATACATAAAAATAAATATTTCTTAAAAGTAAATGAGAAGTATAAAAAGCTGACTGCTTTGGCCATTTCTTAAAAATTAGGGACTCCCTGGCAGTCCAGTGATTAAGACTAGGAGTTCCCACTGCAGTGGGCAAGGGTTCCACCCCTGGTCAGGGAACCAAGATCCCACACCTTGGATGGCACAGACCAAAAAACCATAAGTCTCATATTTACATAGTTATTTGCCATTTCTATTGCTCTTCCCTTATTCTTGAAATTTGTTTCCCTCTGGTATTATTTGAATCTGAAGAATTTCCTTTAGCCTTTCTTACAGAGTGGGTCTGCTAGAGAGCTCCCCTCTCGCTTTAGTGCAGATGGTACAGAAGGTGAGGATTCAGCGTAGTGCTGCTGATCAGTGAGTGTCCAGGGTGCCCGGTCACTGCTAAATTGCCTTGTGTGAACATCATGGTTAGAGTACTGGAATTGCCTGGTTTCAGTCACACAACATGAGCACCACACGGCAGTCAGCTGCCCTGTCCTGCGCCAAACAGGCAGAGGCAGCTAAGCCGGGATGAGTGCCATCTGATAGCCACCTTTGGCGCAGATGGTAAAGCATCTGCCTACAATGCGGGAGACCCAGGTTCGATCCCTGGGTCTGGAAGATCCCCTGGAGAAGGAAATGGCAACTCGCTCCAGTACTCGTGCCTGGAAAGTCCCATGGATGGATGAGCATGGTAGGCTACAGTCCATGGGGTTGCAAAGAGTCGGACACGACTGAGCGACTTCACTTTTGCTCCTTCTGACTCAGTGACCCACCTGTCTTGAAATTTGTGCTCCCCTTCCCTTGTGATGGAGCAAAGTCCAGACATCAACCATATGCTTCCACGGTCGCCTGGTAACATGGGAGCCCTGTGTGCCAGCTTTTCCAAAACCATCACATATTTCTCTTTGATAGCACAGAATTAAATAGGAATTTAATAGACTTAAAGGGAATTAAATAGGTTTCTTTCCCCCCTCATTAAAGAAATTTCAGGCTTTAGAAGAAGGCAGGGGAATACTCGGGGGTTTGAAAGGTTGTTGTTGAATCACGTTGCTGGGATTCTTGGCCCCTGGAGGAGAAGAATTCAATCTCGGGCCAGAGACGAGGCTTGATCGCTCAGAGCTTTTGTGTAATAAAGTTTTATTAAAGTATAAAGGAGATAGAGAAAGCTTCTGATATAGGCACCAGAAGGGGGCAGAAAGAGTACCCCCTTGTTAGTATTAGCAATGAAGTTATATACTCTCCAGTGAATCCAAAGAATGTCCGGAGGTTGTAAAGACCTCACCAGACCTACTCCCATAATTTACATTTTAAGATAACAGAATTAGCCAGAAGGTTTTATCCAGAGACTGTCCTCAGGCAGAATACATTATTGTTGTATAATCCTTGTAAAGAGCAGGTCTATTCCCATAATTTACAGAATTAGCCAGAAGGTTTAATCCAGAAACTGTCCTCAGGCAGAATACATTATTGTTATATAATCCTAAGGAATGTAGAGAAGGAAAAAAATTTGTCCTTTCTTCCTCCTTGAGAATTCCAGACCCTTCTCTCCTTGGGACCCCTAGACTTCTTATCAACCTGCCTAGGAAATGACTCTCTCAGGTTTAGGGACCTCTTGAAATCATTTGAGGCCAGGCTGGGTTTTCAAAAATATTGAATATTTATTTATCTGTTTGGTTATGTCGGGTCCTAGTTTCCATACGTGGGATCTTCGTTGTGGACTCTCTAGTTGTTGGCTTAGTTGCTCCATGGCACGTGGGATCTTCGTTCCCCAACCAGGAATTGAACCTTTGTTCTCTGCATTGCAAGGCAGATCTTAACCACTGAACCACCAGGGAAGCACCAGGCATATGTCTGCAGACCAAGATACACGACCTTCAGATGCCCAGAGAGGTCCCCTTCTCAGGAAGGCCTTCCCCATCTGCCCCATTTAAGGCTGTGAGTCGACGATACCCCGCCTCCTGCTCTGTTTCTCTCATATTACTTATCACCATTTAAGACAGGGTTGGCTTATTTGCCAGGTTTGTCTGTTTCGTTAGTTGCTGTGTCCTAAGTGCCTAGAATGGTGCATGCTCAGTGTATGTGTGTGTGTGTGTATATATATATATATATTTTTTTAACCTTGCTGCACGGCCTGTGGGATCTTAGTTCCCTGATCAGAGATTGAACCTGGGCCCTCAGCAGTGAAAGCATGGAGTCCTAACCACTGGACTGCCAGGGGATTCCCTCAGTAAATATTTCTTGGATGAAAGAACACAGTTTTGCAACTTGCTTTTCTTCCTTTTTAAAGAGAAGTTGTCCCTGACATCCTCCCATGGTGTGCGTAACCACACCGGGCACCTCCTCTCTTTTCATGTTCCCCCTGCTATCCTTGGGCTTCTGAGGTGGCGCTGGTGGTTAAGAACCTGGTTGCCAAGGCAGGAAACGTAAGAGCCCCAGCTTCAATCCCTGGGTCAGGAAGATCCCCTGGAGGAGGGAATGGCAACCTACTCCAGTATTCTTGTCTGGAGAATCCCATGGACAGAGGAGCCTGGCAGGCTACAGTCTCTGGGGTCACAAAGAGTCGGACACGACTGATGTGACTTAGCACACATGCGCACTGCCATCCTAGCTTGGTTTGGCCACCTCATGCAAAGAGTTGACTCATTGGAAAAGACTCTGGTGCTGGGAGGGATTGGGGACAGGAGGAGAAGGGGACGACAGAGGATGAGATGGCTGGACGGCATCACGGACTCGATGGACGTGAGTCTGAGTGAGCTCCGGGAGTTGGTGATGGACAGGGAGGCCTGGCGTGCTGCGATTCATGGGGTCGCAGAGAGTCGGACACGACTGAGCGACTGAGCTGAACTGAAAGCTACATTGTGTGCTGTTACTACCTGCAAGTGATTTGAGGGAAATGACACGCTCGGGGACCCTTGAGCTTTAGGATGGAGAAGCACGGGCTCCTGACATGGCCTCTTCTGTGTGAAGGAAGGCCGTCTGATGTGCTGACGCCCCGACACAGGCCTGTCCTCTCAGGTCTTAGGCGGGTCGTTATATGATAGTCCCTGGTGCCTCAAACAGTAAAGAATCTGCCTTTAGTGCAGGAGACCTGGGTTTGATCCTTGGGTTGGGAAAATCCCCTGGAGGGAGGTATGGCAACCCACTCCAGTATTCTTGCCTGGAGAATCCCCATGGAAAGAGGAGCCTGGTGGGCTACAGTCCAAGGGGTCTCAAAGAATCAGACATGACTGAGTGACTAAGCACAGTTTGTTGAAAGAGGTTGTACAGGTCTCATGAGTCAGAAGCTGGCAAGTAACCGCTGAAAAGCAACCATGTTACAGAACCTAAGACCCTGGAGAGCATCACAAGGCGTTGTCAGTGAAGCCACCTCCTGGGAAAAGCAGGAGGATCCAGCTCACGCCTCGCCTTTGCTCCTTGCTGATAGGAAATGAACACGTGCCTGCCAGGTGCCACTGCTGGGTGATGCAGCGGGGGTGCCGCCCAGGTCCATTTCCTCTGCTGTGCCGTTTGCAGCACTCCAGACCCACCCGCCTGGCTGCTGTCTGTCTCTGGCTGACGGCTTGTCATTGGCCCCCAGCACACTTCTGCAGGGGAGCAGGGCTTCTTGTCAAAACCACCTGGGTTCCAGGGAGTAGAGAATTAAAACATCTAGGAGGGAAGAATACAGGGATTGTGTCTTGGGGAAAATGGGATGGGCTTGAATAAGTCTTCGTGTTTGGAAAGGGTGTCAAGAAGGAAAAAGGCATCTGTGCAAATTACTTTGGTCACCTCCTTCAAGAAGACCTCCTTGATGGTTCATCTAGTGGTTAAGAATCTGCCTATGACACGGGTTCCATCCCTGGTCCAGGAATGTTCCATTTGCTGCAGGGCAACGAAGCCCGTGTACCACACCCTCAGCCTGTGCTCTAGAGCCTGCAGGCCGCAGCATCTGAAGCCCCCGCAGCTTAGAGCCAGTGCTGCGCAGCCAGAGAGGCCCCCGCACTGAGAAGCCGCACCCTGCAACCAGAGAGCGGCGCCCCCTTGCTGTAGCCAGAGAAGCCCCCACAGCGAGAAGCCCGCCCCCCGCAACCAGAGAGCGGCGCCCCCTTGCCACAGCCAGAGAAGGCTCATGTGCGGCCGCGGAGACCTGGCCCAGCCCAGAGTAAATACATAAATGATAAGAGGAAGGAAGATAATAGGAAATCTTAAAGAGAGGTTTCAGACCACTGCAAAATCCTTAGAGGTTCCAAGGAGACAAAAAATTATTATGAAGTGAATGCTTAACCACTGCTTGTTATACTCAATGTATTTTAAAATTAATTTTTATTGGAGTAGAGTTGCTTTGCAATCTTACTTTAGTTTCTGCTGTACAGCAAAGTGGCTCAGTTATATGTATACATATATCCCCTCTTTTTTAGATTTCTTTTCCTACTTAAGTCACCATAGAGCATTGGATAGAGTTCCCTGAGCTATACAGTACGTTCCCGTTAGTTATCTCTTTTATACCTCAGTAGTTTACATGTGTCAATCCTCAACATATTTATTTTAAACAAGGTGGGTGATGGTATTGTGTACATTAGTTATATCCCTGCGCCCCCCCGCCCCCCATCCACTTTGGATCTTCTTCTATTACCTGTTAAGAAACTGGTGTTTAAAATTTCCATCTGTTTCTAGCTTTGGTTCCTTCAGTTCTTGCTTTGTTTGTTTTGGGGCTCTGTTGTTAGGCATGTGGATATGTGTGACATGCCTTCCTGCTGAATTATCACTATGAGAAGTCCATCTTCTATCTCTAGAAGTCTAGAGACTTCTTCAGTATTCTTCAGCATTCTAATGTTTAAAGTATGCATGCTATGGGTTCTAACCAGTTACTTTTTAAAAATTGCAGCTTTACTTAAGAAAATGACAGTTTTATTGAGATACAGTTCACACGCCATCAATTCACCCATTTAATATGTATAATTCGGTGGTTTTTAGTAGATTCACAGGGTTGTGCAACCGTGGCCACAAAAACTTTCAGAACATTTTCATCATCGCAAAAGAATCCCACGTTAGCAATCATTCCCCGTTTCATTCAGACACCCCACCCCCAATTAGCCCAGGGCAACCACTAATTTATTTTCTGTCTCTATGCATTTGCCTCTTCTAGACATTTCATATACATGAAATCATGCTATATGTGGTTTTCATGACTGGCTTCTTTCACTTGGTATAATGTTCTCAAGGGTCCTAAGTGTTATAGCGTGTTTCAGTATTTTATCCAACCATTGTTTCTGTTTTCTTTAAAAAAATTAATAGACTTTACTTTTTAGAGCACTTTTAGGTTCGCAGCAAAATTGAATAGACAGTGCAGAGAGCTCCCATATATTGGGTTAGCCAACAAGTTCGTTCATGATCTTCTGTAATATCTTATGGAAAAACCCAAACAAACTTTTTAGCCAACCCAACACTTCTCCCACCCCATAGCTTCCACCATCAACATCCCTCACCACTGTGGTTACAGTTGACAAATCTACATTGATACCATGGTCACCCAGAGTCCAGAGTTTACACTAGGGCTCACTCCCTGTTTTACACCTTATGGGTTTTGGAAATGTATAATAACATGTTTGCACCTTTACAGTATCATGCAGAGAAGTTTCATTTCCTTAAATCCCCTGTGCTCTGTTCATCCATGCCCTCTCCCCACCCCCAGCAACCACTGATCTTCTTCACTGTCTCAACAATGTTACTTTTTCCAGAATATCATATATTTGGAATTATATACTATGTGGCCTTTTAGATTGTCTTATTTCACTTAGTAATGTGCATTTAAATTTCTTCCAAGTCTTTTCACGTTTGCTAGCTCATTTTTTAAAAGTGGTGGATAATACTCCGTTATATGGATGTACTCCAATTTATCTTTTTTTTTTTTGGCCATGCGGTGTGGCATACTGGATCTTGGCTCCCCAACCAGGGATTGAACCCATGTCCCTTGCATCAGGATCATGGAATCTGAACCACCGTACTCCAGAGAAGTCCCTCTGTTCACTTATTGGAGGATATTCTGGTTACTAACAAGTTTTGGCAATTATGAATTGAGCTGCTCTAAACATTTGTGTGCAGGTGTTTTTGTGGACTTAACTTTTAATAATTTATTTGGAATTAATATTCTGCCACTTCACATGTAATATAGAAATGCTGCGAATGTGTACCACCATCTCACCCACTTTGATAGTCTAGACGTTATATGTATTACATCGACATGTCTTACAAATTTGACAAGACAATGGTATTTTTTTTAACTTTAGTTGTATTTTTTCCAAGTTTACATTTTTTCTTTCATTTTAATCAGACATTTGTTTTTTTGGATTCTGTTTATTCCTTTCCAAAAATATAAGTTTCCATCTGGCATAACTTCTCTTCAGCTAAAGCATTTCTTTTAGCACAGGGCTACTGACATTTCTCTCAGTTTGTTTTTTTAATTGAAAATGCATTTGGGGACCTCCCTGGTGGTCCAGAGTCTGAAGCTCTGTGCTCCCAATGCAGGGGGCCTGGGTTCCACCCCTGGTCAGGGAACTGCATCTCACATGTCACAGCTAAGAGTTCGCGTGCCGCAAAGAAGACAAGATCCCTTGAAGGATGTTTTTGGTGTACAGAATTATAGTTGGACAGAGTTGTCTTTCTGTTGTTGTTTTTAAGCATGTTAAAGATGAAGTTGCACAGTCCTCTGGAGCCCATTATTTCTGAGAAGTCAGCAATCGTTTTGAATTATTGTGTCCTTATATGTGATGTGTTGTTTTTCTCTGGATGTTTTCAAGATTTTTTCCTTATGTTGCTTTTCATCAGTTTGGCTCTGATGTGCCTGGGTGTAGTTTCATTAACTGTACGCTAAATGGGGTTCACTGAGTTTCTTGAATCTGTACATTTTTGTTTTTCACCAAATTTGGGATAATCTTTGCCATTTGTTCTTCAGTCCGTTTTTCTGCCTAATTCCCTCTCTTCTCCTCCTAGGATGTATGTTAGACTTCTGAAAACTATCTTTTTAATCCCTGTGGCTAATCTTTAAATAATTTCCTTTTCTCTGTTCTTAAGATTGGATGATTTCTGTTCATCTGTCTTCAAGTTCTCTGACTTTTTCCCTCTGTCATATCCATTCTGCTATTAAGCCCTTTATATGAATTTTAAAAATTCAGATATTACGGGTGTTTTTTAGTTCTCAAATTTCCATTTGGCTGTTTTATTGTTTCTGTTTCTCTGCTGAGGTTTTCTATATGTGCATTCATTAGGAGAATCTTTTCTTTCACATCCTCGAGTATAATTAAGCTGGCAAAGGCTTTAAGGCCACTAATTCCAACATCTCACTCATTTTGAGGTTAATCTCTGGTTTTGATTTCTCTTACTCTTTCCTGGTTCTTCATTTTTGTGAGTAATTTTGGACTATGTCCTGGACATTGTGAAGGTGTATCATGGAGAAGGAAGTTTCTGTTACGTTCCTCTGAAGAGTGTTCATTTGTATGTGTTTTAGTAGGCAGTGCTGTTGGCCTCATACTGAAAACTCTGCCTCTGGGCAGCAGCTCAAATCTCATTTCAGTTCTTGTATTTTTTGTTAAAAAGTGTGTATTTATTTGGCTGTATTGGTCTTAGTTGTGGCATGCAGGCTCTTTCACTGTGGCACGCACGCTAAGTTGCCCATGGCATGTGGGATCCGGTTCCCCGACCAGGGATCGAACCCAAGTCCCCTGCGTCAGAAGGAGGACTCTTGACTCCTGGACCACCAAGGAAGTCCGCCAGTTCTTTCATTCTTGGCTTCGCTGCTTGGAGGCTGCTCCACACACGCATAGTTGGGTCGTCTGGTGAATTAGGGAGCATTTGCAAAATTTCGGGCTTTCTGTCTTTCCTTCTCTTTTTTTTCAGGATTCCTCACTCATTTTCAGTTGCTGTGGTTGCCCCGAACTTGGCAACCTATCAAAACTGTTTTTTCTATCAAAGTTTTAGCTGCTTCACCTGCTGTGTGAGTGAACTGGAACAAATTGGCCTTCTTGGGAACCAAACAACATTTGTATTCATCTCAACCTGTGGTTTTGACTTAGGATGTTGTCAGCAAGCTGAACTATTAATATTTACAAGCCTGTAATAGCTTATGAAAGAATTAATTATAGAAATAAAAGCTGTAGTAACTAACGTTAATTTAGTGGGTATGTTTAGAGCAGAATAGGTACCGATGAAAAGAATATTAGGTTCTGGCATAAAACATCCAGCCCTTCTCCACCCAGGCACACACAATCTGGGGTGCACAGCCTGTGTTTTTTCTTTAAAAGATTGAGGTCTTATCCTGGCTTTCCTCATGACCCATGTTTTCGTGTGAACCCAGCTGGATTTACTTCAGGCCAGTTTGCACTGCCACTGAATCAGAGGGAAGTGTCTTTGCCATGGGATGATTCTTTTTTTCAAAGTTGTCTCTAAATGGACATCCCTGGTGGTACAGCAGATGAGAATCTGCCTGCCATTGCAGGGGACACGAGTTTGATTCCTGGTCTGGGAGGATCCCACATGCCGAGGGGCAACTGAGCCCGTGAGCTGTAACTGCTGAAACCCGTGCACCTGGAGCCTGGGCTCTGCAACAGGAGCAGCCCCGCCCTGCAGTGAAGAGTAGCCCCTGGTTGCCGTAAAGAGAAAGCCTGCGCGTGGCGTCGGAGACCCAGCCCAGCTATTGATCAGCTACACATAAAGTGTCTCTCATCGTAAAGGCAGTGAGAAAATAACTTCCCTGCTGTTGCCCACGGGCCACCGGTTAGGGACACAGATGCTCAGAGAAGTCAGGACCCCCGTGGCCTGTCAGTGCATGGCTCCCTTTAAAATGCCGTTCCTCCAGCCTGTGCCTTAGATCCCGCACTTCTTTTCCCAAAGTACTTCTGAGGCCAGTTTCTAGTGTAGGGACTTCCCAGGTGGTCTAGTGGGTAAGACTCTGAGCTTCCAATGCAGGGGGCCCAGGTTCGATCCCTGGTCAGGGAACTAGATCCCACATGCCGCAGCTAAAGATCCTGAGTGCCGCAATGAAGACTGAAGATCCCACGTGCCTCAACTAAGACCCAGCACAGCCAAATGCATAATTAAAAAATAATAATAATTAAAAAAAGAGAGATTCTAACATAAATCAAGGATGGGAGATAGCATCCGACAGCAGGAAGGCACGGCAGGTCCCCGAGGCCCGCATCCTCCCATGCAGAGTGGGGAGATGAGTCAGTGTGGGGCTGCCCTGTTTCAAGGGGCTCTTGTCAGAGGTGAAGTTGCTCATTTGCTGGGTCCCCAGGCTAACAGTGCACCAGGGGGCCCTTCCCGAACCTGCCGTCGAAGCTGTGAGGGTCATCAACCAGTTCTCCGGTTGAATTCCTCTGTGTCTCCTTCCTTTTCCCAGGACCTGCTTGTCCCCTGTTCATCTCTCCTGGGCGTAGATCTTTCCAGGGAGGCCTCTTCCAGTCTTCTGAGGGGGTGTCTCCAGGCCTGGCTGAGTAGGCTCCAACCCAAAGGCCGTGGCCGGGCGTGGAGGCCTCTTGATTCCCACAGAAGATCGTGGGCAGATGGTGTCTCTCTTGAGTTGTGCCAACGCAGCTGGAATAAAATCTCTGGAATCCACTTCAGGGTTTGATTAGTAGGGTGAAGGAGCAGTTGGCCTTACAAACCCAGAGGATCACACATTACATTTTACATATTACATATTCTTCTGGTAGGATTTTTACTTAAGTGGGAGAGGGAGAAAAGACAAGGCTTAAGGGCAGTAGCTTTGTGCATTCACTTCTGTGTCTGTTGGGCAGTCCCTTTCCTTTCTTTCTTTTCGACTTTTCTTTTGAGTAAATGTGATATGATCCACAGTGTTTGGAGAAGAGAGACCAGTGCCCTCTGTTACATTATGTTGGATTGTTTATTAATATATGTTCTTTTTCACTGTTGTATCAGCTTTGAGTCCGTTTCTGATCCACATCATTTTCATCTTTGGCTACGTGTTTGTGGATGGCCACGTGTACAGTGAGCTGGGCTAGAGTCTTAGAAATACCGTCATTTGTGTCCTAAGACTGACCTGGCTTTCACCATTTTCCATGTAGGCACATTTTTAAAAACGTTTCGGCACGTTGAGGACGATGTGAAGTTGGTTGGAAAGAATGACACAAATGTGGTTGAACAGGCGCCTCTGGAGCTCTGAAGTGTCAGGGCGTTTCCCTGTTGGTGTTTGAGACAGGTCTGTTTGGCCACCGTGCACTGTGCTCCAGTACCTCTGGTTATGTGATTGGTTTGCTGCTAATGGTACATAATGCACTTCTCCCAACGTTTGCGTGGATGTCCAAGAACAATTCATGTTGCCTTCTCTCCGGTCCAGAAAAAGAGAGGGAGAGAGAAAGGGAGACTGAGCAGATGTTGACCCAGACTCTGTGCAAAGGCCAGAGGGAGACAGGAGACAGTGTCTGTGGTGAGACTGGCTCCAGGGCTCTAGGTGTAAGAAGCATGGCCCCTGAGGCCTGTGTCCCTGAGACCTCATTCCCTGGACTCCTGCTCAGAGATGAATGGAGCCCAAAGATGTTATGATGGACCTGAGAGAACCAGGATGTCAGAGGATGAAGGTGCCTTGGGCCATGAGGTTTGGCCTCCTTGTTTGATGTCTCAGGAAGCCCAGGCTCCAAGAGCTGAAGCACTTGAACTGAGGCCTCGCAGCTGCTTCAGGACCAGGCCTACTAGCTGGGTCATCCCAGGAGTGGCAGCAGAACTCCTGAGGACCTTGTGCTTTGGACTTGAAAGGTCCTCTGTCTGATAAACTGTGGATGTCTCTGTCATTGTACCTGCGGTCTTTCTTTGGTCCCACAGCTGAGCTACAGGGCTTGTTGGCCTCCAGGTGTAGCCCAGCAGGTGGCCCTGGTCCGGTGTGACCGTGTCCTTGTAAGAAAAGGAGATTAGGATCCAGACACATACACAGAGGGACACCCGCACAAGGACACAGCAGGAAGGACAGACACCCCAGAAGAAACCAGCTCTGCCAGCACCTTGATCCTGGACTTCTAGCCTCCAGGACCGTGAGAAAATACATTTCTGTTGTTTTAAGCCACCCAATGTATAGTACCTTGTTGTTGTTGTTGTTGTTGGCATTTGCTGCTGCTGCTGCTAAGTCACTTCAGTCGTGTCCGACTCTGTGCTACCCCATAGACGGCAGCCCACCAGGCTCCGCCGTCCCTGGGATTCTCCAGGCAAGAACACTGGAGTGGGTTGCCATTTCCTTCTCCAGTGCATGAAAGTGAAAAGTGAAAGAAGTCGCTCAGTCGTGTCCGAGTCTTCACGACCCCATCTTCTGACTTTATTCTTTTGTTCATAGAAATTTTGACCTTTAAGCAAACTCCCCACACTTCCCACTCTTTTAAGGATGATAAAGAAGCTGTATTTCATTCTAGGTGTTTCATAGATGACTATTTTTTTTTTTTTTTTTTTGGTTAAAATTTCTGATTCTTCTGGAATTTGCTGAAAAGAATGAGATGGGTATTCTTTTTTTTGTTTTTAATATGGCTGATCAATTTTTTGGATAGCGTTTCCTTTCTTCCTTTTTTTTTGGTCAGCGCCAAGTTTTCGTTGCTGCTGGTGGGCTTTCTCTAGTTGTGAGTGGGGTCTATGCCCTCTAGTTTCAGTGCTCAGGCTTCTCGCTGTGGTGCCTTTTCTTGTTGCGGATTATGGGCTCTAGAGCACGTGGGCTCAGTAGTTGTGATGCAGGGGCTTAGTTGCCCCGTGACATGTGGAATCTTCCTGGATGAGGAACCGAACCCATGTCCCCTGCATTGTCAGGCGGATTCTTAACCACTGCACTACCAAGGAAGTCTCGCTAGCTTAACTTCTAACACTGCAGATTAATTTGTTCTTCTTTTGAACTTAATGCAAGTAGAATCTTGCAATTTCTGCTTGTACCTCATTCCTTTCCGTGGCTTTACAGTTTCCCAGAATATGCCTCAAATTACTTATTTTTACTTTTGTTTGTCTGTTTTTGGCCACATGGCTTGCAGGACCCTAGTTCCTCAACCAGGGATTGAACCCACGGCCCCTGCAGTGGAAGCGCAGAGTCCTAACCACTGGACGTCCTAACCACCAGGGACGTCTCCACTTATGTTTTCACTATTGATGGATATCTGGATTGCTTCTAGTTTAGGGTATAATGAATAATGTTGCTTAAGAAAGCGTGTCTTTTGGTGCCCAAATCTATGGTTTCTCTTTGAGTTGGAACCTCGGTGTTGAATTGCCATGTTGTAGGGTGATATGTGTTTAGCTTTGGAAGATAAAACTGAGCAGGTTTTTAGAGCTGTTGTGCCAGTTATACCCCTACTAACAAGTTGTGAGCATTCCAGTTGCTCCATGTCTCTATCAAAGCTTGATATTGATCAGTCTTTACATTTTAGCCAGTGATGTGGTATACTAGCAAAGCTTTCCCACTGTCCCCCAGAGTCCTACTTTGAAGCATTTTCCAATGACTGTGGTGTAAATAGTCCTCCCAGAGCAGATTTTAACCTACTAACTTGATGCCATTGAGACAGAGGAGGGAGCTGTGAATGGTCAGCATGAGCAGCTCCAGCTGCCTGGCTTGACCTCATTGGTACATCTTGAAACCCAGCAAAGTCTAAGACAGGAGAAGAAGACAGCGGGGAGTCCATGGGGCTGCTTCTTGGTCACTGAGCTCTATACAGTGTATACAGTTACAAGCATCGGCAGGGATTTTCCTGATAAGAGGGTCTCACCTTGAGGCTAAGGAAGCACCGCACACTTGCAGTGGCAGGAGAGGTTCCCTTCCCAGCCTGCCTTCGCGCTTGTCCACTCCATCCACGTTCTTCAGCCGACTGAGGAAATCTACCTCTGTGCTTAAGTGTACGATATCAGGTCCTCATGTGTGAAATGGGGTGATTGAATGGCACTCTTTGGGACCACCCTTTTCTGACTCTGATATTCTGTAACATTATTCTCAGATTGAGGGTCACAGGCAAAGTAGGTTATCCTTGGGAAATCTGGATTGAATAACAAGGTTACAGAAACCATTCCTAAAACAGCCAATAGGAGTCCACGTGAGGAGGACAGCAAGGGTGGACCGTGACTGCCAGACCTGCTCGGGGTTGAAAATTCAGGTTTATACTCACTGAGATCATGAGCTGTTACGTACTACATTGGTTTAATGTCCATCTGCTATAACAAATGCAGCTAGATGACAGATTTCTTTAAAAATTCATTGTATTGAATTGCCATATGACCCAACAATCCCACTGCTGGGGATACACACTGAGGAAACCAGAACTGAAAGAGACGCACGTGCCCCAGTGTTCATCGCAGCACTGTTTACAATAGCTCTGACGTGGAAGCAACCTACAAGTCCATCAGCAGATGAATGGACAAGGAAGTTGTAATACATAGACACAATGGAATATTACTTAGCTATAAAAAGGAGCACATTAGAGTCAGTTCTAATGAGGTAGATGAAACTGGGGCCCATTATACAGAATGAAGTAAGTCAGAGAAACAGCAATACGGTATACTAATGCACATAAATGGAATTTAGAAAGATGGTAATGACGATCCTATATGCAAGGCAGCAAAAGAGACACAGATTAAATAACAGACTTTTGAACTGTGTGGGAAAAGGTGAGGGTGGGATGATTTGAGAGAATAGCACTGAAACGTGCATTACCATATGTAAAATAGATGACCAGATCAAGTTTGCTGCATGAAGCAGGACAGTGGACACTCAGAGCCAGTGCTCTGGGACAACCTACAGGGACGGGGTGGGGAGGGAGGTGGGACGGGTTCAGGATGGGAGGACACATGTGCACCTGTGGCTGATTCAGGTCTATGTAGGGCAAAACCCACCACAATATTGTAAATCCTCCCATTAAATAATTTTTTTTTAAACCTTGAAAAAGGTCATATGTTGAGGGAGACTGGGCAGCAATGATTAAACTGTGTAAAAGTTATTTTGGGGGTCTTTAGAATCGGAAGTCCATTGCACTCGCTGTGGTTCCTTCAGAAGGAAAATTTATCACTGCTTAATCCATGCAACTGCTGTTTAATATTTGGGTAGAAGTGCAGAGGGTTATATTTAGAAATTCCGGTAGAGGGAATTCCCTGACGGTCTGGCAGTTAGGACTCTGTGCTTCCATTGCAGTGGGATCAGGTTCTAGACCTGGTCAGGGACCTAAGATCTCACAAGCTGTGAAGTGCAGACAAAAATAAATTAAATTAAATGGACCACACTGCCTTAAATAAAAAAGAAATTCTACTGTAAAAAAGACTCCAGTATGTGTGTGTCTTTGTATGCTCTCTAAGTTTTTGTTGAAATCTGGACATTCTGATTCTCCCACACCTCAGACATGAATGATTTTTATTAGTTGAGGACTACAGTTGTCTTTGTGACTTTTCTAAGCTGTTTTTGCAAAGTGTGTTCTTTGTTGTGGGTGGTGACTGACGTTTCCATTCTGCGATGTCTGCAGCCAGTCAGTGACCTGACAAAGGCCTGCCCCGCAAAGTCTTCCTGGTCGTCTTAGCCGTCTCCTGGATGCTCTGAGGGCTTCCCTTGTGACTCAGTGATAAAGAACCCGCCTGCCAACGCAGGAGACACAGGCTCCCTGGGTCAGGAAGATCCCCTGGAGAGGGAAATGGCAACCCACTCTAGTATTCTTGCCAGTAAAATCCCATGGGCAGAAGAGCCTGGAGACTACAGTCCATGGGGTCACAGTCAAGCATGACTGAGTGACTGAACAGCAATAACGGATGCTCTGCGGGAAGCTCCTGCAGCCCAAGGAGGCTGACCCCAAGGCCAGAGTCTGCTCCAGGTCCTCAGTCACCGACGAAACACACAGTCCCAGGTCTTGGGTGACATGGTCCAGATTGCCTGCTCTGGCTCCAGCCAAAGGACTTTGGGCCGCTGTCCTCACGGCTCCGGTCCCCACGGCGTCGAGGGTAGTGACTGGCTCCTGCTCACCGCCCTCTTACAAAGATCAGCAGCCTGTTTTCACCACCTTGCTGTGTCTGATCTGGTTCTAGAGTGTCAGATAGTTCCTTCCAGTCCCTCTTTATGGCTCAATTTTGCTCTGGTGGAGTTTCCTCCCCTGCCACTTTGCATGATGTCACCGTTCCCCAGTGTTTCTCATTAAAAAATTTTTTTGGCCTTGCAATGTGGCATGTACCCCCTGCATTAGGAGGCTTAACCCCTGGACCACCAGGGAAGTCCCCCCCACAACTGTTTTTACTCATACGCTGATGGTCTGTACCCTATCAGCTATGACACTAGGGATTCAAAATTGTAGTATTCCAGTTCTGTCATTTCTTCTACACTGTTACTGGCTACTTTTGGTAAAGAAGAGAAACTATTGCTTTCTTTATGGTAGAATTTTCTAGTTGAATTTAAGGTAGAACCTGATATTGATACTGAGAGTAAGGTTTTCTGTATTTGCATACATATAGTGATACACATAGAGAAGCTCATTTTTATATGTAGAACCTTATGTGGACAACCTCATGTATATAACCAACTAATTATGTAGATGTTTTATAACCACTGGGTCTATGGCTATAATCCCAGCATGAATATAAGTACATGTGATTATAAAAATCTTTAGGGAGACTTCCCTGGTGGTCCAGTGGCTAAGACTCTCTGCTCCCAATTCCAGGCTGCCTGAGTTTGATCCCTGGTCAGGGAACCAGATCCCAAATGCTGCAACTGAAAATTCCCATGTGCCACAACTAATACCTGGTGCAGCCAAATTAAAAAAAAAAAAACTTTAGGAAGTGCAAAGTTTTTGCCCAGTCTAAATACCTACTTTGTAGGAAGAACAAAGACTATATTAATCGCCAATTAAATGATGCATCAGCTTATTTTTATATTGTTGGGATTGGAAAATCCCTTTGATAAAAGTGATGGCCTCTCAAGCTTTATCGCTGAGATAGGGCTGACCTTGGCAAAGTGAGTAAAAAATAAGAAAAAAAAAAGCCATGAAAACAGCTAATGTAGAGATTAATCCTTAAAGCTCAGAAGTGCTGAAGTGTGAAGTTTGATTACCAATCCCAAGGCTATTTGACATGGTGCCCAGACCTGCTCTTCTGGAACTCAGGGCTGGGCTTCAATATTTAATCAGAGTTGTAACATACTCTCCAGATACAGAACATGCCATCTAGAATGCGACCTTGGTGCTGCTTGTTCTGGGTCAGCACGCTTTTACAGGGTTGTTTGGAGGACCTTGTTTGGAGTTGTTCTGGGTTGCAATGCTCTGGTTCCACACAGCACACCCAGCTGCTTGTGAGAGGCCATAGTCCTTCTCCCTGTCTTGATACCCAGCAGGTTTCCAGGGCCACGGATTAAATTTCTTCATTGCTGTGCTCCAGTTAAATGCAAACCTGCACCTTCCCTCATGGCCTCCAGAGGGCTGCGTGGTCCAGCAGAGTGCTGGTCAACCACTGTTTCTTAACTGGTATTCAGTTTGTTTGAGGGCAGGTTTTTCTCCCCAGGATGAAAACAAGGTTTTTACCTCACCTGGTAGCAGAGTTTATGCTCCAATTTTAAATAAAGTTTTATAGCACTCATTACTGAGAATCTACACATTCCAACTTCAAAAGAATCAAACCGGGATAAGCCAAGGGCTCCTCTTTATCTGGAACGTTGAATGTGGCTGGGCTTTCTGGTGGTTTCCATGCACGGACCTTTATGTATTTGTAGAATCCAGAAAGGATTAAATAATTTAGCTTGGGTGAAGAGAGAAACTGAAGAGGGCCTTGAACGTTCTATTATTTATAAGGACCACTTGGCTGTGAGGCCTGCACTTCACGGGTGAGTAGGCCTGGGTGCCAAGGGTGGGCAGTGCAGTACACTGGACCCCGCCTGAGGGTCCCCTCTGTCTCCCTTCCAGGGTCCTGCGTGGGGATTCTAGGGGACAGCGTTCTTTGCCCCCATACACAGGCTGGGGAGTCTGAACAGAGTCAGATAATATACCCCTGGCTCCCTGCTGGGAGGGACAGGGTCAAGCCCTTCTTCTTCTCACCTTCTTGTTTTGTGCTTGGGTTGATCCCTTTTCCCCATCGGGAAGGATGGAGGGGAAACATTTCTGGAAATAGGATTTGAGCAGCTGGGAACCTGGGGACCCGCGTGCAGGATGGTGATTCTGCTGTCATTCGTGGTATGATGAGCGCAGTTGAAAAGATGTCATAGTTCCGAGGTGTTTAGAATGTCCAGTGACTTGTCCAGCCCTTTTCTAGGACTCTGGAGTCCTGGGGAGGCCAGGGGCATCAGCGTGGTTGTGGTACAGACCTGAGCCCCAGCATATATCCCGGGTGGAGGCACCCTTTCAGTTTTTCAAACCTTCCTGACCCATCTCAGCGCTGAGGTTTGCCATGTTGAATCTTGGCTGAAAATAGACTCCCATCCTGGGGCGGAAGGAGGGCTCCTGTGACCAGAAGCAGTGACTCCTTTCTGCCAATATTTTCCCCAGCATTTTAAAAGCGGTACTGTGCTGTGCTTAAGTCACTTCAGTTGTGTCTGACTCTTTGTGACCCCTTGGACTGTATGTAGCATGCCAGGCTCCTCTGTCCATGAGGATTCTCCAGGCAGGAATGCTGGAGTGGGCAGCCAGTTCCTTCTTCAGGGGATCTTCCCAACCCAGGGATCCAACACACATCTCATAATTATATCTCCTGCGTTGGCAGGCAGGTTCTTTACCACTAGCGTCGCCTGGGAAGCCTAAAGCCAGCATAAGGAGCCGGGGCAGCGGCAACCCACGAAGCGAGGAAGTGGGGAGGCGATCGCCAGGGACCCAGCTGACCCTCCCGGCCCACGGCGAGGACAGTCGGTCGCCCACACTCGATCCCTCGAGGGGTGCAGCACGGCGTGGAGGGATGAGGGGGTGTCCCCCTTCACGGGTCCCCTCCCCGGCGGCCGGGGAGCAGGGCCGGGATGTCAGCCAGTCTGGCCCTTACCTTGGATGGAGGTTAGGAAGTGTCCTAGCAAAGGGCGCCTGAAAGGTCTTTTGTGCCTGACCTGGAGAATGCTGGTCTGAATCACACTGATGGCATATGCCTGGATGGCCGAAGACAAAGCACCTGCTCTGTTGGGTCAGGGTCCCAGTTTCCTAGGGATGAGAGAAAGGAAAGGAAAAGAAGTATTTCTGAATGGCCAGGACTCAACTGTGATGTGCAAAGCTGGCATGACCGGGGTGACAGTGGGCCAAGGGTGGGGGTCCTCTTGCCCCTGAATCAGCCCTTGAGTGGAATTGGGAGGGGGCTACGATCCAGTGAGCCCCCTCAGGATGGGGCTGGCCACTGCTCTTGAGAGGGCCTTCAGTGCCCTCTGACCTCCAGCCCCACACCTGAGTTCTGCCCGACTGGAATCTTAGGGCAGGAGTGCCAGGTGCCCAGCAGGTCCTGTGTGTAAGTGCATAGAGAAAAACATAGAGTGAATATTTGCCAAAATAGTAATAATGATATTTTTTTAGGTGATGAAATTTTGGATGACTTTGGTCCTCTTTATACTTACCTGTTTTTTTTCTGATTATTCTATATTAGGTACTTTTTTTTTTTTTTTAACAGAACAAAGTACTTCTGATTTTTCAAGCTAGTAGAGGGCGGATTCCCTGCGAACACGTCTCTAGCCTCACTGACCTCCTCCAGCCTCACGCACCCTGAGCGGACCCTGGTGCCCACACCCCAGCACCTACCCTGCCTGGGCCACACTGCCCGGTGCCCCGGGACAGTGGAGGGAGGCGAGGGCCAGTCCGACGGCGCAGCGTCTTCCTGTCCTGCACGCGGCCTGCGATGGGATGGACAAGGAGGAAGAGAACCACTACGTTTCACAACTTAGGGACCTCTACAGCAGCTGTGACACCACGGGGACAGGCTTCCTGGACCGGGAGGAGCTGACCCAGCTCTGCCTGAAGCTCCATCTAGAAAAACAGCTGCCTGTCCTTCTGCACACACTTCTCGGAAACAACCAGTTCGCCAGGGTGGGTACTGGACTTCACTCTCGCAGAGAAAAGCATGGAGAGCCTGTGGTGACAGCTGTGGGCATCTGAGAAACACCAGTTGACTAGTTAGGAGAAAGTTAGGAGGAAATGGGATGCTGTTTTTCCTTTTATGGAACTCTTGTATCGTGGAAAGAGGTTTCTTAAGATTGCCCTTTTTTAAGCGTAGTAACTTCCAGAGATTTTTGTTCCGTTTTTCCAAAAAGATATTTAACGGCTGATTTGTCTGGGGAGTGGAAGGTTGTTATGGATGGTTCAGAAAACACAGTGATCTGTGTGCAGCTCACGTGCTGGGTCATTCAGAGGCAGCTTTGAAGTACCTCGAAGGCAGATTGTCTCATAACGTTGCCCAGCGTGAAATTCGTCCAGCAGCTGGACAAAACATCGCGCGTTGCTATTGCAGGAATGAAGGCTCCCTGCCTTCAGGGGTGCCCTCTGAATGTACCTGTCCCAGATAGGAAGAAAGTGCGCACGGAGTTCTTTTCTCTAGTCCTGACGGGAACACTGAGAAGCATCTTAGTGTTCCTGTTTCTTAAATGTGTCCAGATGTAACCTATTCATTTTGTGCTTGTAATTAATGAATTTTTTTGGGGGGCTGCCCTCGGTCGTTGTTGCCAGTAGGCTTTCTCCAGTTGCAGCGAGTGGGGGCTGTTCCTCATTCCTCATTGCAGTGGCTTCTCCTGTTGCAGAGCCCTGGCTCGAGAGTGCAGGCTCAGTAGTTGTGGTGCTTGGGCTTAGTTGCTCAACAGCATGAGTGATCTACCCAGACCAGGGATCGAACCCCATGTCCATTCCATTGGCAGGCAGATTCTTAACCATTAGACCATCAGGGAGGTACACATGTTCATTTTAAAAACAGTGCCTGGGAATTCCCTGGTGGTCCAGTAATTAGGAATCTGGGCTTTCACTGCCAGGGGCCCGTGTTCAATCCCTGGTTTGGAAATTAAGATCCCACAGACTGCAAAAAAAAAAAGCAGTGCCTGTAATAGTGTTGGTCATCTTACCTTTGAAGGGAGAGTATTTTCCCCCCACAGAACTCAATAAAACTGGTCTCATTTTGAATGAGAAAAAAAATTCTAGCCTGGAAAGATGCCTGAGTTGGTTCTTGGGCAGAAACAAACGAAGAACAACCTAAAACGCCTCCCTGCTGGCCCCAGGGGAGCTTCCAGGCGAATCTGACTCCTGTTACTTCCCTAGAGCCCCGTGTGGCTGGTGCTGTCAGCAGAGCTGCTCCTGCAGCGAGGACTCTGCCTCACACACCCACCCCACCCTGCTCGGTCGCTTTCCCCTCCTACTGCTGTTTCTTTATGGACTTAAGCCTCAGGTGTGGGAACTCCCCCGTGGTCCTGCGGTTAAGACTCCGTGCTTCCACAGCAGGGGGAGCTTGTTCCATCCCTGGCTGGTGAACTGAGATGCCACGCCGTTCATGGTGTGGCTGGGAAAAAAAAAAAACGGGTGTGATTTTGATCGCTCATGTCCTCGCCCCTCTTGGTATCACCAGGAATTGTATTCGAGGGCTAGGTGAGCAAAAGGCACATTTGTGAAAATCAACACTGGTTAAAACAGCGTAAACAGGTTATCTGGTTTCCTTGGTGTTTTTTATCCTGGCCCTTCCTCCTTTTGTGAGCTGTGATGGGAGAGGACACAGAAACACAGTCAAATGGTATCAGATAAAACAGCAGCACACTCAGCCATCAGGTTCCCTCCTGTTTTTTTTTTTTTTTTTTGGTAATGCTACACAGCTTATAGGATCTTAGTTCCCCAACGAGGGGTTGAACCTGGGCTCTTGGCTGTGAGAGTGCAGAGTCCTAACCACTGAACCACCAGAGAATTCCCAAATCCCCTCCTGTTTGATGGCTCAAAAGAAAGCTGATAAGTATTATCAAAGACGCAAAAGAAATCTGAGATTGGATCAAACAAAATGGCCGCTTCATTCTGCTCCCATGCAGTCAACAAGGTGTTTTTTTTTTTTTTTTTAATATTTATTCATTTATTTAGCTGCACCAGCCTTCCCTGCGACATGTGGGCTCTTTAGTTGGGGCATTTGAACTCTTAGTTGTGGCATGTGAGATCTGGTTCCCTGACCAGCAGTGGAGCTGGGCCCCCTACATTGGGAGCTTGGAGTCTCAGCCACTGGACTACCAGGGAAGTCCCTCAACAAGTATTTTTGAGCACTTCTTATGTGCTAGGCAACATCTAGAAGCTAGGAGTGTAAAATGAAAGCAATATAATATCTCTGTGAGATGAAAGCTATGCAAGAATACTCTTGCTAGTATTGATCCACATGGCAAAAGTCTGGATACAGCCTTTTCAATATGAGATTCATTAAGGTCCATATAGTCAAAGCAGTGGTTTTTCCAGCAGTCATGTATGGATGTGAGAGTTGAATCATAAAGAAGGCTGAGTGGCAAAAAATTGATGCTTTTGAATTGTGGTGCTGGAGAAGATTTTTGAGTCAAAAGGAGATCAAACCAGTCAATCCTAAAGGAAATCAACCTGGAATATTCATTGGAAGGACTGATGCTGAAGCTAAAGCTCCAGTACTCTGGCCACTGATGGGAAGAGCCAACTCATTGGAAAAGACTCTGATCCCGGGAAAGATTAAGGGTAGGGAGGAGAAGGGGACAACAGAGAATGAGATGGTTGGATGGCATCACCGAAATGACATGAACTTGGGCAAACTCTGGGAGATGGTGAGGGACAAGGGAAGCCTGGTGTGTTGCAGTCCATGGGGTCGCAAAAAGTTGGACATGACTTGTGACTGAAAACAATGAATTAATAGATCCACCTGATGAAACTGATGCATCCTCCTAAAGAAGAGAGAGGAGGCTTCAGACATTGTCATATTAGCAGTTTAGCAAATTCACGCCCACCTTCCAGCGAGGGCTACTAGAATGGTAAGGCCATACACCACAAGGAAGGGTAGCCCCCACTCGCCAAATGAAGAAAGCCTGTATGCAGCGAAGACCCAGCCCAGCCAAAAATGAATCAATAGAACTTTTTTTTAAAAAAGAAGAAAGGTGAAAGAATGTCTCCTTGAGAAGGTGAATTCTGCTCAGTTTTGAAAGGATATAGAGACCAACACATCCAATAGATATTTGTTGAATATTTACAATGTGTCAGCCATGAGATCACGTGCTAGTTGGGGAGCCAGAAAATAAACACACATATAAGTAGTCCACCTTCAAGTCTGATACATGTGTAACCCAGGCAGAGACGTTCCACAGCCAACAGCTGCGTTTAGTGCTCAGAGGCAGCCATAGAAATGTGCCCATTCAAGTTCTGTGCCAGGGATGGGAAGCATGCTTGGACCTATAGCCCCAGGCCTGCTTTTCTAGCACATACCGGTGACATTTTGACCTACAAGTATCTCTTGCGTTGATTTCTTTCTGTGTGACTTCAGGTGAAGCAAAGGTAGAGAAAAGAGTTGGGAAGTGTGCAGCTCAGCGAACATCCATTCCAAGCATACCTGGGCCCCCAGCATCCTGCATCCCTCCTCAGGTGCCCCTGTGGTCCCTCTGGCCCCAGCAGTTACCACTGTCTTGATGAGAACAGCATTGATTTGTTCGCCTATTTCTGACCTTCACACAGGTGGATGGATATATACAGCGCATGCCCAGTGCATACTCCGGTCCTTTCACTCAGTGTTGTGTCTGCAGTCTGTATTCAGATAGTGTAGGTCAGGGTCTATATGTCGTCTCTGTCAGTGTTTTTTATTTCCCCTGTTGTCGTCTTTCATTGTCTGACTGAATCACAGTGTATTTACATTTTCTTTAGGCACACCTGGATCATTTCCAATATTCTTTAATAAATTATGTTTTTTGCTGAAAAAAGAATCAAAGTGAAATTAAAACATTTCAGACAATCACACTAAAAGAGCTAAGCACCAGCATACTTAAGAAAACACATAAGTCTCAAAGATCTATTTCAAATAGATGGAAAACTATCCCAGGCAGATGGTCGGAAATGAAGGAAGAAATGAAAAACAAATTGGAAAATATTTGAATAATTCTAAATGAACATTGACTATATAAAACAAAAATATCTTGTAAGGAGTTAAAATAAACAATAACAAAGGCACAAAAATATCAGACAGGCTTTGTGTTGTCCCTGAAGAGGGTAAAACTGGTTAATATGAAACTTTTAAGCTCCATAAGAAAGCTAGTCTCTAGGGTAAAAAGCATTACTGAACTGAAGAGGGTCAGCATTGTATAGTGACAAAAGATTCAGCTTACTGAAAGGATATGAATGTATATTCTGTGACCCAGCAATCCCATTCTTAGGTGTGTATACTCCAGAGAAACTCTTAGGACATATGTGTGACTGTTCAGAGCTTTTTTTTCCCCCTAGTGTAGGGGCGGGGGATTTAATCCGGAAAGGAACCTTGGTGGAGGACTAGCCTAGGTGCTGGCACGTTCTCTTTCTTGGTGGGTAGTGAAGGCATGCATATTTCTTTATGTGTTAATGTTTGTGGTCATGGGACACCTCTTTTCTGTACCTTTTTTCTAACTATGTTATCTAATTTCCTATTATGGAGTTGTTAACAGTGTTTTTTGGTGAAGGGCTTATGATTCACTCTTTTTTAAAAAAATTTAAATTTATTTATTTTAATTGGAGGCTAATTACTTTACAATTTGTATTGGTTTTGCCAGACATCAGCATAAATCCGCACAGGTATACACATGTTCCCCATCCTGAACCCCGTTCCCTCCTCCCTCCCCGTACCATCCCTCTGGGTCATCCCAGTGCACCAGCCCCGAGCATCCTGTATCCTGCATCAAACCTGGACTGGCGATTCGTTTCTTACATGATGTTATACATGTTTCAATGCCATTCTCCCAAATCATCCCACCCTGCCCCTCTCCCACAGAGTCCAAAAGACTGTTCTATACATCTGTGTCTCTTTTGCTGTCTCGCATACAGGGTTATAGTGACCATCTTTCTAAATTCCATATATATGCATTAGTATACTATATAAGTGTTTTTCTTTCTGGCTTACTTCACTCTGTATAATAGGCTCCAGTTTCATCCACCTCATTAGAACTGATTCAAATGTATTCTTTTTAATGGCTGAGTAATACTTCATTGTGTATATGTACCACACAGCTTTCTTATCCATTCATCTGCTGATGGACATCTAGGTTGCTTCCATGTCCTGGCTATTATAAACAGTGCTATGATGAACATTGGGGTACACGTGTCTCTTTCAATACTGGTTTCCTCAGTGTGTATGCCCAGCAGTGGGATTGCTGAGTCATATGGCAGTTCTATTTGCAGTTTTTTAAGGAATCTCCACACTGTTCTCCATAGTGGCTGTACTAGTGTGCATTCCCACCAACAGTGTAGGAGGGTTCCCTTTTCTCCACACCCTCTCCAGCATTTATTGCTTGTAGACTTTTGGATCGCAGCCATTCTGACTGGTGTGAAGTGGTACCTCATCATGGTTTTGATTTGCATTTCTCTGATAATGAGTGATGTTGAGCATCTTTTCATGTGCTTGTTAGCCATCTCTATGTCTTCTTTGGAGAAATGCCTGTTTAGCTCTTTGGCCCATTATTTGATTGGGTTGTTTATTTTTCTGGAATTGAGCTGCAGGAGTTGCTTGTATATTTTTGAGATTAGTTGTTTGTCAGTTGCTTCATTTGCTATTATTTTCTCCCGTTTTGAAGGCTGTATTTTCACCTTGCTTATATTTTCCTTTGTTGTGCAGAAGCTTTTAATTTTAATTAGGTCCCATTTGTTTATTTTTGTTTTATTTCCAGTATTCTGGGAGGTGGGTCATAGAGGATCCTGCTGTGATTTATGTCAGAGAGTGTTTTGCCTATGTTCTTCTTTAGGAGTTTTATAGTTTCTGGTCTTATGTTTAGATCTTTAATCCATTTTGAGTTTATTTTTGTGTATGGTGTTAGAAAGTGATCTAGTGGGAGACTTTAATACCCCATTCACGCCTATGGATAGATCAACTAAACAGAAAATTAACAAAGAAACACAAACTTTAAATGATACAATAGACCAGTTAGACCTAATTGATATCTATGGGACATTTCACCCCAAAACAGTGAATTTCACCTTTTTCTCAAGCGCACACGGAACCTTCTCCAGGATAGATCACATCCTGGGCCTTAAATCTAGCCTTGATAAATTCAAAAAAATCAAAATCATTCCAAGCATCTTTTCTGACCACAATGCAGTAAGATTAGATCTTAATTACAGGAGAAGAACTATTAAAAATTGCAACATATGGAGGCTAAACAACACGCTGCTGAATAACCAACAAATCACAGAAGAAATCAAAAAAGAAATCAAAATATGCATAGAAACGAATGAAAATGAAAACACAACAACCCAAAACCTGTGGGACACTGTAAAAGTAGTGCTAAGGGGAAAGCTCATAGCAATACAGGCATACCTCAAGAAACAAGAAAAAAGTCAAATAAATAACCTAACTCTACATCTAAAGCAGTTAGAAAAGGAAGAAATGAAGAACCCCAGGGTTAGTAGAAGGAAAGGAATCTTAAAAATTAGGGCAGAAACAAATGCAAAAGAAACAAAAGAGACCATAGCAAAAATCAACAAAGCCGAAAGCTGGTTCTTTGAAAGGATAAATAAAATTGACAAACCATTAGCCAGACTCATCAAGAAACACAGGGAGAAAAATGAAATCAATAAAATTAGAAATGAAAATGGAGAGATCACAACAGACAACACAGAAATACAAAAGATCATAAGAGACTACTATCAGCAATTATATGCCAGTAAAATGCACAACGTGGAAGAAATGCACAAATTCTTAGAAAAATACAACTTTCCAAAACTGAACCAGGAAGAGATGGAAAATCTTAAAAGATCCATCACAAGCATGGAAATTGAAACTGTAATCAGAAATCTTCTAGCAAACAGAAGCCCAGGTCCAGACGGCTTCACGGCTGAATTCTACCAAAAATTTCGAGAAGAGTTAACACCTATCCTACTCAAACTCTTCCAGAAAATTGCAGAGGAAGGTAAACTTCCAGACTCATTCTATGAGGCCACCATCACCCGAATACCAAAACCTGACAAAGATGCCACAAAAAAAGAAAACTACAGGCCAATATCACTGATGAACATAGATGCAAAAATCCTTAACAAAATTCTAGCAATCAGAGTCCAACAACACATTAAAAAGATCATACACCATGACCAAGTGGGCTTTATCCCAGGGATGCAAGGATCTTCAATATCCACAAATCAATCGATGTAATTCACCAGATTAACAAATTAAAAAATAAAAGCCATATGATTATCTCAGTAGCTGAAGAGAAAGCCTTTGACAAAATTCAACATCCATTTATGATAAACTCTCCAGAAAGCAGGAATAGAAGGAACATACCTCAACATAATAAAAGCTATATACGATTCACTCTTAATTGCCTTACTATGTCTTCAGTTTTTTTAAACCTTAAGTAAATATCTGCAAGGAGATCCAACCAGTCCATTCTAAAGGAGATTGGTCCTGGGTATTCTTTGGAAGGAATCATGCTAAAGCTGAAACTCCAGTACTTTGGCCACCTCATGTGAAGAGTTGACTCATTGGAAAAGACTGTGACACTTGGAGGGATTGGGGGCAGGAGGAGAAGGGGACGACAGAGGATGAGATGGCTGAATGGCGTCACCAACTCGATGGACATGAGTTTGAGTGAACTCCGGGAATTGGTGATGAACAGGGAGGCCTGGCGTGCTGCAATTCTTGGGGTCGCAAAGAGTTGGACACGGCTGAGCGACTGAACTGAACTGAACTATTTGAAAAAACAAATGTCCTCAGTGCTGAAGGCAATATAAGATCTTCCATCTGAGAAAACCTCAAAGCCCAGTGTGTTACGTATGTGGCCTGTAGAAAAGCAGTGTTGACCGCTTTTCTCAAATTCACAGGTTAACTTCGAGGAATTTAAGGACGGTTTTGTGGCTGTGTTGTCATCACAGGCTGGTCTTGCCTCCTCAGATGAAGACAGTGGGTCTTTGGAGTCAGGTAAGAGGCCTTTCTGGTCTTCCTTACGTCTCTTTCTGTGATTCTGTGACTTCTGGAGTGTGATGTTGTACCTGAACAAGGCAGCAAGTCTGTTCCCCAGCTGCATGGACTGGGACCAGCACCTGGGTTTTTTCTTCTTTGGCTTCCATTTTTGTTCAATGGTTCTGTAAGGGAAAAGTTCTGTGTTTTCCTCTGCACTGCATGAAATTCTCTGCATACCCTGGCACTTCTGGTCACTAGATCTCTGTAGTTTCTCCTGGAACAGGCCATTTTGCAACACCAGCTGGGTGTCTTGCAGTTCAACTCCATTCTGACACTGTCTCCCTGGACACAGCTGCAGATCGCACAGGCTAAGACCGCACTGCCTTCAGAGAACAATCTCAAGCCCAGCCTGTCACCTTGTGCTTCTGACCCATTGGCTAAAGATTGGGGGTGCCCATGGCCTCCTTCAGTTGAGTTCAGTTCAGTTCAGTCCCTCAGTCATGTCCGACTCTTTGTGACCCCATGAACTGCAGCACACCAGGCCTCCCTGTCAATCACCAACTCCCGGAGTTCACTCAGACTCATGTCCATTGAGTTAGTGACACCATCCAGCCATCTCATCCTCTGTCGTCCCCTTCTCCTCCTGCCTCCAATCCCTCCAAGCATCACAGTCTTTTCCAATGAGTCAACTCTTTGCATAAGGTAGCCAAAGTACTGGAGTTTCAGCTTTAGCATCATTCCTTCCAAAGAAATCCCAGGGCTGATCTTCAGAATGGACTGATCCAGAGTCTTCTCCAACACCACAGTTTAAAAGCATCAATTCTTTGGCACTCAGTTTTCTTCACAGTCCAACTCTCACATCCATATATGACCATTGGAAAAACCATAGCCTTTACTAGACGGACCTTTGTTGGCAAAGTAATGTCTCTGCTTTTCAATATGCTATCTAGATTGGTCATAACTTTTCTTCCAAGGAGTAAGTGTCTTTTAATTTCATGGTTGCAGCCACCATCTGCAGTGATTTTGGAGCCCCAAAAAAATAAAGTCCCCATCTATTTCCCATGAAGTGATGGGACCAGATGCCATGATCTTTGTTTTCTGAATGTTGAACTTTAAGCCAACTTTTTCACTCTCCACTTTCACTTTCATCAAGAGGCTTTTTAGTTCCTCTTTACTTTCTGCCATAAGGGTGGTGTCATCTGCATATCTGAGGTTATTGATATTTCTCCCAGCAATCTTGCTTCCAGCTTGTGCTTCTTCCAGTCCAGTGTTTCCCATGATGTACTCTGCATAGAAGTTAAATAAGCAGGGTGACAATATACAGCCTTGACATAGCCTTTTCCTATTTGGAACCAGTCTGTTGTTCCATGTCCAGTTCTAACTGTTGCCTCCTGACTGGCATACAGGTTTCTCAAGAGGTAGGTCAGGTGGTCTGGTATTCCCATCTCTTTCAGAATTTTCCACAGTTTATTGTGATCCACAGAGTCAAAGGCCTTGGCATAGTCAAGAAAGCAAAAATAGATGTTTTTCTGGAACTCTGTTGCTTTTTCGATGATCCAGCAGATGTTGGCAATTTGATCTCTGGTTCCTCTGCCTTTTGTAAAACCAGCTTGAACATCAGGGAGTTCACAGTTCCCGTATTGCTGAAGCCTGGCTTGGAGAATTTGAGCATTACTTTACTAGCGTGTAAGATGAGTGCAATTGTGTGGTAGTTTGAGCATTCTTTGGCATTGCCTTTCTTTGGGATTGGAATGAAAACTGACCTTTTCCAGTCCTGTGACCACTGCTGAGTTTTTCAGATTTGCTGGCATATTGAGTGTAGCACTTTCACAGCATCATCTTTCAGGATTTGAAATAGCTCAACTGGAATGCCATCACCTCCACTAGCTTTGTTCATAGTGATGCTTTTGAAGGCCCACTTGACTTCACATTCCAGGATGTCTGGCTCTAGGTGAGTGATCACACCTTTGTGATATTCTTGTTCTTGAAGATCTTTTTTGTATAGTTCTTCCGTGTATTCTTGCCACCTCTTCATAATATCTTCTGCTTTTGTTAGGTCCATACCACTTCTGTCCTTTATCAAGCCCATCTTTGCATGAAATGTTCCCTTGGGTATCTCTAATTTTCTTGAAGAGATCTCTGGTCTTTCCCATTCTGTTCTTTTCCTCTATTTCTTTGCATTGATTGCTGAAGAAGGTTTTCTTATCTCTTCTTGCTATTCTCTGGAACTCTGTCTTCAGATGCTTATATCTGTCCTTTTCTCCTTTGTTTTTTGCTTCTCTTCTTTTCACAGCTATTTGTAAGACCTCCCCAGACAGCCATTTTGCTTTTTTGCATTTCTTTTCCAGGGGATGGTCTTGATCCCTGTCTCCTGTACAGTGTCACGAACCTCATTCCATAGTTCATCAGGCACTCTATCTATCAGATCTAGTTCCTTAAATCTATTTCTCACTTCCACTGTGTAATCATAAGGGATTTGATTTAGGTCATACTTGAATGATCTAGCGGTTTTCCCTACTTTTTTCAATTTGAGTCTGAATTTGGTAATAAGGGGTTCATGATCTGAGCCACAGTCAGCTCCAGGTCTTGTTTTTGGTGACTGTATAGAGCTTCTCCATCTTTGGCTGCAAAGAATATAATCAATCTGATTTCAGTGTTGACCATCTGGTGATGTCCATGTTTAGAGTCTTCTCTTGTGTTGTTGGAAGAGGGTGTTTGCTATGACCAGTGCATTGTCTTGGCAAAATTTGCCCTGCTTCATTCCGCATTCCAAGGCTAAATTTGCCTGTTACTCCAGGTGTTTCTTGACTTCCTACTTTTACATTCCAGTCCCCTATAATGAAAAGGATATCTTTTTTGGGTGTTAGTTCTAAAAGGTCTTGTAGGTCTTCATAGAACCGTTCAACTTCAGCTTCTTCAGCATTACTGGTTGGAGCATAGACTTGGATTACTGTGATATTGAGTGGTTTGCCTTGGAAACGAACAGAGATCATTCTGTCGTTTTTGATATTGCATCCAAGTACTGCATTTCAGACTCTTTTGTTGACCATGATGGCTACTCCATTTCTTCTGAGGGATTCCTGCCCGCAGTAGTAGATACAATGGTCATCTGAGGTAAATTCACCCATTCCAGTCCATTTTATTTCGCTGATTCCTAGAATGTCGACACTTGCTCTTGCCATCTCTTGTTTGACCACTTCCAATTTGCCTTGATTCATGGACCTGACATTCCAGGTTCCTATGCAGTATTGCTCTTTACAGCATCGGACCTTGCTCCTATTGCCAGTCACATCCACAACTGGGTATTGTTTTTGCTTTGGTTCCATCCCTTCATTCTTTCTGGAGTTATTTTTCCACTGATCTCCAGGAGCATATTGGGCACCTACTGACCTGGGGAGTTCCTCTTTCAGTATCCTATCATTTTGCCTTTTTATACTGTTCATGGGGTTCTCAAGGCAAGAATACGGAAGTGGTTTGCCATTCCCTTCTCCAGTGAACCACATTCTGGCCTCCTTAGTTAGTTCAGTTAGTTAGTTCAGTCGCTTAATCGTGTCCAACTCTTTGCGACCCCATAAATCGCGGCACGCCAGGTCTCCCTGTCCATCACCATCTCCCGGAGTTCACTCAGACTCACGTACATTGAGTCCGTGATGCCAGCCAGCCATCTCATCCTCCCTCGGTCATCCCCTTCTCCTCCTGCCCCCAATCCCTCCCAGCATCAGAGTCTTTTCCAGTGAGTCTGCTCTTCTCATGAGGTGGCCAAAGTACTGGAGCTTCAGCTTTAGCATCATTCTTTGCAAAGAAATCCCAGGGTTGATCTCCTTCAGAATGGACTGGTTGGATCTCCTTGCAGTCCAAGGGACTCTCAAGAGTCTTCAACACCATAGTGCAAAAGCATCAATTCTTCAGCGCTCTGCCTTCTTCACAGTCCAACTCTCACATCCATACATGACCACAGGAAAAACCATAGCCTTGACTAGATGGACCTTAGTCGGTAAAGTAATGTCTCTGCTTTTGAATATACTATCTAGGTTGGTCATAACTTTTCTTCCAAGGAGTAAGCGTCTTTTAATTTCATGGTTGCAGTCACCATCTGCAGTGATTTTTGAGCCCAAAAAAATAAAGTCTGACACTGTTTCCACTGTTTCCCCATCTATTTCCCATGAAGTGATGGGACCGGTTGCCATGATCTTCATTTTCTGAATGTTGAGCTTTAAGCCTACTTTTTCACGCTCCACTTTCACTTTCATCAAGAGGCTTTTTAGCTCCTCTTTACTTTCTGCCATAAGGGTGATGTCATCTGCATATCTGAGGTTATTGATATTTCTCCCGGCAATTTTGATTCCAGCTTGTGTTTCTTCCAGCCCAGCGTTTCTCATGACGTACTCTGCATAGAAGTTAAATAAGCAGGGTGACAATATACAGCCTTGCCATACTCCTTTTCCTATTTGGAACCAGTCTGTTGTTCCACGTCCAGTTCTAACTGTTGCTTCCTGACCTGCATACAGATTTCTCAAGAAGCAGGTTAGTTGTTCTGGTATTCCCATCTCTTTCAGAATTTTCCACTGTTTATTGTGATCCACACTGTCAAAGGCTTTGGCACAGTCAATAAAGCAGAAATAGATGTTTTTCTGGAACTCTGTTGCTTTTTCCGTGATCCAGCGGATGTTGGCAATTTGATCTCTGGTTCCTCTGCCTTTTCTAAAACCAGCTTGAACATCAGGCCTCCTTCAGTTCAGTTCAGTTCAGTCGCTCAGTCGTGTCCGACTCTTTGCGACCCCATGAGTCGCAGCACACCAGGCCTCCCTGTCCATCACCATCTCCCGGAGTTCACTCAGACTCGCGTCCATCGAGTCTGTGATGCCATCCAGCCATCTCGTCCTCGGTTGTCCCCTTCTCCTCCTGCCCCCAATCCCTCGCAGCATCAAAGTCTTTTCCAATGAGTCAACTCTTCGCATGAGGTGGCCAAAGTACTGGAGTTTCAGCTTTAGCATCATTCCCTCCAAAGAAATCCCAGGGTTGATCTCCTTCAGAATGGACTGGTTGGATCTCCTTGCAGTCCAAGGGACTCTCAAGAGTTCTCCAACACCACAGTTCAAAAGCATCAATTCTTCGGTGCTCAGCCTTCTTCACAGTCCAGCTCTCACAGCCATACATGACCACAGGGAAAACCATAGCCTTGACCAAATGGACCTTTGTCGGCAGAATAATGTCTCTGCTCTTGAATATGGTATCTAGGTTGGTCATAACTTTTCTTCCAAGGAGTAAGCGTCTTTTAATTTCATCGCTGCAATCACCATCTGCAGTGATTTTGGAGCCCCCCAAAAATAAAGTCTGAGACTGTTTCCACTGTTTCTCCCTCTATTTCCCATGGAGTGATAGGACCGGATGCCATGATCTTCGTTTTCAGGCCTCCTTAGGTTTAGTTAATTTGCTAGAGCAGGTCATGGAATGCAGGGAAACCCATTACTGGATCAGCTGTTTATTACAAAAGAATATAACTCAGGGTGATCGATGCATGGGCTGGCGGGAAGAGGCCCAGAGCCCCCATGCCCTCTCCAGGCCTCACTCTTCCCCCGACTCACTGTGTTCACCAAGCCAGAAACTCTCTGAATCCCGTCCTTTTGGGGGTTTTGGAGGCTTCATTACACAATCATGACTGATGCAGTGTTGGGGCATCAGTGATTGAACTCAACATCCAGCCTCTGACCTCCAGGGGTAGGTCAGGGGTAGGGTTGAAAGTTCCAACCTCTAATCACATCCTTGATTTCCCTGGCCACCAGCCCATCTCAAGATGTGGTTCTCAAAGTCACTTCATCAGCATAAACTTGGGTGTGGTTGCTCTCATCACAGGAAATTCTGAGGGTTTTAGAAGCTGTGCAAGGGATGGGAGGCAGACCAAATTCATACTTACTGTAAGTCACAATCTCACAGATGTCAAGTAATATCAAGTGCTGTCCTTACAGCAAAGGGTGTGAACAGGATAAAGAGTGTGTGGAGGAGTGGAAGAATTTGATCATCAAAAGCGCAGGGCAGGTGTAAGGTGCTGGCCAGGCTGGGAGCCTTGTGGAGCAAGCAGTATGCCACCCGCTGAGCCAGCCCTCCGCCGGTCTTCTGTCTCAGACAATAGTACTCTGTGCTCCTCGGACTTGTTAGAATCCTGGTTTCCAGTGGGGCCAGTGGAACAAAGGTAATAAAACAAGTGAAGAGGGGCTTTGAAACTGGTCAGGAGGTGGAGGGAGAATTCTGGAGGGAATGGACTGTGGGTCCAGTGGGAAGGTGATGGCGCACGTGCTCCTTAGAAGATGGGCCAACCCCTTGGCTGGCGGAGCCTGCCGTGCTCTGGCCGGATGACCGGTTTGGGATGCATCTGAGGAGTGCTGGGAGGACGATTGCAGTGGCCAGCAGGTCCCTCCCTCCCCCACAGGGCAGGGATTCCAGGCGTCTGCCCCACATAGGCCCCTGGTCTGCTCCCACACCCCGGTGGGGCCTTGGTCTGGGGCAGGTGCATGACTGGGGCAGTGGGTGCCATTGGGAGGTTTGGGGGTTATGTACCTTTCATGTAGATTCCAGTGAGGCCCACCCCCACCCCCACCCCCCCACCCCCCAAAGTCCTGTGGCTGATCGTACCCATTACTCAGTTGAGGTTTTCTAGTCTGGAGCTAGGCCCTTGGGGAAGCACTTGCGGCCTCCCCTGGGGCTGAAATCAGTTGATGTCCCACAGCCTCCTGCTGGAGCCACGTAGAAACCCTGACCTGGGGGAGAGGAGCCTGACAGGGGAGGAGTCTGGTCGGGGGAGGAGCCTGATGGGGTGGAGTCTGATCAGGGGGAGGAGTCTGACAAGGGGGTGGAGTCTGACCGGGGAGGAGTTTAATGAGGGGGAGGAGCCAGCTTGTTGGTGGCTGCCCAGGGACCTGAAGGGTCCGGTGGTTGATTGCTTCGTTTCACGTTTCTCTTCATGAGGTGGGAAGAAGGCCACTTACGTTTCCTGACTTGGGGTGTGATCGTGTGACCCTGGGCATGAAGGTGCCTGAGAAAGGTCACGCCCATGCCATCACTCCTTTTTCTGTGCTGAAACTTCCTGTGAGTTGGCAATTTGTGTCCTCTTGGTGACTGTGTGCTTTTCTGTACCAAGCCCAGTTTTGTTTTGTGTTGTTCTTCTCTTCTTTCAATTTTCAGAGCTTTCCTCAGTTACCAGTCAGTCGGTGGGGCAGTCACAGGCCTGCCTGAGGTGGCTCGGCCAGGGCTGGTGCACACGGGCGGCCCCTGTTGGGAGAGCCCGGCGAGCCCTGCCCCCGCCGTCGTGGGCGGTGTGCTTCCCAGGAGGGCCACCCTCCCGGTCTCCCCCTTGGGCTTCATCCCTGCTTCCCCGGCCAGTCCACAGCATCCGTCTCTCCGGCTTTCTAATCTGCCTGCTGGTCCTTCCCACCAACTCAGGCCACAGGATGGAAAACATGTGCTTTGATGCTCCAGGAATGTGCGTGGCACCCTGGGGCCAAATGCCTGGGGTTTTGAAGAACATTCTGCTTCTCAGTAGTTCTGCTCATTCAGTGAAGGCCATCACAGAACACATAACCAAAATATTTTTGTTGGTGGGTTTTTTTTTGTTTGTTTGATTAATCTTTTGGCTATGCCACTCAGCATGCTGAGATATTAGTTCCCTGACTGGGGATTGAACCTTTGCCCCCAGCATTGGCAGTGCAGAGTCCTAACCACTGCACCACCAGGGAGATCCTAAACCAGTGTGTTTTTAACTTGTAGAGTTTGGCATTCTGCTCTTATGAATAAATACGCGCACACAGGAGGCTCAGGGCGCGGCTGACCTTGCAGTCTGCTAGCCGTCTGGGCAGTGGGTGGGGACTGGCTGTGACCCCCAGAGCTTCCCACTGAGAGGCCACAGCTCTGTGCTCTGTGGGTGGTGAGACGCTGCCCCCTCCTGGCCTGATTTGCTGCGTGGACACGTTCCTGGAGACGCATTTCCCCTGGTGGAGGGAGGAGGTGACACTTTCAGAGAACATTTATGAACCCGTTCTAACGTGTGTGATTTCTGGGCGTCTCATTGCTCTGAGGAAAGTGCTGAGCAGCCGAAACAATGAAGAAAGGGGAGACCACATCAACGGCAGGTGGGCCTCCGGACGCAGGCTTGGGGATCTCAGGAGGGGAGAGGCAGAAGCCGTCAGGCCAAGGGTGCAGGTGCAGTGCTGGCTCACGACCTCCGGTGAGCGGCGAGTGTGGGAGCCCCAGGCAGGGGTCCGCGTGCACTCAGGCACGCCTGGTTTCCCGAGTGTGTCCCCGCTGCCCACCCCACCTGACACGGCCTTTCTCTTCCCGCTGCTCCCCGCTCAGCAACCACCACAGCCTGTGTGTAGACAGAAAGCAGAGCAGGTGCGGAGCCTGCATGCAGGCCCCTGCTCCCTGCATGGGGTGCTCAAGCCTCCCGTTTCCTCCCTGTCAGTGGGAACACCCCCTCCTCTCCAGCAGTCCCAGGAGTTCTCACATGGGGAGATTTACAAGGCCAGACCCTGCCCATGATAACCTCACAGGGACCAGGACCATGGTCAGCCTGCCCTCGATGTCCTCTGCCACACGGAACTCAGCATCTTCCGCCCCAGACTCCTGCCTTGTCCTCAGTTTCTGTGGGTCACTGGCTTCACTGTTTCTCCTGGAGGCCCGGTTGGACCCAGCCTCCTCCTCTGATGCTCCCAAGGTCAGGGGCTGCGGGCCAGTTTCGGGTGAGGGGGAGAGAAGGGAGGTGGTACTTGGCCCCTGGGAGCATGACCCACCCATGTGAAACGGTCTGTTTCCCTGGCCTGGCCTTGCTTCCTGGGACCCTGTGCCTTTCTCTCCCACTGGCCCTTTCTGGTTCCTTCCCTTTGAACCTGTGTTCTCTCCTGGTCACAGCCCAGGCCGCACCCCCACTCCCCAGTCTCTCTGGCCACGCAGCTTCCTGCGGAGGCAGTGTCATTTCTTCTCCTGCGGAGTCCCCATTGCTCCGCAGATGTGGGCGGGTAAGGAGGGAAGACGGAAGTGCAGGGGTGTACTAGGGCTTAAGGGAGCCTCATGAATCCCTAGCTGAAGTCCACACCTGCCTCTGCCCTGGACTTTAGACTCATGCGGAGTCTGAGCCTTCCTGGCTGTGCTGAGGTCCTTGCTTCTGTGTCCTGTCCAGGTGGGGTGCTGTATTGAGGTGGGGTCAGGTGGGTGGGAAAGGACCTTCTGGTCTCTAGAGCACTTGGATTATTGGAAGGTTATTTCTTTGTGTAAAAAGCTAGATTTTTAAGTTTTCTATCCCATAACAAATGCATATTTTGCTTGGAAACACTGAGAGTTTAGGATGGAAAGTCCCGTCTCCTCTTTATATAAAAAGCTAGATTTTAAAATTAGTTTTCTATCACATAACAAAAGCATATTTTGCTTGGAAACACTGAGAATTTAGGATGGAAAGTCCTGTCTCCCAGCCTAGCTGTCTCAGCCCCAGCCTCATGTTGGCCACTCCCTGTGTTCTGGCATTTTCTCTGTGTCCCCGAGAGCCACATCACACCTCCGAATCTGCATCTTCGTAAGCACAAGTGGGCCCAGAGTCTGTTTTAAAGAGCCCCACACGCCTCCCATTTTCTTTCCAGTTGCCTCCCAGGCTGTGCCCCCAAAGTACGTGAGCGGCTCTAAGTGGTACGGCCGTCGGAGCCAGCCCGAGCCCTGTGGCACTGCAGGTGGAGCCCCAGGTTTACCGGAGCAGCCGGCCAGACCCAGTGCGAGGAGCCAGCTCCGCCGCTCCGCGTCCCTGGAAAGCGTGGAGGTGGGTGGACCCCCCCCCCCCCCCGGCAACCCCCCAGTCACTGCTCACATGACATGACGCAGGAGGATGGGAGAAGGCATCTCATCGCTGGAATAGGGGCTATTTGGGGACCTACATTTGGTTTTAAGGTGTCTATGGGTCTCACTGTCTGCAGGGCAGCTCTGGCCACAGAGCATCCTTTAGAAACGGGGGCCTTGGAGCATCCCCTATTCACAACCACCACCCCCTGGCCCTGCAGGTGGAGGGGAAAGTTAATTGGCTGAGGGTAGAAAGGGCAGCTGTGCCATAGCCACGGTCACCCGCATCCAGCACTCGGACCAGGGCTCACCCTATACGACTTGGCGGGCTCGTGATGGATGCCTTGGGGCCCCCACTGAGACTCCTTGATCTGTCCACTGCGGGAGCCTCAGGCCTTCATGTCAGAAAGTCTATCCACGGGGCAGATCCACCTGTGTGGGTTAATCGTGGCTAACGTCCTTCTTTTTCTGTTTTCCCACAGAGTCTCAAGTCTGAGGAAGAAGCTGACAGCGCAAAGGAGCCTCAGAATGAATTGTTTGAAGCCCAAGGTAAAGCCTGGCTTTGTGGTGAATGCCCCCTTTGGTCAGTGCTGGGCTGTCAGGCAGCAGGCTGCCAGCAAAAGAGAATTTCCTGGGAGGTGCCTAGTGTGGGGGTCTCTCTGGGGTGCCCTTCTCCTGGGGAGGTCCCAGCTCTGGAATTCTTGAGGTCAGACCCTTGGGCAGGGGCTGCTGGCTAAGAGAGCAGCTAGTTGAGTTACAGTCACAGTGATCCTCCCGACCGGCAGGCATGGGCCAGGGGCCTTCTTCCTAAGGTGCCAGGCCTGGGCCAGCAGCCTCCCCACTCACCAGAGGCCCTGCATGTGCCCCAGGTGGAGAGCAAGACATGGCTCTGGTCCTGGGAACCTGGTGGAGCACCCGGAAGGCAGTCACAGGTGTGCTTAGCAAAGCTGGGTGCATCAGCATGTGGGTGTGTGGGTTCCTTAAGGACGCCTCTCACCAGCGTGTGTCACAGGGCAGAATGTGCAGGACCATGGCTCCAGCGGGAGACCAGAACTGACCTGGAGCTTGTCCTGAGTGAGAGGTCTGCACTGGTGCTGAGCACCGTCCAGGCTGTGGTCCTCAGGGGCCGAGGCTGTTGCTGGCTCAGCGCTGAGCGTGGGGATGTCAGGCGAGTGAACCAAGTGTCTGCGCTACTGGACGAAGCAGATGGACCTCTTTGTGTCCGAAAATCACTTCCTCCATCCCCTGGACTCAGAGTAAATCTAGGGGACAAGAGGAAGGGCTCCAGGGAGGTTATTCACTGAGTGATTTTGGGCTCTCTGCCCAGAGACTGGTTGGGTTCTTCTTTCCATCCAGGTTAGAACTGACACTCGTGCACAAGCACTAACGTCAGACTGCACAGGACTGACTGGCCTTCTCTGCCAGCCCTGAGAACACACCCTGGTGTCAGAACTGCTTTCCCCCTTTTTTGGTTCCTGCCTTTATTTATTTATTTATTTTTATTTAAAATGTGTTTATTTGGCTGTGTCAGGTCTCAGTGGCAGCATGCAGGAGCTTCATACGTCATTTGGGACCTTTCTTCCGGTGCACAGGTTTATGTCTAGTTGAGGGCACAGGCTTAGTTGCTCCGTGGCACGTGGGATCCGAGTTCCCTGACCAAGGATTGAACCCGAGTCCCCTGCATCGCAAGGTGGATTCTTAACCACGAGACCATCAGAGAAGTCCCTGTTTTTCCATTTTTCCATAGAACTTTCAGATGTTTTCAGCTGGAAGTGGTCTTGGAAGTGGCCCTTTCCTTGTGTTTTCCTCAACCCGATGTACAACATCATCCCTGAGCATGGAGGCCTAGCTTTCCTCAGGAAAGGACTTTCTGATTATTAGTTGGGTTACCACAGTAAAGGCCAGGATGACTCCTCTCTGGAGAGTTCCAGACCACTGACCGGGAGCCGGGGTCTGGTCAGGTGCAGGTGACCCTCTTCCTGTGTCGGGCAGGATGGTGCAGTCTGGGCGTGGAAGGAGCTGTGCTTTGAAGCCTTGCTTATCTAAAGAGAGCTCTTTGTGGGCACCCCAGGGTCTGTCCTCTCCCAAAGGGTATTTCTCTGGCAAAGCTTCAGAAACCTCAGTAAGCCACCTGGCTAACGTAGAAAGGCTATGAAACCTGGCCAGCTGTCACCCGGACTCGCTGCTGAGTCTGTATCTCAGAGACCCCTGTGGCTCCTGATGTGCGGTGGTATGGAAAACAGCCCACCTTGGGGCGTTTTTGCTGGGGGAAAAAAAAAAAAGATAACACTCACCCTGCATCCAAACTAGCCTTTGGTGCTAAGTTCGGTTTACCGGAGATGTTAAGGATGGAGGGCAGGAGGCCGGGGACTGGGGGGCGGGTGGGAGGTGACCCAGCGGCTCTGGGGGAGTAGCCACACACACAGGGGGGACTCTGGGTTGATGCTGAGTTGAAGAAATCAGCCGTCAGGAGACCTGGGAGAGAACTGGGACGTTGTTGTTGGGTAGAGGGCCATTGTCACACTGGGGTCAGGAGTGCACACGAAACACTCAGGGGTGAGAACACGGCAGCTGGGATTTGCCTTCAGATTCTTGGGCCAGGGACCTCTGTGGTGATTTATTGTCTAGCACTCTACACTCCCATTGCAGGGGGCCCAGGTTCCATCCCTTGTCTGAGAACTAGAGATCCGATGCTGTAACTAAGAGTTCGCATGCCACAACTAAAAAGATCTCACGTGCAGCAACCAAGACCCAGAACAGCCAATTAGATATTACAGAAATAAAAAATACGTGGGCAAGAACAAACAGGGGTAGAGGAAGCCAGGGCAAGAGGCTGCCCAAGGGACAGGGTCATTGGCCTTTGCTGGACTGTGCTCTTTGCTTTGGGCAGGTTTGAAGACCTTCTAGACGTTAATTTTTTAAACCTGGCCTTTTTATTCTAAGTGCAAAGCTTGCAGGTATGCTCCAAGTGCTACAGCTTCTGTAGGCTCCCTTCAGAAAATGCCTTCCCCACGTGCAGCAGAGTCCCCCTTTTATTGTGAAATGTTGCATAGAATTAAGTTGGAAGAATTGCACAGTGAGCCCTGTGTAGCCACCATCGGAAGCTTGACACTCACATGTGTCCCTCTGCCCATCTGTCAGTCCATCTGATTTCAGAGTAAAGTACTGCCTTGGTGTGTCTCCCCTGCTTCAGGCCAGCTGCCAACCTGGGGTTCTGAGGTCTTCGGGAGCCCCCGGAAGCCCCACAGCCACTCCTTCGACACCCCCGAGAGCCAGGTCTGGGGTCTCTGGGAAGAGCTGGGTGTGGGCAGCAGCGGCTACCTCACAGAGGAGGAGCTGGCCCTGGTCTGCCAGAGCATCGGGCTCCAGGGCCTGGCAAAGGAGGTGAGAGGGGATGGGATGGACCGCCCAAAGGGCTGGGTCTTTGTGGTTGGTGCCGGGCCTGGAAGACCCCTTCACCCTCAGACACACACTCAGTCATCACTGTCTGGCCTGAAATCCTGTGCTGACTCCCAGGGCTTGTGCTGAGGGTCCGTCTCGGGCCACCTTCACGCAGGATGCTTCTCTGCCTGGAGCTCTCTCCCCTCTCTGGTCTCCCTAGGCCTACCGCCCAGCCCAAAGGTGGTGCCCATAGCATCTGTGTTCAGCCCTTGCCTCCTTCAGGACCCAGAGAGGAGGGGGCAGTGTGATGGGATGGGCCCCACCTTGCTGACCCAGAACCGCTGGGATTCCGTACATGCGTGTCCCACACATACATGTCCCACCGTCCAGCAGACTCCCTCACAGCAGACTCGGGGTGGGTGTTTGGGAGATGCGGGATGCTCAGCTGGGTGGAAACTGACTAGGCATATGGATTTCACAAGGCCCAGCCAGGAAGCCAGTGCTTGGATAGCAAGCCGCCTGCTTGGTGGGGTGGGGACTGGGCCTGGGCGGGGCATTCAAGGCTGCTTGGGAGCAGCCTCTGAGCCAATGCCTAGGGCGCTTTTCTTTAGGAACTTGAAGACCTGTTCAACAAGCTGGACCAAGATGGGGATGGTAGAGTAAGTCTGGAGGAGCTCCAGCTTGGCCTGTTCAATCACGGGTCCCCTCGACCACTGGAACTGGCCCCGCTTGTCAAACCCAGCGGGTCCTGGTCTCATTACCAGGTAAGGTGGGACAATTAACTCTTGAAGCCCAGGGTGACTGCATCACTCTGCTGAAGGCCTGATCTCTCTGCCTGGTCCCCAGAGTGGGTGCCCAGGAGGTGGTTGGAGTGACCTGACCTGACATCGCTTCTGCCTGCCTATGCGCCAGGGGTGAGCTGCTCGCCTTCTCTGAGCCTCAGGTTCCTCATCTGTAAAGTGGACGCACCTCATAGGGATTTTATGTGGATTCCCTGGGGTACACTGCGTTCCACCAACAGCACCCGGTTCCTCCTCCCCGGGGGACAGAGTCACTATCAGGGCCGTGCCTTCCCCGGGACTAGCGCTCCAGGCTCTCCTGGAGCTGTGTTCTTCCCATTTTCCATCCTGCACGAGGCCAGCTGGGGTCAAGCAGACTTTATTTACACTGTGATGCTGGCCAATGCGTTTGGTTCAGCTCTGTCTCGGGGTAGCCAGGGCTCCTTCTCCCACCGCAGGGCATGGTTGTCCTGGGGAGTCTTGCTGCCACCTCTTTGGCAGCGTGGTTGATCCCGTAGTTTTTGGGCAGCGGTGCAGGAACAGTGGCCTTGTTCTCTGCTGGGCTGGGCGTGTCCGAAGATCAGGTTTCTGCCCCTGAAGCCACTGAGACGGGGAAGAAGTTGGGTTAGTGAGGATAGTGCCCGGCCACCTGAGGGCAGGGACTGCATGGTGCCCACAGCCCACGGAGGAGGGCTCCTCCCAGGGGCCTCGGCCCCTCGTTCCTGCCCAGGAAGCACTGACGTGGCGCCAGGGCCATGTCCTGTGCGTGTGGACACCGGTGTGGCCAGGCTGCGGGTGTAGGGCCTCACGCAGCAGACCGAGGTTCTCCTGCTCCATCAGGGGAGCCCCTGGGTCTGGTGGTCTGGGGACACCCACCTCAGAGAGGAGGGGGCTGCTGCTCCTCCTTGTTTTGGTCCCAGCAGCAAATGCGTGTCCCAAGGGCCCTCCCTGGGGTGGAAGCACAGCTTCCTGGCTGCACTTCAGCCTCACCTGTCAGCTTTCCGGCCGAGGGATTTTTCTGCCTTTGTCTCCAGCCCTGAATCCTGAGGACACGTGCCCTCTGCTTGGGCTGCTCTGCCTCTTCTGAAGCCCATCTTGGGTTTCTCTGCATAGACTGGGTTTCCCTTGGCTGGAGTGCGCCTTCTCGGGCTCTTCCTCTGGGAGGACAGGCGGCAAGCCACCTTGTTCAGGGAGAAGTTACCTCGGGGGGCCCTGCAGGTGCTGGGGCATCCCCCTGCATGTCCTCACGCAGACGGCCCTGAGCCCTGGACTCGGGTCACCTCTGCGGAGCCTGCAGTTCCTGCAGGTCCTCTGGGTACCCTGTTCCCTGCAACAGGAATCGGGGAAGTCCGCGCCTGCCAAGCACAAGTGGTGAGGTCACGGAAGGTGCGTGGGGAGGCCCGCAGTCCTCACAGCGCTGGTCCCCGTGTGCAGGTCCCAGAGGAGAGTGTTGGCCAGACCACCACGTCGTCCCTCGTGTCCGTGTGCTCGGGCCCCCGCCTCTTCTGCAGTGTGGATGACGGCAGCGGCTTCGCCTTCCCGGAGCAGATCATCTCCTTGTGGGCCCAGGAGGGCGTTCACAATGGCAGGGAGGTCTTGCAGGTGTGGGCCGGTCACGTGGCTGCCCCAGCAGAGGTGTCTGGGCGGGGGGTTGCAGGGAGCTGCTGCCCATGAGGGAGGCTGGACAGAGAACCTTGCAGACATAGGCCCCATGGAGGGAAGGCCCGTCATCCTCACTTTTTGCTTTATTTTTTGATATCAATATGTAGGACCTCCTAACTTAGAAACATAATAAGTAAACAGCAGAGAAAGCCCACAGCCTGAAACAAATCCTCTAGAGGGTAGGTTTCAGTATCTCAGATTCACCCCGCAGTGCGTGTTGGCCTCCGAGCGGATCCTGGGTCCTGGAGGACAGGAGGGCATCTTAGTGACTGCAGCACGTGGGTGTGGACACCAGGAGACGCCACCCACACGTGTTGCGCAGTTTTTCTAATCTGGAAGCTGCTGCCCAGACCTCTTCATCCTCTGCTCCCACCGTGATTTCATTGCTGAGAAGCGTGCTCTCAGCAAGTCTTGGCGGCAGCTTCCCGGTTGCTCCGCACGCTTTAGCATCCTGTCATTTTTCTCCCAGAAGTCCTCAGGGCCGTGGAGAAGCGTGGAGATTCAAGTCCTCTCTCCCACTTTACAGCAAGGGCTTCCGCGTGGGCCCTGCCATGTGCCTGCCCCACCCATGTGTCTGCAACTTGTAGTCACAAGCACCAGTCACTGAGAGAGCAGCCACGGCACCAGTGTTATCACTAGGCTGCCAGCAGGTGCGCGGGCGTTCCCAGCCTACTCTTTTTTTTACTGTGGTAAAATACAGAAAGCACAGTTTTTCTGTTCTTTTAACTCTACCTTCCCCAATCCCGAGGGGGAATGGCTGTGACTCTCAGGAATGCTTGGCTGTGGCTCATTGCTCTATCAATCGTTTCCACCGACAGAACCCACATTGTTCCTATGTCTGTCCATGCTGTTTAGAGATATATTAAGGATTCTTTGTGTCTGAAATGGCAAGAACTCAACTCACACTTGGCAAGAGGAGGACATCAGGGATCTTTGTGACCAGCTGGGGAAGAAGGAGGAAGTTTAGGCTTGGGGGTCCCAGCTCTGGGGGTTGTCAGGACTCTCCTGGCCTCTGGGTCTTGCACCCTTGCACGGCTCCCCAGGACCCCGTGGTCTATACAACACTTGCTCTGACAGAGTAAAAGCCCTTCTCCAGCCTCCCTATCAATCCCCAAAGTCCTCTGCTTGCATATGCCCCCTTCTATGTCTGTCCCTTTGTCCAAGAAGGGGGACTCTCCAGCCTGGGTCATGCCCTCCTCCGAGGCAGGGACAGTGAGGGGAGGAGCTGTATGTTGACAGTGGGAGGGCAACAGAGGGAGTGTTGACAGGGACCTGGGGAGAGGTACCCCAGAGGGATGGAAGCAGGGGAGAGGCTCCATTCAAGACGTGGAGACTTTACAGACAGAAAAGGAAAGTACTGGGACAGTGAGGTCTGGGCCAGCAAATGTCTGAAGACCCACTCATCCTGCCTGCCCGATGGGCCTTTCTGTTTTCAGAGCCTTGACTTCAGTGTGGACGAGAAGGTGAACCTTTTGGAGCTGACCTGGGCCCTGGAGAATGAGCTCATGATGGTGGGCGGGGCCGCCCAGCAGGCAGCCTTGGCCTGCTACCGCCAGGAGCTGAGCTTCTGCCAGTAAGAGCCGCACTGGGGGAGGCGTGGGGTGCCACTGGCCAGGCTGGCCTCCTCGCCCAGGACACGGGCAGCCTGCAGGAGGAGAAAGGGTGCTTCCAGCATGGTCACAAAGCATGGCATGGAGATTGGGCCCAGAATGCGTTCCTTTTTAATTGGGTTTGGCTCCAGTTGAGCTGGATATTCAGGCCATCCGTCTACTGAGCCCGTTGGCACAGAGATTGTTAGTGTATTTTTATTGATGCTCTGAAGCTACAGAAAAGGTTGGCAGAAATTGCAGTCTCCATCTCCACGACTTTGCATCTCATTAGGTACCGACAGATGAGACCTCTGACGTCAGGCAACTCTGCAGAGGGGCCCAAAGGAAGACTGCTTTGGGAGGATGAGGAAGGGAGACAAGCTTAGTGCTTCTCCAGTGGGAGAAACAGGCACCAGGGTAGCCGGTGCACTGAGCCTCAGGCAGGGCCTGGGGTGACTGGACAGAGACAGGAGTCTCCTCTGCTCTGGGCAACTCCCTGGCACGTAGGTGCCAGGCTACAGGTGGCAAGGCTGTGACCAGGCAGGATAATGGGTGCCAGCCTTCTCCCCTTCATGCGTCCAGTCCCAGGTTAGGTGCTGGGGATCTCTGGGGCATGAGGCCCAGAGAAGAGGGAGCGTGGATAATTTCCCACCTCTTCTAAGGCCATCTGGAGGGGTGAACACTGCACGCCCCAGGCTCGAACCTCTTGGTTCAGAAACCTGCTAGAAACCCCATTGCAAGCCAGCTGGCTTCTTGCTGTATGTCCTTCTGGAAAACAGACTCAATAACTGCAGAAACCATCCTGGTAGGAGGAGGGTCAGGCTTCCCAGGTGGCGCTAGTCGTAAAGAACCCACTTGCCAATGCTAGTGCAACCCACTTGCCAATGCAGGAGGCGTGAGAGATGCGAGTTCCATCCCTGTGTCAGGAAGATCCCCTGGAGGAGGGCCTGACAGCCCACTCTAGTATTCTTGCCTGGAGAATCCCATGGACAGAGGAGCCTGGAGGGCTACAGTCCATAGGATTGCATAGAGTTGGACATGACTGCAGTGACTCAGCACACATGCACAGGAGGTGGGTCAGAGCCCAGTGCTGGCCGCTGGTCAGCACTCTGAGGCCAGCTGAGTTTGTTCCTTCAGACCGGCTCACTAGGCCCAGAGCAGTGTCCCCAGTGATCCCTCCTTCCTTTCTGCAGGGAGCAGGTGGAGCAGATGGCCAGGGAGCGAGATAAGGCAAGGCAAGACCTGGAGAAAGCTGAGCAGAGGAACCTGGAGTTTGTGAAGGAGACGGACGACCTACACTCTGCCCTGGAGCAGCTTGCGGAGGAGAAGGTCAGGTGGGTCCTGCTGGGGTCCTGGGCCAGGGTGGATGGTGGACACAGGCTGCTGCCAGCTGAGGCCCTGCTGTCTCACCTGAGCCCGCAGCAGGGATCCCTCAGACCAGGCATCACCCATGTAGTGGGCTGAGCGGACTCCCGCAGAGTCAGCCCGGCTGGTGGCGGACAGAACAGAGGAAAGCATTTCTGACCTTTGTGAAAGCCTTTCCCTCTCTCTCAATGTGTTACCTGCCTCCCTGCGGTTCTTTGCTATGGCCGCGTTTGGCTCCTTCCCAGACAGGGGAGGTGCCGGGTCCCATGGGGCGCACATGGGGCTCATAGGGCTCCCCGCTGGGGGGCAGCAAACCACTCCAGTGTTCTTGCCTGGAGAATCCCAGGGACGGGGGAGCCTGGTGGGCTACCATCTATGGGGTCGCAGAGTCAGACACGACTGAAGTGACTTAGCAGCAGCCGCCTGGTTGACCTGATTCTCCTGACCACCCTGAAAGGACTTGGTGAGGTTCTTTCTGAGTCAGAGAACCAGAGACTCATCTTCATCCAAGAATCTGGTTGGGGGACACAAGGCCTCAAGGGCCATGTGAGTGTTTGGATTTTGCTCCATGAGTAACACGGTGTCATTGGTACATTTTTAGAAATAGCGTTTGCAGTTGTGTTAGGTTACTCTAACAGAAAAGTATTAAGGGATACATGTTCATTGCAGAAAACTTGGGAAATACACACTCGAGGAAAAATAAAAGCAAGCGTTTCGCGTCCACAGAGGTTGTCGCTCCTGACCTCATTCACGCGTCCCTCGCTTCTTCCTGTGCACGTGGTCGCTTTCAGAGAGGTGTCGTTGCTGTGATGTTGCGTATCCTCCTGAGCTCCCGTCGGGAGGCTCTGCCGTATGCTGCTGCACCTCTCCCCTTTAAAGAGGGGAGTGATATGATCACGTTTGTAAAACTCGCCCCAAGATCTGCAGGCTCTGAGGTTAATCACGCTCATCAAACTGTTTCCCTGAGTGACAGCTGCCCTTGTGCCCCAAAGCTCTGTGGTGAGTCTGAGGGAGGCCGAGCCAATCGTTTCTGGTTTCAACCACAGTCAATTGATTGTGGACCCAGCCAGGCGCTGCTGAAATAAGTTTCCACTCAGCTTCACTCTAGATATACTGGGTTTGAGAATCCTGTTAAGCAACTGTTTTAGTGATGTTGTTCAGTCACTCAGTCATGCCCGACTCTTTGTGACCCCATGGACTGCAGGGCACAAGGATTCCCTGTCCTCCACCATCTCCCAGAGCCTGCTCAAACTCATGTCCATGAGTCAGTGATGCCATCCAACCATCTTGTCCTCTGTCGTCCCCTTCTCCTCCTGCCTTCAATCTTTCCCAGCATCAGGGTCTTTTCCAGTCAGTCAGCTCTTTGCATCAGGTGGTCAAAGTACTAGAGTTTCAGCTTCAGCAGCAGTCCTTCCTGTGAATATTCAGGACTAATTTCCTTTATGATGGTTTGATCTCCTTGCAGTCCAAGGGACTCTCAAGAGTCATCTCCAACACCACAGTGTAAAAGCATCAATTCTTCAGTGCTTAGCTTTCTTTATGGTCCGAATCTCACATCCATGCATTGCTACTGGAAAAAACATAGTTTTGACTAGATGGATCTTTGTCGGCAAAGTGATATCTCTGCTTTTTAATATTCTGTATAGGTTGGTCATAGTTTTTCTTACAAGGATCAAGGATCATTTAATTTCATGGCTGCAGTCACCATCTGCAGTGATTTTGGAGCCCAAGAAAATAAAGTCTGTCACTGTTTCATTTTTGCCCTATCTGTTTGCCATGAAGTGATGGGACCAGATGCCATGATTTTAATTTTCTGAATGTTGAGTTTTAAGCCAGCTTTTTCACTGTCCTCTTTCACTTTCATCAAGAGGCTCTTTAGTTCTTCTTCACTTTCTGCCTTAAGGGTGGTTATCATCCGCATATCTGAGGTTGTTGATACTTCTCTTGGCAATCTTGTTTCCAGCTTGTGCTTCATCCAGCCTGGGATTTCACATGATGCACTCTCCATATAAGTTAAACAAGCAGGGTGACAATATACTGCGTTGCTGGGGTCCAGCTCCAGTGGATCCAGGGTAATTCGAAGTGGGGACGGCATGGTGAGGAAAAACTTACTTATTTAGAAATATAAAAGAGAGATTAGGAAAGAATAGTGTAGTAGGAAAATTTAGTGGAGAAAAGAGGCTGAATAACTTGGTTTATGGGGAAAGCTAATAAACTCAGGACAAAAGATTTGCACCATCTACGTTAGGCCACCGGCGCCCGTTTGAATAGCGGAAGGTGCCCCGCCTTGGGCTCCCTCTCTCATGGTTCTTGGAAGCCGGGACAAGTAAGTAGACATGGCGAGCCTCCCCACTCCAGATGGGAATTCAGCCTGAAAAGGAGAGGAAGGGAGAGGGAGAAAGAGAGAGAGAGACATGGTGGGGGCGGGGAGCCAGATTTCCAAGAAACTAGTTCGAGAGACTAGTCCGAGAAACTGGTCCATCCTTTATTGTTCAGAAGGCTTTTTATACTTTTGATTGTACATAGAGACCAATGGATAATACAAAATTATGCAGTGTCAACTGCCCTGACTCTTATCAAGACCAGGCTTTCTCTCTGCATACCTAGTTGTATACATAAGTCTTAGGTGATTTACATCATCTTCTGGCCAGAAGGCCAGTTAGCATTTTACAGCCCTTTTCTGATAAGGGTAATAATGTTATTCTCCCCAAAGTCTGGTGCCACTCTCAGAAAGCACTAAATAAAGTTACATTCTTACATAGCAAGGATACAACAATTTATAACAAGGGAAAAGGAGTACAGTGATTTATAACAGAGAAAATTAATTAACTCAAAAGTCTGTATTGCTAACATCAAAACTATTATATTCCTATTTCTGCAGTTTACATTGATTAATATCCTCCCAGGTGCCTAAAAGATAAAGGATATGGAGGCCTGGCAGCAAACATTAACTCAACAAACTCTTCACCAAACTAATTCTTAACTCTAAAAGGCTCTATATCTTTAAGATGTTTTGAGCTTCGTTCCTCTCACGGTTGGGGGCTGTAAACAATCCACAATGTTAAAGTCCGGGCAGACCTTTAAGCCGAGACATTCTTTTTATATGCAGGAGACTGTTAACTGGAGCCCTAAGTTAATTCCTTTTAGAGGCCCAAGAGTGGAAAGCACAGTACGATAAGGCAGGCAGACTCTGGCTTTGGGGGGTAGACGTCCAGGAAAACCCAGGGGGAAGCCCTGAAGCCTGACTCGCTTGCCCGTCAGGCCTCTCCACATGGCCTTGTCCTGGGTGGGGTCTCCCGTGCTGGCTCCCGGCGCTGCGTTGAGCACTCCTTTCCCAGCTGCACGCCAGTCTGCTGTACTCTGTCTGGCTCTCACTTTTGCTTCTTGGCCTGCATTCAGGTTTCACAGGAGGCAGGTAAGGTGGTCTGATACTCCCGTCTCTTCAAGAGTTTGCTGTGGTCTACGCAGTCAGAGGCTTTAGTGTAGTCAGTGAAGCAGGAGTTTGTTTTCTGTGGAATTCTCTAGCTTTTCCTGTGACCCAGTGGCTGTTGGCAATTTGATCCCTGGTTCCTCTGCCTTTTCTAAATCCAGCTTGTACATCTGGAAGTTCTTGGTTCACATACTGTTGAAGCCTGGCTTGAATTATTTTGAGCATTACTTTGCCAGCAGGTGAAATGAATGCAGTTGTGTGGTAGTTTGAACATTCTCTGGGATTGGAACACAGGAAAATGAAATCTGTCGGTGCTTCCACTTTTTCTCCTTCTATTTGCTATGAAGTGATGGGACTGGATGCTGTGATCTTAGGTTTTTGAATGTTGAGTTTCAAGCCAACTTTTTCGCTCTCCTCTTTCAGCCTCTTCAAGAGGCTCTTTAGTTCCTCTTTGCTTTCTGCCATTAGAGTGGTATCATCTGTATATCTGAGATTGTTGACATTTCTCCTGGCATTTTGCATGATGTACTCTCTGTTTAAGTTAAATAAGCAAGGTGACAATATACAGCCTTGATGTGCTCCTTTCCCAGTTTTGAACTAGTCCATTGTTCCATGTCCAGTTCTGTTGTTCTTGACCCACATACAGGTTTCTCAGGAGGCAGGTAGGTGGTCTGATATTCCCATCTCTTGGAGAATTTTCCACAGTTTATTGTGATCCACATAGTCAAACACTTTAATGTAGACAATGAAACAGAAGTAGATGTTTTTCTGAACTTTCTTCCTTTTTCTATGATCTGGTAGATGTTGGCAATTTGATCTCTAGGTCCTCCGCCTTTTCTCAATCCAGTTTGTACATCTGGAAATTCTTGGTTTATGTACTGTTGAAGCCTAGCTTGAAGGATTTTGAGCATTACCTTGCTAACGTGGAATAAGTGCAACTGTGCAGTAGTTTGAACATTTTTTGGCATTTCCTTCCTTTGGGATTGAAATGAAAACTGACCTTTTTCAGTCCTGTGGCCATTGCTGAGTTTTCCAGATTTGCTGGCATATTGAGTGCAGCACTTTAACAACATCATATTTTAGGATTTTAAATAGCAAAGCTCCACTAGCTTTAGTGATAAAGCTAAGGTTTTTCACTGTTTTCCCTGCTGATAGAAATGGTTGTTGGAAAAAATCACTGCAGAGTCTGAGGAGAAGGGCTCCGCCCCGTCCTCTGTCTGCCTTGGGATTTGCTGTGTGGTGGTTTTCCAAGGCTTGTGGTGGAGGCTGACTTCTCTGCGTCTTCCGTCACCAAGGGCCCTGATGCTGCCTTTATTTACCGGTGCATTTTTTGATGACATGGAGAAGGTTGAATGGCCAAGGGGTGCCAGAGACCCACCCAGAGGTCACCTGCCAGCTTGCCCCGTGTGCCAAGGGACCCACTGGCTCCCTTGTCTGTGTGGGGTCACCTCTGCCAGCCCTGAGGGGGCACAGTTCATGAGGCCTGCGCTGCCCCACAACACTGTAGCTCCCCCGTCTATCAGGCAGGAACAAACGAGTCCCCAATGCCGAGGCCAAGTGTGCTGACGGGAGACCCTGGGGAGGGGGAGGCCCAGATGGCGCCCCCCAGGAGCCCGACGCACCGTGTGCCATGTTCCTTGCAGACGCCTGGAGCAGGGCTACCGGGGGAGGCTGAGCCTCCTGCGATCCGAGGTGGAGGGGGAACGCGAGCTGTTCTGGGAGCAGGCCCGGCGGCAGAGGGCCGGGCTGGAGGAGGACTTGCGGCGCCTGCAGGCAGAGGAAACCAGCCTCCGCGAGAAGCTGACCCTGGCCCTGAAGGTAGTGGGGGCAGGGTGCTGTGGGGTGCCTCCTCAGGGCCACCCACCTGAAAAGAGGGAGGCTACATTGTCCGGGGGTCCCTCCTCCACACCCACACCTTCCTGGGCCAGGACTGAACCCTCCCCGCGGCCCTGGGGCCTTGACGCTAAGGAACGTTTTCTGCGGCCACCGAGAGAGCCCATTTCTCAGCCTAAGCGGAAGCGTCCTGGCTTCTCCAGGAGAGACCCAGGCCTCCTCTGCAGCCGTGTGTTCCGCAGGATGGGGGCCCCGGGGCTCTCGCTCTCAGCTGCCACCTCAGCTGCCTCCCTGGGACCAGATCACTAGACCAAAGACAAAAGCGTCACCCGCCCACAGCCCTGGTGTGTGACCCGCTCGGGGCGCTCTTCCTGGCTGTGGAGAGCGTCCCAGACCTGCTCCCCGCCTGCCTTTGCTTCCAGTGAGGTGGCCCCGGCCCCACCTCCTTCCTCTTCCCTGACTGTGGGTTCCTCCACACCTGCCCTACCTCCGTCCCCCAGAGGAGAAGCCAGGCCTGCCTTCTGATCGTATCCTGTGTCTCCAGACACCGCCTTCTTTCCGGTGGACTCCTGGACTGTTGCGGTGCAGCTTCAAATCCGTCCTAACACTGACCTGTGTCTTGTAGGAAAATAGTCGATTGCAGAAGGAGATGATTGAAGTCGTGGAGAAGCTCTCAGACTCAGAGAAGCTAGTCCTGAAGCTGCAGAATGACCTGGAGTTTGTGTTGAAGGACCAGGCAAGTCCTCTTGCTGAGTGTGAGTCCGCAGAGAAGTGCCTGTGGGTGCTGGTAAAGGGCGTCAGGGTCTTCATGCAGAATACACAGGAGACGGAATTGGGTTTTTCTGCTAAAATTCCACGTGCTGCTCAGTCACTCAGTCGGGTCTGAATCGTTGTGACCCCGTGGGCTGTAGCCCGCCAGGCTCCTCCATCCATGGGATTCTCCAGGCAAGAACACTGGCGTGGGTGCCATCTCCTGCTCCAGGGGATCTTCCCGGTCCGGGGATTGAACCTGCGCCTCCTGCATCTCCTACGTTGGCAGGCGGGTTCTTCAGCGCTAGTGCCACCTGGGAAACCTAAAATTCTGTGATGGAGAGGAAATTATTAAGGCCACTTTGCCTGTATTTCCCCCCCCTTCAGGCAGTACAGGGGTGCAGGTGACACCCCAGTGATGCCCTGCATTTTGACCTTCTGGTGGCGAGGCCTGGACCAGTCAGCAACTGCACAGACCCCAGTGGTGGGGTGAGGAGCACTTAGAGACCTGGCCCTTTCTGTCATTTTGAGGGGAGGAGGGGAAGGGAGGGAGGTGCAGGGTCCGTGCAAGGGGCCTCCCAGGTGGCTGAGGCAAGAAGGCAGCCCAGGGTCCAGGTGGGAGCATGACCACCTTCCTGAAATTCCAAACATCCTTCTGCCCTGAGACCTTGTAAATGAAGGGCGGGGAGGAAGAGGAGGGACAGGTGGCTGCGCCTGCAGATGCTTAGCATACTGCGGCAGTTTGAGGTGGTGGCAGCCCACCCTCTACCTGGCCTGAGGTCCTGGCCCTTATTTTCCTGATTGCATCTGGCTTTCAGCTGGAGCCTCGGAGCACAGAACTCCTAGCCCAGGAAGAGCGATTCTCAGATATCCTGAAGGAATACGAGCTTAAGTGCCGGGTAAGTGGCCCCTTGCCCAAGGGAACGTCAGGCGCTGTCTGTTCAGGACTGGGTGGCCCCTCCCACCTCCTGGCCTCCACGTGGGGTGGCCCAGCCCGTGTCCACAGGAGCATCCCTACATGAGCTGGGCGGGCGTAGCCTCTGATGTGGGCTTCCTTCTTCAGTTGAGGTCTTCTGAGCCTCATGTTTTTGTTTTTTCAAATTTTTTTGGCTGCGCTGCATGGCTTGTGGGATCGTAGTTTCCTGACCAGGGAAAGAACCCACACCCTCGGCAGTGAAAGCATGGAGTCCTCAATGCTGGACTGCAGGGGAGTTTCCCGAGCCTTGTGTTCTGCAAGGAGGCAGTTGGGACTTGGCCTGCCCAGCACCTGTGCCCAGCCCCACACAGGCTGCTCACCCCAGTCCCAAGGCCCCCGTGTGTGTCCAGGCACTGTGTAGGGCTTCATCTTGTTTCCTGTGGTTGAGTGTATGCATTTCCTGGGCCAAACCTACATGTGAGCCCACTCAGCTGGCGTTGCCACCATGCAGAGCAGGGTGCAGGTGGTGAACAGTCACTGCTGGGAAACAGATCACACTGTTACTCCGTCAAGATTGTCCAGGACTCCAGCAGATAAAACATGATTGTTTGTAGTCAAGGGTGTAGTATTCACTTGCTTCTTAATGGTTTCCCTCCCGATTAATGTAAGAACTGTCTCTCTGCACGTGATGCTTTGGCCACACCAGAGGATAAAGGTGAGCCCGTGCTGGTCTGCAGTGTGACGTGACCCCTGCCTCCTGCCTGCCACACCCCGAATCCTGGTGCCCCTGCAGTCCTGTGTATGGGTCACCTGTGTAGCCCTTCTCAGAGACCGTGTGGTGTGTGAGTTTTGTGGTTAACTTTCTGGGAGGAACTCTCCTTCCTGCTGGTTTTCTCCCCCACTTTGAGCACCTATGACTAACCAGCAGTTAATACGTTGCTTTAGTGCACCTGAATTTTTTCATACAGGTGTAACCCCCTTTGTTTTTTTCAACATGACTGTCACCTAACTGTTGCTACTCATTTCACTTTTGATCCTTGAAATTTTGGCAAAAAAAATTTTACATTTGGGTGCTACTTATTCAGAGATCTTCCCTCTTTTGCAGGGATATTTTTGGCTGTTTCAAACTAGCATTGAGAATGTTAAAAATATTTTTTTTAATAATTTCTAATACATGAAGTTGCAAATATCTGGGCAGCCAGCCCCTCTGTGTGTGCTGACTTGGTGTGGCTGGCCCCCCTTCCTCTCCAGTGCTTTCCAAGCTGCTGTTGAAACCCACCCTCTCCTGCTTTCTTGCTGAGCTCACCTCTCCTGCTAACGCTAACGCGAAGAGAAGCCTCGAAGGTTCCAGAGCCCTCAGACCTAGGGCTTCACTGTGTGCAGTGGACTTGCTGCCTTTCCCGGCTCTCGGGGCAGCACCCTGTGACTGCCTTCAGCATCCACAGGCAGCCCAAATTCACGTGCAACCCACACGAAAGCAGGCACATGGCTCCCCAGCCCTCCTGGACACACCCTGGATAGACAGGCTGGGACCCAGGACAGTGCATGTCATCCTTAGGTGCTTAGAACAGAGTAGTCTGCCTAGCATCATACCTTAAGGGCCTGTTTTCTGGCTCTGCTGAACTTGCAGAGCACGTATATGCTCTTACAGTAGCCGTTTGAGGGGCAGAAGGAACCACTGAAGGGGCAGGGCATTGGGTAGAAATGATTCTGTCGAAGTTTCCTGCCATATCAGCGCTGCTCAGTAAAAATAGCAGTCCTGTGTGTACTTCCAAGTTTTCCAGTGGTCACGTTAAAAAAGGTAAAAGGAAAAAGAAAGCTAAAAAGAAATGGGGGACGTTAATTTTATAACATTTTATTTACTCCATTACTTTCACAGTGTCATCATTTCAGCATGTAATCAATATAATCACATTTTAAGTGAGCTATTTTGCATCCCTCTTTGGGAACCTGGTCTTTAAGATCATTGTAGAGTTTATGCTGCACACCTCGATCCAGACTGACCACGTCAGAGCTGCTCGGTGGCCTGTGTGGTGTCGTTGCGGGGCGGGGGGCCGGGCGTACACACCCGCCGCCCCACGGGCCTCCCTGCAGCCCTCGCTTCCTGGCCTTGCCCTTTCCACTGGGGCAGAGGTGCTCACTCTGGGGAGATTGCGTATTTGCTCAGGAGTTTCTGAAGGAGGTACAGTGGTCCTAGTAAACAGGTGCTTCCTCTACGATCAGCAGGGCCTGTCCCTTCTCCCACATGGCGTAGAGTCGCTAGTTAGAGGCTCCTCCTCCCAGCGCGGGTGTGGACACAGGCCAGGCACTGGCCACCAGGGAGATAAGAAGGAACTGACAAGACCTGCCTGGAGAGGAAACTCAGATTAAAAAATCAGAGAGGAGGGCCTGCCCTGGTGGCCCAGTGGTTAAGACTCCAGCCCCGATGCAGGGGGCACGGGTGTGATCCCTGGTTGGGGAACTAAGATCCTGCAGGCCGCCTGGCGCAGCCCCCCAAAAAGGAAAATCAGAGCGGGAGGTGGGGCCTTGAATGTGCGCGAGGCATTGACCCCAGAGCCTGGGTCCCGGGGGGAGGAGCCGGCTGGAAGCGGCATCGCACGTGGCGTCCTCCAGGTGGGGTGCCCACGGCCCACCCGAGGCGGGGGAGGAGCACGTGGACCCACCGTCGCGGGCAAACGTGGCGCCCGGGCCCTGGGGACTACCTGGGAGAGCGGACTGTGAACGCTGCCCTGCCTGGCCTGTGAAAGCCAGGTGACCAGGTGGGCTTGTTGAGTTCTATTTCATTCTTTGGGTGGATAAATGATGCTTGTTACAAACGAGACCCTTCCTCTTGTATTTTTCCCTCTGTGCTGTGCAGCTTGCAGGGTCTTAGCTCCCTAATCAGGGAGCAAACCCGCGTCCCTTGCAGGGAAAGCACTCAGTCCTAACCGCTGGACCACCAGGAAGGTCCCAGAGGCCCTTCCTCTTAAGCCTCATGTCCCCCAGGTCTCCCCTACCCCTCACGAGCATGCTCCCCCAGCCTCTTGTGGTTTCAGGTGTTAAAAGGTCTCTGTATTTTCTCCATTTCTCACTTTCACTGCACCTTTCTCCCCCTGGGTCCCTTCTGGGTATCCAGTGCTGGAAGGTGGTGCCAGGCATAAGAGGTTGGGAAATGACTCCCGCTCCTTGTCGCTCCCGGAGCAGTTCGGTGCCCGGGTTAGTGTTGGTGCCCCATCCTGGAAGTCGGGACCCGCCCTGCTGGGGCCTGAACTGTTACCCGGGTGCTGGCACCATGCCCCGCTCCTGGGCCTGATGGCCGCAGTGGCTGGAGGAAGTGTCTGGCTCTGCCCACAGGACCTGCAGGACCGCAACGACGAGCTGCAGGCCGCCCTGGAAGGCCTGCAGGTAAAGGCAGCCCCGAGTTGGCACGGCCGCCTGTCCCCAGGACACGGCCCAGCAGGTAGGAGCTGAGTGCTTGGAGGTGGTGGGTCTGCTGGGAGGTGGTGGGTCGCGAGCTCCTGCCCCGGGGGTGGGGCGGTGGGCCAGCCCGCTGTGCAGGGGGTCACAAGTCCTTCGGACCACTTGTGTGGGAGAAGGGTCCTATCTGAGGCGAGGGTTTAGGCAACCCAGAGCCCCAAGGGAGATGGAGGAGGAGGAAGGTCCTACTGCTTGGACAGAGTAAGTGGTGAGGGTTATGATGACCTTGGTGTGACCTCAGGGCAGGCGTGTCCCCTGTGAGCCTCCTAAGGCAGGGGGGACGGAAGGAGATAACCCTGGGGAGGGTCAGCTGGGCAGGGGAGCAGAGAGCGGGCTGGGGCTGTGGGGGGCGGCCTGTGATGGCTGACGGGGCAGTCCATGTGAGTGTTCCTTGGGGCCTCCAAGGGCAGCCAGGAGGGTCTTCTGTGCACCTGGCCTCTAAGGGAGGCCCTCACCTGCACCTGCAGCAGTGCACTGTGCTGGCCCCCGAGCCACAGCCCTGCCGCCCTCAGCCAGGGGTGGTTGGCGTGTGGCTGCTGTCATCACATGCCTCAATGAGTGTCAGGGGCCCATGTGGCCAGGGGTCGATGGTCTTTATCTCTGGACGAGCCTGAGCTGCAAGGAATGTGTGGCCCTTGTTGAGAGCCAGGACCTGCGCCCTGGCTGCGGTGGCCAGATGGCTCTGGGTCGTAGCACCAGAGGGAGCCCCGAGCTTCGTGTTGGCGCCGACGCAGCCAGAGCACTCTCCCGGCTGGAGCCTTTTCTCTTCCCCTCGACCCCATCTAAGGAGAAGGGGTGGTCAGGACAGCAGTGCTGTGGTGCAGGGGTGGGTGGTGGAGGCCGGGCTGGCTGTGCCTCCAATCGGGGCCACTCCTGACCCAGGCAGCAGTTTCCTGTTGTCAGGGCGATGGGATGCTCTCTTTCCTAAGATGCTTATCCCAAATTCTCTCGGCCGATGTTGCCGAGTCTGTCCCTCTTTTTCACGGAATACAATTCAGGAAGTGAAAAGAGCAGGCGACAGGTCAGGATGTGTCTGCTCCCTTCACTTTCCAGCCCATCAACCAGCATGGATGAAACCCCAGCAGTGGCCACACTCACATTCTGACTCGAGCCTTGAGTGTGCCCCCTACCACGCATGGCGTGGGGGACACCTGGGCCCAGGAGGGCTGGCCGTGCTGTGGGTCCAAAATCACTGCAGATGGTGACTGCAGCTATGAAATTGAAAGATGCTTGATCCCATGCTGGTCCGACCAGAACATCTGTGGACGTGTCCTCTTATTTTCAGGCACCGTCACGTTCGTGGGTGATTCCGCCCCAGCGAGTATAGAAACAGAGATCATGTTGGAGCAGCTGAAGGAGCGTTACCAAGAACTCAAGATCCAGCTGGAGACCAAGGTCAGGGGACTGAGGGAGGCCGCAGAGGTCGGGGAACTTGCTGCTGCTGAGACACGTCTGCAGGCATGTCTGCCCATAGCTCGCTCAGGGGGACGGAGGTTTGCAGGGAATGTGTGTGACCTTGACTTTCTGCCTCCACCCCCTTCGGAAGGAGGCAAGACAGAAGCAGATTCTGGGAGCAGAATCTTGGTTCCTGTGATTGCCCTGTACCAGGGGCTCCCCAGGTGGTGCTAGTGGAAAAGAGGAGATATGTCACCAATACAGGAGTCATAAGAGACGCAGGTTCGATCCCTGGGTCGGGAAGATCCCCTGGAGGAGAGCATGGCAACCACTCCAGTCTTCTTACCTGGAGAATCCCATGGACAAAGGAGCCTGGTGGGCCACAGTCCACAGGGTCACACAGAGTCAGACACGACTGAAGCGACTTAGCACGCAGGGGCTCCTAGGCCACCCTGGCCAAGCCTGTCTTCTTGGGTGACTGTGTCTCTTGCTCTGTTACTCGATTGTGGTGGGTTTTGTGGAGGGATGGTGCCCACAGCTTGTCAGGTGTCACCATGGCCATGGGGTGGTCCTGCCCCTGCGTGCCTGCTGTGGCCTTGCCTTCCAGGCCTCGTGGAGGTGTTGTTCCCCTCTGCCCTCCTCCTGCGGCTACCTGCCGGGCTGCCAGCCTCCCTTCTGCACCTGCGGGCCTTCCCCCAAGGCTGCAGTGGAGGTTACAGGAAGTGATGGAAGCAGGCGGCCACACAAGCCGTGGGGAGCCTTTCAGGGGCCTCGGCACCCTGTTGAAGCTGGGCCACCTGCTGTTTGGGTGCTGCATCCAGCAGCCTTGCTTCATCAAGTGAATTGTATTTGGAGGCCCCCGGTCAACATCACTCATGCCTCTATCCTCAGGTTAATGACCACGAGAGGAAAATGGAGGTGACGAAAAGGGCCTTTGCAGAGGAGAGGAGGCAGCTGGAGCGGGCCTTCCAGCTCGAGGTTGGCGTGCTGCAGGGTCAGAAGGCCGAGTTGGTGACGCTGCAGGTGGAGTCGCAGGAGGTGGTCCGAGGCCTGCGGGAGCAGCTGCAGAGGAGGGCGGAGCTGGAGCAGGGCCATGCGCACCGCCTCAGCCAGGAGAGAGCACGGCTGCAGGAGGCGCTCCAGAGGCTCAGGTCTGCCACCCCGGCCTTGAGGGATCTCGGGTCCAGGGTATTGCCGAGAACCCAGATTTGAAATTGAATTTGGGCAGATTGCTCAGAGTCATAAGTATGCGTAACCTGAGTGGTGAGCCCTGAAAGAGCAGGTTATTTTACACAGGTTCTGACTTTTCTTTCAGCCACACTGTGTGCATGGCATGAGAGAGCTTAGTTCCCTCACCAGGGATCAAACCTGTGCCCCTATGGTGGACGCATGGAGTCTTCACCGCTGGACTGCCAGGGAAGTCCCAAGGAGTCTGACTTTAAAAACAGTCTCCCTCATCTGTCACCTCGTGGCTCCTGAGGAGGTGGATGAAAGGCCTAAATGCCCCCAAATAATGGGAAAGGCCTTTAGTTTGGGTTAGTGGAGTTCTTGAAAGAATCTGAGATTTGTGGGAAAAGGAGAGAAAAGGTTTATTTGGAAAACTGGAACATGATCTTCTGTGCTAGAGAAGAAGGGCCCACATGCCCATCCTCCAGGCCCCACTAGGAAGCTGAGGGGCTGGAGAGGCCTGAGGGGAGGCTGAAGGGGGGGCGGCGGTCCGTAAGCCGGTGATGGAGCATCAGGTATGTAGCCTGGCCCTCCTCCCGGGCCCCCCTGGGGCCCAGGCCGGCACCCACTCCATCTCAGGAGCCCAGGCCTCTAGAAGGTCTTTTCCAGGAGCCTCCCAGCACCACCCAGGAGATGACCCTGGTGACTGCAGGCAGGCACAGCTGTGTGTTGTGGTTGTGCTCTCCACACATTGTGTTTTGGCCCCGTGAGTGCCCACACAGCACTCCCGCAAGCTCCCCGTGTCCTGTGGAGGGAGAGGCTTCGTGAGCTGCTGTGTCCCTTGTCTGGGCAGAAGACACTGGCTCACCGCACACGCGGGTGTGTCTAGCTGAGGCGCCAGCCCCTGCCCGCAGGGTGACCATGGCATGCTGCTTCACCGGAAAACAGATCCCGTGGGATTTATGATAAGCCAAGGAGTAAATGTCAGCGCACCTCCCGGCTTGAGAAGGAAAATACTGGCACAGCCAGTGGCCCCAGGCTCTGTACCCAGACCCCCCGCACTTCCCCCCGAGGCGCCTGGACTGTTTATCACCCTCTAGACCTTGCTCTAGGCCTCTGCCTCAGACGCGGGGGTCCCCCAGTGATGTGGAGCCTTGGTCGTGGTGGGCTGACTTCTGAATTCCCTGCTCCATGAAGCAGAGGTCGTGCTGGGCCTCACAAGTGGCAGAGAGCCTCAGGTGAACATGTGGACCCACTGCTGCAATTGCGGCTACGATCGAAGGCTGGTCTTGGGCCCAGTGGACCTGCGAGTCCACATCAGGCCCCGGCACACCTGGGGGCCTTCCGTGCAGGATCAGCCCAGCGGCCACACGCCCTCTCTGCCGTCTGTCTTGGGCACTTCCTCTGGACAGGCACAGGAGCCCAGTGCTGTCCTGATCCTCCACCCAGCCCCCGGGCCCAGCGGGCTGTGCTGGGCCTCTCCCTGCTTCTCCTGACTTGCAGTACGCCTTGGCTTGTTGGCCCCACAGTTAACGTCACAGCTAACGTCACAGTTCCAGTCTCAGTGGTGTCTGGATCATTGGACAGGGTTTCCCGGGGTGCAGCCAGGAGTGAGACAGGTGTTTGCAGCTTTTGGCCCCAGAGTGGTGGGCGGAGAAGGCTCCATTCTCCGGCATCTGTAACCCTTGTTACAGGTCTGTTCAGGTCTTATGTTTCCTCCTGGGTCTGTCTTGGTAGATTGTTTCAAGGCATTTGGACATGGCCGTTTTTCAAATCTCCAGACCGGGCGTTTTACTGAATGGTCCTCCACTTGGATGTGTGGTTAGATGCCTTCTTTATGGGACCATCTTCTTCACTCTGATGTGTGGCCTTTCATGAAACTGTCTTTGGAGTACATTCCGTCAGTTTTCCTTAACTGAAAATGTCTCAGCTTCTCTCCCATTTCTGAAGGCTGGTCTTCCTAGGAGCACAAACCTTGATGTGCAGTTGAAGGCTGCCCTCTGCCCTCTGCCCTCTGCCCTCTGACCTGGGCAGGCTGCTCTGTGTGAGCATCCATTTTCCATTGCTGCGGTGATGAGTTACCAGGAAGTCAGAGGCTTAAAGCATCATAACTTAAGATTTCACGGTGCTCGAGCCTGGAAATCAGAAGTGCCTACGACTGGGCGAGAGTCTCTGTGTTGGCAGCCGCCTTCCTTTCTGGAAGCTCGGGAGGAAACCTGCAGGCCTCCCATTCTTGATCCACACCCTCCTCTAACGCCAGCAGTGACTGGTTGGTCCTCCTCGCGCTCCATCCTGACTCCGTCTTCTGCCTGCTCTTCCACAGTGGAGGGCCCTAGTGGACAGTCTAGGACACTCTTTCCATCTAAGGGCAGTGAATTAGCAGCTTTAATTCTGTGTGTTGCATTGATTCCCCTTTGCTATGAAATAGCACATTTGTAGGTTCTGGATGCAGACGTCTTTTAGAGGCTGTTATTCTGTCCCCACAGGAGGTGATCTGAGTTGTGTCCTCTGGTTGCTGTTAGCGTCTCCATCTTTTGTCGTTTTTCTTTGGTGTATTTAGGTGTGTATTTCTTTCATTTTAACTTTTTATTGAAGTGTTACATGCACACACACAAAAATTCACACGTGTATACAGTTGGAAGAATTGATGAACTGGACACATCTGTGTAACCAGCACCCAGAACATGTCCCTCAGGGTCACTGTTCCAAGTTGGGATAGTGGTTACCCCTGGGGGGGCTCTGGGTAGCCCCATTGTTTGTTCTTGGTGCTGGTGTTCTAAGAATGGAATTGTTGAGTTGTAGGGCATAGGTGCTGTTTTCTTTTTATTTACTGTACTTAGAGATTATGCCTGCTGAATATATAGATTTGTGTCCTATGAAAATCTTTCAGATATTCTTTGTAAAATATTGTCTCTCCCCTCAATGGCCTTTTCAGCTGGATGTATGATATTAGATCTTTTCACTTTTCCTCCTTTTCTTAAACTCTCTTCCATTTATTCCATCTTCTTTTCTGTACATGGCACATTCTGGGTACTTTTTCATATCTCTGTGTTCCAGGTCAGTGATTCTTTCTTCAGCTATATCTAATCTACCAGTGAGCTTTTATTTTGACATTGATGTTTTTTTTTTTTCATTTTCTTGCATTCTGTTTGGTCCTGCGTGATTATTTCTGATAGCTTCTTGTTGCTTGCTTGTCCACTTTTTATTTTCATCTTTTATTTAAGTAAACATTTAATAATATTTATCCCAAGTTTGTGTCTGATAATTCCAATATCTGGGATCTAATTCTGTTGTTTTGGCTTCTTCTGACTCTCATCAGTGGTCCTTTCCCACATACGTTGTGGTGACCTTTGGTTGTGAGCTCATGTTCACACAATGTTTACCTCTGGGACTCTTGAGAGCTGTAGTAGAGGGTTCTCCCTGCAGAACGGATGTGTTTTGCTTTTGCCAAGAAGACGTGGGAGCCTCTTAATCTGAGACCGCTTAACCTCTTCCAGGGAACCCGCCCAGCACACGCGCCCCCAGTGTGGTTTCTCCACACTGATGTAGGTGTTGGCCTCAGGGTAACGCTCAGGGCAACCCCATTTTGTGTTGCTTAATGCTCACAGCTCTGGTTTCAGCATTCAGGTTTTTGTTTAAGGGCCCTGGAGGTTTCTATAACCTTCTGTGAGGACGCCACACCTTAGATGATCAGCTCTGCACAGGCTCTGGTTATCTGGTGAATGTGGAGGACTGGGATAAGGCAACCTCCGTCTTACTGGAGGTCCAGGAAACTGGAAGCAAAACCCCCATCCCCTGCTGCCACCCAAATACACACACACACCTGTCTCAAATCAATTTGTTTTCCATCCAGGAGCCTGAATAACAGTTCAAAACACAGACCTCATTTGAGATCACTCTCCTCATTGAAACCCTTCACTTCTTTTAAAATTCCATTGACTTCTGTGTCTTAATTTTTCTCTAGTTCCTCATGAGAAAAATGAAATCATACTTATGCTTATGAAGGGGATACTTATGCTTGATATTATAAGAATAATATATTAAACATATGAGGCCATGTGCTTTGAGTACTTTTGGATTGAAAAAATCAGAAGCTAATGCCAGGTAGAAACCTAATGCTTAGGGGAATAAATGTCAGTGACACCAGCACATATCAAGGACAGATTTTCTGGGCAGCAGGCATGGGTTTCAAGCTGCCTCCCCGTGATCTTTATTGGTCAGTTGCTCATCTGTTCCACATCAATGGAGTTACCTTCCAGGGAGACTAAGAGCGTCGGAAGCCAAGGGCTCCAGGCAGACTTGGCCTGGGCAGCCTCTGTCAGTACTTGCTTTCCCCTCCTGAAGGTTCCACATTGCATTGGATCACCCTCTGTCCGCTGACACAGGCATCTTTCCAGTTTCCTCTACTGGGGTCCAGCCCCAGCAGGATCCAGGGGTTCCCTCAGGATGGATGGAGTAGGCAAGAGAGAGAGAGAGAAAGAGAGAGACGGGGAGACCAAGCTTAGGTGGAACAGGTCTGGTCTGTAACTTTATTTTTAAAAAGAGCTTTTATACCTTGGGTTGTACATAGAGGGGAATGGAAGATGCAGAGTCATGCAGGGTCAGCAGTTCTGACCCTTATCGAAACCAGGCTTTCTTTCTGCATGCCTTTCCATATACAAAAGTCTTATGTGATTTACATCATCTTCTGGCCTGGAGGCCTGTCAACAGTTTATGACCCTTTTTTTCTGATAAAGGTTTGTCAACCAGTAAACTTATTTTCTCTAAAAGTGTTTTTTCTAAAGTCTGGCGCCACTCTCAGAAAGTACTAAATAAAGTTACATTCCTATGCAGCAAAGCTGCAGTGGGTTATAACAAAGAAAAAACTTATTAACTCAAAGGTCTAATGTTGCTAACACCAAGGCTACTACTTATTTTCCCTACATACCAACTATATGAACTAATATACTCCCAGGCACACAATGGGTAAGGGATATGGGAAGTTGGCAGCAAGCATTGGCTCAACAATGAAATCCTTCACCAGCTCTATTCTAATAGTTTTTACTCCTCGAAGGGCTCTATGCCTGTTAGAACTTTAGAATGTTTAAGTTCCCCTGCCTTTCATGGTTGGGAAGTTGTGAACAATCATGTGCGTTAGTTGTAAGAGTATGGAAAAACCTGCCACACAAGTTAGAATGCTAACAGAGGGGTTTGAATTGAAATATTCCTTTCATGCCCAGGAGACTTATCAACTAGAGCCCTCAGTTGATTTTCTCCAGAGAAAGGTGGTCGGGGAGAGCCCCCTGGTAATGCCAAAAGAGTTGGTGAAAGGCATAATATAGTAAACAGTAGACAGACAGATTTTGGTATCGGGGTAGATGCTTGAGCCGGTCCAGGGAGTCCCTCGAGTCCTGATCCGCCTTGCCTGTCGGGTCTCTCCTCGTGACCTTGTCATGGGTGGGATCTTGTGTGCTGGCTCCTGGCATTCCTCCAGTGCTGACCTCAGGGTGTAGGATAGGGGGCACTCCCCATAGGATTCAGCTTCCTGAGTCCTTGTGTTCCTCAGCTTTGTGCTCGGGGTCCCTGGGGGGCATTTCCTTGCAGCAACTCCGTGAGGACTCTCACCCAGCATCTTGCATTGGTGCCAGCTGTGAGCACGCTGACATTTCAGTGAAGGTGTAAGGAGATGCAGGAACAGGCCAGCTGTAAACACAGAGAACCAAGGTGCCGAATACACTAGTCACTGGCTCTTTTAGGAGCTAAGAAAGCTTTGTTTTTCTGTAGCTTTTCTCTTGGGAGATGCAAACCAGAGCAGGTTAACACTGGATACAGGGAGGGACTGGTGCCCTGCCTCCCCATCCAGGGAAGGAAAGTGTGGCTAGGGGTCATTGCAAGACCTGACTCTGTCGGGTGACCAGCTCCTGGAATTCCCACTCTTCTTTCTTTTTAATTTGTTATCCAGAATCAAGTTGGAAAAGCTTTCTGAAGAAAACACTCTCTTGAAAAATGAGCTGGGGAGGATCCGACAAGAGCTTGAAGCTTCAGAAAGGACAGAGGCTGCACAGAGGTAAGGGCCAGCTCAGTGGTCCCACCCCAGCCACCCATCCTGGACACGGTTCGCTCATCATAGAAGCAGCTCAGAAGGCATTACTGTAGATAGTGGGACATGTTCACAGATAACCCATATTCCAGGAACAGTCAGCAGAGAACTGTGCTGCCCTCCGACCAGCCTTGATAGGCACAGGAGGGCTCAGGCATCCTACAGAATACTCCAAAGTGTGCTCAAGGGTCAGAGGAGGCATCCTGCATCCCTGTAGGGGCAAGAGGGCCTCTTACAACCTTCCTGGGCCAGTAGAATCTGTTTGTTCTTGTCCTGATGATGATTTCAGCTGTGCTTTTGTCCAAGGTTCATTCCTGGTCTATGGATTTCAGTGTGTCAGATTCAGGGGTCTAGCGCAGGGGCCTGAGCACTGAGGCAGGAGCTGTGTGTATTGCAGAGGATACTTGGCGTTAGATTTCAGCTTTCACTATCAGAGCCTCATCTAAGAAGGGTTTGGTTTTTTTTTTTTTTTTTAATACAAATAAGCTCAGCTCTAAACTGCTGAGAATGTGGTATTGATTTGATAAAAGTGCCTGACGATTAAAGTGTGGAATCCAGAGTGGATAGTCAACCAGCGATCACTGTTACATTACAGCAGTTCTGAAATCCGAAAGGTTTCTTCCCTCCAGGAACCATTTTCCGTAGGTTTGGTGCTGGGACCCTTTTGACAGCAGACGTCAGCAAATGCAAGGCTCTGTGTATCGTTACGCTTCTAGATGTGAAGAGCACTCCCACGTGCTGGAGAGAGATTAACTTGTGCTGTGCAACTGAGGAACGTTGTGGAGGGTTTGTTCTTACGGTGCTGGCAGGGTTCCTCTGGTTCCCAGGCTGGGATCCAGTTGGACCGGTAACAATAACAGTGCAGGACAGTGATAGACCAGTGGCTGTAGGGTATCGAGAGCAGGTGTACAAACCAGCCAGCACGGTGACCACGGTGAGCAATGACTCATCAGTGATACTGTTAATTTTGCTTCTTCAACAGGAAGGAAATTGAGGTCTTAAAGAGAGACAAGGAAAAGGCCTGCTCTGAGATGGAAGAGCTCTGCACACAGGTTAAGTATTGACACCTGGTGTGAAGCGGATGCACCACCCCCTCCCTTTTCTATTGTTTTGAAATAATCTCAAACTTACAGAAAGGAAACACAGAAAATTTTTATGGAAGTTAGAAGAGGTGCTGGCCCATCAGCCCCCTCCCACTCCAAGTTGGGGGATCAGTGTGGATGTGACGGGTTGTGGCCCCGTCAGCTGCAGCCGGGATCTCGTGTGGCTTCAGTCTGCCTTTTCTTGTTCTTAGGACCTGGTGCTTTTGAAGGTGATAAGCAGTTGTTTTGGTATGTCTAGAACTTCCTTAGAATTGGATTCAGATTATGTGGGAATATCCTCTTCTCATTCCATCCTGTCCGGGGACACAAGCTTTAGTGACGTCCTTAGATTCTTGGTCAGGTGGTGTTGGCCAGGCTTCTTCACAAAGTTACTTTCCCCTTGGTTATTCCTGAACATTTTATGGGAAAATCCTTTGAGATGATGTGAATGTCCTGTTTTTCATCAAACTCCCACCCAGTTGTTCTCCCTGTTTATTTAATGGGTTATAATATGTTACCATCAGTATTTATTTTCATGCTCAAGTGTCCCAGGTTTGGCTATAAGAGCCCCCTCGTGGTGAGTTCTGGTCATTATTTGAGCACTTCCTTACTTTCTAGTGTCCCATGATATTCCAGGTTCATCTGGTACTTCCCTTGCCCCAACCCTGGAAGCAGCCACTTCTCCAAGGAATCCTTGGTGACTTTTAGCTCAGAATGGTACTTGGAGACCAAGATTTGGGTACTGGGGGTGCTCACGGCTCCGGGGTCATCACTGTGTCCAAATGCAGTTAGCGCATGGAACTAGGGAGTGTATATTTATTATGCTCACATGCACGTGGTTTCAGGTATATTTATTTGTACACCTCTCTACCAAAAATCATAAATTCAAACTGCAGTTCCAATATCACAGGGATGATTCTAGCTTTCTCTCTCTGTGTTTATCACTTACGCCTCTAGCAGTGGAAAGCCTGGTCTCCATCATCCTCAGTGGATGGACTTACTATGTGATCAGGCCCCTTCAGCCTGCACGTGAATGCCCTTCTCACTGCTCAGCACTAGCCGCCACACTGGCCTCCCTTTGCGCTGTGAATAAATGCTTTCCGCACTTGGCCTCACTTGCCGGCTTTTGTACCGAAGCACACAGCTTGGAGGGCTTCCCTTGTGACTCAGCTGCCAAAGAATCCGCCTGTAGTGCGGGAGACCTGGCTTTGGTCCCTGGGTTGGGAAGCTCCCCTGGAGAAGGGAAAGGCTACCTACTTTGGTATGCTGGCCTAGAGGATTCCATGAACTATATATAGTCCATGGGGTCACAGAGAGTTGGGCATGACTGAGCTTCTTTCATTTCACTTCACACAGCTTGGATGTGGCATTCTTTTTTTTTTTTTAATTTTTTAAAAAATTGAAATTATTACTGATAATTGCAGGCTCACATAAATTACAGAGAAACATGCTTTGTCCAGTTTCCCCAGTGGTCACGTTTTATGAAACTTTAGTGTCTGTGTTAGTATGCTAGGGCTGCCATAGCAAAGCACCACAGACTGAGGGTCTCATACAGCAGAAGTTTATTTCCTCCCAGTGCTCGGAGTTAGAAGTTCCGGTCAGGGCGGGGCTGGTTTCTTCTGAGGCCTCTCTCTGGTTTGTACACAGCTGTCCTCCCTGTGTCCTCACATGGTCCTCCTTCAGATGCGTCTGTGTCGTCACCTCTTATTAGGGCACCATCATACTGCATTCACACGACCTCGCTTTACCTTAATCACCTCTTTCAAGACCCCATCTCCAACTGCAGTCCCTCTGTACAGGATTGGAAGTTTGGGCTTCAACGTGTGAATTGGGGTGTGAGGGGTGCAAGTCAGCCCTTAATGAGCATCGCAGTCAAGCTGTTGACATTGATGCAGTCCGTAGGTCTCACTTCCCCAGTTTGGGGGGGGGGGGCGGTGTTCTTTTTCTTGGGGGAGGGGCTTCGTGGCCCCATGACGTGGCATCTTAGTTCCCCAGCCAGGGATGGAACGGAGTGTCCTGCCTCGGAAGGCAGCTTCTTAACCACGGGACCGCTCGGGAAGGCCACGTGCTTCCGCAGCTTTGCTTCTGTTCCCATGTGGGTGTCAGGTCTACATGGTCTCATCCCCTGGGCAGGTTCATGTCTCCACAGCCCAGCTGCAGCTCCACAAGGCCCTTCACACCGTTCATTCCCAGCTACATCCGCCACCTGTCTTTCTGCCCACCTATCCCAGCCCCACCACCACCCTTACGGCAGAAAACGAAGAGGGACTGAAGAGCCTCTTGATGAAGGTGACAGAGGACAGCCAAACTTGTACCATTTCACCAGTGACACACAAGGAACCATACCGAATGCGCTCTCTGGGACTGCCTCTCCTCACACAGCACGGCTCCCTGCTGTGCGTCCACAGTTAGTTTCTTCCTGTCACTCGATGGCATTCCAAGGCGTTAACGTCCCACAGCTCGTCTTCAGTTTAGTTCAGTCGCTCAGTCGTGCCCGACTCTTTGCGACCCTGTGGACTGCGGCACGCCAGGCTTCCTGTCCATCACCAACTCCTGGAGCTTGCTCAACCTCATGTCCGTCGCGTCAGTGATGCCTTCCAACCCTCTCATCCTCTGTCGTCCCCTTCTGCTCCTGCCTTCAGTCTTTCCCAGTATCAGGGTCTTTTCCAATGAGTCAGTTCTTCACATCAGGTGGCCAAAGTATTGGAGCTTCAGCATCAGTCCCTCCAATGAATATTCAAGACTGATTTCCTTTAGGATGGACTGGTTGGATCTCCTTGCTGTCCAAGGGACTCTCAAGAGTCTTCTCCAACACCACAGTTCAAAAGCATCAATTGTTCAGCGCTCAACTTTCTTTATGGTCCAACTCTCACATCCATACACGACCACTAGGAAAACCATAGCTTTGACTAGATGGACCTTTGTCAGCTTTTTGACATGCTATCTTAGTTGGTCATAGCTTTTCTTCCAAGGAGCAAGTGCCTTTTAATTTCATGGCTACAATCACCATCTGCAGTGATTTTGGAGCCTAAGAAAATAAAGTCCGTCACTGTTTCCATTGTTTTCCCATCTATTTGCCATGAAGTGATGGGACCGGATGCCATGATCTTAGTTTTTTGAATGTTGAGTTTTAAGCCAACTTTTTCACTCTCCTCTTTCACTTTCATCAAGAGGCTCTTCAGTTCCTCTTTGCCTTCTGCCATAAGGGTGGTGTCATCAGCGTATCTGAGGTTATTGATATTTCTCTTGGCAATCTTGATTCCAGCTTGTGCTTCATCCAGCCTGGCATTTTGCGTGATGTACTCTGCATATAAGTTAAATAAGCAGGGTGACAGTATACAGCCTTGACGCACTCCTTTCCCAGTTTGGAACCAGCTTGTCTTACTGCTCGCCTTTTAAAGCATGGCTGGGTGATTCCAGCGTTGGGCTGTCACAGAAGCTGCAGTGAACATTCCCAGGCAGGTCTTTGTGTGGATGGTCTTCGTTTCACGGGATAGATGCCCAGGAGAGCAGTCGCTGTTCTGTACAGCAGTTGCATGTCTAGTTTTATATGAAATTGCCCAGCTGTTTTCCAGAGCAGCTACTAAGAGTTTATGTTCCCGTCAGCGGTGTATGCTCGGTCCAGCTGCCCCACATCCCTGCCCACACTTGGTGTTGTCACTCTTGTTTTAGCCAGTCCAGTAGGTGAGGGCCCCTGAGTCAGAACAGCTGGAGGGGGCTGCAGTGGGCTATCCCCTTCCCCTCGCTGGTTCCGACCTGGTAAAGAAGAAGGTTTCCCTTGTGGGCCGAGAACAGAACGCTCTGTGTACTGCAGAACAGTCGCGGTCCTAGTCTACTCAGGCTCGATACAGAATGCCACAAGCAGGCAGCTTAAACTACAGGGTTTATTGTCCCAAGGTTCCTAAGGCCACGATCAAGGCAGGGCTGGCTTGGTTCCCGTGAGGCCCTTCCAGGCTTGTGGGGAGCCCCCTCTCACTGTGTCTTCTTATAAAGTCACTGTCCCATTGGATTAGGACCCCACCTTGCGAGCACATTTAACCTTAATTACCTGCTAGCAGCCTTGTCTCCAGACAGTGGTGACTTGGTGGACCCGGTTCTACCCACAGCAGCCACCTTGTTTAGGCCTCCAGCCTTTGGCTCCTGGTGAGCTGTGACGCTCTTTGCCTGTCTTTCTTTCTGGTTTTCAGAGCATTGGTTTGCCCTGTGACTTCAGTTCTCTGATGGGCCTCAGAAGAGTTGTTGGCTTTCAGCTACTCAGCTTTCTCTTTGTTCTTGTTGGGAGGGGCGGGTAACGACTTCCAAGCTCTTCCCAGGCCAGAGCGGAAATGGTGTTTTGTTTCTCACATGGGTTTCTGCACGCTCACTGTCAGGACATAGAAACGTAGTGGATTTCCACCTGCCGACCCTGTGTCCTTGCTGAGTTCCCACTCTCTCTGGGAGGGCTTTTATCACCTCTGGTTTCCCAGACACCTGCTGTACCCTGGAGAGACCCGCAGTTCCCAACCACCTCTTCCCACCACTGCCTGCCTACCCGATCCTGGCTGATAAGGTGGGAACACCCACCCTGGCGCGACAGTGATGCATCCGCCTAGCTGTGCATGAACCCTGCTCCGAGGCACAGAGGGCTTCAGACCCTCAGCCTCCAGAGCAATTGCGAGGGAAAAGCAGAGGAGCAAAACACAGTTTGTGTGAAGGCGTGTGACACACGGTTGGAGATAACGAGCTTCCTTGTATCACCTGCTGGCTGCTGTTTATCCCAGGCCACACCACCAGCGTCCAGCATCCACACTCTGCAAAGTGGGTCATTTCATCAGTGTGCTGTGTCTAATGACAATGATCAGATTTTTTAAGAGAATCATGTGCCTCAGGTTTAGCTAGGTTTTTTTTTTTTTTTCCTCCAACTTGTGTAAGATAATGTCAGAAATAACCGTGGGAGAAATAAGAAAATCATGCCAGTTCTCCAGAGCAGTGATGGGATGTTGATGGGGTGTGAGTGCTCCACCAGCCCAGCATTTGTTTCTTGGGGGATGGATCATAGTTCATCCTCTGCCTGGTGGCCTGAGAGCCCATCACTCTGGGGACACTGAGCGAGCGCCTCACCCTCTAGTTGCTAATAGTAACCCCACCCCCAGCTGTGATGACCAAAATGGTCTCCAAAGATTGCCAAGCATCCCTGGGGAGAAGAGTGTCCCTGGTTGAGGACCCCTGGGATGCTGCTGGCTTAAAAAAATAACTTTCCAACCTGTGTTTTCTCCCTTTTTGTTCCAGAGTCAGAAGTGTAGGGATGAACTGTCCCAGCTCAACCACAGGGTCCTGCAGCTCGGAGAGGAGGCCTCTACCCACCAGACCCAAAGTGAGAAGAATCACGTCACCGTCCAGCTGCTGACACACAGACTGGAGGAGGCCGTGCTCCGGGAGGAGCTGCAGGTGAATGGCGGGCGGGTCAGGGAGGGACGGGCAGCCTGGCCTAAAACAGACCAGGGACAGCCCTGACGTGCCTGTGACATGCCTGCAGGTAAAGTGAGGGGTTTCACAAGCAAGCCCTGAAAAATGTGTGAACTTTTAGCAGCTTTTGCAAAGCCTGGTACCTCTAGAGAAAGTAGCAGAAAGGAATTAAATCCTGATGATAGCCTAAATTGGGATGACCTCTCCAGAGGTCATTATGGCAAAACATACATCAAGAGTGGTCAAGAACATTGGTGTGCTCCGACCTCATGATTCTGCTGTGGGAACTTTACTGAACATTGTGTATGGACTTAGCTGAGTGTATTTTCATTGCTCTGGTGTTTATAATAGCACAACAGAATTGGAATCAGCTTTGAAACATCAGCTGTATTGACTAAGTCAGTAAATTATGGTGCTGCCATTAAAAACCATGTTTTTGAATGGTGTCTAATGCTCTGACATTATAAGAGAGGAAGCATGGCCTATGATGTCGTGGTGGCAGCATGTGTGTGTGTGGAGGAAGGGCCAGGAGATACAGCACGTTGGGTGTGCTGTGATCACGGATGACTTAAATTTGTAATTCTTGTTTTCTGAAGTTTCTGCATTTAGCACGTATCACATTGCTAATGTTCTTCTTATACTTGTGAAACCAACATTTAAAAACAGGGTAACCAAATCCAAAAACTTGAACTTGAACTTGACCGCGTGACTCAGGACCGTCAGAACCTGAGACTGGCACAGTCACAGCTGAGAGAGGCCCTTGAAGAGAGTCGGGACCAGGTGGGTGTGCACGGTGGTCCCGGGCTGAGGGGGGTCAGGCTCGCCTCTGACAGCCTGCACATCAGAGGGCCGGCCAAGGGCATCGCGGGGCTGGCGGAGGCCACACAGCTAGGCCGAGGACGCAGTCAGGCCCTGTCCAGGGTCAGGTGGAACATGAGTGAACCATGTGAAGGGCTGTGCCTGTTCCCTCATGAGGGCAGGTGGCCATAGCAGCACCTCTGGGTGTGCCCTCTGCAGGTGGAGCAGCCAGGGAACACGGAAGGTGGCCTCCGAGGTCCAGGCCGCGGGCGGAGCAGCCCCCGAGGGGACCAGCTCCTCGCCCCCGCGGAGCCCGGGTGTCACATGCCTGTGCGTGTGTGTGGCAGTGCCGCCAATGCCCTGCCCTGCGCTTGTCCAGCACCTGCCAGGCTCAGAGGTGCAGTGGGGGGCAGGCAGGGAGCTCACGGGCTGGGACACACAGGTGTAAGCAGAGTGGGCCCAGGAGGGGTGGCGGGTACCTGCCAGCGAGAGGTGCTGGGACTCAGGGCTGGTTCTTCTGAGGAGCTCGAGCAGGAGGAGAGGAGGGAGGTGACGGTGTGTGGTGCCCTGAGGGCCTCAGGCCCTGGTGGACTCAGACATGGGGTGCACTTGGAGAGCCAGGGTCTGCAGGGGGAAGGGGCTGTGAGAGAGGGTCTCTAAGCCTCATGTCTCTGCTCAGCCTGGCACCAGGTTCCCCACCTGGCCCCTGGTCTGACCCCTGGACTTAGCTGTGGACACCTGGTGTGAGAGGTCACTTCTCAGATGGCCCAGGTTGCAGAAGGGTCTGTCTGCATGTGAGACCCCTCCCTGTCCAAGGTCTTAGGAGGGGCTGGCAGACCCCTGTGGGCCCAGCCCCCCACTGTCAGCAGGCACTTTCTCCAAGGTGTCTCTGTGTACTGTGGGCTCCCTTCCCTGTTCGTAGTGCAAAAGGAACCTTGAGAAATTGCCGGACTGGTTTGAGCCTTTGAGGTGAAGAAGACAGATCCATCCGTGGGCAGCAGGGCTGGGCTGCCGGAGGCTTCCATGCCTGCTGGGGTGGGGGGATGCCTAGCACTCAGCCGCTGTCACAGGCAGGAGCAGCTGCTGTGAGGCAGCTGGTGTCACATTTGGTGAGTTATATGAGGACCCCTGAAACATGCCTGGATGAAAGCATGCAGAGGGAAGTAAGGCGCTTACAGGGCATCTAGGGACCATCAGGGGTGCAGAGGTGAGGGTGCATCCAGATCCATGGGGAGGGAGTGGTCCTGAGGTCACAGGGCCAGCAGGGGAGCCAGGCGTCAAAGAGGGCGCTTACATGGCCGACATCCCGGGGTGCTATGGGAGGGGCACCTGCACCGGCCTCTCTGTGGTATCGGGTCCTTGTTGCGTAGCAACCAAGCACCCAGGAAGGGCAGCAGCACCCAGGCTGCTGAGCACTGCGCCGGGGGTTTCCTTAGCATCACTGCCCCACATTTCGCCGGGCCAGTCTGGATTCAGGGTGGAGAGGTCCGCCATCATCTGAGGGGCTCACTGCCCCACCCCAGCACCCAGAACACGGAGGCCCTGGCTTCCTGGCTGCAGGGGCCCTGCTTCTCTTCTGGGGACATCCTGCCTTCTCAAGTGGCAGTCAAGCAGGGCTCTCCAGAGCAGGGCCCCCCTCCACCCACACCTTGCTTTACAAGGAGGGCCTCGGGGGCACTCAGCTGGGCCGTGCTGAAGTACTGCCTGGCCAAGGAGAGTGGACAGCAAGGCCTGTGGTCAGGCTTCAGAGCTAAGCACTGCATCGGCTGCAGGAGGCAGCAAGGCGCCCAGGTAGGTGTGCAGGACTCAGACCTGGGCTGGAGTGACTGCATAGTGATCATCCGAAGCTCTAAAGCCACGGGGAGGTGGCTGCATCTGGTGGAGGGTGTGTGAGAACTTTCCTCCCCTCTCTTCATCCCAGTAGTGTGGCGGCTGATCCGCTGGACCCGTATGTGTGGTGTGCTTCTGGCGTTCTGTCCAGGGAAACTGCCCGGGGTGGCCCCTCAGACACGTGGTGACACAGGCCAGTGAGGGAGTGGGGCTGTGGCTCACAGTTTCACCCCTGCCTGGGGTGGCCAGTGCCCTCCTCCCCTGCCTGCCCTCAGCAGGGCCCCTGGTAGAGCTGCCGCCTCTCCCATCCACGGGGTCTCAGAGGGCAGTTCTGTGTGCTCCAGACGAGGCTGCCGGAGCCCGTGGTGTAAACGGTGTTTAAGTGGCTCCCAGGCGCTCCATTCAGGGAAAGTGGCCAGGCTCTGGGCAGCCTGGTGCCAGCGATCCCGTGGGTTCTGTGCCCAAGAAGCAGGTGGCCAAGTCCGTCCACATCCACACCTCGCCAGATGCTGTGCAACCACCTCCAGGGCCCTGGCCACAGCCCGTCTCAGGAGCGTGAGCTCTACATTTAGAGGGAGGCTGCTGTACGCGGCTGGTGTGGGTCCCATTATTGAAGGAATTAAACCCAGCAAAGAACCCAGGGGGTAAACAGGACAGAATAACTTTATCCTCCCAGGATCCGGTACAAGGTCACAGGGAGGGCTACAGGCAGGCCTTCCAGGCTCTCAGGGTGCAGAAACACCCCTGAATGGACTTTGTGTTAGTCGCTCAGTCCCATCTGATTCTTTGCAACCCCATGGACTTTAGCCTGCCAAGCTCCTTTGTCCGTGGGATTCTCCAGGCAAGAATATTCAAGTGGGTTGCCATGCCCTTCTCCAGGGGATCTTCCCAACACAGGGACCAAATCCACATATCCTGTGTTTCCTGCATTGCAGGCGGATTCTTTACTGTCTGAACTATCAGGAAATGGAGTGTGGGCATCAGATAAACGGACTCTTTAGAAATCGTGGGCTCTGCTGGACATGCCCTTCACTTGTGGGGTGGCCTGCCAGGTAGAGAGGCAGTGTTCTGTGTCTGGTGGTGACCCTGTAGCTCTGGGCAGTCACCCCACAACCGCTGTGCCTTTTCACCGGCAGCTGTATGGAGCCACCCAGAGGCTGCGGCTGGCCCGGTCGCAGCACGCCCAGCGGGTGCAGCAGCTGCGGGAAGAGATGGCACAGCTCGTGCCCGCAGGCCGCGTGGCCGAGCTGCAGCGGCTGCTGGAAGGGGAGCGGCAGGGGGCACGGCGGCTCCAGGAGGAGGCCCAGGTGAGTGGGGACTGGGCTCGGGGGCCAGCTGGGGGTGACGGGGAGGGTGGGTAGGCTCTCTGGTGCCAAGGGGAGGACGGCCCAACAGCCCTCCCACTATGTGGGATGTTTATGGAAGCCACAGGACCCGGCTTCCGCTGGGAGCTGGTGGGCATTGAGCGGCCGATTCTGAAGTTCCCCAGCCTGTTTTCTGGGCTGCGTGTATCTGTAGCCAGCCACACATGTGACCTGCTTCCAGGTCTGAAAGGTGGTGATAGAAGGGCCACAACAGAGGGATGGGCAGGGCTAGCTCTTCGGGAGTGCAGCCAGGTGAGAGGTCCTGAGGTGGGCTGTGCTTGGCATGTTTAAAAGCAGAAAGGGGTGTGGGGTGCTGGTTGGACAGGAGATCAGCACAGTGACAGCATGGACTTGGGGAGCCCTGCTGTGTGCCAGGCTCACATGTAGAAACATGTTGCTGCCTTAAAAGGGCAGCAGAACAGTGGCTCAGCGCGTGCACTGCGGGGGACTGGATCCTGGCTCCACCACCTGAGCCAAGTGGTTTAACTCTGTGCTTCCATTTCTTTCAACCTCAGTGGCAGTGGTTCCCACCTCAGAGCAGTCTCTCAGGCATCAGTGAGTGAGCACCTCAAAGTGCGACCCTGGGGAAGCACATTTGGGTCCTCAAAGTTCATGGGTCAGTGGGAGGGTGAGGAGGGGCAGAGGGCTAGGTGCCTTCCTGAGGAAGGAATTTGTGCGAGATTGGAAAGGTGGGTAAAGTCTGACATTTGTAAAACACAAATTCTAACGAAGAACAGCCTTATAGCACGTTGTGCTGGAGATAACCTGTGCTAGGACAGATTATTGACAAAGGAAATTTAGTCAGAGATCCTCTAGAAAGGCTACCATGTTTGGGGAAACTCAACTTTAAGTCATTTAGGATTAAAATCCTAGGACAAAGAGTCTCTTATCCGCTCACACTACAGTGAGAAATACAGCTTTGTGGCTTGTGAGACATTTCTAACCATCCCTCCCTATGGATGAAAGGTTAGCCAGATACTCAGATTTTGTACACTTCAGCTGATTTCCATTCTAAAGTAAATAAGCCTGAGGTGATTCTTTTTAAAACGTACCGTGTTGATCTCTGCTGTTGCTGCTGCTGCTAAGTCGCTTCAGTCGTGTCCGACTCTGTGCGACCCCATAGACAACAGCCCACCAGGCTCCCCCGTCCCTGGGAGTCTCCAGGCAAGAGTACTGGAGTGGGGTGCCACTGCCTTCCCGCGTGTTGATCTCTCACCTCCTCTTACTCAGGAAGTGCATGAGAAACAGCTGAAAGCAGCAGAAGAGCGGGTGGAGGAGGTGGAAATGATTTTGAAGAACATGGAAGTGCTCCTCCGAGAGAAAGTGGGTGAGCTGAAGGAACAGGTGAGTGATGGACGCCTCCTCTGGGCATCCGGGTAGCTAATGAGGGAGACAGGACCCAAGAGAACCCTGTGTCCTGCAGAAGTGCTGAGAAGGGGAGAGGAGGGCAGGGAGAGAGGGGAGAGAGGCCTTGCTGTCCTATGAGGTCCACTTGGCGCTCCAGGAAGCAAAATGTGAGCATCTGTGGAAATACTTGTCTTCCACAGTGACCGAATGTGGTTTATCTGCAGCACCCTGAGCCGCGGGTCCCCAGTTCAAGTCACTCCGTGCAGGCTGCCCGCTCCAGACCCCCACTGCCCACCTGTGTAGCCCCTGCCCTGCCGGCACCACCGCCCTCCAACCTTTTCGGTCCCAGGGTCCTCACTTTCCTTCCCAGCCGTCAGACTCCTGGACTCCCCTACCCCCCAGTCACTCTTGGTAAAACCTCAACCCCAAGTAAATCTTGAGGCTGGGGGGGCGGGTAGGGGTGGACTGTCCCAACTGCCGCCTTTACCCCACACCCCTGTCTGGGGGCCCCTTCCGCTCTGCCTCTGGCCCCCAGCCCCTCTCCCCTCCTCTCAATTGTGACTTGGGCTTGTGTCCCCGTGAGACCAGAAGGTCCCAGAGAAATGGCCGAGCGCTCAGCTCGCCCAGCCCCGCTTCTGCCGCCCCCTCTCCGGTCTCCTCAGCACCACCTTCCCGAGCCCCGGTCCTCCCAGCGAGTTCTCTGCTGCTCTCTGCTGCCTTGACAGGCGCCCCTTCAGAGCTGTCTGCTCCCAGCCGCCCGCCCACCCAGGGGCCCGTCTCACTCTTCAGTGCGGCCCTCCGTGCGGAGCAGAGCTCCCATCGCCCCGCGCCCCGTCTTTTGGGCCAGACAGCTGGGCTCCTCGTCTCCTCTGCCAGCCCCTCAGCAGCAGCAGTCTTCCTTAGATACGTCGGAGCTGCCGGCCTGCCCCAGAGTAGACAGCGGCTTCCCTGGTGGCCCCAAGATTGTGCAGGACCCGGCCCCTGCCCTCGGCCCCTTGCCCAGCCGGCGTGGCGGCTCTGCGGTCCTCACGGGCCTCCTGGCCGGTCCTGCCACCGCGCATGCGCCGGCCTGCCCTGGAGGTGTGCGCCAGGCAGCCTCCCCCACGCCCCCATGCTTCCTTCAGGCCTCTCTGTGCACCTCAGGCTCAGCCGTGTGCCCCCCGCCTGGGTTCTCTGTTAACACGCCACCTGACCCTGCGTGCGCTGCTGGCTCCTCCCATTAGAACATGTGCCTGTGGGAGCGGGGCCGTGGCCGGGCAGCACTGGCCCGCAGAGCTGCTCGGTAGCTACTTGAGTGCGTGAGCTCAGCACGGACTTTCAAAGCCCAAAGCCGGGACCTTTGCGTCTTTGCATCTTGACTAGTGTATCCTGTGTCCCCATCGCTGAAGCCCCTGTCAGTGTCGTGTGGGTGGCACCCAAGGTGCCTCGGTGCGTCTTGGCTGACATGGTGGGCCTGCAGAGCACACTGAGATAAGGCAATCATTTGGGTACTCTAGAAAGTTTCCTCATTGTCTTTTGCAGGCCTCCACATTTGGGTCTTTTTGTCTTCATTTCGTGATAAATCAATTTGTACAAAGTTGGCTTAAATTTTCTCTACCACATAGTTCGTCATTTTCCTCTCTCATGCCAGGATAACAAAACCTGTCATTGCATCCAACATGTCTCTGATTTGTAAGGTTCCCCAAACTAGTCTGAACGTGTATGGAGGAATAGGAAGGGAGAGCTGGTGGCGTAGCGTGGCTGCGTTAGACGTGCGGTACACTGTGGCTTTCTCCCCTCTCCAGTTTGAAAAGAACACCCGATCTGATCTGCTGCTCAAGGAGCTCTATGTGGAAAATGCTCACCTGGCAAAAGCACTTCAAGTCACCGAAGAGAAGCAACGAGGTGCCGAGAAAAAATCCCGATTCTTGGAAGAAAAAGTTAGCGCTCTCAACAAACTACTCAGCAAGATTGCTACAGCATCCCTCGCTGTGTAGACTGCTTTTCTTCCTGGAGTTCGTTTTGAAAGAACATCTTTAAAGTAAACCACTGTGACGCTGTAGCTTATTGTGGCTCGCTGGTGTACACCCCTGGATAGACGAGGATTGTGATCCGGTTTATCTCACAAGCATTTAATGAAGGTCTGTGTGCCAGATGCTGGGGAAACAGGTTGGAAAAGACTACTTTTTTTTTTTTTTTCAGTGGTCCTTGGGTAACTTCCAGAGTTATATTCCAAATTTTGCTACTGACAAGCAAAACAAATTATGGGGTTCTCAGCAAGGTAAATGGTAAAATAAAGCAATTTTAATGTTGCACTTCTGACCTTGGCTACAGAGGTTCAAGTGCAAAGTCAGGGCTCTACTGTTTAGTGCTATGGGTTTAGTCACTGGCATTCTCTTTGGTGGATCGGTATAGACACTCCAGAAACGTTGCACTTTCTGTGACTTTCAGCTGGCGATAAGGGGTAGAGGAAGGAAGCCTTTTTGTCAGGGCCTGTTCCACCACGAGGGAGTTTAGACAGTGCTGGTATTTTAGGGCTGTGGACTCAGGGAGGATGGTATCCATTGTGAATGCAATCTTTTCCTCATTGAAATGTCATCACACTGGAAAGTGTATGGTATGGTTTTTTTTTAAAAAAAGGAAAAAAGTATAGTTTTATATCCAAGATATACATAAAGTATGGTCATTTGATGTATCAGAATAAACTACTGTAATATGAAGTCACTGTATTTGCAATAAAATCCTTTTCTATTAAAACCGATTAACTTCTAAATGTTTTTTAAACTAAAATATTTCAAATATATAGAAAAATAGTTCTATAGGAAGCACTCATATGTGTTACACAAACGTGCAGAGGTGTTAAGGTCATTGTTACAGCATCTTGGACAGAAGCCCAATCCCTGTTCTACTGCAGCCAACCTCTTTCCCCTTCCTGGTGGCAACTGCTTTCCTGAAGCTGCTGCACGCTCCCTCCCCTCCATCCGTCTGCACATTTATTTTACTTTACGTGCTTGAATGAGAAAAACCTTAAACCACTGGAATGGATGGAAAGATCAGATCTGGGGTAGGAGGACTCAACAACATAAAGTGGACTATTCCCTCCATGCAACTATGGCTGTTTAACCTATGACAAAGGAGGCGAGGATAGACAGTGGAGAAAACCCTCTTCAGTAAGTGGTGCTGGGAAATCTGGACAGGCACAGTAAAAGAATGAAATTAGAACATTCTCTGATACCATACACAAAAATATACTCAAAATGGATCAAAGACCTAAATGGAAACTTTCAGAGGAAAACATAGGCCGAACACTCTTTGAGGGAATTCTCTGGCAGTTGAAGCGTTAAGACTTGGCACTTTCACTGCTGTGGGCCTGAGTCCGATCCCTGATCAGGGAACTAGGATCCCACAAGTTGCATGGCACAGCCAAAAAAAAGCACTCTGACATAAATTGCAGAACTATCCTTTTTGAACCTTGTCTTTGTGTACTGAAAATAAATATAAAAATAAACAAATGGGACTTAATTATACTTAAAAGCTTCTGCACACCAAAGGAAACAAAAACAAAAAACTAACAGAGAGGGAAAGAATATTTGCAAAGGACGCAACTGACAAAGGATTAATCTCCAAAATAGACAAATGTAGTTCTATGTCAAAAAAATAAAAACCCAAAAACCTGATTTAGAAATGGGCAACACAAAACAATAAAAAATAGAAATGGGCAGAAGACCTTAATAGACAGTTCTCCAAAGAAGATAGACAGATTGCCATGAAATGATGGCACATGAAATGATGGTCAGCATCACGAATTATCAGAGAAATGCATGACAGGACTGCAATGAGGTATCACATCACACTGGTCAGAATGGCCATCATCCAAAAGTCTACTAATAATAAAGGCTGGAGAGGGTGTAGAGAAAAGGAAACCCTCCTACAGTATTGGTAATACTGTAAATTGGTACAGCCACTTTGGAGAACAGTATGGAAATTCCTTAAAAAGCTGAAATATAATAGAACTACTGTATGATCCAGAAATCCCACTCTGGGGCATATATCTGGAGATAACTATAATTCAAAAAGATACACATAGTCCAGTGTTCATTCCAAACTCCCTTCCCATCCAAGGTTGCCACAACCTGTTGAGCAGAGTGCCCTGTGCTATGCAGTAGGAAAGACAATGCTTTTCAACCTTGCGTCCATCGCTCACTGAGTGGCTTTGGTGAGGTTACTTAACCTTCCCCGAGGAGAGCAGCTACTCACCTTCTGCTGGAGGAACCAGAGAGATGGGTTCCCCTCTGTCCCCTCCCCAGCAGCACATTCCTTGGCCCTGGTCCAGTGGTACTTTGTTTTGTCCAGGCAGACGTGTTCAGGCCTGAGTTCTGCTCCTCTTCAGTCGAGAACCTTCATCATTAGCCTTCCTCTACTCACCACCCTGGGGTCTGGGGCCCAGTGCCCACCTGTCCCAGGCCCACTGCCTCCTGCCCACTCTCCAGAGCAGCTGGACCCCTCCTTCCTCCCTAGCCTTGCCTTGATTATACCTAGTGTCCACCCTTACTAGACTAGCATTCCACCTAGTGACAGCGCATCCCTGATTCTGCAGAAACAGTGATCATGCACAAATAAACAAGAGTAGTGGCCGCTGCCGCGTGTACGCTTAACAAAATGCCCCTTCACTCTCTGTGATAACCTCCATCACCCACAACTTCATAAAGTTGGATGAGACAATTGAGGCTGAGGTTTTAAACTTAATATTTGAGCTGGGATTTGCACACGCACGGCCTGCCTGCCACCAAAATCTGACTCTTTCTGCTGCACCCTTGGTTTTTCTTTATCACTGTGGGGGTTAGTTTATATTAGTGCCAAATCAGTACTGGAACAGCCTTGCTGGGTGAGGGCTATCCCTCTCCCTCCCCAGGAAAACAGTCTAATTTGCAGGCTGAGATCACAGTAGACAGGAGATAGATCCATGGATCCGCAGAGAAATGGAGAAGATAAATTGGTTGAAATATCTGAGGCTCATTTAGGGGCAGCGCCAGAATAATAATTCAAAAGGATTCCAGCATCCCAAGCTTTGTCTTATCCACATACGACGATGATCTCTCTTCTCAAAGCTGAGGACCCAGACATGGCCCTTGGGTTCTGCCCTGCTACAGGTGTGGTTTATTTAAGCATCTGAACGCCAGCATCCCGCTTTCCTTTAGACAGATTTCTTGTGCTCTGACAGCTTCAGAAAGTAACCAGGGAGCAGATGTGGACAGAGCAGCCCAAGGACTGCTTGGAGCTGCCGGCTGCACTTGCCTCGATCCTGGAGAAATAATTCTCCCATCCCTCAGCCTCATTCATGGGCTGGAAACAGCCATGTCCGTGATAACGAATCCTCTCTCTCCACCCCACACACACCCAGGTTCAGACCTGGGCCAATTTCACCACCTTTCAGGTTGGCTGTTGCCTGTCCTGCGGTATCAGAAATGAGAGGTTGACACTATACTGTGAGTTTGGATCGGAATGTGCTCTTGAGCAAATGTGTGTTTCCTGCTTCTTCCCAGCCTCAGCCACTACCTGGGAAGAGAGGAAAAGCTCATTGCTCTTTCCTGGGAGCCAGGCTGAGGCAGGTTGAACAATCCACTCCAGCTGTTCACACCTGAGATACGTTTAATCAGAGCAGTGTGTCAGCCGCACAGACACAGGGCAGGAGTCCCCTCCCCACCAGGAAGTGACTACAGCCCGTGACTGCATGCACGTCAACTCGCCCCCCTCCCCATCTGTGGGGACAGATCAGGGACTGAGGCTCTTGAGCTCTTTTTCCCTCCAGTGAGGATCCAGCTCGTGGCCTCACCATGTGACACCCTGGTAACGTCACTGGCAGCTTTCTCTGAACCTTACCATCTAGCACCCGTGACCTGAAGTGCTGAGAGCTCTCCCCCTTCACTCGTAGGCAAGCCATTTGATTTCGGCTCCTCTCGACTCCTGTGGCAGAGAGAACTCCAGAGTGAGGGAGCAAATCTAGGCTGTGGTGAGGAGGAGAGAGTGAGGCTGGGCAGCTCCTTCAGGGTGTTCGGTTGTGGGCTGAGCACCGTTGAGGCTGCAGGTGAAGGGGGCAGCATAGTTGAGGGAGAGGTGTTTTTTTGTTTTTAATTTATTTTTAACTGAAGGATAATTGCTTTACAGTATTGTGTTGGTTTCTGCCAAACATCAGCATGAATCAGCCACAGGACAGAGGGCTTTTTTCTTTTAAAGATGGCAGCCATCCTGGTCAAAGCCTCTTGGTCCCTGCTTTTCCTACTATCAGACGCTGTTTTCCCAAGTAGACTATTTTTCCCGTTGGCTCAGCTGGTAAAGAATCCACCTGCGATGCAGGAGACCCTGGTTCGATTCCTGGGTCAGGAAGACCCACTGGAGAAGTGATTGGCTACGCACTCCAGTATTCTTGGGATTCCTTGGTGCTCAGCTAGTAAAGAATCTGCCTGCACTACAAGAGACCTAGGTTCTGTCTCTGGGTTGGGAAGATCCCCTGGAGAAGGGAAAAGCTACACCTTCCAATATTCTGGCCTAGAGAATTCTGTGGACTATATAGTCCATGGCATAGCAGAGTCAGACACGACTGAGCGACTATCACTTTCATTTTTCATGCTTTTCATAAATGGCCTTTATTATATTGAGGAAATCTCTATTTTATTGAATTTTTTTTATCATGAACGGGTTTTGAATTTTGTCAAGTGTTTTTTATGCATAGTCTTACTTTCAATTCTTACTTGAATGTTGGTAGAATTGAGCTTTGAATCCATTTGGTCCTAAGCTTTTAACGTTTGGGATTTTTTTTTAAATTAATATTTGAATCTCCTTATTTGTTACTGGAGTGTTGAGTTTTTCTATTTTTTCTTGTTTTAGTCTTGACAGGGTGTATGTTTCTCAGAATTTATCTATTTTCTAGGTTTTCCAATTTGTAATAGTTCATCAATAATAATGGCCCCTTATGATTATGCTTCTTTACTTCTGAGGTATCTGTTGTAATGTCACTTTCCTTTCTGTGTTTATTTCAGTTTCCTCTCTTTCCTTCTTACCTTAGGTAAGGGCTTGTTGATATTGTTTGTTTCTTTCAAAAAATGCACTTCCAGTACTGGGCATTCTGGCACACGGGCAATGTGTTTAGAGGTGTCGCTTAGCAACGATCATTCTGGGATGGAAGATTCCAAACCGTTGAGCTTCCCAGCTGGGAGGTTGTGGCGGGACGGCTCTGGCTTACCTGTAGTGTTTGTGTTGGGTTTAGGGGACCGTGAAGAGCCGAGGGGGAGGTGAGGTGTGTTTGGAGCCCATAGGCTCTGCGATGAAGAAGATTTTTGACCTCAGGAGTAAGAAGGGCAAGTCGCCCTTAGGCTCCTTCACCATCCTGGGGAGAGACAGAGGTCATCATAGAACCAGCTTCCAGCCCGGGTACCACATCCGAGACAGGGACCTCGGAAAGATCCACAAAGCTGCCAGTGTAGGCAACGTAGCCAAAGTGCAGCAGGTTCTGCTGCTCGGAAAGAATGGCCTGGACGACAAGGACAAGATGAACAGGTAAGCGGGGAGGAAGGGCCTGGCAGGGGTCCCTCCTGTGAGTTTCCCCTCCAAGGCTTGCAGACACTTTTGTAGGATCCAGCACCCTAGACTTGATAGGCTGCAAAAGCCTTAGCTGGTTTAGGATCCGCTTATAATTCCCCTTATAGAGCACTTTACTGGTCGTTTTAAAGTGATTTAACTGAATATCAGTAATCACAGAACAGAAATAAAACATGAATAGCATCTTTTTTTCCTTCTTCTTCCTCCTCCTCTTCATTTGTTGTTATACATGTGTTAACATAATCTCCTCATGAATAGGAGAAGGCAATGGCACCCCACTCCAGTACCCTTCCCTGGAAAACCCCATGGACGGAGGAGCCTGGTAGGCTGCAGTCCGTGGGGTCGCTAAGAGTCGGGCATGACTGAGCGACTTCAATTTCAGTTTCACTTTTCACTTTCATGCATTGGAGAAGGAAATGGCAACCCACTCCAGTGTTCTTGCCTGGAGAATCCCAGGGATGGGGGAACCTGGTGGGCTGCCATCTATGGGATCGCACAGAGTTGGACATGACTGAAGCAACTTAGCAGCAGCAGCAGCAAGAGCTCTCAAGTTCTATAGCCCTCAAGAAATTTTCTGAAACTCCCTGGCTCTCACATTGTTTTTCTCATGTGATTTATGAAAACTCTTCTTCCCATGGATCGTCCATTGGGGATATTGGCAGTGGACAGATTTTTGATGTTGTCAGCATCTTATTTTTAATGTACATATTTTTATACCATAATGTTATATATTACAAAAAAACTGCATAGTAAGAAAAATAATCCCTAGGTCAACTTCTGGGTTAAAAATTCTTCAGCTACAATTCAATATCCATTTTATATCAGTGTACACTTATGTGTATATGCTCTTTGCTGAAGGACCTTAGAAGACAGCTTTGAAGTAGGAAGCTGGCTGTGTCCTTGAATAGGAGGACATTTTCTTAGGCTATATGGTCTTTCCATATTTAAACCAATAAACATATCGTGATTTTAAAGATTTTGGGTTACACATGCTGTCTTTAATTGTTGTGATGAAATTAAAAGTTTTGTGTAGTAGGCAAAGATTTGCCCCTTTAGATATCAAAATTTGCTGGGTGACATTTTCTATTAGGAAAGATAAATTATGTATAGATGGTGGAGAAATAACCTGGTAACTATTTAGAAAAAAGTAACTAGATTTTTATCTCCCCAACAAGTTTCAGATGGAGTATGGATCAAAAATTTTAAATACACAGGGTGAGAAAAGTGCCAGAAGAAAACTGAAATTCCTATCTATACATTTTCTGTGTGCTGACAAAGACCTTTTTTCCCTAGTTCTACTGTTTATTAACTTTAATATTTTTTTAATTAGATGGTAATTGCTTTACAATGTTGTGTTGGTTTCTGCTGTACAACATCATAAATCAATTGTAAGTATACATATATCCCACCCCAGAGACCTTTCTAAAAATGATTTCAAAGGCAACAATTCTGGAGTTTCCTGGATTTCACCTACCCCCTGCCAAAAAAAAAGAAGAAAAGAAATCTGAAAGTTGATTTAGCAACCCCCAAATTTAAAAATCTCTGTAGATCAAGCTGTCTGTAGGGAAGTTGGATGAGCAGACAGGATTTGTCTTTCTGGCACTAATAGGAATGTGGCACAGATAAAAATAATTTGTCATTTTCAATTTAATTTAGAATTTTTTTGTGAGGATTGGTATCCTGTGACACTTTCAGCCTTTTCAGAAGTCAAGGGAATCTTGGGAATTTCCTGGCTGTCCAGTGGTTAAGACTCACTGCTCTGGGGCCAGGGTTCCATCTCTGGCGAGGGAACTAAAATCCTGCAAGCTACAACGATATATTGTACAACATGGGGAATACAGCTAATATTTTATAGTCCCTTTAAATGCAGTAGTGGATCATTGTGTTGTGCACCTGTATTTTGTAATAATATATAACATACATCATCTCTAAAGCAAACTTAGACGAAAACACCTCATGGGAATTAGACCAACAGGAAAAAAGAGAAATGAACAAACGAAAATGCTACAATTTATAGTTGCAAAGACTGTGAATTATAAATTATATTCCAATGTCAGAGACGTTAAAATGTGAGAAAATGAGCATATTAGAATCATCGAAGTACAATGTTGTCTCTAATCCTCAAAACATATCTGCAAAGGAGGTGTAATATCCTTTGACTTCATTCATATGTTGTCCTTGTAAGATAGTAGTAATAGTAGTAAATATAATAATACAATCTAACAATTGCTAGCTGTTATCTATGCGAGGAATGGTTCTAAACGCTGTGTGTGGATCTCATTTAAGCATCGCAGCAGTGTCCTGTGAGATAACTACTACTCTCTCTCCATTTTGTGGGTGAGGAAATTGAGGTACAGAGAGGGTGAGCGACAGCTAATTAGTGACAAAGTCAAATTTAAACCCAAGTTGAGCTGAATCTCAAGGTCTCACGCATTCTATTCAAGTAGACTGTTCTTTCTTTACTGTGTAAGAGGAGTTAAACTAATATGTGCTGCTCTTTCTCCAGAAGAAAAATGAAATATTTGTTTCAGAGGGATAGGAGTACTATGCTATTGAGTGCTTTCAATCACACAAACAGTTATTTGTTTTGGAACAGTAACACTACAGTTTCCTAAAAACTCCTCTTGCTTTCATAGGACTGCGCTCCACTTGGCCTGTGCCTATGGCCATTCAGCGGTGGTCGCTCTCCTCCTGGAGAGAAAATGCCTGCTTAACCTCTGTGACAGTGAAAACAAGACCGCGCTGATGAAGGTATGGGGCAGCGAACCGTGTCCACATGAGATGGATGTGATTTAACTACTGAGAGTAAACGAATTTATCTCATTGAAATATAGGGAACTGGTGAAGCTTGTGGACTATGTATTTTGAATTCCTAGAATTCACTCTCTTGTTTCTTGGCACAACACTGACAGGCCATAGAATGCCAAGAAGAGGAGTGTGCAACTCTTCTGCTGGAGCATGGTGCCGACCCCAATGTCGTGGATATCAATGGCAACACCGCTCTCCACTATGCTGTCTTTTGCCAGAATATATCCCTCGCAGCAAAGCTGCTTTCCTATAACGCCAATATAGAAGCCAGGAACAAGGTAGAGCTCAACTAACTTTATTGACAAAATATTTGCAAACCATTTTTCTAAACCAGAAGTGTTTTATTAATAACAGTATGTAAATACGTAGACTGAGTAGTGTCCAGCAAGGCCCTGTTACCATGGAAACAACTCCAAAGCCAAGTCAGGGTGGGTGGAAAACGTCAGAGCCCACAGAAAGGGCAAAGCTCTCTCTCTCAGCCACCCTTCTACCCTAGAAGGAAGATTCTCCCACTAGAACGTGCTCAGGAGTGGGTGGTAGGCTCAAGTCCTACAAAAATTAAGGCCTGGGGGGAGTGAAGTGATGTGATGGCTGGCTGCTTCCAGGGGCTAGGGAATGGATGCAGCTGCTGGGGGCGGGGTGGGGGGGGGGTAGGAGGAAGGAGACCCAGTGCCCAGCAGGGGGAGCTGGGAGGTGCAAGTGGGCCGGGGAGGCAGCAGGCCTGGAGCCTTGAGCCCTCCAGGACTCCGGTTCTGAGATCTGGTCACATGGGTCAGGTCATGTTTGACACCCAGCAAGGGTGTTCACTTGTGCTGGTGACCACTTGGTTCGCCAGATACAAGTGGATCTCCCACACTCAACCCTGGGGAACTGCTCGGCAGGGTTGCAGCTGAGTGTGGGCAGCTGATGATGGTGAAGCTGCCCCTCCTGTTCTTTCTCCTGTGGCTGCAGCCTCACCAAGAGCTGCAGAGAGAGCTCCCCGACTCTCACAGTTGGGCTCAGTGTTCCTTGTTTGGAAGCTCCAGCCTTCTCTCAGTGAAAATATTTTGAAAGCACTTGATTGTCTAAGATGTCACTTTAAATCACGATATTGCTCAAGAAGCATTAGAGAGCAAAGCATTCATTTTTGTGTTGATGGCAGATATTTGTGATAACACTGCACTTGTTAAAGGTAAAACTTTTTCCAAGTATTTTTCCCTTACTGAAAAAAATTTTTTTTTCTAATTAGTCTAAAATAACACGGTAAAGCAAAATTTGCCTTGGAAATAGACTTTGTCTTAAAACTCAAACAAGCATTTGACAACATAATAGAAATCTTACTGCTGTTAACACATTCCAATTTTATGAAAAAATGATTTATATAAAAATGATTTCTCTCTCATTGTCCAAGGCTTCTTAGGCTAAAAGGAGAGGCAAAGGAGCGAGCAGGTGAAGAATGCAGATCAAGTTGGAATTTTGGCAGTTGGGGTATACCAAGAAAGAGGGTTTTTAAAAAATATTTATTTGGCTGTGCTAGGTCTTAGTTTCAGCATGCAGGATCTAGTTCCCTGACCAGGGATTGAACCTAGACCCCCTACACTACGAGCACTGAGACTCAGCCACTGGACCACCGCAGAAGTCCCAATGTTTTTGGGGTTTTTTTTAACCCCCCTTCAGTTTATATATTTCGGTAAGGTGCTTTTCAGTTTCAGGGATAATAGTTGTTATTTTGAGAAAGAGATTGAGTGAATGGGAGACTTGCCTAGATATCAATTTTAGGAAGACTTTGCAGAAATCAGATCAGCAGTGAACATGTGGTGATTAAGTTGGAAAGAAAAGAGAAGAACAAATATTTAACAGAAATATTATCCTATTCTGGCAGAAACAGCCAGTTAGATAAGAGTCTGGACTCTGCTCTCAATCTAGAAGGTCTTGATGGAAAGTAAGGGGTTTATAAACAATGAGATCAGGTTGCCTTTTGTGTTTATTAGTTCCTGTTCTACCATTATTTACCCAGGAAAATTTAATTCTGTTTTGATGACTCTTACCTCTTATACTTTTCTTTTTCTTCAAATCCTCAACTAAGAGAAGGAATTGGCCATGTGGGTGAGAGATGAGACTGGAATGTTTGCTGCGCTGATTCTCAGCTAGATTGTGCTGGTGAAAACCACAATCACTTGGGAAAGTTTATAAAAAAAATTTACAAGACTAGGCTGTTCCCTGAAGATTTTGATGAAATAAATCAAGAAAGGCCTGGACATGTGTATTTAGAAATATTTCCTTGAGATTCTGATACTATCCTTGGTAAAGAACTATGGAGTGATTAAGGATAATTTCTAAGTGCACCTATCTCAAAAATAAGTAGTCTATAGAAGAGTTGGAGTTTGATCAGTGCTAGCTAGCTACTTCCATCAGCTAGCAATATTAGTCAGACTTTTTCCTCTGCCTCTGTGATTGAGAAGTTAAAAGGAATATTTTTGGCAAAATCTATTGGCTTGAATAATATAACTCCTTTTTCTTCCAACCACTAATTATTCAGTGACACTCCAAGGGTCTTTAGAAATTTGCCCCGTGGCGAAGTCACTTCATCTGTAGAGTCTGACCCTTTAAGAATTTTACACCTTCTGTTATCAACCAGGTCATTAGGTCAACAGATGTTTGTTACCAACAGTGTTTTCCTGACTGCAGTAATAGTAACTCATGAGCCTTCTTTTGGTGTCAGCAGGACAGACTCTTGCAGTGTGTCTGTTAGATTTGCTGAGCCCTGGCATAAGCAAGATGACAGCTTTTAACTTCAAAACCCATGAAGTTAGTACAGACGGGGATTCTTTTAATAATTTAGTTTCAGCAGTCTTAGGAACTCATTATCCATTTGGTTAATAATCTGGAAAAATTCTAGAAATAGATTGTCATTTTAACAAGCAGTGGAAACATTCTTAAAGTGAGAATTTTGAGTCTTGTGTTTTAAATTTATTTTAATAAAATTATGAGTCAACAGCAATTTTTATTACATATTGATACCCACTTTTCTCATGAAACACATGATACTAAAGAAAGGAAAGCTTTCACATACAAATATTTGCTTTATACCCACCTGTTTGGAAGCAGCAAAATGTGAAACCACAAGTGGGCTACAGACCAAATGTGGTCCTTGGGTATGTTTCGCTTACCTCCCTCCACAAACTGAGTCAGCATCTAAATTTTAGCAAACTCATGCAGACGTCTGCATTTCAGACTTCTCAGAGAACTCAATCTGGTCCCCCTTGAGCCCATGCTACTGTTTGGTCTGCATGTGGAGGCCTCCCTTTCAGTATGGGGTGTGTGTTCACAGGTTTGCCAGCCTCACCTGGCTTTCTCACTTACTCAGGTCACCAGCTTTCCCTCCATAATCATTTGAGTTTCCAATTCTTGTTTTATAGTTTATTTTGATAACCATTTCAAGATTTTAAATACAGTCTAATTAATCTATAATTGATTTCATATTTTAAAAGAGTCTCTTAAGGATGGGATTGAATTTTTCAAGTTAGAATTTTTAAGTTGGTTGTGGCGGTTTCACACTGAATGAGTCTCCCAAACACACAGGATTATGAGAGAGAGCACAGGGAATGTTCACGGAAAAGCAACTCCCCGAGAAAACGCTGAGTGCATATTTATTGGAAACTTACCTTGTAATCTTTAACTAAGAGCAGCAAAGCAAGACAGAGACCAGAACACTGGGATTAAGGAAGCTTCCTCCTGGAGGTCTGGAGGTAATCACATGAGAGTCGTCAAGAAAGGTCTTTGAAGATAAGCGGTATTGTTCTGTGTCAAAACAGCATCTAGCTAATGCTGACCTGTCAGTTTAACTTAAGGGCAGGGGAAGGAACAAGCAAAGGAGAATGAGTAAGATTAAATTTCAGGAGACTTTGCTGAGAAAGCCGAAAAACATGGTGCCCACAGTTGGTTTTTTGGAAAGAAAAAAAAAAAAACCACAAAACAATTTTTCTCTTTGCATGTTCATGTAGAGGATAATATTCCCATTAGAATGTCTGTAAACTTTATGAGGTTACTCTTGGTCATCCTTGGATAGGTTATGCATGCTACAGATAATATTATATATTCCTGCCTCCGCATTGTTCCTAAAATATGCAGATGATTTAGTAGCTAATTGATTCTCTCTGGAGGAGTGTTGAGCAAGTAAATACTACAATATTCCTGATGAATACTACAATAGAAGCAAAGATCCTTGGAACCAGTAAATGTTGAAAGTGAGTTTTAGAGAATGACTCTGTGGTTCATCTTTGGAAGAGGTAGAAGAGGAGCATTTTATTATTTATCTTTTTGAAAGACGTATTTGGCTGCACTGGGTCTAGTTGTGGCTCGTGGGATCTTCAGTTTCGGCACGTGGAATCTAGTTCCCTGACCAGGGATGGAACCTGGACCCCCTGCCTTGGGAACTCAAGTCTTAGCCCCTGGACCCCCAGGGAAGGCCAGGGGGAGGAGCATCTTGAAGAGATAGAAGGCGCGCGAGGGGGATGAGGAGAAGGGGCTCCTTTTATTTACTTTCTGAATTATATGTTTAAGTTCAGAGAATCTATTGCATGATTTTCAGTTCAGTTTAGAAATAGGTTAACTGTGTACATTAGAAATGTTTTTTTCTGTTTCACAGGATGACCTCACACCACTCTTACTTGGCATAAGTGAAAGGAAACAGCAAATAGTGGAATTTTTAGTAAGGAAAGGAGCAAACATACATGCGGTTGATAAGATGAAAAGGTACAGTTGTTCTTTTTCTTTTTGAAAACCTTAGTGCTGTTCTCGGGTGCTAACATCAAGATTAAATTAATAAGAGGTTTCATTTGTGATCAACACTTCATCAGTTATGTAGAAAATCAATTATTCTGACTGGGAATCGTGAAACACTATACAGCAGGAATATATTGCAGGATTCATATTCCTTTATAATATTGAGTGATGTCATATGCAACCTATTTTTTTTCTGGTTGATCTTGTAGGAGCTGAGGGATTTCATACTAGTTTCATTAGCTTTATAAAATATGGATTCTGCTTTTTAGTTTACCTTATGGCAGTATTGAATTTCTTAATTATTTTATAATGATTGTTTAACCTCTGCTTCTTATATATTTTTCCTTAAAAGATGCATACTAAACATAAAGGACTTGATTTTGTCTTTTGGATGACTTTTGGCTTTCAATTACTTTCTTTGAAAAATACTGATATTATTAGATTGCAGAAGAGTCCTTCGCAGTTTAGTGACTAAACAGCAACAAAGAAGTGATTAGTAATCGCTGTCACCAGATACTGTGGGCTCATCAGTTTTTATCCTTTTTCATTTCTAGTACATTTTGATGTTTTCATTTTAAATGAAGGTAGAAGGAAGAATGATAGGTTTAATTGGATAAACAGTTCCTTTAACAAAGATAAGTCAGAGGTGGATGATACAGACAAAAATGTTGGGCTTTAGATTCAGACTGGGTTCAACTCTTAGCTTTCCTACCTATTAGGGTTATGACCTTGGGCACAGTACTTATCATCAGCAAATAAGTTTCCTGATACAAAAAGGCAAATAGTAATGCATCCTTCAAAGGTGGCTGTGTGTATATATAGTATTTCATTTAGGGAAGAGCACATGCTTGTCAATATCATTAAGTGCCACGGTGACTATTTTTATTTCCATTATTGTTAATATTTTTGTTTTAAGCCTGCAAATAGCCTTTGCTTAACCCAACCTCTAGCTGACTTTGAAGCAAAATATATCAGACTAAGGAGGAAATGGGGGATTCGTCCCTTAAATACTCACCTGCCTCAGATAAGTGACCTCAGCATAGTTTCTTGTCCATCAAGGACTTTGTTATTATTTTTTTAAAGCATTTATTTATTTGACTGCATGGGGTCTTAGTTGTGGGAACTCTCAGTTGCAGCATGTGGGATGAAGTTCCCTGTCCAGGGATGGAACCTGGGCCCCCTGCATTGGGAGCCTGGAGTCATAGCCCCTGGTCCATTAGGGGAGTCCTCATCAGAGACTTTTGAAATAGTAAGTGGTGCTACGTGCCATCCCAGTGGGACAGGAGGCTTCTTTTCCATCCCTTTGTTTTAGCCTTGGAGGTAATTTACAAGGATGTACCCTTGAGCCTGTACATGGTCAGTTCGTCATGGAAGGGCGAGAGGTTAACTTGGTAAAACATATCCAACGAGCTGTTTCTGTAAGTTAACTCAACTTCCTGAGGGTGACGTCATCTCTCTGTTGTTTTAGAACCGCCCTCATACTTGCTGTCAATTATGAATCTCTGAATGTAGTCAGTCTTCTCCTTCAGCGAGGTGCTGACGTCTTTTCTCAAGATGTCTTTGGACGGACTGCAGAAGAATATGCTGTCATTAGTGGTTTTAAAATGTAAGTGTTCACATTAAAATGCCAGTTATCACTAACCTGCAGCCAAAAAGAATTTTACCTGTTACTTGTTACATGACCAGTGAGAGTTGTCTGTTTGGTGCAGGCAGTTTCTATCCTGTGGGGGCACCTCTAGGTCATAGGTTCCCTGAGATCCTTCCCAGAGTAGTGGGTGTCAACTTGCCTGAGATTCCATAGTTACAGTTGGCCCCCTCATGGGATCTGTTTCCTATAATAATGAAAATCTTCCAAAGGATTTATCTGCCTCAACCATAAATGTTTTCTGAGTCTGCCCCATTCAGCAGAAATCCTTAAATCTCAAGTAAATTAGTTTTAGAGAGGAATTTAGAGAGGTAAGCCCTGTCTAGGACTTGACAGTATCCATTGTAAGAGTAGGGTTACGTCTTCCAAGTGACTCAGAGATGAACATGGAGATTAAGCATCACTGTCAGAAAGATCTGCTGGTTGAGAGTTTGAGCAGGTAGGGATTGGAGAGTAGTGGTCCAGGCCAGGTCTTGATTGTGATTAGTTTTCTGTGCTTGGTGTGATTAGCTGCAATAATGGGGGATAATTATGTTATCTAATGTAGTGAGTTCATATTTTATAAATAAATTTAGGTACAAATTATATAAGAGCTGAGATTCCCTAAATTACAAACCACAGAGAGCAGCTAATCACCATAATTAATAAGTTTCTTGCAACCCTTGAATGCTAAACATATAAGAAAACAGACATTGGTTTTATTTGGGATTTTAAAGTAGTTCCAGCAATAAAGTTCAAGAACAAATTATTCCATTCTTTGACTGTTTCTGTAAGCATTTTGGGGATATATTATCTCATTAAATCCTCTTAATCCCCTTGTGAAATAAGGCAGTAAGATCCCAGTTGTGTAGAGGAAGACTTCGAACTCAAGAGAAGCAACTTCTCTAGAAACAAAGAGCAGTTGGTTACAGAGCTAGGATTTGCGAGTTTGAAAGAGTTTTCGTATACCAAGCTAACTCTAGTTAATCTACTGAGCTATATTGCCCTCAGTTCATGACTACTTCATCTTTCTTTTCTTTCTCCTTTAAATACATGCTAAGTAAAACTTTGTAGAACTTAGAAACTTGCAATGTATGGGACAATTGTAGTTTTGATATTATCGCCGACATTGTCTGTCTGAAATAATCTAAGAACTTAACATATTTGGTAGTTGTTTTTCATATTAGTGTTAAAATATTATTTATCACATTTTTAACATGTAGCGTTTGTGAACTGATCTCTGAATATAAAGAAAAGAGGCCTAAAACTCCTCCCGAAAAGAGCAACTCAGGTATGTCATCTGATAATAATGAATTACTCTTGGTGATTCTACCATAGATAAAGTAGGAGTGAGGAAGTTTCAATAATGAAAGAACTACGATAAAATTAGTGTAAACTGCATGTGTATTTCATTTTTAAATTAATTTCTTAATAGTCTAGTATTCAGAATTGTTAAAGAAGTTAATTGTAGGTAATTTAACATCAGAGACAGTATTTCCTGAAAAGAATTCCATGTATTTAATCGCAGCCCTTAAAATCCTGTATTAGATTTTTGTGTAAATTAGAAAAAATATCTGTTAGTATGATATATATTTTGTCTATAATCATATTATAGCAAATTGGACTTCTTATGAAAGTGGAACTTTAATTTTTTACAAATAGTTTGCATTTAGTGAATAAATACTTATTAGTTACTGTGTAGTGATTAGTTTCATTTTAAAAGTTGCCATCATTTAAACTGGGAACCTCAACAATCCCTTCCTGGTAGGATAAGAAATGATAAACAATAAGAACTGCAATGCTGAGCCAGTGTGCAGCGTACCAGGAAGAGATGACTTTCGAAAGATACCTTCCAATAGTACAGATCAGAAAAGCAATGCCTAGTTGAGAAGCATCAGTTATTTTGCCTATTGTACCAACAAGGTCTCTATTACCAACTTTATTCCTCACAGATCCGAAAAGACTGAGACAGGTTGACTTCATCAGAACCAGATGTTTTCTTCTGTGTGTTGGATAATTGTCATGATAGTATAGTATTGTAAGAACAACATGTTCTGTTGCCATTATTTAAAAGATTATCATAACAGATTTTCAAATAGATCAACTTGGGACTCTGCAGATTCTAATAAAAGACCCAAAACACTTCACATTAGCAAAAACACCACTATGTCCCCTTGAAGTGGCATCTAGTACACTGTACAAGCTGTCTGAGAACACCTTTAAACTGAGTAGACCTCTATCTAATCAAAAGGGGCTTCCCAGGTGTCTCAGTAGTAAAGAATCCGCCTGCCAATGCCTGAGATACTGGTTTGATCCCTGGATTGGGAAGATCCCCTGGAGCCCACTCCAGTATTCTTGCCTGGGAAATCCCATGGACAGAAAAGCCTGGTGAGCTACAGTCCATCGGGTCACAAAGAGTTGGACACAACTCAGTGACTGAACAACAACAACATCCATCAAGGAACTTCTGTAGGTTGGTTTTATACATTAGAGAAGATACAGAGATGACATAGAGTCTTGGTCTTCGATATGTTCAGAACAGAATAGAATTGTCCCTGGTTACTTTCTATAGTTTTCTAAACAGACTTTTCAAAGAAATCATTCTTATTTGTTCATTTGTTCACTAAAGAGATAACTATCAAGTGTCTTTTATGTACCAAGCATTGTTCTGATGTCACAGGATGCAAACATTTAAAAATCACTGCCCCTGCCCTCCAGGCTCGAGCTTGGAGGACTCCTCTCCCCAAGGAGTCACTCCATGTGAGTCATGCCTCCAGCAGGAGATCATGACGACACGTGCGAAATGTTGTCCAACAGCACCAGAGTCCGTAGCTTCTTCCATCCTTCCCTCCCTCCCCTTGTTCATCAGCTTAGGGTCTGATGACAAATGCCTTCCAAGCTGAAAAAGCATGATTTCTATCAGCATTTGCCATATAATGGGGAGGACTGATATAATGATATCCCTTAGTAGAACAGAGCACTGTTTGGACCATCCTGCTCTAGGTGGTCCAGATACCCTTGAACAAGGGAAGGAAATAGTCTCAAGAGAGTGTACTTTTCAAATTTATTAGTACGTATACATATATATATATTTAAAACATTAAAAAGTTCAGCTTATGTGTGCCCTACTGCATACTCACCACTGCAGGTCTAGTCCCCATCCTCACCACCTGGTTGACCCCTTTTACCCATTTGCCCTCCCCCACCTCCCTTTCAAGAGATTATCCTTTATAAACCTGGAATCACTACATCTTTCATACTTCTCTTACATTTGGAAAGAGGGCCAGGAAGACTTTCTTTCCTATGTTTTGCCACGCTCTGAAGTTCAGCGCCTGTAGACCACGCTTCCCTGTGAGAGGGTGTTTTCATCCTGAACTGAACAGCCAGGGAAGTTGTGTTATGTCTCAGCAAGACACCTGTAGGCTCTGTTCACTGCTCCAGGCAATGGAAGTCCAGAAATACTGTGCTGTTTAAATGTGCTAGTGTCAGTTTATAGAACTGATTCTATTAATGGTGTAATACCGTTTTCTATCAGTCTCCTCGAGTTTGGTTAGGATTATGTCATTGTAAACAGCAGTTCTTTCTTCTTTCTTTCTGTTCTACATTTGATGACTCTAAAGGAGAGCAATGGTTCCTAGGCATTAATGGCCCATGAGTATAGTACAATCACCATTCCCTCTAGTGTGCTCCCCAGGTGTGGTCCCAAAGGAATACTTTTAAACAAAACATCAGTCTTGAGGTTTTAATAGTCTGTATTTTTCTTTTGTTGATTTAAAATGTGTCTTACTTTTTTCTTTAATAGTGGACAAGAGTTCTGAAGAAGACTCTTTAAGCAGGTAGGATTTGATGGATTTTTAAAAATTGTATGTGTTACTAAGAGAACACACAGAGAAGAGAAGTTAATGTTTGTTGAGTGTTCTACTCTGGGTTAGAGACTGCATTATGTGCTTAACATTCGTGATCTCATAGAGTCATCAGAACAGCTTTGTAAAGTAACTGTGTCCTACTTTTACTTAATTAGGCAACTGTGGTTTGCGGAGGTTAATGAATTGACCCATGATTCCATGGTTACAATGAGTTGACCTGTGACTTGACAGCTGGCCTGCCTGGCTCCAACATCCACTCTCGTGTCCCTCAGCAGAGATTAAGAAGTACCCGTGTAGCACACAAGTGAAACATATAATTTATTTCTTTGACTTGTGTCCATTTTAAGTTTTAGACATTGCGGGGAACTCCTGTATTCCCTTTACAGTAAAGGGGGGTGGGGAATGGGGCCTTCTCCATAAATTATTTCCCTGCTGAAGGACCAAGACTGCCATTTTTGATGGACACAGATTAGTCTCTGAACCAGGGACAGACAATGGGAAGGAACAGCATATCCTTCTACTTTAAGTCGTCAGGTTTATTCCACTTTGGGCAAACAAAAGTTATGTTAAGTCCATCAATTAGATTTTCAGTTCGGCTATTAGGATTTGGTGAAAACATTATTTTCAGGCTCTGCCAAAATACTGGCTGTCAGTCTTTGTTATGGAAACTAAGAATGAGTCTTACCTAGATATGTCCTAGGTTGGGAGAGATGGAAGCAGAAATAGGTAACTAAAATCTTTTTTGGAGACTTCTCTGGGGGTGCAGTGGTTAAGATGGTTAATAAGACTTCTCCTTCCAATGCAGGTGGTGTGGGTTCAATCTCTGGTCGGAGGAGCTGAGATCCCACGTGTCTTGGGGTCAAAAAGCCAAAATATAAAACAGGAGCAACCTGGCAACAAATTCAATAAAGACTTTAAAAATGGTCCACATCAAAATATCTTTTAAAAAATGTTTTAAAACAGAGGCCAAATTTTAATTATGTCAAGAAACTTCGTTTACTACATAGATAGCCAAACTTTCACTTGCTTCTTTTTTTTTTTTTCATTTAGAGAAATGAACTCACTCATTTTTGTTGTGTTTATGCTCTAAAGGTTTTCCAACAAACCTGGTGTTGATTCACAGTTTGCATCAGATGATGAAGTCTTAGATTTTGAAACGGTAAAGTGCACTCTTGTGAAATTAGTTTTCATGCTCTGAATTTAGTTTCATGTAGTATTTACTCTTAAATTCAGCAATGGTGTCCCTCTCACTGTTTTATGTTTGTAATGGAAAGTTCTTCAGAGCAAACTATTTTAGAAAAATATGACTAGTTGATTTTTTTTTTTTATTTTTAACTTTGGTAAATAGTGAAGGTGGGGTGAAGAAAACAATGGGCTGGAAAATATACAGTGACAGGAAAATTGTATTGGGAAAAGCTTTCCCACAATGAAGGAAACATGAATTTTGGTCAAGGATAAAGAGTCTTACTGTGAATTTTAAACCATAAGGACATGACTTTTGCAACACTCATAATGATATCTTTAGTGGGTATAATTACTTATTTTAATAATCATGGAATCTTCCCGGAGCCTTTCAGTTCCAAAACTATATAGCATATATCACCTAGTCCCCCCCCGCAACCCGCCACCCTCAGACACTTTATTTTGGTTTCTTAGAGTTGTTAGGAGGGCCTTTTTTCTTTTTTCTTTCTCTGTTTCTGTCTTGGCTCTGTATTAAGACTAAAATAAAAGTTGAAATTATGGAGATTTAGAAATTAAAATTCTGTTTCTCCAAAATCCATATTAGAAAGGGATTTCACTGTGTTTTCTCAAGCATTCCATTAAGAGTATATTCACAACTCTTCATCTCATTGAAGAATACATGTTTGCCTAAAATAATAACCAGCTATAGAAGCGGCTTCCCTTGTGGCTCAGACAGTAAAGAATCTGCCTACAATGCGGGAGACCTGGGTTCGATCCCTGGGTTGGGAAGATCCCCTGGAGAAGGAAACAGCTACCCACTCCAGTATTCTGGCCTGGAGAATTCCATGGACCGTATAGTCCATGGGGTTGCAAAGAGTCGGACATGACTGAGCAACTTTCACTTCATAGAAGCAGAGACTTTTAATAACCGTAAGATAAAACTTACAACTTGAGGTTTCTTTTTCTAGTGTAGTTTTAAAAAAACCTACTCCAAGTCCTTGTGTCACATTCTGAAACTTCAGATTTCAGACATTTTGTATTATTGTGATTTAAGGATTCATCTTATAGCCCCGTATCAGTGTAAGCTAGTGGAGTTCAGGAAACAATTGTGCATTTCCTGGTGCAAGTAGCATAGGTCTCGAGTGTAAGAACCATGTTAATAGTTTTTGAATGTGAATAAATGAAGAGACAAATGGTATCCTATATACTATTACAGGTAATATAGTTCAGTTGAGTTACGTTGAGGAAGGAGGTCTTGCATAACAAGGAAATAAATAAAAAAATACATGAAAAGTAAAAGGTTGCAGTATTTTTTTCAGTGTCCACCAATTGTGAGATGAGAATTTTAGGTTAAAATATTTGACCTTTTTAGCCCCATCTTGTGCTCCATTAAATGTTTCTTTTCAAGCCATACATTCTCCTCAGAATTTTGATTACCAGTTCTTTTTCCCAGTAAATAGTTAGGAATATTTCTTAATCAATTTTTCTCTCTCTCAAGTAATACTTTACAACATTCAGGTAGTGCTAGATGACCATGTGTGGCTAACCAAATGACATTTTTTATAGTGGCAAAATTCAGCTCTAATATGGTAGTGTTTATAAACAAAACGTTTTAGAGTAATACAGATCGCTATACTAGGGATATATTATGAACAAAAGCCTCTGTCTTAAATATATGTTTTATACACAGTGTATGTTGATATTTTCATAAAATTTGAAGAACAATATAGATGTGTAATCTATATATTAATAAAAGCATAAAACAGAGGCTTTGTTCATAGTATATCCTTAAGAATACTGATATATTACTGATCTATTGTATATGAATTTTAAATATATGCATTTTTCCACAAACCTTATTATACTTATCTTTTTCCCTTAAGTTTGTACTTGACTAGGAATGCCTCTCTCTTTGCTTTCATTTCCTTCCCCACCTTTTTTTTTTTTAACTGTTAACCTAATTTTTCCTTGCAGAATACTTTTCTTCAGTGTCTGTTCTTTCAGTCCATCTCTCTCTGCCTCTATTGTGAACATGTTTGATTATGGCTTTCTGTTTAGTGTGTTTGTGGCTTTCATTCATGATCATTTCCCTACAGGTTTACTCTTTTTCTCCCCTTTTTCTTTGAAGGAGCAGAATTGAAACAATCATTCGTCTTTAGTTGTTTAACAAACAGAATAGAAGTAGCTTATCCTGTTCACACTTGTAACCTATCTAAATAAGGTTCTACTAAAATCTAAACTTTCATATTTCCCTTCCCAGTGATAATTCATGCATATAGAAATCATGCAAGCAAATTTCAAAATATAGCAATTAATTTAAATGTCTTAGTTTTTCAATAGTACTCTAAACTGCCAGGGATAAATATTTTTTCTAGAACATTTTGGTAGAGAAATAATCTAGTGAGTGTCATCGTATTTGTACAGCAGTCAATTCGGGGTAAGGAGAGGAACATCTGGGGCTTCTGATGTCATCTGTGATAATGCTTACCCCATGAGAAGGTTAGTCAGTGGCAGAACTGGGATTTGAATCCACATCTGAATGACTCCAGAGCCTGTGTTCTTTGTGTTAGATCATATAGTAATGGGGGAGGTTATAATTCTTTTATTCAAGTTGATACTTGTTGTTCATCAAGTTCTGATTTCCTTCTCCAGCCTGCCCCGAAACTAAACTTACAAAAGCTAATGAAGGCTTTTCAGCAATCCAAGAGAAAAGGTAAGTTATTTGAAGACTGTCCTCCTGCTGTTATTCACTGATTTGAAATGACACAGGTTCTCATGTACTCTCCCCTGTTTTCACTGTATTAGAAGCAGAATGTGGCATTGTGAGACAAGAGAGTACCACCTTCTCGGAGAACAATAATTCTGATAGTGAAATTGAAGATGTGGTTGAAACCTTGCCCAAACCATCACCTGGAGTCCAGGGCTTCTCTCATCCTGCCTTCCCAAGGCCTGATCCTCTTCTAAAACCACTCAAGACTCTAGCAGGCCTTGGTCTTGCAAAGGTGAGTTATTTTGTTTTTAACTCTTTTTCCCCCTGTACTTTTTTACACACCATTCCCTTGATCCTTATGATAACAAAAAGGATGCCACCGCAGAAATGGAAGACTTCAAAGTTACAATACAAAATGATGTGATAATAAGAGCAATATATGTGCATGATTCAGATTTATAAATGTTCACATACTAAGTATGCCCTTATGAAAGAAAAACATTACAAAGCAATTAGGAAGTACAGCTAGATGAATATGAAGATGGGGAGGGTGATGAAGGGGAAGAATTCATTTAAGAAGGATAGGATGAATACAAGACGAGACAGAGGAGGTGGTCCTAAGATGGTGGAGGAATAGGACAGGGAGACCACTTTCTCCCCCTCAAATTCATCAAAAGAACATTTGAACGCTGAGTAAATTCCACAAAACAACTTCTAAACGCTGGCAGAGGACATCAGGCACCCAGAAAAGCAGCCCATTGTCTTCAAAAGGAGGTAGGAAAAAATATAAAAGATAAAAAGAGAGACAAAAGAGGGAGGAATGGAGCTCTGTCCCAGGAAGGGAGTCTTAAAAAAGCGAGAAGTTTACAAACACCAGGAAACACTCTCACTGCCGAGTTTGTGGTGAGCCTTGGAACCACAGAGGGCAACATAACCAGGAGAAAAAATAAATAAATAATTAAAATCCGCAGATTATGTGCCCAACGGTAACTCCCCCGGTGGAGAAACACCGCAGATGCCTGCATCCGCCACTAGCAAGCGGGGGCTGAGCAGGGAGGTGTGGGCTGCATTGCTTAGAGTAAGGACCGGGCCTGAATGCCCCAAGGGCAGTCTGAGGGAACTAACTTGGGCTAGCAAACCAGACTGTGGGATAGCTACCACATGAAAAGCCCTAACCTAAGATGCCACCAGGCCTGCTCACAGAACAAAGGACTGAGCAGAGCTAACCGGATACAGGCCGGCCCATCCCCCATTCCCGTGACAGGCAGGCAAGGGCAGCCAGAGCCGGAAGGGGGCAATCGCAGCCCCAGAGAGGCATTATCTACCAAACTGCAAGCAGGCTCTGTTGCTAACCAAGACTTCTTGGGATTCTGGACAGTCAACATCCACCTGAGAAGGTGCGCCGGTTGTACACCCAGAAAACTGACCGTCAGGGACGGGGGAGGTGATAAGTCACAGCAACCATGCTTGCTAAATACCTGGTCACCTGAGCTGCTTGGACCTAGAAAGGGCACAAAACGCAGGCCCAATGGAGTCTGCGCCTCTGAGGACTACCCGAGTGCCTGAACCTGAAGGGCTTAGACCTGGTAGGTGCATGCAGCTCAGGGCCAGCCTCTGACGGTTCCTGGCAGAGCAACCTAGAGCCTGACCAGTGTAGGCAGGGAGGGCACACACGCAGTGAGTGGGAGGCAGGCCCAGTGTGGCTGAGACACTGCAAGCACACACCAGTGTTATTTGTTTGCAGTGTCCCTCCCTCCCCACAGCACGACTGAACAACTGAGCCTAAAAAAAGTGTCCACCACCGGCCCCCTTGTGTCAGGGCAGAAATCAGATACTGAAGAGACCAGCAAACAGAAGACACTAAAACAGAGGGAACCGCCTTGGAAGTGACAGGTGCAATAGATTAAAACCCTGTCGTTAGTACCGACTACATAGGAAGGGGCCTATAGATCTTGAGAAATATAAGCTGGATCAAGTATCCAAAAATGAACTGACCCCACACTGCCCACAACAACACCAGAGAAAGTCCTAGATATATTTTTACTATCATTCTTTAATTTTTAAAAAATTTTTAAAAAATTTTAAGTCCTCTATTACTCCTTTAATTTTCATTTTTATAACCTACTATTACTTTGCACAAAAAAAAAACAACAAAAAAAGAGAAAGACCCTATTTTTTAAAGCAAACTTCATGTATATATATTTTATAATTTTTATGACTCTTTATTTTTCTTTAATATTGAATTTTTGAAAATCCAACCTCTACTCTAGATTTTTAATCTTTGCTTTTTGGTATATGTTATAAATTTTGTGCCTTTAAGAACCCAGTCTTCAATACCCACTTTTACTTGGGAGCGAGATTACTGGCTTGACTGCTCTCTCCCCCTTTGGACTCCTTTTTCTCCACCAGGTTGCCTCTATCTCCTCCATCCCCCTTCTCTTCTCTACCCAACTCTGTGAATCTCTTTGTGTGTGCCAGATGGTGGAGAACACTTAAGGAACTGATTACTGGCTGGATCTGTCTCTCTCCTTTTGATTCCCCCCTTTATCCTCCTGGCCACCTCTGTCTCCTTCCTCCCTCTTCCCTTCTCTGTGTAACGCTGTGAACATCTCTGAGCGGTCCAGACTGTGGAGCGCACATAAGGAAGTGATTACTGGCTAGCTTGCTCTCTCCTCTTTTGATTCTACCTCAACTCATCCTGGTCACCTCTATCTCCCTCCTCCCTCTTCTCCATGTAACTCTGTGAACCTCTCTGGATGTCCCTCACTGTGGAGAAACTTTTCATCTTTCACCTAGATGTTTTACCAATGGTGCTGTATAGATGGAGAAGTCTTGAGACTACTGTAAAAATAAGACTGAAAACCAGAAGCAGGAGGCTTAAGTTCAAACCCTGAGAACACCAGAGAACTCCCGACTCCAGGGAACATTAGTCAACAGGAGCTCACCAAATGCCTCCATACCTACACTGAAACCAAGCACCACTCAAGGGCCAACAAGTTCCAGAGCAAGACATATCATGCAAATTCTCCAGCAACACAGGAACATAGCCCTGAGCTTCAATATACAGGCTGCCCAAAGTCACTCTAAACCCATTGACATCTCATAACTCATACTGGACACTTCATTGCACTCCAGAGAGAAGAAGTCCAGCTCCACACACCAGAACACTGACACAAGCTTCCCTAACCAAGAAACCTTGACAAACCACCTGTATAACCTCACCCACAGCAAGGAAACCCCACAATAAAGAGAACTCCACAAACTGCCAGAATACAGAAAGGCCACCCCAAACACAGCAATATAACCAAGATGAAGAGAGAGAGGAATACCCAGCAGGTAAAGGAACAGGATAAATGCCCACCGAACCAAACAAAAGAGGAAGAGATAGAGAATCTACCTGTTAAAGAATTCTGAATAATGATTGTGAAAATGATCCAAAATCTTGAAAACAAAATGGAATCACAGATAAATAGCCTGGAGACAAGGAATGAGAAGATGCAAGAAAGGTTTAACAAAAACCTAGAAGAAATAAAAAAGAGTCAATATATAATGAATAATGCAATAAATTATATCAAAAACACTCTGGAGGGAACAAATAGTAAAATAATGGAGTCAGAAGATAGGATTAGCGACGTAGAAGATAGAATGGTAGAAATAAATGAATCAGAGAGGAAAAAAGAAAAATGAATTAAAAGAAATGAGGACAATCTCAGAGACCTCTGGGACAATGTTAAATGCCCCAACATTCGAATCATAGGAGTCCCAGAAGAAGACAAAAAGAAAGACCATGAGAAAATACTTGAAGAGATAATAGTTGAAAACTTCCCTAAAATGGGGAAGGAAATAATCACCCAAGTCCAAGAAACCCAGAGAGTCCCAAACAGTATAAACCCAAGGTGAAATACCCCAAGACACATATTAATCAAATTAACACAAACAAATATTAAAAGCAGCAAAGGAAAAACAACAAATAACACACAAGGGGATTCCCATAAGGATAACAGCTGATCTTTCAATAGAAACACTTCAGGCCAGGAGGGAATGGCAGGACATACTCAAAGTGATGAAACAATAACCTACAGCCCAGATTACTGTACGAAGCAAGGATCTCATTCAAATATGAAGGAGAAATCAAAAGCTTTACAGATAAGCAAAAACTGAGAGAATTTAGCACCACCAAACCAGCTCTCCAACAAATGTTTAAGGATATTCTCTAGACAGGAAACACAAAAAGGGAGTATAAACTCGAACCCAAAATAATAAAGTAAATGGCAACGGTATCAAACTTATCAATAATTACCTTAAACGTAAATGGGTTGAATGCCCCAACCAAAAGTCAAAGACTGGCTGAATGGATACAAAAACAAGATCCCTATATATGTTGTCTACAAGAGACCACCTCAAAAGAAGGGACACATACAGACTGAAAGCGAAGGGCTGGAAAAAGATATTCCATCAAATAGAGACCAAAAGAAAGCAGGAGTAGCAATACTCATATCAGATAAACTAGACTTTAAAACAAAGGCTGAGAAAAGAGACAAAGAAGGACACTACATAATGATCAAAGGATCAATCCAAGAAGAAGATATAACAATTATAAATATATATGCATCCAACATAGGAGCACTGCAATATGTAAGACAAATGCTAACAAGTATGAAAGGGGAAATTAACAATAACACAATAGTGGGAAACTTTAATACCCCACTCACACCTATGGACAGATCAACTAAACTGAAAATTAACAAGAAAACACAAATTTTAAATGATACAATAGACCAGTTAGACCTAATTGATATCTATAGGACGTTTCACCCCCAAACAAGGAATTTCACCTTTTCTCAAGCACACATGGAACCTTCTCCAGGATAGATCACATCCTGGGCCATAAATCTATCCTTGGTAAATTCAAAAAAATTGAAATCATTCCAAGCATCTTTTCTGACTGCAATGCAGTAAGATTAGATCTCAATTACAGGAGAAAAACTATTAAAAATTCCAACATATGGAGGCTGAACTACACGCTTCTGAATAACCAACAAATCACAGAAGAAATCAAAATATGCATAGAAATGAATGAAAATGAAAACACAACAACCCAAAACCTATGAGACACTGTAAAAGCAGTGCTAAGGGGAAAGTTCATAGCAATACAGGCATACCTCAAGAAACAAGAAAAAAGTCAAATAAATAACCTAACTCTGCACCTCAAGCAACTAGAAAAGGAAGAAATGAAAAACCTCAGGGTTAATAGAAGGAAAGAAATCTTAAAAATTAGGGCAGAAATAAATGTAAAAGAAGCAAAAGAGACCATAGCAAAAATCAACAAAGCCAAAAGCTGGTTCTTTGAAAGGATAAATAAAACTGACAAACCATTAGCCAGACTCATCAAGAAACAAAGGGAGAAAAATCAAATCAATAAAATTAGAAATGAAAATGGAGAGACCACAACAGACAACACAGAAATACAAAGGATCATAAGAGACTACTATCAGCAATTATATGCCAATAAAATGGACTACATGGAAGAAATGGACAAATTCTTAGAAAAGTACAACTTTCCAAAACTGAACCAGGAAGAAATAGAAAATCTTAACAGACCCATCACAAGCACGGAAATTGAAACCGTAATCAGAAATTTTCCAGCAAACAAAAGCCCAGGTTCAGACAGCTTCACAGATGAATTCTACCAAAAACTTAGAGACGAGCTAACACCTCTCCTACTCAAACTTCCAGAAAATTGCAGAGGAAGGTAAACTTCCAGACTCATTCTATGAGGCCACCATCACCCTAATACCAAAACCTGATAAACATGCCACCAAAAAAGAAAACTACAGGCCAATATCACTAATGAACATAGATGCAAAAATCCGTAACAAAATTCTAGCAATCAGAATCCAACAACACATTAAAAAGATCATACATCATGACCAAATGGGCTTTATCCCAGGGATGCAGTGAGTCTTCAATATCCTCAAATCAATCAATGTAATACACCACATTAACAAATTGAAAGTGGTCAACCACTTGTAAAAGAATGAAACTAGAACAGTTTCTAACACCATACATAAAAATAAACTCAAAATGGATTAAATATCTAAATGTAAGACCAGAAACTATAAAACTCCTAGAGGAGAACATAGGCAAAACACTCTCCAACATAAATCACAGCAGGATCCTCTATGACCCACCTCCCAGAATATTGGAAACAGAAGCAAAAATAAACAAATGGGACCTAAGTAAAATTAAAAGCTTCTGCACAGCAAAGGAAACTATAAGCAACGTGAAAAGACAGTCTTCAGAATGGGAGAAAATAATAGCAAATGAAGCAACTGACAAAGAATTAATCTCAAAAATATACAAGCAACTCCTGCAGCTCAATTCCAGAAAAATAAATGACCCAATCAAAAAATGGGCCAAAGATCTAAACAGACATTTCTCCAAAGAAGACATACAGATGGCTAACAAACATGAAAAGATGCTCAACATCACTCATTATCGGAGAAATGCAAATCAAAACCACAATGAGGTACCATTTCACGCCAGTCAGAATGGCTGCTACCCAAAAGTCTACAAGCAATAAATGCTGGAGAGGGTGTGGAGAAAAGGGAACCCTTTTATACTGTTGGTGGGAATGCAAACTAGTACAGCCACTATGGAGAACAGTATGGAGATTCCTTAAAAAACTGGAAATAGAACTGCCACACGACCCAGCAATCCCACTGCTGGACATACACACTGAGGAAACCAGAATTGAAAGAGACACGTGTACCCCAATGTTCATCACAGCACTGTTTATAATAGCCAGGACTTGGAAGCAACCTAGATGTCCATCAGCAGACGAATGGATAAGAAAGCTGTGGTACATATACACAATGGAATATTACTCAACCATTAAAAAGAATACATTTAAATCAGTTCTAACGTGGTGGATAAAACTGGAGCCTATTATACAGGGTGAAGTAAGCCAGAAAGAAAAACACCAATATAGTATACTGACGCATATATATGGAATTTAGAAAGATGGTAACGATAACCCTGTATGCAAGACAGCAAAAGAGACACAGATGTATAGAACAGTCTTTTGGACTCTGTGGGAGGGGGCAAGGGTGGGATGATTTGGGAGAATGGCATTGAAACATGTATAATATCATATGTGAAACCAATCGTCAGTCCAGGTTCAATGCATGATACAGGATGCTTGGTGCTGGTGCACTGTGATGACCCAGAGGGATGGTATGGGGAGGGAGGTGGGAAGGGGGGTTCAAGATGGGAAACACGTGTACACCCGTGGTGGATTCATGTTGATGTATGGTAAAACCAATACAATATTGCAATTAGCCTCCAATTAAAATAAATAAAAATTTTTAAAAAGATGAATATGAGACGGAATGAAGGTCAAGATGAAACAGATTATTTTACAAACACAACAGAAATAGTGGGGGTAAGTCAGATGAGGTACTCTATATTATAAATATGAGATAAATTATTTCAAATTCAACTTAGGAGAAAGTGAGGTTGTGAAAACTCAATACTTATACTCTTCTGAATGACATATAGCTGATTTTTATGAAGAACTGAAAGAAAATATGATACTTAGCTTTTTTGGTGGTTGTTTTTGAGGTTGGTGGTTAATTTTGTTTTTTTCTTTAATTGAAGTGTAGTCATTTACAATACTGTGTTAGTTTCAGGTGTATAGCAATGTGACTTGATTACACTTGTATGTGTATATATCTATATTGAATATAGTTCCCTCTGGAAGTTCATTTCAATTTGAAGTGATTTCTCTTTTTTTAAAAATTCTCACTTTGAAATTAATCAAGTGATGTCTTCTATTTAATCTAGCAAAACTTTCATTCATAGGCAATTCTAGATGAGCTCTGTTTTAGGCCTTCAGTTCAGTTCAGTTCAGTCACTCAGTCATGTCCGACTCTTTGCGACCCCATGAATCGCAGCACGCCAGGCCTCTCTGTCCATCACCAACTCCCGGAGTTCACTCAGACTCACGTCCATCGAGTCAGATGGCCATCAAAATGGCCATCCAGCCATCTCATCCTCTGTCGTCCCCTTCTCCTCCTGCCCCCAATCCCTCCCAGCACCAGAGTCTTTTCCAATGAGTCAACTCGATATATTATGAATTAAGAATTTGTGGCCCTTCTGTTTCTTGTGGTTACTAACTTACTGTTTGATACATACTTAATGTACTTAACTAATTTATCTTACTGTTTGGTATGATCTTGCTGGAGGTTTTGGATATTTTTGAAAATAAAGAGGAAATAAATAAGCATTTTATCTTGTCTTTTACTAAAATTATAATTTATAATTATATAAATGAGATTCCTAAGCTCTCTTCATGACATGAAAAAATTTAAAGCTGCAACAGTCTTAAAGAAAAAAATGTAGAACTCTGCCAGCCACCTCCCTGGAGAGATTCTGATATATCTTTTCCTAATATCTGCAAGTAATGGGCAATTACACACATTAAATGAATGAAATCACAATTCATAATTTTTTTCTTATGTAGACTACTTGTTATAAAATCATAAGGAAAGAAGAATTAACAACAAAGTTTATAAAATAATCTCAGAAAGATAAATTTTTACTTTTTAAAATATCTCTAGTAATATGTATATTCCATTTTAAGAATTTTATTAAAGAATAAAATTTTAAGAAGTTTATTTTTAAGAAGCATTTTTTAAGTTAAGAAGTTATTTTTAAGTTAAGTTTTATATTTAAGAAGCTTTATTAGCTTTAGTATTTATAGGTGTTAAATTAGCATGTCAGTTCTTTGTTATACATGTTAAACTAAAATGCAAATTCTTCCATATCTAAAACTCAGTCACTGTGGTTACTTGATTTTTTCAGCTCATTTGTTCTTTCCTGATGTGAATATTGAATCTTGCTTGAAAATCATAGATGTATTTGAAAACTTTTAAATTTCCAACTTGGATAATCATAGTTTTACTACTTTTTTAATATCTAGATTGTTCCTTCAGTCTCTATCTGCCATTGAAGAGGGCATAGATAGAAAATTAGAGCCATTAGTGTGCTGTTTACAGGGAAAAAAGAAGAAAATGATGAAATTTTCAAATGGGGTTTTTAGAAAATGTATTTATTTTTCAATTGAAGGATAATGACTTTACAGAATTTTGTTGTTTTCTGTCAAACATCAAGAATCAGCCATAGGTACACCCATGTCCCCTCCCTCCCAAGAGTTGACTCATTGGAAAAGACTCTGATGCTGGGAGAGATTGGGGGCAGGGGGAGAAGGGGATGACCCAGGATGAGATGGCTGGATGGCATCACTGACTCGATGGACGTGAGTCTGAGTGAACTCCGGGAGATGGTGATGGACAGGGAGGCCTGGCGTGCTGCAATTCACGGGGTCGCAGAGTCGGACACGACTGAGTGACTGAACTGAACTGAACTGAACTGAACTGATATATTTTTCAATTGAAGGATAATTGCTTTACAGAATTTTGTTGTTTTCTGTCAAACATCAAGAATCAGCCATAGGTACACCCGTGTCCCCTCCCTCCCAAACCCTCCTCCCATCTCCCTCCCCATCCCGACCTTCTAGATTGTCACAGAGTCCCTTTCTGAGTTCCCTGAGTCATACAACAATTTCCCATTGGCTATCTATTTTACATATGGAATTGTAAGTTTCCATGTTCCTCTTTCCATCCATCTCACCCTCTCCCCTCTTCCCCTCCCCCCATGTCTGTAAGTCTGTTCTCTATATCTGTTTCTCCCTTCCTGCCCTGCAAATAAATTCATCAGTACCACTGTATATTCAGAATCTTTGTAGATTCCATGTATATGCGAATAGTATATGATATTTATACTTCTCTTTCTGACTTGCTTCACTCTGGAGAATAGGCTCTAGGTTTGTCAACCTCATTAGAACTGACTCAAATGTGTTTCTCTTTATGGCTGAGTAATAGTCCATTGTATATATTGTTCTAGTTCTATGAAAAATGCCATTGGTAATTTGAAAGTGATCACACTGAATCTGTAGATTGCATTTGGTAATATAGTCATTTTCACACTATTCATTCTTCCTACCCAGGAATATGGAATATCTCTCCACCTGTTTATGTCATGTTTCTTTTCTTTTCTTGGTGTCTTAGAATTTTCCATCTTTTGTCTCCTTACGTAGGTTTATTACTAGATACTTTATTCTTTTTGTTGCAGTGGTGAATGGGATTGACTCCTTAATTTCACTTTCTGATTTTTCATTGTTAGTATATAGGAATTCAAGTGATTTCTGTGTATTGACCTTGTATCATACAACTTTGCTAAATTCATTATTTAGCTCTAGAAATTTTCTTTTACTAAAAAATAGACAGTTTCTTTTGGGTTTTCTATGTGTAGTATCATGTCATTTGCAAAAGTGAGAGTTTTACTACTTCTTTTCAGATCTGGATTCTTTTAATTTCTTTTTCTTCTCTGATTGCCATAGCTAGGACTCCCAAAACCATGCTGAATAATTGTGGTGAGAATGGACAACTTTGTCTTGTTCATGATCTTAGAGGGAATACTTTTCATTTTTCCTCATTGAGAATAATGTTTGCTCTGGGTTTATTCTATACGGCCTTTACTATGTTGACAAAGGTTCCTCCTGTGTCCATTTTTTGAAGCGTTTTTGTCATAAACAGGTGCTGAATTGTGTCAAAGGCTTTTTCTGCCTCTATTGAGATGATCATATGGTTTTTATTTTTCAATTTGTTAAGATGGTGCATCACACTGAAATTGGTTTGTGTATATTGAAGAATCCTTGCATCCCTGGCATAAACCCAAATTGATCATGGTATATGAGCTATTGAATGTGTTGTTGAATTGTGTTTGCTAGAATTTTGTTGAGGATTTTTACATCTGTGTTTGTCAGTGATATTGGCCTGTAATTTTCTTTTTTGTGTTGTCTCTGCCTGGTTTTGGTGTCAAGGTGATTTTGGCCTCATAAAATGAGTTCGGAAGTGTTTCTTCCTCTGCAATTTTTTGGAAGAGTTTCAGAAAAATGGGCATTAGCTCTTCTCTAAACATTTGATAAAACTCCCCTGTGAAGCCATCTGGCCCTGGGCTTTTGTTTTTGGGAGATTTTGGATAACACTTTCAATTTCAGTGTTTGTAATTGGCTTGTTTGTAATTTTTATTTCTCCCTGATTCAGTTTTGGGAGGTTGAACTTTTCTAAGAATCTGTCCATTTCCTCTCAGTTGTCCCTTTTATTAGCATACTGTTGCTCATAACATTCTCTCATGATCCTTTTCATCTCTGTGTTGTCTGTTGTAACCTCTCCTTTTTCATTTCTAATCTTGTCAATTTGATTTTTCTCCCTTCTGTTCTTGATGAGTCTGGCTAGTGATTTGTCCATTTTGCTTATCTTCTCAAAGAACCAGTGTTCAGTCTGATTAATCTTTGCTATTGTTTCCTTCATTTTCTTTTTCATTTATTTCTGCTCTGATCTGTATGATTGCTTTCCTTCTGCTGACTTTGAGAGGTTTTGGTTCTTTTTCTAGCTGTTTTAAATGTAGGGTGTTACCTGTTTAATGCTTTTCTTGTCCTGGAGGTAGGATTTTGCTGCTATCAACTTCTCTCTTAGAAGTGCTTTTACTGAATCCCATAGGTTTTGGGTGGTTGTGTTTTTCTGTCATTTGTTTCTAGGAATCTTTTGTTTTTCCTTTCTTATTTCTTCAATAACCTTTTCGTTATTTAGTAATGAATTGTTTAATCTCCATGAGTTTGTGTTTTTTCACATTTTTCTCCTGTAGTTGATATCTAGTCTCATAGTGTTTTGGTCAGAGGAGATACGTGATATATTTTCAATTTTTTAAATTTACTGAGGCTTGATTTGTGGCCCAAGATGTGGTCTATCCTGGAGAATGTTCCATGTGCAGTTGCGAACAAAGTGTATTCTTCTGCATTTGGATAGAAAGTCCTGAAGATATCAATTAGAGCCATTGGGTCTAATGTTTCACTGAAGTTTTGTGTTTCCTTATTGATTCTGTTTTGATGATCTGTCCATTGGTGTAAGTGGGGTGTTAAAGTCCCCCACTATGACTGTGTTGCTGCTGAATTCCCCTCTTATGCCTGTTAGTGTTTGCCTTGTGTATTGAGGTGCTTCCATGTTGGGGGCATAAATATTTCCAATTGTTATGTCTTCTTCTTGGATTGATCCTTTTTATGTAGTGTCCTTCTTTGTCTCTTATAATATTCTTTATTTTAAAGTCTATTTGTGTGAAATAAGGATTGCCACACTGGCTTTCTTTTGGTTACCATTCAAATGGAATATCTTTTTCCATCCATTTACTTTCAGTCTGTATGTGTCTCTAGGTCTGAAGCAGTCTCTTGTGGGCAGTATATATTTGGCTCTTGTTTTTGTATTTATTCAGTTATCCTGTATCTTTTGGTTGGTGAATTGAATCCATTTAATTTAAAGTAATAATCAATATATATGTTCCTGTTGACATTTTCTTAATTGTTTTGGGTTTGTTTTTGTAGGTCTTTCCTTTCTCTTGTGTTTACTGGCTGTAAATCCCTTTAGTATTTGTTGTAAGGCTGGTTTGGTGGTGCTAAATTCTCTTAACTTTTGCTTTGTCTGTAAAGCTTTTGATTTCACCATCAATTTTGAATGAGATCTTTTCAAATGGGGTTTTCTATTTCTTTCTTATGTCATAGTAGTACTTTAAAATGCCTCATACTTCCATCCTCACATAAGCATTTCTCCTCTACAAATTAAAACTTGTCTTTTAAGATCAATTTTAAAACAGAGTCTAACATAATGAAGGCTATATATGACAAACCCACAGCAAACATTATCCTCAATAGTGAAAAATTGAAAGCATTTCCCCTAAAGTCAGGAACAAGACAAAGGTGCCCACTTTTACCGCTACTATTCAACATAGTTCTGGAAGTTTTGGCCACAGCAATCAGAGCAGAAAAAGAAATAAAAGGAATCCAAATTGGAAAAGAAGAAGTAAAACTTTCACTGTTTGCGGATGACATGATCCTCTACATAGAAAACCCTACAGACTCCACTAGAAAATTACTAGAGTTAATCAATGAATATAGTAAAATTGCAGGATATAAAATCAACACACAGAAATCCCTTGCATTCCTATACACTAATAATGAGAAAGTAGAAAAAGAAACTAAGGAAACAATTCCATTCACCATTGCAACGAAAAGAATAAAATACTTAGGAATATATCTACCTAAAGAAACTAAAGACCTATATATAGAAAACTATAAAACACTGATGAAAGAAATCAAAGAGGACACTAATAGATGGAGAAATATACCATGTTCATGGATCGGAAGAATCAATATAGTGAAAATGAGTATACTACCCAAAGCAATTTACAAATTCAATGCAATCCCTATCAAGCTACCAGCCATATTTTTCACAGAACTAGAACAAATAATTTCAAGATTTGTATGGAAATTCAAAAGACCTCGAATAGCCAAAGCAATCTTGAGAAAGAAGAATGGAACTGGAGGAATCAACTTGCCTGACTTCAGGCTCTACTACAAAGCCACAGTCATCAAGACAGTATGGTACTGGCACAAAGACAGAAATATAGATCAATGGAACAAAATAGAAAGCTCAGAGATAAATCCACACACATATGGACACCTTATCTTTGACAAAGGAGGCAATAATATACAGTGGAGTAAAGACAATCTCTTTAACAAGTGGTGCTGGGAAAACTGGTCAACCACTTGTAAAAGAATGAAACTAGATCACTTTCTAACACCACACACAAAAATAAACTCAAAATGGATTAAAGATCTAAATGTAAGACCAGAAACTATAAAACTCCTAGAGGAGAATATAGGCAAAATACTCTCCAACATAAATCACAGCAGGATCCTCTATGATCCACCTCCCAGAATTCTGGAAATAAAAGCAAAAATAAACAAATGGGATCTAATTAAAATTAAAAGCTTCTGCACAGCGAAGGAAAATATAAGCAAGGTGAAAAGACAGCCTTCTGAATGGGAGAAAATAATAGCAAATGAAGCAACTGACAAACAACTAATCTCAAAAATATACAAGCAACTTATGCAGCTCAATTCCAGAAAAATAAATGACCCAATCAAAAAATGGGCCAAAGAACTAAATAGACATTTCTTCAAAGAAGACATACGGATGGCTAACAAACACATGAAAAGATGCTCAACATCACTCATTATTAGAGAAATGCAAATCAAAACCACAATGAGGTACCACTTCACACCAGTCAGAATGTCTGCAATCCAAAAATCTGCAAGCAATAAATGCTGGAGAGGGTGTGGAGAAAAGGGAACCCTCCTACACTGTTGGTGGGAATGCAAACTAGTACAGCCACCTTGGAGAACAGTGTGGAGATTCCTTAAAAAATTGCAAATAAAACTACCTTATGACCCAGCAATCCCAGTGCTGGGCATACACACCGAGGAAACCAGAATTGAAAGAGACACATGTACCCCAGTGTTCATCCCAGCACTGTTTATAATAGCCAGGACGTGGAAACAACCTAGATGTCCATCAGCAGATGAATGGATAAGAAAGCTGTGGTACATATACACAATGGAGTATTACTCAGCCGTTAAAAAGAATACATTTGAATCCGTTCTGATGAGATGGATGAAACTGGAGCCAATTATACAGAATGAAGTAAGCCAGAAAAAAAACCACCAATACAGTATACTAACACATATATATGGAATTTAGAAAGATGGCAATGACAACCCTGTATGCAAGACAGCAAAAAAGACACAGATGTGTATAACGGACTTTTGGACTCAGAGGGAGAGGGAGAGGGTGGGATGATTTGGGAGAATGGCATTGTAACATGTATACTATCATGTAAGAATCGAATCGCCAGTCTATGTCCGACGCAGGATACAGCATGCTTGAGGCTGGTGCACGGTGATTACCCAGAGAGATGTTATGGGGAGGGAGGTGGGAGGGGAGGTTCATGTTTGGGAACGCATGTACACCCGTGGTGGATTCATGTCAATGTATGGCAAAACCAATACAGTATTGTAAAGTAAAATAAAGTAAAAAAAAAAAAAAAAAAGTCTTCTTGTAGCATCTTGAAATGGTGTTTTACAATTAAACCTTTTCATTAAACAAAATGCTTATTATGGTAATATGAGAGAAATGAGTATTTTCATATATTTATAAAAGTATATTTTTATATCCTTGAAATATGTTGAAATATATAATTGACAATTTTAATCTCATAGTTTTCTTCCCCTGGTATTGTTTTATTTTCAAAAGTTCAGAATTATGCCTAGGTTTGCATTAATTATACCAGGTTAGTATCTTTTACAAATAATTATCTTTACAGTATGTTTTTCCTGAATAAGTTTATCTATTTCTAATTCAAATGTATTTACCCAAATCCTTTCTTCTGAGTCCCTTGCATGCCTCAAAATAATTTATTACACCCCAAACTGAAGGCATGGTACCTGACGCTTCCCTCATCCCTGACTCTTTGTAAGCTATCCCTTCATCTGTCCTCCCCATCCTAGTAGATAGCATCACTGAAATGCCACAGCAGGAAAAATCCTGGACTCCAAACTTCCTTGAAATTACCACCTCCAGTCACTCAGGAAGTTCAGTATTTTCTGCCTGCTTATCATTTTTTATATCTTATCACCATAACTCACTGTCTCACCTATAATCTTGAAATATTCTTTTCTAGTTTTGCTACCCTGATGTTCTTTTTTATGTTGCTGCCAGAGTAATCTTTCTAAAATATACTTGTCCATTTCGCTCTGCAGTTTGTTTTAGAATGACTGTTACCATTTTTATTTGGCTATTTTAAAAGCCAAATTAGCTTTTTAATTACAGTTTAATGGACACTTTGGGTGATGTACAGTATCTACTGTGCTTATTGTCCACTCTGGAGCATTGCTTATAGGGTTTTTTTTAAATGCTCTCCTGTAAAATACCGTCTTATTTGCTATTTCCTTCAATCTAAGTCTGAATTTGGCTATGAGTTCATGGTCTGTGCCACAGTCAGCTCCCAGTCTTGTTTTTGCTGACTGTATAGAACTTTTCCATCTTTGGCTGCAAAGAATATAATCAACCTGATTTGGGTATTGACCATCTGGTGATGTCCATGTGTAGAGTCTTTTGTGTTGCTGGAAGAGGGTGTTTGCTATGACCAGTGCGATTACTTGGCAAAACTCTATTAGCCTTTGCCCTGCATTCTGTACTCCAAGGCCAAATATCCAAATAGGGAAAGGAGTACATCAAGGCTATATATTGTCACCCTGCTTATTTAAGTTATATGCAGAGTACATCATGAGAAACTCTGGGCTGGATGAAGCACAAGCTAGAATCAAGTTTGCTGGGAGAAATATCAATAACCTCAGATATGCAAATGACACCACCCTTATAGCAGAAAGCAAAGAACTAAAGAGCCTCTTGATGAAGGTGAAAGAGGAGAGTGAAAAAGTTGGCTTAAAACTCAACATTCAGAAAACTAAGATTATGGCATCCAGTCCCATCACTTCATGGCAAATAGATGGGGAAACAGTGGAAACAATGACAGACTATATTTTCTTGGGTTCCAAAATTACTGCAGATGGTGACTGCAGCCATGAAATTAAAAGACACTTGCTCCTTGGAAGAAAAGTTATGACCAATCTAGATAACATATTAAAAACCAGAGACATTACTTTGCCAACAAAAGTCCGTCTGGTCAAAACTGTAATTTTTCCAGTAGTCATGTACGGATGTGAGAGTTGGACTATAAAGACAGCTGAGCGCCAAAGAATTGATGCTTTTAAACTGTGGTGTTGGAGAAGACTCTGAAGAGGCCCTTGGACTGCAAGGAGATCCAACCAGTCCATCCTAAATCAATCCTGAATATTAACTGGAAGGACTGATGCTGAAACTGAAACTTTGGCCACCTAATGTGAAGAACTGACTCATTAGAAAAGACCCTGATGTTAGGAAAGATTGAAGGCAGGAGAAGAAGGGGATGACAGAGGATGAGATGGTTAGATGGCATCACCGACTCAATGGACATGAGTTTGAGTAAACTTTGGGAGTTGGCAATGGACAGGGAGGCCTGGCTTGCTGCAGTCCATGGGGCCGCAAAGAGTCGGACACAACTGAGTGACTGAACTAAACTGAACTTTCTACTTCCTAGTGCAGTGTAGTCTTTTCCCTTACATTTGAATAAAAGCATGGCACCAAATAAAATAAATTTGTGATGATGTAATGCCTTTATGTGTTTAGTAGATCCCTGTCACTTGAAGGAAGAAGATGACACTTGCTTTTCCCTGTTTGAACCTGGTCCTCCAGTTTTGTTTCTCTATACAGTTCCCAGTAACTGTGATCTAGTTTTCCACATGACTTGTGAACATTGTTTCACACCTCATCTGTTGGTTCATGCCATCCTTCCTAGAATCCCCATCACACCCCAGCTCTGCACTCTGTCTTCTGAGACACAGCCCTTTGTCACAGTGTTCCTTGAGCTTCGCAGGTACACCTGCCTCCTCTCTCCTTTGTGCGCATCCTGTGCTCTGTCCACTTCAGCTGCAGAGATGTCGAAGGATACTCTTCTGCTCTTGTTTGTTTCCGTGTGTCTCTGCCTTGCCTAGACGCAGAGCAGAGTCACTCTTCTCTTTACAGTTCTAACTTCTCCCAGGACACCCTAGAGGATGTGCTAGACACAATGATTGTTTGTCGTCTCACTGACAGGGTGAAGGACCGATAAATGAATATGTTTTCTGAAGTTGGGTTTTGGTTTTATTTTGTCTTGTTTTTATAGGAAGGAGCCACAAAGCCAGAACTTGTTGAAAAAGAAAGTGATGCTAATATCATTGAAAGGGCTCCCCAAGGGCAAGCAAATCATGACCATTTGACTTCTGTTGATAGAACACGTGAGAATGATAGAAGTGGTAAGTTAGTGAATGCCTGTAAATTTTGTCTATACTTAAAAGCAAATATAAAAACATGTAAATGGTATAGATCCAAATTCAATATCCATTTCATTTTAAGTGCACTTCTTTTGCTCTCTTTCTTCAGAAGTGTCCCACCTACTACCAACTTTTTCTTCCTGAAAATGCTTCAACCCTCTGAAATTCTTTTCCACTACTTTATTTTATTGAAACATTTGTGGATAGAGGTAGACTTACATACGTCTTTAAAATTCATAGTAGTGAATGCTCTCATTAATGTATCTGTGACTGCATTTTACAGGCATGATGTCAGCCCTAGGACTGGGAGAAGAGAAAGATGTAGAATCACCTTGGGATTCTGAGGTACTGTCTTCTGTTATTATTTTGGAATGTAAGCCCTGAGTAATGTAAGTACATGAAAGTGGGAGATGCTGTGACTCTCTCACCCTTGCATTTCCCCATCAAAACTTTTTTCTTGCTTTTAACCTATATTGAATAAAATAATTCTGTGCTAAATGCTACCACCTAGTACACTTTTGTTCATTTACAAGACTCACCTAGTGAAGTCAGTGTAGTACAAAAACCAAGGGTTAGAGATCATAAGGAATCCCTTTGAGTTCTGAAGTTACATTTATCTGAAAATTGAAACCTTATTTCAGGTCAGCCCATGACCAAATGTTTCTTTGTTTTGTGTGTGTGTGTGTGTGTGTGTGCGTGTGTGTGCGCGCGTGCGCGCGTGTGTGTATCACCTCCTTTTTAGATTCTTTTCCCATATAGGCCACTGCAGAATATTGACTAGCCTTCCCTGTGCTATACAGTTGGTCCTCACTAGTTATCTGTTTCATACACAATAGTGTGCAGTGTGTATGTGTTAGTCCCAATCTCCCAACCAAATGTGTGTTTCTTTGGTACATACGCATGTGTAAAACTGCTAGAGAGGGTCAGAGAGACACAGGTTGCATTGTGGCTTTTTATCACTTGGACCTTGAAAGATAGTGCTTGAAACCTGAAAGTGTCACTGTGTTTGGATTGTCAGGTTAATCTGGAAGAAAAGGTTAAGACAAGCAAAATCATGGGGAGTAGTAAGCACTATGTGGGGCTGTGATAGTAGCAGCTCGCTTTAGCGATGTTTCAGTAAGTACAGACCATTTTGGATTGTCTAAGTAGCTGGGGACTTCCCTGGTGGCTCAGAAGGTAAAGTATCTGCCAACATTTTAGACCAAGGTTCGATCCCTGGGTCGGGAAAATCCCCTGGAGAAGGAAATGGCAACCCAGTCCAATACTCTTGCCTGGAAAATCCCATGGATGGAGGAGCTAGGCAGGCTACAGTCCATGGGGTCGCGAAGAGTCAGACACGACTGAACAGCTAAACTTAAGTAACAGGGCAGACTACCTTTATGGCAGCCGTACTTGAGGTAACTTAAAGTAACGATGCCCTGTTTGAGGGTGGCAGCTATGGAAGGAGGTAGGAAGGGCCTAATGTCTTCATTGCTGGCAGCCACTGCCTGGTGATCCAGCAGTATATGAAGTCAGCATGCAGGTTCTTTGGCAGCTGTGAGATCTTGGCAAAACCTGTCTTAACCGGGTTAAATGTAGGCAGTTTTTAAAAGTAGGGTATTTTCTTAAAAAGATATTAGGAAATCCTCATGGAACTCAATATTGATTTTAACAGAGTATCTCTGAGAGCATTCCACTGAAGTTTGTGGATCATTTATTTGGAGATCAAAGAGGAAAAAATACGTTAAATGGACAAGTACAAGGTGAGAACTGTATTTTATAGAAAAGTTATTTGACAGAACATTGATTTAAAATGGGAATATTCTAACAGGCAAAAAAAAAAAAAAAAAAAAAAAAACACCCGTCAGATGCGTAGTGAGGAAAAAGACGAGAAGAGGAGGGAAATTGTGTATCTTATCAGGTGTCAGCCACAGATTAAATTGGGAATCCAGTTTAAGGAGCTAAATGATTAGTTCCTGGACTTCTTGGAGGTCCAAATGTTAAGACTGTCCAGTGCAGGGGTGGAGGTTTGATCCCTGGTCAGGGAACTAAGATTCCACGTGACACATGGGCAAAAGAAAAAATTATTAGTTCTGTTTCAAGATACTCTACAACCAAAGGAAGGTCGAGAAATAAGAGGCAAGAGGGAATGAAGGATGAGAGGCAGAGGGTACAGGGAGGAAATGAAGAAAGGATGCACAGGTCTGTGGGGGAGGGGGCAATAAGTAATGAAGGTCTCTAGATAAAGGGAGAGTATTTGACCTGGACAATGAATTTGAAGTGAGCTTCCAGCACCAAAACTTGTCAGAGAAGAACAGCAAAGTTCTCCCTCCCTTCTGTTTACTCGTTGTTAGGAAGACATTCAGAACTGCGGTCCCTGGGCATGCAGAGCAGTGTGTCATCCTTTGGGGGAGCATGGGCATAGGTGCTCAGCTGTAAATGTATGCAAATTGGTGTCATATGAAGTGTTGCTGCTTTCCAGGATGGTGTCACATGGGACAAAACAAGAGAGCGGGAAAGAAGGAGAGAGTGGGGGACATACTCGGGAGATAAGGAACCTACAGCCTGATAGAGAGTCCACTGGAAAGTTTCCAACTTGTAATGCAGTTTCAGTTTGGGGGGAAAGTGTTAGAGTGAGGAAGTTGAGGCTAAGATTTCAGGAGAATAAATTAAGTTGAAGTAATGTAGAAGCAGACTCCATATAGACCAAATAGTTTCTCAAATTTTAATTAGTTGCCTGGGGACCTTGTGGGAAGTGCACATGCTGAGCATGAGGTCTGAGATTCTGCATTTCCAACAAGCTCTCCGAGTAGCAAGGGTGTAGCCTTGCGTTTGGAGAAGGCAATGGCACCCTACTCCAGTACTCTTGCCTGGAAAATCCCATGAATGGAGGAGCCTGGTAGGCTGTAGTCCATGGGGTCGCTAAGAGTCAGACACGACTGAGCGACTTCACTTTCACTTTTCACTTTCATGCATTGGAGAAGGAAATGGCAACCCACTCCAGTGTTCTTGCCTGGAGAATCCCAGGGACGGGGGAGCCTGGTGGGCTGTAGTCTATGGGGTCGCACAAAGTCGGACACGACTGATGCGACTTAGCAGCAGCAGCAGCAGCAGCCTTGCGTTTAGAGAAACCTGGAAGAAGAGCATTGAGCTAGTGCAGGCCATAACAGGATCAAGGAAAAGCATTATTTTATTTTTCTTTCTGAGCGTGTTTATAGCCAGAGGGAAGCAAAGAGTCGAACTAGCAATTACAGGTGTAATATACCATTGCTAAGCAAAGAAGGAAAAGAAGTGGTGGGGATGATCCATAGATAGAATGTGAAGGGGGAAGAATTCAGACCACAGATCCAGAGATTACCCTTTATAGAGGAAAGACTCTAGTGAAAGGACAAAGGGAGGAAAGTAAGGCTTTCGGGAGATGAGTTTGGAGTCGATGGGGACACTTGAGAGAACTCCTTAGAGATGGCTTCAGTGTATTTACACTGAAAAGAGATAAGATCATTGTTGTTCCCAATAATAAAGGAGGCAGGATGGGGTGCTAGAAATAGGGACAACCCCAGCTCCTCCAAGTAACTATAGACATCAAAGATATATGTTGTACTGGTATTTGTTATTCAAATTGGATTAATTTGAATATGGAGGGATTGACTTTTTATTTTTAAGATAACTGATTTTTTGACAGTTGTTTCACAGAAATCCTTTTAAGTATTAGCATGATGTACCCAACCAAACTAAGTTTTGAAACAAAACAGATTGATAGGGTTCATTCCCTAAAGGCTAGAACTGTTATTTTCAATAAATACTACACTGATTTTAAAACATGCAAGATTTTTAACATCTAATAATTCTGTGGCAGTTACATTTATTATTTCCTTTTTGATCATTATATTTCAATGTTGAGAATTTATTGTACATTATTTCATAGGTGTGTCTTATATGCCTTCTTGCGTGAGTGGATCGGGAAATTTTAAGATGGCTAAATTAGAGGAGCCAAGACATGCAGGCATACCAGTAGCCCACATGGGTATGGAAAAACATGAATATTTCTATGAACCATTTTTCTACAAGTGTATATTCGAGCTAATCAGTTCATTACTCTTTCCCTGATGAGAAATAAACTATACATTCTGGTGAACTGTCATCCCAACAGTGCACTTCTTAAATGACTGGATAGATTGAAGAACATGTTAAATACTTGTAGTATAATGGTGTAAATGTTACTGCTGTATTGCATTCAAGATATACTGGTGCATTTTACCATCAGCTTTCACGTTTATCTTCTTGGGTTCATGATTTGCTCCTCTGATTGAGATTAATTTTCTCCTCATCAGTCAGCATGTTCACATTGGTCTATGTGCTCTTTAATATTTTCTGAAGTCATTGAAAACATGATGTTACTTTTGAAATCTTACTGCATGTTTTGGTAAACCTGTATTCCTGTTTTTTCTTCACTCTCTATAATGGATTCCTATGTCTGTCTTGCCTGTGTCCTAACATCCCCCTAAAAACAAGACACTGAAACCGAATGTATTCAGTGTCAAGGCTGGGCATGAGGAGTCTGCTCAGTACTAACTCTGCATGAATGTATAGCTGGCTTTCATATTTACATGTAATTAACTCTATGTCCGTTTTGCCTTTTAGGTTCTCCTGCTGCTGCTGCTGCTAAGTCGCCTGAGAAATGTCCTAATGTGAAGGTAAAAACACTTATACTTTTATCTTGAATTATGAACTGTGGATTGTATCATATGTACATTATTTATTAATAACTTGTTTCCAAACCAATTCAGCCCACAGTCGGAGTGAAAGATTCTGTTCCTAATAAAACAGTCGGAATGAAGGATCCACAAACATCTAGTTCAGGTAAATTTTGCAATACACACTTAACTCTGGCTGCTGCATTGCAGGCAGATGCTTTACCATCGAGCCATCAGGGAAGTCCCTTCTGGAAAGAGGGACACTGAAATACTTGAAATGCTAGCTCTTCGTACTCCTAACTTCTTTTTGCAAATTTAACTGAAGAATTGGACATACATAAGGCAAATGTTATTGTTGGTATCCATGTTTTGAAAAAAAGATATTTATAAGCATATGAACAAGAAATGTTTAAAATGTAAGCTTGAACTCAAGATGTTTCCGTATATGTTTCAATACCCTTAAGTTCTCAGTTTGGAATCTCTATACTCTCAGGAATTCTCAGAAATTAATTATTGGACTCAAAGATTTTTCAGCAAATTTGGAAAACTCGGCAGTGGTCACAGGACTGGGAAAGGTCAGTTTTCATTCCAATCCCAAAGAAAGGCAATGCCAAAGAATGCTCAAACTACCGCACAATTGCACTCATCTCACACACTAGTAAAGTAATGCTTAAAAATTCTCCAAGCCAGGCTTCAGCAATACGTGAACCGTGAACTTCAAGATGTTCGAGCTGGTTTTAGAAAAGTCAGAGGAACCAGAGATCAAATTGCCAACATCTGCTGGATCATCGAAAAAGCAAGAGAGTTCCAGAAAAACATCTATTTCTGCTTTCTTGACTATGCCAAAGCCTTTGACTGTGTGGATCACAATAAACTGTGGAAAATTCTGAAAGAGATGGGAATAGCAGGCCACCTGACCTGCCTCTTGAGAAACCTATATGCAGGTCAGGAAGCAACAGTTAGAATTGGACATGGAACAACAGACTGGTTGCAAATAGGAAAAGGAGTACGTCAAGGCTGTATATTGTCACCCTGCTTATTTAACTTGTATGCAGAGTACATCATGAGAAATGCTGGGCTGGATGAAGCACAAGCTGGAATCAAGATTGCCAGGAGAAATATCAATAACCTCAGATATGCAGATGACACCACCATTATGGCAGAAAGTGAAGAGGAACTAAAAAGCCTCTTGATGAAAGTGAAAGTGGAAAGTGAAAAAGTTGGCTTAAAGCTCAACATTCAGAAAACGAAGATCATGGCATCTGGTCCCATCACTTCATGGGAAATAGATGGGGCAACAGTGGAAACAGTGTCAGACTTTATTTTTTGGGGGGCTCCAAAATCACTGCAGATGGTGACTGCAGCCATGAAATTAAAAGACGCTTACTCCTTGGAAGAAAAGTTATGACCAGCCTAGATAGCATATTGAAAAGCAGAGACATTGCTTTGCCAACAAAGGTCCATCTAGTCAAGGCTATGGTTTTTCCTGTGGTCATGTATGGATGTGAGAGTTGGACTGTGAAGAAGGCTGAGTGCTGACAAAATGATGCTTTTGAACTGTGGTGTTGGAGAAGACTCTTGAGAGTCCCTTGGACTGCAAGGAGATCCAACCAGTCCATCCTAAAGGAGATCAGCCCTGGGTGTTCATTGGAAGGACTGATGCTAAAGCTGAAACTCCAGTACTTTGGCCACCTCATGCGAAGAGTTGACTCACTGGAAAAGACCTTGATGCTGGAAGGGATTGGGGGCAGGAGGAGAAGGGGACGACCGAGGATGAGTTGGCTGGATGGCATCACTGGCTCGATGGACATGAGTTTGAGTGAACTCCGGGAGTTGATGATGGACAGGGAGGCCTGGCGTGCTGTGATTCATGGGGTTGCAAAGAGTCAGACAGGACTGAGCAACTGAACTGAACTGAACTGAAGATTTTTCCAGTGTCCAAAAATGCTCATTTGAACTCTGACCTTTACCTAGAGTAAAGCTTCACTTGCTAATATGTCAGCTGTATTTCAGCTTATAATTATTTCATTTTAGTGTTGTTACACAGATGAATGAAGGCCGATCAGATGTTTTGATTAGCAGACTGTGTGTGTGTGTGTGTGTGTGTGTGTGTGTGTGTGTTTGTGGTGTCTTTGATTATTAGAAGTAGGGGAAGTAATCATACCTTAGATTCGATAGACATAATCTTTTAAAACGGTGATTCTGAAAGTTTTTGGCTTTAGGTTCATTTTATACTTCTTAAAATTATTGAAAATTCCAAGAAACTTTGTTTAAGTCTATTGTTGTTCACTATATTGGAAAATAAAACTGAAAAACTTAAAATACAAGCACACACAATCATAGTTGCTAATTCCATTAGTCCTTAATGTTATAATATCACATATTGTGTCTCTGAAGAACTCCACTGTGCCCTCAGAATAGAATGAGAATGGAAGTGATGTTTAGTGTTGTTGTGAAAATAGTTCTGACCTCTTGGACCTCCTGACCCGATGGGTCTCTGGACTTCAGTGATTCTGAGGGGACACTTGAGAACCACTGTTTTAAACCATTGAAGTGGTTGGATATAAAATGATAAAAATGCCCTTCTGTTGACACAGGGTTATAAGTTTCACTTTTACATTTCTTGCTTTTTTTTTTTGACTTCTCTTAAGAAATTTAGATCTGACCATTTTCGTTTTTTGTGGTGTATTCACTCCTGTCTCATGGCCCTCTGCTCTTTGGATCCAGTGTGCTCCTAGACTTACCTATTTTCACATGGAAACAATGAGTCACACACCAGGCTATCATTTCTTATATAAGTTTATGATATTTTTGTTTAGTCTTAAGTTGTGTTCAACCACTGCGACCTCATGGACTGTAGCCCACCAGGATCCTCTGTCCAAGAGATTTTCCAGGCAAGAGGCAAGAATACTGGAGTGGACTGCCATTTCCTTCTCCAGATTATGACGTTTATCCAAGGCTTTAAAACTGAGTTCTGACGACATTTCTACATTGAGGAAAGACTGTCTCATTTAAATTAAAGTAGTTGTTGATGGTGGTGGTATTCAGTCGCTAAGTCGTGCCCTACTCTTTGTGACCCCATGGACTGCAGCCAGGCCTCTGTTCCTCACCATTTCCCAGAGTTCACCCAAGTTCATGTCCATTGAATCAGCGATGCTGTCCAACCATCTCATCCTTTGCTGCCCCCTTCTCTTCTTGCCCTTCCCTTCTCATCCTGCGCTCAGTCTTTCCTGGCATCAGGTGCTTTTCCAGTGAGCCAGCTGTTCGCATCAGGTGTGCCAAGTATTGAAGCTTCAGCTTCAGCATTTAGGATTGACTGGTTTGATCTCTTTGCTATCCAGAGGACTCTCAAGAGTCTCTCCAGCATCACAATTTGAAAGCATCAATTCTTTGGTGCTCAGTCTTCTTTGTGGTCCAACTCTCACATGTGACTACTGAAAAAACCAGAGCTTTGCCTGTACAGACCTTTGTCAGCAAAGTGATGTCTTTGCTTTTTAATATGTTGTCTAGGTTTCTACCATTAATTAAAGTAGTACCACTCATTAAAAATGTTTTTAAAACCATGGTCTCTAGAACACACAATATTATCATGCAAAATTAAATGTAGAATAAATTAGAGATAAATTTTGTTAATAAAATATTTGTATGTTGAAGGAAAATAATAAAGTTCTTATTAAATACAGGTAGTCAGAGTTGTATTTTTATTCAGATCCTGATAAATGGAGACTTTGTTTTCACATTTTTCAGATTGGGATTTGACTAGTTTGAGCCTCAGTGGTGAGACTTGTCAAAAAGCCGGGCATTTGAAAGTTGATCAGCGTCCGTTGGTGTCCCAATCAGTGACCAAAAATCAATCAGCACCCACAGAACTTGGACAGAAGACCGTAACAGATAAAGAAAAGATGAAAAACGCAGCGGTGTTTCTGGTAGGGAATTCCATGTCCCATCACCCGTGCCAGTCCCTGCTGCCAGGAAACAGAGGAAGCAAAGAAGGTAATAAAAATTGAATCCAAGTAATACTAGAAAATAAAAAGTAGAAGCAATGAGACATGCTAGTTAACATCTCTTTATGAATGACAGTGACATGTAAGATAGAGTAACCTCTGAAGGAGTAGTGAGTTTGAGGGGAAGGAGGACGTGGAACTGATTCTCTGAAGAAAGACTTTGTACGAGGTAGTCAGTTGTATTCTTACTCAGATCCTGATAAATGGAGACTTTGTTTTCAGATTTTTCAGATTGGGATTTGACTAGTTTGAGCCTCAGTGGTGAGACTTGTCAAAAAGCCGGGCATTTGAAAGTTGATGATCAGCGTCCGTTGGTGTCCCAATCAGTGACCAAAAATCCACCAGCACTCGGACAGAAGACCATAACAGATAAAGAAAAGACGAAAAACGCAGCGGTGTTTCTGGTAGGGAATTCCATGTCCCATCACCCGTGCCAGTCCCTGCTGCCAGGAAACAGAGGAAGCAAAGAAGGTAATAAAAATTGAATCCAAGTAATACTAGAAAATAAAAAGTAGAAGAGATGAGACATGCTAGTTAACATCTCTTTATGAATGACAGTGACATGTAAGATAGAGTAACCTCTGAAGGAGTAGTGAGTTTGAGGGGAAGGAGGACGTGGAACTGATTCTCTGAAGAAAGACTTTGTACGAGGTAGTCAGTTGTATTCTTACTCAGATCCTGATAAATGGAGACTTTGTTTTCAGATTTTTCAGATTGGGATTTGACTAGTTTGAGCCTCAGTGGTGAGACTTGTCAAAGAGCCAGGCATTTGAAAGTTGACGATCAGCGTCCGTTGGTGTCCCAATCAGTGACCAAAAATCCACCAGCACTCGGACAGAAGACCATAACAGATAAAGAAAAGACGAAAAACGCAGCAGTGTTTCTGGTAGGGAATTCCATGCCCTATCACCCGTGCCAGTCCCCGCTGCCAGGAAACAGAGGAAGCAAAGAAGGTAATGCAGAAGCCCAGGGCACTCAGCCGTGTGCCACCCGGGCACGGCCTTACCGTCCTTCTGACGGTTCCAGATTAGATTTTGTGGCAAAATCTACCTTGTGCTGACTCCTTTTATGCAACCTACAGCCAAACAATATCTCTTAGAAAGCTGCTTGCATTCTCCCTCTGACCATAGTAATATAATAAATAATAGAATTTGGAAGAAGCAAGTTTGTTTAGGCTAGTATTTAGCATACATCTGAGGGTGGGTAGCAGGATTATATTTAGAACTCTGGGACTCTTTGTGAGACCTAGGCAGACAAGTAATTATTGAAAAAAAATAAAGAATGTTTATACTAAGGTGATTTTTAACAACTTGTCCTCTGCAGTCTAGAAGCCAAGAGGATAGACATGTGCAGAAATAATTTACAGTTCAGATCTATATCTGAGAAGTCTAGAAAGGTACACTAGAAAAATCTACAAAGTACCAAGGTAGCTACAAGGAAAGGGATACCTCTTTATCAGGGGAAAGAGAGCTGTAATCAAGGGCAACTTCACAAAGCAGGTTGAGTCTTAAAAAATGAAAAGTAATTTGTCAGAAGAGTACAGGGAAGCATTTCAGATGAAGGAACTGATAAAAGCATAAAAAGTAAGAGCAATTTTGTAAACTAAGAATAATACTGCAGTTGAAGCTTGGCATGTTGTTAAAAAGGTTCTGTGATGAAGTAGAGAAGAGAATATACTGTGACTTTATATGTCTGTCCTGTATTTTGAAATTTTGTTTAGTTTCTGATTGTTTTTTTCACTGATGCTTGGGTGAATTCATTAATGAATCTTTGAGGTGTTTGTGTGCCTGTATCCTGGTGACATCTAGTATTTCCCAAATGGTTTGTTGAAGTTTTTGATCATTGGAAGTATTTCTTAAAGAAGTAAATATTCATCTGAAGACAAATATTGACTTAAGCTGTCATTTGATACAATGTTTTAAATCTGTGTTTTAAATAAAGATTATGTCTTTTATCTAAATATTCTAAATAATTTTAACCAAACATGCAGATTTGTCAGGAGAACTAGACTTGGAAGTGATATTGGAGGAAGAACAAGAAAAACCTGATGGAGATGAAAATAACCGTTTACAGGTAAGTAAAACTATAAATTTAAATTTTTGGTTTAATACCATTTTCTATGCTTTAGCAACACAATACAGTGTGTAACAGAGTCCATAACAAATAAAATTGCCTTTCAAAATTACCCTTTTAGAATTGATAGATAATAATTTAATAGTTTTTATAGCACTTTAATTATACAACTTAAAATACTGTTAGAATCTATTATAATTTATAGTTTGTCTTTGGAATCGAGGGAAAAAAATTTTCCTGACTTGTTTACTTCTTCCATTTTTATAATTTCATTTTATGATTAAGAAGGTGATATCAAATACTGAATCATAAGATTACGCAGTTGAAATTATGAACAATATGACGGCCCCTGACCTAGATATATGTAAAGAGAAATTATTCCCAGCGGCTCAAGCTTTTCCATTAAAATCGCCAGCCACTGATGCCAAGATGAAAGATTCATTCTGCCTGTGATCTCGGTACAATTGACTAGGGATGAACATTCAGGGAGAGAGTGGGGTCACAGAATCAACCCTAGTTGCCTATTAAGAGACTCGAACCTTCTAGATTGCACCTTTGTTTTTAGGGTACAAATAGTAACGTTCTAATTTATTTCATTTCAGGGTGGGAAATCCGTAGATATTACTAAAAATGCTTTATCCACTTTCTTTGGTGGATATTAGAACATAATATAACTGAATGTAGGGGCTTCCTGGGTAGCTCAGCCGGTAAAGAATCTGCCAGCAATGCAGGAGACCCCAGTTCAATTCCTGGGTCGGGAAATTTCCCTGGAGAAGGGATAGGGTACCCACTCCAGTATTGCTGGACTTCCCTGGTGGCTCAGACAGTAAAGAATCTAGTATTCCAAGCATGTCCTGAACAAAAAGAACCCAGTCTCGAAAATGTTTTTTTATCAAATAAACTATAGGTCCCCAGGATATGCTTGTCAGTCATCTTCAAAGCTTTGTTTCAGTGAAAATAAATAGACCTTGAAAGTGATAAACTAGATATGGAACACGTGTTTACCAAAAATGAGGAGAGTTTTTATAATGATGCAGAAAATTAAAAAAGTAGGGGACCAGGTAGCTACATTTGAAGTGAAAGAAGACCAAGAGTTTGATATGTAAATGTCAGACAATATGAGGCAAAATCCCACTAGTTGGAAATCAGACATCGGACAGACACGTCAGTCGAGTCTGTGGCTTGTCTGCTCCGGTAAGATGAAACACGTAATTCAAACAAAAAGTCACGGAACTCCTGCTGTCGTTAAGAATACTGATCAGAAAGGCAAACCAATACAGGACTGGTTCCAGAAGCCACTGCATGTGGATAATTGCAGGGCTAGTGACGATGAAAGCGTGGAACCCGATTTAGAAAATGGGAATTCTTCTCCACCGAATAGTCACAGAGCATCCAAAGTGTGTGTAAATGAAGAATTACAGAAGGATATGCAGAGGTTTAAGAAGGCAGTAGACATGTTACAAGTAGTGTTGTTAGCTTTGGAAAAAGAACGTTCAGCTTCCAAAAGAGGTAGAGGTTCATTTGCTCTCGCTTTGGTTTTTCCCTTTCTGGATGATCTGGTCCATTTTGATTTCTACTTATGAATAAAGTGGGGTCATCTAAATGGGTAATTGTGTAGAAATAGATTATTTCTGCCATCCAAATAATAGGAGTTCAGGAAACTGTTTTCATGGCTTTTGTCCTTCAATCAATCTAATTCTATGTCAGTCTTTCATATGGACTGGGAAACTCACTTAGCTACATACTATGTAACCATCTGAGCCAGAATAAGCACCAAGGAAAGTGTTTTAGGAGTATGATCAACTCCTTAACATTTTGCAGTGTTGTTTTTTTTTTTTAACTTTGTTGGATTAAATATAAGTTGCATTTCCACAGGATGGGAAGAAAGCAGAAGCTGAGAGAAGGGACATAAACACGTATTCCCTCTAATCTCTTCATTGTGGTTGAATATGTGTGATCTTCTCTGCTTTCCTCAGTCCCTGGGCACTTAGATATACAACATGGCCAGGATGTTTTTAATAACAAATACATGCACTCCCACATATGCCTTAATCACCACTTTCAGATGTCTCTTTTGAGAGAGACCTCTTCACTATGTTGTTTACTAAAATGTAGTAAGTTTCGACATGTGTGATTTTATCACATAGGTGGTATATGTGTGTGAGAGAGTCGTTCAGTCGTGTCTGACTCTTTGCAACCCCATGGACTGTAGCTGGCCAGGCTCCCCTGTCCATGGATTTCTTCAGGCCAGAATATCATTGGAGTGGATAGCCGTTCCCTTCTCCACGGGATCTTCCCAACCCAGGGATCAAAGCCAGGTCTCCTGCATTGAAAGCAGATTCTTTAACATCTGAGCCACCAGGGAAGCCCATAGGTAGTATAAACCCTCAGCAAAAAAAAGAAAAAATATCAAGTGTTTATCTCCAAAGGAAAGAACTGAGGTTTGAGATGCTGTGAGATTTTTCTTTCTTCAGTAGCAGGTTTTTAAACTTGCTTGCTCTTTTGTGTAAGACAAAAAAAGAAAAAAATGTAGCTATTCTAGCTATTCTCCTTTAGAGAAAAAGGAGAATGAACTCTACCCCAACTAATGAATTAAATTACTTTGCCGAAGTCACGCTTTTAACTTACCTGATTCATTTGAGGAATTCATTTGGTAATTTTATCAGATTCAAGATTACAGAATTGTATCATCTCTTTTGGTGCCATAAAATGTTAGGCAAGGCCACTTTAGGGGCTTTGAACAAATCATTTAACCTGTTTTTATTTTAAAGTTGTTATTGGTAAATAGTGGGGCAAAGGTAGATAGTTATTTCTATACCCTCTAGCTATAAATTTGATGGTTATTGAATGTGGAATTGGGAAGCATTACTTGTATTCCAGAATTCCACACTAACTAACACCTCTTCAGTTTCATTCTGCTCCTGTGTTTTGGTAAACTTTGGTTCATATATTTCAGCAAACACCATCAGGTTTTCGCTATCTCCTGGATCCAAATGAAAAAAGAATTGGAAAAGGCAGTGGGGAAAGAATAGCTTTCGTGCAGAAAGAAGAGAGTTTCCTTTCTGTCTCTGAGGCACCAAGGTGCCACATCCTCTCCATCTGACTGTTTAATGGAAAATCCAGGTGGTAAAGACCGAAGAGGCCAGATGTTGTGTGTTTTTATTTCTCTACCTCTGCCAGTCAGATGGGGAAGACTGGATGTGAATAATTGCATCTTATGAAGAAAGCCTTTCTTGAAATTTTGGGAATTTTGTTTCTTTCCCTCAGAAAGAAGCACATTTTACAAAAATTTCCGTGACTTGCAAGTGATAAAATTAATGTAAGCACAAATATATTTTTATCACTTAAAATCAGGGCAAACGCTGAGTCAAATAATAAATTGAAAACAGAGTCTCTAGAATTAAGTCCTAGCAATTATTCTTAGTGTCAAACTTTCATTAAAGGTTGAAGGAGAAAAGAAGCACAGAAGTAGTGAAGTAAAAGTATCAGACAATGTATGCGATGCTGCTGCTGAGAGTCGATTGATTCAGCAGAGAAAGAGTGGAGGAAATAACAAGCAGGCGTTTTCTGCTATGGAGACTAAAGGTTCTGATAGGTAAGCCTATATCAATATTTAACAGTAGGTCATTTGTTACTTTCCTGTAAAATCATTTCTGACTTGGGCTAATGTTTGTGATTTATGAATTTCATATTTTACTAGGGATATAGTTATTTTTAATACTCTTGTCCTTTAGCCTTAATACTAGAGTTACTTTGTTAACATACCACCATGTTACAGTATCAGAGTATTCTGGATTTGACTGCATACTTGCCTTGACCAGTGTGTTGTAGATTTAAATTTATTTTATGTCACTAATGAACATCCTTTCATTTCAGTCTGAGGACTTCTTTCAGCATTTCATATGAGGCGGGACTAGTGGTGATGAACTCCCTCAGGTTTGCTTTGTCTGGGACAGTTTTTATTTCTCCTTCATTTCTGAAAGACACCTTTTCTGGATAGAGTACTCTTGGCTGGCAGTTTTCTCCTCCTACCACTTTGAGTATGTCCATGGATGGAGGCCGAATTGTTGTTGGTGGCAGCAGAACTGATGAGGCACCTGCCTTTCATCCATGATGCTGCCGTCACTTATGTGGGTGGTTTACAAGTAAACTGCCCCCTGCCCCGCCTAAATTTGATTTCTTCTTTCATGGTGGACGTGCCACGTCTCATTTTAAAAATCACCTAAATGAAGTGTTGCTTTTTCTTTGAGGGTCTTTTTTTTTTTTTGGCTGCACTGGTTCTTTGCAGCCGCAGTGCTTGGGCTTCCCATTGTGGGGGCTTCTCCTGATGCTGAGCATGGGCTCTGGGGTGCTGGCTTCAGTGGTTGTGGAGCACAGGATTCATTGCTCCTCAGCTGACCAGGGATCAAACCTGTGCCCCCTGCATTAGCAGGCAGATTCCTAAGCACTGGAGTACCAGGGAAATTCCTAAATTAAACATTAATGTATTTAAAAGCAAAACAAAAAATATAGTGTGAATCTAATTATGGCTCCCATGTCTAAGAATCATCGTGTTTAGCCAGTGGACTCCAGGTTTTCAGTGTAGCCCTTGAGGTTCTTCCCAAGGTCTTTCCAGATGCATCTCTCTACTTTCTTCCATGTGTTTTGTACTTTTCCTTCCAGATTCCTAGGAAACAACCTAGATGCTGTGTGTCTGATCTGTGTACTCACATTCTAATCTCCAGTAGAATGATTTCTTGCTTTTCTCTTCCTGTTGACCTCCTCTCTTCACTTCTGTAAAGCCTTCCTTATTTCACTTATCACTTTCTTGTTTTCTTGCATATGGTTGGTACTTCATAACTGTTTTGTGAATTAATCAATGACTTAATATGGGTAAGAGTTGGAATTTTACAAGAATTGGTTTTTTAGTCTTTATTAGTCGAATTATTTGAAAACAATGCTTTTTTGTGGACTTTTAAAAGTAGTGATCATGGTGTGCCCAGGAAGGAAACAGAGAAAAAGAACAATGGCAAATGGACACAGGACGAACGTGTGATTGCACCAATATTGGAAAAGACCGATTCACTGACTGGTGGCCTGCTACACGTGAATGATGACAGCATTTTAAGGAAAGTGGATCAAGATGATGGCAGGTAACATGGACAAATTCTTTATTTCTAGGGGAAGAAACATTAGCACTGAATACTTCTTCTGGAAATAGAGCAGCATAATATAGTATACAGGCCAAGAGAAGAGAATCCTCAACCTTACTGGATGAACACTGCAGAAGGGTTAAGGAGAGGACCCGTGCCTTCGGCAGGAAGTCGTTTCAGTAAATAGTCCACTTGGAAGCTGGACTGTAGTGAATACACATAAACAGCTCCGTAGGGAGTACTTCCTGGGAGAGGCAATGGAGACCTGGATGGTAACTGAAGAGGAATGTGGAGCTCAAAGGAGTTTGTTTCTTGTTTTATGTTAAGACGGGAGTTTGTAGAGTGTGTATGCTGTTGGAAATGAGCCAGCAGAGGAAGTGTTTATTGAGTTTAATCTTATTTGCATTTCCAAATTAGAAAGCTTATTGATTGTATGACATTATCTGTAAACTATTACAATAAATTAATTGTACATTCTTATTATTGTACATGATTATTATGTACATATGTACTTCTGCTCATATGTAGTTTTTGGTAAGGGCTTGTTCATTGGCTCTGAAGCATAATATTCTTATGTAAATGAATATGTAGATGATTACTTAAGTTAATTCTATCATACATAGACTTTTAAAAATTATATAATCATGAATTTACAAATACTTAGGTTATGCTGAATAGGATTTAATCATTCCTTGATGATTCTAGTTGATAGTATCATCATGGGTAGCTATGATTTTTCTGAAACATCACATCATATTAACTTCATAGTTGTTTATAGCTTCCAGGGAAAAGGGGAGGATTTTGTTTATTTTCAATAGAAACAATTAACAATCTTTTACAGTTTATTACTTTGGGTGATAAAGATCTAAATGACAAAAACCATGCTTCCTGTACTAAAAGTGTCGTTAACACATATTGTGTGCTCAGTAAGTGTATGTCAGGTGCATGAAGAAACAGTAGAATGATTGAATGAATGTGTATTGATGAATTTCTTTACAAAAAACAAATCTTTATTGAAAGTAGATTTCCTACATCTAAATATTGCCTACATCTAAAGTCTTTTTGTTTTGTTAGAAATATGTTTTAAGATTCAGAATTATCATTTGTAGTTATAGCTAGACATGAAATAATAATATAGATTCATTTGGTATCATATTACTTAAAAAGACTTTTCAATATCACTTTCTTAGCATATTTTGGAACAGCAGTGTTCAGGCCAGATTTCCTGGGTTTGAATTCTGGGCTGTTGGTGAACTGCTGTGTGGTCTTGGGCAAGTTCCTCAGCCTTTCTTTGCTCCATGTCTTCCTAACTAAAGGATCTAATATATTACCTATCTCCCAGAATGATCGTGAGGATTAAAATGCCTTTAAGACATGTCAAATGCTTGTAATAATGCATAGCCATTGCATAATAAGCCCTCAAAAAGCTAATATCATGGTGATAAAAAAAATGGGTTTCTTTCTTATAAGGACTTAGGGAATACTTCCAAAATAGGTTTTATTGCCATAAAAGTTAGTTCTTATTAAAAATGACAACTTCAAAAAAACCCTGGAATACTGCTTCTATCACATAATGCAAGTAATGTTAGGTTTTTCTTTTTCCTTTGATCTAAATTTAATATTTTATTAATATTACAGATATATTTTCTTTGTCCTTTAATGCTACTCTTTTTTGTTGTTTCATCCCTTTATAGAAATTACTTATGAATGCAAAGATGTTATATAAAAAAACAAATGTTAAGGTATTGTTTATATTTTTGAGTTATTAAATTTTAGTCTGAAAAGAATCATTTGTTTTTTCTAGGACTGCAAGGAAAACAGCATATGAAAAGAAGAAGGTATAGTAAAAAAAAAATTAACTTTAAAATATATTATCCTCTAAAAAATACTTTGTAAAAGGAATGGTGGCAAAATAGAAAATCTCCCTTTGCTGAAGAGACATTTTCTTTGAAAACATAATTTAGAAACTCTGTTGATAAAATTATCCCGTTGATAAAAACCTGTTCTTTTAAGAAGGCTCTGCTTTTGCTTTGATAAAGATATTTATCACCTTTGTACACTTGGTATATTTTATACATATTTTAAGGACATTGTGAACCAGTATTATTTATGTGTAGGTCAAAGAACAAATTAATTACATGAATGACCTTGATGACATAACTCAGTCATCTGAAACTGATTCCAAGTATGGTGATATGCTTTACTCTAAAAATTCCCCGTTGCCATCTGGCAGGTGGCTGAGGGTCGTGAACCCCCTCCCCCTGTGCCTATCAGCCCTCGTCCACCTGCTCCATGAACAGCTCAGAGCTGGTTCCAGCTTTCCCAGCTGGGTTCTGCCTCACAGTAGAGTCCTCAAGGACAGGTGTGTTTAACTGGTGTCCTCAAGAGGTGCAGGAATGCTCCCCGTGGATTTTTTCCAGCAGTTGGTAGAAAGCAAACACTCTTGAAGTTGATTGTCCTTCTGCAGAGCTCCCGAGTGGCATCTCAGAGCAGAGGAATTCACTCCCCCACCCAATGTCCCTCTCAAACGAGGACCGGGTCCCATGCCCGAGGTCCTAGCAGCAGATCTCCCACAACAAAAAGTTCTCAGGAAGAGCTTGGGAAAGTAGTATTTGTAATTCAAATCCATTTGCCTACAGCAGTCAGGTAGGGAGGGACACACCATGGCCTCTTCCAAGGAGAGGCCTTTAATATTTTCCATAGGAATTGATCTCAAATTTTTGCGACTGTCTCTCAGAGCTGGGACCCTGATTGCGGTTTAGGCCAGGACCGTGTGTGCTCCACTGACGACGGCATTACCCGACCAAAAGTCCCCCTGCTCTGGAGTGAGCGTGTTGGTCACACCACGCACGTCATCACCTTCAGTGTCTAAATCAGAGTCTGTTCTTGGCTCCACTGTCATTTTTTTAAGCAGTACCCTACCAACGGCCTTTTCATATCATTTACAGTTTTTCAATTGGTAAAAATTGCGACATCAGTTGTAAAAATACTTTTGCACACTTTAAAAAGTTGTTTCTTTAGAATAAATTTATAAAAGTCCCCCTCCCACCAAAGAAAAAAAAGTAAAAAACCTCTTGCTACTAACAGTAGGTATTCTGGCATTTGGTAGAGATTTCCCTTCCTTGACAGATGGTTAGGTTAGTTTATCACTTCCACTGAAGGTAAGGAGGAAACTATAGGCAGTTCAGAGACCACATCGGAAGTCATTCTTGTACTTGTATAAAATGAACCCTCTGCCCTGTGTAGTGCCCTGTGTCAGTACAAGGAAACAGTGATGCCTATGCCATAGTATACATTTAGTGAGAATTATGTTTCTTATTGTATTTCCCCCATCTTACTATTTTAAACAGTATGAAGAGAGAATGAAAGTTATTGCAGCAGAAAATAATCTCATGATTCTCTAAGACCTCTCTAAATTTTGCCTTATTTACCATTAGTGTATACACCATGAATGAAATAGGCGGATTATTTTGTATTGATATGTTTGTACTAGAGAAGTAACTGTGGTTTGATGTAAGAGGACTACAGAGTCAGAAGACCTGGTGAAAAGCCTGCAGCTTACTTATATAGTTTTAACTTCTTTCTTTCCAGAATCATTATAGCTAATGAGTTAATTGATGTTTGTAGAAGTGCTTAGTACAGTTGTCAATAGGTATAAGCCTGTAATTGCCTCTTAAAATGTTAGAGAGGTAGTATATTCTCAAGAAAACAATTTTTGTATGAAATTGCATTTATTTAAATATATACAGAGCTAAGGCTCTTACTTGAAGTAGCTGTATAGGAGGTATTAGATGCAGTGTTTTTAAAGGTAGCGAGTGGTGTTGTTATGGAATTATAATTGATTTACAATATCCTGTTAGTTTCAGGTATACAGCACAGTGATTCAGACATATATGTATATATGTGTGTGTATATTATACAAATGGGGCTTCTCTGCTGGCTCAGACAGTAAAGAATCCACGTGCAATGCAAGAGACCTGGGTTTGATCCTAGGGTTGGGAAGATCCCCTGGAGGAGGAAATGGCAACTGACTCCAGTATTCTTGCCTGGAGAATCCCATGGACAGAGGAGCCTGGTGGGCCACAGTCCATGGGGTCACAAAGAGTTGGACATGACTGACTCACACACACACACACACACACACACACACACACACACACACATTCCTTTTCAGATTCTGCTTGTAGAATATTAAATGTAGCTCCTTATGTTGTACAGTAGATCCTTCCTGGTTATTTTATAGGCACTTGTCTATATATAAAATGGTATGTGTTAAACCCAACCTCCTAATTTATCTCTTCCCCTACCCCCTTTCCCTTATGGTGAGTAAGTTCGTTTCCTATGTCTGTGGGTCTCTTTCTGTTTAGTAATAAGTTCCTTTTAGATTCCACATATACACAGTATGACTTGTCTTTGTCTGACTTACTTCGCTTAGTGTGATCATGTCTAGGTCCGTCTTTGTTGCTGCAAATAGCATTATTTCATTATTTTTTATGGCTTCATAATTTTCCATTACATAAATATTCCACATCAGATACAAGTTTTAAGTGTAGTCAGATCTATAAATCTTTTATTTTAAGCCTTCTGTGTTTGTTGTAATTCAGAGAGAAGCCTTTCAGTTCTGAGCTTCTTGAAAAGTCCCTTGGGCTTTCTTTCTCCTTTCATGGATTCATTGTCTTCCATTAAATTTTTGAACCTTTGGGAATCTCTGCTTGTATAATAAGGTCTGAGGTTTGTATCAAACCTTATTTTTCCCACTTGGAGATCCACTTGGTGTAGTCTTTTCATTGTAGAAACATACAGGTTAGTCTTTCATTTCAGAGGAAATGATGAAATGTCATTTTATTGAGTACTAACTAAAAGTCTCCTTTGTCTCACTTAGGTTTCTGACAGTGGTAGAAAAGCAAAACGTCAATTGCGCAAAAACCTCATGCAGGATGAAATTACCAGCCTAAGACTGGAAACAGACACAGTGAAAAATCAGAACCAGGAACAAGAAAAGAAATGTTCTGAGGATATTGACATTGTAAAAGGAGAGAATGATTATCCTCAAAAGGCAAAAAAATTGAGCAAGGAAACATTGACAAAGGCCATATTCCAGCATTCTGGTCAGCTTAATGTTCCGATAGCTGAAAATACAATGCTAAACCCTGAGCTGGAAAATGCAAAACAAAGCAAACAAAGACTGGAAACAGAAGTGGAATCCTACCATTCTAGACTGGCTGCTGCCACACACGATCATGATCAAGGTCAGACATCACAAAGAGACCTGAAACTTGCCTCCCAGAAAGCAGAAGATAAGAGGTTACGCTTGCAGGACCAAATGGAGTTCAATATGGCTAAGCTGGAAAGTAACAATGAGATGCTTTCCCAGCAACTTTCTAAAATGAAAAATAAATTCAATCAGCTAAATATAAAGCTGCATCAGACCAGAGATGATCTCAGAGAAAAGACTTTGATGTTAGAACGTGTCCAGAGAGACTTAGACCAAACAGAGTGTCAAAGGGAGGATATTGAACACATGTATCAGAACGAACAAGGCAAAGTGAATGAATACCTTGGAAAGCAGGAATCCTTAGAGGAGAGATTATCTCAACTCCAGAGTGAAAACATGTTGCTCCGACAGCAACTGGACGATGCGCAAAACAGAGCCGACAGTAAAGAGAAGATGGTCATTAGCATCCAAGACCAGTTACAGCAGATCATGAGAAAACATGCTGAACGTGAGAAACAAGTTCTGATGCTGGAGGAAAGAAACAAGGAGTTGGTCAACAAATGGAATCATGTAGAAGAGAGAATGCATCAGTATGAAAATGAGAAAGCAGAAAGAGAAGTAAGTACCCAGAAGGAGAAACAATTCTCTGCCTTCCTGAAAGAAAATGCAAAGTGATTCTTAATTCTGGCTAAATGTTGAATCTAGCTGAATATAAAAAACACACAGGCTGTGAATCTATGGTCTCTAAACCAGCCTAAAAGCACACCTTGTATCCGGCAAATAAAAATTAGACCCGAGAGATGCTTCACTTTGAGTGGAGACATCATGTCACTTATGAAATGTTAAGAGATTCAGTTCTAAATTTTTAATGTAGATGGGTATTAGTAATTTACTCTTTTACTATTCAGATACTAATTTTAATCTCTATGTAACCACATGTCAGTATCATGATGAAGCAGATAAAAGAAACTCTTAAATTGAATATTTTGAAATTAAGCTACAGTAACATGGATTACCTTGACAGTCAATTCCAGGTTTCCCAGATGCTATTACTTATATATCATACTTTGGCTTCAGGAGCTTGTCACACTTTTTTGTCATATTTGTTGGTATAATTTTAGTTTTATTCATGTAAATTTGAATTAACTTGGAAAACATTTCAGGCTTGAGTCATTTATTCTTATGGCCTCTCAACTCTTTAAAGAGTTGTAATTAAATTGAGAATTCATTGACAAGCCATTTAAATATACTTGTCATTAAATCATAATTTGGGACTCAAGTGGTGAGCTTTAACCAAGTTCTTCTTGATTTAATCTTCCACTGCTATTTACGCCATTTACTTAGAACATTTTTACAAACAGTTTGCTCCTAATTCTCATTTTAAGGGTCAATTACTGTCATTTGAATACCAGTTTACCCAATAAAAATGGAGGCTGGCAGGATTCGTGCGCAGCAGGGAGGAGTGAGCCAGGGAGAGGGCTGTAGGGGCTGCGGTCTGGAGGCAGGTGGAGGCCAGGTTATCGAGGCTCCTTGAAGGCATAGGAGCAACCTCATTTTTAAAGTTTCATTATTCTTTTATATTGGAATATAGTTGATTTACAGTTTTGCGTTAGTTTCAGATGTACAGCAAGTTGATTCAGTTATAGGTATACATATATCTATTCTTTTTCAGATCCTTTCCCATGTAGATGCCTGCAGAATATTATGGTTAGCCAAGGGTAAAGGTGGGGAGGAGGGATAAATTAGGAGTTGGGGATTAACACAGACACATGACTAGATATAAAATAGATAAGTAGCAAGGGAATGGCCTCATTTTTTTGCTGAGGAAGGAATCTATTGGAAAGATCTGAGCACCGGATTGAATATGTGACGATCTCTGATGTTAATTGAAGCCTCTAATAAAGAAAGAGGAAAAATGTTTTCATAGTGTGGAATTTTCCACCGCTTGTCCCACCTACACACCTGTTTCGTTCTGGACGTGAGGTGGTGAAGCTCTGCAGATTTATCAGGAGGGGCAGGGTGTGGACAGTGGGGCTGCCTCCTTCGTCTGAGGAACTTAATATCAGGAAGGCCGGTGGGGAGCCCTTCTGGGTCTGTAACCACATTCAGGGAGGAGGAAAAGAAGGTGAGTTGGTGTCCATGGTGATAGTTTTCAAAGTACATGTGTTGGAGTCATCTATTACTAACATAACGTAATAGTAAAGTGATTTGATAAACTCAGTGACAAGGCATCTTATTAGGCAGTTGTGAAACACCTTCAACAAGAACTGTCTGACACCTTCAAAAAGCAGTCTGCATTGGAGGCATCCCTGGACGTCATGTCATGTCACCGTGCCAAGTTAGAAGTTGAGGCATTGGATTTAAAGAGCAACTTACGTCAACTCACAAGTCAGGTATGTGTGGAATTGAATGTGTCGACAGTTAATACGTAGGATAAAGTGTTTTAGGATGCTCATTTTCATGGACAGCTTTCTTTTTATTTCCTAGTAATTTACTATAATTGTATTAATCTTTAAGTGCACTTGTTTCTTAAACTCTGACTTGCATTCTGCCATTTACATTATATATATATATATATATATATTTGTACATTATATACCCTTAGGAAAGTGGAGAATTGTGCATCATTCTTCACACAGGTTGAGACTTTTTTTCCTATTGAACAATATTTTATTTCGTGATCCCTGTATTACCATGATGAGGCAAGCCAGATAAAATCAGAGGATGTTTAATGGAATGTTCCAGAAAATTATTTCTCATCTTCACTTTTGTGAATGGCTGTGGAGTTCTGTATATATTTATTTCTTGCATTTCAGAATAACTTGTGCAAAAATTGTATTATACAAACCAGCTGAAGTTAGGCACTGCCTTCTTTTCTTTTCATTTAGGATACATTGTAAAAGCATGGAGGTACTCAGATGGAGTATAACACGTCCATCGAAAATACAGAATTAAGAACATTATCTAGATAGTGCCTTTGGATTTTTAAAAAGCTATTGAGATATAATTCATGTATCATATAATTTACCCATTCCAAGTGTGTAGATCAGTATCTCTTAGTCTAGAGAGGTGTCACCTGTGACCACAGTCAATTTTAGAGCATTTCCATCACCCCCCCCCCGCAAAGAAACCCTGCATCCCTTAGCTACCTCCTAAGGCCCCCCCATCTCCCTCAGCCCCAGGCAACCCCCAGTCTAATATCCATCTCTGGAGACATGCCAGGTAATTTATATAAATGGAATCATGCAGTATGCTCCTTTGGGATTAGCTTTTCTCATTTGACATCATGTTTTTGTGGTTCATTCATGTTATAGCACGTATCAGTTCTTCCATTTCTGTTAACTGTCAAACAATAAACAGTACATGGCTATATTTATCCATCCATAAGTTGATGGAGATTTGGGTTGTTTCCACTTTGCAACTATTAATAATGCTGCTGTGAACATTGGTTTATACCTTTCTGGATGGACATGTTTTTATTTCCCTGTGGTGGGATCTTACCCTGAGTTAGCTGGCTGATTTCTCCTTTTCTTGGCCTTTGCTCAGACTGCCCTTTCTGTCTTCACAGTTTCTTTTCTCTTGGGTAGTCCTCCGTTTATTTAGACCTGGTGCCCAGTCTCTCCTCCTCCATGGAGCTTTCCTGACTGTCCAGCTCCCACTGAGCCTTTTCTCTTCAGCCCTGTTATGTAGTCTGTGAAGAACAATTTAGCCCTTAATTTTGCATTGTTGTCATTTTTTTCATGAGGGATAATCTTATCTAGGTATACCTTGTTCTAACAGGGAATATTTATGGATATGCACAGCACTTGTCTTGCATAAATGGAAAACAGTTTAGTTTAACAATTGTTAGGACACAACTAAGTACTTCATCCCACGCCAGTTATTTCTTCTTGAAGATGTTTGTATAGTAAAACTTTTATTAAAATGTATTTTAAGGAACTAAATGTAAAATTGAAAGCGCTTAGTCTAATAGAGGAGAATTGTTCAATTAAATACTCATTTCTCTCCCTGACTCTGGGAGAAAAGTGTAAATTTGCCTTCCTTCATTATGTAGGCAGAAGTGGGATTTACAGATTTCTAGCCTTTCACCAGCTGTAAAGTTCTGGGAATAGCTTCTCTGATATCCGTACTTCGTAACCTTAATTTTCTCACCAGAGTACTGGCTAGACATTAACAGCTGTGGGAATGAATTGACTCAGAACGTTGATTTAGCAGTAGGGTAATATTCCCATGGCAGTGACTTCACCCTTCTTCTGACGGCCGTGTAAGGTTCTGTACCACTCTGACCAGGAGGTGCTATTTGCATGTTAACCGGTGGTCATTGTCCACTGAGTGGTACAGAGAGGACGTAAGTTGCAAAGTACTGTAAGTGGAGAAAAGTACTAGAGTACTAGTTGGTTAGTGGAGTCAGTGAACATTTTTGAAGTCTGGACATGTGTGTTCTGGGCCTCATGCTCCCCCTTACTGCTCCTTGCAACGGTATGGAGAGTGAGCTCACTATGACTTGTGTAGAAGACCACTTCCGTTGGCATGTCGTCTGCCTGAAGTATCAAATTGTTTTGCAGATAAAATACAGCAACCGTAATAATGCCAATTACAAACAGCTCTTAGTATCTGCCACGTCCTCTTCTAAATACATTATGTGTAGTCCCCAATTTAATCTTCCCAGCATCCCACTGAGGTTGATGCTACCATTATCCCCATTTTATGGATGGAGAAACTGAGATCCAGTAAGGTTAAATAATTTGCCCCAGGACTCACAGCTCAGAACTGATGGAATTGGAACACAGGCCCACGGATTCTGGCTCCCATGTAGCTACTGTCTCTCACACTAGTCTCTGAAGCATCTGGTTGTCACCAACAGCAGTGCTAGCTCTCATAATCACTGGAAGAGCCATGGTCATTCACATATGTGGATATTTAAAGTGATGGCTGATGTGGAGCTTGGAATAAAAATATATATATATATATGTTTATCATTGGGTAATTTTCTGTCTTTTCCCATTTGGCCAGTTTATAAATAAATTTGTGTATTTATTTGAGAAAATCTAATTTAAAGCATGAATGATTTTGTGTTTGAGTGCTAAAGGGGAGGTCAATAATGTACAAAGGGCAGACAGTAAATATTTTCATTTTTTGGACTGTGAGGTGTCTATTGTAACAACTCAGCTCTGCTGGATGGCAGGAAAGCAGCCATAAACCATATGCAGATTAAGGAGACAGAAACTGACATTGGCAGATTCACTAGGTTATTAGTAATTAAAACAGTTTTTTTTTTTCCTTTTTTTTTCTTTCTTTTTAGTTTCAAGAAACAAAGGATCAACATACAAAGGCCGTGAGATGTGCTGAAAAAACACAGGATCACATCCAAAAGTATGATTTAAAGCAGCACAGAAAACAAATATAAAGCAGATAAACAGTATATGAGAATTAGATCAGTAATGATAATAAAAACATCATTGTGAAGCTGGGTAATATTTCAGCTTTGAGCTGTTTTGAGATGCATAATTTTCCCCCATTATTTCCATATTTTGCACATTATCCACAAGTGAAAAGTGAAAGTGTTAGTCACTGAGTCATGTCTGACTCTTTACAACTCCATGGACTATAGGCCACCAGGCTCCTCTGTCCATGGAATTCTCCAGGCAAGAATCCTGGAGTGGGTTGCCATTTCCTTGTCCAGGGGATCTTCCTGACTTGGGGATCAAACCTGGGTCTCCTGCATTGCCGGCAGTTTCTTTACCGTCTGAGCCACCAGGGAAGCCGATTGTCCACGAAACACAACTAGAAAAACAGTACAGTTGCCAAATCACTTACTTTTCTGAATTCTAAGATCCTCTGTAATTGAACTGCAGATGTTTGTTCAGAAACAGTGTGGTATTTTAAAAATCTGTGTGTGAAGGACTGCCGTGACAGTCCAGTGGTTAAAACTCTGCCTTCCAAGGCAGAGCGTGTGGGTTTGATCCCTGGTTGGGGAGCTAAGATCCCATGTGCCTCACAGCCAAAAAACTAAAACGTAAAACAGAAGCAATATGGCAGTAAATCAATAAAGACCTTAAAAATGGTCCACATTCAAAAAAAATCTAAACAAAAAACCCTATGTGTGAGAATCATTGTTTTAAAATCTGCATTTTAGGCTTGAAATTGAAAATGCCGAGTTACAAACTACAGTCAAAAAGCAAGCGGGCAAAATCGAACAGCTTCAGAAAAACTTGTTAAGTATAAAATCGGTAAGTCAACCTCTTAATTTCTGTCATAGTGAGGAAGAATTTTAACTTTTTAAATAGTAATATATAAGAATGTTTTGGACAATGTGAAAAGTCTCATTGATTAAAAAGTTTATGGTATTTTTACTGATACTGCTTGCTACTAATAACATAATTACTCTTTATAGAAGGAATGGACTGAATTCATAAAATTAATGACTTTTGTAGTAAGATTTTAATTTAAAAGATTGTGACAATCCAGTCCAAAAGTAATATTTTATATAGAAAATATTTTGTGTGTTCATTCTTCTGTCAATGAAATCAGGGGTTTTCCACTTTTTGGCTATTGTTAATAATGCTGCCTTGAACTTTGTACACAAACATCTGTTAGAGTCTAGAAATTTGAGTAATGATTTGATTGAGAATTCTGAATTTCTCTTGTAATCCTAACCCTACTGTGAGATTTTTGAGAATGAGTCATTTTTAATATTGTAGCTTATTCTCTTCACCAGGAATGAATACTATGTCTGTATAGAACAGTGTTTCTGAAAGAATGTATTTTTCCTTTGTTGGATTTTTTTTTTTTAAAGAGCTGAGGTATGCATGGGGATTTTTCAAAAATTACTTTAGCAAGATGATATTTATCCTGGAATATCTTGAACCACTGATGAAAATTATTTTAGAGCATCTTTAGAAAGTAAAATGTAAATATAGCCACGCTTTTAAAAAATTTCACTAGCATTCAGTATTTTATGTGTCAGTTCAGTTGCTCAGTCGTGTCTGACTCTGCAACCCCATGGACTGCAGCACACCAGGCTTCCCTGTCCATCACCAACTCCCAGAGCTTGCTCAAACTCACAAACATCGAGTTGGTGATGCCATCCAACCATCTCACCCTCTGTCGTCCCCTTCTCTTCCTGCCTTCAATCACTCCCAGCATCAGGGTCTTTCCCAATGAGTCAGTTCTTCACATTGGAGCTACAGCTTCAGCATCAGTCCTTCCAGTGAATATTCAGGACTGATTTCCTTTATGATTGACTGGTTTGATCTCCTTGCAGTCCAAGGGCCTCTCTAGAGTCTTCTCCAACACCACAATTCAAAAGAATGAATTCTTTGGTGCTCAGCTTTCTTGATGGTCCAAATTTCACATGCATCCATGACTACTCGAGAAACCACAGCTTTGGTTAGATAGACCTTTGTCACCAAAGTAATGGCTCTGCTTTTTAGTATGCTGTCTAGGTTGATCATAGCTTTTCTTCCAAGGAGTGAGGGTCTTTTAGTTTCATGACTGCAGTCACCATCTGCAGTGATTTTGGAGCCCAAGAAAATAAAATCTGTCACTGTTACCACTGTTTTTCCATCTATATGCCATGAAGTGATGGGACTGGATGCCATGATCTTCGTTTTTTGAATGCTGAGTTTTAAGCCAGATTTTTCACTTTCCTCTTTGCCTTTCATCAAGAAGCTCTTTAGTTCCTCTTTGCTTTCTGCCATAAGGGTGGTGTCATCTGCATATCTGAGGTTATTTATATTACTCCCATATATCTTGATTCCAGCTTGTACTTCCTCCAGCCTGGCATTTCACATGATGTATTCTGCATAGAAGTTAAATAAGCAGGTGACAATATAGAGCCTCAATGCACTCTTTTCCCAATTTGGAACCAGTCCGTTGTTCCATGTTTGATTCTAACTGTTGCTTCTTGAGCTACATACAGGTTTCTGAGGAAGCAGGTAAGGTGGTCTGGCATTCCCATCTCTTGAAGAATTTCCACAGTTTGTTATGATCCACACAGTCAAAGGCTTTGGTGTAGTCAATAAATCAGAAGTAGATGTTTTTCTGTAATTCTCTTGCTTTTTCTATGATTCAACAGATGGATGTTGGCAATTTGATTTCTAGTTCCTCTGCTTTTCCTAAATCCAACTTGTGCATCTGGAAGTTCTCATTTCACATACTGTTGAAGCCTCACTGGGAGAATTTTGAGCATTACTTTGCTAGCATGTGAGATGAGTGCAGTTGTACAATTGGTTGAACATTCTTTGGCATTGCTTTTCTTTGAGATTGGAATGAAAACTGACTTTTCCAGTCCTGTGTCCATGGCTGAATTTTCCAGATTTGCTGGCATATTGAGTGCACCACTTTCAAAGCATCATCTATAGGATTTGAAATAACTCAACTGGGATTCCATCACCTCCACTAGCTTTATTTGTAGTGATGCTTCCTAAGGCCCACTTGACTTTGCAATCCAGGATGTCTGGCTCTAGGTGAGTGATCACACCATTGTGGCTATCTGGGTCGTGAAGATCTTTTTTGTATAGTCCTTCCATGTATTCTTGCCACCTCTTCTTAATATCTTCTGCTTCCTTTAGGTCCAACCATTTCTGTCCTTTAATGTGCCCATCTTTGCATGAAACGTTCCCTTGGTATCTCTAATTTTCTTGAAGAGATCTCTAGTCTTTCCCATTCTATTGTTTCTCTTTATTTCTTTGCATTGATCACTGAGGAAGGCTTTCTTATCTCTCCTTGCTATTCTTTGAAACTCTGCATTCAGATGATTGTATCTTTTCTTTTCTCCTTTGTCTTTAGCTTCTCTTCTTTTCTTAGCTATTTGTAAGGCCTCGTCAGACAACCATCTTGCCTTTTTGAATTTCTTTTTCTTGGGGATGGTCTTGATCACTGCCTCCTGTACAATGTCACAAACCTCCGTCCACAGTTCTTCAGGCACTGTCTATCAGATCTAATCCCTTGAATCTGTTTGTCATTTCCACTATATAATCATAAGCGATTTGATTTAGGTCATACCTGAATGGTCTAGTGATTTTCTGTACTTTGTTCAATTTAAGTCTGAATTTGGCAATAAGGAGTTCATGATCTGAGCCACAGTCAGCTCCCAGTCTTTTTTTTTTTTTTTTGCTGATTGTATAGAGCTTCTCCATCTTTGGCTGCAAAGAATATAATCAGTCAGACTTTGGTATTGACCACTTGGTGATGTCCATGTGTAGAGTCATCTCTTGTGTTGTTTGGAAGAGGGTGTTTTGGTATGACCAGTGCAGACTCTTGGAGGGCACAAACCAGGAGCCAGGAGAAAGGAGCAGTGTCCCCACAAGAGACTGAGCCAGACTTGACTGTGAGTGTCCAGGTGTCTCCTGCAGAGGGGTGGGTCGACAGTGGCTTGCTGGGGGTCAGGGGCGCTGAATACAGCAGTGCATGAACAAGTCCTTTTGAAAGAGGTGGCCATTACCGTCATTACCCCTACCATAGTTTGACCTCAGGCCAAACCACAGGGAGAGAACACAGGCCCACTCATCAACAAAAATTTGGATGAAAGATTTACTGACCATGGCCCTGCCCATCAGAATAAGACCCCACAGTCAGTCTCACAAGTCCTTTTGAAAGAGGTGGCCATTACCGTCATTACCCCTACCATAGTTTGACCTCAGGCCAAACCACAGGGAGAGAACACAGGCCCACTCATCAACAAAAATTTGGATGAAAGATTTACTGACCATGGCCCTGCCCATCAGAATAAGACCCCACAGTCAGTCTCTCCCATCAGGAAGCTTCCATAAGCCTCTATCCTTATCCCTCAGAGGGCAGACAGAATGAAAACCACAATCACAGAAACTAACCAAACTGATCACATGGATCACAGCCTTGACTAACTCAATGAAATGACGAGCCATGCTATGTCAAGCCACCCAAGATGGAAGGGTCGTGCTGGAGCGCTCTGACACAACGTGGTCTGCTGGAGAAGGGAATGGCAAACCACTTGAGTATTGTTGCCTTGAGAACCCCATGAACAGTATGAAAAGGCAAAACAATAGGACACTGAAAGATGAACTCCCTAGGTTGATAGGTGCCCAATATGCTACTGGAGATCAGCGGAGAAATAACTCCAGAAAGAATGAAGAGATGGAGCCAAAATGAAAACAACGCCTAGTTGTGGATGTGACTGGTGATGGAAATAGAGTCCGAAGCTATAAAGAACAATACTGCATAGGAACCTGGAATGTTACGTCTATGATTCAGGGTAAATTGGAAGTGGTCAAAGAGGAAATGGCAAGAGTGAACATCGACATTTTAGGAATCAGTGAACTAAAATGGACTGGAATGGGTGAATTTAACTCAGATGACCATTATATCTACTACTGTGGGCAAGAATCCCTTAGAAGAAAGGGAGTAGCCATCATAGTCAACAAGAGTCTGACATAAAGTTGATATTGCTATTGCTAAGTCACTTCAGTCGTGTCCAACTCTGTGCGACCCCAGAGACGGCAGCCCACCAGCCTCCCCCATCCCTGGGATTCTCCAGGCAAGAACACTGGAATGGGTTGCCAATTCCTTCTCCAATGCATGAAAGTGAAAGGTGAAAGTGAAGTCACTCAGTCATGTCCGACTTAGTGACCCCATGGACTGCAGCCTACCAGGCTCCTCCATCCATGGGATTTTCCAGACAAGAGTACTGGAGTGGGATGCCAGACATGCAGTACTTGGGTGCAATTTCAAAAATGGCAGAATGATCTCTGTTTGTTTCCAAGGCAAATCATTCAATATCACAGTAATCCAAATCTATCCCCCAGCCACTAATGCCGAAGAAGCTGAAGCTGAGCGGTTCTACGATGACCTACAAGACCTTCTAGAATTAACACCAAAAAAAAGATGTCCTTTTCATTATAGGGGACTGGAATGCAAAAGTAGGAAGTCAAGAGATACCTGGAGTAACAGGCAATTTTGGCCTCAGAGTACAAAATGAAGCAGGGCAAAGGTGAACAGAGTTTTGCCAAGAGAGTGCACTGGTCATACCCAACGCCCTCTTCCAACAACACAAGAGATGACTCTACACATGGACATTAGCAGATGGTCGATTTTATGTATAAAATACCCTATTTTTAACAAATAAATGTTGGCAGTTTAAATTCCAGAAAGATGACATAATGATGAAAAATTATTTTAAGCTCTTTGTAGGAAAGTCATTCATTTTGAAGTCTATCCTGACTGGCATCAGGTTTATAAACTGTGTTGACTATAAATGCATCACTCATGAACACATGAGAAATAATACTTTCTTTTATTTCTGTGCTCACACTCTGAGCTCTGTGCTGTCCTTTTCTTAAGAAATGACCTCTGTCTGTAGCTGAGTCATGTTTCCTAAGCCAGGTTCCTCTTTATCGAACTTCTAAGAAAATCCCAAAGCCCTTTTGTATGTCTTGGTCTCGGTTGGACTTCCTGGATGGCTCAGACAGTAAAGAATCTGCCTGCAATGCAGGAGACCCAGGTTTGATCCCTGGGTTGGGAAGATCCTCTGGAGAAAGTGAGAGTGAAAGTGCTCAGTTGTGTCTGACTCTTTGACACCCCAGGGACTATACAGTCATTGGAATTCTCCAGGCCAGAATACTGGAGTGGATAGCCTTTCCTTTCTCCAGGACATCTTTCCAATGCAGGGATTGAACCCAGGTCTCCCACATTGCAGGTGGATTCTTTACCTGCTGAGCCACAAGGGAAGCCCAAGAATACTGGAGTGGGTAGCCTATCCCTTCTCCCACAGTCCATGGGGTCACAAAATGTCAGACATGACTGGGTGACTAAGACTTGGTCTCTGTTAGGTCAAGCAAGCAAGCAAGCGGTATTTTTGCTGCCAAGGTTCTCTTTAAAGTGTTTGGTGTCCTGTGAATTTGATTGGGGTTTGTGCCATTGGAAAAGCTACCCTCAAAATCTGAGGGAAGCATCATACTTTGGGCTTCCTGTGAAGCTTTGCAGGATGATGCCTTTAAAATTCTTAGGCTCTTGAGATCCTTAAAGGAATCTGAGGCACCAGCTTGAGTCTTCCCAGGGTCTTAATGAAGGGTTTACAGTCTACAGGCTTTACCTTTAGACCATGTTTTCCTTGACAGCACCCTAGGTTTGATCTTAGCCAAGAAGCCATTTCTGTCTTTTTGCATCAGCTGGACAGGTGAAGATGCTGTAAAGGGGACACAGATATTGAACCCAGTGAGTCCTGGTTCCTTTATATTTAATAGTGCCTTTTTTTTTTTTTTTGTCTCATAGCTTATCCTTCTCATTGACTTTACTTTCAGCTGCTTCATAGCAAGCATCTCCGCCTCCCATGTTTTAGTGTCATTTTCTTCTCTTGCCTAGAAGCCGTCACTGGCAGCCTCTTCAAGGGCCATCAGGCTTCTGTTTACAAAGTCATGAAGCCCTTTGGGTTTTCATTTCTTTCTCTGCATCCATTCAGGTCCCACCTACATCCAGGTTCAAAAGCATTCTCACGTGTTTTAGTTCTTTTTTAATGGCAATACCTCATTTTTGGGCATCACTGACTCAATGGACATGAGTTTGAGCAAGCTCCAGGAGTTGGTGATGGACAGGGAAGCCTGGTATGATGCAGTCCATGGGGTCATAAAGAGTCAGGTATGACTGAGTGAACTTCACTGAACCCCATTTTTAATATCAGTATGTGTGCCATTGCTAACAAATTGCATTAGAGATCACCCAAAGCCTAGTGACTCAAACCAGCGTTTCCTTTGTTCACAAGTCTGCGCTGGGGCAAGGCTCAGTGAGTGAGGCCAGCTCATCTCTTCTCCAGTCCTTATCAGCTGGGATGTTGTGAAGGTGGGGACCAGGCTCACCTGAAGGCTTGTGCATGCACATGTCTGGCAATTGGAGCTGGCTTTTGGATGGGTCATTAGGTGGGGGCGGTCAGTGGGGACACTGACATGTGCTCAGTATGTGGCCCGGGCTTCGTCATAGCGTGCTGACTGATGCTAAGAGTGGGTTCCCCACGGAGCAAAGTCAGAAGCTATTTAGCTTGAGAAATAACATAGCAGTTCCCCCAGACTCTGTCCACTAGAATCAGTTACTGAGGCCAGCACATATTTAAGGGGAGGGAATTTCGTGAGAAAAGTGTCAAAGAATTTGTAGACATGTTTGAAAACCACCAGCTCCACTCACCTCAACTTACCAAGTAATCATTCTGTCTAAATGAAAGTTCTTTCCAACTCTGTGTCGCTGAAATTCCAGCAAATATTTTTTGTTTGTTTTGTTTGCTATGTTCTCTTATTCTGTGGAAAGCAACAAAGGGTTACAAGAAAGAGGCATTTTTTTGTTGTTCAGAAAAATGTATGAATCATCTCACTAAATTTTTAGGAGAACAAGGATATCTTTAGCCTTGCGAATCATTTCTGTTTGGAATGCAATTCAAATTAGGAAAAACTATTTCTAGGTCAGAAAAAGGCTTATTGGATTAGAATCCATATTTACAAGATTTAGTCATTAGAGTCTTATTTTCACAATCTTCTTCTGGGAGGCATTTATTAACTCAGCCCTAGATAACCAATACAGTATACCTCTAACTTCTTCAAAAACTATGGGACATATTGAGGGGAAGGAGCAAGAGGCGTTCTACTAAGGGGGGACTTGCAGTCACTTCATGGAGGAAGATAGAAAAGTTTTATTAAAGAACAATAAGAGCGTAAAATCAAGTGCAAATGTTGTGTGACAAAGATGATGACAGTGAAGAATGTATTTTGTGACTCTTGGTGACTTCTTTCTTGATTCTCTGAGTAATTCCTGGTCCTACATTCAACAATACAGATATCATCATATTTATTTGATCCTCGGTTTGTATGAGGCTGGGCTCAGGCCACTTCCCTCATTACCAAATGGTATTTGTTTTACTCTTGCAGATTGATGATCTTCCAGCAGAGCTGGAAACTGCACGTTCAGAATGTCTGCACATGAATGCAAAAATTCAGGTTCTTCAAGAGGAGTTATTATCAATGAAAGGAACACAAAAGAAATGTGAAAAACTAGAGAAGAATAAAAAGAAGTTGGAGCAAAAAGTAGTGAACCTCAAAAGTCATATAGAAATGAATATGATAGAATACAGTCAAGTAGAGCAGTATAAACAGGAGCTTGAAGAAAGAGTGAGGCAGGATCTAATAGAGAAATTAAGAGAAATCAACATGTTTTTACAGGTTAGTTTGTTGATCTATCATGTACTTGAATTCACCTCACTGTAAATTACATTTTGGATCTATACAGCTTATGTGTTTCCTCTGCTTCCCTTAGGACAGTTTGTTTTGCAGATTTCTGGAAGGAAGGGGGCACTTGTCTCTCCCTGAAGAGAGAAATATTTGTTTCCATCACAGTTATCACTAAATTGATCTTTCAGAATGATTCTCACTAGAGGATCCTTTTATTTATAAGACCAATTGGTATAAAACAAGACCATGAGGAAGGAAAAAAATACTGTGGTTTAGAATGGGTACCATCCTCTTGAATTATTCTCAAGTTGTCTTGTTCAGTTTTTAAAATTTTAAGTTGATCTTCTTATTCTTTGAATTATCAGGTTACATAAGTACTTCTATAACATTGATTCCACTTTAATTTTATAATTCACATTTAATTCATTTCACATTGACCATGATTATTTTGAAGTTTCACTTTTCTTTTTTCACATTTAAAATTGCTCTCTGAATTACTGACTCAAAACTAAAGGGAACAAATATAATTATTCAGGTTATAATCATTAACAAATGAAATATATCTTTTAAAATTTGACTTAGATACAAGCAGCATCTCAAGAAAGCTTAAAGCAGTTACAAGAGAATAATATTGCTTTGAAAATAAGTCAGATGGAACTCAGAATTAAAGAGTTGGAATTTGAACTCTCCAGGACGAAAACTTCTCAAGCAGAGTTGAAAATATATAGGAAACTCTACCTAGAAGAACTAAAAATTAGAAAGTCATTGGAAAATAAGCTAGACACGTAAGTCAAAACACAGAATCACAAAATAAATTTAGTTCATTAATTTGTCTCTAAAGCCTAATTTGTATAGAGCCAGGTTCCTGAAATTAGTAGGAAGTGAAAGCTAACTACATAGCCACTGCTACAGCGCACCCTAAGACAAATTAGTAATACTATATCCTTGTAAGTTTTCCTGCACTATGTAAAATCATGGTTGTGAACTCGGGGGAAATGAACATAGAGGTGAATGGCAGGATAATTCACAAAGTGCCTAAAAATAACATGGTGACCTGACTGAGGGGGGTGTGGAGGGTGCAAAGGGCAGATCGCAGCACCTCCAGTGCCGAGTCCAGGTTTCCCTACTGCCTGAAAGCAGAGCACTCCTAGGAAGCCTTTCATAAGCCAAAACAGCATAAACCAAAGCAGAGGGACCCGAGGACACATTCTGCTAGTAGATGCATAAAATGAACGTGCACGAGTAAAGCACAGGTGCTCCCAGACAGGGTTCAGGGCGGTGGCGACTTGACGCTGAGACGTGGGGTGTTGCTTCTGGGGAAGGAGCTCGGTGGGGCTGGTCTCCCTGTTTGTGGAACACGAGGCCTCTCGCTGTAAAAACACGCCCTGAACACCGTTTCAGCTTTTTGCCTTTTTAAATGAAACCAAAAATCCTCTTCAGATTTTTTTTTATTATTATGAAAAACAGGTGCCTATGTAGGCCCTTCGTAGAAGTGAAGTAACATAAAATGAACTTTGGGAAAGCAGAGGATGCTTGTAATTGTTCCTGGGGCTGTTTTAGCCCTTTTCAGTCTTACCCAATGACTTTCTCATCCTACCCTCGAGATTGTGGCTCTAGGTGATTCCTCAGAGCAAATGCTTAATTTTTCTGAGGTCACAAGTGAAACATTTATACAAGGGTGGTGAAAGCACATACTTGAAAGTGGCTTTGTGGGATGGTGTGTTTCTTCATCCCTGAACTGTTTCCTGGAGGCAGGTGTGTCCCAGAGGCAGCAGGTGTCACTGTGAGGCCACCTCCCTTTCTCTCTGACGCCCTTTCTCTCCTCTCCCAACTGTGACTTGTTACTTGAGGAGCCCCAGATACGTATGTACTTCTTTAGAGCAAGGTTACAGCTATCATTGTTTACAGGAGGTCTGCTCTGTGCTTTCAGTGTTCAAACAGTGTAGTGGGACATTCCATTTACTATATGGCAACTTTAAAAATGGAAATCATTTAGGGAATCATGCTGTAAAGAGCAATATTGCATAGGAACCTGGAATCTTAGGTCCATGAATCAAGGCAAATTGGAAGTGGTCAAACAGGAGATGGTAAGAGTGAATGTCAACATTCTAGGAATCAGCGAACTAAAATGGACTGGAATGGGTGAATTTAACTCAGATGACCACTATATCTACTACTGTGGGCAGGAATCCCTTAGAAGAAATGGAGTAGCCATCATGGTCAACAAAAGAGTCCGAAATGCAGTACTTGGATGCAATCTAAAAAATGACAGAATGATCTCTGTTCGTTTCCAAGGCAAACCATTCAATATCACAGTAATCCAAGTCTATGTCCCAACCAGTAATGCTGAAGAAGCTGAAGTTAAACGGTTCTATGAAGACCTACAAGACCTTTTAGAACTAATACCCCCAAAAGATGTCCTTTTCATTATAGGGGACTGGAATGCAAAAGTAGGAAGTCAAGAAACACCTGGAGTAACAGGCAAATTTAGCCTTGGAATACCGAATGAAGCAGGGCAAAGGCTAATAGCGTTTTGCCAAGAGAACGCACTGGTCATAGCAAACACTCTCTTCCAACAACACAAGAGAAGACTCTACACATGGACGTCACCAGATGGTCAACACCAAAATCAGATTGACTATATTCTTTGCAGCCAAAGATGGAGAAGCTCTATACAGTCAGGAAAAACAAGACCGGGAGCTGACTGTGGCTCAGATCACGATCTCCTTATTGCCAAATTCAGACTTAAATTGAAGAAAGTAGGGAAAACCACCAGACCATTCAGGTATGATCTAAATCAAATCCCTTATGATTATACAGTGGAAGTGAGAAATAGATTTAAGGAACTAGATCTGATAGAGTGCCTGATGAACTATGGAATGAGGTTCGTGACATTGTACAGGAGACAGGGATCAAGACCATCTCCATGGAAAAGAAATGCAAAAAAGCAAAATGGCTGTCTGGGGAGGGCTTACAAATAGCTGTGAAAAGAAGAAAAGCAAAAAGCAAAGGAGAAAAGGAAAGATATAAGCATCTGAATGCAGAGTTCCAAAGAATAGCAAGGAGAGATAAGAAAGCCTTCCTCAGCGATCAATGCAAAGAAATAGAGGAAAACAACAGAATGGGAAAGACTAGAGATCTCTTCAAGAAAATTAAAGATACCAAGGGAACATTTCATGCAAAGATGGGCTCGATAAAGGACAGAAATGGTATGGACCTAACAGAAGCGGAAGATATTAAGAAGAGGTGGCAAAAATACATGGAAGGACTATACAAAAAAGATCTTCACGACCAAGATAATCACAATGGTGTGATCACTCATCTACAGCCAGACATCCTGGAATGTGAAGTCAAGTGGGCCTTAGAAAGCATCACTATGAACAAAGCTAGTGGAGGTGATGGAATTCCAGTTGAGCTATTTCAAATTCTAAAAGATGATGCTGTGAAAGTGTTGCACCCAATATGCCAGCAAATTTGGAAAACTCAGCAGTGGCCACAGGACTGGGAAAGGTCAGTTTTCATTCCAATCCCAAAGAAAGGCAATGCCAAAGAATGCTCAAATTACCGCACAATTGCACTCATCTCACACGCTAGTAAAGTAATGCTCAAAATTCTCCAAGCCAGGCTTCAGCAATAGGTGAACCGTGAACTTCTGATGTTCAAGCTGGTTTTGGAAAAGGCAGACGAACCAGAGATCAAATTGCCAACGTCTGCTGGATCATCAAAAAAGCAAGACAGTTTCAGAAAAACATCTATTTCTGCTTTACTGACTATGCCAAAGTCTTTGACTGTGTGGATCACAATAAACTGGAAAATTCTGAAAGAGATGGGAATACCAGACCAGCTGACCTGCCTCTTGAGAAATCTGTATGCAGGTCAGGAAGCAACAGTTAGAACTGGACATGGAACAACAGACTGGTTCCAAATAGGAAAAGGAGTACGTCAGGGCTGTATATTGTCACCCTGCTTATTTAACTTTTATGCAGAGTACCTCATGAGAAACGCTGGGCTGGAAGAAGCACAAGCTGGAATCAAGATTGCCGGGAGAAATATCAATAACCTCAGATATGCAGATGACACCACCATTATGGCAGAAAGTGAAGAGGAACTAAAAAGCCTCTTGATGAAAGTGAAAGAGGAGAGTGAAAAAGTTGGCTTAAAGCTCAACATTCAGAAAACAAAGATCACGGCATCTGGTTCCATCACTTCATGGGAAATAGATGGGGAAACAGTGGAAGCAGTGTCAGGCACTATTTTGGGGGGCTCCAAAATCACTGCAAATGGTGATTGCAGCCATGAAATTAAACATGCTTACTCCTTGGAAGGAAAGTAATAACCAAACTAGATAGCATATTGAAAAGCAGAGACATTACTTTGCCAACAAAGGTCTGTCTAGTCAAGGCTATGGTTTTTCCAGTGGTCATGTATGGATGTGAGAGTTGGACTGTGAAGAAAGCTGAGTGCCAAAGAATTGATGCTTTTGAACTGTGGTGTTGGAGAAGACTCTTGAGAGTCCCTTGGACTGCAAGGAGATCCAACCAGTCCATCCTAAAGGAGATCAGTCCTGGGTGTTCTTTGGAAGGACTGATGCTAAAGCTGAAACTCCAATACTTTGGCCACCTCATGCGAAGAGTTGACTCATTGGAAAGACTTTGATGCTGGGAGGGATTGGGGGCAGGAGGAGAAGGGGACGACAGAGGATGAGATGGCTGGATGGCATCACTGGCTCGATGGACATGAGTCTGAGTGAACTCCGGGAGATGGTGATGGACAGGGAGGCCTGGCATGCTGCAATTCATGGGGTCGCAAAGAGTCAGACAGGACTGAGCAACTGAACTCAAACAATGCAAATCATTTTGGGAATCGTGAACAAAATTGGTGTTTTCCATCTTCTCCAGCACTGATGGGAGGCTGGCAGTGATGAGCACCAAACGAGGTGGAGAAACAGCAGGAAAGATCTTTACTGAGCACTCTCACCACTAGGCCAGTCCTGGAGCCACCCTGGCACTGAAAATTTCAATAATACTTCAGTGTTCCTTATGAATCTTTCTCCAAAAGCAAACGTAGGATTTTCTACCTCAATTCCACGCCCTTCAAATAACAGCATGGTGACTTACTTGATCAAGATTACTTCTACTATCTTTTTTTCCTTTGGTTTAGGATTTCTGATATGATTCTTATTTTTAATTTGAACTTCTGGACTGTTTATTTGACTTATGTGCACTAAGTAAAAGCCATAATTAACTGTGCTAATCAAGGAGAGAAAAATTTTATGAATTTTTTGTCCTAGATTTCGATTTTTGAGATGCTTATTAACTTCTTAAATTTCTTGAAAAGCTGTATTTAAATTCTACTTTAGAAATGAAATCTTACACTTTCAGATATTTGACCTCCGTTGTAATTGACTTCACTTTGGCAAGTGTTCACAATCATCTCCAAGCTCTGCTGGACCCACTGCAGTTTTTCTACCCCTAAGCATAAGTGAATGACTGGCATCTAAACACTAAGCACATATGGACGTTTTTTTATTTGAAGGATCCTAGATAAAGCCTTTTTATGGATTAAACAAACTTGTAACACTTGTAACAGAAGATTAATTTCTAGTTTTAGGTTAACATTTTTGTCATTTTCTTACACAAGAGTGCATCTTTAGTTTCTATTTTACTTAATAGCCTTGTTATTTAAATTTCTAAAAAGTATTTTCTGAGCAACTGTAGAATGTTTCTAAATTTACAGTTAAAGCAAACATGAAAAAATTTTAAATGAAGCTCACTGTCTCTATTTCAACAGCACCTGGATGATTGATGACTAAGAGAGCAATGATGCGGAGTCTTTAAGTTGCAGCTAGTTTTCACTCTGTAATCACTGTGATTAAAATATCCATTTTAGTCAGAGCACACGGGTTTATGGTTTTGATGGTGTTTTCATGATGGTTATGGTGCAGATAAAAATAGCCCTTGTTAAGTGCAGTCTCAACCTCTTTGCTCATTTGGCTTCTTGCCATCATAGAAGAGCAATCTAAGGTTTCTTCGACAGCACTGCAGCTACTTTGGGTCTTAGTACTTGAGAGCCGTGAAACTGGAAAACGTGCTTTAGCTGTGCAGTCATAGCAGGCCTCCAAACTTCATCCCAATCAGACACTTACTCCCGCAGGCCTAAGAGGAGGAAACCAATGTTCAATGCCCGAACCAGGGGCAGGCTGCCTACAGCAGACTCAAGTTCACGGTGCTGTGGGCACATACATCTTTTCAAAGAAGAGATTCGGAACCAAGCAAGCACTTCTTAGTCCCATGTCCCATACACACCTGTTAGGTAAATCTCCTTGCTTCTCATGAGGAAGGTAGGAGTATAAGTCCTCCCCTTGAAACTTCAGGCTGAGGAAATGAAGTTCAACTGTAATTTCTGACTGGATTTAGACTATAGTTGAGATTACACTCATACTTTTTGTATATACCAATTAACGATGAGAGCTCGGATAGAAGTATGCTAAATAGTAAAGAGAGATCTTATTTGTGTTTTAAATTTTGTCCTAAATAACTCAAAACATGGATAATTCATTTTGCTGACTCATTTTAACAAACCAGGTTTTATCTGGAGGAAACGAACATCCTTTTTAGACTAATCTCTTCAGTTTTGGCCTGCTTGATTCAACTAAAGATTTTCTTTTTCAAGTTTCCTGTCCTGTGTTTAAAAAAATATCTATGCTTTACAAATTAACTATATTGACTGCTACAAATAGGAGTTTGATATTGATTTATTTTGTTCATGCATTTAAGACATATAATTTAAAACATTTATTAAATGCCACAAGCATTACTGAACTATGTAACAAGGTTTTACATATTCATTTTCTCTATGTTTAGTTAAAAATCTATATGTGTTTTCTTAATCTGAGGAAGTAGCTGGCATAGGACTGTAGACTCTTTTGTAGAATTGTAACTTTGACTAAATGAATGACTCTCATACCTTAAAAAAAGTTTTGTTTTTTCGAAGAAAACCACCTTTCTTTTTAAAAAACCTTCTGCACAGAACCGTATTATATAAAAGAGACAAGCATAGAGTCATTTAGCTAAAGGAGTGGCCAGAGACATCTCTGTCCCTCAACCCTTCAGGGACCCCATGGGACCTTCCCCTTCTATGGGACACAGTTCAGGAACTAACACTTGGGACAGAATTCTTCTTGCTAAACACCTTTAGAATGAAAACTTGCTGGTACTTGCTGGTCCTTCAGATAGCTACTTACTTATCACCTCCATCAATTGTTTTCTGGTGTATAATTTTCTCACCTTTCTATGCTTTTGCTAAATGGAAAAGTTTAAGGAAAACTGCAGATGTGTTCTCCTTATTAATATTTGACTTCAAACTACTTCATTTGAACATGACCCTCACCTAGAAATCAAAATAAAGGTCTCAGAAGGAGCTGTTAAGGGAGAAGATGGTGATTTTGTGGGTCATTACCAGGATTATGGGTCATTCCCTAATTCTCTGAAATTATGTGTACTCGATAGACTGATATTTATACTTTTTATCAGATTAATTTAAATAGCATTCCATATATATGTTCTCTGTTACCTAAAAGCAGAATAAGTAGGAATTCATTTTCTTTTATTTATGTGATTATTTTTCTACCTAAGTAATCTTCAAGTTAGGTCTAGTCTCTAAAAGTATTATTTAAATGTCACATGTAGTAAATTATATGTCATTCCTATGAAAACATCTCTTGTTTAACTTAAACATAAATAATATTTGACTTATTTCAGATGCAGCAGGAGTTGGACAGGAGTATAACCAGAGAACTAGAAGAAGGTATGTTGCCAACACGTATGAATTAAATTTAGACATTGATTTCTGAAATACATGGTAAACAGTCAGTGGCATCTCCTTCCATTGTTGGATAACAGTTGCTATCTTAAATATTTTTTCTTACATATAGCTAATGAAAAATGTGAAAGCATGAGCAGTCATAGTGAAAAATTCCTTCTTCCTCATTTATTCACCATGTTCCATTGCTTGAAAAACAATCCCAAAAGGTCTATGTATTTCTTTTATTTCTGGCTGTTTCCTTCTTCTGCTGCCTCCATCCCTGTGGAACTATCCACCTACACCCTTCACCATTCTCAGAATACGTGGCGCTCACCAACTTCTCAAGTGTCTGACAGTGGTTAAGGCTAGGAAACCCAGACTGAAGCAGTCACGTTTGTGTAGCTGTCACTTGGTGAGTGACTTTAAAATTTCTCTCTCGTTGACTTTGTCACCAGTTTATCTTTCACCCTCAGGAAAAGCTCCAAACACCCACATCAATTTGGTTCCTGCCAAAGTAGTTGACCTTATCTCTTTAGCACCTTACTCTGTCCCTCCGCTCTGCATCTAACCAGCCAGACTGGGTAGGATCCCACAGGTGTGCTTCCTCACCTCTGGTCTTTGTATGTTTTCCCCCTCTACCTCTTGTACTTTTTCCTGTCCTTCAGATAGCTACTTACTTATCACCTCCATCAAAAAGCTGGCAGTACTGACACAAAGCTGGCAGTCTCTTTTGAGCGTTCCTTGAGCCATCTTTTATATCTGTCTTAGTATTTACGACTCTGTATGGAAATCGCCTGTTCATCAATTTTTCCAGTTTAGGGCATATCATTTTTCAGGGTGCAGTGGGTCACCTTCATCTTGTAATTCCAGTGCTTGTCACAGCACCTTTGCACATAGTTACTGAGTACATGAATGAAGAATGAGAAAACCAGAAGCCCTGATACTCAGCCACACGTGCGACCATGAACAGATTATATAATTGTAATCTTGATTTTTGTGTTGTGTCATCTATAGATATATTTCATTCTTCAGAACACTTGGAAAGGTCTCAGTTTTGTTTTGTCTTTTTCTTAACTAATACTTAGTTAACTCAAGTATTTTAGGTAAAGAATATAATTCTTTCCTTTTCTTTCCAGTTGATGCTGAATTTGCATCTAATTCCTTTAGAGCGTCTCCTTGAGGATCTACAGATGGGTCAAATGTATATGAGGACCTACTACTGAAAACATCACAAGAATATGTACAGACTTTGAAGAAAAAAGATATGATTTTAACAATAAATAGTAGAAGTTTCCCTACAGGACTGTTTACATGAAGTTTTCATTGTTTCCCATTAAACATGATGAGAAATTATTTAAGGAAAATATTTTTATATTATGTGTGTATGATAAAAATGTATATGGTATTTTAAGCGATATTTCTCTGCATCTAACTTAGCAGACTTAAAAACCAGCACTGTTGAGTTTTCCACATTCAAAATGATACTGTTAGTCACTCAGCCATTTCGACTCTTTGTGATCCCATGGACGAGCCCGCCAGACTCCTCTGTCCGTGGAATTCTCCAGGCAAGAATACTGGAGCAGGCAGCCATTCCCTTCTCCAGGGGATCTTCCAGTCCCAGGGATCAAACCCAGGTCACCTGAATTGCAGGTAGATTCTTTACCATTTGAGTGGCCCTTTATGAACTCAAACTGGGCCCTAATATCAGCTGTTTAAACAGCATCCAAACAACCAGACTTGTCATTAATATTTAGTGGTGTTGATTGATAGCTTTTTTGTATTTTCCAGTTTTTATCACTATATATAGACCTAAAGATTTAGATACTGCTGTTATGGCTATCGTCAATGTTTTGATGTATTACAACTGTTAAGAGTGGCATAAAACTTACTATATGTAACTTTAAACATGGATTCATAGGTCTTTCCTCATGGAGAAATAAGATTTGCCTGAGTTTTTGCCTTTCCAATGAATTAACTTAAAAAAAAATTTTTATTTTTAATTAGAGGATAATTACTTTACAATACTGTGATGGTTTCTGCCATACATTGAGTTGAATCGGCCATAGGTATGCATATGTCCCCTCCCTCTTGAACCTCCCTCCCACCATCCTCCCCATTCCACCCTTCTAGTTTGTCACAAAGCACCAACTTTGGGTTCCCTGCATCATACAGCAAATTCCAAAAAGACACACGTACCCCAGTGTTCACTGCAGCACTATTTACAATAGCTAAGACATGGAAGTAACCTAGATGTCCATTAACAGATGAATGGATAAAGAATCTGTATATTATTCAGCTATAAAAAGAAATGCATTTGAGTTGGTTTTAATTTTGATTTACTTTTGGAAACAGTGTTAAAATGACAGAAAAGTTCCAAGTGCCAGACAAACAAGACCTTTTTGCAAAACTCCCCTATCTCCCATATATCCTCCTAAAGTACCATTTATATTTCTTAAATGTTTTTTGTTATAAGTGCCCCTCCTTTCCCAAGTCACCTGTTTTTCAGAAGATGCCTTTTTGTCCTACTCCCTGTCATTTATTAAGTTTATCAACTCCCAGTGGTAGTCACCCCTTCAAGTCATATTTCTTTGTGAACCTCTGCATGTTGTTGTTATTGTTCTGTTGCTCACTCATGTCCATCTCTTTGCAACCCCGTGGACTACAACATGCCAGGCTTCCCTGTCCTTCACCATCTCCCAGGGTTTGCTCAAACTTAATGTCCATTTAGCTGAAGATGCCATCTAACTATCTCATCCTCTGTCGCCCCCCTTCTCCTCCGTCCGCAATATTTCACAGCATCAGGGCCTTTTCCAGGAAGTCGGCTCTTCCCATCAAGTGGCCAAAGTATTAGAGCTTCAGCATCAGTCCTTCCAATGAATATTCAGGGTTGATCTCCTTTAGGATTGACTGGTTCGTTCTCCTTGCTGTCCAAGGGACTCTCAAGAGTCTTCTCCAGCACCACAGTTTGAAAGCATCAATTCTTCAGCACTCAGCCTTGTTTACGGTCCAACTCTCACATGTGTACATCATTCCCGGAAAGCTATTTAAATGTTTTTTTTTTTTTTTCTCATGGTTATCTGCTTTTGTCAATTTAACTGGCAGATTCCCAATAACTGAACCTAAGAGGGTGGAAGAAGCGTTTTCCTCCCCATCAGTTCCGAGAGCTGACATGTTACTAATGCTCACTTAATCCTCGATCCCCTTGTCTTTCTGTCCTTTCAGTGATCTGACTTGGCAGAACTCCAGTTTTATATGAGACAGATGATCCTTCTGCCCCGACACCCTCTCCAAGCATCTCAGTGCTGCACTGCCCAGTGATCCTGCTACTTTTATTTAATTTGTATCTTCTGATAAGGATTTCAGATCTCTTCGCTACAAACTTCTCACCATGCTTCTCCCCTCTCACTTGTACCAGACAATCTTAAGTCCCACAACAAACTTCTTGAAAGGTTCACCTGGATCCCTAGCAGTTCTAGACTGTCTTCCCTTTCTTTCCTCAAAACTACTTCCAAGTCACTGATGACTACCACATGGCTGAATCAAAGCCGCACCTTTCCTGCCCTTGTCTGAATTTCCCCTACCTCTTGGCGTTCACTCTAACTGACCTCTTGGAGACACTTCCTCCTTTTGGCTAGGCTTTCAGTATTCATTCCTTTTATCCTGAAGGCACGGACAGGTCATTGTGATCAGAGACACAGTTCTTATTAAATAGCTCACAGTAAACATACAGGTGTTGCCCCCTCGCCCAGGACTGCACCTGGGGCCGTGTGTTGAGAGCAGCTCAGCTGTTCCACACCAGCAGGTGTAGAACGGAAGGAAACCTTGTTCCTGCTGCTGAGAAGGGCCTTCTCCTCTCCTGGGAAGGAGGTCCTCCTTACTCTGGCCTTTGGTACATAAGTGAAGATGTCACCCATCCCAAAAAGGGTCCTTCTACCCAATGTTTCTCTGCCAATGGAATGAGTTGAGAAGCAAAGGAACTGAAAAGTGGGAGCAGCCACTGTACAGTCCACACTCTCCAATAGGCCTTGGGGCGGGGCTGCTCTGTAGGGCTCTCATCAGCGGGGGAGTGGGTGGAGTTGGCAGGGTTCTGGGGAGCAGAGATAGGCACAGCTGCTCCAGGTAATGGGGTTCACAGGGCTCATTGCCATCTTGCACTAAGGTGTCGTGTGCAGCGTCTCCGCACACAGCACCCCCAGCCCAAGCAGGAGCATCGGCCAAGCTGGTTCACACCAGGAACTGGGGTTTGAAGACCCAGGAGCAAGGCCTCTGCAGGAAACACCCGGCAAGCAAGAGAAACCAGACTAAGCACAAGGGAAAGGAGGTTAGTATTTTTATTCCTAATATTGTTTTTTTTTGTTTGTCTTTTTAACCTGGTAACTGTTTATGGGCTTTGCTGGTAACAAAATCTCTCCAGAAGCCTGATCTTGGGTCTCCAAGGTTCTGGGCCTCATCCCTTCTTGAAATATAAATTCTTAGGGAGACGGAGCACCTTCAGGGGACCTACTCTGGGCTGTAGCCTGCTCCTTGGGGACATGAGACTATGAATTCTTTCAGATAGGAGCTATTAACTAGATGAATGGCTGCAGATGTCTGCGCTGAAGAGTCTCAGAAGATCTGGGCTTTTTACAAAACCGCTGAGAAATCCCAGGGAAGTTTATTTCCCCACAATTTCCCTCCTTGTTCCTAGAAGAGTTTTAGGCTGCAATTCAGCCACTGTAACCAGTCCAAGGAAACTTGAAGCTGATGGGCACCAAATCCTTTTGGCTTGTCTTGGGCAACATGTAGTCAGCAAGACCCTTACTGAGCAAAAGAAAATGGTCTCAGCCGAAGTCCCCCAAGTCTTAGATTCAGGAATCTGAGCAAGTCCCCCAAAATTTTAGGGACTATTTTGGGAAGCAAGGTGGCTTCCTCCTTGTGTTTCCATATTAACCTTTTCTACCTGATCCAGGATATTGTAGGGAAGCAAAATTTGTCACCTCAAAATGTGTCTCTTTGGCAAGAGAATGATTTTAGGAAGACTATTTTTAAGAAACAAAAGACTCAAAGCCTTTCTTTTGACCGCCTCCTTAAATGTTGAATAGTTTAGATAAAGGGGCTGGCCCAGGAAAACAGCTGCTACCAGAGATACTGAGAAAAAATGTGGGCCAGGTGTGGTCAGGGGAACTCCAAATATTTAGAGTTCCAAACACTTGCTTTTCCATCTCCACGTGCATCACCTTCCTCCACATTCTAGTCCCAAACCACTACACACAATATTTTCCTTTGTTTCTAGCTGAAGATGGTATTTAAGGTGAGGGTTTCAACCATTCTGGTGAGTTCCTCAGGTTTTCTGGTTCTCACCCATGTATACAAAAGTATACATGTTGTTAACCTTTTGTTTGCTTTTCTCCTGTTAATCTGTCTCATGTTAAGTCGCTTAACCAGCCAGATGAACCTAGAAGGATAAAGTTTTTGTCCTTCCCCACAGGACACACCTGAGTACAGGTAGTTATGCTCATTTACAACTGGCATAGACTTTGCCTCATCTGCAAGGAAGAGATCTCTGGTAAACTGTTATCTATACAGCAGCACCAGCCAGTGAGCTGACACTCACTTGAAGGCCTTAGACCTAAGTAGCGTCATCCTGTTACCAAGTCCTATTGCTTTCCACAGGATGGGCCGATAAATCAAGAGATGAGTTGTTGGGGCAAGGAACAGCAACTTTGTTTGGAAAGCTGGTAGATCAAGATAATGGTGGACTCATGTCCGATAAGAACCATCTTGCCTGACTTAGAATTCAGGCTTGGTTTACACTGAAAGGAGAGAGAGTAAAGTCAAACCTTTCCTGGTTCCCATCAGCCTCTGAAGGGAATGTGTTAATTCCCTTCCTGCAGTCATTGACAGGTGGGCTTGGTCAGGTTGTTTCCTGGGAGGTAAACACAGGTATTTCAGCTTAATCCTCATTATGCAGGAGGCAGGGCTCCCAGCAAGGATCAGCAATGTATAAGATAAGCATAAAGGCAACATCCCTTTAGTGCTGAACTTGTAATAGAATACAAAAGGGTCTTCCCTATTACAGTTGTTCACTTCAGCAGAAGTCAGGGACAGATTTCATACTGGCTTTTGTGAAAGAAAAACCATGGAGTTGGTAACGCTAATTTGAGCAAACTCCATGAGATACTGAAGGACAGGAAAGCCTGGCATGCTGCAGTCCATGGGGTTGCAAAGAGTTGAACATGAGTTAGCCACTCAATGACAATAATGCTCCCTAAAGAGCTCTCTGAAAGAGCCAGAAGACCATTAACGGCATGTCTCAGCCTGGATGGAATCTGACCTTCCCATCATCTGTTGTCCTAATGAAGTCCTCCAAAACATCTGCCAAAAACTTAAGCTACTTCTCGGACCACCTCTGCCCTAAATAACTTGTGATTCCGTAAGGACAAATATTTCCTGGCTTGTATCAGAGTCGCTCACAGTTTTCATCAGGCAATTTTTGACAACCTGTGGCCTTTTGTCTTCATAAACCCCTGACTCCTTTTCGGAACAATTTCAGTTTAACCTGAATCTCTGTTTCCCAAATTGCAATTTTTTTTTCCCCTTCCAGTTTTATTGAGATGTAATTAACATGCAGCAGTATATAAGTTTAAAGTGCAGAGCATAATGATTTGACTTACAAGATGATTACCACAATGTATTTTACTATAATTATAAACATAACTATATTCCTGCTGCCTGGATATAGTGAAACATAACTAGAGCCACACTGCTGGAATACAGTAGAATTTTTAAGGTTCTCCAAAGAGGGAATAAAGACTGTAGGGGATTCGCTATTTATCCATCCATCTGTCAGGAGACCTGAAATCTGTAGAGTGAGCCAGCAGACTGGAGATTCAGGGAAGAGTTGATGTTGCAGTCTTGAATCTGAATCCCCAGAACAATAGTCTGGAAACTCAGCCAGGGTTTCTATGCTTCAGACTTGAATTCCTTCCACTTTTTGGTTGCTGTTCAGTCACTAAGTTGTGTTCCACTCTTTGTGACCCCATGGACTGCAGTCTTCAGGGCTCCTCTGTCCTCCACTGTTATTTGGAGTTAGCTCAAATTCATGTCCACTGAGTCGGTGACGCAATCCAAGCATCTTGTTCTGTGCTGCCCCTTTCTCCTCCTGCCTTCAATCCTTCTCAGCATTAAGGTCTTTTCCGAGAAATCGCTCTTTGCATCAGGTGGCACAAATACTGGAGCTTCAGCTTCAGCATCAGTCCTTCCAATGAATATTCAGGGTTGATTTCCTTTCGGATTGACTGGTTTGATCTCCTTACAGTCCAAAGGACTCTCAAGAGTCTTCTCTAGCACCACAATTTGAAAACATCCTTCCACTTTGAGGAACTTCAGTATTTGGGCTTGCAGCCTTCAGCTGATTGGATGAGGCCCATGGACATTACGGGGGGTAATCAGTTTTATTCAAAGTTACTGATTTAAATACTAATCACATCTAAAATATACCTTCACAAAAGCATCTAAACTGACTGGAAAAAATGAATGCATTTCTTGGTAAGCTAGAATAAAGAAAAATATGTGGCTTAGGTTTCCTAAGGACAAAAATAATTTTTTTAAAAAAACATTATTGGAGTATAGCCAATGAACAATGTGGTGATAGTTTCAGGTGCACAGCAGAGTGACTCAGCCACACAAATACATGCATCCATTCTCCCCCAAATTCAGGGAAGGGTTTTTAAAGGCACTGTTAGGGGTGATCAGATATAAAGCCTGATAGCTGGTGTACATCCTTCTGGATTGGTTGGTGGTGAGCTAAGTGGGTGCTTTTAGGAGTCAGTATCACCAACCATCAGGTTTCAACTGGTCTGGGGTCTACATAGGTGTAGTCAGCATGCGGTTAACTTCTTCCACCTGGTGAGGGTTTCAGTATCTGCAGAACTCCAGGATATGGTTCAGAATGCTATCTACAGCCCTTGAGGAGGAGTTGACTTTGATGTTTTAACTATTGTTATTTTGTCTTGGACCGTTTTCATTTGTTTCAGCATTTTCTCACTTCTCTGATTACGTTTGCTCTCTGGGACTTGCGCAAAGCCTCAGAGGCTAAAGCTTTTCTACAAACAAGAGGCAGGTGCCATGGGGAGGTCTTCACAGTGTTCTGCTCCATTTCCATTAGTTTTTCTTTTTGTGTGTCCTCCTTTATTTTAAATAGATTCAAGAGGTGGAGGGAATGTTCCTAGTTAGGAGTTTTTCATTTGTTACCCACCTAGTCTGAAAAGTCTAGAAAAAAATCTATCTTCTTAAAATACTGTGTGTCATATTCCCCCACCTCAGCTATTCAGTGTGTATCGTGTCCTTCAGAAGCTGCACACCCAAAACCAACCAAGTCCAGAGTCTAGTCTCTGCGCTGGATGCTAGAGATTCGAAAAGCAACAAAATGTGGCGGCTTCTCTCTCGTGGGTTGTTACTGGTTGTCATTGGGCCCCTCAATGCTCATGACCCATTGGACTGAATAAAGGTACTTTAGGAAACTGCAAATTTAATGGAAGGAAGTCATAGGAATGACCCCTTAGCATCTGAGATATTTATTAGGAGTTGGAGAGATTTGTTCTAAAGAGATATAAAGCCTTGTTCCAGCAGGAAACAATTTTTTAAACATTTCATTGAAGTATATTTGACTCACAGTGTTGTGTTAGTTTCAGGTGTACAGCAAAGCGATTCAGTTATATATAAATATATATCTCCATTCTTTTCAGATTCTTTTCCCATATAGGTTATTATATAATACTGAGTAGAGTTCTCTGTGATATACAGTAGGTCCTTGTTGGCTATCTGTTTTGTGTTGTTGTTGTCGTTCAGGGGCTCAGTCTTCTCCAAGTCTTTGTGACTCCATGGACTGCAGCACACCAGGCTTCCCCTGTCCTTCACCATCTCCCAGAGCTTGCTCAAACCCGTGTCTATTGAGTTGATGATGCCATCCAACCATCTAGTCCTCTGTCATCCCCTTCTCCTCCTGCCTTCAATGTTTCCCAGCATCGAGGTCTTTTCTAATGAGTCGGCTCTTTGCATTAGGTGGCCAAAATATTGGAGGTTCAGCTTCAGCATCAGTCCTTCCAGTGAATATTCACAATTTATTTCCTTTAGGATTGACTGGTTAGATCTCCTTGCAGTCCAAGGGACTCTCAAGAGTCTTCACCAGCACCACAGCTCAAAAGCATCAGTTCTCTGGTGCTCAGCCTTCTTTATGGTCCAACTCTCACATCCATACATGAATACTGGAAAGTCAGTTCAGTCATTCAGTAGTGTCTGACTCTATGCGACCCTACAGACTGCAGCAAGCCAGGCTTCCCTGTCCATCGCTAACTCCTCGAGCTTGCTCAAACTCCTGTCCATCGAGTCGGTGATATCATCCAACCATCTCATTCTGAAGTCCCCTTCTCCTCTCCCTTCAGTCCTTCCCAGCATCAGGGTCTTTTCTAATGAGTCAGTTCTTCACATCAAGTGGTCAAAGTATTGGAGCTTCAGCTTCAGCATCAGTCCTTTCAATGAATATTCAGGACTGATTTCCTTTAAGATTGACTGGTTTGATCTCCTTGCAGTCCAAAGGACTCTGAAGAGTCTTCTTTTTTGAACACCACAGTTCAAAAGCATCAATTCTTCAGCTCTCAGCTCTTCTGTATGGTCCAACTCTCACATCCATACATGACTACTGCAAAAACCATGCCTTTGACTAAATAGGACTGCTTTGGTATTACTTAACTACCAACACTATTTCATGTTTTTGTTTCTTTTATTTTTTATTTTTTATTGGGGTATAGCCAATTAACAATGTTGTGATAGTTTCAGGTGAACAATAAAGAGACTCAGCTATAGATATAATACATGTAGCCATTCTCCCCCCTTGGAGAAGACTCTTGAGAATCTCTTGGACAGTCCGGAGATCAAACCAGTCAATCCTAAAGGAAATCAACCCATAATATTCATTGGAAGGACTGATGCTGAAGCTCCAATACTTTGGCCACCTGATGTAAAGAGCTGACTCATTGGAAAAGACCCTGATGCTGGGAAAGAATGAAAGCAGGAGGAAAAGGGAACGACAGAGAATGAGATGGTTGCATGGCATCACTGACTCAATGGACATGAGTTTAAGCAAGCTCCAGGAGATGGTGAAGGATAGGGAAGTCTGGCGTGCTGCAGTCCATGGGGTCACACAGAGTTGGACAGGATTGAGCAACTGAACAATTCTCCCCCAAACCCATCTCCTATCCAGGCTGCCACATAACATTGAGCAGACTTCCCTGTGCTATACAGTAGGTCCTTGTTGGGATAGCTAGTGAATTTGAGACAGTCATGTACACACTGCTGTATTTAAAATGTTTTGTTTTTTTAGTTTTGGTAATGCTGGGAGGGATTGGGGGCAGGAGGAGAAGGGGACGACAGAGGATGAGATGGCTGGATGGCATCACTGACTCGATGGACGTGAGTCTGAGTGAACTCCGGGAGTTGGTGATGGACAGGGAGGGCTGGCGTGCTGCGATTCATGGGGTCGCAAAGAGTCGGACACGACTGAGCGACTGAACTGAATGTAGTAACGAGAGTGAACGAAAAATCCAAAAGGAGAAACCAAGATACATGAAGGCTGGAATCTTGAAGAAGTGCTTCACAGAGGGAATGAATTCAGGGTAGAAGGGACATGAGAAAGCGAGTAAGGTGAGAACAGGCAAAATGTCTTGCTGTAACTGCACTTCCTAAGCACACAGTCAAATGAGACTTGCCCTTCTGATGGTTTTTTGGGGAGGCTGTTTCTTTATCCACAGAACTTTTTTTAAAAAGGTAATACGCCTCCACTATATTTGGACCAACTTACTAGCAGCAGAAGAAAATGTCTTGGGCTCAGTCAGCCAAAGCCCAAGCCTCAAAACGTAAGCAGGCGTATTCCCCCATGCCAGTGGGCAAGGTGCGCTTTAGTTAGCTGTGTATCTTTCTGATGTTCTTCTTGTTTATGTAAGATCAGGAATCCCTTGTGGATTCATTCAGGAACTTTATTATGGTATGAATCTTCAGGTGTTCAAATGTCTAAGGAGGTGGACAGTCGGTACTGAAGACTGTGTGCATCTATTAATAACAGAATGCAATTGCTTTGTATAATAGTTACAGGTGAGCATGGTGACGGTGGAGCTCACGTGCTAAAACTGCACAGAGGACCCCACACACCTGTGCTCATCTATATACCAGTGAAATGTGAGCAAGGGCCCTGACAGTAGCAATGTCATAGCAGTGTCAGTTTCTTCTTGCGACTGTACTCGAGTTGTAAGACATTAACTTTGGGGCAAATGGGGAAAAGGTGCATGGGACTTCCCGGCTGTCTTTGCAAATTTCTGATAAGCTATAACTAGGAATTTCAAAACAGAAAATTAGAACAATGTCATCTGTGCAATAATAATTTAGGGAGATGTTTCCAGAAAAACATCACGCCTGGGACCCTTGCTATAGGCAGTGAGTGAGTGATAGTCGCTCAGTAGTGTCCGAATCTATGAGACCCCATGGACTGTAGCCTGCCAGGCTCCTCTGTCCATGGAATTCTCCAGGCAAGAATACTGAAGTGGGTTGCCATTTCCTTCTCCAGGGAATCTGAACATGTTCGTTACAGCTCTCTGCTCTATCATGGGAGGCAGTCTGAAACAGAAGGCTGGAGCAGTTAACCTCACAAGGACAGCAATGATGTTCTGTAGGGGAAGCCTGAGAGCAATGATGTTCTGTAGGGGAAGCCTGAGAGGCAACGGTGTGGAGGCTCACCAAGAGTGGGAATGTAAGATCGGCAGGAAAAGGTGGGGGTCTCTCTGCAAGGCCCACCACTTACCAGTCGGTCTTCCAGGCAGTCGACGGCGGCCCCCCGGGTCAGCAGGTACGGCACGCAGTCCGGGTGTCCCATGGAGGCAGCCTCGTGCAGAGAGAGTCCGCTTGTAGTCCTGGTTGACGGCTTCGATGTCCAGGTCCCGGGTGTCAACCAGATAGGCCAAGATGTCCCAGCGGCTGTGGCGCGTAGCGTGTGCAGGAGCGTATCTCCGGCAGGCCCCGCGCAGTCGGCGCGCCCAGCCGGGTGCAGCTCCTCTCATCCAGCACCAACCAGCACAGCCGCCGCGGAACCCGGAGCGCGGTCAAGGCCACGGTCTCGGGTCCGGCGGGAACGCCCCGCGACCCTCCTCCGGGCCCCGCCTCCGAGGTCCTCCTCCACCCTGCCTGTCAGGACCCTTCCTCAGACGCCCCGACCTTCCCCCGACCCAACCCTGAGGTTCCCGGCAGACCACGCGACCCGCGGGCCGCAGCGAACGCACGCGCGGAGACTACCGCCCGCACTGGTTTCACTTTGAGGAGAAAGACTAGGTGAACCCCGGGGACCACCACCGCAGGTCCAGTCACAGGCGGCACGAGCCCGCGAAGACGAGGTAGGGCCCGTGCGGCCCCGCCTATGGCCCCGCCCTCCGCGGCCGGTCCCGCCCATAGTGTTGGCCCCGCCCTCCGCGGCCGGTTCCGCCCATACTCTTGGCCCCGCCCATCGCGCCGACCGCGGCCCCTCCGTGAGTCCCTAAGCTCGGAGGAACTCTGGGAAAGTTACTGCTCGCCTCTTCCGCCCTGGCGGAAGCGCAGGGGGGGCGGGGCCTGCTAGCGGTAGCGCGGTTCGGCATCCTGATTGGTCGCCGCAGCAGTCCGTCAAGTGCGCCCTTCCTCTTGCGTGCTTCAATTGGCCGGTGATGCATTCCGTCGGCGTCGGCGGCGGGCTCTTCGCGGCCCTGTGGCGGCGGCGGAGCTGGTGGAGGAAGTCCACGGCCTGCAGGGGCTCTCACTGCCCCTGGGAAGCCGCGACCGGGAACCCGGGTGGCCCGGGACCTGAGGCGGCGGCGGCGAGAGCCCTGATGCGGATCACCATAGTGCGTGAGGCCGCCGGCGTGGTGGGGGCGCGGACGGGCCCGGTCGCGTGGACCTGAGTCTCTGGGGTCTTTAGCGGGTATGGTCCTCGGGGGTGGTGGAGCGCTGGCTGGGGCCAGGGCGGATCAGAGAGCGGCAGGCTGGGGCGCTGTCAGTGATGTGGCCGTCGCCGGAACGTGGCCTCGGCCGTGGGCAGCCAGCATTTCCTCTCTTGCTGCTCAGCTGTTTTGACCTTGGGCGAGTCATTTTGTGGCATCCTTTTGCCTCTTGCATTTGCAGTTGCCCTCCCCCTAACCTGAATATTAGGAAAACTGGGGTAATGTGGGGGGTCCTGGAGCTGGTGTAGAGTCTTGAGTTCTGAGCAAGCTGTGCGGGGTGGTGGCGGACGTGAGGGTCGCTGTTGACTTCTCTACCTGATCTTCCGAGGTGCTCGTCGTTTAACCCTCGCGGTGTTTTCTGTCCCTTCCGAGGGAAAATGGGAGCAGCTCTGCTTTTCAGGCCTGGAAATCGTTATACTTTGCATCTTGTATCGCACTGTGGTGTACAAAATACTTTACGTTAGTTACCTCACCCGCAAACAAGCCTGTAAGGCCTCATGGCAACCCACTCAGGTGAGGAAATTGAGGCCTGAAGAAGTTAGGGATTTTCCCACGGGAGGATAAAGATCTCTGGAAGGAAGGATGGTAGCCGCCAGTGAGGGCCTGCTGGTGCCTGGTAATCTGCTCAAATAAGGAAGATAAAATGAAAAAAGATCTCTGACATGAAAGCAAGCTCGTTTTGCTCATGAGCGGATTGAATTTGATTAACTGAGTAGTAAGAATAGTCCTTGGAGACAGAATCAGGTCCGGTATCAGGTTTACCAAAGTTATTGTTCCCTTCTGTCTCACCACTTCAAGAAAAAAAAAGGAAGGCATGAAAGTTCTTTAAGGTTCACTAAGTTTTAGGAAATGCCTGGGGTTGTTCTTACTGCAGCCATTGGTATTGGTGCAAGTGCTTGAAATTGCGATATCTGGTAGCTCCACCCACTTTTTTGCTGCTATCCTTCCCCTGCCCACCCGCCCCCCCATCCTTATTACCAGTTGACTCCCTGGAGAAGGGAAAGGCTACCCACTCCAGTATTCTGGCCTGGAGAATTCCGTGGACTGTATAGTCCATGGGGTCGCAAAGAGCCGGACATGGCTGAGCAACTTTCACTTCACTTTCACTTTCCACCTTTTCTTGGGTTAAGCCTCCAGTTTCCTTGCTTTTAAAAACAAAACACATATTTGCAGTATAGGACAGAATATTTTAAATTCAGATGATTGGTTGTTTAACTGGTGTTTCACAGGCAATTCTCTTGTATTCTTTTTTTTTTTTTTTTTTAAGAGTATTTTATTTATTAATTTGGCTGCACCAGGTCTTTGTTGTGGCATGCAGGATCTAGTGCCCTGACCAGGGATTGAACCCGGCCTCTGCACTGGGAGTGTGGTGTCTCAGCCACCAGACCACCAGAGAAGCCCCCCTTTTGTCTTCTTTAGGAACTGATTTTGGCCTGAATCCCCCTTTCAGGAGCTAGAGGACAGTGTGTGTGGATCTATTCACAGTGCCTTGGATTGTCTAGAGCAAAAGCTTGCTGTGCAGGGGACAGATCTTGACAATATGCTTGCGGAAGGAGATGTTCTGGGGTCTTACTGGTTTCCCCGTTTTTGCTTGTCCCTTTTGTGCAAGTGTGTGGAATTTGTGGTGTGCCCTGTAGTAATTCATTTCTCCCGTGGCTTGCCTTGGCATCATTGCTACTTAGCTAACCTCTTTCCTTTTCCTGTTTTTTTTTTTTGTGGTTCCGTTGCATTCTGCAGTTGTCATCAGAGGGTGTCCTGATGGGTTGACAAGTTTTGTGGCCTCTGAGTGTGCGAACACTAGACTCTTGTTCATAGACTTAGAGCTCTAATTTCAGATTTGTTGTCATCCTCTCTCTCTGCTTATTGTCCCCCTCTGTCCTTCCTAAGCTGATTTTATTTAAAGATTGTGAGTTCTGTCTTCATCGATCTGTGGAATCGTCTGCTCTTAGAGCATCTCACCAAAGCACCTCAAATCTTCTGTCTCCAGCTGTCACTTACAGATGTTTTGAGGGCTAGTTTCCTATTTCAAAGTACCTCCTGGAGCTTAACCTGTCACTCAACAGATAATTTGAAAACGAAACAAGCAAGCGTTTTCAAAACTGAGAACTTTCATCCTCCCTTGACTCCTGGAAGAAGTGATTAAAATGCAAACACGATTTCTTCTTTACTCCTCGGCGTGGTTAATGCTGTTGTCACTGAGATCTAGCTGGCAATGTCAGTTACCTGTGTTTTTTCTCTTCTGATCTCTCTCGTCCAGTGTTGGTCTTCACTTTCCCCTTCTCCCTGTTTTTGCCACTGCTGCCCTCAGTCCTTGACCAACTCTTGCCTCTGTTAGTAACGTGACTTTCTGCCTTGTTTCCCTGATAGTCTGCGTGTTTACTCATCCTCTGCCTGCCTCCAGAGTTCCCATTCTAAGATGTAAATTTGACCAGACATTAACCCTGCTTAGAAAAGTGAGATAATTCTCTGAATCCCTCTAAGATAAAGTCCAAGTTCATTAGCATTATACTTGAGGGCCTTTGTACTCTGTTTCCAAATTCCCTTTTCATCCTTGTGAGCCTCTCCGTGTGATGAAACCTGACTTCCCACCACTCCACTGCCATGCGTTTCTTTTGCGTTCCTGGATCCTGCTCATCTTGTGAGGCTGATCTCTTCATAAAGCCTTTTTCATCTTTCCTAACTGGTCACTTGTCTTTACTCCCATAGCGTTTCATAAATGTGTTTGTGTAGCACCTGGCTGGATGGCATCACAGACTCGATGGACGTGAGTCTGAGTGACCTCCAGGAGATGGTGATGGACAGGGAGGCCTGGCGTGCTGCGATTCATGGGGTCGCAAAGAGTCGGACACGACTGAGCAACTGAACTGAACTGAACTGAGCACCTGTCATGCCTTATGTATAGTAAGTTGTGTGTGTGTTGAGAGCTACCTTGTGGACAGGTGAAATCATTCATTTTTAAATCTGCAGTGTCTCAAGTAGCATGTGACCCCAGAGATGCCAAGAGAGGAAGCCCTCGAAATGTTTTTCATGAATCTGGGGCATCATAAGTACTTACACGTGGTTGCAGGATGAATTGGCAGTAGAAAAAGCCTTTCAAATCTTTAGAAATACAGTCTAGTCTGTACATCGTGATCATTTCTTGTTTTTCCTTACTTTCTCCATTCCTGAAACACACATGGGAAAAAAGCTGTTTCCATCCTCGCTTGCTGGAGCAAGTGGCTGCTGCTCCACAAGACGAGCAGGTGTTCGTAGACATCAGAGAGCCTAACGGGCCTGGGTTAGCAGGCCTTTGGGTTTGTAGGACACAGGGACTTGGCCCTACGTTGAGAGCGAGTCCTTGGAGGAGCTAGCACATTTGCTTCTTGCACAGCTCACACTTCCAGTGAATTCAAAAATATTTAGAGCTTTTTCCATTTTGAGTGTATAGTATTTAGTGATGTCATGTTCACACTTTCCTGATGGGCATCCCTGGTGGCTCAGACAGTCAAGAATCTGCCTGTAATGCAGGAGACCCAGGTTCGATCCCTGGGTCGGGAGGATCCCCTGGAAGAGGGCATAGCTACACACTCCAGTATTTTTGCTTGAAGAATTCCATGGACAGAAGAGCCTGGTGGGCTCCAGTCCTTGGGGTTGCAATGAGTCAGACACAACTGAAGGAGTAACACTTCCACTCTCCTTACACTTAGGTTTTCTAAGTACTGGAAGTTGGAGCTTTGGTTATGATGTTCCACAGTGGTTTCTAAAAAAGGGACAGAGAATTTAAACCTGAGGTTTTTAGAAGCTGCTTTGAATCTTTCTGGTGGATCTGGAAGGGAGAATATTATCTTTTTTTTTTTTTTTGGCCACACAGCATGTGGGATCTTAGTTCCCTGACCAGGGATCAAACCTGCATCCTCTGTAGTGGAAGCAAGCGTAGAGTATTAACCACTGGACCACCAGGGAAACCCTGAGAATATTACCTTCCATAGAGAGAACTCTGATCTTGAGGAGTCAGAAGGCCTAAGTTGTATCACCTACAACTGTTGTGATTTCAGGCAAGTTTTCCCTGAGCCCCAGTTTCATCGTGGCGCAATCACAGGGTTGGGCAGAAGTCAGATGAGAATTTGTGAAAGAACTTCAAAAGCTGTGAAGCCCATTGGCACACTGAGATAGTGTAGGATATCAAAACCGAAGAAGACAATCTCAGCTTCTCCAGAGAGCAGTGCCGTAGTCGGTACATTTGTTCATTTCATTCATTCATTTCATTAATATTTATGGAGCGGTGGGTGTTGGGTGCCTTTCCCCTCCCTCCCACCCAACTATAAAGCTTTCATCTAGGGGTAGAAGACATGCTGATACACACCTAAACAGTGGTTTGAAAGTGAAAGTCACTCAGTCGTGTCCAACTCTTTACAGTCCGTGGGATTCTCCAGGCCAGAATACTGGAGTGGGTAGCCTTTCCCTTCTCCAGGGGATCTTCCCAACCCAAGGATTGAACCCAGGTCTCCCACATTGCGGGTGTATTCTTTACCCCTGAGCCACAAGGGAAGCCCAAGAATTCTGGAGTGGGTAGCTCATCCCTCTCCAGTGGATCTTCCTGACCCAGGAATGAACTGGGGTCTCCTGCATTGTAGGCGGATTCTTTACCAACTGAGCTATCAGGGAACATGTTAATAAAACATATTATAGTAATAATACCAGTCTATGTGTGAACAACTCGTGTTAAGTACATAGTTGTACAGGTAATCGCTGCATATGTTTCAGACACATAGAGGGTGGTTTCACTGCTGCACAGCCTTGCCTGGGTTGAATGAATACTTTCTGTCTCACTGAGGTTGGGGACCACCACCATCCACGCTGCTGAGATTGGGGTCTTAGATCTCCCAGGGCACATTTGACCTGTGAAGTACCCAACTCTTGGTAGCAACGGGCCTGCCGCAGTGCACCTCTGCTGTCTCGCCAGAAACAAGAGGGTGTCTGCTTGACCTGCACGGAGCCTCTCTGAGAAGGGCAAGAAGCTTGTGGGAGCGAATAGGATGAGGTTGGGTTTCTCTTGATTGGTAAAACCTCCCAGTGCACCTCGTGTTAGGAGGTCGCTCTCGTCAGGCCCCTGTGCCAGAGTTACCTTGATTTTCCTTTTTCACATTTTTATTTAACAATCTTTCTCTCCAGGAGTTATAGACACTTATTATCTTCAGTGTGTCCATTTAGGTCAGTAACCTGCACATCTTGGAGGCCTGTTTGGCATGAATTCTGATTAATGAAGGTTAGGAATGCAAAAAAGTGAGTTGGTGTCAATTTCAGGTGACCCTGGAATGGTTAGGGTGGGCATGACCTCAGTAACAAACAGATCCAAACACACAGTGACCTCAGGACTCCAGCTCGTTTCTCTGTCTTATAGCAGTTTCAGGTGACTGTAGGGGACGGGGTGTGTGTGTGTGTGTGTGTGTGTGTGTCTGAGTGTGTGTACGTACTCTGGTGGTTTACTCACTAAGTCACGTCTGACTCTTTGCGACCCCATAGTCTGTAGTCCACCAGGCTCCTCTGTCCGTGGGATTTCCCAGGCAAGAGTACTGGAGTGGGTTGCCATTTCCTTCTCCAGGGAATCTTCCTGACCCAGGGACCGAGCTCAGGTCTTTACATTGTAGGCAGATTCTTTACCAACTGAGCCAGCAGGGAAGTACTGGTGCTCTTTAAAACAAAGGACCCAGGCTGTTGGAGGGGTCACCTTCCTGTTCCCTGGACAGGACTAGAGCCCGGAGGAAGCGGCAGGAGAGGCTTTACGGGCCGGGCTTGGGAGAGGTGCACACTCCTCCGCGTGTTCCCTGGGGCCCCAGCTCCCGGCACTAAGGGGAGGTGTGGACCAGCCGTGTGCTGAGGAGGGAGGGGACGGGCTGTCTTCACCAGGAAACCAGGAGCACCCTGTTCCGCTTTGGGTGACTTGGCTTATAAAATGTCTTGGAATCAGGAGGATGAGAAAATAAAGCCAGGCGGATTCCAGCAGAATTGAGGTGTCCTAGCACGAACTTCTCATTCAGTCAGCGGTGGAGTAGCTGTGATTTGTGGAGTGTAGTGCTGAGTGCTTTGAGGAAGAAGTTGAGGGGACGTGTCCCTGCCTTCCCAGGGCTGGGGTGTCTTGTGCAGCTGTAGTGATGATCAGTATAGTAATGGTCGTGCCGGGGGGCTGAGGAGAATCTAGCCTTCGGCTGTGCGCTTGACCTGGGGGGGCGGGTGGTGGGGTGATGCCAGTCAGCAAGGTGAAGAGTACAGGGATTGGCAGAGGGCTCCAGGTGCTCACCACTTGGGAGTCAGACACAAGGACTGGGACCCACACTTGCAGTGCCAGTGGTCTGCCAAGCAGAGTGGGGTGGGGGGGGCGACTCTAGCAACGGGGGCCTAGCGATGGAGGATCTGTGGGGCCTCTCGCTGTAAGAGAGCCGTCACAGGAAAAGCAGCATGGGATAGGCAAAATCGTGTTTGACAAATGGTTTTCCTGCCTTCCCAGTGCTTTTCTGTCGTGACATAAGGGATATGACACTGTGGTCGGCTCTAGAGGCACAGGTGCCCGCTGGCGCCTGGAGACAATTCTGCTGGACCCTTCTGGGGCCTCACATAGTTTGGAAAGCCCACCAGCAAGTGTCATGTCCCTCCATCCCTCTTAATGGTACACTTTCATCACAGTGCACTTTAGCTGCTTCCTAAAGAATCACGAGCATCTTCTAATAAGTGCCCTTGGAGAGCCATGCAGAGAACACCTGCTGTTTGGAGGAGGGGACCTCACGAGGTCTGGGGACTCAGGGAAGGAAGGGGTAGCATTTGAACATCCTTATTCTGGTAAAGTTAGGTTTAAGCTGCTGATTTTAAAATATATTAATGAGGCTAGAAGCTGGTTAGAATTTTACTATAGTAATTTTAAACACTTTCACAAGAACATTGAGGCTGTTAGAACATAGCATCTTTTAAGAGGCTCATCGTGGCATGGTCCACGTGTAATTCTGAGCTGATAGGCTGTGTCAGCCTCCCTGTGCGTGTCACTAGGTGCTTCTGTCTGTCTGGTTGGAACCGTGTGACTGTGGTGTGAACTCCGCATGTCAGCTCCTCAGGGTCCTCGTTGTGACTCAACTGTGAGTGATCGCGTAGAGGAGGCCTCCCTACTCCAGATCGGAGCGCATCACATGGCCTCAGACACCTTGCTAACTCCTGAGCTGGTGGCAGGGGCCCCGGCTCCCACACAGTGAAGCACAGAGACCTGAGAGGCAGGAAAAGCAGTCTTGGTTTCTGATCGCTTGCTGAAGTCAGAGGAGGAAGTAAGCGGTGAAAGTGCCACCTCTGCCTCCCGGGTGTGTAGTCAGGGCCGTGGGGACCATTCCGGATGGACAGGGCAGACCGCCTTGCTGGTGCCCAGAGGCCAGATAACCCCGCCTGGGCACCTCTGTGCCAGCGATGGCTTCATGCAGGAACACTCTGGGCTGTACCCAAAGGCTGGAAGCAGAATACTCGCGCAGGTCTGTGCCAGCACCAAGGCCCTGGGTCATGTGAATTTGAGGGTTTGACATTGGTAATCTTTGTGATTTTATCTATGAAAACTTTCTCTCCAGGCCAGCTTACCTATAGACCTTCACCTTCTTTAAATAAGACATTCTCCGACTATCGGTAGCTTTCCTCAGCTGTCTCCAGTTCTAATTCTGGACATTGGGTTTGCCAGCTCTGAAAAAGTTGGGCATGTTGGAGGAGAAAGCCGACATGAGTCACATAACTGGGATCTACAGGGTTGGTGGGTTTATTGGCTGGAATTCTGCAGCTGCTCCTGTAGTTGAACCGAGTGGGTTTGGAGCACCTGAATGAGGGGCCAGGGTTCGTCAGTGTAGTCGTCCCAAGGTACCCGCAGGGGAGTCCTTCCAGAACCCTCCACGGCACCAAAATGCTAGCGAGCTCAGGTCGCTCAGAGTCTACGCTGTGGACAGGGACCTCTGAGTCCCGTAGCCTCAGATGCATGCAGCCACGGGTCACGTTAGTGTTGGTCTGTGGCTGATTAGCTTAGTGACATGAAAGATTCTGAGCGGGAGAGGCAAAGTTTCATGTCTTACTTTTTAAAAGAGAATAATCAGACTTTAAGCTTATTTTTTTTCAATATAGAAAATTTTTAAATTTATCTTTTATTTTTTTATTATAGAAAAACAACTTTTTTTTTCTTCCCTCTGTGAGTATGATTATAAGGCTTGGTTTTTAGAGTAGAGGAATATGTACCACAATGAAATAATGAAATTTATAAAACCATTACAGTGGAAGGGATATGTTCTGATCATAATAAGAGATTAAAACATATGACTTGGCTTTATGAAAGGTGTTTTCAGTAATACAGAACAGGCTGTAACTGGACTGCTGACATACTTCATGTCTTGCCATTAGGTACTGTCTTTATAATTTGAAAGTTATTTCAATGTTTTATGCAATCACATCTAAGCTTTGTTCCAGAAAATAAGCAGATGGGTAAATTTGTGTCGAGTTTTATAGTTTGACAAGTCTTTTGGGGTGTGTTTTCTCATTTAATCATTATAGCACCCCTGAGCCTTCAAGAAGCTAAGTGACTGGGGTCCTCTGGCGGCATTTTAACTCTGAATTCAGGTAGTTAAAAGGTCTCTCTAGCATACTTTCAGAGGGCCTTGTAGAGCTATTTTTGTGTGGAGAAATAATTTTCTATAAGTCTTGAAATATCCATGAAGTTTTTTTAAAACTTCTGTTAAACCTTCAAAAAATGAATTGAAATTTTGAAGCATTGTTTCTGAAGAAGCTATGGGCTAAGGGTGGGGGTGGGTGGGTGGGTGGGTTATAAATTAAACCAGATACACATATTAGTGTCTTGGTTTTAGATGTTTTCAGGGTTACAGGAAATGTTGAGTGGAATTCTGACATGAGATGTTACAGTTTACTCTAGACTGTTTTTAGGACCTGTGGCAGTATGGTGCTGGCAGGAAGTCGTTTCACGGGCCATCTGTAAAGGGCCACTTTAATTCTCTTGCATGTGTTCTTCTCCTCTCTTACCAGTTTTTAAAATGTAACTATTCTGTTTTACAGTAGTGTAACTATTGTATTTAATGACATCGGAGGGGTTAGATCATAAATGGGATAATATGCAGAAACAGGAAGAGCATCGGCTAAATATGGAAAATAATTACCTGGCAGAAAATGCCTGATATAAACATAAATACGTCAGTACTCTCAAGACAGAACTCTGGGCTCAGTTGCTGTTGTGTTGCTGAGGGGGAATATGAAACTTTGTCCCATGAAGATGCTGAAGAGTGGTCTCAATTCTTTTCCTCTCGGGGGCCTTGCTGCCATCCTCTCACACCAGTGCTGAACGTTGGGGCGCTCAGGGGGTCGGGGTGCACCTGGGGGCAGGTGGGGGCATGCAGGGCTGAGCTACTCCTTGGGGAGCCCGCAGGGACTGTCCCCTAGTGCCTTCTGCTCCTGCCATTTGGGGAAGCTGGTGTATTCAGGGGACAATGTCTGTGTTTATTTTTAAAAAGCTACAGCTAGCTCTTAAAATATTTATGGTTAATACGGGAATATAAAGGGCCTGGGTGAAGTCAGCAAAAGATGGCAGATCTCCATGTGGGCAATAGTGGCATCTTTTCAAATGAGCATTTCATGATCAGGGCTTCTAGAAAGCACAATAGGCAAAAAAGAAGGTTATTTTAGGATTCTAAAATCCTGAGGAGGAGATGCTAAGAAACTATGAGAGACTGAAAATTGATGGGAAAGTGGAGAAGATGGAAAGGGCTGGCTCGGGTGGTCCACAGTCACCGTATTCCTAAAAATTTAGTTTAATTTGCTGACTAGCTTGTAGAATTTGTGATAACTAACAAGAGTCCCATTTCTTCTGCCCTTTGGTACAAAACAGTGAGACGGTTTAAGCGGAAGCATCTTACAGCCATTGAGTGCCAACATCTCGCTCAGAGTCACTTGGCTGCGTCCCAGTCCTTTGGTCAAAGATGGACAAGCAGAGACCCGAACCACGGTCTCTATCCTAGACCCAGAACCAAAAGAGGGACCAGGGGTATGTCTTTCCCCCAAATACTTTGCGTTTCAGAATCTATAGTGTGTGTGGCCTTTGAGTATCTCAGTATTTGTAAATGTCGTTACAGTGATCTTACAGTCCTGTTGGAATAGTCTGACCATATGATAGAGCCTGATATAAATATGTTTTGTATTAAGCTTTGTGTGTAATCAGTAGACCAATAAATAGATCCTTGTTTCTTTCCCATAGTAAAATAGAGAATTGAAAACTAGTTTGTCTCATTCGGGTCAGCGAAGGGTCATCACTGCTTCCTCATTTCTCATGCGTTCTTTGTGGGTTCTCTGTCTAGGGCGAGGATGCCTGAGATACAGCCGTGACTTCTTCCTCGCTGGCCGGCAGCAGTGCACCAATGACATGGCCAAAAGCAATTCTGTGGGCCAGGACAGCTCTAAGGACGCAGAGGATGAAATGATCTTCGCGGCAGGGAGCCCCTGTGCCCTGCCTCCAGGGGGAGACGGAGAGGCCAGGCTGCACTCGCCAGGCTCCGCTTTGCCTGCAAGGAAGCGGTCTCGGTCCTTAGAGGACGAGAGGAATCCAGCCTCAGGGACCAGTCCGTGGGATGGGGTGTCTAAGAAGACCCCATGGCATCACTCGTCCCCATCCTGCACACGGCCCAGGGAAGCCAGTCCGGAAGCAGAGGTCGGGGTGGGGCAGCTCAGCGTGCAGCCTGGAGAACCCAGCCAGGAGGTGGAGGACATTGGTCCAGACCCTGTTCCTGACCCTCACTATGGGCTCCTTGGGACCTTGCCCTGCCAGGAGCCCCCGAGCCACATCTGCAGCCTGCCCAGCGAGGTCCTGAGGCACATCTTTGCTTTCCTGCCCGTGGAAGACCTCTACTGGAACCTGAGCTTGGTGTGCCGCCTCTGGAGGGAGGTCATCAGCGATCCGCTGGTATGGAACGCGCTCTTCGTTCTCTGATGTTTGCTCTAAATCTTCACGGATTCGCCTCGCTTAACGCGTCCTCCTGACGATGGCGTTTCTTCAGAAATGTTAGTGTCCGTTGTCCTCCAGAATCAAATCCCAGCCCCTGGAGGCACCTGAGACCTTCCGTGTGTGTCCCACCTTATTAGTTACTCCAGGCTTCCTGCTGACTGCTCTCCAGTCCACCCCGGTATTCTGTCCACAGCACACGACGTGCTGCCTCTCAGCTGGGGGCTGTGTGGTACTTCCCTTACGTTGATCTAATCTGCACCCCACAGCTGACCAGTCCCAAGAGCCCCTCGTATCTCTGCTGACCTCTCACCTCTTCCAGGCTGCACTCCAAGTAACTCCTCTTCTCTGTTCCATCCCACAGAAGGCACCCTCTCTCTCTTCCTTACGCTATTATAGTGATTTACACCTCTGTTCAAGCCTATGATGTTCTGCTATGATCTTAGAGAGCCTTCCTCCTTCGTTTAACATTAGAGCACTGCTGGAGGGCTGGTTGTCCTGTCTGCATTCTCCACTGTGTGCTCCGCTGTGTCTCACAGTAGTTTACACGTATTAATAGGAGGTGATTGCTAAATGAGCGTTGCGTGTAGTCACAGGAGTACCTTCTGAGAACGACACAGGGGCAACCCGCGCTCTCAGAGAGGATTTCCTGGTTCCGTTAGCCTGTGCTTCCGTTTGTGGTGTCATCACACTTCCCAGGTTCAGGTCTCCAGGAGGGCTAGGAGAATGTTCTGCTTAGCTGGTGTGTCCCTTAGACCAGCCGTTGGGAATAAGCCAGAGGTAGAGTTTAACCCGGAGAAGGCAATGGCAACCCAGTGAACACCCATGAACACCATGAACCCAGGTGCTCATGCCTGGAGAATCCCAGGGTCGGTGGAGCCTGGTGGGCTGCTGTCTATGGGGTCACACACAGTCGGACACGACTGAAGTGACTTAGCAGCAGAGTTTAACCCATTCTTCAAATGTGTGTGTTTAGTCACTCAGTTTCGTCCAACTCTTTGTGACCCCATGGATGTAACCCACCAGGCTCCTCTGTCCATGGGATTCTCCAGGCAAGGATACTATAGTGGGTTGCCATGCCCTCCTCCAGGGGATTTTCCCAACCTAGGGATCGAACCCAAGTCTCCCACATTGGAGGCAGATTCTTTACCGAGTGAGAAGTTGAAAACCTTGGAGATGGAGGGCAAGATGGATATGTTGAGAGTTAGTACATTTCTCTTCCAAGCCCAAAGGATTTTGGAGGAAATTTCTCATCGCTCTTGCTCCATATTTTGCTTGGTGGTCTTGTCTCCTACCTTCAGACAAGTATCTTTCTGTTTTTAGTTGTGAACTTTATTTTGGGTCCGTATTTCTGGGCATTTGATTAAGGTCTCTGGTGGGAAATGGGGATAAGTGAGGGTTCCTGCCGTTCTGCTTGAGAAGATTTTGGGAAGATATCACAGCTTATTCTTACATCTTGAAATGTTAGAACAATGCCCTTTTTATCATCACCAGCAATGACACGATGGTGTTCCTTTCAGTGACCTTGTCACAGCTCTCATTTTCTTTTTATTTCTCGTGGTATCTTTGTCTGCCTTTGGTATAAGGTTATGCTGGCCTCAGAATAAGTCTGGAGTGCTCCCTCCTCTTCGGGTATTTTGAGGAATTCAAGGGGGATTGATACTACTTCTTTAAATGTTCAGCAGAATCTTTCAGGGAAGTAGTCTAGTCCTGAATGATTCCTTTTGGGGAGACTTGATTACTGACCCAGTCTCCTTACTCAGTGGGCTTCCCTGGTGGCTCAGGTGGTAAAGAGCCCGTCTGCAATGCGGTTGACCCAGGTTTGATCCCTGGGTCGGGAAGATTCCCCTGGACCAGGAAGTGGCAACCCACTCCAGCAGTCTTGCCTGGAAAATCTCATGGATGGAGGAGCCTGGTGGGCTCATTATTGATCTGTTCAGATTTTGTTTCTCCGTGATTCGGTCTTGGTAGGTTGTGTGTTCCTAGGGATTTATTCATTTCTTCTAGAGTGTCTGGTTGGTTGACCTGCAACTATTTGAAGTATTCTTATAGCCCTTCTTATTTCAGTGACATCAGTTGTAACATTGCTCTTTCATTTTTGATTTTGGTTATTTAAATCTTCCCTTTTTCCATAATGTATCAAACTGTTGTCGATTTTGTTGATCTTTTAAAAAAAAAAAAACTCTTATTTTATTGATTTTTTTTCCCCCCTATTTTTCTATTCTTTATTTCATTTATTTCTCCTCTATAGTCTCTTTTATTTCCTTCCTTCTGCTAGTTTTGGATTTAGTTTGTTCTTTTTCTAGTTCCTTTAGGTATAAATTTAGGTTGTTGATTTGTGATCTTTTTTAATGTAATTTTTATAGCTATAAACTTAACTCTAAGCATTGCTTGCATTTCATCCCATGCATTTTGGTATCTCTGTTTTTATATGTCTTAAGGTGTTTTCTAATTTCTTTGTGATTTCCCTTTGGACCCATTGGTTGCTTTAAAAATGTGTTGTTTAATTTTCTCATATTTGTGGGTTTTCCAGTTTTCTTTCTGCTGCTAATTTCCAGTTTCATTCTGTAGTGATTGAAAAGCATACTTTCTATCATTTCAGTCTTTTAAAATGGATTAAGACTGACTTCGTGGCCACATACATGATCTATCCTGGACAGCGTTCTGTGTGTACTTGAGAAGATTGTATGCTGTGGTAGGGTAGAGTGTTCTTTATATGTCAGTTGGGTTCACTTGGTCTAGTGTTGTTTGTGCTATCCGTTCTTGAAAGTGGAGCGTCAGAGTCTCCTGTTGTCTGGTTCTCTCTTCAGTTCTGCCCGTATGTGCTTCCTAGATTTAGGACGTTGATATTTGGTACATGTGTGTCTATAATTGTTATAGCTCCTTGGTGAGCTGACCCTCTTATCCTTATGTAATCGTCTTCTTTGTCTCTCCTAAAATTTTTGACTTGCAGTTTGTTTTGTTTGCTATAAACTCTGAGTCATCAGTGTCTCGACAGGCACCAGACTGTTTCAGACAGGAAAGCTGAAGCTCTAGCTCTCCCCAGATTCTGTAACAAGTTGTTGTTGGAACCAAGAAACTGAGACCCACCTTCTTGTTTTTGACTAGAATCTGTGTGATGTTTCTGCCCTTTTGTCCAGCTTTTGAGTTGTGAGCTGTAGTTGTTTTCTAAACAGCTGTCTATATATGTAGCCTGGTCTCTAATAGCCATTGCCTACATGTCGTTTTGGATTTCTTAAACTATCTAGTTCATTCCTTGGAAAAAGCTGTATCACCGATACCTGATGAATGAAGAGCAAGCCGTCAACAAGGTGGATGGCATCCTGTCGAGCTACGGCATAGAGAAGGAGTCGGACCTGTGCGTGCTGAACCTCATCCGGTAAGTCACCGTCCTGTGGGAGGAAGTGGGTTTCTGAAGTTCTTTCTGAGAGATCAGCATTTAACGGATCATTTTCCCACGGACACTGCTGTGAATGTCTTAACAGCTACACAGCCACCACGAAGTGCTCCCCGAGTGTGGACCCTGGACAGGCATTGTGGAGTCTGAGGGATCACCTCCTCCTCCCTGAGGCAGAGGCCTGCGTGCGCCAACACCTCCCTGACCTCTGTGCTGCCCCTGCCGTACGTGAAGAGGCTGTGGGGAGGGCTGGGGAGGTGGCGCCTTTCCTCTTGGGAAGAAAATGTCTTGGTGGTCAGATGTGGCTGAAGGTTGTTTTAGATTTATTTTTAAAATCTTCCTTAAGTCTCTGGTTTGAAGCCTTAATCTTTGTCATTGGTCCCATAGAGAAATAAATGGCCACAGATTCTTTAATTTGGAAGGAGTTTTAAAAAGCATTTCATCCAGTTTTCTATTCTGTTGAGCAGTTTCAACAGAGGATGGTCACCTAGCCTCCAAACACTCTGATTGTAAGAGTTTCTTTACAAGGCATCCCATTGTATTGGTGACAACTTGGATTTTCTGAAAGTGAAAGTCGCTCAGTCACGTCTGACTCTTTGCGACCCCATGGATTATACAGTCCATGGAATTCTCCAGGCCAGAATATTGGAGTGGGTAGCCTTTCCCTTCTCCAGGTCGTCTTCCCAACCCACAGATTGAACCCAGGTCTCACTCATTGCAGTTGGATTCTTTACCAGCTGAGCCACAAGGGAAGCCCGGAAAAATGACGGGCTTTGTACTGACACATGGTGAGTTAATGAGATGCTGGAAATAGTCCTCAGTGTCCTGACTCCATCTTCTGGAATTGTCATCGAGATCAAGGGTTCTTCTTAAATGTTCTCTTGGAAACCGCGTGCAACCCCAGCCTTATTCTGCAACCAGTGGAAGGTTGGAAATCTAGCCCTGTGCATTTCTCTGCCTTTCGTGAAGTGGCTGTCGATGGTGGAGTGAGGTTTGTTTCATACGACGATTATAGTGAGAAATGTGCAGAACTTTCCTTTCATGGATGTGTTTTTAGCAGGGAGGCTTGCAAGGAGTTAAAAATAGTAGTATCTATTTTTGATATTTCCATGTTAGTGAACGTTTTCTCAGACATTGATAACTGGAGCATACTGTGTCCATAATCATACACTTTGAATAATTTATTTACTACTTATTAAACTTAATAAATATGTTTTAAAATTCTACCTATCTTTTCTTTTTTAAAAAGGTTTTTTAAATTTATTTGGCTGCGCGGGGTCTTAGTTGCAGTATGTGGGTCTTTAGTTGTGGTATGTGAACTCATAGCTGCATCATGGGGATCTGATTCCCTGATCAGGGACCAACTCCGGGCCCTTGCCTTTGGGAGTGCGGAGTCTTAGCCACTGGACCACCAGGGAAGTTCCATTAATAAGTTATTAAATAATCGTAAAGTAAGTAGTAGATTAGCATTTCTTTTTAAAAACTTATTTTTTAGGCTATGCTGGGACTTCATTCTGCACGGGCTTTTCTTTAGTTGCAGCAAGCAGGGGCTCCTCTCCACTTGTGATGTTCAGGCCTCACATTGCGGGGGCTTCTCTTGTAGCGCACAGGCTCGCGGGCAAGTGGGCTTAAATAGTTGCTGCTCACAGGCTCCAGAGCAGAGGCTCAGCAGTTGTGGCGCACAGGCTTAGCTGCTCCGCGGCATGTGGGATCTTTCTGGATCAGGGATCAGACTCTTTGTCTCCTGCATTGGCAAGTGGATTCCTTACCACTGAGCTACCAGGGAAGGCCAATAGTAAATTAACATCTTCATGCCATTGAATTGTCAGCCTTGATTTCTCTGTAAAGACTGATGTTTTCTTTTTACCTGCCGTTTTTGGCACATTTATTAGTAAGCTTATTGGACTTGAGTGTCTGGACCTGAGAGCTCACACTGACCTGGGTGGGGAGAGTGTGGATTACCTCTGTGCAGGGTCTTATATTAGGGACTTTATAAATATTATTCAGTCAACGGAAACTGAGAAGTCAGATCCAAAAGTGATGAGAAGGAAGGAATCCAGGGCAAGAGGAGACGTTCCCGTTGTTTCCCAAGTGTCATTTGGGAAGTTGGCCTCCTTGCAGCGGGTCTGTAGGAGACACGTGAACCCTGAGCCTGACTTTCCTCATTGTCGTCCCGTGTGCTTCTCACCGACTGTGTTTCGGGTCTCCTCTCTCATCCCCTCCGCCTCCCTCCTCAGGGCATCAACGTGTGGGCCTTGGTGGCGGCCATCGTGCTCCTGTCCAGCAGCGTCAGCGACATCCAGCAGCTGCTCTTCTGCCTGCGGCGGCCCAGCTCCACTGTGACTGTGCCAGACGCCACCGAGACCCTGTACTGCCTCGCCGTGCTGCTCTACGCCATGCGGGAGAAGGGGGTCAGCATCAGCAACCGGTACGGGCCCCGGGCGAGCCCCCCGCCCACCGCGCCCCGGGTTCTCAGAGAGACCAGAGTGCGACGGTGCCAGCAAGCAAGCGCACTCTGGGGACAGGAGGCACTGTTCGGTCATGCAGCGTCCCGGGGCTGCGTGCGCACTCGCGGCTGCGTCCCGTTCCCCCGAGAGCGTGCATCAGTCTCTCCTCTGGGCCCTGCAGCCAGGCCTCTCCCAGAACATGCTGTCCGGATATTTACCTGCACTGCTGCTTACCTGCAACAGTGCAGCTAAAGATGCCTCAGCTCTTGGTGTATTTAAGCCCTTTGCTGCTCTTTTTTTTTCTTTTTGCAAAATAATGGTACATATTTTCTTTTTAGCAACAGTTAGGAGTCTGAGGAAAACTAATATACAGATTGTGACTGAATATGAAAATCTCTAATCTCCTTTCTTCCTGTTAGGATTCACTACAACATTTTCTATTGCCTGTATCTTCAGGAGAATTCCTGTGCTCAGGCCTCAGGAGACAAAGAGGAACCATCAGTCTGGTCGGGGTACGTCCGTCTGCAGATGTGTTGTGGTGTGTTGTCCCCTTTGATTCGTGACTGTCACACTTAAGGAGAAAAAGTGTTTTGTATTAAGCACTTTATTGAGTTATAGTTTACATTGCATAAAAATCACCATTTTAATTGTTAAATTCAGTAATTTTCAGTAGATTTACTGAGTGTTCAGCTAACATCATAATCTAGTTTTAGAACGTTTTTATCACTCTAAAGGACCACCCTCTCCTTTTTCTCTTAAAGAAGAGAGCATTCTTTTTAAAAAATAATTTTATTTTTTAAATTTTTGGCCCTGTTGGGTCTTCACTGCACAGGCTTTTTTCTAGTTGCAGTGAGCAGGATCTACTCCTAAGCTACAGTGTGCAGGCTTCTCCTTGTGGTGGCTTCTCTTGTGGAACCACGGGCTCTAGGCACTTAGACTCAGTAGTTGTGACTTGCAGGCTCTAGAGCGCAGGCTTGACAGTTGTGGCTCATAGGCTTAGGTGCTCCGTGGCGTGTGGGATCTGCCAGGACCGGGGAGTGAACTTGTCTCTCCTGCTTTGGCAGGTGGATTCTTATCCACTGCGCCGCCAGGAAAGTCCCTTCTCCTTTTTTTTTCCTCATTAAATTTTATTCATTCCATTTGGTTTTTCCTATTTGGTTTTTGGTATCTATCCCTGATCTTTTCAATTCCTTGCTCTTTTCCTGATTTCTCTTCTAAATGGTTAGAAAGAAAACAACCATCCAGCTGACACATGAACAACAGCTGATCCTAAGCCATAAGATGGAGCCTCTCCAGGTGGTGAAAATAATGGCATTTGCAGGTAAGGGGCTGCCGCTCCTGAAGGCCTCTCATCGCTGCCTCCCCCTTCCCTCCACCTGCTGGAGCATCTTGCCATCACCTGTTATTCCCCTTCTGCAATTAAATCTTCTAAAAAGCAGTTGTCAAGGAATAATTGCGTTTTCTTACCACTCCAGGGAGCATCCACCCTGGAGTTCCTGGGGGCAGATGGTCCACAGTTGGTGGTATTGACCCAGCCTGTTACGTGTCATTGTGTCTGTTCACACACAGGTGGCTGTGGGGCCTCAGGTCGTGTGACTGTCTTGTTCAGACAACGTCAGGAGTTCCTGGCTTTCTGTAGAGTGAAACCTAGAAGGGCTTCTGCCTTCTGATTCTAACCTGCATCCCCAGAGGTGTGGTCCCGTGTTTTGCCTCAGTCAGCGACTTGTGCTAGCTGGCTCCTGAAGTACTTGGTCACTCTTTGTCTGACCTTTGCTCGTAGTGCTTTTTCTCCCTGTGTGTTGCATGCACACGGTTGAGGAGCAGACCAAAGCTCAAGGAAGTCAGTGGGCCCCTCGCTAGGGCAGCTGGGGCTGGGACCCCAGCCTGGGTGGCTCTGTCTCAGCTCTGCTGCTCCCTTCACTGCGTGGCTTCTGGTTCTCATCTGTGCTGGAGGGCTTGCCACTGTCGGGTCCCAGGCTGGTGGTGAGATGAGCACGGGAAGATGCTGATTAGGGCGCCGTTGGAGCAGTTCTTCCTGGTCAGAGGGTGACCTCCCTTTCTCTTGGCGTCTCCAGGCACCGGGAAGACCTCCACGCTGGTCAAGTATGCTGAGAAGTGGTCTCAGAGCAGGTTTCTATACGTGACCTTCAACAAGAGCATCGCCAAGCAGGCAGAGCTCGTCTTCCCCAGCAACGTCATCTGCAAGACCTTCCACTCCATGGCCTACGGTCACATCGGGCGCAAGTGAGCATCACGGTGCCGCTTTCATGTTGCAGTCAGCGCACCGCAGTGACGGGGGCAAACGTAGTGCCTTATCTCTGTTTACAAGCAGGGAACATCAGGAAAGATTTAGTGCTTTATACTTCTACCCCAGAGGGATACATTGTCAACTGAGGGAGGCATGTTCATTTCTCTGGAGTTGAGGCACAGGTCAGATGACAATGTCTGAAGTCGCAGGTACCACCAGCCTGGTTGATCAGTTCAGGTTCTACTTGGAAGTGGGAAGGGAGAGGATGGGGCTAAGGGGCGCTAGACCCAGGCTCCAGGGCCCTGAGCCACGCCCTGTTGGATGAGAAGGCTGTAGGGAGGTTCAAGGTCCTCCCGGGGCCTCCTGGAGTTGGGTCCACACCAGAAACAGCAGTGTCTGCTGTGAGCCCCTTTTGTCTCCTGTGTTATTGGATCTGAATACTAGAAAGCCTAGAGGAGCCCTTTCTGGTCCTACAAGGACCTCACTCAGCCCCTCGCTGGTTTCCTCACCTGGAGGAGCCAGTGCCGGCAACCTGGTGGTGTCATTTGGAGAGAAGGTGGGGAGGCCCGGTGGCGCACAAGTCCTTTGTGGCCAGGAAGGCCGACCCTGTGCCCTCAGAACGTGCGTTGCAGGTACCAGTTGAAGAAGAAACTGAATCTCTTCAAGTTAACCCCCTTCATGGTCAACTCCGTCCTCACTGAAGGGAAGGGTGGCTTCATCAGGGCCAAACTTGTGTGCAAGACTCTGGAAAACTTCTTCGCCTCTGCCGATGAGGAGCTGACAATTGACCACGTGCCCATTTGGTGCAAGAACAGCCAGGGGCAACGAGTCATGGTGGAACAGAGCGAGAAGCTGGTGAGCCGCTCCGTCTCCCTGGAGTTAAGGCTTGGGAGGTTGAGGGCGTGGTCTGGGGTCGGGTCGTCCCAGCCTTCGGTGTCTTCAGAGCTGCTGGCGGGAGGCAGAGGTGGAGGCAGGCCACAGGCGGGTGTGGCAGCAGGCTGTCCACAGTCTTCTGTGCAGTGTGGTCCTCTCCCGGGGCCCTCAGCCTGGCCTGCACTGCATCGACAGGGCTCCCACCAGGGTTATCAGAGCTCCTCATGGGGTCGGCTAGTCCTAGGATCTGGGGATGAAGTATCTCTCTTCTAATTTTTATCAGTTCTTTTCAGTCATTGGTCACTTTTTTTCCCTCAATCCCACTGCATAGCATGTGGGATCCTAGTTCCCTGACTGGGGATCTAGCGTGTGGGATCCTAGTTCCCTGACCGGGGATCTAGCGTGTGCCCCGTGGAGTGGAAGCACAGAGCCCTCATCTCCAGACTGCTAGGGAAGTCCCTGGCCACACTCCTTATGAATTATAATCACCATGGGTCATGAATCTAGAGGAATCATCCAGCCTCTCCTGGTTCGTTGGATGCTGTGCTCCCGGAGAGATGCTCTGCCGCTGGGTGTGGTCCAGCCCTGGCTGCTTGCTGTCTGGGTGCCTGATGGTGTCACGAGGCCCTCATGGAGCCGGGGGAGGTCAGAGAGGGGCTGCCACTCACCGTGTGCTGGAGCCTTCTCTCTGACCCGTGTGCACACGTGAACCCCTTATTTCTGAGCCCTGACCTCGGCATCACCGTGTCACTTGCTTTCTAGAATGGAGTCCTCGAAGCGAGCCGGCTTTGGGACAACATGCGGAAGTTGGGCGAGTGCAAGGAGGAGGCTTACCATATGACACACGATGGTATGCATGGGCCTGTCCTGACCCCTGACCCCATGTGGACCCACCTCACCCCATGTTCTGACCCTTCTGCCCCTTCTCCTAGGCTACTTGAAACTCTGGCAGCTCAGCAAGCCCCTGCTGGCCTCTTTTGACGCCATCTTTGTGGACGAGGCCCAGGACTGCACGCCAGGTGATAAAGCATTCGGGACACCAGTAGTCTCAAACACATAGAAACTGCATCATGCATGTCAGAGGATGTGTGTGCAGTGAGTCTGTGGTTCTTATCTGTAGTAGGAGAAAGGGTATCTGATGCTTAGTCACTCTGAAATTCTTTACTCTTTGATTCAAGATTTCAACAGTCTCTGCCCTCACCTCCACCCAAGGGAGACTTATTTTCCTGTAAATATTTTGCTTGGGTTATTCTTAACATATTGGCTGAGCCTAGGTCATCACATTATTAGGACAAAGACTCATGCTGAAAGGAAAAGGTAGTCAGTTCAGAATGAACAATGTTTTTTTTCTTCTAGTGGCTGATAGAAAATAATGTGATTTGGTAGGTCATCTTTAAGCACCAAGTTTATTATATTAAAGAGGATAATTTGCATCATTTTATATTTGCCTCTGATGTCTTAGACACAGTCGCATGTTCAGGAGTAAAAGTAATCTGCATTCGTAGGATTAGAAACTGTTTGTCTGTTATAAGCTTGTTTCTTGGGGACTTCTGGATGGTTCATGGTTAGGACACTGCACTTCCACTGCAGGGGACGCGGGTTCAATCCCTGGTCAGGAACTGAGATCTCGCATGCCTCGCAGCATGTCCAGAAATAAATACATGAATGAAAATTGTTTCCCTGGACTGAGTGCATGTACCCTGCAGGGAAGGGTACCCCGCCATCCAGTGTGCAAGTGTTCTCGCCCTTTCCTGTCTCCCATTTGGTTTCTTTTTGCTGTGTGGGTGGGCCTTGCGTCAGAGCGCTCACTTGCCCCTTGTGGATTGCAGCCATCATGAACATCGTTCTGTCTCAGCCCTGTGGCAAGATCTTCGTGGGAGACCCCCACCAGCAGATCTACACCTTCCGCGGCGCCGTCAATGCTCTGTTCACGGTCCCTCACACACACGTCTTCTATCTCACACAGGTAAGACTCTTCTTTGCTTCCCAGCCCCTAGATGCATGTACGTATACACACACACAACACAAGTCTATGTGGGGCTCCTCACCCCGGTTTTCCAGTGCTGCCTGTGTGCTGGGCCCCGTGGAAGGTTTTGCCTGAGCTCACAGTGTGCAGCAAATCCATGCCTCTAAGTAGGGGCTCTCTGTGGTTCTCGGGGGTCTGCAAAGTCAGAACGGTTTTCAAAATAGTTACTTGCCTTTTGCACCGTGACATTTGCACCGGGATGATGCAGAGCCAGTGGTGAGCCGTGGCCCAGTGCCAGCCCGCCCTTGCAGTCTCTGTATTCTTCAATGCAAGGCGCTCACTAAGAGCATCCCTGATAGCAGAGGGAAGAAAGTTTCTGTCCTGCAGACCCTGAGCCCGTCTCTCCAGCAGTCCGTGTGCGGAATGGGAAGGAGAGGGACGCCCTTCTGCCCCTGCAGTGTGCCGGCCGCTCTCACTTGGGGCACTTCTGTGACTGTGTTGTGAGCTCCACCGGCTGCTGCTTCCTTTTGTACTTGAGTGAACAGTTGATAGACCAACTCTGGTTGTTTGGACTTGGGGATGTGGCATTTTCTCAGGAATGAATGCGATGAGCCACGTCTTCAAGGGGAACAGCTAACAAATGTTCATTGCCAAAAAAAGTCTTGCTTTCAAGTGAAATCCAGATTTTGAAAAACTAGTTTGCAGCACAAGCACAGCAACCCCTGGAGCCTTGATTGCCCGGAAAGACTCAGCGCGTGTCTGTGTGAAGCCATCACACAAGGCTGGACACCCACAGAGCCCTGAGAATCGGCTCTCCTCTCTTAAGCTGGGAACTAAAGAGATTGGCAAAAATGTAAAAGTAGTGACACTCTTGTCTCTAAAATATTTTTTAGGAGGAGGGGAGACTACAGTTTTTGAAAAATGTGTCCTTTGTGTTATCATGTAATTATTGTTGTTAATGTTTAAATTAACTAAAGTTACTAACGTGGTAATTGTAGATAGATAAAACTCACATAAATACAAGCTTCCTTGGGTCCTCACTAGTTTTGTAAAGCGTGAGGAAGTCCTGAGACAGAAATCTGTGGGAACCACTGCTTTTAGGGAGCTCCCAGTTAGGGAGTGTGCACAGTGCTGAGGCACACGGACGTCATCTGCACCGTGAGTTCTGCTCTGGGGAGCCCCGGGCCCCTGTCTCACGCTGTCGCCAGGCTTTCTCTTATTGTTTGCTCTAGCGATCTAGGGTGACGTCAGTAGAGAGGAATTTTTTATAATGGACATTTTTAGTTTCAGATTTAGAAAAAAGTCGAGAAGACAGTATGGACAGTTCTTACACATGCTGCACTCAGCGTCCTCCAGTGTTCGGGTGATGAGTTTGCCACAGTTAACGTGTCAGCGTGGGCACATTATTATCAACTATGGTCCAGTTTATTCAGATTCCCTGGTTCTTACCAGATTCTTGCCCTTTTCCTATTCCAGACTCTTCCTCAGATGACCCCACTGCATTTAGTTGTCAAGTCTTCTAGGCTTCTGTTGACTGTGCTGTGTGGTTTCCCCGGCTTGCCTTGGTCCTGGTGACCTTGAAGGGCACCAGTTAGGTGTCTTGTCACATGCCCCTCTGATGGCGTTTGTCTGGTGGTTACACTGATATTTGGCTCCATACCGTCAACATGATTTACAACTGATGACGTTGTCTTGGTGGCCTGGCTGAGCTGGGGTGTGGCAGGTGATTCCCACCTTCACCTCCGTCTCCTCTTTCCACACTGTGTGCCCTGAAAGGAAGTCATGGCTCGCAGCCCTCAGTTAAGAACAAGAGTTGGAATATCCACATAGATTGATTGGAATTCTTCTGTGAAGGAGATACTGTTTCTTCTCTTCAGTTTATTTATTTTTTCATTTATTTGTTTGTATCAGCATGGACTTGTGGATCTTGATAATTTGGGGATGGCTCACTTAGAATAGGAAACATCAAGATGGTGGAGTAGAGAACCCCATGCACAGTATGAAAGGGTAAGAAGATATGACACCGAAAGATGAACTCCCCAGATCAGTCGGTCCCCAATATGCTGCTGGAGAAGAACGGAGAAATGGCTCCAGAAGGATTGAAGAAACTGAGCCGAAGTGGAAACCACTCCCACTTTTGGATGTATCTGGCGGTGAAGGTAAATTTTGATGCTGTAAAGAACAATACTGCATAGGAACCTGGAATGTTAGGTCCATGAATCAAGGTGAATTGGAAGTGGTTAAACAGGAGACGGCAAGAGAAAACATCGACATTTTAGCAATCAGTGAACTAAAATGGACCAGAATGGGCAAATTTAATTCGGATGACCGCTATATCTACTGCTGTAGGCAAGAATCCCTTAGAAGAAAGGAAGTAGCCCTCTTGGTCAACAAGAGTCTGAAATGCAGTACTTGGGTACAGTTTCAAAAATGACAGAATGATCTCTGTTCATTTCCAAGGCAAACCATTCAGTATCACAGTAATCCAAGTCTGCTCCAGCCACTAATGCCAAAGAAGCTAAAGTTGATCGGTTCTATGAAGACCTTCTAGAACACACCGAAAAAAGATGTCCTTTTTATCATAGGGGTGAGTAAAAGCCACTCAGTCATGTGTGACTCTTTGCAATCCCATGGAATATACAGTCCATGGAGTTCTTCAGGCCAGAATACTGGAGTGGGTAACCTTTCCCTTCTCCAGGGGATCTTCCCAACCCAGGGATCTAATCCAGGTCTCCTGCACTGCAGGCAGATTCTTTACCAGCTAAGCCACTAGGGAAGCCCGGGAATACTGGCGTGGGCTATCTCTTCTCCAGCGATCTTCCCGACTCAGGAATCAAACCAGATCACCTGCATTGCAGGCAGATTCTGTACCAACTGAGCTTTCAGGAAAGCCTCATCTTTGGGGACTGCAATGCGAAGGTAGGAAATCAAAAGATACATGGAGTAAATGGAAAGTTTGCCTTGAGTACAAAAGGAAGCAGGACAAAGGCCAACAGAGTTTTGCCAAGAGAGTGCACTAGTCATAGCAAACACCCTCTTCCAACAGCACAAGAGACAACTCTACACATGGACCTGACCAGATGGTCAGTACCAAAATCACATTGTGTTATTTGCAGGCAAAGATGGAAAAGCTCTATAGATGCTCTATACAGAAGAGAAGCTCTATATAGATGGAGACGCTCTCAGCAAAAATAAGACCGGGAGCTGACTGTGCTCAGATCATGGCACTCCTATTGTAAAATTCAGACTCAAAGTAGGGAAAACCACTAGGCCATTCAGGTATGTGGAGAAGGCAATGGCAGCCCACTCCAGTACTCTTGCCTGGACAATCCCATGGATGGAGGAGCCTGGTGGGCTGCAGTCCATGGAGTCACTACGAGTCAAGTACAACTGAGTGACTTCACTTTTACTTTTTACTTTCATGCATTGGAGAAGGAAATGGCAACCCACTCCAGTGTTCTTGCCTGGAGAATCCTAGGGACAGAGGAGCCTGGTAGGAGGCTGTCTATGGGGTCGCACAGAGTCAGACATGACTGAAGTGACTTGGCAGCAGCCTTCAGATATGACCTAAATAAAATTCTTTATGATTATACAGTGGAAGTGACAAATAGATTCAAGGGACTGAAGCTGATAGAGTGCCTGAAGAACTGTGGATGGAGGTTCACTGCATTGTACAGGAGGCGGTGATCAAAACCATCCCTAAGAAAAAGAAATGCAAAAAGGCAAAATGGTTGTCTGAGGAGGCCTTACACGTAGCTGAGAAAAGAAGAGAAGCAAAAGGCAAAGGAAAAAAGGAAAGATAGATCCATCTGAATGCAGAGTTCTGAAGAATAGCAAGGAGGGACAAGAAAGCCTAAGTAAACAACGCAAAGAAATAGAGGAAAACAATGGAATGGGAAAGACTAGAGATCTCTTCAAGAAAATTGGTGATAAAGAGGGAACATTTCTTACAAAGATGAGAACAAGAAAGGGCAGAAATGGTATGGACCTGACAGAAGCAGAAGAGATTAAGAGCAAGAATATACAGAACAATACAAGAAAGATCTTAATGACCCAGGTAACCATGGTGATGTGATCACTCACCTAGAGCCAGACATCCTGGAGTGCGAAGTCAAGTGGGCCTTAGGAAGCATCACTATAAACAAAGTGAGTGGAGGTGATGGAATTCCAGCTGAGCTATTTCAAATCCTAAAAGATGCTGCTGCCAAAGTGCTGCACTCAATATGCTAGCAAATTTGGAAAACTCAGCAGTGGCCACAGGACTGGAAGAGGTCAGCTTTCATTCCAATCCCAAAGAAAAGCAATGTCAAAGAATGTTTAAACTATTACACGATTGTGTTCATTTCACACATTAGCAAAATAAAGCTCAAAATTCTCCAAGCTAGGCTTCAACTGTACATGAACCAAGAACTTCTAGATGCTCAAGCTGGATTTAGAAAAGGCAGAGGAACCAGAGATCAAATTGCCAACATCCTGTGATTGTTGGATCATAGAAAAAGCAAGAGAATTACAGAAAAACATCTGCTTCTGCGTCATTGACTATGCTAAAGCCTTGACTGTGTGAATCACAATAAATTTGTGTGGAAAATTCGTAAAGCAGTGGGAATATCAGACCACCTTACCTGCCTTCTGTGAAACCTGTATGCAAGTCAAGAAGCAACAGTTAGAACCAGACATGGAACAACAGACTGGTTCCAAATCAGGAAAGGAGTACATCAAGGCTGTATATTGTCACCCTGCTTATTTAACTTACATGCTGAGTACATTATGAAAAATGCCGGGCTGGATGAAACACAGGCTAAGATTGCTGGAAGAAATATCAGTAACCTCAGATATGCAGATGACATCACCCTATGGCAAAAAGCGAAGAACTAAAGAATCCCTTGATGAAAATGAAAGAGGAGAGTGAAAAAGCTGGCTTAAAACTCAGCATTCAAGAAACAAAGATCATGGCATCCGATCCCATCACTTCATGGCAACTAGATGGGGAAACAATGGAAACAGTGACAGACTTTATTTTCTTGGGCTTTAGAATCATTGCAAATGGTGACTGCGACCATGAAATTAAAAGACACTTGATCTTGGAAGAAAAGCAATGACCAGCCTAGATAGCATGTTAAAAAGCAGAAACATTACTTTGCTGGCAAAGGTCCGTCTAGTCAAAGCTATGGTATTTCCAGTAGTCATGTATGTATGTGAGAGTTGGACTATAAAGAAAGCTGAACGCCAAAGAATTGATGCTTTTGAACTGTGGTGTTCGAGATAACTCTTGAGAGACCCTTGGACTGCAAGGAGATCAAACCAGTCTATCCTAAAGGAAATCAGGCCTGAATATTCATTGGAAAGACTGATGCTGAAGCTGAAACTCCAATACTTTGGCCACCTGATGCGAAGAACTGACACATTGGAAAAGATCCTGATGCAGAGAAAGATTGAAGATTGGAGGAGAAGGGGACCACAGAGGACGAGATGGTTAGAAGGCCTCACTGACTCAATGGACATGAGTTTGGGCAAACTCCAGGAGACGGTGAAGGACAGGGAAGCCTGATGTATGCATTCCATGGGGTTGCAAAGAGTCAGAAACGACTGATCAACTCTGAACAGCACCACTTAGAATATTTCTGTAGTAGCAAAGTACTACTTATTGAAAATCTCACTCTCTTTCGACTGTGTTCTTGCTGGCCACCCAAATATGTAGTACTTCTTTACCTCAAATTATAAATGAGTGGGAAAAGGCAGTAAACACCATGAGTCTGGGCAAAAGCACTGACTTTCCAGCTGCAGAGGTCAAGGAATTAGTGTGTTGGGCGCTGCTTCGGAGGGTAGGAAATTATTTTGCCACATGCAATGGGCGGGGATGGGGAGGGGGCAGGAAATGCTCAGGACTTGGTGATCTTTCTCACGGCTTGTTAAGTAGAGCAGTGGTTTTATTTATTTATTTTTTCCTGAGAAACCTTGTGCTCGGTACAGTGAGAGTAGCTGTGGGTAATGCTGTGTGTTGTGATGTCCACTTTCATCTCATCTGTGCCTTCCTCAGTGGGGCAGTAGCTCTACATTGGTGTTGAAGGAGCCTCACAGGGCAGGGAGTTGCACCCTCCCCCCTTGATCTTCTGTGTATAATTCATGTAATTTATGTTCTTTCTTCAGATGGTGTTTGGAAAGAATGAGGGATTTGCTTAAAAGGAAAGTCTGCTGCTGGTCTCAGGGAACAAAGGGGCTGAGAGGGTCCTGAGAGTCCACACCTTACCTCTTTCTTCGTGGGTTGCTCTTCCTGTGCGGCGAGGCACAGGGCTTTATGAAAGTGTGTGGCAGAGGACTCATCTGGCTGAGAGAAGGGGCAGGAGAGGAGGGTTGGAGGCCAAGCAGGGGAGACATGAGGCGGGGGTTTCTGAGCTATGCTGGGAGCAGCAATAAGAGTGTAGAAAATGTGGTGAAAAGATTGTCAGAGTTTGGATTCAGGGGCAAGAGGTAAAGACAAAAGGTCAGTCTCAGGTTTCAAGATGGGAAACGCTGTTTTGAAAGCATAGAATAGTGATGTCTGCCACTGAGGCTCCTGTTCCATGGGAGTGGCTGTGCAGGAGGGAATTTCCAAGGACCCTCTCAAGGTTGGACGAGTCAGGAAAGCGCTGCAGGGCTCGCAGAGGCCAGGCCTCGGTGGTGGCGGCAGTGTGCTCTCATTCTTTAGCGGCTGCTAACACCATTTGTCCTGTTCTCCCAGAGTTTCCGGTTTGGTGTGGAGATAGCCTACGTGGGAGCTACCATCTTGGATGTCTGCAAGCGAGTGAGAAAGAAGACATTGGTTGGAGGCAACCATCAGAGTAAGGCTGCAGTTCCTTGTGTTTGTTACACAGATGAGCTTCCCTCGTTGCCTGGATCTGCCCAGAGTTTGTGCTCTCTCCCTCAAGGTGGCATCCGGGGTGACTCGAAGGGGCAGGTGGCTCTTCTGTCCCGCACCAACGCCAACGTGTTTGACGAGGCTGTCCGGGTCACAGAGGGAGAGGTGCCTGCCCGGATTCACTTGATCGGGGTAGGAGTGCATGTCTGTCCTCCGCTCTTACTCGGAAACCTCACCCACACACAGAGCCGATGAAAGTGCCCCACGCACTCAGACTCATCCTGCACACAGCAGTTGGGGTGACTGTCCTGTGTCTGCGCTGGGAGGCACTCCCCCCCGGCTGTTCTGCTCCAGCGAGTCCTGTAAACTAAGGCCCAGCAAGGACCGCGGACCTTTTCCCCTGCTCTCTAAAAAGAAGTGCATGCCCTTCTTGCCTGGGTGCACACACAGAAGCTCGCCGCATTTATGCTCTGGGTGCAGTTTAAGAGTCGGTTCCAAGAAGCCCGCTCATTTCAAAATCCCACCTGTACATCCTCTTTACTTCGTCTTGTTAACAACAGTAACAAACACAAAAAGACGAAAAGAAGCTCAAAGTTTCACCAGCAAACTTTTTCAGGGGATTAAATCGTTTGGATTGGACAGAATCATTGATATTTGGACACTTCTCCAGCCAGAGGAAGAACGGAAGAAACGTGAGTACTGCCTGGCCGTGTGGGGCAGGCACAGGCACCCTGGTGTCGGGTGGGAGGTGCGCTGAGTTGCTTGATGTCTGCCCTGGAGGAGCCGATGTGCTGCCTCTGGCGGTGGCGCGGTGCCCGAGGCTGCCTGTTCTCAGAGGCGATGACAGCTCTTTCCAGGCCCTGTTCTCGGGAGTTTAGATCTCTCTCTCACACACTGGCCCCGCGGCCGTCGTCCTCACTCTCTTTCTGTTCCGTCTGCCTGAGGACCTTACACGTGGTGACTTCTACCTGGGCCCTGTGCGATCGTTTCTAACACTTCCATAGCACGCTTGCTTTTTCATTACTGCGTTGTTTCAAATCCCCAACGAGCAGGGATCTCAAGGGCAGGGCTCTTGACCCCAAACTTGATGCATGGGTCACTGTGCTGACTCACTGCGGCGCCCAGGGCAGGCTTTGGTGCCATCAGGCCTGGACCCAGGTCTCCAGCTCTGAGACCATTCATTTGTCTCGTGGTCCATTAAGAATACGGAACTGCCACCACCGATATGGATGCAGCTGCGTCCCCCTGACCCACACGCACGTTCCCTCTAGGAAACCTCGTCATTAAGGACAAGTTCATCAGGAGGTGGGCGCGCAAAGAGGGCTTCAGCGGCTTCAAGCGGTACGTGACCGCGGCTGAGGACAAGGAGCTGGAAGCCAAGATCGCGGTCGTGGAGAAGTACAACATCCGCCTTCCAGAGCTGGTGGCGAGGATAGAGCGGTGCCACATAGAGGACTTGGACTTCGCAGGTGAGGACGTGGGGCGGAGGTGGCCTCTGGGCCTCTTGCCAGCGTGGACTTCACTGACCGGGGCGGCCACACCAGCCGAGGGGAGCCGGGCTGCCTTCCTCCCGCCCCCCTCTCTTTCTGCTCTACTTCCAGCTGGAAAAAGGGGCCCCTGAGCCCCAGCTCTGCCACTGTGGCAAGCCCCTGCCCTCCCCAGGGCCTCTGTCCCCTCGTGTGCAGGAAGTGGGTGGCAGGTGGTAGCCGTGAGCTCTGGACCGGACTCTGCCGTGTCCTCAGCCCCTGCAGTGGGTTTCTCATTCCCCTCATCTGTTTATTGTCTCCCTCCCTCCCTTTTTTTTGTTTTCAAACTGAGGTTCCCTCTTCTGCAGAGCTGCACCCAGGCGAGAAAACACAGTTAGGGCAGCATACACCTTCTCCCCACCCCTCTCTCCCCCTGCCTGCCCTGGCTGACGGTTGGCTGTGTTTCTGCTGCAGAGTACATCTTGGGCACCGTGCACAAGGCCAAGGGCCTGGAGTTTGACACCGTGCACGTCCTGGACGATTTTGTGAAAGTGCCCTGTGCCAGGCACAACCTCGCGCAGCTGCCCCACTTCAGAGTCGGTGAGCAGACAGAGTCTTCCTTGTGGGGCTGCCTTGCTTTTTCCGGGATGGTGTGGCCTCTTGGAAGGATCCTCCTAGAACAGAAAGGTCCTCCTGGTCCTAAATGTATTATTCCTAGACTGTGGTTTTTAGAAAAACTGAGCTTCCAGGGCCTACCTCTGTCAGGCTTCTCCAAGGGCAGGTGGGTTTATCGTGTCTTGATTTTTCCCCATCAGACAGAAGCTCTAAATCATAGTTTACCTACCCACCAGGGTGTATTTTTCTGTAATTTTTTTTTTTTAATTAAAGAGGCCTGAGAATCTTAAAAGGTGTCAGTGTACACTATCATTTGTCTTCTTTTGTATCAGTTTATACTTGAGGCTACCTGTTAAACTCTAAGCATCAGTGCTGTTGGTTTGGGGTTTAAGTCTTAGAGTGAAACCATTTGAAGTCTTCCTATAAACAGACAAAATCTCTCTCTTAGTCATGGGTCAAAATTTGGGTCATAGCCTGCATGGGTGAGCCCGAAATAGAAATACTAAAAATTCCTTAACCTCTGACAAATATATTCCTAAAACAAGAGGAAGACGTAGAGTTGAGCATACGTTGCTTTGGAGCAGGGAGACACAGTGGCCATAGTGATACCAGCTGCTCTGTCTTGAAGAAGTGAAGTTTATTTAATAATGCAATAGAGTGTGGCCTCATGCAGCCCTTACCAGGAGATTGTCACTGTGCCTTACGATTACTGCCGCACTGTTAGCAGTCCTGCTCTCTCATTGGTTGGTGCCACAGGGGCCCCTCCCACAGACAGCGGGCTGTCATGGAGCGACTTTTAGTGGTCTGTTCAGCCAGCTCTCAGCGGAGTGGTGGTCATTAGGAGAGTGAGGTGAGAGGCGGAGCCTGGCTTTCTCCCTGGGGCCCTTCAGCTCACCCAGCCCTGGACCAGCACGTGAGCCGGGGGCCCAGGGAACAGGCTGGGGGCCTTGTCCTGCAGGGCTCCAGAGCCTTCACCAGGACTGCACCCTGGCTGGGCCCACGCCTTGAAGTGGTGACCCGGTCCCTGATCCCCACCTCTGAGACCTCAACGGCAGCAGCCGTCTGCATGTGTCACAGTCTGTGGGGCCTGCCCCCACCGTACCAGCAGCCTGCAGAGCCTGAGGGCCGTTAGGGCCTGGGTGCCCGGTTCCCTCAGTGATGACAGCCACACAGGGTCTGGAGGCCTGGCCCTGAGGGAGCCGCCAGCTGAGATCTGCCTCCCCTCAGCCAGGACCGGACCTCAGAGGGTGACGGTTGTGCCTGGGGACTGTGTCCTTTCTTATCAGAACAGAGCATAATATTCACTTGGTGGAGGTTTACAGGAGCATCGTTCCCTGACCGTGACCTGACCTCAGGAACACAGGCTCTGCCACCAAAATGTTGGCAACAGCTCACTCATCCCTCCCTCCCCTGCCCTAGAAAAGGGCTTTGCTGAGAGCTCTCGAGGAGTTTGGGCTGTTTTAGGGCACAAGCCATCCAACTCTTTGCAGGGCCCTGCATTAAACTCTTCTCTGCTCCAAAGTTCAGTGTTGTGGTGTTTGGCCTCATCCTGTGCCCACCCTTCTAGGGGGGATGGCACAGCTCCTCATGTGTTCCCAGACCCCCACCCGTTGTGGAGGGCTCCTGTGTGCAGGCACTGACAGGGCAGAAACCGCGCGAGCCCATCCAGACTGGCTGAGGGAGAGGGACGGTGTTTGGAGGGAAGAGCATAGCCCCCGAGGCAGGAGGCGCAGGCACCCCGGGACCCTTGTGTGGCTGTGGCTGAGGCCTGTCTGTCCAGGGACTTCACCTCCATCAGCCTGATTTCTGCCAGCCTCCTGGTTGCCATGACGATGCTCCAGGCACGTCACTGCTGACCATGCACCAGGCGCTGGGTGACCAGTGAACAAGCCCCCAGGACTTGCCAGAGGCAGCACAAACAAGCACTCAAGGTCCTGTGTCCCTTATCTTGTAAGGTTTTGTTTGTTTCTGGAGTTGGTGTTTGTAGGAAAGCTTCATTTATGAAGCCAGCAGATCTTGAGGGATTTTTGCGGGGTAGGTGGGGAGTAGTAAATGTTTCGATGAAAACATAAATTTTTGTAAGCAGGCTTGTGTGTTGATATATTTTTTTCCCTTTTCTTTCTTTAGAGTCATTTTCTGAGGATGAGTGGAATTTACTGTATGTAGCAGTAACTCGTGCCAAAAAGCGGCTCATCATGACCAGATCTCTGGAGAACATTTTGACTTTGGCTGGGGTAAGCACAGACCGTTGTTTGCTGACTCCTGATTTATAGATAAGCCTGGCTTTTCTTAGCCTAAACCAGTACCCCAGAGAGTGAAATAAGAGAGTAAATTTTATGTACAAATAATCTCTACCTGTTGTGTGAGTTTCTGCATGAACTTTGATCTTATGTATTCTTAGAACCTGCAGCGTGGTTTTCTTGTAGAACCTGCATTACGGTAGTGGTTAGATCTGTAACAGAAGCAAATTATCACATTGGCAATTGATAACAGATGGCTTGTAGAGTAGTGATACCATTTCACAACATGGGTTACATGAGGAAATCTGAGACATTTTAATGTTGAGACAATGATATATTGCAGTCCTATGTCTGCATATGTTTGGAGTCCATGTCTCTGAAACACCGGGGACTTTTCTTTCATATCCACAGCCCCTGTTATTGTCTCAAAATTTATGGTGATTCCACATGGCCTCTACCACTCGATCCATAATCATACTTTTATGATTATCTCAGAAATGTCTTTTTGCAGTTGATTTGTTCAGATCAGGACCCAGATAGACATTTGGTTATTAGGTCTGTTAAACTTCTTTATTTAGAGCAGCCCAGGACCCCTCCCTCATCCCTGACACTTCTGACTGTTTGTGGAAACTGCGTCAATCTAACAGCTCTGTCTCTCAATATTCCGCTGAAGATGTGTAGTCAGAGTACAGTGTTTTGAAGTACCATGCTTGAAATGAGTCTTTTCCCCTCTGTGTGACTTGATCACCAGTTTAAGTGCAGGTAGACGTATTTGTTTATCTGCAGCCCCTACAAGGATTGCTGTCCTTTTTCATTATCTTTTTTGAATGTATAAAACTTATGTTTCTGAAATCAGAACTTTGTAATGGTATCCTTTGAGAAGTCTTGTTCCCTCCCTATCTCCTGTGGACTCTCTTCTTCCATCATGATAGCTAGTTTTTAAAAATTAGTTTTTAATATTTTCTTTTGCAGATATTGACAAATATGTATAGATGTATTTTTCTATTTTCCATGAAAGGTATCATTCTGTAATATTCTATACCTCACTTTTTATCAGTTTCTAAAGCTTTTTGTCCTCCTTTTTACAGCTAAGTGGCATTCACTGCATCCATCTGACATGATTTATATAGTTCTCACCCATGGATATTGGATTTTCTCCAGTCTTTCGCTTTTAATACTTTTGCCACCAGGCATGATCTTAGGCACAAGTCATTTTCTGTTTTAGCTAATACATCTTGGGGATACAATTCTACAGTCAAAGTTTCGGGGTAAAGGATAATGAATGTATCACTTTTCTAGGTATTACCGTATTCATCATGGGAATTGTATGTCTTGGAGTCCCACAGTTTTGTGTTAGAGTCTAGCAGACTTTTTAAAGCTACCTGGAAGCATGTCAGTTGCTCATGCACACACTTTATGGGGGGAGAGCTTTCTTCAAGGAGAAAAGAACACAGACTCTGGAGAAGTACTTCCTTCTCACTAAGGCTGGTTAGGAGACATCTGTTGGTCCAGGGGCTAGCATAGCCCGTTTGTATAACCAGATGATTCTTAGTCTGAAGGACCTTGCATGAGGGAAGGACTTCTGCTTTTTCTCTGTTGTGGCTTATGACTGCCTCTGGGAGCATCCTGTTTCAGACGTGGTGAAGTCCACCCTGGTCACACTGGCAGGAACATGAGCATTTGTAGATTTTCTGTTCTTTCTTGTAGCAGGTAGGCAGACCCTGAAAGCCAGAAAAATCAGAACATAAATCAGAACCGTAGACCTGGATTTGGGGGCGGGGGGGGAATTGGATAAATAGCTAGCTGTAATTCAGAAAAACCCATGAAATCATCCCTGCTTTGTCGGCAAGCATTGGAGATCTTTCTGGTATGCCAGCCCTGGTTGCCCTCCTCTGCGGCGGCGGCAGACCAGACCCTGGTGCCTGTTCTCGGGGCGTCTCCCATCTGGGAGGGCTCTGGCATTTGACACCGTGTCCACTGTGTGCAGACGATGCGCGCCTGGCACACCCTATTGTGCATCTTCCACCAGCAGCCAGCTGACCTGGGTGCTGGGTCCGTGCCTTTTGCAGGTAGAGCAGCAGAGGCTCAGAGCTCACGCACGCGAACAGCCAGGGGCTTGGGGAAGTGGGCATGCGCAGGTGTTTGAAGCTCACTGGGCTGTGAAGAGAACATACAGATCATGTTTAATGTCGCAGAGGCAGGTCAGCCTCAGATAAAATCCAGAAGTAGTCCTAAAATATTATAGCCAATAGTGCCACATGTTTGTCCATTAAACCTTTTTTTTAAACCAGTCATTTTAGTAAGAATGCAGCTGGACTGGGTCCCACTGTGTATGTTCTTTCGGAGTTGGTGTTACGCACAGGGGAAAGGCAGAGAAACAAGGGAAGCTGCTGTGGTCCGTGCTTTTCTTATCTTGGGACTCATATGATGGCCTAGAGTGTTGGACGTCCAGGTGGAAAATTGCAGGGGCCCTGCAGTGACACCCTTGCTCTCTCCTTCCCAGGAATACTTCTTGCAGGCGGAGCTGACGAGTAACGTGCTGAAGACAGGCGTGGTGCGCTGCTGCGTGGGCCAGTGCAGCAACGCCATCCCTGTGGACGCCGTGCTCACCATGCGCAAGCTGCCCATCACCTACGTATGTGTCTTGGCCACTGCCTCTGCCCTTCTCAGTCATCCGAGCTTTATCGCCAGGCAGCCGTGAGCCTGTCTGGGCCATGGGTGAGGGAGGTGAAGGGGAAGTTTGTCTGATCCTTCCATGAGGAGGTCTGGAGGTACGCTGTGGACCTCAGCGTCACAGACACTGGACCCCGTGGGGCCAAGCCAGGTGGCAGTCTGGGAGGCAGGCTGGTGCAGACGCTCAGGTGAGGACTGTTTCCTGGGGGCCCGGCTAGCTTTTTCCTGGCTTTTTCATCTTGTGCCTTGATACGCCCTGGGAACTTGATAAAGCAGAGTCCACGCTGGATGCTTTGCTGGAGGAGGTGTGACCTCAGGGCCACACGGCAGGTCTGAAAGCATCAGAGTCTGATGGAGGGGGCTCACACTTATTGGTGGAAAACGCTTGTCCTCCAACTGTCCCCCTCCCCTCCTTTCCTTATCCCCCCCTGCAGAGCAACAGGAAGGAGAACAAGGGTGGGTACCTGTGCCACTCGTGTGTGGAGCAGCGCATCGGGCCGCTGGCCTTCCTGACCGCCTCCCCTGAGCAGGTGCGCGCCATGGACCGCACGGTGGAGAACGTCGTGCTGCCCCGGCATGAGGCCCTGCTCTTCCTCGTCTTCTGAGCGCTGGGATGCCCGGGGGGCTCCTGCCCCTGCAGACAGCGGCGTGTGGGGGCTCCCTCCCTGAGGCCAGACTCGCTCACAGAGCATTTTCCAAGGATGATGACAGCAGCCAGAGTTGGACCTGCTTTGTCTTCACCCCTGGAGGTAGCCAGACCCTGCCGCCCCTCCTCCACATCAGTGGGCCAGGAACGCGGGGGATGGTCTTTTGATAAAGAAAAAAGAAAACATTTTATGTATTTAAACTTTTATTACAAGGTCTCAATTAAACAGGCATTGTAGCACTGGCATTCCACTGTGTGAGGCCCCTGCCTTCACCCCCACTGTTTCTGGACTTTCCGTTTCTCCACTTACTGTTGTCAAAGCTCTGTGACTCTTCATATCGCACGCTGAACAGAGTAGGAGGCTTTATGTCCAGGGACAGTTGACACATCAGAAACGAGATGTTTCATGCTCTGGGGAGTCGGGCACATGTGAGACGCAGGGTGCGCCCTTTCGTCATGGGGCTCACAGCCTGAACAGGGAGGCACTCGACACAGAAGTGCACAGTGACCATAGCTAGACGTCTCGCGTCCCTGCAGGTGGAGCACAAGACCAGAGCGTGAGGGCGGGGCGAGGCCGGCCAGCCACCACACGGGACACAGGCAGTTGGTTCCTGGTTGGGTGCTGGGGGTGTCAGTAACACAGCTGTTCTCACAGAGGCGTGGCTTGGCCGGTGTTTGCACGTTTTCTCCATGTAGCACATCAGGGATGCAGACGGCAGGTGGGGCACTGCCGGAGCTCCCCGGCTCTGGTGTCTGAGCCCAGGCCGCTGAGTGGGGAGCAGGCTTCCTGCCTTTTGCGGCTCCCCTCGTCTCTCCCACATCGGGCCTCTAGTGGAGCTTAGTGAGCGAGCAGGCCGGTGAGGAAAGCAAGGGTGCTGGCGGACGGGGTGGCTGTGTGGAGAGGGTGAGGGCTGCGTTAACATCTGCACGGGGGGGAGGATTCACGCGGTGGGCCCTGGGCACAGCTGGGGAGGACTTCCTCACCCCCCTGCCGTGCTCCTGGCCCAGCCTCACTTGGTGCTCCTGGATCACTCGGAACAAAGCAGCGAGTGGGAGGGAGTGGTTTGGATTTGCAGGGCACAGTGTTCAGAGTCTTTCAGTAGAAGGATTTGGGGAGGGGATGGCTAGAGAGGGCCCCACAAACACATTTTCTGAAAGTCTGGTTTTGCTCACTGGAGAGGAAGGCGCTTGCAGTTGTTGGAGAAGTATATCCTAGGCTTCCACTGAGCACCTGTTGGGCAGGCATTCCATGTCTGGAATCACATGCAGTCCTGACTCGGAGAGGGCAGTCAGGACTGTGATGCTGTGGCGGGGGTGGGTTAGAGGAGGGCGTCCAGAGCTGGAGCCGCACTGCTGCTCTGGGGCCCAAGAGGCGTCCATCAGAGTGGAAGGTGGGGGACCACCAGAATGGCTGGTGCCCGAGCTGTGTTTAATATCAGCATGAATGGCTAGCTACCTACTAAAGAAGGAGAGAACCTTCTGGAAAGAAGGAGCAACGTGAAGGACAAACATGTTTGTGGTCACGGTGCCACAGTAAAACATCAGTGTTAGTGTTTTGGTACTTATTTAAAAATAACAGTATCCAGGAATTGATACTGGTACTTTATTTTTTAAGTGTTATATAAGAATTTCTAAAATGTCAGTAAAATCAAGTAGTTGGTGTGTTTCAAATAGAAAAGTAATTTTTAAATACACAGTAAAAATAGAAATGTTATTTATTTTAGTTTCTTAAGGAAATCAGTAATCAGTTTATTAAGATAGAAATTCCTATATAAAATTTATAGTTTTGTTAAATATACTTATAAAGTTAATTATATTTATTTTTATTACAGATTTTTTAATTGAAGTATAGTTGATTTACAATATTATGTTAGTTTAGGTGTACAACATAATAATTTAATATTTTTATAGATTGCACTCCATTTTAAATTATTAAAAATGGTTATATTTCCCTGTGCTGTACAGTATATCTTTGTTGCTTATTTATACATAATAGTTTGCATCTTCTAATCCCATACCCTTGTGTGTGAGTGTTAAATATCCATTATCATTTTAATATGAGTGATTAGATGAAAAGAATAAAAGTGTTATTCAAAAATATAAACTGAGCACTACATGGAAATGAGAATCTTTTAGATCCTTTATAAAGGTTAGTCTTTAAAACATGGAGCTTCCCTGATTTCATTTAGTTGTGAATGTGTTTTAGTGCACATTTTCTGTAGAGATTTTTTTGTTTTTACACCACATACATTGGGAGAATAAGGAAAATAATTATAAGCTAGTTCCAGATATTTTTCTTTGGCTCATTCATTTTTAAGTAACCCCTTCTCATTGATAACTTAAATGAGATCTTTTTAAATTTGTTTAAGAATGTGCAGTCTGCTAATAGCAAGTTCTAGTTTTTTATTTCAAAGTTAGGATTTCTGATTTGTCTCCATCTTCTTTGCTTTTATCGTGTATATAGAGGTTGTGATGTAGAATTACCCATATAAAAACAAATTCTGTTATATTCCATTTGTTTAGAAGTTATTGGAAATAAAAATTATTCTTGAAATAGAATTGTTAAAATATCATAGTGCATTGTAGATTATGCATTACTTTGTCCTTTCATATAATTGTTCTCAAGGCATATTTCAGATTTTAGATTTTTTTTAAAAACTAGGTGATAGCATTTGACCAACCTAAAGTATTGGTACAGAGAAATTTTAAAATATCACAGAATATCAGCAACTGAAATTGCAGTCACTAAAGGTATGACCTATGGGAAATGTTTGGAGAGATGAGAAGTATTTGGCTGGGGCGTGTGTGCAGTAGGAGCAGGCTAGGGAGGGGCCAGGTCACTAAGGACGCTGGACACGAAGGAGTGTGGGTGGTGTGCTCAAAAATTATGAGAGGTCAGTGAGAAATTGTAAGACATTAGATTTTCTTTTCAGGAAGAGCATTCCAGTTGTAGATTGGAGGATGTTTTGAGAAGGTCAGCTCAGTTAAGAGGCTCAGAGTCATGATCTCAGCAAGAAATGACATCTGCTGGGCTGGACTAGCACCGGCGAAGTGGTCCAGTGAGGTGGGCTTGTCCTCTAGTGAGTGGTCCTCAGAGTGTGGTCCCCAGGTGAGCAGTGTCACATACTCTGGGACCTTGATATAAAGGCACATTCTGTTCTTCACCCACATCTGCTGGGTCAGAACTCGTGAGACTGAGGCCAGCAGTTAGTATTCTTCTATTATTATTCCTTTCTATTAGAATGTCTTTTCTTTACAGTGCTGTTAGTTTCTGCTGTACAGCAGTGTAAATCAGTTGTAAGACATATACATGCATCCCCTCTCTTTGGGGTTCCCTCCCCATTTACATCTTCATAGAGTATCGAGTACAGCTGCCTGTGCTTAGCCATCAGTTTCATACATAGTGCTGTATATGCGTCCATCCCTGTCTCCCAGTTCATCCTGTTCCTCTCCTCCCCACTTGGTACCCATATGCTTGTTCTCTGCACCTGTCTCTTCATTTCTACTTTGCAAATGAATTCATCTGTACCATTTTTCTAGATTCCACATATAAGCGATGTTTGTTTTACTCTTTCTGACTCCATTCTTTATGACAGCCTCTAGGTCCATCCACATCTCTGCAAATGGCACAGTTTTGTTCCTTTTTGTGGCTGAATAATACTAATACTCCATTGTATATACGTACCACGTCTTCTTTATCCATTCATCTGTTGAGGGATATTTGGTTGATGTTGATGTTTAACAAGCCCTACAAGTGATTCTGATGTGCACTGAGTTCTGAGAACTTCTGCTCTCAGGATTAAAGAGGTCAAATCAGTAGTACTTAGGGCTTCATTGGGGGTAGTAAGTCGGTGGTAGAAATCCTGACAGGACCCCTAGGTTTCTGGCTCGTTTGCAGTGTAGGTGAGGGTACCCTTCATTGGGACAGAAAACACAGGGTGTAGTAGGTTTGTGCAAAAACACTGATGGACTTGGTTTTGACTTGTCAAGTTTGGATACTTATAAGAAACCCAAGTAGGTTTGCTGGTGGGGACACGGGTCTGTAGGTCAACAGACTGGCATGGACTGGAAGCAGTTTAGAGTTGTTGTGTGTAAGTGGCGTTGAGGAAGACCAGCATGAGGGTTTCGATGAGTCCACTCCACCATAGTGTCCAGAAAGGAAAGCACAGAGGAACACCAGGCTTGAGCTGAGAAAGGAAGAGCATTCTTTGAAGAGGCAACAGCCAATTCCCAAAGATGGAGTTGCTGCTGAATTCAGGAGAGGAAGGGGTTTAAGTGGAAGTGGCTTCAGCGTCCAGCACTGCCTGGACCAGCAGCAGTGGGGAATAAAGTTGCAAAGCCAGAGGTGATGTTAGCATGGTCAGTTCAGTGAGGCCAGAAGCTGGACCATGGGGACCAACGTGGGTGGGGCCTTCAGGTAACCAAGCGTGATCATGGACCAATCATACATGTGTACTTTGGTTGCTTCCTGAAGCTATACTTCAGGGACAACAAATAGGATCCTTTTTTAAAGGCATAAATCTGTTCTGACAAAGACGACAGGGAGAAAGTGACAGCCACAAGAGTCTGGAGGTTGGGAAGCAGAGAAGTGAGTGATGACTGACAGCTCTCCAGGCCCAAGAGCTCTGACAAGGGGCGGGACTCGATGGTGCCGGGACCACGGGAATTAGGAGTAAAGTGGCAGAGAGTTTGAATAAAAGCCAGTTACATCCTCATATTCTTGCTGTCCTGTGAAACTGGGCAACGTCTCGTCCTCAACCCTGGCGGAATCCAGAGCTTTGGTCTCTGAGGAGGATGAACCAGGAGGCTCTCCTGAAAGAGACCAGGCACAGCGGAGGGCCAGGGCCACGGTGGACACAGGCCATCATCGTCACGAGCTCAGGTGCCTGCAGCGGAAGGCTTGTAACCTACAGACTCCAACTCCTCCCAGCTCTGGAAGCCGCGAGTGTGAGGGGAAGGCTACAGACTCCAACTCCTCCCAGCTCTGGAAGCCGCGAGTGTGAGGGGAAGGCTACAGACTCCAACTCCTCCCAGCTCTGGAAGCCGCGAGTGAGGGGAAGGCACTGGCACGTGTGTCGCCTGTTGAGCCCCTGCTTCCTGGTTCACAGAGAGCATCTGCTCACTGTCCTCACTTGAGGAAGGAGCAGGGAGCTCTCGGGTCTGTTCCCAGGACGCTGATCCCAGCCTGAGGGCTTCACCCCATGACCGCATCACCCTCAAAGGCCCCATCTCCTGACACTGTCCTCTTGGGGGGCAGTGTGGTTAGGAATAACATCCTTGTTTTATACACACGCATGCACGTGCTAGATGGGAGACCAACAACTTTAGGGAGCAGAACCAACTTCAGCAAAAGCACCCACAGTGATTTCGATTCCTTGGGTGACTGGCCCCCTGGAACCCGCATCGGCATCAGACTACCCAAATGCTCGGGGTTTCAGACAAGTTTTTAGTGCTCGACCCTTAAACAGGAGCAGCAGACCAACCAAATGTGGGTCTCCAGCCATCTGAAAAGAGCTCCAAGACGAAAGTGGGATATCAAAACAGAAAAGAATCAACTTGAAAGAAATGGTCTGTACAAGGAAAAGAAAAATCTAAATCTCTTAAATGTATTCAAAGAATAAGAGAAGATAGTGTATGCATGAAATAACAGGATCGGTTGTGTGTGTGTGTATTTGGAGACAAAAGTATAAAATGAAAAACCAATAGAATAGTTGCAAGAAATAAGTTGAAAAAATAATACAGGAAACTGAACAAAAGTTAAGATTGAAAGGAGAAACGTGGTCAGAGCCACCTTAAGAGGTTGAGCACCTCAATGCCAAAGGAGTTTCAGAAAAAGAAAACAGGCTGGCAACTTTCATTTTTAATTATGAAAAATCACCCAGAACTGAATTATGAGTTTCCAGGTTGAAATGCTCAGCAAAGTATATGACAGTAGACCTCCAGCGAGCCCACTGGTGCAGTTTCAGGAACACCAGAGATGGAGATTCTACAGGAAGAGCATTACCTGTGTGCAAATGTCCAGGAGTGGAAATGTCTTCAGGTTATGCGACTCCACGCCGAGGAGCTGCACCTTGAAACCCAGGGAAAGCGATTTCCAGCCTCACATCCCAAACCCAACCAAAGGATCAGTAAAATAAAGGTCCTTTTACGTGTAAAAATGTCATCCACCATGCTGCCTTCCTCAGGAAGCTGCAGGAAGGCTGAATCCCAGCAAAATAAAGGGCCAGTCAGGATGAGGAGGACCTTCCCCAGCAAACAGCAAGCCTGACGCAGGACGGGGGAGTCCTGGGCAGAATATTTCTGTAGAGGGCAGAGTGTGGGCTGGAGTTGGTGATGCATACAAAGTAATCCAGATTTGCTTTCCTGGAGTCTGGGTGAGGTCCGCTTCCTTTGATGCACACGACAGTGTGGAAGAGAATTAATACCCCAAAGTGGGAACTCATTTGAGAAGGAGGGAGGGAGCAGGCAGCCACTGGGGCCTGGTTGTCCAGTATTTGCATTGACCTTATCTGGGAAGCAACTTCAATGTTTATGAGCCTGGTAGACACACTTGGGACACCAAGTGTCACCTTGTTCAGCTCTCCCGACAAACCTGGGGGAGCAGATGGTGAGGCAGGCTTTAGGGTGATTGATCAGTAGCACGTAGCACAGTGCTCAGGTTGAAACCAGTGTGATCTCCAAACCCATGGTGTCTCCACCACCAGCACGTCAACGGTTGGAACTAGAGTTCTTCCGAAAACCCAGATCTGTCAGAAACAAAGCACAGAAGGCTTTCAGATGTTCTCAGCCATGGCATTCTTCAAACCAAATTCTATTCACAATAAATATAGCTGCCATAATTAGAACTCAGGGTAGCAGCTAGAATTCCTTCTAAGCTCTCCCCTGGGAAGCCCCCAAGCTGAGCAGCTTCTAAGGGTTCTGGGAACAGACCAGAGACACTGCAGCCACATGTAGCCCAGGGGGCGCTGGACCTCCTGGAGTTAGAGCAACTCTGGCGCCCGCCTGATCTCAGTTTTCTCAGACTGAAGAGTCCATGCATGTTTTGTAATGAGTACCTTCGGCTCTCTGCCCAGATATGTGAAGAAACAGTCCTGTACAGATAACCGAGTTCATGGTGATGGAATTCATGAGAAAGGGCCCCCTGGGTAGTGCCTGGGACTTGAGCAGGACCCAAAGATTCTGCTGATTGCAACCAGTCCCTGCACAACCTCCTCTCTTCTAGGCTGCTTTTGTTTCAGTTTGTTTATATAATAGTCACTGAGCAATCCTCCTGGAGCCAGCTAGGGTCACAGCGACCCCTGGAGTGGGGGAGGGGGTTGTAGAACCACAAAGCTGCACAGTTGGTGAGTGTGCCCTTCCAAGCCACTCCTGCTCCGTCTCAGGCTGTTAGCAGAGCTTATCCTGTTCTGTCAGCTGTAAGGCAGATCACCAGTCAAAGTTGCTCCTCCTTCCCTACTTGTCTGTGATTAGCAACACTTTCTTCTACTACCAAATCATTCTGGTGGGACTGCTTCGGTGACAAGCAATGGAAACTGAGTCTGTAATAACGAAAGAAGATGCGCTGGAAGAATATTCGGGGCTCGGAGGATCACAGGAATTTGGAGGATTGGGTTAGGAAGGCTGGGAGGAACCGAACCAAGGCAGCCGGGAGAGCTAAGACGACGGCAGCGTGACCACCACGTGGTGCTTCCGAAGCATTGCCGGGCGCTGCTCCGTCAGTTCTGCTGTGTTTGCTCATGCCATACTCGGTGCTTCTCACCGGGTGAGGGCATCCGATGGGCCTCACGTGGGTCTGGGTCTGCACCCTGGTGGGAGCCAGAGAAGGGGATATCAGCCTCTCTGCGTGTGGGCGGGAGGTCTCCAACATCATCACTGCAGGTCACTTTGCCAACAGTGGTGCGTTTAATCAAAACTTTTTCCAGTAGTCACGTGCAGATGTGAAAGTCAAACCATAAAGAAGGCTGAGCCCTGAAGAATTGATGCTTTCAAACTGTGGTGTTGGAGAAGACTCTTGAGAGTCCCTTGGACTGCAAGGAGATCAAACTAGTCCATCCTAAAGGAAATCAACCCTGATTATTCATTGGAAGGACTGTTGCTGAAGCTCCAATACTTTGACCACCTGATGAGAAGAGCTGACTCATTGGAAAAGACCCTGATGCTGGGAAAGATTGAGGGCAGGAGGAGGGGCAACAGAGGATGAGATGGTTGGATGGCATCACCGACTAAATGGACATGAGTTTGAGCAAACTGGGAGATAGTGAAGGACAGGGAAGCCTGGCATGCTGCAGCCCATGGTTTCGCAAAGAATTGGACACGAGAGCCACTGAGCAACAACGACAAATTGGAGAAGACAGAGCGTCACATCCCAGGTTACTCAGGACCAGAGACGTAGAATGGGTGGGTTCATGGATGGGACCCTAGGGGAGAAAAGTGTGAACCACAACTCCTTCATGCTTGTAGCACTGTATGTTTATAAATTCTGTGAAAATGTCACATGTTGAGTTCCTGATTTGTTGCTGACAGTGTGAGGTGTTGGGGATGCTTTGATTTGAATTGAGCTGGTTTCTTTGCCTTCAAGACTTATGGGAAAACCAACAAGTAAACCCAAGATTCCCAGCTACGTTCTTGAAATTCTGAGGCCAGAATTGAAGCAGATTTGGTCAGTTGGAAACATGTAACCACCCTTAAATATGCTCTTTTGGTCCCTGTTCTCTTACTTCCTAACATCTAGAAGAGAGTTTATCAAGAGGAAATTCTTACTTACTGATCAAGTCAAAGTGAAAAAGATGATGGGCAGTTTTCTTTGTGACAAATTTTGTGTAGGACAGGAAATGAGAGCAGGGAAAAATATGAATTATGTAGGTTCATAGCCAGCTGACAGAATCATCTGTAGAGCTCACAGACCCTTTTGAGTCCTGTGTGCTTTCTCCACTAAAAATAAAAAGATGGACTCTTCCTAGTGCCTGGAAGGTCCTGACCCCTATCATTCTCCTCACTCATCCATCCAACACTCCTTGGCATTTACAGAGTACCAAGGATGGAAAGACAGATGCTGGCCCTGGGCAGTACCAAGGTAGAATCTGCCAAGACGGTTCCCCTGATTCCTTCCCTCCTCTTTTGTCAGCCCACCACATCTCCGAGAGGCTGGGTGGCCCAGTGACTTGCTTTGACCAATGAAATGAAACAGATGTGCCCATAAGATGTGGCAATCCCCACCCTTAAGGGGCCTGGCAGTTTCTTCTTTCACCTGGAAGTGGTCTGGCTGTCCCGAGGCCACCATCTGTGAAGAAGCCCCAGCTAGCTAATGGTGCGTTCATGCAAGGGAGTGCTAGGGCCCCAGACAAGGGAGGTCTTCTCAGACCTCCTAGCTCAGCCCAGCAACTAATGGAACACAGACAAGTTAACGATGTACAGAGCAGACCTGCCTGGCTGAGCCCAGTCAGCCCCCAAGGGCAGCAAGCAGTAGTGGTCTAGAGCTGCTGCTGGGGAGGCCCGACGCGTGGTGACAGGTCGAAGGAAGCGACATCACATCAGGTCCACCCGCAGGACCCTCCCCAGTTGGCTGAGTCGAGGCTTCCGGGTCGGATGGGAAGTGGTGGTTTTGGAGAACTCACAGTTGGCCTGCAGGTGGGCACAGGTGTGAGGGAGTGGGAAGGAGTCCTGATGCAACAGAAAAAGTGCACCAGAGGCCCCACGTGCCACTCATTTGCCCTTCCAGGTAGGTTGTTATGGTCTCCATGATGACGCCTCATTTCTAGGCACCTTGTGTCCTCCCAGGCCAGCCCTCTGGGATCAGCCACTATCTGCATATAGAAATGGGGGACATGTAGAACTTGAGATGCTTGGAGGTGTTGGAGAAGGACGGGAAGGTGGGTGCTGAGTGTCCCCAGGCTACCTCCTTTTAACTCTGCCTGAGAACCAGCTCTCAGAACATTTTACCTTATTTTGATTAGGAATATTTTAATTAATCTATTTTTTCTTTTATATAGATTGTGAAGAATTATAGACTTTGAGAATTTATTAAAGGGATGATTTTAAATGAGCTACAGAAATCATAGGCACCCATAGGGTCTTAGCCTGAGATACACTGTGTGATCATTCATTCAGTTGTGTCCGACTCTTTGTGACCCCATGGACTGTAGCCCGCCAGGCTCCTCTGTCCATGGGATTTCCTAGGCAGGAATACTGGAGTGGGTTGCCATTTCCTTCTCCAATGGAATCTTTTAGTTTGTTGATCTAGCATCTGTTAATGACCTTGAGGGCAATGCATCAGTCTCTGAGAGAATTCAAAGATGAACACATAGTTCTTTCCAAGATGTTCACTGCTTGATGGATGCATTCTGGGGCCTTGGTATGTTTTGGCATCAGAGGTTGTTTAAACCTTCCCCTCGAAGGACTGTACCACCTGGTAAAAGAAGTCATTTTATCCCTTGGACTGGAAAAAAAAAAAAAAGCCCTGATTGAGTGATTGACTGATCTGTCCCTACCCAAGCCCTCTTGGTCCTTTTAGACCTCGACTCCACCCAGCCCTGCTTGCTGCTATGTCTAGATCTAATTTTTGACATATAATTCACCCAGCTTGAACTTGGTTGGTACTTGTTGGACAGCAGACTTCGTGCTGGACCTGAGCAAGGTGATTCCACAGCATCACATCACTCACTCTCCCCAAGATGATGTGAAATTGAACCATAAATCCATGAGCTAGCCCTGTGACCCAGCCCTCTTCCATCCCATAGAAACCTTTCAAATCCCTGGCTCCACTGAACATGTGCCTTTTTGTTGATGTTGTTCCTGTTAAATAAGTTTTAAAAATAACAAGGGTCATACACTTGAATTCTTGTGAAGAACAAACTGGATCCAGTTATTAATAAACTCCAGAAACTTAGGGACAAACAGCTGTAGAGAGAAGCAAAAAAGTGTAGGTAACTAGTGTATGTAAGGATAACTGGATAACCAAGTGTACATAAGGCTCAGCGAGTGTTAGCAGTGTTTCCTGCTCGTTGAAAGAGACAGTGAATATGGTACCTCTCTGAAATCCCCAACACCAACTATTTAGAATTCCTACCCTTTCTTCCTTCACTCTTTTTTTAAAATTAATCAATTTATTTTAATTGGAGGCTAATTACTTTACAATATTGTAGTGGTTTTTGCCATACATTGACCTGAATCAGCCTTGGGTGTACATGTGTTCCCCATCCTGAAACCCACCTCCCACCTCTCTCCCCATCCCATCTCTCAGGGTCATCCCAGTGCACCAGTGCTGCTGAAGCATCTAAATTCATGACCTGAGTCACAGGAGAACTCTGAGAGCCCAGCAGCAGGTGAACTGGTTGCTCTGCCTCCAGTCCACCTCCCCTCCCGGCTACACTGGCCTTGTGATGGGGTGGCTGACACCTGGTTTACAGTCCCGCCCCTGTACCTGCCCCCACCCCAACTCTGAGACTCTGCATGAGTAAATGGGCAAGTCACTTCTCTAGGTGTCGGCTTTCCCATCTCTAAAATGAAGAGCTGGGACAAGGCCCATGATCTTATAAACAAACATAAACATCAAAGAGGGAAAGAAAGCAACCCAGGGACAGCGTGTGCAGCAGACAGGCACGTGCTTCTCACGTGCACACACTGCCGGAAACTCTCCAAAGCCACAGTCTGACTCGGCTGCAGGCAAGACTTTTCCTTTCAGAGAGAAAAGCTGACCTCAGTCATGTGGGACTCTGCATTCCTGATCTCCTTTTTTTCTTTGTGGTACATTTCTCGTCAGTGATTCTTTCAGTACAATCTTTTTTTTTTTTAATTGAAAATAGACATTTTATATTGTTTGTACAAGGAACAGTTTCAAAATACGAATCTTATAATATGTAGATATAAAAGACAAGGATATAAATATAAATGCACATCTATAGAAAAACATCACCAAGTTAAGTTTTCTTCTTTCTGAATCCTTAAATCTAGAGGATCGACTAGGCATAGTCTCTCTCTGCTCCCTTTCCATGCATGCAGAGCACCTGGCCGAGAGAAGGTTTTACAAGCTGAAATGCTGGTGTCATCCTTGTTAACACCTCCCAATCCAGGAGAAGTCTTGTAGTTCACTTGGAGCCTCAGGTATGTTTCTTCTCTGTAACCTGCAGGTCAGGCTGAGGAATGGGATTGAATCGAGTGGACAAGCTGTCCTGAATAAATGTCATGATGAAATAAAAGCCCTGATTGGAAGCCCTGACGCCTTCACTCCCTCCTGGGTAACTGTTGACGGCTGGGACTTTGGGAACTGGGCCTTATGCCAAGGGCAGACAGGCAAGGCAGGCAGACAGCGGGCATCTGTCCTGAGCCCAGAGAACCCACTGGTAAGGGCGATGCTTGAGCTGGGCCGTCGGTAAAATGACGGCCAGATATTTCCTCATCCTGGGGGTCTTTCCCCTGGGGCCAGCGCCCCAAGTCTTCCCTAGGTCCTCTCTGGCTGGGGAAGAGCTGGGCCTTCACCGTGGCTGCTGGCCTCGGCGTCCCCGGAGCCTCCTAGGCCATACAGGTGGGTTTCCGTGTCCTCCCCTCTGGCATCTGCCCCTGTGGTCATCGGCACACTCTCCATGCTCTCCATCTCAACACTGGGTGTCTGGTGGGCTCGCCTGGAAAACAGGACAATTGACAGAGGAGAGATTGTGTCAACAAACAGTTCCTTTCGGACACTCTGACGGAGAGCACCCGGACTGCCTCCACTCACAGGTGGCCTTTAGATCTTATTTTGCATTTCACCCCTTTGTCCACCAAGTTTTACCAGCACTGTGGGGGCAGCTCCCCCCGCCTTGCCAGCCCCCTGCCAAAAGGCAGTGGTTCCAGTGCCAGGTGCCATGGGAGGAGTGAGTGACCAGGAGCCTAGCCAAGCCAGCATCGACAGTCCTGATAAAAGTGATGTAAAGGTTATAAAGCTCACTCAGTCACGTCCGACGCTCTGCGACCCCATGGCTGTAGCCCCATGTCCATGGGACTCCACTGTCCATTGGATTTTCCAGGCAAGGGTACTGGAGTGGGTTGCCATTTCCTTCTCCAGGGGATCTTCCCAACCCAGGGACTGAACCCAGGTCTCCCACATTGTACACAGAGACGTTACCATCTGAGCCACCAGGGAAGCCCGGACATTTATTTAGTAAGTGTTAAATAAACAAATATATTAATCAGTTCTTGAGAAGCCAGGAGTAGGGGATGCAGAGAACCTTAATCCCATGCCTCCCCACCTGTCACTGGATGTGTGTTTTAGGTCCTGAGTATGCGGACCTGTAGGTTACACAGTCTGCCTCCTGAGAAGAAGTAATTTTCAGGACACTGTAGAGTCAACACCTGAGCGCCTTGGAGTGAGGCCTAAACTATAAATCAGAACTCTAGGCCAGTTTACAAAACCAATTTTCTAAAACCTAATTTGTTGAATCGCTAATCTACCTAATAACCCATTTGTAAATTAATCAGCTTATGGAAAGAATCAGCTCACCACACGGCCAAGCAGCAGTGTTTATCATGTTTACCAGTTCTTAAAGATACATTCATGACTGTTACCATAAGTACAGTCAGTGAGTATTGATGTACTCCTTTTAGGAGCATATTTATTGGTCATATTTATCAAATTTACAAATTCTTTGTAAGAATATATTTTTAATGTCTTCTTTAAAAATATCGTGTATTTATTCTTTTTTAATATCATCAATGAATATATTCTATCCCCTAAGAATAATTCTAAATACATTTTATGTAGAAATTATTTAACTGTAATGATATTCTTAAAATCCTTTTAAAAGTAATTTTCTATTTCGCAAATATTTTAGCATTTAAGGAGATTTTTTTATGAATTTTTAAGTAAAATATCAGCTTTCTTTTCTTGATTTCTAGACTATGATGTTTATGGCATTTCTTTTTGGTTAGGGTGATATTAATAGCTTTTGAAGATGTGTGTGAATATTTTGATAGCTTTTATATTTTGGCTTTGCAGTGCCATTTCATGGAATATTCATTTTGTCAAAGTTAGGCTTGATGAGTGATATAATCTTTTATTGATATAATATTTAGGAAGAAATTTTTGTGACTAGTAATTAAAAGTTTAGTTTCAACACACCTGAAATGTCTGGAACAGCCATATCACTATGGAATGGTAAAATACTGGCTACCAGCTGATGGAAGTACAGAGTCAAGGCTAATATGCTATTTGAGGCTTTTATAAAGAAATAGTAAAAATGCCTAAAGATTAGAAAAATAAAAGCTGAAATGTCAGCAAGTGGCAGAAACAGTCTTGCTGAAATATAGAATTTCTAGTATTAGAAATCCCAAGGCCAACACGTATGAGCCTATTTATGGGGACGTGTGTCCATCTTTAACAAGTACATTCAAGAGGAACAATCCGTAACTATATCATACAAACCGCACGTCCATCAAATCAGTTACTTGGCACATTCTTTCCTTCTGAATTGGCTTTTGGTGAATTGGCCCCATGCCGTCCATTGATTTCTGGCTGCCTGGATTCTGACCAGTGACCTGCAGGCTGCCTTTGGACAGTGAAGGGAACGGCCTGATTCAGTGACCACTTGGCCTGGACGCTCCTTTTGCTCAGCACAGAGTGGGTGGGATCACCCACATCTCCAGCCAGGAAAGGGTCTTCCTTGGCAAGGGCAGACCTAGGTCATCAGATGCAACCCTGCTCTTGGGGGAGGAAGCATCTTGTCCAGCGTGGGTCTCCTGTGCTACTCACCTTGACATCAGGCAACGTACCAGAAGAAACACCAGGCACACTGCAAAGACAACAGCGACAGGTATGGAGACAGCTGCTGGAAAGAGAGCAGAATGAGTCGGCACCCTGCTCAAAGTCCCAGCGTTCCTGAGCCTGAAAATTCTGTACAGTTTACGCTTCTGCAGACAGATCCAGATGCCTTCCCAACCAGCTCACAGTTACTAACAGATCCTAAGATCCACGCTGTTCTGACTGTTCTACATCAGGGCAGAGAGGACCTCCTTTCCTGCCAACACAGCCACAGTGGTTGTTTGGGAGTTGTTAGGGAGGGTGGGACCTTCATGTGGAAGCAAGAGGGCTGGGCCCAGGAGCAGGTGAAACAGTACTATTTTTAAAACACTTGTATCAGTCAGAAGCTCCCAGCAGATTTGGCCAGTTTGCCTTAATATTGTGAAATCTCCCTGCAAAAATCACCAACGTGCCCTGCGTCTAAGATGACAATCTGGGGCTTCCCTGGTGACTCAGTGGTAAAGAATTCACTTGCCAATGCCGGAGACATGGGTTCGATCCTTGGTCTGGGAACATCCCACTTGCTGCGGAGCACCTGGGCCCAAGTACCCCAACTACTGAGCCTGTGCTCTAGAGCCCAGGAGCCACAACGGCTGAGGCCCATGCACGCCCTAGAGCCCGCACTCCACGAGGAAGAAAGCCACTGCAACGAGAAGACTGAGCACTGCAACCAGAGAAAGGTCCACACGGTAATAAAGACCCATCGCAGCCAAAAATAAGCTTTAAATGATTTAAGGTGACAGCTGAGCAGCTGCAGACCCAGGAGTCTCACTGTGGCTCAGGAGGCATATTGATCACCTGGAGCCTTGAGCTTTTCAGACCTGCGCCTAGACAGCCAGCCACAACCATGTGTGCAAGGACTTGGCCTTAAACTACTCTAACTGTCATCAAAAACAGCTAGAGATAAGAGGAGGGAACATACCCACATTTCTGCAGGATAGGAGAGGAAACGGGCAATGTGTAACGGAAGCTTCAGAGAAGCTTCATTCCTTTTGACTCTAATTTCACTTCTAGAAATGTATTCTAAGAAAATGGGAAATGCATACACAGGAGTAGTCACTAAAGCATTGTTTAAAATAATTTTTAAAATGTTAATCTAAATCTCTTATCAGTAAACAGTTAAATGAAATGTGGCATACCCATACAATGGAGTAGTATTCAGCTTTTCAAAACTTTGAAATCTACATTTGTTAACACAGAAAGATGTCTACAAAGTCTTAAGTGAAAAAGCTGGTTGAGATAAAAATGAATAAAAGAATTTCCAGTAAGCCATGTATGTGTCCATATACACAAAATAGGCTTGAAGAATATATGCCAAGTACTAAGTAATTCTTTGGGCTTGTAGATAACTTTATTTTCTTTTTTAAAAAGTTTGCATTCCCCCCACCCCCGGATCTTTTTGCAATGACGCTCTAATCAGAAGAGACACTAAAGTTACAAAAACAAGACTACTTTTATTTACCTAAGTAAATAAAACTTAGAAAAGCTATTCCAAAAGAAGTAAGAGAAAACATGAGAAATTAGTGAACGTTGTTCTGAGCTTCTAGATTAAACATTAATCATCATCATGACTAAAAGACAAATTTCTTAGCAGAGATGTTGTACCCTCCAGTAAACGATTCCTTCACATTGACTAATCAGGTTGGCATGCATTTACTGTTCACGGAGAGATTTATTGGAAAAGGAGAGCTGATGTTAATTCTAGTTCCACTTTCACAATGCTGCTTCCTGTTCCTAACTGAGAATAGAAGCTGCAGACTCAGGCTCAAGGGCAAAGAGGGGTCCTGAGCCAATGCTATGACAAAGCAACTTGAATTCAGCCCCTGGAACTCAGACACTTGATTCCTTCCCTAGTTATTTCCAGGCAAATGTAGTAAAGAAATTGAAACAAGAATCACCAAATTTAGTAAAGAGATTGAAACCAGAATCACCAAAACAATCCATTAATGCATCGGCTGTCATGTTTTCCACCCTTTTGTGTTTCCTAGCAGGCTGCGTGGGTTGGAGAAAAAGGAAAAGAGATTTGATGAGACAGAGAAGGAAGGAGGATTAGCTTGAGAGAGGAAGGAGAAGCTGGATTATTGCACAGGAGGCCAGAAGGCAGCAGCCCCTGCCTTGCCTTCAGCCTACAGTGATATTGGGTCTGCAGTGGAGAAGATGGCTGAGGTGGCCAGTGGACCATGTTCAGTGTGGGTGAAGGAGTCCTCTGTAACCACAGTGAGGTACCACCTCATGCCAGTCAGAATGGCCACCATCAACAAGTTGACAGATAATACTAATTTGAAAAGATATGTGTACCCCAGTGTTCATAGCAGCGCTATTTTCCAAGTCAAGACATGGAAACACCCCAAATGTCCGTGAACAGATGCATGGATAAAGAGGTGGTATTTATGTACAATGTAACATTGCTCAGCCATACAAAAGAATGAAATTCTATCATTTGCAGCAGTGTGGATGGGCCTAGAGTATATTATGCTTAGTGAAATAGGTCAGAGAAAGAGAAATACTGTACGATATCACTTATATGTGGAATCTAACAAATAATACAAATGAATGTATATGTAAAACAGGAACAGACACAGAGAAAACAAACTTGTGGTTACCGAAAGAAAGAGGGAAGAGAGGGGCAAATTAGAGATAGGGGATTAGCAGATAAAAGCCACCATACATAAAATCGATGAGCAATAAAGATACACTGTACGGCAGGACTTACAGACAATTATCTTGTACTAACATGATTGGAGTGTAATCTACAAAAATGCTGCACACCTGAAACTAACATATTGTTGTAAATCAACTATATTTCAGTTTTTAAAAAATGTTCTCTGTGCATATCCAGGGAATTGTCATTTCTTGGCAGTACCTGCAAACTAGCTCAGTCAGACAGTAGGGTATCTGACATGCTGTGTGCCTGCATTTGCTGGAGGCAGTTATGAAACAAGAATGTCAACACCTGAGTCCCTGACAATGGTCTCTCTTTTGTGTCTTCCTGTACTGAGCACATAGGAAGTGCTGGGTTCAGAGTGGGTAATCGATAAATACTTAATTGATGGAATTAAACCATTAACCTTCTGCAGGCTAAAGAACTGGAAAAGGTCAGTTTTCATTCCAATCCCAAGGAAGGGCAATGCCAAAGAATGTTCAAACTACAGCACAATTGTACTCATTTCACATGCTAGCAAGGTAATGCTCAAAATCCTGCAAGCTAGGCTTCAACAGTGCCTAAATCGAGAACTTCCAGATGTACAAGCTGGATTTAGAAAAGGCAGAGGAACCAGAGATCAAATTGCCAACATCCGTTGGATCATAGAAAAAGCAAGAGAATTCCAGAACAACATCTGCTTTATTGACTACGCCAAAGCCTTTGACCGTGTGGATCACAACAAACTGAAAAATTCTTAAAGAGATGGGAATACCAGACCACCTGACCTGCCTCCTGAGAAATCTGTATGCAGGTCAAGAAGCAACAGTTAGAACCAGACATGGAACAACAGACTGGTTCCAAATAGGTAAAGGAGTATGTCAAGGCTGTATATTGTCACCCTGCTTATTTAACTTATATGCAGAGTACATCATGTGAAATGCTGGACTGGATGAAGCACAAGCTGGAATCAAGATTGCTGGGAGAAATATCAATAACCTCAGATATGCAGATGGCACCACCCTTATGGCAGAAAGTGAAGAGGAACTAAAGAGCCTCTTGATGAAAGTGAAAGAGGAGAGTGAAGAATCTGGCTTAAAATTCAACATTCAAAAAACTAAGATCTTGGCATCTGGTCCCATCACTTCATGGCAAATAGATGGGGAAACAATGGAAACAGATATTTTCTTGGGCCTGAAAATTATTGCGGATGGTGACTGCAGCTATGCAATTAAAAAGCACTGCTCCTTGGAAGAAAAGCTGTGACCAACCTAGACAGCATATTGAAAAGCAGAGCCATCACTTTGCCGACAAAGGTCCATCTAGTCAAAGCTATGGTTTTTCCAGTAGTCATGTATGGATGTGAGAATTGGGCCACAAAGAAAGCTGAGTGCTGAAGAATTGATGCTTTTGAACTGTGGTGTTGGAGAAGACTCTTGAGAGTCCCCTGGACTGCAAGGAGATCCAACCAGTCAACCCTAAAGGAAATCAACCCTGAATATTCACTGGAAGAATTGATGCTGAAGCTGAAGCTCCAGTACTTTGGCCACCTGATGAGAAGAGTCGACTCATTGGAAAAGACCCTGATGCTGGGAAGGATTGAAGGTGGGAGGAGAAGGGGATGACAGAGGATGAGATGGTTGGGTGGCATCACTGACTCAATGGACATGGGCATCACTGACTCAATGGACATGACTTTGAGCAATCTCTGGGAGATAGTGAAGGATAGGGAAGCTTGGCATGCTGCAGTCCATGGGACTGGACACAAAGAGCTGGACACAACTGAACGACTGAACTGCAGCTGAAGGACATGTAAAGTGCCATTTGCTTTTTAATGAGAAATCTGCATGTTGTTGCAGCTTAGGACCACATCTGGCACAAGATAGGAGCTCAATTTGTATCATTTGAACAGACGAATGATATGATATAGAGGTAGTCCCTTTAAAGGCTGAGCATGTAAACTGCAGCAGGTGTACTTCTGCTCTGAAAGATGGAGGTATATACAGTCTGAAAAATGAACCCTTCCCCTCGGGTGCACTAAATGGACATGGCAGTGTAAACGCCATCATAGCTGACATTCTATCCTTTTATTTCACAACCTGGAATCTTCAAAAATAGCCTAGGTAAGGAGCAGAGACAGACACTGGAATAATCAAATAAGGTTACTGATTACAAAACAAGGCTGCCAAGTGAGTGCATAGATATAGAAGACAGTGAAATGAGGACCATTTCCCTCAACATGTATTAAAATGTTAGTGCCCTCAAACTCCAATGAGTATTTGCTCACTCACTTATGGAACATTTGCTATTTACCATTCTGTTGCACTAAAAGAGCCACTTTTAAAAGTTGTGAAAGGGACTTCCCTGGCAGTCCAGGGGTTAAGACTTCCCCTTCCAATACAAGGTGCGCAGGTTCAATCACTGGTCGGGGAGCTAAGACCCCACATCCCTCAGGGCCAAAACCATAAAACAGAAGCAATATTGTAACACATTCAATAAAGACTGTAGAAATGGTCCACATCAAAAAAAAAATCTTTAAACACATAAAAGTTGTGATAATCATTTATATAATTCATTTTTTATGAACTATACTGGTAATACCAGTGGACTGATTAAAACATTACATTAATATCTACTGAGCAACTGCTATGGTAAAACATTATTTATATCATCTTCCAAAGATGATCAATCAGTGGCTTATTCTTGCAGAAACAGGAGCGCCTACCAATACTCAAGGTGTCATGAGCACCTCTTGTACCTGGCGGGACACACTCCTAGGTCCCAGGTGGCTGGGATTGTGTGTGACAGGCATACTTTGGAGAAACTGTTCATCACTAAGTGTTTCTAGACACCTAGCAGGGGTTTAGTTTTCATTCCTACCTTCTTAGCCGATGAAAATTAAATGGATCTCATTTTCATGTCTTTGCTGACTAGGCCTGCCTTATAGTTAGTGTTTACATTAAGCAGTCTGGAAGAAAGAAATCTTATTCATGCCACATAAAAGATTTAAAGTGTTTTTTTTAATCTCTGTATTTCCACAGTTCCTTGAGCAGAGCTATCTTTGCCTACTGTAGGTATTCAGTTAATGTGTATTATCTGGCATTTTAGAATAAGGGAGAGAATTTTTGATATTTTATTCCAGTGAAAGTCATGAACTGGAAAGAAATACAGATTAGATCTCATAATAAAATAATTTGGAAATCCACATTGGGAAAAAATTGGCCCTCAAATTTTGTAGGTTTTTTTCTTTTGGATATACTTGCACAAGGGCTTCCCAGCCAGCTCAGTGGTGAAGAATCCACCTGCCCCTGCAGGAGATGCAAGAGACTGGGAGGTTCAGTCCCTGGGTCGGGAAGATCCCGTGGAGAAGGGGATGGCAACCCACACCAGCATTCTCTCCTGGGAAATCTCCTGGACAGAGGAGCCTGGCACGCTATTGTCCATGGAGTCACAAGAGTCAGACATGACTTAGTGACTAAACCAGCACCGCCACCAAACTTGCACATGTGTGAAGCGATACAAGCTTTTCCAATGAGTCCTCCTTTGGTACATAGCCCGAGAATGTAAGGAACTCCAAGGCCCAGTAGGGGTTTTGGCTAGATACATGGTGGCAAATCCATATAATAGAACATCCTGAGCTGTTGGAAAGAATGAGGTGGTTTTTTCATCTATTGATGTGAAAAAATTTCCAAGACATACCATTAGGTAAAGACAAGGTGCAGAATAGTGAAAATAATATACCTAACTGTATCGTGTATCTTCTACATGCTATTTACAGATTGAGTCTCTCTGAAGGATATCCTGAAATCTAGTAGCAGGAGTTCCTGCCTGCCTGCAAGGGGACTTTCAGTCAGAGACGGGATTTTTACCTTACAGCCTTTTATAACTTTTAATTGTTAAGCCCTGGGCAAATATTAACAGTTCAAGAAAATGACTAAAAAAATGTAAAAATCTGTAGAAAAATTAATGTAATATGTGACACAAGGAGAAAAATTTGGTCATCTCTCTTACTTACTGGCCACCTCTTAAATGATAAACATACTTTTGTTTCAACGTCGTTGTCATTAAACACCACAGTTTTTCCATGAAAACACTCTCCAGAGAGCCTTTTAAAAATATCTTGCATTGGCATATGTTTCAATCGTTCTTAAAACCATTCTAATCAACTAAATGCAAAAATGACCAAAGCCAGTTGGTTTTTACCTAGAACACACTTGATGCAGATAAAATATAACTACAAAAACTTGAATCATTCTCTAGCCAGGAAACTTGTGAATAGAAATTAGAAATTAATTTTTGCCTGCATTGAAATTATAGTTTTCTTTCCTCACTGAAAGCCTGCATTCCTCCCTGCTTCTGTTCCCTTGCATTTCTTGCATTCCTCCCTGCTTGTTTCCTTGCCTTTCTCCCTGCTTCTGTTTCCTTGCATTTCTCCCTGCTTTTGTTTCCTCCCCTCTCCTTTTTCCTCTCTCTCTTCCCTTCCTCTTCGTCTTCCATTCTTGCAAGCACTTTTCCTTTTTCCTCCTTATACTCTCTGGGACTTTCTCTCCCAGCCTTAAAGTCATGTCTTCTGTAAAGATGCCTTTTATACCAAGAACGCGAACTTCTTGCTCTTGAGTGTATAGTGCTAACTCCCTGTGAAAGATAAGTGCGGCTGATGGCAGAACATCATTTAATGATGTTAACTGGTTTTCCAGTGGGTCCTGAATGACAGTCTAGCCCCCACTTAGTAGGCCTGAACAGCTGCACGAGGGTGGCCTGTGGTGCACTGACCCTGGCTTCTGTACCAATCGCCTGACAGTGAGAACCTACCAACATTAAGATAAATAGCCAACCTAGAATTCTGCACACACTGTAAATAGCGCAGTCAAGTAACTCATCTACACAGAGACACTTCTGAGAGTGAAAGGGGCAGCTGTTGGTGACCACACTGGAACAGCAGGAGTAAGTCAGGACCGTCCAGCACCCTGGCACTGAGGTCCCCTGAACAGACACCACCACTTGATGCAGATAAAACATAACTACAAAAGACCAAGGAAAATACTCACCGGTCACAACGCTGGGATTGTGCTGATATGCACCTGCAGGGAAGAGATTACAGCTCAGTTATTGCCATGGTCCTGAAGGCACTAATTTCTCTAAGCAGGAGAACTCCGGGACAGTTTGGCTCTCATCTTAAAGCCCTGAGAAATTCACAACCAGCAAAATCAGACTCACTTTAGCACAGAACCAGGATCACTTGTTTCCATGCTGAGCCATGCTTAGGAATCAGAGGCGCATTTACAGAACATGCAGATTACCCAGAGAGCGTGCCCCTATCCCTCCACCGTGATTCCAGATGGCAGAAAGCGTCCTCTGTCCTCTCATGTCAGGAGGAGGCAGATCTTAATCAGATTTGCAGCAAAGGCTCTGCCATGCAACTTTTAGTGTGGGCAGAGACAGTTCCCTTCCCTCTGAAGCAGGGTGGAGCATAGAACAGAGGCTGGAGCGAGAAGGCTGTGGCAGAGAGCAGGAGGCAGAGGGTCACGCAGTCACCCTGATTGTGGATTGGATGGTGTGATGTGATCGGCCTGCTCTGGATCTGCACCCGCGTCTCAGAAACAGCCCCTGGGAGCTGCGCTCTCCTCCAGCAGGCAAAGCCAGCACTAACCGGGCGTGTCCTGCAAGGCCGGGTGTGTGTGTTCCGGAGCCTTGGCTGCTGTCTGAGCTGGGACGTAGGTGGTCTCCTTACTGACTACCCCTGTGGTTCCCACAGGAGGAGCTGTGGACGGCAGCCTGGAGCCTGGTCCAGTAGTTGGCCTTGTGGCCACTTTGGTGTCTGACTTGGAAGTAAGATCTGGCTCTGCAGGGGAGTGCAAGACATGGACAATGAAAACATTGAGAACAGTGTCTTTTCTCAGCTTCAGAAGAGAGTGGACCAACACCTTCTCCCGTGAGCCCACCCCGGCCAGCCCTCTCCTGGCAAACTCCTCCACAGCTCCAGGGGAAGATCCCTTGAGTGGGTAACATCTTCGTCGGTTCTGAATGGCCAAGAGGCTTTTGCGGACACTAGTGGATTTATGACTATTTATCATGGGCCACATAAGCTAACAATCTCAAAGATTTGAGTAGAATCAGGCACTGGAGAAGTGGTTACCAGGAGACCCAGCTCAGACAAACAAGTGAAATTGGAGATTTCCCTGGTTATCCATTGGATAAGTATACACCTGCCAATGCAGCCAACAGGGGGTTCGATCCCTGGTCTGGAAAGACCCCTCATGCTGTGGAGCAACGAAGCCAATGCACCACAACCGCTTAGCCCGTGCTCCGGAGCCCACCGGCCTCAACTGCTGAGCCCGTGCTCTGCAACAAGAGAAGCCACGGCAGTGAGAAGCCTGAGCCTGCAGCTAGAGAGCAGCCCCCGCCCACCACAGCTAGATAGAGCCCTCACACAGCAATGAAGAACCAGTGCACCCAAGAAGGGAATGAATAAAATTAGTTAAGAAAAGTGGAACTGTACTTGCCAAAGACACCAGGATGCTAATTTTAGTTTACTTTTTACATACTTGCACAAAACTTTTGAAATAAGGGGAACCTGGGATTCAGCCCACCTGACCTTTCGAGAGTGGACCTGAGGGATGCGTCCTGGCTCGGCGCCCATCTCTGGGAGGAGGCTGAGCCGCGCGCCTTGCGCTGAGGTCCGTGATCTCCCGTCCCACAGTGGCCAGCAGCTGCCACAACCTGTAGGCTGCAGTGGCACAAGCCTGCTGCTCTGTTTCCATGGTGAGTGGGTCTTCCAGGGTGAGAATACAGTCCTGATGAGCCCAGCCCTGGAGGCGAAGCTGTGAGGGCACATCCCGGGCTACCCGGCCCCCTGGTAGGGCCTCTGCCCCATGCTCTCCCAGCCACGTGCGCGGAGGAGTCAGCGTGCCCTTTCACCCTCTGTCAGCACCTCGTAGGACCTAGGTGCTCTGCACACCATGCTGCCCCTGACCCGGAGCAGGCCCGTGAGGTGCCCCTGGTCACAGCACCCGCCCTGGAGGTTACAGTCACACCTGAGATTTCCCTGCATGGCTGCAATCTGCCAAGTGCTTGGAGCATGAAGGCCAGGCTGAGAGAGGCCCCTTGAGCCAGGTGTGACTCAGGTCAAAGGGGTTGTGGGCACCCCAGCCTCTTCTTCCTGTTTGTCATCGGCTCAGTAACTGGAAGGAAACCCTTGCTCCACCCCTCCACCTTCCCTTCAGCGATGGTTCTCAGCCCTGGCCCCCTGAGGAGCTTCTGGAGCTCCAGTAACCAGGTGCTCCCCAGACCACCCAGAGTTCCAGGAGGTCTCAGTAAGCATCCTCAGTTAAGAACTGGCTCTCCAGGGAGGCAGCCCGAGAAGCGCTGTCAGCCACTGTGGGATGGCTGTGACTGGAGGGAAAGGAGGGGACGGGGCCAGGAGAAGCCCGGCACTGGGGCTTGCCTGATGGCTCAGTGGTAAGGCAGCCACCTGCCGACGCAGGAGACGCAGGTTTGATCCCCGGCCCAGGAAGCTCCCACATGCTGCAGGGCAACTAAACCTAGATGCCACAAATAGTGAGCCAGCGCACTAGAGCCCTCGAGCCACAACTCCTGATCCACGAGCTGCAACTTCTGAAGCCTAGGCGCCTAGAGCCTGTGCTTCCACAGCAAGAGAAGCCACAGCAACGAGAAACCCATGCACTGCAACTCAACCCTTGCTCGCCACAGCCTAAGCATCAACAAATACCCAGCACAGCCAAAATAAATAAAGAAAAACCTCACACTGGGTAATGGGCCACAGAGAATCAGGAGTCAAGAGAGGGTGTCAGAAGACACAGGGCAAGTCTTCCCAGGATATTTTGCATCCAAGAGCTCAGATTTTCTTAACAGTGCAGAGGAAACTAGGGTAGAGTTTGCCTAAGACTTGGTCAAAATGCAGAACCCTGGCAGCTTTGTGCAAGCGTGTGTACCAAAACAATCACAGGTAGGGTTCTTGGGAGATGGTGTGCTTGGGTCTCTCCCAGTTCTGCACGTCTTGCCAGTGGAGGTGCCATCTTTTCAAGGATGCTTAGATGGCCTTGGCAGGTGGAGACAGTATCTCCCCCCAGAGCACAGGGCAGATGTGTTCACACCAACAGTAAAACATCAGGTTCCTGCTCAGGCTCCCTCCTCTCCAGGGATGTCCGCCACCCACACGGGCACCTGCTTAGGCCTACTTAAGGCACGTGTGGGTGAGGGACTTGATGAGACCTGCCAGTGGCCTGCTGCCTGCAGTGCCAGGCAAGAGAGTCCTCTGTCTCTGATCCAGGAGGGTTGGGTTTTCTGCCAGTGCCCATGAGGCCTAAGAAGGCTGATATGCAAGGTGGGCAGAACCTCAGCCCCCACCCCCCCTATTCTCAAAGCTACGCATCTACCACGAAGTGTGATCTGGCCTAGTAAGAGTGGATTTTAAACCATTATGAAGTGCGCACCCGTGAAGCCTGGTTGTCCGGCAACTTTGGCTTAAAAGAGAAAATGAAGTTAATGTCAGTTCTTATCCTTGACGTGAATAAGGGGTGTTTGCGGTGGAACCCTGGCAGTGGTTCACGGATCTGCAGGCTCTCCGTGGACCTGAGGGCAGCCGAGGATGGGAATCCTGAAAGAGTCTGCGGCATTCCTACCTTTTCCGGAGGGGGTGGGGCTCTCTGGCTCTGGGGTCAACCCTGTCGGCGCTGCTGTGGAGGGTGGCCTTTGGTGACTCAGGGAGGGGTCTCCTAGAGAGAGGATAACCACACAGCATTTATGATCCCAAGGGTGGAACCTGGGGTGGCTTCAGAACTGGATGTAGATAAAAGAATAATAATAATAAATGTATACTTTAAATAAATAATACGTTTATAATTTAAAGTGGACACATCTGGCCGCCCAGGTCTGGCCAGACACACAGGAGATAAACAGCTGTTCGTCCGCAGCTCCCAGCGCAGACCTGCACGAGTTCAGAGGCAAGTGTCTTATCTTTGGCTAGAATGGTAGCAATGACCTCAACTCAGTTTTTTAACGCTGGCTTTTGCATGAGAAAACAAATGATTACTCAATTGATTGTTCTGGGCACAAGTTGTTGGGGAAATCATGGAGGGAGTGGTGAGTAGTAAAAGGTGGGGCTTTCGGGGCTAAGACCTAAAGGTTCCCCTAGTCTTTGGTTCTAAACATCTATGATTCTAGGCTTACCCCCATCCTTCATTCCCCCCGCCCCACCCTAGAACCCATCCTGTTCAGTTCAACATCCTTGATTCATTCACCCGGAGGAATTGGAACATTGAGGAAATGCCCACTTTCTCTACAGTAGGAAGCCCTGATTTTTGCCCCTGGACAAAATGGGTTCCAATGGGTCCCCGGGCTAGACCGAGGAAGACAGCCGTACTCTCCCCAAAGTTACTGCTCAGACCTGGCCTCACCCAGCCCATTCCCATGGGCCCAATGGTCCATGCGGTGGGCACTCTGCTCCCAGCCCAGCAATGCCTCTGTTACAAGCAGAAGGCCTGCCTGGCCTCTGAGCCCTGCACGGTGGCCACGCGGTGGCAGGGTAGGGGCACAGGGTGAACTCAACACTACAGATTCAATAGAAAGACTGGCTTTTCAAGGAGTCCCCCAGCCATGAATCTGCTCTTGAACAACCCCGTTTGTCTGCTTTCCCCGGAAAGGAGCTGAGAATGTCCACAAATGTTACTTGAGAACATATCTCACCTGGACACACACCATGTGTGCGGTAACTATTTAACGCATCCTTCTCTTGGAAGACTATGGGCTGCTCTTTCCTTCTCTAGAGTACAGGGCTTAGTCTTCCTGAAAATAACCCTGCTGGCTTCCACTCTAAGATTCTTTGACTTCTCTTGGCACGGGATCCAGCTGTGGATTTTTTTTTTTTAAGGTGGGGAAATTCCATAGATCTCTCCTCATTCTTGGTCTGGAGCTCTGGCTGGATCCCAGACAATGTCTGGGCCAGGAGGTCTCTGCTCCGTGGGTCTTCCCACTTCTCTCAGGGCAGGTATCAACAGGGGAGGAAGGGCAGTGATTTCCCTGTGGGCTGTCTCCTGGGGAGGAATCAGGCAGCCCTCCAGGGAGCAGGGTGCTATGAGCAAACACCTCTGTCTGTAGCCCAGTTCTTGCTTCTGTGATCTAAAGCACTGATGGTAATAATAGTTAATATTTACCAGAGTTTGCTTACTCCTCCCACAACCCACAATGTTGAAAGGACCTGATGAATCAGGCCCATTTTCTTGATGAGGAACCAAGAAATCAAAGACATTGAAGCCCTTGCCCAAGGTCTCATGGGTGGTTATGTGGCAGAGCCAGGATTTGAATCCAGAACTGTGTGACCCCCACAGCCCACGTAGTTCCCCCTCTTTGAGCTGTTTAGAGGCCCATTGGTTTATTTAGCCTCAGTCCTCAACCCAGACGGGTAGGCTCCCTCATCAGCTGCCCATACTGCCGTCTGCTCTCTGCGTGGCCATGGCGAAAGGGGCGGAGGGACAGTACTGGGACAGCCACTTACTGATGCACTTGAGGTTGGGAGTGGTCCAGTGGGCAACTTTCGCGGTCTCGTTAAACACACACTGGGTCAAGCTGGAGGTCCCAGCTTTACGCTTGAAGCCAGAATTACAAACATACCGCTCCCTGGAGTTGATGCTGTAATTCTTGACCTGGATGTCTGCATGCTCCACGGATGTGGGAGTCGGGCAGGTGATGCCTACAGAAGTGTAGATGAGAGGGAAGATGTCAGCAGATTGCAGCTTGCTCTGTGGGATGCTTGGGTGGAAGTCAGTAACTTTAAACCCTAGGGACCCTGGGGATCCACCCCCCAGATTCAAGCATGTGGAAGATGTCGAGTAAAGGCGCCCACCATCTAGAAGTGGTCCAGGATCTTTCTTTAAGAGCCAGCCACTGAGCATCACTAGAGCCTGGGGGGCATCAGCGGAGACCCCCTCCCTGTCCTCCAACCCCATGTCTCCAGCCTCCATATCTTTCAAACATATCCACCTCTGTCTCTCTCCTACCCTGCATCTTTTGCCTGAACAACAGCAACAGGCTCCAGGTTGCTACCTTTAACAAACCTTCCATTTCCACAAGGCAGCTGGCATCATCTTCATATTTTAAATAGTTTATGTATTTATTTCTTTGGCTGTGCCGGGCCCTTAGTTGTGGTATTCAGGATCTTTAGTTGTGGCATGTGAGATCTTTAGCTGCAGTATATGGGATCTAGTTCCCCCACCAAGGATGGAGCTCAGGGCCCCCACATTGGGAATGTGGAGTCTTAACCGCTGGACCACCAGGGAGTCCCCAGCAGCATCTTTATAAATGCATATTTGATGACTTCACTCTCTCCTGGTTGCCCACTGCCGTCTTCCCTGAGTTTAATATCACTTTCTTAGGAAAGCCCTCCCTCACCCCTACAGTCACCCGAGTCCCAGAGTTCTGTGTCCTTTTCCTCTACAGTGGGTTCCATCCACAGCTGGATTTAAGACACGGAGCCTTGAGGAAGGCTCTGCTGGCCCCGTCTGTCTCTCCAGCTACTCTTGCCTCTGGCCACACTGGCCTTTGGCCCATCACCACCCCCTATGCCTTCACCATGCCCCCCCTGCCTCCCCCCATCCCACCCTTCCTAGGTTAGTTCAATGCCACTTCCTCAGGAAAGCCCTCCCTCACAAGGGTCCTCAGACCCAGCCAGGTTACCACCTTTCCTCCAAAGCAGCCTCCTTTAAGACTGAGTCCCATCCAAAGCCAGGAAGAGTCTATTGCAGCTAAAGTTTCAAAGCAAGATTTTCCTGTAGCCAACTGAAACAACTGTATGACTTCTTAATGCTCTTTCCCCTATCAGTTCAGTACATTATTAGGTTTTCTTGTGCATGGAAGAGATGGGAGAACTAGTTTCTGAGGGCAAGCCTCACATTAGTGGGGCGACTGAGGCAGCTGAGAGTGGGCTGTGCTGGAGAGAAAGTCCCACGGAGGGAAAATCCTCAATAGCATTTGCCATCATCCTGAAGGCCCCCTTCTCAGTTACTGAAGGGTGTGTCTGTGCCAAGTGTCTCTTTGGTTGGGTGCCTGGATGCCCACAGCTGCCTGGGAGCTGACTTCCGGGTTCCAGGTTGGGAAATGAGTAAGTCTCTGCTGAGCAGCTGGAGCATCATGAGGGTTAGCACTCTGGCAGGAGAAGTGAGTGAAGTAATCTTTCTGCCGGGGAGGGACTCTGAGGGGAAGACTGAATGTAGGGCCAGTTGGATTCACATACTGGAGGAGGAAGGCGCCCTAACTGCCCTGTGCCAGGGGTCCAAACTAGGGCCCAAGGGCCAAATCCAGCCTGCCATCTACTTTTGCCAATAAAGTTTTATTGGCACACAGCCTTGCTCATTTGTTTATGAAGATACATGCTTTCACTCTGCAACAGCCAGACTGAATTTTTGCAACAGAGATCTAAATTCTTTACTTCCTGGCCCCTTTCAGGAAAAGCCTGCCCCAGGCTGTGTGGCCTTGAAACAAACCACTGCCCTTGTTACTAAGGCCAGCTGAATAAGTCAGCACAGAACTCTAGTGCATTCCTTGGAGTAGCTGAGGTTGACAAAAGAGATACTGCCCCACATAAAGAGAAAAACTGCCCCACATGGCAAAACTCAATGTGAGTCAGAAGACAAATGACCAGACTGAAAAACAACTGCATTTTCTATCATGTAGGGTTAACTTCTCTCATGTCAAGAGCTCCTGAAAGTCAATCAAAAGCCTGCCGATCCCAAGGAAAAATAGGAAAAGAGTATAAACTGGAACTTGACAGAAAGGAAATACACATGCTCTTAAATACATTTTAAAAATACTCAACCTCAGTCATAATGAAGGAAATGTAAAATAAAACTACCTAAGACAGCGCTTTCAGCTCCCAAGTTGGAATAGAGCCAAAAGTTGGTTGCTACATGGTTACTTGCATGTTGCTCATACAGCCCCAAGTGAGACATACTTGCAATCTAAACACCCACGCATTTGGACCCTGCAGTTCTGCTCCCAGGGCTATATTTTACAGCTATATCTGCATTCCTGTGAAACGTTACAACAAGTATACATATACCCTTGAACTCAGCAGTTCCACCTCTAGGATTTGCCTTACTGCTGTATTTATGAAGTGAGTGTGTACAACGTTATCCATTAAAATAGCCAGTAAATTACCCTGTATGTCGTCAGTAGGAGAATAAATAAATCACAACAGAGATTATAGCACCACTGTACCATGAAGTCCTACCCAACTCTTTACAATAGAGATTAAGAAAAAAAAAAAAAGAAAAAGTTATTTATGCACTGAAGTGGAGAGATTTCCAGGATAATCTGTTAGGTTTGGAAGAAAAAGGACAGAGCGCTGTGTATTACACACTACTCTCAGTGAGAAATGAAGCAATACATATATCCAGTTTTTTGTTTATACATAAAATCTCCAAAAGTATACACAAGAAACTATTCACACTGGAGGTGAGGCAGCTGAGGGATAAGACTGCTGCCTTTTCATGCTTTCTGAATTTTTAATGATGCAAATGCTTTACCCATTAAAAATGCTTTTGAAATATTTTGTAATGCTGTTTCTTCTGCTGATGTGTACACAGGTGGTTTTATATGCTGGGGTAACAATCAAATAGCTAGCAACCAGACAGTGGCCTGATTCAGTCAGCAAACAATCAAAATAGCTGCTGGCATTAACTAGGACCCGTAGGGTGACCACCGGCCACAGATCAAAAGCTACACCAATGATGAGAACCGGCAGAATATCAGTCATGTATATATAGTATATACTGTTTTAAATATATGAAATACTTCATAATAAAAAAGTGGGGGATGGGATTTAAAAATACCCCACCGCAGGAAGTCAGAAATGACAGGACAAAGGGGAACTGAGCCACGCGGAGCGTGTTCATTGCTTTCACTTTAACACCATGCAGCCTCTGCGTGGAGCCCTAGCTTTCTGCTTTCCTGCCTGACCCTCTGCCCAGGGCTTGCCCATCTTCTCCAGAAAGTGCCCTCTGGGTTGCCATACTCCCCAGCTGCTAACCCAGGTGCAGATGTCAGAGAATCACTGCCGGAATCAGTGGGACACGCACTCACCTCTCAGGGTCACCACCTCCTGAACCCCTTCTGCCACATCCTGGCTAGGAGGGCCTCTTCAGACCTCAGATCAGAGGGAGCCAGCTCCGCATTCAGAGTGTGATTGGAACAGTTACTGCCAAGTGCTCCGCAGTCTGCAGACAGGCCAGACACCCCTGGGTCAGCTGTCAGACCCTCCCCTCCCGCTTCAGGGTGTATTGCCGAGGTGTCAGCATCCTCATACCTGAACACACCTGAGCACACCTGAGTCCAGTGGGTCAGTCACTCCAGGCTTTACTTTGGTCTTCCTAGTCTCAGAAGGGAAAATAGATTGTCTGATTTTCAGTCTTAATCCAACCCTGACTCTTCTTTTAAAACCCCATCAACATCTAATATTAGATTTTTAAAATATTTATTTACTTATTTAGGGTGCACTGGGTCTCAGTTGCCACATATAGCATCTAGTTCCCCAATCAAGGAGCATGAAGCCTTAGCCACTGGACCACAAGAGAGATCCCTAATATTACATTTTTAAAACTATCATATCCAGCTTTATCACTCCATCCTGATGCTGACAATGCTCTCTTCACTTACAGTGATTCTATAGTAGACACAGCATTTTCATTCCCTTTTCAATGAGATCCTAAGATAATCATTATTTTAATGTACCAGTTTTCTAAAAAAAATCTTTTTCCCTATTAACTTGTGTGAACAGAGATCATGGGAGAAGCGATCTGGCTGTTTAGGTGTACTCCCTTCCTCCTCCACTCTCTCCATCTGATGCCTGGGTTGCATCTTGCTCACCTGAATCCCTTCCCAAACAATCTTATTCGTCTTGTAGTCCTCAAGTTCAGCTTCATCCACGGATTCCAATTTCGAATCATGCTTTGAATCTATTGATCTTTCCTTGGTCACCTTTTTTTTTTTTTTTGTCTTCACTGTTTTCTATGTTGTCTTCAGATTTGAGATGGTGTGTCAGCAAACTGTCCTACGTCTTCTAAATCTGGAAATCCTTTCCTCCATTTAGGGCAATGGATTTCAACTTTGAGTGTTTGTGGCACTCTGAAGTAAAACATTTTCCCTGTCACTCGAGGGGATTGAAAAGGTTGAGGCCATGGCAACTGTATCACGAGAAGAGCCATGAGAATCACTGCCACAGTGTAAGGTCACCACGCTAGTGTGTCATTCTGCAGAGCTGCCTGCTATGTGGGTGCGACAGTTTATTGCATGTATAAGTACCTAAGTTTACGGCATATGTAATAATTCTAAGTTTTGGGCAGGCTTCAGTAAATAGGCAGTCTTCTCCACGGTGGCCTGACTTCACCTTAGATGCACAGTTAACCTGTGACACGATAAAGATGTGTGTGAGCGCCCTGGCAGGACGGAAGGAGCGCTCCTGTTCCTTTGCACTTGGGAGACGGCTACCCTTGCTGCTCCCGCTGTCACTCATCTGCAGCCCCCATGGGCGGCCGAGCAGCTCCTCCAGCCCTGTGACCCTTTGCTGCAGCTTCTCCCGCCTTTGGGTCAGGTGTGTCCAGCTCCAGGATGAGGAGTCTCAGAGGGAAGATGAAGGACCCATATGGGTTCCAGCTCTGCCTCTTGGCTCCCACGGGGCTCTTGCTTCCCCCTGGTTTACATCCATCTTCCCACCAGACCATGACCTGGAGGCTCCGGCTTCAGATGCAGAAAGGACAGCTCACCTAGACAGTAACTGGCTCCCACAGCAGCACAAGGTGGTTCTGCTGCTCCTAGACCCTTAGGACCACAGTCCTGACCGATCCAGTCTCAGAGTATCTCCCACAGTTGGTTACTGGTTACAACGGGGAAAATGGTAACCACCTTGAAGAAAGCTGACAGCTACCACCTGAACCAAGTGATCAGACATAACATCACAGGGACTTCCCTCTGGTGGTCTAGTGGCTATGACACTATCCCCAGTGCAGGGGGCCTAGGTTCGATCCCTGGTCAGGTAACTACATCCTGCATGCTGCAGCTAAGACTCGGTGTGGTCAAATAAATAAATTAAATATTAAATAAAAAGAAGTAATATCACCAACATGGGGATATACAGCTGTCAGATGCCTCCTGATTCACTGCCAAGGACACAGGATCACATCTGTGGTCTCCCTCCCCCAAATCCATAACCTGAATCTAACCATGAGGAAACATACAGAATGTTCCAGACTGAAAAAGGCTAAAGAGATACAATAACTAAATGTTACACGTGGTCCTAGATTAGATCCAGAATTAGGAAGAAGACAGCTAAAAGGACATTAATGGGACAACTGACGAAATTTGAAAAAATGGACCCTGTATTAGATAATATTATTATGCCGAGATTAAATGTCCTAATTTTAATAGTCATACTGTGATCTGGTAAGAGTGTTGTGTTTTAGGAAGGTATGTAATAAAATGTGTTCCCAGGAAATACACATTGAAATACTTAGGCCTAACTATTTCAAGCATAATGTGGCAAACAGTTCAGATGCTTCAGAAGGTGTACATGTAATGTAAATATGCAAATGTACGTATATTTAGAGAGAGGGGGAAACAGTAAATGAAATGGTGGTCCAGTGGTCAGGAATCTGCTTTGCAGTGCAGGGGACACGGGTTTGATCCCTGGTTGGGGAACTAAGATCCCACATGCCGCGGAGCATCTAAGTCCATGTGCCACAACTAGAGAGTCTGTGCGCCACAGTCTCGCATGACGCAGCCAAGACCCGACAAAGCACATACGTAAATCTGAAAAAAATAAAATGGGGCAAAAGGTAAACAGTTGGCAAAGATGGGTAAAAGGTATTCAGATGGCCTTTGTACTGTCTTTACAACTTCCTGGTGAGTTTGAGGTTGTATCGGAATAAATAAAAGTAAAAAATAAGTAAGCATCCAAATAAACACTAGCTGAGTGGTGCCTGGGGCCCTTTCCTTGAGATTTCCTCTAGAAGGAAACTCTAGGAGCCCTCTGCAGCTCAGAGCACGGTTGCATTTTGGTCAGGAAAATCTTTGGTTGTTTCCCTCATTGTGACGTTCCTGGCGCTGACTGCCCCTCATTACCTCTCCTCACACCTTTTGGAGTGTCTTCCTCATTTCCCGGGGCCGGTAGTGGTGCTTCCACTCTTTCTACACTTGGTCGCCTTTCTTTCTTTTTTTATTATGTTTATTTCGCTGCTCGGGTCTTTTTAAAATTTTGCTTATGCTATTTCTTTATTTTTGGCTGTGCTGGGTCTTTGTTGCTGTGTGGGCTCTTCTCTAGTGGTGATCGGGGGCTACTCTAGGTGCGGTGCTGGCAGCCTCTCTTGCTGCTGTAGGGTGCGAGAGCTTCAATAGTTGCGGCTCCAGAGCACAAGCTCAACAGTTGCGGTGCACAGGCTCAGTTGCCCTGCAGCACACGGGATCTTCCCGGGTCAGGAGTCGAAAGCAAGCCTCGGGCACCGGCAGGCAGACTCTTTGCCACTGAGCCACCAGGGAAGCCCTGCTCTGGGCCTTAGCTGCAGCATGTGGGATCTCTTAGTTGCAGCTCGCAGGCTGCAGCCAAGAGTTCTACGTTGTCCCTGATGGGAGTGAGTGTTCGTCTCCATCAGGGCCACGCTGGAGGCCTTGCTCTGCCTCGTCAGCTCTGCTCTTTACTGCCTTTACCTTCCTCTTCTACCCTCCTTGTCAGCGCTTCTCAGATGTGCACCAGAACCGTCTGGAGGGCCTGTGACAACACAGGGTACTGCGCCCTCTTCTTGGAACTCCTGAGTCAGCAGGTCCCGGGCAGGAGCCAAGCATCTCACTTCCTCACTCCCACCCTAACAAGCTCCAGGTGATGACGATGCTGCTGGCCCAGGGACCATGCCCTCTGCTATTTACAGGTGTAGAAGAGCCTCGGCACCCCAGCAAGTTACTTTTCAGCATGAAAACTGCTTGCTCTTAGTTTTTCAGGTCATGGTCTTGGTTCTATCAGTGAGGATGTCTTTTACGGTTCTTCCTGGTGTGCTCTTCTGAATTTATAATATTTTTTCATTGAATCTAAATCTCCCCCACCTCCAGCTCAAAAATGTTCTGTGGGTGTGTGTGTGTCTAGCTTGACAGTACCACACCACAAAATCTTAAATTAAATCTCAGATTTTTGCTACCAAAATCCTAAATCTGTACCTGTGGGGCTTTGCTATACGTGAACAGAGCTGGGGAAGTATTCAGAAGTAGACGGGTCAGTTGAGTGGCGAGGAATGATCATAAAACTCAACCCTGGAAGCATTTGACCATGACCAGCATGGACAGTCTCATAAAAACACTAGACTCTGTTCTATGATAAAGTGTTCCTTCCTTCTGTGGGAGCCTGAGTGGACCTTGGACCTTTGGACCTCTAGGGTACATTACTGATGGCTGGACAGTCTCTCCAGTCACAGAGGAGTTAACCCCAGAGAATACAGCAGATGGGAGAGGGCTTGGCAAAGACGGGATTTAGTTGGCAAGAGTGTATTTAGCTGGTTTCCTTCCTTACGCCAAGTCTGGTCTCTGGAGCTGACACCATCGTTGTCTTGGCCTTGGGAGAGGCTGTAATGTCTGAGTCGAGTGCTGAGCCTCTCTGCCAGAGGTTGTTCTGAAACCTTAGAAAGGGGGAGACTCAGAACTCCCGCCTCACCCCTAAACACCAAGCACACAGTGATTCTCAGGACCAGTCCATTTCCTCAGAATTGCAAAGGCAACGTGCTCAAAGCTGTACCTGTCTTTTTGTGACCAGCTTATTTCACTTAAAGCGCTTCCCTGGCGGCTCAGATGGTAAAGAATCTGCCTACAGTGCAGGAGACCCGGGTTTGATCCCTAGGTGGGGAAGATCCCTTGGAGGAGGGCATGGCAACCCACTCCAGTATTCTTGCCTGGAGAATTCCATGGACAAAGGAGCCTGGTGGGCTGCAGTCCACGGTGTCACAAAGAGTGAACATGACTGAGTGACTAACATACTGTTTCATTTAGCATAATCATTATTGTAGCATATTTCAAAACCTTCCTTTTTAAGGCTAAATATTGCACTGTATGGATAGACCACATTTTGATTGTCATTCATCTGCTGATGGACACTTGTGTTGCTTCTACGATTTACTTGCTGTGAGTAATGCTGCTATGATCATAGGTGCACAAATATCTCTTTAAGACCCTACTTTCTTATCTTTGTTCCTCTGTATATAATGTATCTTTATTCTTTGGATCATGATTTTCTCTCTCTCCTTATTTTTCAGCAGTCTGAATATGATGTGTCTGGCATGAGATTATTTCAAGGGAGTGGCATTTTTCCTGCTTGGTGTTCTCTCAGCTTCCTGGATCTGTAATTGAATATCTTTTATAAATTTGGAGAAATTCTCAACTAGTATCTCTTCAAATATTTCTTCTGCTCCATTCTCTTTTGTTTCTGGAGCTCTGATTCCACATATATTAAACCACTTCCTACTGTACCACAGCTCTTGGATATTCTGTTCTGTGTCTCTGTTTTCCCTCTCATGCTTGCTCTTTGTCCTGCTGTTAGAGTAATTTGTACTGACCTATCTTCAAGTTTACTGATTCTTCTCTTGGCTGTGTCAAGTGCTCTGATAAGCTTGTCAAAGGCTAGCTTCATCTCTATTGTTTTTAAAATTTTTCTAACATTACCATTTGAGACTTTCTCACGACTTCCATTTCTCAGCTGAAATCTCCCCTTTACTCATGAACGCCGTCTATCTTTTTCACCTGAGCCTTTAACATGTTAATGATATTGAGCCGCCAAAAGGCTCCTGACTTCACTGGAAACAATTTTGTTAGATTGTATTGCGACAACTATCATATCAGCATACATTTTTAAAAGCTTATCAAAATTGGTGAATTTGTAAGTAGCCATTTTAAATATTGAAGATGGAAGAAAAAAGCAACATTTGTGGCATATTGTGCATTATTATTTCAGGAAAGGGAAAAACAACTGCAATGCAGAAAAATATCTGTGCCGCGTATGGAGACCATGCTGTGACTAATCGAACACGTGAAAGGTGGTTTGCAAAGTTTCAGGCTGGAGATTTCTCACCGGATGACACTCCATGGTTAAGTAGACCAGTTGAAGTTGATAGCAGTCAGATTGAGACATTAATTGAGAACAATCAATAAACTGTTATATCATGCAGGCGATTGCCGACATACTCAAAGTATCCAAACCAAGGGCTGAAGATCCTGTGTACCAGGTTGCTTATATTCATCGCTTTGATGTTTGGGTTCCGCAAAGTTAACCAAAAAAAAACAAAAAACAAAACACACACACACACACACAAACCTTCTCAACTGTATTTCTACATGCGACTCTCCACTTAAATGTAATATCTTCCATTTTTAAAACAAATTGTGACAGGTGATGAAAAGCGGACACTTTACAATAATGCAGAATGGAAAAGATAGTGGGGCCAGGTGAAGTGAACCACCAACAACCATACCAAAGGCCGATCTTCATCCAAAGAAGGTGATGTTGTGTATATGGTGGGATTGGAAGGGAGTCCTCTATTATGAACTCCTTCTGGAAAACCAAACGATTAATTCCAACAAATACTGCTTCCAATTAGACCAACTGAAAGCAGCACTCAACGAAAAAGCATCCAGAAATAGTCAACAGAAAACGCATATACATCAGGATAACGCCAGATCGCGTGTAAAGCAGCACTCAACGAAAAAGCGTCCAGAAATAGTCAACAGAAAACGCATATACATCAGGATAACGCCAGATCACGTGTTTCTTTGATACCCAGGCAAAAACTCTTGCAGTTTGACTGGAAAGTTCTGATTCATCTGCCATAGACACCAGACACTGCACCTTTAGATATCCATTTATTTCAGTCTTTACAAATTAATGGAAAACTTTCAATTCCCTGGAAGACTGTATAAGGCACTTGGAACAGTTGTTTGCTCAAAAAGATACAATGTTTTGGGAAGATGGAATTATGAAGTTGCCTGAAAAAAATGGCAGAAGGTAGTGGAACAAAACAGTGAATACATTGTTGAATAAAGTTCTTGGTAAAAAAAAAAAGAAAAGAAAAGAAAGTTCTTGGTGCAAATAAAAAATGTGTCTTTTATTTTTACTTAAAAAACTGAAGGAACTTTTTGGCCAACCCAACAGTTCCTTTAACTTCCAGTCTGATAGTTTCAATTTCTGGGTCATTGGTGAGTTTTGTTTATTGCTTTTGATCCCTGGGTCGGGAAGATCCCCTGGAGGAGGAAATGGCTTTTGATCCCTGGGTCGGGAAGATCCCCTGGAGGAGGAAATGGCAACCCACTCCAGTAGTCTTGCCTGGAAAATCCCATGGGCAGAGGAACCTGGTAGGCTACAGTCCATGGGGTCCCAAAGAGTTGGACACGACTGAGCAACTTCGCTTTCACTTCATAGTGGGACTTTTCTGTTGTTGCGACACACAGATATACAGCATGTTGAGATATATTTTTTTGTATGTCTCAATTTTTGATTGAATTCTTAACCATATTTGTAGAACTGAGATAAACAGTATTTATTAGAACTGAGATAAACAGTTCTCGAAGTGTGAACACTTCTAATGCTAAACTGATGATGTGGGGAAGGTTGAGTCAGTCAAATCTGTTGTTGAATTGGATTTAGATTTTGTTGTTGCTGTGGTTACCTTCAGAATAGCACTGGCTTCAAATTCCCCCCGTTTTTTTTTTTTTAAGCGGGGTGTAGGGATGGGGCAGGGCGGGGGCCGTGCTGGTCTTCGCTGCAGTGAGCAGGGTCTTCTCTCTAGGTGCCGTGTTCGGGCTTCTCACTGCAGTGGCGTCTCTTGTTGCAGAGCATGGCTCCGGGCACACACAGGTTTCCGCAGCTGCTGCTCCCAGGCTCAAGAGCACAGGCTGAGTAGTCGCGGCACACACATTTATTTGCTCTGCGGCATATCGGATGTTCCTGCGCAGGGATCGAACCTGTGTCCTCTGCATTGACAGGTGAAGTCTTTACCACTGTGCCACCAGGGAAGCCCTCTTTTAGTCTTTTCTTGTGCTAAGGTTGAATTTGAGTGAACTCTGGGAGATAACGGAGGGCAGAGGATCCTGGCGTGCCACAATCCATGGGGCTGCAGTCAGACACCGCGTAGTGACTCAGCAACAAGTGCTTCGAGTGGGGGCTGGAGTGGCGGGGGGTTTTTCTCAGTGTTCCTGCTCCACCCTCATCTTGAGTCCTTTTCTGTTTATCTAAACCGCAGGGGTTATCTCTCCACACTCCTGCCCACCCCGCCCTGGGCAGTTGCTGGCTGCGCTTGTGACTTGGCGTTTGCTTGCCTGGATGGGATGGGGTCAGGGGAAGCTGCCTCTTGTCCTGGTCCAGCCTCAGTCTTAGGCAGGCCCGCTGTGCCTGGCGGCCAGGCTTGCAGCTTTCAGTCGTCTTGCCTTTTCCTTTCGTGGCAGCCAACCACTCCCTCGTTATCTTTAACAGGGTTTGTACATGTAAAAGCTTCCCCTGCCCCACCCCTCCCAGCAACAGCAGTAGTGGGCCTCCAGTGGTGTTGGTATAGGATCTGTAGGCAGGACCAAGTATAGGTGGGGTTATTTAGGGACTTGACATTCTGTTCCATTGATATATTTGTCTATTTGTTCATCTAGACATCCAGTACCTTGCTGTCTTGATTATTGTAGCTTTATTGCTGAGGTCAGGTAGTGTAAATCCTCTGACTTTGTTAATCATTTTCAAAGTTGACTTTGGTCCTTTCCTGGGTTATCGAATCAGTATATCAATTTCTAACTGGGAAAAAAAAAAAAAGCCTGCTGAAAGTTTGATTGGAATTGCATTAAATTTATAGATCAAGTTGGTGAAGAATTGACATCTTAATAGTACTGAATCTTCTCAGTACCCATAAACACAGTCTTTCTTGATGTAGTTAAGTCTCCAGTAATTTATCTCCGAAGTGTTTCCTAGTGTTCAGTGTATCGATTTTGTACATCTTTTGTCAATGTATCCCTACATACTTCATATTTTTACAACACAAATGACATTAGGTTTATTTCAGTTTTTAATTGTTGCTAGTATTTTGTATACTGATGTTTGTAAACTGATTGTATACTCTGCAACTTTGCTCAACTCATTCCATTAGCATTTTTGTAGAGTCCATGGGACTTTCTATGCAGGTGGTCCCATAGAAATTTCATGATTCCATTTCATTTACTGTGTTGTCTTGCTAAATGTAACGCTTTGTTGTATTATTGCAATGTTTGCTTTCAGATCTGTAGTATATGTCTTTACCTCATCACAGCTCACCCACAGGTGAAATCATACTACTTCACATGTGTAGTATAAGAACCTTGAACAATATCCTTTCATTTCTCTCCATCCAGCCTTTTGCTATTCTGTCAAATGTTTTGCTTCTCCTTATAAACACCACAATACATTATTATTATTTTTACTTTAAACAGCTGATTACATATTTTATTGGCTATGGATTTTAATAGATGTTTTCTATGTATTATTATCATTTCTGGGTGTTTTGTTTCCAGCAGAATTTTTCAGAATGTCTACTCTGTCATTTTACTGAAAAAGGAAATCTACTTTCCAGTGTCAACAGTGTGTGTATGCGTGCATGCTTAGCCTCTCAGTTGTGTCAAACGCTTTGTAACCCCGTGGACTGTAGCCCGCCAGGCTCCTGTGTCCATGGGATTTCCCAGGCAAGAATACTGGTTGCCATTCCCATCTCCAGGGGATCTTCCCAACCCAGGGATCGAAACTGTGTCTCCCACACTGCAGGCAGATTCTTTACCACTGAGCCACCTGTGCAGCCAATCAACCACATATAGGTCAGTAACTCACTTTACAAAGCTAGACTCTCACAAGTGCACATTTGATTGTGTCAATAATCTTCATCTCAGAGGCCTTAGTCACACCTTTTGAAACTTCAATTATAATTTCTCTTCTCATAACACTGTTCTCTAGATAGTCAGGGAAGCAAATCTCACCTTGTTTACAACACTGTAAGCTCCTGAATACAGTTCTCCGGTACTCTTATTACAGGAGCTAAGCCCAGTATGTGATGGGTGTTTTCTGAAGTTAGTTTTTAGCTTATGAATCTATAGAATGGAATGGATGAAGTAATGGAAATGGGAGAAGATGTAAGATGCTTGGATTTTCAAAACTCTTAAGTAGGCAAAAAATATACATAACAAGTCCTAACGATTGTTTAAATGAAGTCACCAAAATATTTATGTAGGGCCACACCTCTTTCTACTTCCCAGAACCTGTGAATCAGACTTTTTTCTATCATGAGTAAGTAACCCTGGCCTACTCTCGAATCCAGAGTTCAAGAGTAGCAGGCTCCTCCCCTTCTGTAAGAAAAGTGAGAATCCATTTCAGTATTTTCTGCCTCTTATTCTGCTGTTGAAACGCCTATAGCATGCCGACTGTGGTGGGATACCAAGACGTACAGGATACGATCTCTGCCCTGGTGCTCGTTGTGACACTGATGTAGACAGTGCATAGAAGCCTCTCTGTGTCTTCAGTAATCCACTTTCCCTCCTTATTCTGGCTTGAAGCACCAGCCAAGCCAGCACACATTTCCCTCTTGGCACTCAGTGTAAGCACCCACTGCACCCAGGTCATGCCTGTAACTCGTCAGCTCTCTTCTCTCTCAGGCTCGTTAACTGAGCCTCCCAGTCTACCTTTTGCGTGGTAGGTAGACTCATCATCATTCAAGGCCTTAAATTATGACTTCTGAAAGCTTGGGAGACTTGAGTGGCTGTAGGCTGAAGGATGAACAAAAGGGAAAGAATGAAATACATTCTATACTCGAAGGACTCAGGAGGAAATCTGCCCCCCCCACCCCCCGCCTTACCAACACCGCCTTGGTTCAGGGTTTCATCATCGCTTACTGGAACTATTGCAAAAGTCTCCAGCTTAGCTTCCTGCCTCCAGAATCTCTTGCCTACAGTTTATTCTCCACATTCTTGACAAGAGTAACCCTTACACCACGTGCATGCATGCTAAGTCGCTTTAGTCATGCCCAACTCTTTGTGACCCTGTGGACTTGTAGCCCACCAGGCTCCTCTCTCCATGGGATTTCCCAGGCAAGAATGCTGGATTGGGTTGCTATATCCTCTTCCAGGGGATCTTCCTGACCCAAGGATTAAACCTGGGTCTCCCACATTGCAGGCAGATTCTTTACCATCTGAGCCACTAGAGAAGTCCAACTCTTCCACCATACAGCTCCAGTAATATCCCCCTGGACCCAGCCCTTAATTACCTTCCCACTATGCAGGAGAAAATCATCCTTCCAAGTAACAACATTCAAATAACATCAATCATGTTTAATAAGTAACACGGATATGACTCCAAGAGTATGTACTAGGGGACTTTATACATGTATTTACTTAGTTATGTGCTATTGGGTAAACTCAGTTTGGTAGAAGTGATCTAGCCCAATACAAGTTAGCTGGAGTGATGATTTTATTGAAAAAGAATATCCTCAAGTGTTTCTGCCATTTAAAAAAGACTTTGAGGGCTTTCCCCTTGCCTTATTTGTTCTATATAGCTAATTTTCATCCAACTTATTTTACTCTATGCTGTTTAGAATATCAGAGATTTTGAAACAGCCTGAATATCCATCCTTTGGCAGGTAACAGAAGCCTACCAACAACTCTAACAATAAGGAATTATTTAAAGAAGTCATAAAGGATTATAAAATATATGTATATAGTGCAGTTATATGCAGTGACTTTACAGAGCCCGATTTTGAGCAACTGCAAAATGTATAAAGCCACAAAAACACTGCGAAACAAGATTGGTTATAATTAATTAAAGATGAACTAGAATAGAAAAAAACTCCAAAATTCTAGCTCTTTTTTGCGTTACTTCTTGTGTAGTTTTATTTTTTCCTTTCATTACAAAAGCAATGCAAATTACATCAGAAAGACGAGAAAAGGCAGACAACTACACAGACACAGACGCACACACACACAGCCTATCGCCTCTCGACTCTAGATCTTTAGTAAAGGCTGAATCATACAACGCATACTGTTTGAAAGCAACCCTATTATATTTATGCAGTCCTCCACTGTTGGGCATTCAGGCTGATTTCAACAAATCCATATTTTGTACATTTAAGTTTGTATCACTTTTTTTTTGCCATCAGTAGCAGCACAAAGCAAAAATGAGATAAAAATGGTTTGATAAAAGTTTTAGCAAAAGTCTCCAGATGTCTGAAAAATGGCTTATTAATTAAAAAAATGTTTAAAGACATAAGTTGTATAACCACCCTTAGACACACCAGCACCCTGCATAACAAAAGCCAAGCTGGTGAGCAGGGATATTCATCTTCAAACAAATCATCATCATCTCCAGCTGCTTTGGGCAAATCACCTGAAGCCTCACAGGTTACGAGGGTCTTTAAAAAGCTGCCTGGCCAAGATGATGCGTTCCCCTCCAGATCAGGCCTCCTGAATCAGAACAGATGACAGCAACTCGCTTTGTCTATTAGCACTGAAAACTAGTGGGAACAGATCTGAAGCTATCATTTACCCAGCTAGTTGTAAGGGAGGAGCTGCTCTGTACCCGACCAGGATCACACTGCCAAGTAGCAAATCTAATCATCTGTGTCCACTTCCCTTCTCAGTTCACTTAAAAACATCAGGTACCCTTTGTTCTCTCATCTATTCATCCATTTCTACACCAGTAGAACACGTCCTGGCGGCTACCCAGGTGGCGTTAGTGGTAAAGAGCCCGCCTGCCAATTCAGACCTGGGTTCGATCCCTGGAGGAGGGCATGGCTGTCCACTCCAGTATTCTTGCCTAGAAAATCCCACGGACAGAGCAACCTGGCGTGCTTCATTCCAAGGAGTCGCAAAGAGTCGAACACAACTGAAGCTCTTAGCATGCACACTGTCCTAATTACTGCAACTTTATAAGTCTTAAACTCAGAAGTGCTGATCCTCCAGCTGAGTTGTCTTTCAAAGCTGTTTGATTGTACTAGGTCTTTTCCCATCTCGATTTTGCAACCAGCCTATCATTTTGTATAAGAAAGCCTGCTGGAAGCTTTATCTGGGGAGAACTGATACCTTAGCAGTACTGACTTGTCCAGTGCATGAACATGACGCACCTCCATTTGTTTAGATCTTCTTTAACTTCTCTCAGCAGTGCTTTCTGGGTTTTAGTGTACAGTCTTTCTAATTTTTTTTTTTTTTTTGGTCAGAGTTATCCCTAACTTTCTGATGCTATTGCAAATGATATTGTTATTTAAAAAATTCAGTTTCCAATTACTCATTGCTAATGTATAGAAATATAATTGATTTTCATGTAGTGATGTTTTGTCTACAGCAACCAATATATACAAACAGCTGATGCTGAATACAGGTGTAAGAGCAATTCAGCAGAGATCATCTTCTCAACAAATGGTGCTGGAAAAAGTGGATAGGCACATTTGCTTGGAAGACCAAACAAATACAAAATTTTCAACCCATATTTCACATTATATGAAAAATTAATTCAAAATGAATCACAGACATCAATAAAACCTAAACTATAAAACTTCTAGAAGTAAACATAGAAGAAAACCTTTGTAACCTTGACTTAAGCAAATATTTCTTAGATATGGCACTAAAAGCACAATACAAAAGAACAAATTAATAAGCTGAACTTCATCAAAATTAAAAATGTCTTCTCTTCATCAAACACTGTTATGAAAATGAAGAGAGACGTCACAGACTCTGAAAAATTTTTTTTGCAAATCATATATCCAATAAAGGACTTATACCCAGAAAATATAAAGAACTCTCAAAACTCAATAATAATTCAATAACTCAGTTTTTTAAAGGGCAGAATGCTTAACTAGACACTTTACCAAAAGAAGACAGATTGATGGCAAAGAAGCACAAGAAGGGATGCTCAGTATCATTAATTATTAGGAAAATGCAAATTAAAACTATGAAAGACAACTACACACCTACTAGAATGGGAATGATTAAAGAGAAAGACTGATCACACACACACACACAATTGTTTTCTTCTGGTAACTATGTGAGCTGATGATGAATGTGTTAATCATTTCACAACATATACACATATCAAATCATCACTTTGTACACCTTGTGTGTGTGGTCAGTTGCTCAGTTGTCCTGATTCTGTGACCTCATGCCCTGTAGCCCACTTCTCTCTGTCCATGGGATTCTCCAGGCAAGAATTCTGGAGTGGGTAGCCATGTCCTCCTCCAGGGGATCTTTCTGACCCAGGGATCAAACCTGTGTCTCTGGCATCGGCAGGTGGGTTGTTTATCACTGTGCCATCTGGGAAGCCCTTTGTACAGCTTAAACTTGCACACTATTATTTATCAATTACATATACCTCAATAAAACTGGAAAAAAATTAAAAGTTAACAAAAAAGACTGGCCATACCAAGTGCCAACAAGGATGGAGAGGAAGTGGAACTCCTGCCCACTGCTGATGGGAATGTAAATGAGAACAATTACTTTAGAAAACAGACTGGCTGTTACTTTAAACAGTAAGCATACACATGTCACGTTATCCAGCCATTCACTCCCAGCCATTTTCTCTACCCAAGTGAAATGAAAACCTCTGTCCACACAGAAACCTATATGGAAATGTTCATAATAGTTTTATATCTAATAGTCAAAACCAGAAACAACCCCCAAAACGTCCAGCAACAAAACGGATGGATAAAAAACTACAACATCCATGCATTACAACAGTTCTCAGTAATAAAGAAGAATGGATTGCTTGATATAAGTTACAAGCTGGAGAATTCTCAGGATAATTATTATAAGTGAAAGGAACACAGGACATGCGGAAGCTTCTGAGAGTGATGATTATATTTACTCTCGTGATGGTGGTGATGGTTTCCTGACTTTACGTTTACCTCTAAACTTATCAAATTGTGCAGTTGATATGTGCACTGTGTATTATCTGTCAGCCGCCCCCCAAGAGAGCTGTTTAGGAAAAACTAAGGACCATCAGGAGCTAAGAGATGGAAGCCGTGCCTCTGTGAGGTCAAAGAGCTGCTGGAGCTGAAGAGCTTCAGGGAGCTTGCCTGCAGCCTGATCTGCCCTGGGAGGTACACCGCTCTGGGTTTTCCTGGGTTCTGACTAAGGCTGCATTTCACTTTCACATCGTCCAGTAGACTTGCCCGCATTGTTCTCCCCTGGGTCATGCGGGACACTGGCTAGGCAGGTGGGAGGAACGGATATCATCCACATAACTCGGATTCTCAGATATGGGGGAAAATCCAAACATAGTCTCAAGAAAAGAAAACCTCAGGAAAGCCAGAAGAGCTAGGGGATTCTCAGCAGGCTAGCCGGCCGCCGCTGTGGATGGATCCTCCAATGGAGGACGGGCCGACTGACCCGACTGGATGTAAGTTATGAGGAGTGTTGCCTTAAACACACATATGCACAGACAGATCGCGGGATTACTCTCCTCTGGAGAGTCCATGGATGGCCTTTGGGGGCCCCTTAACCCCAAAACTGTACGCAGGTTTTGTTAAGTTTGTGCGTTCGTGTGTTTTTCAGAGGACAGGATTTGTAGCTTTCATCAGACCCTCGCAGCTCCGTGACTGCAAAATGATTAAGGCGCGCCAACGCGGATAAACGCGGACACATCCCTGCTTTCTCCTCCCTCTTGTCCAACTCCTGGGATGAAAACCCACCACCAGCAGGACACTCATTTGAGTCTGCCCAGTGAGTTGACAGCTGCGTGTCTAAAATTCCTCCTGAACACACACACACACCCAGCCATCCTTCCACTTCATTTTTCCCGGTTGGTCTGGGAGGGCGCCTTCCGGACTGCGGCCCCCACCCCCGCGCGCCCTCAGGGTTTCCTAACGCTGAGACTTCCCAGCTGTTGCCGGGCCCCCCAGGTGTGCAACCTGCCTGACGTTTCCTCTCCTCTGGGACGCACGCGGTCCGCACCCCGTCGCACCGCCGCCCCCCCGTATAAGCTGCTTTGGTCGAGGGGAGGGACCCCCCGCGAGGACTGCCGGCTGTTGAACGCTCTCCCTGCTTTTCTCGCGGGGCTCACGCATTTCTCGAAATCGCGGTAAAGCTCGCAAGTGGAGCTCGTGCGGCACACCCTGGCTTCTTCCCTTTGCCTCGGAATTTGGGGAAAACGTAGAATGAAAAGCCCGGCGACTCGCTGCCTGCCTTGAGTGGCCAGGCGAGCGGGGCCCGCAGCCCGTGGTCCCCGCGTCCCTCCACGTGTCCCCGGCGCGCGGGGCGCACCTCGTGCTGGGGGCCACCCCGCGCCCGGCCGCCCGCCTCCCCGTCCGCCCGCTAGCCGCGAGCGCCCTACCCGGCGTGGCCGGCGATCCGAGCAGCAGCAGCAGCAGCAGCAGCAGCCCCAGCGCGGGGAGGGCTCCGGCCCCGCGGCCCCTGAGCGGCCCGGACATGGCCGGACTTCGGCCGCGCCCCCGCCGGCCGCCTCCTGGGCTCGCCCCGGCCGGGACGCCCCGCCGCCGGCGCGCGCAGATGCCCACGACCTGGGGGAGGCGGCGGGCTGCAGCTCCGGACCGGCCGCCCCGCGAGCCGCATTCGCTTTCGCTTTTGCTTTAGCCCCCGAGGGCTGGAGAGAGGTGAGAAGCGGTGACAGTTCCGTGACTCAGCATCCCCGCCCCCTCCCCTGGAAAAAACCCCGGCGGCGCCGTGACCCCCGCGCCGCCGCCGGCTTCCCGCAGCGCCGCCGGCCGCGCCGGGACGAGGACCCGGGCTGTGCCCCGCGGAGGCCCGGAGTCCCCGCCGGCTGTGCCCTCCAGCCCCTGCTGTCCCCTCCAGCCCCTGGTGTCCCCAGCGGTTCATTTCGTCGCGTGTCCCCGCTTAGAGGGAGTGGGAGAAACCGACTCGTTCCGTAAACACTGCCGGTGGGCGTCACACCTGGCTTCGGCTCCACTCGGTCACGTCCCCTGGCTTGTGTGCGTCTGTCGCCCTGACTTAGACGGCCTGGACTTTGGGCTGCCGGCGAACGAGTGGCCCCACGCCCTGCCGGTCCGGGCCTGTGACGCTGGGTGACAACTGGTCTGTCGCCCGGCGCGGCTGGCTTGGTCACCTGCCCTGTGCGTCCAGGCCCAGATCTGGCGCGCAGCCCCAGCCGCCTGACCCAGCGTTCCGACCCCTGGCACTGGCGCTTTCTTAGCCTTGCCGCATCTTTCTTCCCCAGGAACATTTCAGCTATGTGAAGGGGGCTCGTCGGGAGAGAAGACCGACCGCGGTTCCCCGCTGTGCCTTATTCCCGCGCTAGAGGAATTGGCCTAGCCTACCATCCTGCTGCTGGGCAGGCAGTTTGCTTTCTTGGGATCTCCTGTTAAGCTGGACAGTGCTGAGAAGCCCGTGCGCTATGAGAAATCTCCCGATGCATAATCGAAAACCCCCAGTTTGAGAAGTGAAATGAGGCCGACCAGGCGTCTCTGGCCTGGCCCTCCCTCCATTCTCCAAGAGCTAACATCCTGAACAACTCACTCGGCACACAGTAAACTGTCAGGAATGCCAACCGCAGCCCTTACTCAGGTTTGGTCCGTTTTCCATGACTCAGCGTAGGGTGCGTACTCAGTTCTAGGCAGTCTTGTCATGTGTGAAGATGTCTATGTCCCCCACTGTCAAGACGGAGAGCGCTTGTCACCAGCACCCTGTCATGGAGCCCTGGCCACCACCGAGTTTCTCTCCATCTCTGTGATCTTGTCATTTGAAGGGTGGTATATAAGTGGAATCGTACAGTTTGTAACCACTAGAGGTCCACTCTTTTCCCCTGAGATCCACTCAGGTTGCTGTGTGTCAGTACTTTGTCACTTTTAGTGAGCAATAGATGGTTTCTTTTTTAAAACGTGTGAGACTCCGCCATCCACACCCAGACAACCCTGTGCTTTTGGGTCTGTGTTAGTTTGCTAGGGCTGCCTTAACAAAGTTTCAAGAACTAGGTGCTTGATTACAGCAGAAAGTGATTCTCTGCTGTTCTGGAGGCCAGGAGTCCCAGATCCAGGTGTCCCCGGGGGCCCAGCTCTCTGGGAAGATGCTGGGGACCATCCTACCCACCTCTTCTAGCTTCTGGAGTTCCTGGGTTTGTCAGTGTTCCGCTGCAGTTACTCCCAGTTACTAACTTGCCTTCCCTCTGTGCCTGTCTCTGTCCAAACTTCTCCCTCTTCTATAGACACCAGTTGTAATGGATTAGGAAGCACCCTAATCATTAACGACCTCGTTTTCTCTTGATGACCTCTTAGAGATCCTGTTTCCAAAGTGGTGACATGCTGAGTCGCTGGGAGTTAGGACTTAAGCATATGTTTCTAAGATGACACATTTCTACCTAAACAAGAGGGTGTTTGTTTTCTTTTTTAATTTGTTTTAATTATTTATTCAATTTTTGGCTGCACCAAGTCTTCATTGCTGAATGGGCTTTCTTTAGGGGTGGCGAGGGGGGGCGTCTCTTTAGTTCCAGTGTGCAGGCTTCTCATTGTGGGGGCTTCATATTTTCTGACCCCAGGCTCCAGATCGAGGGCTCAGTAGTTGTGGTTCCCATGTGGCTCACATGGGACGTGTGATTGAACCGGTGTCCCCTGCGTTGGCAGGTGGATTCTTACCCACTGAATCAGCAGGGAAGGCCCTATGGTATCCTTACTTCTGAGAACAAAGTCCAAGACCTGTTTTTCAGGCCAAAGGGAGTGAGCAGCAGGGTCCCTGAGGTATCCACACCTCAAGGGTGACTCATGCAGGAGTTTGTCCCAGGGCCTTCAAATCAGAGGCCCTTACAGGGCTGGGGAACTCGGTCATCAGCCGCCACTCAGAGTGCAGCTAGGGTTGAGGACACGGCTGTGGGAATAGGAAAGGTGATTTCTGGTTGCAGGGTCTTCAGCCATAGCCCTTCCTTTGGAGGACTAGACAGTGGGCCCTCAGGACAGAAGGGTAATGGATCACATTGGGTCACCCAGAAGAGGAGGCCGTAGATCAAGGCTAATGGATTATTCCCCACCCTCCTTCTCCTCCTCTGCCTCCTTCTTGCTTTAGAATCTTAATGTTAAAAAATTATTTATTTGGCTGCACCAGGTCTTAGTTGCAGTATGCAGGATCTTCGACCTTTATTGTGACATGTGGGATCTATTAATAGTTCCCTGACCAGGGACTGAACCTGGGGCCCCTGCATTGGGAGCTCAGAGTTTTAGCCACTGGACCACCAGGAAAGTCCCAAGAATGTTAAACTTTTAAAGTAAACTGTAATTCATATAACAGTAAATTCACCACTTTATTGTGTATAATTCACTTGTTTCTATTCATGACATTGTATGCGTGCGTGCTAAGACATTCCAGGTGTGTCTGACTCTGTGTGACCCTGTGGACGTAGCCCACCAGGCTCCTCTATCTATGGGATTCTCCAGGCAAGACTGCTGGAGTGGGTTGCCATGCCCTCCTCCAGGGGATCTTCCCCACCCAGGGATCGAACCTGCATCTCTTACATCTCCTGCACTGGCAGGCGGGTTCTTTAACCACTAGCGCCACCTGGGAAGCCCATGACATTGTATGCTGCTGCTGCTGCTGCTAAGTCACGTCGGTCGTGTCCGACTCTGTGCGACCCCATAGACAGTGGCCCACAAGCTCCCCTGTCCCTGGGATTCTTCAGGCAAGAACACTGGAGTGGGTTGCCATTTCCTTCTCCAATGCGTGAAAGTGAAAAGTGAAAGTGAAGTCGCTCAGTTGTGTCCAACTCCTAGGGACCCCCTGGACTGCAGCCTACCAGGCTCCTCCATCCATGGGATTTTCCAGGGAAGAGTACTGGAGTGGGCTGCCATTGCCTTCTCCATGACATTGTATAACCATCACCAATAGTGAATTCCAGAACACTTCATCATCCCAGGAAGAAACCCATTGCCTGTCGGAGTTACTCCCAGTTCCCCCCTCTTCTTAGTCCCTGCTAACCTCGCATCTTTCTTTTCCTATGGATATGCCTGTTCTGAATCTTTCGCATAAAAGGAATCATAAGGTATGTCCTTCTGTGTCTGGTATCTTTCACTCAGCATAACTTTTTCAAGGTTCATCCGTGTTGTAGGGTGTGTCAGTACTTTATTCATTTTTTTGGCTATATAATATTCCATTAAATAGATATTCCACATTTTGTTTATTCATAAGCCAGTACATGGATATTTGAGCTGTTTGTACCTTCTGGCTGTTAGGAACAGTGCTGCTGCGAATATTCATGTACAAGCCTTTGGGTGAGTCTGTGTCTTCAGTCCCCTTGGGTGTGTGCCTAGGAGCAGAATTGTTGGGTCGCACGGACACACTCAGATTCTTGAAGGACAGCACCAGGCTGTCCTTCCTACCAGATGTGGGAGCCATTTAAAGACCAGGCACAACTGGTCCCCAGACTGGGGGTGGTTATTCCACTGCCCACCAAGGGATAGCATCCTTGACTCTGGGAGATGCTGACTTAGGAGCTAAGGCGAGGGAAATCTGTAGGGATCAGTGTATAGGCATGTAGCAGTAGACAGCCCAAGGAAACCAAGGGAGCAAACTGCGATACAGGAACTGAGAGCAAACAAGTCCACGCACAGGGGAGCCTTGCCTAAGAGCAGAAAGACGAATGCTGGCTGTAAGAGGAAGGAATTGCTTCTCAAGCTTCAGAATATAAAAAAATACCACATTTTCTATTTTTGTAAGTCTTCATATCTGGCCCCAAGCTTCCATTTGCCAAGATCAACAAAAATCCGATACGACTCCCCCCTCCCCCACCCCCGCACCCCTCCAAAAGCAATGGCTCTCTTTCCTTCCCATGGGTTTTTTCAGGAAAACTAGAGGGGAGGCCCTGCCACCTCTGACTTCTTGGTTATTTCTGAATAGTTGTTGTCCAGACCCCGGCTCCAGCCTCCGGTTTCAGCAGGCCTCTCTGACCCCTTCTGGGGATTCCACCTCCGTTCCCCTCAATACACCATTTTGCGCAGCCTCGCGGGCAGTCTCAGCAGATGCTCTCCATTAGCTGAGGTCCTCATCCAGAAGAGTCCTGTGTGGGTCCACCTCCCTGGTACCCAGCCATTAATCAGACAAGTTAACATCAAAACAGATGTTAAGTCTATAAGCTGCATCCCTGGGAGAGCCCAGATTCTGGAACACAAAAGCCTTTTCACCCTCAGGGAAAATCACCCCTTAATTTCTTCCCTGTGATGAGTCTTCAGTAGCAGAAATCTCCGAGCGGCCAATCCATCCCTTTTATTTGCTTGTTTCATTTTCGTTTTGGCTGCATCAGGCCGCTGCACAATCCTCGTTGCGGGCCACAGGCTCCTCTCTAGCGACGATGCTCAGGCTTAGTTGCCCCTGGAGTGTGGGATTTTAGTTCCTTGACCAGGGATCGAACCTAGGCCTCCTGCACTGGAGGTCAGATTCTTAACCGCTGGATTGCTAGGGAAGTCCCCTAGTCCATTTCTTGATATCATGATTATATTCATTTGTAGTCTCATAGCCATACTCGAATCACTTTTGTAGTTGAAAAATGGAGTGATGGACTTTGAATTTTAAAGATTTAAACATGTCAGAGGAGAGTGTGTTTAACAACTCTTTGCAGTTTCTTTTCTTTTTTTTTTTTCTCAACATTGTTTTGGATCTTTTTATTGAGGTGACAAGACTTACAGCAAGTTTCACTTGTAAAATGTTTTATTTTTACTTCTGTCTACCCTGCAGAGTGCTCACCACCAAAAATTTACTTTCCTTCCATCACCATACAGCTGATCCCCTTTATCCATTTTACCCTCCACTACCCCTTCCCCTCTGGTAACCCCTATTCTGTTCTCTGTATCTGCGTGTTCAGTTTCGTTTGATTTGTCTTGGAACTTTTGCCTTTTAACTGCCTTTGAACCACATTCTCTCCAGTTTAGGATGGCTGTGAAAATCAGATGAATTAATAAAACCATTTTGTGTGCCCCACATATAACACTTGGTAAGTGTTACATATGGGACATATAATGTGTAATATGTAATGCATTGTCCTTTATAAACCGCCCTAGATGATTGTAAAGAAAGTCATCAGCTAGAAATGTTAAGTACAAGTTAGGGGCGGGAAAGGGGTTGGGAGAAATATTATTTATGACACTAAGTCGAGCCATCTGCCGAGGCTGGGGCCAGACAGCCGGAGGAGCCCAGCGGGTGTAACAGAAGGAGAGCACGCAGGCAGTGGTCTGCTGAAGGAGGCTGCACCCGCCACCCTCGTGGGGTTGGGAGGAGCCTTCTCAGCATCCCAGCTCCAGCTTTGGGGAATTAAAACCCATGGGGGCCTCTTGATTGAAGGCAAAGTCACAGTGCATCCACACAAAGGAGGCAAGGACTTATCATCACTTGCAGATCCCAAAAGTGAGGAGGGGGCACAACTGACTCCAGCTGACTCCAGGAAAGACAATTCCCCATCCCAGGCCGCAGTGAGCATGAGGTAGAGAGGAGGAGAGCAAGCATCTATTACTCATGAAGTCCTTGGGCGGAGGTCACTAATTTTTCACAGGCTTCCCTGTAAGCGGTAACTTTAAAAGGCGCCCCGAGGATACTGAAGTGGGAACTTGGAGTGATATCCTCCATTTGAGTCTTTATCCGGATGTCCAGACTCTGGGTGTGAGAAGGATTATCACAGCGTACAATGTCTCAGCAGCAACTCAGAAAGACAAAGTTGTTTTTCTCAAAAGGTTTTTTTTTTTTTTTTCCCCGCGCATCACACCAAAGTCCCAAGAAGATGGACAGTGAGGCCCCATGAACAGATGGTGAGAATAGAAACCCCACCCTGGGTAAACTCCCAACAGCTGGGACCAATCTTTCCACTTCTACCATTACTTCCTACAGCAAGATTACAGCCAACTAAGATGCCGAACTCGTGAAGCAAACCACCCCGAGCTGAGCTGCCTTTGTGTTTCATTTTCAGTTACACCATGAGAATCCCCTCCTGTCCCTCATCCACCCAAGGGCCCAACGTGGCCAGTTGCCCTGAGGCTTCTTCCTTAATCTTCAGAAATACACCTGCCCCTCCTCTCTGCCCCTCATCCTGTCCCTTCTTCCCTTGTCTCATCTCCCAGTGAGGAGGCTTGAAGACGAGGACCAGCTTTGTGAGCCTCCTGCTCTCTCCGTTGTTTTTGGTTCATTCCTGAATAACTCAGGATAAAACCAAGGAAGAAAGTGACAGAACCTTAGGGTTTTAAAAATGCAAATTCATGACTTACCCCAGAATCTCAAACCCAAATAAATGCTGCCCACAATGGCCAGACAGCAGGGTTTGGGGCATGAGAGGAAGCGAGCTGAAAGCTCTTGCAGGCTTTGTAAGCTGTGTGTGTCCAACATATAGGTCCTTGTGTGATAACTCCTGGTTTACAAACAGTGATTATTGTTTTAGAAAAAAACTCAAGACAACCATGCAAGCCCAAGAAAACCCATTTATAGGCTTTGCAACATCTAATAGATAGTAATCTTTTTATTCAACCACTCAGCTTCCTCCACCATGCTAAAAATCAGAAATATTACTTTATTGAAATGAGTTCAGTTCACACATTTTAAAATCTTATGTCTATGACCAATCACAGATTGCAGGGTAGCCACAAACCTTCAGTTAGTGAAAGAAGATGCATTATCTGAAAAACACCATAAAAATGAAGTGCAACGACTCAGTAAATTTACTAAAGTCATTTAATTGTAATTTAAGATTGAGCGTATTTTTTGGTATGTAAATTATACCTCAATAAAATTATTTAAAGAGGTACAGAAAAGTGCAATACATTGTGGGCTGCTGTAATTGCCTGATAGACGAACACGCATGCCCATTGATGGGTGTAAATACTCTTTGCTTCAGTCTCTACTATTCTTGTACACAGAAAATTTAACATTCAATCCAAATAGCAAGCTATCCCCCACCCAAAAAACAAGATGACATGAGGTAAAACAGTCAACAGAACCAGACACAGAGGTGGTGCAGATGTGGAAACTATCAAACCCTTTAAAAAGAACTGTGACTAATGTATTAAAAGGGCATAGTGGGAAAAGTGAACACTAGAAAATGGTTAAATCAAAATTCTGGAAAGGAACATCATTTTTATGGGCTAAATTCCCCCTTGATTCATCTGTTGTAGCCCTAACCCCCCAAGGTGACTGCATTTGGAAATAAGGCCTGCCCTAGCAGACTAATGAAACCATGATATGAGATATGAGAATTCCTCAACAGGCTTATTAGCAGAGGAAAGAAGCAATGAGCTTGAGGAAAGGTCAATAGAAATGATCTACACTGAAACATAGGGTGTGAAAAGGGAGGACAAGAAAAACAGCATCCCGGAGCAACAGGATAGTACAAGATGGTCTTACATGCGTGTTACTGAGCCCTCGAAGGATGAAAGAGAGGAAGATGGAAGAAGAGATAAGAGCTGACATTTTCCAAAGTGCATGAAAAACAACCAACTCCAGATATAGGAAGCTAAAAGCACCCCATCAAGATAAATACCAATAAAAACAAATAGCATGTCATTGTCAAACTGCTCAAAATCAGTGATATAGGGAAAACCTTAAAGTCATCCAGAATGAAATAATGAAATGATCCATAAGGAAGATACTGCATTCTGAAGACTTCACACCGGGTACTATGCAAACCAGAAGAGAATGGAGGGACATGGTTAAAGAGCAGAAAGAAAGGACTTAGCTTGTGGTCCAGTGGTTAGAACTCCACGCTTCCATTGGAGGGGGCACAGGTTCAATCCCTGGTTGGGGAACTAAGGTCCTACAAGACATTCAGTGTGGCAGGAAAAAAAAAAAAAAAAACAGGAAAAAAAATGTACTTGCAGCTTATTTATTCTCCAATATCCTTGTCTCTAAGGATCCCAGAGCTGGACTGTGAAGAAGGCTGAGCGCCGAAGAATTGATGCTTTTGAACTGTGGTGTTGGAGAAGACTCTTGAGAGTCCCTTGGACTGCAAGGAGATCCAACCAGTCCATCCTAAAGGAGATCAGCCCTGGGATTTCTTTGGAAGGAATGATGCTGAAGCTGAAACTCCAGTACTTTGGCCACCTCATGCTAAGAGTTGACTCATTGGAAAAGACTCTGATGCTGGGAGGGATTGGGGGCAGGAGGAGAAGGGGACGACAGAGAATGAGATGGCTGGATGGCATCACTGACTCGATGGACGTGAGTCTGAGTGAAATCTGGGAGTTGGTGATGGACAGGGAGGCCTGGCGTGCTGCGATTCACGGGGTCACAGAGAGTCGGACGCGACTGAGCGACTGAACTGAACTGAAGGGTCCCAGCACATGGTTTGTCACTGTAATATGACTGAGACATCTCTAGAGGAACCATGCGAGAAGAGGGAAGGAAAAGCCTGCCAACCCCGCAGGTGTAGTTTTGGGGAGCAGAGATGCCATCTGATTTCCTACCAAGTGAGCAGACGTCTGCCCTCACAGGACCTAGGTGGCAGAAGCATTCTAGAGTTGTGACAATAATTTCTTTTTTAGCATCTTGCATATATCATTTATTTAAGTATCAAAATGAAATATTATTTTAGGAACACAGACATTATGAAAGAAAAAACACACTGTATTTCTCTTCACCGAGGCTCCATCCATTCTGAAATGTGTGACAATAATTTCTGACTCTAAACCTCTGACCTGCCAGGTACATTCCATTCCACCTCACCCACTCCACGCTGTCCCTCCATCCACTTCAGTCAGCTCTCAGGTCAATTATTAACTGGGTCCGAGTTTCATCCCCTTCTTCCTTGGATGGGGGGATGTCTCTCTTCGATTTCTGCCCCGGTGTCTCCAGGTGCTGAGTAGGGGTTTCCTGTTCCAGTCCCAGCAGTTCTGGGATGGGGAGGGGGGGTGCCCTGCAGGAGATCTGCTGACATCCTGAGCCTTAACTCCCTCCCTGCACCCAGGCTCCCTCCTCGCTGAGGCCTGGAGAGTGTGCGGCCCCTGCCTGTGGTGCACCAGGCACCTGGGGACGTTTGGATTCTGTTGGGGCCTCGTTTGCCCCGAGGGGAGCTCAGCACTTGGGCCATCTCTGACAGCTCCCCGGCTTTCCCCACTTCTAGGGGCACAGGATTAGTGTCCCGGCTGCCCCTCCCAAAACAGTCAGAGTCCCCTAGGCTGTTTTTTTAAAACAGTTTTGTTGGTGTTCTTTGACATATAAAAAGTACATACCCTGAAGGTGTTTGATACACGTGTGCCTCATGGAAAGACCACCAGGATCTTTGCCGTCCCCTGTCCCTCAGCAGTGGCCCCTGGTCTCCCGTGTATCAGTTTAACGGTACCTGGGTCAGAGCCCCCCACCCGCCCCAGCGCGGGGACTGTGGGCTCTGAGCTCGCCCCTCCCCTGCCCTCTCCTCTGCCCCATGGGCTGGGGAGGCGATGGGCATAGGGAAGGAAACCCGCTCTCCCGGTTGTCCCGAGATCCCCCTCCTGTTTTGTCCCACGCCGTTGGTGGAGTTTCCTTGAGCCAGATTAGGATCTGGGGACTTTGTTTTCATGAATCCCAGCATCGGTGCTTGCGGGGTGCAGAACAGTCTAGTCCTTTCATTTCTAACACAGTCAGAACGTCCTCCTTTATGTATGATCCTGTCATACCGGCTGTGAAGCTGTCTGCCTGGTTTTCCCTAAAGAGTGGTGCTCCATATTTGTAAAATGAATACACAGCAAGCTGAAACTCCAGAGGCCCTAGGAGAAGTTTCAGCACCGTGGTCCTGATCTCTGTGGACTGGATGTCCCGCTCCCTTGAGTTCACCAGTGAAATCCACCCCTCTCGGGGCATGCCTGCTGCACCTCCAGGGACAGTAAGCAGGAGTCTATTTGCAGTTTTGGAGGAGTGGGCCCCGGGGACAAGCCCATAGGGGAAGAGAGGACAGGCTAGTGCCTGTCTGAGGTTGTCCTGGTGGTCTGGCCCCCTGGCCGTGGATGAGAACCTGAAAAGCTGTTTAGGTGTGAGCTGAGAACTTGGGGTTCACAGAGACTCCAGGTGATTCCAGGGTGCACGGAACTTGCTTTAGTGCAAACGCAGTCCTGACAGCCAGATCCTGGGGATCCCCAAAGATGCCTAAGGGAGACAGTGTGTGTGTGTGTGTGTGTGCCGTGGGTGTGTGCGCCGTGGGTGTGTGCGGGGCTGAAGTCCAACACCAGCAGGTGGAGCAAGAACAAGGCATTACGGTTTATCCCTAGTAGCCTGGCTTCATCTGAGCCTGCAAGCTGGTGAGGCCAGAAGACATTTCATTCACACACCAGTCTCCCCTCAAACCCCCCAAACCCTGCCACCCCACCAGGAACTTCAAACAGAGGTGAATTTTTCAGAAAGCATGTTATTGGAGGGGGTTAATATTTGAAGCATACGGTCGGGTAGGTTTTGACGTGTCCGCACCTGTAAACCCACAATCACACAAAAGCCCTTTGTAACCCTTACTCTGCTCCTCCCTGCCCATCTTCCATATCTCCACTTAACATATATAATCTTTCCTCTAGCTTTTAAAAAATCTTTTAAAACTAGTTAATTACTTTTGACTGTGCTGGGTGTTTGCTGCTGTGGTTGGGCTTTTCTCTAGTTGCTTGCGGCGAGAGGGAGCTACTCTAGCTGCCGTGCACCGGCTTCTCATTGCGGCTGCTTCTCCTGTTGCCAAGCGCAGGCTCCAGGCACACAGCCTTTCGTTGCTCCACAGCATGTGGAATCTTCCAGATCAGGGATCGAACCCGTGTCCCTGCATTGGCAGGCAGATTCCTAGCCACTGGACCACGAGGGAAGTCCTCCTTTAGCTTTTTTAAACAGATGGAATGCGGTTACTGTTACCGTTTTAATGGGTCACTTGCTTTGGTTTTGATCAATTGACCTTTAATCATTGTGAGTCATGTACTCCCGCTTGCTGGAGTGGCCCGTACACCCTGACTGGTTTGTGGATTTTATCTCGTTGGCTGCTGGATGTTTTCCTGCATTCCTGCAAACAATCTCGAGCTTAGTTCCAGGGTGCAGTGAAATGCGTGGATAGCTTTGATCCCTTTGGATCTCGCTTTTAAGGTGTGTCAGGAAGGATTCACACAGCTTGTAGCCTGGAGGTTGCTGCTCCACAGTGCTGAGGTGCGGCCGCTCGAGCGTTCCTCCCAGCGCCTCGGGAGCTACGGGAAGCTTTAGGCTGGCTGGTGGGAGCGGGCGCTGCCCGTGACCTCCCCTGTGCTGAGTGTTGCCCCCAGGTCCCAGGCTGGTGGGAGCGGGCGCTGCCCGTGACCTCCCCTGTGCTGAGGGTTGCCCCCAGGTCTCAGGCTGGTGGGAGTGGGCGCCGCCCGTGACCTCCCGTGTGCTGAGTGTTGTCCCCCTGCTTCCTCAGGCGGCCCTTTTCCTGGCCTGAGCAGTTCCTCACTCACAGCCGATGGCCGGCACTCTCGTGAGAGGAAGGGCGCTAGTGCCGTCTCTCCAGAACCCGCCGGTCTCCGGGTCCTCTCAGTGCTGCTCTCTCCTGGATCCTCCTCCCTGTGAACCCTGAGGCCTGGCTCTCTCTGGACACTCAGCTGCATCTCGTCCCCACACCTGGCCTGAAATGTAACACGTAAGCTGGGCCAGCGTAGGCTCTCCTGTCTGTTTCTCACCCCTCGGGGATGGGAATCCTTCACTGCAGCACATCCAATGTCTTGAAAACCATTGTTGGGCTTCCCTGGTGGTCAGTGGTTAAGACTTTGCCTTCCAGAGCAGTGGGTGCAGGTCGACCCCTGGTCGGGAAGCTAAGATCCCACATGCCTCAGGGACAAAAAAGATAAACAAGAGACGCGGTATGATAACAAATTCAATAAACACTTTAAAATGATCCACATTAAAAAAAAAGTCTTAAAAAAATCTTGTTATCTCATTTTGTTGTTTCCCATTTTTGTTTGTTTCAGGCATGAGGGTAAATTCAGTTCCTATTTCCCCATCTTGGCCTGAAGTGGAAGCCTAGGCAGAGCTTATTTAATACAAGGATCTGGTTGCATTAAAACTAAAGGAGCAAAATAGGACAGGTTTTTATTTCAGAAAGCAAAGTGTTAGTCACTTAGTCCGTCATGTCCAACTCTTTGCAACCCCATGGACTGCAGCCCACCAGGCTCCTCCGTCCACGGAATTTTCCAGGCAAGAGTACTGGAGTGGGTTGCTATTCCCTTCTCCAGGGGATCTTCCTGACGCAGGTATTGAACCCAGGTCTCCCACATTGCAGGCAGGTTCTTTAAGGTCTGAGGCACTCTGGGGAAGCCATCAGGAAGCAAACCCTGGAGGAACACAGGGAAGAGGTGGGATTACGTAAGCAGACTTTTGGCTGATTCTGAAGGAGACTGTTGTTGCGGTTGAAATAAGTGCTGCTGTAATTGCAAAACTATTTTGGAGCCTGCAATGGCAGTCAACCGCTGCTGTCTCTACCGGGGCTGCCAAAGGCTGTTGGAGCCCACAGCCATCTCTCGCTGATGGAGAGGCCACGAGAAGCTGAAAGGAAGGATTATGGCTTCTCTTTCTTCATCGGCCTTCCAAACTCTTCTTTGGACTTCCCGATGGCCACCTAGCCCACAGCCAAGGCAGGAGCAAGTGGGAAGTTGCAAAGACACAGCCCCCACAGTAGAGACCAGGGCTTGCAAGGACAGGAAGTCATCACCTATCTGCGTCTACATCTTGTACTCCCTTGCTGATCAGTGGTGTTTACCTTCTCAATTAATCATGTGGCTGTGAAGCATCTACTCCACTGAAGATTTCAGGTAGTTTATAACTTCTCATATTGGGGTCTGTTCTTTCAAGGTGATCTAAAGGACTTAAGCCAGATTCTCTCTTCCGACTCTACTAATGGAAATTAGTAGCCGTCCATCTTCCCTGACTGCTTGAAGGTAGTTCTTAGCCTCGTTTTTTCCAGATGGTATTCTCTGTTATCCCACCCTCGTAGCATTAGGATAACTCATGTAAGTAGGATCACTTACTACTGTAGAAAGAAACTGTGGAAAGAAAAAGACGTACGTTTTGCACTGCACTCTTTCACAGGAGGAATGGAGTAATGAGGGGCCTGGCTCTGCACATCTCAGCCCTCCCTCTTCCTGATTCCTAGCTTAGCCGGAAAGGACCGTCCGCCAGGAACATCCCCATGTGAGCCCGCATTTTTGGAAAGCCTTCAGGGACACTGCAGGCTGCAGTCATTCTCTGAAGATGAATAAGCAAGTAGTCAAATGAGCACAGAGTGTCAATGCTGTTTCCTTGGATGTACTTGTTTACCTCCTGGAGGGAGACATTTTTTAGATAATATTTATGAACAGCAAACATGTACTTACTTGAAAGTCTGTTTAAATGTTGCATGATCATTCTTGTCTCATTTTTCCACTGAAAATATTTGGATACTGATAAGATCATATAAGCCAAATCTGGGGGAAGAGGCATGTCTGTCTCTGATATTGGTAGGGGTGGATGTTATGGGGTGTTGATATAGCTGTTCTAACAAGGGCAGACATCACAGTGGCCTAAAAAGGAGAGTATTCCTTTCTTTCTTTTTGGTAGTTATAACTGTTATAAGGGCTGCCCAGGTGGCTCAGTGGTAAAGAATCTCCCTACCAATGCAGAAGACACAAGAGAAACTGTTATAAATGTTACATCTGCATTTTATTTTTCAAAAATTTTATGTTTTCACATAATTGATTAACAATGTTGCATACGTTTCAGGTGTACAGAAAGTAATTCAGTTATACATATACATGTATCTATTCCTTTTCAAACTCTTTTCCCATTTAGGTTGTTACAGAGTATTGTGTCAGAGTATTGTGTCTCTATGCTATGTAGCAGGTCCTTGTTGATCGATTTTATATACAGTAGTGTGAACATGTCCATTCCAAACTCCCAATCTGCCCCCAGGGGAGGTTATTTCTGCCTCACGTCCAGTACAAGTATAAGCAGTCTGGGCATGGCCCCGCCATGTCAGACATCCTGGCTCCTTTGGTTTTATTTCAGTTTTGATCCCACTCCTGGTCTGACTCCCACCACCAAGGCTCACCTGCCGGCCAGCGGAGGAGGTGAAGGAGGGGCAGGACATACCCGTTCTCTTCAAGGGCACGTCCTAGAGACTGCTCGCTTTACTACACTCCCGTCTCCTGGGGCAGGACTCAGTCACGGGACCCACTGAACCCCAAGGGAGGCTGGCAAATGTAATCCTCAGCTGGGAGAGGACTGTGTCCACTAAAACCTGGGGCTAAGGGAAAGATGGGTTTAGGGAGTCGCACAGCACCACCCACTCCAGTGTTCTTGCCTGGAGAATCCCATGGACGGAGGAGCCTGGTGGACTACAGTTCATGGGGTCGCAAAGAGTCGGACACGACTGAGCGACTTAACTAACTTAACTAACTAACTAACAGCAATCTCTGTTAGAACGACTTATTTTCCACAGTGGTTTTAAATTCCCAGCCTGGTCATTCCAGCATCTCCGCCATGTCTGTATTTGGTTCTGATGCTGGCTCTGTCTCTTCAAACTGTACTTTCTGCCTTTTAGCTTGCCTTGTAATTTTTTTTCCCCCCCACTGCTTGTCTTGTGGGATCTTAGTTCCCTGACCAGGGATCGAACCAGGGCCCTTGGCAGTGGGTGAAACTGCCATGGTGTAGTTGTTTTTTCCCCTGATTTTCCCTGGGTTTTCTCTGGGTTTCCCTTCAGATTTTTTCTTAAATAGGATCCGAGACATGCCGGTCTTTGGGCTGTTTTGCTGTTGTTTAATCGCTCAGTCATGTCCGCATGCTGCCTGGAGCCCGCCAGGCTCCTCTGTCCATGGAGATTCTCCAGGCAAGAATGCTGGGGTGGGGAGCCATTCCCTTCTCTAGGGGATCGTCCCTGCAGTCTCTCCAGTCCTGCAGTGGCAGGCGGGTTCTTTAGCGCTGCATCCCCTGGGAAGATGCACTACCCTGCACCCGGCATGTAGCCATTCATGCCAGCCCTGCTGAGCAGTGGTGTGCTTCAGTCTCTTTGGAGCTGCCGCCTCTTCTGCACATTTTGTGTACAGGGAATCATACAGCACGTGGCATTTTATGTCTGGCCTCCTTCACTTAGCATAGTGTTCTTTAGGCTCATCTATGTAGCAGCCTTTTCTGAAGGCCTCATTCCTTTCTGTGACTGGGCTGAACTATTTTTATGGCTGAGTAATATTCCATTGCACACAGGTGTGTGCATGCACCTGTGTAGGTGTGCACATATACACCTGATTTGCCTTGCTGAAATGACCGGTGAGGATGTGCTTGTTAACTGTCTGCTAGGACCTCTGTATGTTATTAAAAGTATTGAGGGCTCCCAAAACTTTTTGTTTGTATAGTTACATCTCGTGATACTTAGCATACTTAGATGCTAAAACGCCAAGAAGTTTAAAAAATATTATTTATTAATTCTTCAATGCTAAGTTGCTTCAGTCGTGTCCAACTCTGTGCGACCCCATAGACAGCAGCCCACCAGGCTCCTCTGTCCCTGGGATTCTCCAGGCAAGAATACTGGAGTGGGTTGCCATTTCCTTCTCCAATGCATGAAAAGTGAAAAGTGAAAGGGAAGTCGCTCAGTCGTGTCTGACTCTTAGCGACCCCATGGACTGCAGCCTACCAGGCTCCTCTGTCCATGGGATGTTCCAGGCAAGAGTACTGGAGTGGGGTGCCCTTGAGTAATAAACTCATTTTATGTTAACACCAGAGCGATGACATCATCATATATCATGTAGCTTCTGGAAAACCCCACCAAGCGCTTGTAAGGGAGTGAGAGAGGAAAAGGCAAATCACATCTTACTCACAGTTGACCCTTGGACAACCTGGGAGTTGGGAGCAATGACCCACTCTGTGCAGTAAAAAACCCCACAAGTTATAGTTGGTTCCTCATACCCATGGTTTCTACACATCCCTGGTTCTGCATCTACAGATTCAACCAACCTCGGATTGAATAACACTGCAGGATTTACTGTTGACGAAAATCCACATGTAAGCGGACCCACGTGGTTCGAACCCATGTTCTTCAAGGGTCACCTGTATTATGAAAATATTTTGATCTCACAGACTCCCCACCCCCCCACCCCCGCACAGTGAATAATGATAATCCAGTTTTACTCAAGTCAGATAAATAAGGTTAAAAACTTTTTTTTTTTTTTCTGGTCTGAAATTCCAGATCCTAACCTTACTTTCCCAGAAAACATACATGTCAGGGAATGCTGACGATGGAGTCTGATTGTACTTGGTTGGTCACAGAAAGGACAGAAAACCACTTTTTAACCTGGATATAGACCTGCTGATACCTGTGCATTTTTTGGTAACACTTTCCTGCCTGCCCTCTCAGAAATGAAAACTGGCTGCTGATTTAAATTTTTCATTAATCTCCTTCATCATGTGATTTTGTTCAGCCAGGACATCTGTCAACTGATTGAGAATTGATATCTTGGGCAAGAGTCTGAACTTGCACTGAAATCTCAGCCCCCAAGGCTGGCTTTTCCACTGGGGGTTGAGGGTCGGCAGGTATGGAGAGGTTTAAACCCGGTGATTCTCAAAATGTGGTCCCCGGACCAGCATTGTCAGCATCCCCTGTAAACTATTAGACGTGGATTCTCGGTTCCTACCCCAGACCTGCTGACTCAGAAACTTTGGAGATGGGCCCAGGCTTCCAGGTCTCACCAAGTTCTCCAGGCAATTTTAATTTCCTCACAGTGTGAGGGTCACTGATGTGACCTCATCTGTAATTACATGCGCTCCCCGCCCCCATCCTTCTTTCTTTCTTTCCTCCCATAAACACTGAATGTACTGCCTCCTTATCAGTGTTTTTATGACACCTCTTTGCAAATGCACACATTTACACACTGTGTGTCTGTCTGTAAACATCAAATTTGTGGCAGCCGAATGCAGAGCATAATTTGTAGCAATCCCAGAGAAAAAGCTGTTAGAACAGCCAGTCACAAACAGCTGAAGCTAAATGTTAAGGATAACCCACTACCTGGGACCCAGCTTCTCCCCCTTCTCCTGTCATTAACTCCGGTGAAATCCTTTCAAACTCTGAAGCTCAACAGTTCCATGGGTATGCTTGCTGTCTTCGGCGGTCACCCAAAGACTAGCCCCGCCCAGGGAATCTGTTCTTTAGAAACTCAAACTGGAAGGTTCAGTAGAGGGCGCTAACTTGGAGGACTGGGCTAGGGTCAAAAGGATTCCTTTGGGGGCATATGAACAGGAGAGTGGGCTGGTCAACCAGAGGCTTGGAAAAGACTTATGTGGATCCGGGGACAAAGTCCACTCACCCGGGCAGAGATCACGTGTGTCTATTTACATCAGTGCTAGGGCTTTCCTTGGGATTTCTAACCTGGGAAGTTGGGATGCTCTTAGCATGAAACTACTCTTCTTTACACTCCACATGGTGTGGAGAGAGCTCCAGGCTACTTGTGGTCTAGTGATCACATATACATAAAAACAGGAGAAAGAGTTCTGGTTGCCTCTCCCTGTTCCTTCAGCGACCTTGGACTTGCTGCCTAGACACGGGTCAGCCTCAAGGGTTGATACTACAGAGCTGGCTTCACGATGGGGCTGCAGTTGCCCAGTGTTCTGTTACGTGACTTCAGAGCTTTCCAGAGCCCACCGGATCAGGAGATGCCTCTTGGATGAGTGTTTAGCTTCTTTGATTTTGATTGTGGTCCGTGACATCTGTGGGCTGTTCTTGACTTCTGCTGGCCCTTGGTTTTCTAGATTGTCCTTCTGTTCTTCTTCCTGTGGTGATACAAGGCATAGTCATGGGGGGAATGCTGCACCAAAACCAATATGATCTCACTAAACGGATGTGGGTTGAGCAGCCCACAAAAGCCCCACTGACCCGCTAGCTTTAAGGATACCCTGACCATCCCACTGATCATCCCTCTAGAGGTCAAGACCGGCAGCCCCGTGGGACTGAAGCCCCAGCTGACTGACTGAGCCCCGGCAGCTCATGGGGACGTGACCCAGTCGTTGCACAGCCTGCGGGGCTGAAGGTGAGCCCGAGGTCCGGCCGGTTACAGGTGGGGGAGCTGGTGGGTCTTGGGGAGGGGCCGAGAGATAGGCTGTGCTCAGGGGCTGCTCCTCACAGGGTGCACATCCTCACTTTGCATCTTGTCCTGTAGGTGGTGATGACAGTCCCTGGGGAGTGGGTACCTGCATCATCTCGAGTCAACCCTCCTCCTTCACACTCACTTCCAGTCAGCCACCAGACTCTGCTAACCTGACTCCTTTATGTGTCTCTCCATTCTTTTCCTCTGGTTTAGCTGATGCCCCCGACCTGGTCCATGCTCTCCTCGTCCCCTGGGTGGATTTATTCCAGCGTAACATATCAAACTGCCACCACTGTTACCACCCTCAATCCAGCCTTTCTGGTGGCCGGACCATTCAAAGGCCGATGCTACCATCTACGCCATACGCCAGCTTCTGTGGCTGCTGCTGCCCTCAGGATGGGGCTGAGTCCCCCAGTCTGGCCTGACCTTCCAGGATGTGGCCTCTGGCCATCACGCATCAGGGCACTGCGACCACTGTCCCGTGCATTGTACCCCTCAGTGCGGAGAACGGCCAGACCCTCGCAGACAGCCTCCTGCCCTTCAGGACGCTCCCCTTCCCCTCCTGTCCCTCTGCCTTGCAGCTGCTCCCGCTGCTCTTCGCCTGTCTGCCGCCACCGGCTCCGAAAGCCTGTTGGGCGCCCCCACGTAGGATGACGCGTGTCATTTGTCTCTTCATTCTCCGTAACACCTCAGTCTTAGGCTTTCACAAACTGCATTTCAAGTCTCTCTCTTTTATTTTCCCTTCTCCTTGACTGGTCTATAAGCTCCTGAGAGCAGGGGCCCTTCTTAATCATCCTGAGGCCCCTACCAAGTGCCTGGTACACAGGAGATAGTCTCTGAGTCCTTTTAAAATCAAGACATATTTGGCAATGAACACTGTGGAAGTTTAAGGTGTAGTGTGTTGATTTGATACAGTTATGTGTTGTGATGTAATAACCACCTTGCTGTTAAGCTAACACTTCCATCACATCGCGTGGTTGTCATTTCTTTTTTGGTGGTGAGAATATTCAAGAGCTAGTCTCTTAGCAACTCTAAAGTGTATAGATACACTGCTGTTGCCTGTAGTCACCTAAGCTGCTGCGTCAGATTCCCCAGAACTTGGCCATCTCCTAACTGCAATTGTGTGCCCTTTGACCCACATCTACACAGGAGCTGGTCTATAAAACTTTGGGGGAGTAGAAGACAATAGCTGCAGAAAAGGAAAAATCATAGCACAGCTAGCTGTGCCAAGGGGATTTCCTGAATTGAAAACTGCTAGTTTCTAGCCAGCACTATGCTGTAAGAACTTTCTGCGAAGATGGGAATGTTTCGTATCTGTGTTGTCCAACAAGGTGGCCACATGTGGCTATCAAACACCTGAAATGTGGCTACTGCCACGTGTAGATCGAACTTTTAATCATATTTCATTTATTTAAGTTTAAGCTGAAGTATCTGCATGTGGCTAGTGACAGCCCTGTCAGACAGCTCTCAGCAGCATCTGGTTACCTCCTACCTGGCTAAGAGCTCCCATGGAGTGAGGCTGCAAGAACTGGCCTGCAGGCAAATGCTTAACAACCAGCTCTCGGAAACAGTCTGCTCACCTCCATGGTGTAAAAACCCCACAACACCCAGTGTCAATATGTCCTTGATACAGAGCTGGGGAGAGAGGCACAGTGTAAAGTCATCATCTAGGCAGTGTTTCCTCAACACAGGTACACGGATGCAAACAACCCTGAGAATAAAGTAGTCAAATGCAATAAAATAATTAGAAAGTGATTAATTTTGAATATTGTCTTTGTACTGCTTAACTTATTTAATTGTAAGCTTAATACTTTAGTTTTTAATAATGACTAAACTTAAAAGCAGATTGCAAAACTCCAGAACACCAAACTTTTGGCTTTCAGGAGCCTTTGTAAGCCAGCTCCATCTCATCACTAGCTCCTAGTTCAGTTCAGTAGCTCAATTGTGTCCGATTCTTTGCAAACCCAAGGACTGCACCACACCAGGCTTCCCTGTCCATCACCAACTCTCAGAGCCTACTCAAACTCGTGTCTATTGCCTCAGTGATGCCATCCAACCATCTCATCCTCTGTCATCCCCTTCTCCTCCCCACCGTCAAACTTTCCCAGCATCAGGGTCTTTTCAAATGAGTCAGTTCTTTGCATCAGGTGGCCAAGGTATTTGAGTTTCAGCTTCAGCATCAGTCCTTACAATGAATATTCAGGACTGATTTCCTTTGGATTGACTGGTTGGATCTCCTTGTGGTCCAAGGGACTCTCAAGAGTCTAACACCACAGTTCAAAAGCATCAATTCTTCCGTGCTCACCTTTCTTTATACTCCAACTCTCACATCCATACATGACTACTGGAAAAACTACAGCCTTGACTAGACAGACCTTTGTTGGCAAAGTAATGTCTCTGCTTTTTAATGTGCTGTCTAGTTTGGTCATAGCTTTCCTTCCAAGGAACAAGCGTCTTTTACTTTCATGGTTGCAGTCACCATCTGCAGTGATTTTGGAGCTCCCCAAAATAAAGTCTGTTACTGTTTGCATTGTTTCCCCATCTATTTGCCATGAAGTGATGGGACTGGCTGCCACGATCTTACTTTTCTTAATGCTAGCAATTGCTTAAAAAAAAAAAAAAAAAAAAGGTAGTATTTCATCTGGCCACAAGAGGGCGCTCTCAGATGACACTGGATTTTAGGAAGGCTTTTGGTGGCTTAGTCGGTAAAGAATCTGACTGAAATGCAGGAGACCGGGGTCTGATCCCTGGGTCAGAAAGATCCCCTGAAGTAGGGAATGGCAACCCACTCCAGTATTCTTGCCTGGAGAATCCCATGGACAGAGGCGCCTGGCATGCTACAGTCCACGGGGTGGCAAAGAGCGGAACGCGACTGAGTGACTAACGCTTGGAACAGCTCTCTGGGCCAGGCTGCGGTGTCTGCTCCCGTCTCCGGAAGACTGCAGTTCTGGGCATCTGGGGGACTCACACGGCGTCAGGCAGTTCTTTTTCACAAGTACTCACCATCTCCGCTGCCACGTGAGGCAGCTCAGGAGGAGGACGCTGGAGAGCAGGAGGATGCAGCCGGCCACTGTGGACAGAGAAGCGGGTCAGGGAGGCGGCCCCGGGGGGCTGAGCGCCCTTTCCCGCGTGTCGGTCCCCCAGCCCTCCACACCCTCTTCCCGCGTGTCGGTCCCCCAGCCCTCCACACCCTCTTCCCTCGTGTCGGTCCCCCAGCCCTCCACACCGGCTCAGTGCTTCCGGGGAGGTGAGCGCAGCGGTCTCCACCGCCCCTTTTCAGAACGCAGCTCCCTCCTGCCCAGGCTCCCTGGAGGCTGCAAGACCAGGACCTGGGGTATGGACCAGAAGGGCCCAGCCTTTCCCAGGGGAGCTCCCCTCCTTCTCGGGGAGCAGCTGACAGGCACCCTCTTCAGAGAGGGTCAGAGGCCCAGCCTCAGTTAAAAAGACCTTGAGTGAGGCCCGCAGGGGGTGAAAGAAATGTTGAAATATCAAGATGAGTATAACAGTAAGTAATAAACACGTGGCGTCTCCTGAAAATATCTCTGTTTCCCACACACTCTTTCCTTTGCCCTGGAGCTGGCGGTCATCCATCCAGCCAGCCGTCTATGGTGCCTCAAAGCCTGTTTTTCTCCCTCCATCCACCCGTAAGATATAATTGACCCGTAACAGGCTGTAATTTTAAGGTGTGCACTTTTATTGCAAAATATATTGTAATTACTATTTCTTTTCTGTGCCAAGAACATTGAAGATTTGCTGTTAGCAGCTTTCAAGTCCGCAACACAGCATCGTTGGTGGTGATCCCCACACCCTGACCGTCCCCAGGCCGACTCCTCTGCTGACGAAGTCCCAGCCCTTTGTCACCGTCTTCTCTTTGCCTCACCCCCAGGCCCTGGTAACCAGCATTCTACTCTAAGAGCTCCGTTTGGTGTTTGAGCTTTTTTGTTTGTTTGTTTCCCTCAAAGCCTGTTTCTGGCTCCCACCAGAAGGCAGCTGGAGTGGTCTTGGCGTGTTTTTTCTCTTCTGCGCTGGGCACGCCACCTCCCTCCACTCACATCCAGGTGCTGGGTGTTTGTCCTCTGGGAGCTGGTTGAGGCTGGGCCTCACTGCTGACTCACCACAGCTGTGCCTGTGACTCTGAGTCAAGTTATGCTATGGATTCGTCTTTGAGTTTTATACACATCGTATAAAGAGTTCATTTAGACTAACTCACCGAGCAGCTCACCACCCACCAAGCAAATGTGTAGGCTTCCATTGGGTCACTACCCACCTGCGATCTGGTACTCAGTGGTAAATATGAACGTATCCAGCGTTGCAACCACGCGTGTGGGCTTCTGGAAATCTGCAAGAGAGGGGGAGGAGCTTGTGGATGCTGGCTGTGGGGCTGCATGGGGCTGCTTGGGGCTGGGAGAGTCCAGGCTTCTGGAGGTGGGGGCCTCGGAGGCTGCTGGAGCCCTGGCCTGACTTCTGAACATCTTCTGCCTCGAGCTGCTGCCCTCCAACTTGCCTAACCTGTGACACCAGTGACACTGCCCATGTCTGAGGCCTGGGAGGTCGTGTGCGGATGTGGACCGTCTCTAGCACCGGGGGCAGCTCCCAAGCCAGCTCTTCCCTCTCCTGCCCCACAGTTTAATAGCCAAGCTTTTATCCTCCAAGAATGCCAGCCGTACCTGTGGTCCCTGCCGTCCTGGTTGTTAAGAAAGTTCCACTCCCAGGTGGAGCTTCCGTGCTCTCCGGAGGCTCTGCTTCATCTGGAGGAGAGAAGAAGGATGTTTGTGGGGCAGAGGTGAGGAGTGGGGGTCTGGGGTCTCCCACCCACCCCCTCCGCCTCCTCAGCTGACCCCAGACATGGTAGCTGAGGTGTGTCTCGGCTCTGCGGTCCCCATCAGAGTCACGGTGAATTGGTCAGTGAGCCCAGTGGAGCGGGAGGGAGGGACCTGTGACCCTGACTCTGGCTCTCCTTGGAGCTCTGAGCAGCTTTCTCCCCAAACTTCCTACTCAGCTCTGGTTGCCGTCTGCAGCTTGGAATTGGGTCACCCTAATACAAATTCCATCAACCATTAAGCAAAGTGTGTGCGTGCTAAGTCACTTCAGTCGTGTCAGACTCTTTGCGACCCTATGGACTGTAGCCCAGCAGGCTCCTCTGTCCATGTGATTCTCCAGGGAAGAATCCTGGAGTGGGTTGCCATTTCCTTCTCCAGGGATCTTCCAATGCAGGGATTGAACCTCTTATATCTCCTGCATTGGCAGGTGGGTTCTTTACCGCTAGGGCCACCTGGGAATCCGATTAAAGTAGAAATGCACAAAAGGAGAGCTTTTCTCTGTGACAGATTCCCCATTGCTCATGGACACGCCTGGTGGGCAGCGTGACTCACGGGGGACGGGCTATGGGAAAGAAACACAGCACCACCCCCAGAAGATCCAAGAGGGAGGTGTGGGGCCTGGGCAATGGGGGCAAGCAAAGAAACCACTGACAGTTAGGGCCCAATGGGGGGCCTTTTGATTGTAGATATGGTAATATGATTTCAGTAGCAGAAGAATTCAATGTGGGTGGCTTGTCCATGTGCGTGAATGAGCATACAAGCGTGTGCATGTGTGTCTGTGCTTGAAAAGTCCCTGCCCTGCACGTCTGCACTTTGGCAAAGCTCAGGTGGGACTCACATAAGAAGGGGGGTGGCTTTCTCCTGGTACAGAAGGAGAATGGACTTAGGTTATGCATCAGCAAGTTGGAGGCGTATGCAAGGCAGGCGGACTTCCCCTTTGCAATGAGGAGGTCTTGGTAGCTTAGAGGCAGAGGGGGAATTTCAGGATCAGCTAGAAACGGGAGCAGCGCCATGTAGGGGTGGGGGGACCCCCGGCAGACACCTGTCTTCCTCTTTCAGATCCTGCTCTGTATCCCCATCAGGAAATGGGGGACCCCAGGGCGTGGAGACCTTCCAGTTCATCTCATCTGTTTTCTAGAGTGAGAACAAACCAAGGCCCCAGGAGAGGAAGGAGCTCGCCCAGGACCACGTGGCAGGTGTGTCAGGGAGCCCAGCTGGGCCTGCCTCAGGGAAGCCGCCAGGCGGCGGGCCCTGGGCTGGGGCACCTCTGTACCTGGAGCCTGACTGTTCGCCCCTTCACTTATGCACTTGAGCCTGGGCCTGGTCCACCTCATCTCCCCGTGGATAATCGTGCAGGTGCTTTCAGCAGGACCGGTGTGTAGGGCCCTGAATCCCTGGGCACACTGGTAGTGAACCGTCTGCCCCAGCGTGAAATGATAGACTCTCTTCAAAGGTTCACGTTCATGTTCCCATGGCGGTGGTTCCTCGCAGTGACCTGGACAAGGGGAAGGGAATTCCAGAGGCAAGTTGAGGAGATGCTGTGAGGCCAGACTGTCTCTTCCTAGAGACCAGACCGCAGTCCTTCTTTTCTTTGGCCCCCTCCTCCACCCCTCTCCCGCTTTCTTCCAATAAGTATTGGTAACATCTATTTGTTAGGGCCTTTGCTAGGCACTTTGTGAAAGGCATGAAGACCCAGTCCCCCTCCCCTGCAGTGAGCAGACAGTGGATCAGGGAGGGGAGCCTCTGCAGGGAGAACGTGGGGAGCATGACACTCGAGACACAGGTGCTCGCTCTGGGGACGCAGAGAAATGAGCTTCTGCTGACCGGGAGAGATTTGCCAAGTGGACAGGCGTGCGAACAGTGGTTTCAGCTAAGGGTTAAGGGCAGGCTCCAGCCAGTCTGGGCCGAGGAGATGTGGAGACCACCTAGATCTCGACGCTAAGTGAGGAAGAACATCCTCAAGTGGTTGTCTCGGAGCCATGGAGAAGTACCTGGGACAAATCCGAAGCTGGGAGGAGGGAAGCACCAAGCCGATCCTAGAGAAATTGGTCCCTGACCAAGCCATGCCTGAAGCTTGCCCTTTTAAGGCCTCTGAAAATTCCCATGTCCAGTAACTTTCCCCTCATCCAACTAAAACCAAAGCCTGGCTGACCTTTAACCCCACAGATCATGTCCTGTCCTGATTTAATCTCTTGCCCCCCAGATCTGGACACATGGAACCACAGATCCTTCTAAGCCCAGAACTGTGAAGCTGTGTGTATGCTCTGACCTTCCACAACCCCAAGGATCCAACATAACCCCTCCCACTGCCCTCATGACCCTTTGCAGCAGGAGGCCTAGCGGTCCCATCCTGAGGGGTCTGCTCAGTACAGCATCTTGCAGTCCATCCTTGAACGTGTATTCAAGTCTCAGAATCAAATTGCCTTTCCAGTCAGTAAAATTCATGACTGTCCAGACCTGTTGGAGTTAGTTTTGCTTCTTTCGAGTGAAAACCTCCAAATTAAGACAGTCTGCATCCCTTAGCCAGAGGCAGCTGGTTATCTCTTGAGTAAGGAGAGTAAACACTGACCTCTTGAGAAAACTTTCAGGAATTGTGGAATATGGGAGGCGAGAAGGAGAGGAAAGCAACTAATGTGTTCTGAATCCTCACTCCAGAACAAAGTCATAGTGACAAGGAGAGGAGACAGCGTATTGCAGCAGGTTCCCCAGATTAGTCGTTGTCTTTTTATTTTTTGTTAATTAATAAAAGCTGAAAATAAATTCAAAGTAGCTTAAATAATCGTACCAAGACCCCTGGTCTAGTTCAGGAGACCTGAGGCCTTATTTCAGTCCCTTTTGTGAGTTGTGCCATGTCTTTACTGGTCTCCGCATCTCAATTCCATCAGTAAATTGAAGAAATATTTCCTGCCCCCTGACTCACTGGCTTCTGAGGTTGGAATGAGATTATATACCAAGTCGTAAAGTTCTTTGTAAGGTTGTACAATCAGCGTAGGGCACAGGGTATTGAAAGGTCAGCTGCGCCCCCCAAAGCTCAGGTTTCCCTAACAGGCTCCTTTCTTCCTGATGTCAAGGCTGACTTCCACTGTATTAATTTTGGGAAGTCGGGGCAGCAGCTGGGTGACACAGCACTGGCTTGTCCACAGCCCATTAGCTCAAGTTCTGTCCGCAGCTTCCAGAAGCCAATGTGGCCCCACCGGCCTCAGAACCCTGTCCTGTTGGAAATAGAGATGTCTGGAAGTCAATTACTTGGCTCACAGTTCAGTGTCTCTTCCTTAAGGGAAACACAGAGCATCTTTTGAGGCCAAGGAGTACTGGCGACTCAGATTGCTATTCTCTGGCCACTGTGCTTGGGGCAGTTGGCCCCCAAATGCTATTTGAATGGAAGTGAGTTGAGTTGAACTGAATTGAGCCCTCTTGGGCCAGTTCCCAAGCCTGGTGGACGCTCAGAGCCCAGGCTGGCTGCTGTAGGAGGGGCTCGAGATGCTGAGCCGATAGCCTGCCACCACCGCACCGCGGCGCCGGTCCCCAGGGCGTCCTCGGGAGAGAGGACCACAGGCCGGACTCTCCTCCTCAGGGGCGCACTGAGCGTGTCTGTGAGAGAGCAGGTCCGCTCCTACCTGGAAGGTCAGCTTGCTCCGGAGGCTGCGTTTGGCTCTGTGCATCTGTGGGTTTTCTCTCCCTCTGTTCTTCGGATCCAGGAGTAACTGGTTTTACTGGGTTCTTAGCAGGGGCTAGAGAGTATGGAGGGAATGAAGAATATAACTTCACAGGTGTTTAAAAGAGAAAACCCTCAGAAAGAACATCTTTCTAGGGCCTGTGACGTGCCAAGCAATATTGGGGGATGCTGACGTTATAAAAATGAGCCCCACACACCCTGTCCTCAGGGGGCTCTCAGTGGGCCTGTTCATGGGCAGCAGAGCACCAGCCCGCCAGGCAGGCTTCCTGTACGTGACGATAGTAGCCTACAGTGTGTTTCCGAAGGACCCAAGCTTTTCTGGCTGAATGGTTTGTGCCTGTGTATCTCCCCAAAAGGGACCCCGTTCTGGCCATCAGCCTGTCAACGCCGTGCATGGAGGCGAGTGTGGCAGGCAGAGGAGTAACCTCAGCCACTCCTGCCTCCCGAAGGCAGGTCGTTTAAGAGTCAGAGGGCATCCTGAAGAGGGGCAATGTGTGCAGTCTCAGAAAAGACAGAATGGTCTCTGCTTCCAAGGCAAACCATTCAATATCACGGTAATCCAAGTCTACGCCCTAACCACTAAAGCTGAAGAAGCTGAAACTGAACGGTTCTATGATGACCTACAAGACCTAGAACTAACACCAAAAAAAAGATGTCCTTTTCATCATAGGGGACTGGAATGCAAAAGTAGGAAGTCAAGAGATACCTGGAGTAACAGTTGGGCAAGTTTGGCCTTGGAGTACAAAATGGAGCAGGGCAAAGGTGAACAGAGTTGTGCCAAGAGAACACACTGGTCATAGTAAACACCTCTTCCAACAACACAAGAGACGACTCTACACGTGGACAGCACCAGATGGTCAATACCAAAATCAGGTTGATTTTATTCTTTGCAGGTGATGATGGAGAAGCTCTATTCTGTCAGCAAAAACAAGACCAGGAGCTGATTGTGGCTCAGATCATGAACTCCTTATTGCAAAACTGAGACTTAAATCGAAGAAACTAGGAAAACCACTAGACCACTCAAGTATGACATAAGTCAAATCCTACTTCCCTGGTGGCTCAGATGGTACAGCGTCTGCCTACAATGTGGGAAACCCAGGTTCAGTCCCTGGGTCGGGAAGATCCTCTGGAGAAGGAAATAGCAACCCACTCCAGTACTCTTGCCTGGAAAATCCCATGGACGCAGGACTGTGGTAGGCTACGGTCCATGGGGTCGCAAAGAGTCGGACAGGACTGAGAGACTTCACTTTCACTTTCTATGATTATACAGTGGAAGTGAGAAATAGATTCAAGGGATTAAATCTCATAGGCAGAGTGCCAACTGTGGACGGAGGTTTGTGACACTGTACAGGAGGCAGTTGTCAAAACCATCCCGAAGAAGAAGAAATGCAAAAAGGCAAAATTGTTGTCTGAGGAGGCTTTACAAATAGCTGAGAAGAGAAGTGAAAGGAAGGGAGAAAAGGAAAGATATACCCATTTGAATGCATAGTTCCAAAGAATAGCAGGGAGAGATAAGAAAGCCTGCCTAAGTGATTAATGCAAAAAAAATAGAGGAAAACCATAGAATGGACATGTTTAGAGATGTCTTCAAGAAAATTAGAGAAACCAAGGGAACATTTCATGCAAAGATGAGCACAATAAAGGACAGAAACAGTATGGACCTAACAGAAGCAAAAGATATTAAGAAGAGGTGGCAAGAAAACACAGAAGAACTATACAGAAAAGATCTTCATGACCCAGACAACCACGATGATGTGATCACTCAACTAGAACAGACATCCTTGAATATGAAGTCAAGTGGGCCTTAGGAAGCATCACTATGAACAAAGCTAGTGGAGGTGATGGAATTCCAGCTGAGCTATTTCAAATCCTAAAAGATGCTGTTGCTAAAGTGCTGCACTCAATATGCTAGCAAATTTGGAAAACTCAGCAGTGGCCACAGGACTGGAAAAGGTCAGCTTTCATTCCAATCCCAAAGAAAAGCAATGCCAAAGAATGTTTAAACTACCACACAATTGCATTCATTTCACACATTAGTAAAATAATGCTCAAAATTCTCCAAGCTAGGCTTCAACAGTGCATGAACCAAGAACTTCCAGATGTTCAAGCTGGATTTAGAAAAGGCAGAGGAACCAGAGATCAAATTGCCAACATCCTATGATATTTGGATCATAGAAAAAGCAAGAGAATTCCAGACAAACATCTACTTCTGCTTTATTGACTACACTAAAACCTTTGACTGTGTGGATCACAACAAACTGGACAATTCTTAAAGAGATGGGAATACCAGACCACCTGACCTGCCTTCTGAGAAATCTGTATGCAGGTCAAGAAGCAACAGTTAGAATTGGACATGGAACAATGGACTGGTTCCAAACTGGGAAAGGAATACGTTAAGACTGTATGTTGTCACCCTGCTTATTTAACTTATATGCAGAGTACATCATGCGAAATGCTGGGCTGCATGAAGCACAAGCTGGAATCAAGATTGCCAGGAGAAATATCAATAACCTCAGATATGCAGATGACACCACCTTTATGGCAGAAAGTGAAGAACTAAAGAGCCTAGTGATGAAAATGAAAGAGGACAGTGAAAAAAATGGCTTAAAGCTCAATATTCAGAAAACTAAGATCATAGTATCCAGTCCCATCATGCATGGCAAATAGATGGGGAAACCATGGAAATAATGGCAGGATTTATTTTGGGGGTTCCAAAATCACTGCAGATGGTGACTGCAGCCATGAAATTAAAAGATGCTTGCTCCTTGGAAGAAAAGCTATGACCAACCTAGACAACCTATTAAAAAGCAGAGACATTACTAACAAAGAACTGTCTAATCAAAGCTATGGTTTTTCCAGGAGTCATGTATGGATGTGAGAGTTGGACTGTGAAGAAAGCTGAGCGCCAAAAAATTGATGCTTTTGAACTGTGGTGTTGGAGAAGACTCTTGAGAGTCCCTTGGACTGCAAGCAGATCCAACAAGTCAACCTTCAAGGAAATCAGTCCTGGGTGTTCATTGGAAAGACTGCTGCTAAAGCTGAAACTTCAATACTTTGGCCACCTGATGTAAAGAGCTGACTCTTTAAAAAAACACCCTGATGCTGGGAAAGATTGAAGGCAGGATGAGAAGGGGACGACAGAGGATGAAGTGGTTGGCTGGCACCACTAACTTGATGGACATGAATTTGAGTAGGCTCCGGGAGCTGGGAAAGGACAGGGAAGCCTGGCGGCTGCAGACCGTGAAGCTGCAAAGAGTTGGACACGACTGAGCAACTGAACTGAGCTGAAGAATGGCAGCTGCTGTGGAGAACAGCTCAGCTGCATGCGCTACGTTCACATCACTATGAACATTTATTTTCAGTTGTTTAGTGATTATTAGTGTAATATCTGCCCCCCCCACGCCCTCTTAAAGTGTGGTTTCCTTGACGGCTTGGTGTGGCAGACTCTAGGTCCACCCAAATCTCTACAAGTGACCCAATTTCATCCCTTTTTATGGCTGAGTAATATTCCCTTGTATATATGTAGCACATCTTCTTTATCCATTCCTCTGCGAATGGACGTTTAGTTTGCTTCCATGTCCTGGCTATTGTAAATAGTGCTGCTGTAAACACTGAGGCGCGTGTGTCTTTCTGAGCCATGGAAAAGCGGTACAGACGATCCTATTTGCAGGGCAGGAATAGAGACGCAGATGCAGAGAACGGGCGTGTGCACACAGCAGGGGAAGGGGAGGGTGGGACAAACTGAAGGAGTAGCAGTTACATATATACACGACTGTGTGTGAAACAGCTAGTGGGGAGCTGCTGTACAGCACACGGAGCTCAGCTCAGTGCCCTGTGGTGACCTGGAGGGGTAGGATGAGGGGTGGAGGGAGGCTCAGGAGGGAGGGGACATATGTATACTTGTAGCTGATTCACTTCCTTATCCAGCAGAAACTAACAACATTGTAAAGGAATTCTACTCCCCCCCGCCCCCCCCCAGCCCCACACCAGCCCCCAAGGAAAGTTGCAGCTCTGCCTCCTTCTTTGCTACAGTTTTTGTCCTTCCCTCAGGGTTACCAGTGGAAGCTCTTACAGGTGCTGTTGCAGAAGCATCTGTTGTTCCAGGCAGAGTGGCTGGAGTCCCCCACGCAGCGCATGACGGCCGACACCCTGCGGAAGCCGGCCTTGCAGTCGCAGTTTATCATGGTGCCCACCTCGTACCTGAGGGCCTTGAACATGGCGTTTCTGAGTCTCGGAGGGTCATCATAACAAGCCTCTGCCAAGACAAAAAGGCACCTTAGTAATCCAGGAGCTTCCAAACATGGGCACAGTCAACCATCAAAACGATCGAATCCCACTTTTCTTCCCTTGATTTAAGGGGTTGTCGTGTACCCCACTTTTTCCTGGAAAGAAACTCAGGCTGTTGAAGGTTCTGTAGAAATCTTTAGATCAGAGATGGTTCAAAATTTAACTTCACCCAAGTTCTTCTCCAAGCTACAGTGTCTTTCAAACTAAATGAATAGAAACAGCTGGGGTTTTATTCTGACGACTCCCACCGAGCAAGCATAGTTTACAAGGAATGTGAGGAAGGGCCTCCCTGGTGGCTCAGCTGGTAAAGAATCCGCCTGCAATGAGAGAGACCTGGGTTCAATTCCAGGGTTGGGAAGATCCCCTGGAGAAGGGAAAGGCTACCCACACTCCAGTAGTCTGGCCTGGAGAATTCCAGGGTATAGTCCATGGGGTCACAAAGCGTTGGACACGACTGAGTGACTTTCACTTCACTAACATGAGGAAAGTCGGGCAGCGGGGAAAGCCACACAGATTTAACTGAGGGATGAAATGTATCTGTTGAGAATTTGTTTCTTGGAGGAGAAATACTTGTTAAGTGTTCACTCAGTGTGTGGTGGGTAGGAAATGTGTTTCTCACCCATCTGCCCACCTCTGAGTTTACCAGATTTCTTCTCAGACCACAAAACCTGATCCACCCTTGGCCCAAAAAACCGTCACTGGTTTCCCACTAAAGACACCTGAAGGAGTGGCTGATCACACAGCTATCATGGGGAGGGAGACGTGCTGGTCTCATCAGAACAGGGATTCCACTGTGTGTCTCTCTAGACACGTTGCCCTGCTTCAAGAGATGAGATTTTTCAGGATAAAGTCATAGGCTGTGTGGAGGAGGTGGACAGGACGGCACAGGAAATGGGAGAAAGTGAGGCGGTCAGGGCTGCCCGCAGCTGGCCTCGCCACCCAGGAGAAGGGCATCGGCTCTGGGCAGGTGGCTGCACCCGCGGCCGCAGAGGCCCGTCTGCCAGTTGTGAGTTAGTCACTCGGCATGGAGTGGAGCTTCTCTGAGCCCTCACGCTCTGCCCAGCCACTCACCGACCTGGAGACCACCCCCTATCCCCATCCAGGATGCAGGACCCTCCTGACACCCCCAAGAGGATGAGGAGAATGTGAACAGCTTGCCCCACCTCTAACCCAGAAGGGACTGAACAACAGCAACTTGAATGGCCGAGTGGGCCAGCAGTTGTAGAGGAACCTGAGACATAACGTGCATGCTGAGTCACTTCAGTCGTGTCTGACTCTTTACGACCCCATGGACGGCAGCCCACCAGGCTCCTCTGTCCATGGGATTCTCCAGGCAAGAATACTGGGGTGGGTTGCCATGCCCTCCTCCAGGGGATCTTCCCGACCCAGGGATCGCACTCGCATCTCCTATCATCTCCTGCTTTGGCAGGCGGGTTCTTTACCATTAGCGCCCCCTGGGAAGCCCGTCACATAATTAAATTCTGGTAATTGTAATAATCATGATAAGGCAAGAAAAGGTGGAAAGGGAAGGGAGCTGGGTCTCTAAATTGTAGCTCCACCAGCTTACTAGCCACAGTGTTATTGTAGCTACTTATCTAAGACGCATCTTCCTTTTCTGTAACATTTGTATAATAATTATTATTTAACTGATTTGTTTTAAATATTATGTGAAATAACACATCAAGGTAACTTGCAGAGCACCCAGCACATAACAGTCATAGAATAGGTGCTAGTTCAGCTCCTTTTTACTCTGTCCAGAAAAAGCAGTCTTAGATGTCCCTCAGTAAGTGAGTGGACAAATAAACCGTGGTAAATTCAGACAATGGAATGTTATTCAGAGCTAAAAGAAACGAGCTATCAAGCCAGAAGAAGACATAGAGGAAACATTAATGAATATCACTAAGTGAAAGAAGAAAATCTTACAGACCACACATTGTATGATTCTGACTATAAGGCATTCTATAAAAGGAAAAACTATAAAGTCATTAAAAAAAAAAAATCAATGGTTGCCAAGGGTTACAGAGAAGGCAGTGGCAACCCACTCCAGTGTTCTTGCCTGGAGAATCCGTGGACCGAGAAGCCTGATAGGCTGTAGTCCATGGGATCGCTAAGAGTCAGACACGACTGAGCGACTTCACTTTCACTTTTCACTTTCCTGAACTGGAGAAGGAAATGGCAACCCACTCCAGTGTTCTTGCCTGGAGAATCCCAGGGATGGGGGAGCCTGGTGGGCTGCCATCTATGGGGTCGCACAGAGTCGGACACGACTGAAGCGACTTAGCTGTAGCAGGGAGGCTGGAGAGATGAATATGTAGAGCACAGAGGATTTTTAGGGAGTGATTTTTAGGGAAATTACTCCGTACGATACCATAGTGATGGATACAGTAAATAAGTGGGCAAAGACTGTTCAAGTCGCTTCTCCAAAGAAGATTTCTGATTATCAGTAATCACTTGAAAAGGTGCTCAAGACCATATTAGACATCATGGAAAAGCAAATCAGAAGCCACTGGTAAAAGAGTCCGTTAGAATGGGTAAAATAGATACAAGACTGATAATACCAAATGTTGGCAGGGAGCGACTGCAACTTGCTGACATTACTGGTGGGAGTGAAAATACCACTGTTACTTTGGAAAATTCAAAGTTTTTAAACATGAAGTTAGATATATAGCTGCCCTACGATCTAACCATCCCACTCCTGGGTATTTATCCAGGAGGAGTGAAATCTTGTGTCTATGAAAACACTTGTAGTAGCTTTAAGAAATCTCAAAAACGTTATGTTGAACAAAAGAAGATAAAGCCACACACACGCACGTTGACTCCACTTATGTAAAGTTTAAGAAAAGACAAACTAGTGTACAGAAAGGAATTAAACCAGGGTTGTGGTGGGCGGGTGACTGCAAGGAGTCGGTGGGGTGATGGAAATGATGGGTCCTTGGGTGTACATCTTCGTCCTGATGACAAATTGAAATTATAATGGACTCATCCCAGTTCAGGCAGACAAAAGTGGAGTCAGCAGCCATAGAAGACCTGCTCTCAGACACCTCCCTGCACCAAGAACTTGAATTTTCTCTGAATTGCACCGAACTTAAGGACACCACCAACCGTTTCCAAGCAATATCTGCCGGCAGCTGCAAACTGATGGCCTCAAGGTCCCCCCTTGAAACTGTGCACGCAGCCTTTTCAGATGTCAACCGATTGGTACTCAACAAGCACCCTTATGCTTGCCAGCTCCAGCTATAATTCTTGGTAAACAAGTCATGTCACTAAATGTAACCTTGTGGGTTTTCCCTTTATAAACCTCCCTTGTTTTATTGTTGGGGGTGGAGTGGGGAGACAATTCACCGGCTTCTTTTCTTAATTTTTATTGGCATCTAATTGCACTACAATACTGTGTCAGTTTCTATTGTACAACATAATGAATCAGGCGTAGATATACGTAGATCCCCTATTTTTTGGACTTCCTTCCCATTTAGGTCACCACGGAGGATGGGGTAGAGCTCCCTGTACAGTAGGTTCTCATTAGTTATCTATTTTATACAGAGTATCAATAGTGTCATTCCCAGTCTCCCAGTTCTCACCACCCTTGCCCTTCCCCCCTTGGTCAAGGGCTTCTCTGGGGTATTCCTACCAAACCCCAAATAAACACCTTTTTATTTCAATCAGGTCTCCATTTCTGACATTTTTGGTTAATGGCCAAAACTCATCAAAATCGTACACTTCAGATCTGTGCATTTCACTGCAAGTAATTTTACTTCCAAAAAATCAGTAAGAAGTATACCGAGCGACTCTCACGATTATCCACTAGCACAAAGAATCAAGGATTGACCTCAGATGCATTCAGAATCTGACAACTCAATCACAAACCAAGAAAGTTTCCAAACACAGAAACTGGAAAAGAACCAGGCAAATTGCCCTTGGGACAACTTTGTGTCCTTAAAAACTATTTACATGGTGATATGCTTTTTTTAATTAGGCCATGGAAATTTCCGGGATCATCATAAATTCGCCTGAGCATCGAGGAGGTCATGCGGGGACAAGGGAGAGTTCCAGAACTTCTTACTCCCACAGACTTGCTTTTTATCAAAGCATCTTTCCTGAAATCTGGAAGCAATGGAACTTCCCTGATCTATACCTAAGAACTAGTAAAGAACTTGACTATAACCCTTTGCCCAGAAACCATGCAAAGACTGATCCAGATGTCATCTAAAGAAGGTGGAATGGGAGGGTGTTCAGCAAAGGCAGACAGAGGGTGGGGTGTTCTTTTTAATAGGATTAAATCTGGGACTTTTTTAAAAGTCCTTCTCAGACTGGTCATAAAAGAAACAGCAGTACAGCATCTTAAAAAAAAAAAAAAAAGAATGGAAAATTCCTCTTCTCTCCTGAAATCTGGCAGAGGAGTGAGTGAGTGAAAGTTGCTCAGTCGTCTCCGACTCTTTGTGAACCCATGGACAGTAACCTGCCAGGCTCCTCTGTCCACGGAATTCTCCAGGCAAGTATACTGGAGTGCGTAGCCATTTTCTTCTCCAGGAGATCTTCCTGACCCAGGGATCAAACCCAGGTCTCCTGCATTGCAGGCGGATTCTTTATCATCTGAGCCACCAGGGAAGCAGAGGAGTATCGAAGGACAATTCTGTTTATGTGACTCAGCAAAATGTCTTTACATCCCCTTTCCTCATATTATCCTTACAAATTTTCTTCTCACACAGCATGGCAGCTGCCCTCATTCCCTAGTTTTACTCTAAAATTCTCTGAGTTCAGCCAAGGGGCTTTTTCCGTCTTTACTCTTGCACCCACATTTCCAAATATATTTCCTGTTTCCACCGGAGGCTCTGCCTTTCTAACAGAAGTCTTTCTCTGCTTTCTACTCTGCCCATTTTCCCAACTCAGGAGGTAAACACAGAAAAAGTTTTTGCAAGTGGGAAGGGAACTGCTTTTCTCTCTGTTGTTTTAAAGCATCAATACATTTCTAAATTGGATGTTATTTTGTCTTCAGAGAGGATTGAAAATGTGTGCTGCTTCTGGAGTGGAGGAGAACTGTGTACATTCCTAGACTGGTGCTGGGACTTGGGGTGAATGCTCAGAGCTTGGACCAGGGGTCCAGGCGGGGTCCTACCAGGGGCTCAGAGGAACACTGATGTGATCTGGCCACCTCCTACCTTTAGTGTGTGCAGAGGCAGAAAGAGAGCCAGTGATTATCACTAATCCTGCAAACCCCAAGAGCTTCCACTCTCACTTGGAGAGTAAAAATTGAGCTCTTCTGATGTCGAAAGTGTTTCCTGTCTCATTTCAGATTTTAGCTAAGACAGGTAACTGGAAAGACGCAGGAGGGACCCCGCACACGTGTCCCTCTGCCCTGCACCCACCCCACCTCCATCCGCACTGGCCCAGGGGCAGCTCCTCTTGGGACATTTGTAGGTTTGTCGCCTCCGGGAATTCCCTGTTCAACTAAAGTGCTGGAATCCGTGCACTTTCGACGTCTCCAGCTGACATTGGCGACAGTCACTGAGCGCTGCCTTGCTCTGGGCTGTGTCACCACGCAGGTCTGGGAGGAAGGTGGATGAGGGCGGGGGCCCCTGGGACACTCACTGCTTTTCATCTCCGTTGTTTTGTTTTCCCTCCAGTGGATCGCTGGAGCCTCACCTCCTCCATCTCACCACGTCCATGCAGGGGGAGAGACAGCTGAGGCATCCACTGGATGTCCAGGGATTCAGACCAGCTATTCTGTCTCCCAGGCGTCTGCTCTCTCCTCTCTTGCCTCTTCTTCTTGTTCTTTTCATTTTTTAGAGATTTATGGATTTGTTTTTGGCCGTGCTGGGTCTTCATTGCTTTGCGTGGACTTTTCTCTAGATGTGGCAAGTTGGGGTGCCCAGGCTGCTCATTGTGGCGTTGCCTAATGCAGAGCGCAGGCTCTAGGCACACAGGCTTCGGTAGCTGTGGCTCACCAGCTCTAGAGCAGGCGCTCCGTAGTTGTGGCGAACAGGCTTGGTTGCCCTGCAGCAGGTGGGATCTTTCTGGACCAGGGGTTGAACCGGTGTCCCTTGTGTTGGCAGATAGATTCTTTTCCACTGGGCCACCAGGGAGGTCCTGCTCTCTCCTTCTGGACGTTAGACCAGACCATCAACCATCTGCTGCTGTTTCCAGAGGACAGCTCCTGCTGCTTGGGTTTCCAATAAAAGGTGAGAAACTTGGTGATGCAGGGCAGTCACTTCCCTTCCTCTAAGTGACCGGCCACCCGGTAGGAGTGACAAGAGATGCAGACCCGGGCTTCCTAATTGGAGGTGGGGTCCTGACACCCTTTCTCTCGCTCTGCATGGGCTTTCAATGCCACTCCCCCCAACATAAAGCCACCCTTTGTGTTTCGCCGTTTTGTTTTTAGAAGAGAATAGAACTAAGATCTGGGCTTCCCCAGTGGCTTGGTAGTAAAGTGCCAATGCAGGAGACCCAGGTTCAATCCCTGGGTCAGGAAGATCCCCTGGAGAAGGAAATGACAGCCCACTCCAGCATTCTTGCCTGGGGAATCCCATGGACAGAGGAGCCTAGGGGGCTGTAGTCCTGGGGGTCACCAAGAGTCGGACACGATTTAGCGACTAAACAATGGCAACTGCAAAGAACTAAGATGAGTTTTGGGCTGAGGTGTTTTCGTGTCCCTCGAGTTACCCAGAAATACCAGCACCTGGAGGGAAGTTGGTCCTTCGAGCGGGAAGTCTGATTCTCTAGAGCCAGAAGGACTCTGCTTCACTTGTGCACAGCAGAGCCTCTCACACTTTGACATGCAGACATGTGGCCTGCGGGAGTGAAATGATAGGGGGAGTGTGAATGCTGGGACGATTTCTCACAAGTGCCTCGAAGCTGCTGGGGGCTGCAGCCGAGTTCAGCATCTAGCAGTGGATGCCCCCTCCCCAGGGGTCCACCTCCCCCAGGGGCCGACCAGCGGGGTCCTTAGGCACCGCTAAACCTGCTTCTGGAACACTTTGTTCCCAGGAAGAGCATCTGAGAGGGTGCACTGAGAACTCCTTTGGCTGGAGGAAAGGTGGATGGGTGAAAGCAGTTGTGGACTAGGTGATTTATTATTATTATTCTTTTCTGATGTTGCTGAAAACAAAAGAGCACTCATACGGCCCCTGTGGCCGGCGTGAGTGACGTGAAAGACAGGGAAAGGGAAGGGGCTTCCAAAGGATGTGGGCAAGGTCTGAGATAAGATTCTTCACTTTGTGAGTGAATCAAGGTCAAGTTGTGTTTGCCCGAACAGCCAGGCCAGCTCTGAGTGCCTGGCTTCATCTTTGTGCCCATCTGCCTGGCCATCCACATGCTCGAGACTGGGGGTAGACATCAGAAGAGCTCACCAAGCGCAGGAACTTCTAGGTGACGGTTCACTGAGCTTTACACAAGGGGGGTAGGAGCCATGAAAGTTTGGGGCAGCGGATAAGGAAATGCTGTGGTTCTTGACCTCAAAACACTCTCTGTGTCAAATCTAAGAAGAACCCCGAGATTTTCTGTTGTTGTTCAGTCGCCAAGTTGTCTCCAACTTTGTGACTCCGTGGACTGCAGCACGCCAGGCTTCCCTGGCCTTCACTGTCTCTCAGAGTTTGCTCAAACTCCTGCCCATCGAGTCAGTGATGCTGTCCAACCATGTCATCCTCTGTCACCCTCTTCTCCTCCTGCCCTCAGTCTTTCCCTGATGAGAGCACCTCATCAGGGCACCTGATGGTGGCCAAAGTATTGGAGCTTCAGCTTCAGCCTCAGTCCTTCCAATGAATATTCAGAGGTTTATCTAAATGTAAGAGACAGTCTCCAAATTCCTTGGGGAGCCCACCCAGCAGTCTGAGCCTCAGAAAAAGCAGGCGTTTCAGGTGCAAACTAAAATATTACAGGACATGTTTACCATTAATCTCAATAGGATCCCAGGATCTGAGAGCTGGGAGAAACTCCAGCGATAATTAAGCTTAACCTGCCCTTTTGTTGATTTAGGAAACAGGCCTTGTTCCATTCGACGAATAGCTGCAAACCTGGGACGCGACAGAGCCCCGACTTCTAGTTCAGTGCTTCCCCCCATAGCTAGCGTCAGGAGCAAGCGCGCTTGTCACCAGCGGTGGAAGCTCCTCTAGCTGGAGGCAGGGCTCTGCCTACACTATCTGGGTCACTGGGAAGTGTTTGTGAAGTGTTGTGGTTGAATTCAGATCATTATCTTTGAAGAATTCAGAGCTCACGTCCTCCATTTGGGGCTATTTATAAAACAGTAGCTGTGACACCTGAGCCCCGCCTGTGGCTGCTCCCTTGTAGAGATTACCTTCCATGCTCACTGCAACCCTCAAAGGGAGAGACTGTCACCCCACCTTACATGTAAGGGAACTGAGGTTCAGTCAGTTGCCTGAAGTCACACAGCTCAAGGCAATGGGACCAGAATCACAGGAAATCCCACTATTGCTGCCTCCATACCTACCTTTTTTTTTTTTTTAAAGGAACTACTTTTTTTTTTGGTATGGCAGATAATCTGCTTGCAATGCAAGAGACCTGAGTTCAATTCCTGGGTTGGGAAGATTCCCCTGGAGAAGGAAATGGCAACCCACTCCTCACCTGGAGAATCTCATGGACAGAGGAGCCTGGTAGGCAACAGTCCATGGGGTCGCAAAGAGTCTTGTATGACTGAGCAACTCACACTATTTCTTTTTTTTTTTTAATATCTATTTATTTTCGGCTGTGCCGGGTCTTCACTGCTGCTCAGGCTTTCTCTAGTTGTGGCGGGTGGGGGCTGCTCCCTAGCAATGCGCAGGCTTCTCTTGCAGAGAGCGGGCTCTAGGGCACAGACTTCAGTAGTTGCAGTTTCCCAGCTCTAGATTACAGGCTCAATAGTTGTGGAGTACGGGCTTAGTTGCTCCGCGGTATGTGGGATCTTCCTGGACAGGGACTGAACCCTTGTCTCCTGCATTGCCTGGAGGATTCTTTGTCACCGAGCCACCAAAGAAGTCCCCTCATGCCTACCTTTAAAAAAAGATCCCACTCTTACTTTCAGGAAATAATTTCAAATAGCAAACTTAAATGGGTCAGAAGAAGCAGGGATGAAGAAGACAGCAGGAGAAAAGGTTTTCATGGACCCCAGGTCACCACAAAAACACAGAGGGTGACGCAGTTGGTTTCTCTGTAGGCGTGAGATTCAAAGTGTTGAACAAGCGGGATAGAGGGGGTCGGGAATCAGCATGAGGGATGCCAGTGTAAGGGTGAAGCCAGCATCCCACAGCTCCCGTCTGCCGCAGGGTGACCCTTCAGTTGCTGATGTGTGGGAGAAGCCAGGGGAAGGAGCGCAGACGGATCATTTGAGACGTGCAAAGAGCAGGTATTGACCAACAAACTTGGACATATTTCAATTCTTTAAACAACCAGTATGACAAAGACAGTGGTTCTCAAACCTTTGGTGTTAGACCTCTTCACACTTTCAAAAATTACTGAGGGCCCCACCCCGAAGCTTTTGTTTTTGTAGATTATATCCATCATTGTTTGCCACATTAGGAATTAACACTGGGAGCATTTAAAAGTACATGTTAATAATTCATCTTCAAGTAACAATGACAAGCCCTCACAAATATGTCCTGATTTGATCCTGACAACTACACCATGAAGAAGATGTTATCATGATTCCTACGATTTTACAAATGAGACACTGAGGCACAGCGAGGTTTGGAGAATTGCCTGAGGTTGCCCAGCAAGGTCGCGCGGCTAGAGGACCCTCAGTGATGGGACTAGAGGCTTGTCTGGGCTTCTGAGCTGAGGTCTTGGCAAGGATGCTGTGCTGCTCCGTGCAGACGCCTACCTCTAGCCCTGAGCTTCGTCGAGACACAGTGCCTTCATCCTCTGGTGCTCCAGCTCTGCTCAAAACCTACTATTTCCTCTTCTACTTAACTCGCCACTGGGGTTTTAGTCAATGCAATCAGATGAAAGAACACGTAGCTGCCTAAATACTAGAAAGAAAAGAAGTAGGACTATCTCTACTTGCAGATTTTATGACAGTGTGTCCAGTAAACCCAAAAGAAGCAATGGTGGTAGTGATAAAATAATGAAATGATTTAAAAAGCTAGCAAACGGTCTGCGTGTGTTCCAGCTGCTCAGTCGTGTCTGACTCTTTGTGATCCCGTGGATTATAGCCTGCCAGGCTCCTCTGTCTATGGGGTTCTCCAGGTAAGAATACTGGAGTGGGTTGCCATCGATAGTGATACTGAAAAAGCATGGCATGGAGTGAGGAGGAGAGAAGCACTTTTTTGGGGATAATGTTTGGACAGTGCCAGCTAAGGAATGCAGAAAGATGGATTGGAAAAGGAATTATGTGCAGAAAGGTAGATCGCAAAGGAATTAGGTTGAGTGAAAAAAAAGCCAGTTTCAAAGGTTACATATCATGTGATTCCATTTATCTCATAGTCTTAAAACGACAAAAATCATAGAGATGGAGAGTGGCTCAGTGTCTGCCAGGGGTCGGGGAGGATGGTGGCCCGTGGCCATGGTCACAAAAAGGCAGTGGGAGGGATCTTGGGATAGGAACTTTTGTGTACATTGGCTCTGCTCACGGTCACAGAAATCTACGCACGTGGGAAAGTCGCATTGAAATAAAGACACACGTGCATGAATGAGAACGTGTAAGCTTGCTAGGTCAGCAAGACTGATAGACTGCAGTGAGGTCAACTTCCTGGTTGTGAGACCATGCTATAATTGTGGGGAGGACTGAATGAAGGCTGTACTGGATCTCTTGTTATTTGCAACTGCATGAAAATCTATAATTCTCCCAAAACAAAAAGCTAAAAACAAACATGCACTCAAACAACCTTCAGTCCTTCTTGTCCTTGGTTTCTTTTAACGGCCCTCTCGTGCCCATGAGGCAACACTTCAGTCCCTTCGGTTCCCCGCACCTTTGCCATCGGGTGGAATCCCTTCCCAGGAGTTGTTGCTTGGACCTCTCCAGGACCCTGGCATACGTAGCCCCCTCCATCTCCTGTATTGTCCACCCTCGCCTCCAGTCCTCCCGACTGCAGACCTGCCAGAGCATCTTATCATTTCCTTCCACCTCCCAACTTTCCCTGCTTCCAATATGTGTTTTTAAATGTCACCAGTTTTGCACAGTGGCAGTATCGTGGCCAATGAGGCTTATCCGAGCTAGCTGAAAAGGGAAAAAGACCATCAAGTCAGGGAGTTGACTGGCTGTCCGGTAGTTAAGAATCCTCCTTACAATGCCAGAGTTAGATTCCTGATCAGGGAACTAAGATCCCACATGCTGTGGGACAACTGGGCTCTCAAGGAGCATCCAAGCCTGTGTGCCACAGCTAGAGAGTCTGTGTGCTGCAACGGAAGATCCCGCATGCTGCAACTAAGACCCAACATGGTCAAATAAATAAATACCTTTTGAAAATTAAAAAACATTGAAAAGTCAAGCATCCTAGCATCCCAGAGCACAGAGTGACTACTAGCACCGTAGGCAATGGAGATTCTTTTGATTTTTATCTTCGAAGAACTATTTGTGAGAATTCTGGATCTGTTTCCTTCCTCTCACCTGCGTTCACAATGGCCTGCACATCTAATAAAAGTACGGTCAACTTCCTGACCCCTGCCCACTGGCTCACCACTGCTGAGTTTCAAAACTTCTGGTCATTTCTGATTGTTGCTGGCCGTCCATGTCACCTATTGTTTGTTTAAACTACTTCCTCAATGCGGGCAGCCATAGGCCCTGAGTGAATGCTTGAGTGTATTAGCAATCACATTGATAATATGGTCCATTAATTCATTCAGTCAACACAGATCCATCTTCACTCAGCGTAAATGCGGAGGCATGCACGCCCAGTCACTCAGTCATGTCCAACTCTTTGCAACCCCGTGGACTGTAGCCCGTCAGGCTCCTCTGTCCATGGGATTCTCCAGGCAAGAAATACTGGAGCGGGTTGCCATTTCCTTCTCCAGGGGATCTTCCCGACCCAGGGCTTGAACCTGCGTCTCTTAACGTCTCCTGCATTGCAGGTAGACAATGCTTTACCACTGCGCCACCTGGGAATCCCCCACATGCTGAGGGAAATGTGGCAAAACCAAGTTCAGGGTCACCAGGCTGTGGGCTGGGGGTGGGGATGGGGTTAAGGTAGGTTAACGGCATCAAAGAAAAGGTCGCCCGACTCCCCAGGTGGGAATAAAATAAGCGGGGGCGCTGTGTGCTCTGTGGGGGGAGAGGGGGCACTCAGTGCAGCTGAGCTGGTTCTCTGGTACTGAGCATCCTTCACGCGTGAGTTCTGTATCTGACCCACAGTTTCTGAGACCCCGGCTGGGCCTCTCAGACCAAAGAGTCAGAGTTTCCACAACTTAAGAATGAGAACGTCTTCTGCCTTAATCAACACTTGTTACCAAGAAAAACGGGGGGCTGGGTGGGAAAAGAGTACTTTTCTCTTTATGTTAGAAAGGAAGGAAGGAGACAGAAGCAGCAGTATTCCTGTCCCTAAGTCAAAGCCGTCGCGTTTGAGGGGTCTCAAATGCTCCTGCGAATGAAATGTTGAGGGGGGTGGTTTTGTCCCTGGGAGGCTTAGCTGATAACGAACTTCTGTATGTGAAAGAGTTAACCACACATTTACCGCAGAATGTCAACCCGATGAAAATTAAAACATTGTCAGATAAGAAAAACAAGAGGTGTAGAAATATACCCATGTTCTTTCTCTGAAATCGAAAATCAGTTTTCCTTCAAACCTTTGAAAGCTGTTTCTTGGGACGAAATAATGGTTTTAGCAGAAATGTGCTATGCTGGTGAATCCTACCCACCATCTTCCCCAAGGGGAGGCTTCAGAGAATTTAGACCACGGAGTCACGGAGATTTTCAACTCCGTAGCCAGTTTCCACTCTTTTAAAGAATGCCAGGCACATAGGTGCAATGCTGGGTAGAAACTCAAGACCCAGGGGGAAAGATAGGAAAGAAGAAAAAAGTCAAAGGAGAACATGGAGGCATCCAAAAGGAAGAGGCACTCGTCAGAACCGACACCCCATTCAGGCGGTGTGCAGGGGCTGGCCGCGCCAGCGTGGGCCCCGAGTGGGTCAGGTGCCCCAAATCCATGTGTCCTGGGAAGATGAGGGTCAGGTTTGCCAGTAGCCACCCCCACCTCCCTGGGTGCCTCCCATACCCCTCACTCTGGGCACGCTTCTCCCTGCCTGCTCTCAAGAATACACTCCATTTCAAACAAGTGTTTGGATTCACATTCATATGAAGAAACCTTCCTGCCGGGTGAAATGGTGTCAGGAGGTGGGGCATCAGGTGACTTGAGGCCGTGAGGTTGGACCCTCCTAGGTGGATCTGGGTCCCCTAGGAGAGTCACGAGAAATCCTCAGGGGGGGAACCATAGCCCTCGCCCAAACCCCATCGCGCCACCCCCCACCCCTGTCTCAGATCTCAGCCCCCAGCAATAAAGTGAGGGGTAAAATAAAGTGTGTTGTTCTAAGGCCTCCAGGCCGTGGTATTCTGCTAGGACAGCCTGCTCAGACGAAGACGTCATTGTGTGTCTTGGATGGCGACCAGCCTTTCCGTGGAGAACGTCAGTCCCACTACGGAAACGGAGGCACAGACCAGCTGGAGGGAAGGTACTGATTTAGGTTCTGAGGTTCTGGGTGCTTTGGAGGCAGCCCTGACTGCTTGTCTACTGTGACTAGCCTAAGACCGGTTCAGTGTAGACCAACAGCAGCCGGAACGTGTTCCCCAAATCCACACATCAGTAGGTGAGGCCCCACAGAGAAGGGGAGGGTAAGGCTGTGTCAGAGTGAACTGATGATGGGGGTGGCCACACAGTCGGGAGGAGGGTGTTTAAGATTGTCGCGTAGACGAGGCCCGGCGTAGACGAGGCCCGGGGCCCTCTCCAGTACTCCAGGAACTGGCCTCAGAAACTCAGCTTCAACTGAAAGGCTTTTGATGAGTTTTCTCTGTGGACTCAGTCTGGACTGTCCCCCACTAGGCCAGCACTGAAGGAAACAGACTCCAAGATCCCCAGAAAGTGAAGTGAATGTGTGATTCTCTATGACGCTATGGCCTGTAGCCCACAAAATTCCTCGGTCCATGGAATTTTCCAGGCAAGAATACTGGCATGGGTTGCCCATTCCCTTCTCCAGGGGGTCTTCCCATCCCAGGGATCGAACCTGCATCTCCTGCATTGGGAGGCAGGTTCTTTACTGTCTGAGCCAAGTTCCACAGAGCACTTTTTAAAGTATCAGCTCTAGGGACTTCTGGTCCAGTGGCTAAGACTCCAAACTGCCAGGGCAGGGGGTCCAGATTCAATCCCTGGGCAGGGAACTGGACCCCACAGGTCACAACTAAGAGTTTGTATGCTACAACTAAGAGTTTGTATGCTGCAACTAAGGCCCAGTATAGCAAAATAAATAAATACAAATATTTTTAAATTCCTGCCTTCCCTAAACTCGCATAGGCAGCACCTGCAAATCATGGTCTCTGATCAAAGCCATAGGCGAGTACTGTTCCTTTCAAGGGACACCCAACTTAGGAGGTTTGACCACAGGTGATGAATTTGTAAGGGGTTTTCATGTTGGGCTTCCTCTTATTGAATTTAAATCCAAGGTGGCAGCATTTTCTAAGGACATGGGCACTAAGACCTGCTTACCATGATTCAAGGGGAATTGTTTTGTGCTGAAAAGAACAGATGGGAGCCGTCAAGGATGTAGTCATTGCAGCGTGAACGGCATAGAGTTCCTCCCGCCGCGTGAGCAATGCCTTCAGTCCTGCTGGTGAACGGACGGGACGCAGTAGGGGAGAAGGCTGGCTGGCGGGGAGCCTGACCGGCTCGATCAGCACAGGGTGGAAGGGATGGGGTTTCACCCTGCTCTGGGGTGTTTATTAACCACAGAATGTCAGAACTGAAAGGGACTTAGAGAGCCTCTCTGTCATCTCCTCCGATGCACCGAGAAAGTGCCCACTCCATCCAAGACGCGGCAGTCACTGCATGCTGGCCACTGATCCAGGCACACAACTGGCTTCCCCGGTCCCCCCAGTAGTAGGCTGTTATGAACATTCATGACAATTAATACTACGACTACTTTATAGTCCATTGCTATGAGCAAGACATTGAATATACAATAAACTGACGCATACAGAATGCTACAGTGTTATTCTTATCTGTAAATAAGAAGCATTTCAGTGTGATTAATGACTGGATGGCCATCCCTGCTGCCCCGTGTTATGCACGATGCAGCGAGCCGGCAGCGTCAGTGCCCTGCCCAGCGTCACACAGCCAGTTCCACGAGGTCAGGATCCGCAGCCTCTCGGGGGGAGGCGCCCATGACTGCGTGCGCCCGCCTTTCCTCCCATGTCTCAGCTACTTCCTGTCCCTGTGGCCACGGTAGCCTCTGACCTCCTTCCGCCCCGTCCCCAGTGTGTCCTGTGAGGCAGGAAGGCCGTCTCGGGCACCTCGGGCTGGGGTTCGGGGGGCTGGAGCTTGGAGAGTGGAGAGTGGGTACTAATATGCAGAGATGGTTCAGACTGGACTCCCCAGGGACTGGGCCTTTGTAAGGAGTGTGGGGCCAGCGAGGCGAAAGGAGCCGGGATTCTGGGCACGTTCCCTGGGCAGCTGGAGGTGGTGGCGGTGGCAGCATCTTTCATTAAAACTGGAGATAATGGAGGACGAGCAGGCCGGCGGGGTGGGGGGCGGGGCGCCCAGCGCTGGCTGTACTGAACTTGAGAAGCCTGTGGAGAGGTGCTCTGGCTCTCGGCCGTGCAGATTGCAGGCCCAGCAAGCCATGCTGACTGAGCACCTACTGTATCCTGATTACCTTAGGCAGGCTGCCTCGTCCCACTACGGCTGAGGCCCCTGGAGGCTTGAAGGACCGGCCCACTCCTGGCTCACCCCCAGGTCACTCAGCACCCTCAGGGGCTACACCCCTTCCCCCGTGTCACCTGCCATCAGTCATACACACAGAAAACAGGGCTGATGCCCTCAAGCCCAGATGGCCCCCATCCCTCCAGCTGCTCTGTGGCGCCGGCTCCTCCCCAGGTACAGCCCATGCCCCTGCACTTGGCCCGGCTCCCCGGCCAGCTCACAACTCCACCCCACGGGTGCTCCCCAGCCTGCAGGACCGTGCTGTGTCCTCTGTCATTAACTCGCTCGAGACTTTGCCTCCCCCTTCCTGCCTGACCTGCAGGACCCTTCCCTGTCACTTTGCGCTGGGAAGCCTCCTTGCCCCTTTTCTCTGGGGCTGGGCATGACTCTGCCTTCCCTGATCACCTGCACTCGCCACACCTGTCCATCAGCTGTCCCCACCCTGCTAGTGCTGGCAGAGGATGGTACCCAGTGATGGTTTTACAGGAAAACAGGATTACGCAAGTTCAAGCCAGGTTCTGAATCCAAGCCCTGTGAAATCCCAAGTTCCTGAGCCCTTTCTACTCTCCCCAGATGCTTCCCAGTTGGGAATAATTCCAAGTAGGCAGATGAGATGCGGTAGATTATAAAAGGGGAGGTGTCCCTCGGTGCCAGGCTTTGAAATTGTAGGTGAGGAAGCTATGTTTGCACAACAGGAGCCCTGCCTGCTGGAGTGGGTGGAGCTGCGGGGGGTCCAATGTGCAGAGGACATTCAGATAGACCAGGTCAGAAGAAACAGGAGATGCCAGGCAGAGGACACATGCCCCACAGGTGGTGGGGGAACAACATGAGGTCTTTGATCAGGGAAGAGGCATTGTGAAAGTTGCTTTCAAGAGAATTAACTTGGGAGTGGATCAAAGAGTGACTTAAAATAAGAGACAGAAAACTTGCCTAGGAAGCCCAGGGGAATTGATGAGACCGGTTAACTGCCTTCTTCCTCTGTACAAGGATGGAGCAGATAGCCTGGCTCCGTCACTTTCTGGGGTGTGTGAATGAAAGCCTAACAACTTCAGTTTCCTCGTCTGTAAAATGGCAATGATCCCAGTGGTACCTGACTCCCAGGGTTGTTGTGAGACTTCGGTAAGATCACAGGTGTAGAAGGCACAGCCGGGTGCCTGGCTGGCCCACAGCTCCTCTCCCAGGAGGAACGGCAGGAGCAGGAGGGTGGGAGTCCCTCCGCAGGAGCCCACTGCAAACTCAGGCTGGAGGAGCGAGACAGGAAACCCTGGGAGAGGGAAAGTGAAACTTGATGGCCTGGTGAGTGAAAGGCGTTGAAAGTCAAAAGTGAAATAAAGGGCCTGTTAGCACATCTGAGCTGAAAACGCTCACCCTTTGCGGTGCCCCGCACTCTCCTGGGTGTCAGCAGGATGTCAGCGGAAACTGCCCTCGTATTGTTGAAAGGTGTTGGGGTTTGTAACTTTTTTGGTAGTTGTTTGTTTTGCTTTCCACTTGAAATAAGGAGTTTTCTCTTCACAAAGATCCTTTTATTCTAAATCAGACGCTGAGCAGAGGTGTCACTACCGCAGGGGCCGGAAACAGATACCACACTCAGCTGGGTCTGCAGGCGCTACTGGTTTCACCCACTGGGGAAGCCGCCAGCCTGCCACAGCCAGGACTGGCGCCCGCAGCACAGCCTCCCCGAAACTCCCGGGAAACTCACAGGGCCCCGGGCAGGAAGAGGCTGACGTCAGCCCAGGCCGCGGGGATTTCAAGCAAAACTTGTAAAAACGGCTCCTCTGCCCTTTAACTATGTCACAGTCTTTCTCTGAGGAGATAGACCGATTCACTCTAAGGCCCTCATTTCATGAAACTATGTATATATAGTTATACACATATATATGTACACATTGTATACATATGTACTAAGATCATGGCATCCGGTCCCATCACTTCATGGGAAATACATGGGGAAACAGTGTCAGGCTTTATTTTGGGGGGCTCCAAAATCACTGCAGATGGTGATTGCAGCATGAAATTAAAAGACGCTTACTCCTTGGAAGGAAAGTTATGACCAACCTAGATAGGATATTAGAAAGCAGAGACATTACTTTGCTAACAAAGGTCCATCTAATCAAGGCTATGGTTTTTCTAGTGGTCATGTATGGATGTGAGAGTTAGACTGTGAAGAAAGCTGACCGCCGAAGAATTGATGCTTTTTAACTGTGGTGCTGGAGAAGACTCTTGAGAGTCCCTTGGACTGCAAGGAGATCCAACCAGTCCATCCTAACGGAGACCAGTCCTGGGTGTTCATTGGAAGGATTGATGCTGAGGCTGAAACTCCAGTACTTTGGCCACCTCATGAGAACTGACTCATTGGAAAAGACCCTGATGCTGGGAGGGATTGGGGGCAGGAGGAGAAGGGGATGACAGAGGATGAGATGGCTGGATGGCATCACCAACTCTATGCACATGAGTTTGGGTGAACTCCAGGAGTTTGGGTGAACTTAGGGAGGCCTGGCGTGCTGCGATTCATGGGGTCGCAAAGAGTCAGACAGGACTGAGTGACTGAACTTAACTGAAATACACACATTGTATACATGTGTATAGTTAGACACACATATGTATACATGTATACAGCATGCACACACATGTACCTGTATATATCATGTGTGTATGTATATACACATAGTGTATATATGCATATTTGTGTATATGTATGTATACACACGGGCTTTCCCAGTGGCTCAGTGAAAAAGGCTCTGCCTGCCAATGCAGGAGATATGGACTTAATCCCTGGGTCAGGAAGATCCCCTGGAGAAGAAAATAGCAACCCACTCCAGGACTCTTGCCTGGAGAATTCTATAGACAGAGGAGCCTGGGGGGCTACAGTCCATGGGGTTGCAGAGTTGGTCACAACTTAGCGACTAAACAAACATAGATAGAGAGAGACACATATATGTACAGAAACACACACATACACGTATGTATCCATAGTACATATATGTATGTGTATACATGTATACACTATACATAGCATGTGTATACAACCTGTATATATCAGATTGGCCAAAAATTTCATTCAGGTTTTTCTGAAAGATGTTACAGAAAAACACAAACTTTTTTACGAACCCAATATGTATACGTGTGTGTCTATGTGTGTGTATGTGTATATATATATATACACATATATAGTTTAAAAAAACACTCTTCCTTTTAAATACCTAGCATAACCAGACTGACTGGGTTCCCTTCATCCCTTTCTTGGAGAGGCAGGTCCTTCCTGGGTGTTTGAAACTGGAAAGTGGCTCACACCCTGGTGAGGAGGTGCCGTCTGTCAGGCTCTGCATGTTAACGGTGTGTCTACAACACCCGTGGGCTGTGGGAGCCATCTGTTTCTCCTTTAAGGAAAGGAACTGCTCCCACCAAAACTGTTCCTATTTTCTTGCTCAGGGAGTTTCTCGAGCAAAGGAAAGCTTCCACACATTTTCTCACTATGCTGTTCTAAACTCAAAATCCACAGTGTTTGATTTCAGTAGCTTTAGTCATTAGTAATGACAGAGCAATGCTTTCAGCCCTTGGTTCTGTCCCAGGTATTAGGACAGTGAGGCAGTTCTTGAGTGACAATGTCAAGGACTTGCATAGGAACAAATGCCTGTCTGTGTGGCCATCCACTCTTTCTTTGTATTTGCATTCTGAGTCTCAGCTCAGTTGGCACTGTCTGTGTGATATATTTTTTCTCCTGCTGGATGGAGGGTTCCTGGAGATGCAGGGCTGGGCTGCACCCATCTCCCGACCCTGTATCTGATACATAGTATTTGCTTAATAAATGTTTGCCAAGTAAATGGATGAACAAAGGAATGGCCGTCCCCAGCCGCCCTCCTGCGTCCCCCCTCCACCTGCCACACCTGTCCCGCGTGTCCGGCTCAGTGGCAGTGTTTTCACTCCAGAGAACTTCACAGCAGAGAGAACTTCCTCCATCATGCCTCGGACGCACACCTACCCTTGCCTTTGTTTTCTTATTGCTAAGGCTACAGAAGCAGGGAGGCTTCTGAAGGAGGTATCTATTTTGGGCCCAAACAGAAGAGTGGGTGATTCTGTGGGCAGAGATTCCTGAACACGGTGATGTTGACTCATGCCTGAAGGTGCTCAGAATTTCCTTGCTTCGTGGGTGGCTGGGGCAGACGTGGCTTGACTCGAGTGCTTTCTTTGAAGCCCAGTCAAATGCAGGAAAGACAGCCCGAGCTACTGTTTGGCAGGTAGGAGGAGGGGCGAGCAGGATTTAGAGAATTTAAACTTCAGGGATTTTATGGGACTGAAAAGCCAGCCCCTCAAGCAGACAGCAGGGAGCTACTGGGTGTCTGGGGTTGGATGTGGTCGGAACAGGCTTTTCATTTATTGACAACCACAGGGGCAGTGGGGCCTACTCAGAGCAGACTTTCAAAAGGAGAAACTAAACTTCTTTATTAACAGCAGTTTACGAGAATCATCAACAATGCAGGCCCTGCATGGAGCCAGCCTTGCTCCCATCCGGCACCCCAGCACTCCCGGTTGTATTCCATGCGATAAGCGATTCACCTCCATGAGCCTCAGTTTACTGGGTACGAGAAGGGGGTGAGAACAAAGTGGACCTGATTTTGAGGATTAACAGAGGCAACACAATGTTTTCACGTAGTGCCTGTGAGAGAGCTGTAAGTATGAGCTCCTCTCGTTATCACTTGTGTTTCCGATGTTTCTTGGGGACGTTCCTGGGGATCAGGGGTTAGAACTTGGTGCTTCTACTGCCCGGACCCAGGTTCAGTCCCTGTTTGGGGAACTAAGATTACACAAGCCTTTGTAGTGCAGCACCCTCCAAAAGTGTTTCCTGGCACAAGGCTGAAGTCAAAATAAACCTCAAAGGGAAAAGTGGGTGCTGGGATCAGGGTTTGTGCGGGGCCTGTCCCAACCAGCCAGCCTTTCTGCAGTTCACAGCTCTGCCCACCTTCCTCCTCTCCCTCTCTCCCAAGGGCCTCCTGGAGCCCAGTGGGCTTTCCATGCTCTTTAGAGTGAAGGGACCCATCACCTCCTTAGCATGCATTTTGTGTTCTTTAAAAACCTGCTTCTCTTTCTTCTTTTCAGAAAGAAGCATTTCACTCTTCCTAGTCTCCTGATCCACCCGGCCCTTTCGCTGTGTCCGGAGTGGTGGGTGGGGAAGAGGGCAGCCGGAGGCCTGACTCCACTGGCCTGCGCCAGCCACCCCGCTCATTCTCAGTGGCCTTCTGGTCACCCCACCTAGGGGCAGCCACACCTTGGTGCCTTAAAGTTTCTGCTGCCTGAAATCCTCCTGGGTCCCTGGCCCTGGGCTGAGTTGTTGCAGGCACCATGGCTGATGGAAAGCTGTGTGGACAGGATGGGTTAGGGGCAGAAGGTCACATGGGCAGTCAGGATGGAAGCCCTGGCGCTCGACAGAGGTCGGGGCAAAATTTGAATGTGGGGAAATAAGACCCCGGACTTCTTGACTGTTACCCAGAGGTGTCATGAGGTCCTAGTGATGCTGACTTGGTGGCCCATTGTGGGAGTGCAGACTCCAGACCCAATGACGTGTGTTACTAGAGGATCAAAGCGAGAGGGCAAGAACCCAGATGCCTCTTGTCAGAACAGAAGTACTAGTTTTTATAGGATCACTAGGCATTTGAGCTTCATTTTTGTTCAGCAAGCGACCAATATGGAGTAGGAAATATTTGAAACGTGGGGCATTTGTTTCTTTGCCCTCATGAACGCCTCAATTTTCAGTTTGTTGCTCAAGGATCATGACTCACATACACAACGTTAGCCACCTCATTGGGAAACACCACCCCTCAGCCAGCTCCTGAGGTTTTCAAGTGCAAGCTCAGAGCCACCTTCTCCAAGAAGGCTTTCTGAATGGCCCGGGAAGCACCTCTGGATGCCACGGTGTCATCCACTCTGACACCTACCACCCGCTATGTTCAATCTTGTGTCTTTCCCAGACTGGTTTTCCCATTTTTGTTGGAAGTTCTTGTGGGGTGGACAGATCACACGCTTCTTCTCTCCCATGACAGCTTTGCTACTCAAAATGGGGTTCAGGCACCAGGCACTTATTTGCACCAGAACCTCCTCCCTCACCCCAGATATCCTGAATCAGAATCTGTCTCACAACAAGGCCCCTGCCTCACCTGTATTACAGGTGATCTGTAGTACATTGAACTTTGGGAAGTACTATGCTAGGGCATCTATTCCCAGTGACTAGGAATAAAACAATCGACTCGGAACAACCATGGAATCACTATTCTGTGGATTTCAATCCTAACTGCATCTTGAATCATTTGAGAAGCTTAAAAATAATGCTGGCCTATGTTCAGTTCTAATCCCCAGAGAGTCTGACCTAACTGGTCTTGGGTGGACTTGGACATCATTTGTGAAAGTTTCCCAGATGCACATTTAATGTGTAATTCATGCCAGAAAGCACTGCTCTAAATACATTTCCCAGTTAGACTTGTGTTTTCTCACTGATGGAAGCAAATCCCAGAGTAAGCTCCAAACAAGTCAAAAGCTGGAAAATTCCTGAGTAATCTTAGAGTGGAAAATACCTAAAAGACCCAGAGATGATTCTAGTATTGTTTTCCCCTAAATGGGTGACTTATTTGAAAGCCTGGGGAAAGGGGGGATTCAGTGATGGCTATTGAGTCATTGTCAAATACTGCTGTCTCCCTTGGCAAGTCTTCAAGGTGGGAGTTGCTCAGCAGATGTCTTATCTCCAGTCTTAGGCCAGGAGCAGTTTGAGAGCAAAGACCTTTTTCTTCTCAGTAATCCTGATGCATGGATAGATTGCTGGATGGATGGATGGATGGATGGATGGATGGATGGATGGATGATGGATAGATAGATGGAAGAAAGGAAGGATGAATGAAAGGAGAGATGGATGGATGAATGGATGGAAGAAGGAAGGAGGGAGGGATGGATGGGTGGGTGGAAGAAGGAAGGATGGGCGGATGGATGGAAAGTGGATGGATGGAAAGTAGGTGGATGGATGTCACTGAGAGTTGATGTGAAGACATATGGGGAATATTGTGCTGGAATAGGAGAGGCCAGGATTCTAGTCCTAGATCTCCACTTCTCTTGCTTCCCTGGTGTCTTTGGTTTTTCCTTGGCAACCTTTGCTTCCAATCTTGTCCAGGCACCCAAGCCTTTTAGGTTACTTTAGCCAAGCCAGCTACATCTCCCTTACTAGTGAGGGTAACATCCTGTGTCTCATTCTCTGTGCTCGGAGTATGGCTGTTCAGATATTAAAGAACCTGATGGGAGGTCTTACCTGGAGACCCTGGTTGACAGGGAGGTTATTACCCCAAATATTACTCTCAAAATTTTGTGCATAAGAAAGTTTTCTAAGGAAACAAGTAGCAGCACTCCCCAGATTTGCTCAAGGACTCACTACTCAAGAAAGATGGAGCTAGATAGAGTGTGTCTATCACATTGCTCTTCCTGTTGGGAGTTTCAGGACGTGTACAGAAGTAACAAATGAGGGCCATCTTTACATGGTAAGGCCATCTCTGGGCTGTTTCCCACCACCACCTCCTCCCCAGCCCCCGCCCTTGATAATACCTGGGGCAGCAGCTGACTCCACCTAAGCAGAACTTCCTGAAGAACTTACTAGAAAAGGTAGCAAAAGAGGCGGATGAGGATGCTCATTAGTGGCCTCCAATCTCTCCTCCCCTGATACATGCCTGGATGAAGAGCAACAGACAGCAGGGTCGCAGGAAGTTTAGGGAACCCCGCAGCTATAGCTTCAGGGGCTTCTCTGGCGGCTCAGATGGTGAAAGAATCTACCTGCAATGCAAGAGATGTGGGTTTGATCCCTGAGTCAGGAAGATCCCTTGGAGGAGGGCATGGCAACCCACTGCAGTGTTTTTGCCCGGAGAATCCCACGGACAGAGGACCCTGGTGGACTGCAGTCCACAGGGTCACACAGAGTCGGATACAACTGAGCAGCTAGCAATACTGTGACTTCAGAGGGCCCCGCTGGGCTGCGGTGATGCACACTGTTAGCCTGGAGACAGGAATCCTAGGTCCTGAGTCGAAAGGGCTCAGAGGCCATCCCTTGAGCCCCCCTGCCCAGCTCTTCATACCACTTGTGACCAATGTTCTTCTAGGCTCTGCTCAGATACTTCCGGAGAAAGGGCGCCCAGGACTGTCTGGGGAGGAAAGGGTGGAGGGGCCCTTTCCTCTGACTGTTGAGCTCCAGGGCGCTCACCAGAGAAAATCCACGGCCCAGGTCTTACCTCTTCAGTGCCAACCTCCCCCATCCAGCCTCAACCCCCTTCCTGCTCAAGTCTCCTTCCTTCTCGGTTTCTCGCTGCCACCCAAAGACTGGGGCAGGGAGCAGACGAGGAACGAAAGTCGAGAATCGCTCGTAAGGCCGAGGACCCACGGGTACGCGCTTGGGTGCTCTGACGTGCGAAAAGTACGAATATCATCCCATATGCATATGTTCATTCTCTCAGAGGGGAAGTTAAAAAACAGGAATTGGAGGGGCTTCCCTGGTGGCCCAGTAGCTATGACTGCATGCTCCCCGTGCCGGGGGCCCAGGTTCCCTCCCAGGTCAGGACTAAGCTCCCACGTGCCGCAGGTAACCATCTCACATGCTGCAGCTGAGACTTCACAGCCACAGCCAAAGACGCCACGGAACTCAGCACGGATCAAAGGGCCCACGTGCCACGACTAAGCCCTGTGCAGCCAAACGCGCGAACGAAAATCAGTATTAAGAGAAACAGAGGCTGGAGGGGAGCAGAGAAGAGCCAAAATTCTGCCTGACTGCCTTCCTGGTCAGCACGCGTGCCCCTCTGCGGCTCCCCCGAAGTGATTAGGAAGCCTCAATTTAACCGCTTTCAAGGATGCAAGGGCTTATAGCTTTTTGAAGCAATTGACTGAATGAAGATCCTCTTTCCTCTCCTCCCAGGGAATGGCCTGGGATGAAGAGAAGAGAAAAAAGTTCCCGCTCACGTAAGCCCTCCCTTACGAGAAGCAAGGACATTGACTGAGGGCAAAAAGGCCCCAAGAGCAAACAGCAGAAGCCTCCCCAGCAGGGAGCGGTATTATAGCCGTCACCCTCCCTGAAGCCGTGGTCCCGGCCTGAGCACAGGGTGGAACCTCCCAGAGGCTGGAAATAACCCAGATGACACGTCAGCCTTGGCACTTGGGCCTCCGAAGTCCTCTCAACCTGGACCCTGCTGTATATGTCTTCGGTTTGGAAACTTTTTCATCTGAAAGTACCCCAGCTTGCAAAGGCTTTTTGACAGAGCTTATTTTATTTCCTGTTCAGAATTCTTGACATACAGCAAGAGAACCAGAAGGCAGTCTCAGGATCAGCCCCATCAACCTTTTCATTTTACAGAGAAACTGAGGCCCACGGAGACCCAGCAGTTTGCCCCCAAATCACGCCCTTCACCCCTCCGCAAAATTCAGCTTCCTCCTAACATTTCTCTGCCCTGGCCTCGGGGGACATGGCCCCACTTCCCAAAGGAACTCTCTGCTGCTCATGAGGCGGTGAGGGGGGCAGGGAGTGAGGAAGGGCTGGGGGGAGGGCTAGCCCTACTTGAGGGTGACTGTCGCTCTGATGAGAACGATCTCAGCAAGAGAGAGGCACAGGCGCCTCCAGACCACCCAAGGCTTTGCTCAAAGAAGCTTCTCTTTGCACATCAGCCATTCTTTACAGCAGCTGACTGTCAGCGAAGCCAGCTCTTCCTGGTGCCTCAATGCTCTCAGATCTCAACAGGAGCAGAGGTACAGGTGGTAAGCAGCACTGCCTATTTAAGAAATGCTGTTTTTAAAGAAAGCAGCAGCTGTTTTATGAGGTACTCCCTCAGTTTACCAAATACACACACACACACACACACACACACACACACACACACACACACAGAGAGTTATGATCTATCCATCTATCTGTATACGCTACCTTCTCCAAGGCATATCTTAAAGATAAGCAAGGAACATGTCGTAATAACACTTTGGGATCTAGAGAAACTGCATGATTGAATGTGAAGGGTTAAGCGTTTGTGTTTTAATGACAAATGTGAAGATGGAAATTCCAGTGTGGGCAGTCATCTTTACAAGAAGGGATAATTAGACGAAAATAGCATCTTCATGGGTTTCCACACTGTGTGTGTGTGTTTTTGAGACTAGGGCATGCAGATTTGATCACAGAATTCCTAGAATGAAAGAAAGATGATGAAGGCACAGATAAACTCTCAGAATTTCCACAGTGCTGAGAAAGGCACCATCAATAACGTGCCTGTTGGCAACATCAGGAGAAGTCTCTTTTCAACCACATCCCAAGACCCAGTAATACAGAGACTAAAAACACCCACGTTGACCAATACACTCCCTGTCAGCAGCCCTCACAGTTTTAAATGGTGGCTTTGGAAATTTTCAGAATGAAAATCAGCCTTATGAATCAGCTAGAAATTGCATCTGTTGACAGTCTGATAGATTTTGTTAGTGACCTCTCCCTTCCTAGGAATAAGATTTGTTTATTTTAAGACTGGGCTCCTCTGAGAGGAAAAAGTCTGAGAGGAGAGTATTTCTGACCCTGGAGAGGTTCCTAAGCCATGCGTGGATCCCAGAAATTGAGCCCTTGTCATTCTCTTTGGCTGCTGAGTCCTACTGGTCTCTGGAAGAGGCCGTTGCATGCCCTGTCTGCCCACCTTTCTCTGTGGAGTCACCTCCATAGAGCTTGGGCCCTGTCCCACAGTGAACAGAAAGAGCACTCAGCTGAAAGAACCGGGTTTGAGTCCCGGCCACGTCACTGGCTCTGTGGCCTCTGAGTCTTGGGGTCTTCTTCACCTCGTGGGTTGGTGACATCCACTCTGCAAAAGGACTATGAAGGTGGAAGGAAGACATGTGTCTGGCCTATACAAGGTGCTTTGTGCTCAGTCGCTCCGCTGTGTCCAATTCTTTGGGACCCCATGGCCTGTAGCCCGCCAGGCTCCTCTGTCCATGGGGATTCTCCAGGCAAGAATACTGGAGTGGGTTGCCATTTTCTCCTCTGCGGATCTTTCCAACCTGGGGATCGAATGCATGTCTCTTGTGTCTCCTGCATTGGCTGATAGCTTCCTTACCACTGCTCCACCTGGGAAGCCCCATAAGGTACCCTATAAATGGTAAATTTTACTTTCTCATTGTCTTTGATTGACTCTCAAATGAAATTTAAAATCCTCAACTTGGGGCCATCCAGTCTGAATCCCCAGTAGCCCCATATCTCCACCCGAGGCTGAGGGCTTTCCCTGGCGCTCTGCCGCGCCTCTGCGCCCGTGGTCTCTCTCTCTGGAATCCCCATGGAGGGAAATTCACTGACCCCTTGGGGCTCTTTGTGCTGCCGCTTTTGTGAAGCCTTCCCAGACGGCACCCCCTCCCATAGATCTTATCCCACCCCACCCACACTGGTGTCATAACTCTCTTCTCCTCACCAGGTTATATCCCTTTTAAGGTGAGGCTACGTTTTGTTCACGTTTGTATTTCCTGTACTGTTGAAAAGGGGAACAAGAGGCATTGGATAGATTTTTGAAGATGTGAGTGTATGGCAGAGCACTGCGATCAGACCATTCACATTCTCAGATAAGTCACCAACACCCGTCAGTAACACGCGCTTACTCGAAATGTGCTCCCTAGAGATGAGGCCCAGTCAACTGTAAAGACTTTTCTGTTCCCTTGGCCTGCCTCTCACTTTGCAAAGACTCGGCGGAGGCAGAAGTCACATTATAAGTCTTCCTAAAATCATGTCCACTTTTCACTTTAAAGTAATGAAGATTCTACCCCTGGGTCAGTTCATAGCCCAGTGACTGGTCACTTCCCCTCAAAAGGCCAAAAAGACCCCTTAGGCATCATTGTATTTCACTTCTTAGCACATCTTCCTGTGGCCACTTGGCATTGTTATATGTCTAGAAATGAAGGATATTAAATTGTAGATGCTGATATGTTTTCCTGCATAAGCAAGGGAGGACATTTTTAGAAAATTCACATGCCATTAGGAAGGAGGTTTGAGGCTGAAATTGGTGGTTTCTTATTTCTTAAAAAAAAAAAAAAAAAAAGAAACTGACAATATCTTTCAGAAAGGGTGAATGAAATGCAAAACTTTCATATATATACACATACACACACATATATATACATGCATAGTAGCAGCAGCAGACACATAAGATAAGAATTAATGTTCTGAAAATGATATGCTTATATTTTTTAAAAAACTTCTATAAAGTTGCACATACCAGGAGCTTCCTAGGTATCATTTCCTTAGGCAGTAAATAACAAAGTACGCATCCTTGAAGCTTAACTTTTCTGAGATCCTAAATGATCCCAGTGCTTCATATACGAGTTACTGACATCTGAGACACATTCACCTGGTGTTAGAGAGATTTCTATCAGATTTCTAGTATTATCCTTATGGCCAGTGGATGCAGTGGAAAACTAAATTCACTGGAAAATAAAATCTCTTGAGGAATCTGCTCATTAGTATCCGGTTAACAGTCAAATATCACACCGCTATGTTCTTCCCAGAATCAACTGTCAAAGACCTTGAGTGGCAAGAACTCCCCATTCCGAGTTCTCTTTATAAGGCGGTGATGATTGAAGCAAAGAATGGGGCCCCGGTGGGCCATGGACACAGGGGCAGAACCCAGGGTCCCGTCCCCTCCCCGTACTTTCTACTTAGATGCCCGTCGTATTGTGTGATTGGGAAGGGTCTACATCCTTAGCCTTCCCAGGACTCCAGAGGCACCAGCGACCCCTTACCTGTCACGCAGCCAGGTACCACGATGAATACGAAGAACCTCCACATCAGCAAGCTTGGCTCCATCCTCCTGGCCCCTGGGACCACTGCCGACATCGGGGCCGGGAAGAGAGAGTGTCGCTCTGCAGAGCGCCGGGTTTCCTTTCAGCCTCTTGCTGGCATCGCACCGGGAGACTGGGGAATGAAGGGTGAGTCCGCTCAGGTTGCCATCCTTGCCGGTCCGTCAGCCTCTAGGGCAGTCAGTGCTTGCTCTGTATAAGTATTAGCCTGGGTTCCTCAGCCAGGAAATTGTGCGTACCACTCTCTTCTCTAGTCTCAAATATAGGAAGTGGTTTTAACCAGGTTTTTTTAATTTCTTTCTCAAGTTCAGTTGCTGGGAGGTGTGGGCTGGGGTTGGTGAGAAGGATTGGGCTTCTTTTATGAATCCGTTCTTCGGCTTACCCCTGAAAAGGAGAGGGAGATTCCCACTGCCGTTAAAGCAGGGTGAGCAAGTGCTTCTTGGCAGTGGTCTCAACTAGAGTTTCATAAGCTGATGTCACTGTGAAACTGAGGTCCTAGACTCACAGCTCCCTGGGGAGTCGGCAGGTGCCACTCGAGATGGAGAGGCGCAAGGTCATGCCAAGCAATCTTGGCCCTAGATGGGAATTTCCTAAAGCTGTCTGACCACGGAGCCCTTGAAGAAGTTCCCTGAGTCTCCGGGTAGGGTCTCCAATACTCAGATAATTGAAGACGAAGCACAGACTGCCCCATGCTCAGAACTCCTGAATACTCTCCCAAGACTTACAATCAGTACTAGCCATAATTCTCTCACCATGATGCCCTGGGTCCTGAATATGAGTTGTCATTTTACAAGACATTTTGCCACCAGGTGTGTTTTCCTCTTGAAAGATCATTACTAAAAGTAGATTTTGGTTTTCAACGTTGGACTTTTTCTTTTCTTTTTTTCCGGAAAATTGAATCTTGCTTTCCTGTTTAATGATCAGAGCTATCTTCTGATTTTCACAGAATAGTTGACTATATTTTGCCCTCTATAAATTCATGTCATCATGTATTTATAGTAAAATAAAATTTAAAAAATATTAGCAAGTTAGCAAAAACATTGACAAAAGGAAGACTATCCAGGCATGCCAAAGCAGTTCATAGTTCCAATATGTGTTATTGATAAGCGCTAAGAATATTGTGACATTCTCTAAGGAAGACAATTACTGGGACTTCCCTGGCTAAGACTTCACCTTCCAATGCAGAGGGTGGAGATTCAATCACTCGTCCAAGGACCAAACACCCAAAACATGAAACAGAGGCAACATTGTAACAAATACAATAAAGACTTTTAAAAAAGGTGTGTGTATCTTAGTAGCTCAGTCCTGTCTGACTCTTTGCAACCCCATGGACTGTACTCTCCAGGTTCCTCCTTGTGTGGAATTCATGGAAAAAAATGCTGGAGTGGTTTGCCATTCCTTTCTCCAGGGGATCTTCTGAACCCAGAGATCAAACCCAGGTCTCCCTCATTGCAGGCAGATTCTTTACCGTCTGAGCCCCAGGGAAGAAGAAAGAAAGAAAAGGAAAGGAAGGAAAGAAGGAGGGAGGGAAGAAAGAAAAGCAATTACCGTCTCTGAAAAGAGCCTTGTGCATGAGTGTGTGAGTGTGCGCTCCTGTCCAACTCTGTGACCCCATGGGCTGTAGGCCACCAGGCTCCCTGGAATTTTCCAGGCAAGAATACTGGAGTGGGTTGCCATTTCCTACTCCAGGGGATCCTCCTGACCCAGGCAGGGATCAAACCCGCTTCTTTTGCGTTTCCTACTTTGGCAGGCAGATTCTGTACCACTGAGCCGCAGCCACCTGCAGATGAACTAAAAATGGTTTCCAGACTAAATACCAGAGTTTGCAGAGAAAAGCATGAGCTGCTCTCTTTCTGGGAGTGTAATACTTGTCAGAATGTGACAGGATCGCCTGTCCTGGAAACATTCTCACCCCGCAGAACGAGAGCAGCAGTTCCTGTTGTCTGTAGGGCTGTCCCAGTTATTAAGCTGGAGATTTTTCCTGGCTACAGATGTCAAAGTATAATTTTGAAACAAACACAGAAAAATTGGAAATATAATCCAAATAACACCCCCTCCCCCAAAGCATTGAAGAGTGGCTGCCAATGTGATTTTTAGGGCTGAATTATTCAGAAAGGGAAGGAGCAGAGAATGGTTAGTGCCTGACATTCAAGAGTAAAGCAATGAAAGGAAAATGAGGCCAAAATGTGAAATCCAGCCAGGCTCAGTGAGCACATTGGTAATGAAGAAGCAAACAAACCAGAATGACCTCCACGCTTTTTTAAAATTAATTTCTTTATTTGGCTGTGCCAGGTCTTAGCTATGGCACATAGGACCTTCCATTTTCATTGCAACATATAGGATCTTTAGTTCGGCATGTGGATCAGGAATTGGGCCTGGATCCCCTGAATTGGGAGTGTGGAGTCTCAGCCACTGGATCACCAGGAAAGTCCTGACGTGCAAGCTTTGAAGGCGTTTCGTATTTTTTTTAACTCTAGAGGGTCTTTGGAATTAATATTTCTCCTTGGAAAGTAACAATTACCTAAAGTTTACTAATACCTTCAGTTTTATATCAGTTTTCTTCTGTGAATTTAAAATTAAATTTAATGATATTTATTTGCAAAATTTTTGAGGACCAAGGAAATATTAACCAGGATTTGAAAGATATACTTGGACTGAAGTAGGTAGGCAACATTAATTTCACAGATTAATTCACTGTTATATAAAATAATCAAAATTGGAATTGTCATTTTTATAATTTTACTAGTGCATAGTTAATTTATAATGCTGTGTTAAGTTTCAGCTGTGCAGCAAAGTTATGTATATATCTATTCTTTTTCATATTCTTTTCCATTGTGGTTTATCACAGGATTTGAAATATAGTTTCCTGTGCTGTACAGTAGGACCTTATTGTTTATCCACCCTGTACATATTAGTTTACATCTGATAATGCCAAGCTCCCAATCCTTCCCTCCCCCGTAAAAACCCCAAGTCTGTTCTCTATGTCTGTGAACCTATTTCTGTTTCATAGATAGGTTCATTTGTGTTATATTTTAGCGAGTTGTAATTTTTTTTTTTTGCTTTACAACAGAACTTCCCTCAACCCCTTCTCATAATTATTAAAAAAGTTAAATCCATTTTATTTTATTAGCAACACAATAAGAAAATAATAGCAAAATAGTTAAACATCTTTTTAAAATTAATTTATTTTTAAATAAATTTTTATTTTTACTTTATTTTACTTTACAATTCTGTATTGATTTTGCCATACATTCACATGAATCCGCCACGGGTGTACATGAGTTCCAAACCATGAACCCCCCTCCCCCCTCCCACCCCATGTCATCTCTCTGGATCATCCCCGTGCAACAGCCCCAAGCATCCTGTATCCTGCATTGAACCTAGACTGGCGATTCGTTTCTTACATGATAGTATACATGTTTCAGTGCCATTCTCCCAAATCATCCCACCCTCTCCCTCTCCCACAGAGTCCAAAAGTCTGCTCTACACATATGTGTCTCTTTTGCTGTCTCTCATACAGGGTCATCATTGCCATCTTTCTAAATTCCATATATATGTGTTAGTATACTGTATTGGTGTTTTTCTTTCTGGCTTACTTCACTCTGTATAATCGGCTCCAGTTTCATCCATCTCCTTAGAACTGATTCAGATGTATTCTTTTTAATGGCTGAGTAATACTCCATTGTGTATATGTACCACAGCTTTCTTATCCATTCATCTGCTGACGGACATCTAGGTTGCTTCCATGTCCTGACTATTATAAACAGTGCTGCGATGAACACTGGGGTACACGTGTCGCTTTCAATTCTGGTTTCCTCAGTGTGTATGCCCAGCAGTGGGATTGCTGGGTCATAAGGCAGTTCTATTTGCAATTTTTTTAAGGAATCTCCACATTGTTCTCCATAGTGGCTGTTATCTTGTTTATTATTTAAAATAATGTATAAACATTATATATTATTGTGGAAACAGAAATAGTGAAATGGGGCTTTTTAAAAATAATGTAAAAGCTTTATTTCACCCCACAATTAGCAGGTGGGTTTTATTTTAGTTCAACTAGAAGTTTTCTTCCTACAGTTGCCTGGTTGGGGATTCTTTTTAATCAAATAACTGTATTTTTTATGAGTGGTGTTGCTGAATTAGAGCCGTGAAAGAAAGCCACGTTTAACATTCTAGTCCGCACTGGAATGTTAGGGAAAAGGTAGGGTGTAGAAATTGCACACTGCTCCCCAAAACATCAGGTGGTTTACCTTGGGACGCTCACGTCTCCATTTGTAAGAAATTTCAGGTTGGAATTTTTCATTTTCACTTTGAAATGTTAGGATGTGTTGTTTGTTTAAGTCAATCAAAGTTGGAAAACCATGAAAAATTCTTTTTAAGTCAGTCTTCTTGGGACAACCATGTAAAACTCTTTTAAGTCACAGAGCTTAGTCAACATGATATACGTGTGGGGGTTCATTAAAATGAATAATATCATAAACACATGATGAAATTATGAACAGGGACCAGAGACCAGTAGGCTGACAACCGCATCATGACTGTTGTCATGGAGACGATATGCCATGGTAGGGTGGAGACAGCCAGCAGGTCCCCCGGGCCACCCTTCCCTTCTTCTCGGGTGAATGGTCAGAGCGTGTTCCCTAGCCCCTGGAGTTAAGTGTGATTCTGTGGTGATGTTCTTGCCAAGAAACGTTAGCAGAAGTGGCCTGTAGCCTCCCTGCCTGTTTCCCTTCTTTCCCTTCGTTCCGTGGCTGGAAAGCAGTGACCAGAGTCATCCTGGAAGCTGAGTGCTCACCCCGGGTTCCTGAATGCCCAGAGCACAGCTACCCATGAATTGTCATTTAGGAAACCAGTGGATTTTCTGGTATACTAAGTCGCATTCTTGTTGGGTTTTGTTTCAGCAACTTAGCTTACCCTGACTGATAGCGTTGGTTCCCACAGATGGATCAATCATGTGCTCCTGGATCAATGATTTCCCTTGGGACGACAGGTTGGCTTAGGGAGGACTCAACCATTCTCAAATCCCATAAGAGCTGTCATAATAGTCTCAATCTGACTCACTATAAATGGAAAAAAAAAACCCCAGCATTTTGTGAGCTTCTAACCAAAAATGTTTTCCCTTACCCTTTCAAAATGTGGGACTCTAAATATTAAATCTAGGTAAATGATTCATTTATTTGACATGTTATTTAATCGAGGTTTCTTCCTAACATTAATGTTTCACATAAACACACCTTGACCTTCAATCCAAGACTTTGGTGAAGTTCAGGTAGCTAAGCAGCACCTAGTCCACTAGTAAAGCAGCAGGGGAAAAAAAAACGTCTCGAAGTACTTAATGGATTGTGATGATAAAATATCTACATTCATATGAGTAAAAGTCACAAAGTCCACAGACTTTTTCTGACAAGGTAAGGAGACCAGCTCCTGCGCTAAGGTGGACTCATACAAGACAAATAACTTGGTCAAGTTTCACAGTTTGCACTGAGCTGAACTTTCAGTATTAGTCTCCTGACCTTGACAGCACCGGCTGGAGGCAGAGATAGAGAAGAGTGCAGACCCCTGTTGTCATGAGTTGTGTATATATTGTACCGAGGCTCCATAGAGCAAAGCTGCTCCCCATAGTGGATTCATGACTGCAAAGGAAAGACACTAGACTATCACTTTCTAATCCTCAGACTCAAAACCCTGTGTTGAATTTCATTTTACCTGCCTTCACTCATCAAGGTCATTTTAAGACTTGCGTGTCATCTAAGGGGCATGTAGCCTGAACAATAAGATGTTTGCCCAAGTTGTCGGCTAGGAATTTTGAGTTTGCTGCGCCCAGTTCAAGCTGATGTGGTTAAGACTGGATGGAACCAATGACCCTTCAACTGGGCAGGCGTGAGTGTCTGAGTGGTGACCTTTTGAAGGTAACGTAGTCACTCCTGCATAGAAAGATAATCATGGCACCTTTTTCCAATTGTCTTTCCCCACAATCCCCATGCCTCAGACCAGCCTGCTCCTTCAGTCTTCATCCCAGAAATGCTCCAGCCCCTTGCCGTTGCCGTCGGGGAGTCTAACTTGAGATCTGCTTTTCTGTCTCCTCACCAGGCTGCCTTGTGAATAACCCCTCTCTGCTTCAAACCTCAGTGTCCTAGCATTTGGTCTTGCTGTGTTGAGCAAGATGAACTTTTAACTTTTGATCGTTTTATGTTGCATTGAGGTGTAGCTGCTTAACAATCTTGTGATAGTTTCAGATAACAGCAAAGGGACTCAGCCATACATATACATGTATTTATTCTCCTCCAAAGCCCCCTCCCATCCAGGCTGCCACGTAACATTTAGCAGAATTCCATGTGTTGTACAACAGGTCCTTGTGGTTATCCATTTTAAATATAACAGTGTCCGTCCCAAACTCCCTAACTATCCCTTTCCCCTCATCCTTCCCCCAGCCACCATAAGTTCTCTAAGTCTGTGAGTCTCTTCCTGCTTTGTAAGTTCATCTGGATCCTGTCATTTTAGATTCCCCGTAGAAAGGATGTCATATGACATTTCTCCTTCTCTGTCTGACTTACTTCACTCAGTAAGACACTCTCTGGGTCCATGCGTGTTGCTGCAGATGGCATTAATTCATTCTTTTTAATGGCTGAGTAATATCCTGTGGCATATATGTACCCCATCTCCTTTATCCGCTCCTCTGCTGATGGGCATTTAGGTTGCTTGCATGTCTTAGCTCTTGTAAACAGTGCCGCAATGAACACTGGGGTGCATATATCCTTTTGAATCATGTTTTTCTCCATCTGCCCAGGAGTGGGATTGCAGGGTCCTATGGTGTCTCTATTATTAGCTTTTAAGGACCCTCCACACCGTTCTCCACAGTGGCTGTGCCAATTTACGTTCCTGCCAACAGTGTGGGAGGTGTCCCTTCTCTCCACACCCTCTCCAGCATTTATTGTTTGTGATTTTTTTCTATGATAGCCATGCTGGCTGTGGTGAGGTGATATCTCATTGTAGTTTTGATGTGCATATCTATAATAATGAGTGATGTTGAGCATCTTTTCATGTGCCTCTTGGCCATCTGCATGTCTTCTTTGGAGAAATGTCTTTTTAGGTCTTGTGCCCATTTCTTCAGTGGGTTGTTTGTTTTGATGCTGTTAAGTGTCGTGAGCTATTTGTAAATTTTGGAGACTAGTCGCTTATTGGTCACATCATTTGCAGATATTTCCTCCCAACCTGTGGGTTGTCGTCATTCTGTCTGTTGTTTCGTTTGCTGTGTTTAAGCAGGTCCTGTTTATTCATTTTTGTTTTTATTTCCATTACTCTGGGAGACGGTGTCATCCCCCCCTTCATATGCCTTTTCTTCCTCTGGTCTGGTGGTTAATCTTTGTTTTGGGGGGATGTGGTTACACTTTTGAGAATTTGATAGAATCTCTAATTTCTTCCCTTGGAAAAAAATATACATCAACACATCCCCAGGAAGTTAGGAGTCCATTTCAGAAGAGTCTCCGTCACTTTGAGGACTTAGATGAAAAGATTTTCATGCCAAGTTACGGGCCTCTGGGCAGCTGAATTCACACGACCCAACCCAGAGTGTGACACGTGGGTATCCAATGGCTATTTGTTAAAACACATACCTATAAGAATACAACTGGCATCTATTAAAGCAACTTCAGACACATTCTTCATGAGCATACATTGAAGGTTTGTTTCAAGCCTACTGACAGATCATTTCCAATCAGTCCAAGTCAAAGATCTCCTTCCTGGTGGAGATTCTCTTTGGAAGAAAAGATTACACAGACAGATTATGTTCAAGAAAGGAAAGTTTGGTTAAAGGTAACTAAGTTCCTCCCAGGAGAGGCGGTCAACTGTTCAAGTTGAATCTTAATTTTTCAGGAAGTTGCTCAATTCTGTTATCAGAAACACTTAGTACTTCTCAGAAGAGACCATTCATTGCATCAGACAACACATTTCTGACCCAGACTGCCTTTTTTGAGGTTTGTGACAATCTTGTAGCAGTAAAGGTGATAAACACTAGTGATAAGGATAAGAGACATAGAAGTTCAGGAAGAGAAAAATTCAGGAAGACTGATATGATCAGGAATGTCTCAGAACTGTCCTTGAAGGATGAATGGTAGGTGGATACTGGGGTAAGAAGGCGTGGTCTATGGTCGAATAGAAATAGAGGTAGGTAGACAGAGGATGGACTTCCCTAGTGGCTCAGATGCTAAAGAATCTGCCCCGATGTGTGAGACCTGGGTTCAATCCCTGGGTTGGGAAGATCCCCTAGAAAACAGAATGGTACCCACCCCAGTATTCTTTTTTTTTTTTTCACCCCAGTATTCTTGCCTGAGGAATTCCATTGACAGGGGAGTTTGGCGGGCTACAGTCCACGGGGTTGCAAAGAGTCAGACATGACTGAGAAACTAACACACAACAACACAGACCAGGGGGTGGGAGCCAAGAGTGGAAATGTCATCTGGATTTAGACTGAGGTGGACCTCAAAGGACAGAATGAGATGTATGAACTTCAGCCACTGACAAAGTCTAAACAGAGGGGGACATGTTCAAGTGACATCATAGTTAGCCTGAGCTGGTGCAGCGGAAAGTAAATGTACGGGGACAGAGTCCTGAGATGCTCTTTAGGCAGGAAATAACAGGACCTGAATGAGGGGATGATGCAAATTGGAATGGCAGAAGGGTTACTGTCAGAATATATGACCGCAGCTTGTAACACCTGGTATTTGGAGGCAAGAGGTAGGGGATGGACACTGTGAACTTTGGCAGAGGTGAAATTCATTGATTTGAGTTTCTCCTTTTCCTTCCCTTGAACATTCCCAGGCAAAGATGCTAATAAGTGTGTAATGAAGAGACCAGTGGGAAGCGGTGCAGCAAGGGAGGAGGTGGAAGAAGACAGAGGATGTTCAGACCCTGGTGCATGAGGCTGAGGTTAGGTGAGTGGCAGACAGGTGGGTTAATGCAGGGGTCCCCAGGCTCCAGGATCTAGTACCTGATGGTCAGAGGTGGAGCTGATGTAATGACAAGGAAATAAAGTGCACAATAAATGTAATGCGCTTGAATCATCCCCAAACCATCTCCCCCCCAGAGCCAGTCCGTGGAAACATTGCGTTCCTTGAAACCAGCCCCTGGTGCCAAAAAGGTTGAGTTCTGCTGGGTCAATAGGGAGGAGCTGGTTGTTCGCTCGTGGTTGTCTGTCACCCTTGCTCTCTTGTTCCATCCTTGAAGACACGAACTTCGTCATTTATCACCCAGACTATCCTAAGCCTTGGCTCTCCAATCTTTCCCTGCACCCCTTATAATGAACGCATTACAACAAGCTGCTTCTGTTTATCAGAATCTAGACTGGGGAGGGAGGGTAAAAGAGCAGCAGGCCAAAGAAGAAGAGATGGTGAGAAATCAACCCTTCTCTTTTACTTTTCCTTCACTTGCTGTTACGGCTTTGTCAAAGGTCATTTCAACAGTGCCCCTAGTCCCAAGTTGCACAGAGTCTCCTATGAAAGGCAAGTGATCATGCCTTTCATAAGAAAGAAGTGGATCATGAAAGACTGAACGCAGAAATAAAAGGATGAAGTAAGAGAAAGGGTAGGACAAGGAAGAGAGAGAGAAGAAAGAAGTGACTGCAGTGAGGCCGAGTCCCACCTGGGGAGGCCGACCCCTGATCCCTGGAGTTGTTGTCCTCCCGCAGATGAAAGGTTGCTAAGGTGAGCTCTCTACTGAGTCCACCTACTACTGTTTTCAGGTATGAAAATGCTGCTTCTCTAAGGTGTGCTTGCAAAATGGGCATGAGCATCCGCGTTAGAGAAGTCAAGGCCCAGAAAAAGTGCTCCATTAAAAAAAAGAAATGCTGGACAAAGAGGAAGTAGGGTTGAGAGAAAGTGGCAGAGAAGGGATGGGATAAAGTGAAAAATTAAGGGGAGTTTAAAATCACTGGAAGATTTTGCAATTCGCTTTGCAATATTAACCCTTTTCCCCCAACATTCTATGAAAATCTTGGTTCTGGTGCCCATTTCTTGCTTATGCCTTTTGGAGTTGATTTTGCTTGGAGAATGGGTGCAAAGGCCGAGCACAGATGCCGAGCTTTCTTCGACAGATTGGGACAAGACAGACAGCTGTTTAGCTCAGAGCTTCATGATTTCTCTCTGATCTTTCCTGCCTCTGCCTTTGTTTTGTTTTGTTTTTAACCATTTTATTCTTTTCTAGCATCTTCAAGGGAAGTTCAAGAAAGAGAAAAGGTGAGACTTGGATAAAAAGGATTTCACCTTTGTCAAGTCCTGAGTCAACAGAAGTTGACAGCACCTACAGTTTAACATGCACTGTGCCAAGACCTGGGTGAGGGGGGGGATCTGAGAAATGAGGGCACAACCCTGCTCAGGGGATGCTCAGGGTCTCCTCAAAGGTGAAAGAGATGCGCCCTCCACAAGGGGAATGACTTGAGTTGCAGGGCGGCTTAGCCACCAGGGCTGCCCTGCCTCACCCAGTCATACCACATAAAAGCAGCCTTGCTCTCTCATCTTGTACCTCCTTTCTCTAGCAGAGCAATGTGCTGAGCTGTGGTCTCAGAGTCAGAATCCAAGAGAAGAGAAACTTTGCTCTCCTGGATAGAGGCAGAGCAGAGGTCATGCAGGGAGCCTGCTGTTTAGATAGCAGATATAGGTTTCCCAGGTAGGGCTGGTGGTAAAGAACCTGCCTGCCAATGACAATGAGACATGAAAGACTTGGGTTCGATTCCTGGGTCGGGAAGATCCCCTGGAGGAGGAAATGGCAACCTACTCCAGTATTCTTCCCTGGGAAATCCCATGGACAGAGAGGCCTGGAGGTCTACAGACTATGGGGCCTCATAGTCAGACACAACTAAGCAACTGAGCACACACAGGCCTTATCCAGTTGAAAAAACAGGTGGTTTTCCCAGGTCTGTGGCGTGGTGTCCCAGGTATTTCTGCCTTTGACCTCTTAGTTATGGACTTGAAATCTCCAGTAGAAGTCCCACAATTTACTCTCTCCTGTAGTTCGTGCACTCTGGCGAGCATTCTTCAGCGTAATTCAATTCGGTGAGGACTGGGAGAGGCAAAAGGAATTTTACAAGGGCTCCTGCTCTCAAAGAGCCCACAGTCTAATCATGGGAATTGCTATTAGAAAAGCCCCAGCTAACTGCAGACACATCTGTCATCTTGATAATCCCCCAAACTGAATCAATCCACGCAAGAGAGGCTGGAGTGTGGAGGTCTTCAAACCACGCTTGTTAGACGGTGGATGGTATCTGCCATGGCTGATGCCTGCTGTCACTGAGAGGGACATAACAGAACCTCAGATTTCGCCCCAGTTGTTACTATGAAAACAGTCTTATTTCTCTCAAACTCATGTTGAGAGAATTCTGCTGCAAATTCTACGAAATCTGCAGGTGCATCCTGTTATTGACACGCTGAGTTGAATTTCTGCAGTTTATAATTTCCACCAGATCTCACTAGTCAAAGGGTACCATGGAAAAAACAAAACCCACTATGCATCAGATTCCTCTCCCCAACTCACACATATGGTATCCAAGGAGCTGTGACTTGCCCCACCCATAAAGTACAGGGAGTGAATAGCTGGTTTGCATGAACCGAAAACCAAATCCTCCATTTCAAATGGTTAAAAAGGGACTTTGCTGTCATTTTGCAGCTATTGAGGACTTTTCCAGTGGGATTCCACCAAGGTTGTCCAAAAGTGAGGTTCCTTTTCTCCCTTTCTGTTTGAGAGCAGGATGTGTTTGCTATACAGAGTTCAGTGAAAGCCCCCTCACCTCTTCCACTGTGGCTCTAGTTCAGGGATGGATAATAACGCATTTTCTCTCTCAAGCCAGTGATGATCAATTAGCAATAGTTGCCTGGAGCAGGTTCTGGGCTGCGTCTGGGCTTGGGGCTGGGGGTATTCGGGGGGTGCGTAGACATGTATCATTTTTTTGTCTAGACCTTTACCCAGCTTCCCACGCAGGCTTCCCTGGCTCAGATGTGCCTCTCATTCCTCAACAACTCTCACTCATTGGATTCGGCTTAATCTTTCTAAAGAACATTGTAATTTTTTTCTCTTCTTTTATCCAAAACTTAGAATCTTAGGAATGTCCTTAATGTCCTTGAAATTAAGCCCAGGTTCCTTGGCCTGGTACTCAGGGTCCTTTATAATCTGCCCTAGCCTCTCTTTTCAACATGAAATTCTCCACCTCTCTGTTTCATGACAGCTCTGCTACAGAAAAAAAACAAGAGAAAACAAAAGTCATCACCTTCTCATTAATCCTCCTAGGTTCTCTCTGCCAGATCTTCAAGGCCAAATCTAAGTCACTCTTTAAGATCCAGTTCGGATGCTCCTTCCTAAAGGGAATCTCACCTAATCTCTCCTTCCTGTGCCTCAGAAAAACCGATGACAATCACTAACAGTGATGAAATGTGTGCAACAGGACAGGCCCTGTGCTAAGCATGCCATATGTATCATCCCCCCAACCTCTTGTAAAAATGGATGAGGTCAGTGTAACCATCACAATTTCCATTTTACCAATACTGAATCTCTTCGAGGTTGTGAAACGCCCACACTCCCCGTTACCTGGGGGTGGAGACCTGTCTGGGTCCGCAGGTCTACCTGCCACATCCCCTCACTCTCAGGACCCTTCCCAACTTCTAACTGTGTCCTGGGTCTCTGGAGACACGTCTGATCATTCCTACTCGACTCCACGAGTCTTAGAGGCAGGGAGTGCCTCTATGTCCCCTTTCTATGTGCGGTACCTGGCACAGAACAGACACTCAGTAAGCATCTGCTGAAGAGTGATCACATGGGGAACCCATTCCGAGCTCTGCTTTTGAGAGCCAAGTCATATGCTGTCAGTCTTCACTAGTTTTCAGCAGGCTCTTTCTTTGCGGAATTGGGTTTCAGGAGAAGTCATTTGATGATGGCACGTCTGAGTCCACACATACACCAAGAGTTTGGTTTATACTCACGCCTGCAGTGTCAAGAGGCAGGATGGTCAAGATTTTCAGCCAAGAATCCAGAGACTTAGGTGCAGTCGGCCAGCTGGGGTGAGGAGCTGAGAGTGTCCTCTCAGGCTCTGGACTTGCCTCTTTTTAAAAGAGCAGTTGAGCCTCCAGGAACTGAGCTGAGGAGCCTTGTCTTCTGAGTAAGGGGCCAGGAGGCGGGCAGGGCGGGGGAGCAGTGAGGAGAGAAAATAACATTCCCCTCACTTTAGATTCCGGGCAGCTGTGACCCTCTGTTAAAAGCTCCCACTTCATCCCACAAATCTTTCTGGAAACCTCTAGCTTCAGAGCTTGAGGAAACAAAAACAAAGCAAAAATAAAAAATAAAAACAAAGCAGGGACTTTTGGGGGTCATGAGGCCAGAATATTATCTCATAATAGGCAAAATTTTTTTATGACACCCGGAGGGTGAAAATAGAACAAAGGAATTCATTTGAAGACTCTAGAAGTGACATTAGCAAGTGGTTAGATTCATGGAATCCAAATATCTGTTTCATCAGTTGTGGCCAGATGGAGTATTAACAATACCTCGAACTGATGAAATTATTTCTTTCTTAGAACTTCAAAACTTTTTGAGTAACCTCATATTTATCCTCCTGAAACTACTCTGATGTATTCTGTTTCTTGTTTGAGAAATTACACGATTGAGATCTGTAGAGACGAGATTGATTTCATCCAGGGTAGAGACAGGACTAATTTCTAATTTACTCACCTATCTGTTTTTTTTCTTTTTCTGAAAAACAAAAACAAAAAACTCTATCTTGCCTATTGATGGCATATTTCCCACCTTGGTGACCTGCCTGTTTTATGCAAAGAAGGAAATTCTTCATTCTCTGCTGAGCTCATTTATGAGCTCATTTGCTGTTACCACTGCTATTTATTGAGTATCTACCATTTGCCCACTCCAGTATTCTTGCCTGGAGAATTCTACGGTGGCTCAGATGGTAAAGAATCCACCCGCAATATGGGAGACCTGGGTTCGATCCCTGGGTTGGGGAGATCCCCTGGAGAGCACGGCAACACACTCCAGTATTCTTGCCTGGAGAATTCCTATGGCTGGAGGTGCCTGGCAGGCTATGCCCATGGGGTCACAAACAGTCAGACACGACTGAGTGACTTTGGGCTTGCCTGGTGGCTCCGTCAGTAAAGAATCTGCCTGCAGTGCAGAAGACCTGGGTTCAATCCCTTGGTTGGGAAGATACCTTGGAGAAGGAAACGGCAAACCATTCCAGTATCCTTGCCTGGAAAATGCCATGGACTGAGGAGGCTGGTGGGCTGTAGTCCATGGGATCACAAAAAGTCGGGCATGACTGAGCAGCTGACTCTTGTACAATTTTACTTTATACACTATTTACTTACACTGTTTGCCAGGCACAGTGAGCCAGCTATTATATTTAGCAAGAACAAAACAGACAAAATCCTTGCCGTTGTTATGGTGCTTCAGTCCTAGTGAGGCAGACAGACAATAAGCGAATAAAGGAAGGGAAACCTACGGTGTAATGCACCGTTGTTTTACAAAGAAAAACAATTCAGGTGAGTAAAGCGGGCCAGGGGAGGGGACGCAGAGGGTGCTTCTAAAGGTCAGGGTCCACAAAGAGCCCTGCAGGGACTTCCCTGGAGGCCCAGCGGTTAAGGCTCTGCTTCTGCGGCAGAGGGTTGGTGGATCCCTGCTCAGGGAACTAAGATCCCCCACATGAAGCATGGGCAAAAGAAAAGTCAGAGAACAAAGCATGTAACTGTCAACCACAAATTGGCACTTGCCAAGAGCATCTGCCAGCAGCTGAACAGCAGCAGCAGCGCTCGCTATCTGCCTCTGTGGAGACCGAACCCTCTGCTTCTGCAGGGTCCTGAGCTGTGAACCTCCAACACCCGGCGTGGGAGCTCAGGGTGGACCGAGGCACTCTGTGCTCTAGGGAATCTGGTAGAGCAGGTCTTTAGGTTTAGATGTTTTCAGGAACTGATTTCATGGTCCCAATCCTCGCATCTCTTCATCTCTAGAAAAGCACTGAAGTCCTTTCATGGTGACAGCCGCTCCTCGTGACTAGCAGCAAACCTCCGGTAAAGTAAGCCCTGGATGGCACTAAACCCCCCCTTCAGCAAAATTTTCTATATTGATTGACCTTCCCCAACTGCCTCTTTGGAGCAGTCTCTCAGAGATATATCTGAGGTGCTGTCTCCCGGGCTGCAGTCCTCATTTTGCCCCCAATAAAATTGAACTTGCAACTCTAACATTGTGCATCTTTTTAGTCGACATAACGACTTGGGGGAAAATCGGGGATGAGCTCACCATCTAGGAACAGAAAACAGAGAACATCTCCAGGACGGAGCAGTGTCTGAGCCAGAAGACACAGGCGAGACGCATCTGGAAACGTTCAGAGGGGTGGTCTGTTTCAGTGCCTGTAGACACAGGTCAGGAGTTGACGATTTTGTTCTGATTTGACCGGAAGCCAAGGGAAGGCTGCATGTCCACCGAGGACTGTCCGAGCCCGGCCATGGCTGCGGCTCTGCTCCAGGCTGGACGTGTGCTAACTTGCTTCAGTTGTGTCTGACTCTGTGCGACCCCATGGACTGTAGCCCGCCAGGCTCCTCTGTCCATGGGATTCTCCAGACAAGAATACTGGAGTGGGTTGCCATTTCCTTCTCCAGGGGATCTTCCTGATCCAGGGATCGAACCCATATCTCTTATGTCTCCTACACTGGCCGGCAGGTTCTTTACCACTAGGGCCACCTGGGAAGCTCCAGGCAGAGGTTAATCTAACTTTTTTCTCTGTCCTGACCTTGTCATTCTCAGCTCTCAGCTTAGAAATCAGCCCCTGTTGGCCCTTGCCCGTGCTGTGACCCAGGAGAGCTTGTGGGAGCATGCAATAGCTCTCAGAGCATTTAGGGTGCAGGGTACACTACATGCATGCATGCTCAGTTGCGTCCAACTCATTGTGACCCCATGGGCTGTAGCCCGCCAGGCCCCTCCATCCATGGGATTTCCCAGGCAAGAATACTGGAGTGGGTCTCCCTTTCCTCCTCCAGGGCATCTTCCCAACCCAGGGGTCGAACCCACGTCTCCTCGGGCTCTTGCATTGCCAGGCAGATTCTTTACCACTGAGCCTCCTGGGAAGCCCACACATCACACCACTGGCCAAAGCGAGTGGCATGGCCCAGAAAGATGCCAGTGGGTGGGGAGGCATTGTAACTCACAAGAGAGAGCACCAGCAGGGACACAGAAGCTCTGAGAAGGGGGGGGGGCATGTTTCCCTTCTCAGTCTGTCTAGCCATAGCTTTAGTTACTTTGATCTTGGGAATCTATATTCAGCCCAAATTTCCCCTGTTGGTTACAGAGTGATACATTCATCAGACTGCCTCGGAGAGACTTATACCCAGGTGCCTGTCACCTCTCAAAGGTAACATTTCCCAAACTGAGCTTACCATCCTTCCCCCCCAGTTGTTCTCCCAGGCTCCCTGGCTCCTTCAGGGTCGCTGCAGCCGTTCAGCCATCCAGCCTAGAGACTGGGGCTCTTGCACTCCTCCCTTTCCTCCCCTGCTTCCTCCGCCTCCAGCTGATGGTCAAGTCCTTTGGATTCTAACTCTTCTCCATTCATCATCTCTTTTTCCCGCTCAGAGGATTTATCTCAGGTCCTCAGCATCCCTCTCCTTGACCTTGTCTTGCCCTCCAGCACCTGCCCCATCACCTGACATACACATCTGATTGTATCAGGTTCTCTATTTAGTGGAAGTCAATTCCAGAATCCTGGCCAGAGCCTGTGGTGCGTTTGTAAACAGCCTCTTCTTTCCACACTCCTCTGAACAACTAGCTATGCCAACTAGCTACTCCCCAAACTGTGTCAGGCCACACTTCATACCTCCTCAGCTTTTCTCAAGCTCCTCTGCCCAGGAAAGTCCCTCCACTCCTCATCTGTTAAAATCAGCCCATCTTTCTCCTTTTTTCTTGTGAGTTTTTATGACCTTCATCCTCAAGTACACCATTCTTTTCTGCACTGAGTATAAATGTGAACATTGACAAAGCATTTTGGACTTGCTTGTCTGTCCGTCTCCCTGTTTTTGTGGGTGGCTGGCCCTTCCTCAAGTTTTCATGGGGGGAGGGTCTCCAGCTGGAGGAAGCTGTTGGCTTCTCCTCCCACCCCAGCTTCCTCCTCTCCATGGAGAACTGACATCCACCTGACCTCTGTTCCTCAGTTGGGCAGAGCTTATCTACTGAAACTTCGGGAGTACTCAAGATTCGCTCTTGTTTTCTTCCATTAACATTCGCCAAGCCAGTAGTTTTAGGAAGTGGGTCTAATCTGCCACAACTTTAAGCTAGAAATCCTTTCCCCTATATTAAACGAAAACCTTCCATCAGGATAGGATTGGTAGGAATTCTCTGGTGGTACAGTGGTTAGAACTCTGAGTTCCCAACGTAAGGAGCGCGGTTTTGACTCCTAGTTGGGGAAGTTTAAGATCCCACCTGCCGTGAGGCAACTAAGGCTGTGGGCTACCACTAGAGGAGCCCGAGGGCCACAACGAAGGCCCAGTGCAGCCCCAAAATTAAAAACAAATAATTTTTTAAAGATATAATTGGCACATACATTGAGTAGGTTTAAGGTGTGCTTATTCGAAACACGAATATATTGCAAAACCATCACAGCAGCTGCGTTAGCTAACACCCCCGATCACGTCTCATAGTTATCATTTCTTTCTTTGTGGAAAGAACATTTTAAAATTTACTCACTTAGCAACCTTAAAGGATATGATGAAGCGCTCTTAACCATAATTACCATCCTGCTCATCAGATTCCCAGAACTTATTCAGCTTCTGACCGGAAGTTTGTACCCTCTGACCAATTTCTTCCCATTTTTCCCCACCACCCCCCTGCCCCTGGGAGCCACTATGCTGCCGATTCTCGCAGTTCAGTTTTTTCAGGGGTCACTGAGATCAAATTGTGGTTGCTTTTCTCTGTCTGACTTATCTCACTTACCATAATGCCCTCAAGGTTCATCCATGTTGTCACCAGCGTCAGGATGAGAAGCCAGAAGTCTTAGAAAGTAGGTCTGCTCTGCAGACCAGTCTCCGTGGGTGGACTCTCAGGAGCCCAAGGTCTGTCTAGATTTGGCTGATAAATCTAAAGCTATGTTCTCCAAACCTTATGTCAGTAATAATGCTGGTATTCTGATTCCTTGTACGTCCCTTTGCTTTCTATTTTTCTAAGTTATTAGTATTAACTGTAAACCAAGGAGAGAAAGAGAAGATTATAAGGTAATTATCTATGCTGCTGCTGCTGATGCTAAGTCACTTCAGTCGTGTCCGACTCTGTGCGACCCCATAGACGGCAGCCCACCAGGCTCCGCCGTCCCTGGGATTCTCCAGGCAAGAACACTGGAGTGGGTTGCCATTTCCTTCTCCAATGCATAAAAGAGAAAAGTGAAAGTGAAGTCGCTCAGTCGTGTCCGACTTTTAGTGACCTCATGGACTGCAGCCCACCAGGCTCCTCCGTCCATGGATTTTCCAGGCAAGAGTACTGGAGTGGGGTGCCATTGCCTTCTCCGGTAATTATCTATAGATTGTCTAAAACTTCAACAACTCCCTTTTAGATGGAAATTTCCTTGAGATTTTATTCATATTTAAATCCAAAAATGCTTAGCACAGATCATGGCACATAACAGAGGCTCTGAAATATTTATTAAAAAGGTTTTTTCTGAAGTATGATCTTAGTGTCTGTAACACTAAAATGCACACATCTTAAATGTACAGGCTGATGAACGCACCCTTGTAACCACAATCCCAACCAAGTTACAGAACGTCCCCCCCCCCACTTAGGAAGTGCCCCCATCCTTCTTCCAATCAGTATTCCCTTCCTGCCAGAGATAACCACTTTTCTGATTTCTATCACGATGCACTCGTTTTTCTTCTTCTTTGACTTCATATAACTGGAATCACGTGTGTATTTTTTTTCCAGAGGGCTTGCTTCTTTCACTCAGCATAATCATTTTAAGATTTATTTATGTCATTCCACGTATCAGTAAGTTTTTCTCTTTTTTCTATTACTGTATAGTATTCCACTGTATAAACAGACCAAAATTGTTTATTCTTCTACCAATAGGCGTTTCGAATATTTGCAGTTTTTGATTATTATAAATAAATCTCCTGTGGGTGTTCTCTTTTTTTAATTTAATTCTTTAAATTGAAGTATTTTGGGGCTTCTCTGGTGGTGCAGAGGTTAAAGTGTCTGCCTGCAATGTGGGAGACCTGGGTTCAGTCCCTGGGTCGGGAAGATCCCCTGGAGAAGGAAATGGCAACCCACTCCAGTGTTCTTGCCTGGAGAATCCCATGGATGGAGGAGCTTGATGGGCTACAGTGCATGGGTCGCAAAGAGTTGGACACGACTGAGCGACTTCACCTCACTTCACTTCATAGTTGATTTACAGTGTTGCGCCCATCTCTGCTCTACAGCACAATGGCTGACTTATACACATTCTTTGCTTTAATATTCTTTTCCATTTTGGTTTGTCAGAGGATATTGAGTATGAGTCCCTGTGGTATATGTCAGGGCCTCGTTGTTTATCCATCCTACACATATCAGCTCACAGCTGCTAATCCCAGATTCCCAGACCGTGCCCCCCCCCCGACCCCCGCCGCTTAGTAACCACTAGTCTAGTCTATTACATCTTTGAGTCTGCTTCTGTTTTGTAAGCAGGTTTGTTCGTGCCATATTTTAGGTTCCACATGCAAATGATATCATATGGTGCTTGTCTTTTCCTGTCTGACTTTCTTCGCTTAGTATGAAAGTCTCTAGGTCCATCCATGTTTGCTGCAAACGGCATGATCCCATTCTTTCCATGGCCGTAGTATTCCAGGGAACACACCCAGCACATCTTCTTTAGCCATCCATCTGCTGTCGCACATGTACGTTGTCTCCGTGTTTTGGCTGTTGTGGTAGTGCTTCAACGAACGTAGGGGCACACGGATCTTTTTGAGTTATAGTTTGCTTGGGGTGTATGCCCGGAAGTGGGATTGCTGGGTCATATGGAAGTTCTATTTCCAGTTTTCTGAGGGACCTCCACACTGTTTCCCGTAGTGACTGCACCAACTTACAGTCCTACCACCAAAAGTGTAGGAGGATTCCCCTGTGAACGTTCCTTTTTTAAAAAATTAAGTTATTTATTTAATTGGAGGCTAATTGCTTTACAATATTGTGGTGGTTTTCGCCACACATTGACATGAATCAGCCATGGGTGTGCATGTGTCCCCCCCACCCCGTCCCGAACCCCCCTCCACCTCCCTCCCCATTCCCTCCCTCAGGGTCGACCCAGAGCACCAGCTTTGAGTGCCCTGCTTCCTGCATCAAACGTGAACTGGTGATCTATTTCACATATGGTAATATACATGTTTCAATGCTATTCTCTCAAATCATCCCACCCTCGCCTTCTCCCACAGAGTCCAAAAGTCTGTTCTTTATATCTGTGTCTCTTTTGCCGTCTCGCATATAGGGTCATCATTACCATCTTTCTAAATTCCATATATATGTGTTAAGATACTGTGTTGGTGTTTTTCTTTCTGACTTACTTCATTCTCTATAATAGGCTCCAGTTTCACCCACCTCATTAGAACTGATTCAAATGTGTGTTTTTTTTAATAGCTGAGTAATATTCCATGGTGTCTATGTACCACAGCTTTCTTATCCATTCATCTGCCAATGGACATCTAGGTTGCTTCCATGTCCTGGCTATTATAAACAGTGATGTAATGAATATTGGGGTACATGTGTCTCTTTCAATTCTGGTTTCCTCAGTGTGTATGCCCAGCAGTTCTATTTCCAGTTTTTTAAGGAATCTCCACACTGTTCTCCATAGTGGCTGTACTAGTTTGCATCCCCACCAACAGTGTAAGAGGGTTCCCTTTTCTCCACACCCTCTCCAGCGTTTATTGCTTGTAGACATGAGAGGTCATGAGATGGTACGTGATGTGGTTTTGATTTGCATTTCTCTGATAATGAGTGATGTTGAGCATCTTTTCATGTGTTTGCTAGCCATCTGTATGTCTTCTTTGGAGAAATGTCTGTTTAGTTCTTTGGCCCATGTTTTGATTGGGTCGTTTATTTTTCTGAAATTGAGCTGCATGAGCTGCTTGTATATTTTGGACATTAATTCTCTATCAGTTGCTTTGTTTGCTATTATTTTCTCCCATTCTGAAGGCTGTCTTTTCCCTGGGAACCTTCTTGTACAACTTTTTTTGTTGACATACTCAAGTTTGTTGGTATATGTTGGAGTGTTGACTACACAGCTGCCAATCACTTGAATATTGCCAATGAACAAAGCTTCTAATAGCATTTTTGTAGATATAGACAGTCAGTTCTCCTGGGAGGCTTCACTACCTAGGTACAGTTGATTAAGTCATTGGCCAGTGGAGACTGGACTCCATCTTCAGCCCTCTCCCCTCCCTGGAGGTCAGTGAGAGCAGAACTGAAAGTCCCAGCCCTCAAGTCACATCATTGGTTCCTCCGGTCACCAATCTCCATCCTTGGACGCTTTCTAAAATTCATCTCATTAATTAGTCCTTGGAAGAAAAGTTATGACCAACCTAGACAGTATATTCAAAAGCAGAGACATTACTTTGCCGACTAAGGTCCGTCTAGTCAAGGCTATGGTTTTTCCTGTGGTCATGTATGGATGTGAGAGTTGGACTGTGAAGAAGGCTGAGCACCGAAGAATTGATGCTTTTGAACTGTGGTGTTGGAGAAGACTCTTGAGAGTCCCTTGGACTGCAAGGAGATCCAACCAGTCCATTCTGAAGGAGATCAGCCCTGGGATTTCTTTGGAAGGAATGATGCTAAAGCTGAAGCTCCAGTACTTTGGACACCTCAAGCGAAGAGTTGACTCATTGGAAAAGACTCTGATGCTGGGAGGGATTGGGGGCAGGAGGAGAAGGGGGCAGGAGGAGAAGGGGACGACAGAGGATGAGATGGCTGGATGGCATCACTGACTTGATGGACATTGAGTCTGGGTGAACTCCGGGAGATGGTGATGGATAGGGAGGCCTGGCGTGCTGCGATTCATGGGGTTGCAAAGAGTTGGACACAACTGAGCAACTGAACTGAACTGAACTGAAATGAATATAACAGAAGACACTTTTATCATCCTTAAAACTCAGGAAATTCCAAGGGTTTTAGGAGCTCCTTGCCAGAAATGGGGAACAAATACCGAATATATATATTTCTTATCAAAAACCACAATATCACACTCCCTGTTTTCTTTCTCAACAGGTTCAGAACTCAGAGGGGAGAGAGATGAAATTAATTAGCACCTTGAAATCCCAGCGCTGTGGGTATAATAGAGAAGATTTACACATTGAATAAGGTTAAGCCTCTGTCAGCCCTATAATGATACGATCCCATGATGACTGTTCAATTCCATCCCCTTCTCTTACTCAAGAAAGCATAGAGGCGTGCAGGCAAGTCACTTTACGGCCTTGGATGAGATGATGACCCATATCAGATTTCAGGAAAATGTTTTTAAATTGCCTTCTTTTCTTTGATGATGTTCAGGTCCAGACAAACAAAATGTCTCTTCCTAGAGCAGGGAAAACCAACTATCAAAGAAGAGGAAAACGAACAGATGGAAATAATTATGTTTTTCACCCTTCTTGTAGCAGAGAGAAACTGTTTTTGCTAAAGGAGGAGGTCTCAGCTTTAAAGGAAATGAAGGAAGGCTACTTGTGAAAAAAACAGTTCTCTAGCACTTCTCGTTCTGTTTCTTTGAAGGTCACAATTACAGATATTTTGATAAAGACATCCTCTTCAATGCTTGTGGTCTTTCCACTTGATGGAGGAGATACAGTTGGTACTGTTTAGTTACAGCTGTCATCTTATCTTGAAATATGGTAGAATATAGGAAGAGGGAAACAGAAAAAATTTTTTCATTTTCCCCAAGGTCATTTCATCATTTTCTAGCCATATATGTCTAGACTTTATCAAAACACTTTATTTTGATTTCCATACTCCCTGTTAAGAAACAACCCTCTGGTTTAAGAATGTGTGTTTTGGAATATGAGAGTGGGTTGTGGGGAATCATTATTTGGAATTTCACAACTAGGACAAAAAAAAAAAGAGTTTGAAATGCAACCTGCAATCAAGTAGGATCATAAATAGACCACTGAATATATCAACAATCCATCACTGAATTTGTCATTGAATCAAGAAATGAGAGACACTGGTCAGTTTTCACTTCATAAAGCCAAAGGCAAACTTGAATAATTGTTACATTTAGTCCAAAGGAAGATTGTGACTAGCCTGTGAATTATATCTGTAGTAAACCTAAGTAAAAACCTCAACAGCTTCATGGCAAAAGAAAGAAAGAAAGAAAGAAAGAATGAGAGATTTTCTTGAAATTTTTATTACAAAGGACATTTTTATATGAGTCCCTCAGGAGCAAAAGCCCTGTCTGGGTTCTGTGGATCCTCAATACTAGCTAGAATCTAGTGGCTGGAGGAGGCAGTAGGGAGGGGTTCTCTCTTGTGCAGAAGAGGTCTTTGCATCTTCTTGAAATGAAGAGGATGCTGGCTGGACATGATTTTCACAGTGTCTTCCACCCTCCTGCCTGCTCAGGAGATGAGAGACCCTGTATGCTGCTGCTGCTGCTAAGTCGCTTCAGTCGTGTCCGACTCTGTGCAACCCCTTAGATGGCAGCCCACCAGGCTCCCCCGTCCCTGGGATTCTCCAGGCAAGAGTACTGTAGTAGGGTGCCATTGCCTTCTCCGGAGAGACCCTGTATAAGCTTCTGGAATTCCTCTGGCTTCCAGTTGCTCTTTAAATGCCCACAGCTTTTTATTTCCTTTGTGTAAAACAGTAATGGAACCCAGAGACAGCCATCTGCTATGGTTTAAATGTTTGTTCCCCCAACCTCAATTCGTATGTGAGAACCCCAAAGCTGATGGTGTCAGGAGGTGGGGCTTTGGGAAGATGAGGAGGTCATGAAGATGGAGCCCCCATGAATGGGATTAATGCCCTTACAAGACACCCTGGAGAGCATCCTTGCCCCTTCCTCCACGTGAGGACACAGTGAGACTATGGCTGTCCACGAACCAGGAGGAGGGTCCTCAATGATCCTGAATCAGCCAACAGCTAAACCTTGGACTTACCAACTTCTAGAACAGTGAGAAGCATGGTTCTGTTGTTTACGACCCACCCAGTCGCTGGTATTTTGTTATAGTAACACATTAACCTCAGACAGATCTGGGTTCTCATCGTGGTTCAGCCACCTACTGTGTTTAGCAAATTATTTGATCTCTCTGAGTCTCAGTTCCTGTTCATAATAACGCCTGTTTCATTGGGAGTTTAGGGATAAATGAGATTGATTCACATGAAAATTCCCAGCACACAGTGGGCACTAATCCTCCTCTGCTGTTCTAGGGGCGCCTTACCTTGGAGGTGAGCTGTCGTTGCGCCTCTCTGCAATGCTTTTGCTCCAGAGAGGCACAGAGTGTAACTTGAAAGGGTTACTAATCCCTCGAAACCCTCTGATCACAGATAAACTCATTTCCCGATCCTGCCACGTAAGCCACTGATCTGGCTTTGATGACCCGATCACAAGTTGAGGACCACATGAAGGTTGCCACTCAAAGCTGTACTTAAGATCAAAGTTCTGGAGCCAGGCTCGCTCCCGCCCACGCTCTCCGGGGAGGCACCCAACGACTTGATGGAAAAGATAACAGACCCCCGCGAATCATTGCCTACAGATCAGGCTGTTGGTCTCCCTGCTCAGAGAGCAGGGACCTTAGTGCTGGCAAATGATAAAGACATCTTAAAACTCACTGGCCTATTTAGGTGTGTGTATACGTGACCTAGGACTTCCCTGGTGGCTCAGCTGGTAAAGAGATGCAGGTTCAATCCCTGGGACAGGAAGATCCTCTGGAGAAGGAAACGGCCTCCCACTCCAGTATTCTTGCCTGGGAAATCCCAGGACAAGAGGAGCCTGGTGGGCTCCCGTCCATAGGGTTGCAACGAGTCAGGCATGACTGAGCAACTGAACGTGTGAACTCGGCTTCTAAGAAATATCCACAGGCAAGTCATAAAACATGCACAAAAATCATTTTTAAAAAGGTCTGTTTCTTATTGGAAGGATTAGTTTTCAACCAATCAAAGCAATTAAAAAGTTATAGAAAACCTTGTCATAAAAGCAGGACAGACACCAATTAGTAGCAAATGAATTAAAACTCTTTTTTTTAATTTAGAAAATTGTACGTTCTTTAACAACGTTTTTTACTGAGAAAAATACAAACAAGCAAAAAAGATACATATAAATGGCTATAATCCCACTTATCTTGATAAAATCTAATTGGTAAATATCTGGGTTTTTTTTTTTTTTGGTAACTATCCATTAAATACTGTCTGTGTATATATTTCCATATTTTTAAACCAAAACTGGGATCCTTCAATATAAATTGCCACCGAACATCATTGAATTTCACTAAATCTTTATTATTGGACTTTTGAATTTCTTTCTAAGTGTTTGCTGTTATCAGCATTACAGGAACAACTGTATAGAATGACTTAGGAAAGAAATGAAGGGGAAAAAAGTCAAAAAAAGTTCCTGAAAAGTCGACAAATTGTTTAGCGATACATTAAACAAAAATCATCCTCTGTGGAATATCGGAAATATCTCTACACACAGAGTCCCTGGGAATTAATTTTTGGTCAGATTGTAATTTTGATCTAACCGTCATCTTAATAAGTTACTTCTTGTGTATCCAGCATCCTTTTATTTCTCTCCTCTGCTCCCTTCCTGCTCTGTCGTCCGGAAGCCGCGGCATTTCGTGCCAGCCTTTCTCCTGCCAGTCCAAGCTCCTCCCAAGCCTCCTCTCTTTCTAGGACATCTGCTCTGCTAACATCTAGCTTGTGATTAATTCTACCACCCACTTTCTGCCCTTCTCCCTCCAGGCTGCTGAGCGCTGCTGGAGAGAAAACCCACGGCTCGTTTTGCTGGTGTCACTAGGTAGGTTTTTCATCCTTGCTGGACTGGCCCTCTCCCAGGCCCCTCGTGTCTCGTCCCAGTCTCCACAATTTGGTCATCCTGCCCACTCATCAGAAAGCCCGAGTTCTATCCTTCCATCTAATTAAGCCTTAGATCCTCAGTTTGTAAAAGAAAAGAAATACTGGTTACAATGGACAAGAAGTGACTGTAAGAAGGATGTTTCTAATGTGCTCAGAGACGAGAGGGAAAAAAAAGATTTCCTCCTGAGAATTAAGCTAGAAAATTCCAGAAAGAGAACTGTATCTATGGTCTGTAACCCAAACTGTTGCTGTTCAGTTGTTTTGCTGTGTCTGACTCTGTGATCCCGTGGATTGCAGCACGCCAGGCTTCCCTATCTTTCACCATCTCCTGGAGCTTGCTCAAATTCATGTCCATTGAGTTGGTGATGCCATCCAACCCTCTCATTCTTTGTGGCCCGCTTCTCCTCCTGCCTTCAATCTTTCCCAGCATCAGGGTCTTCTTCAGTGAGTCAGCTCTTCTCATCAAGTGGCCAAAGCGTTGAAGCTTCAGCTTCAGCATCAGTCCTTCCAATGAATATTCAAGGTTGATGTCCTTTAGGATGGACTGGTTTGATCTCCTTGAGGTTCCAGGGACTCTCAAAAGTCTTCTCCAACACCACAGTTCGAAAGTATCAATTCTTTGGTGCTCAGCCTTCTTTATGGTTCAACTCTCACCAAAAAGCTGTCTATAAGTGTGTGACAACGATTTGTGAACACAAAGAATCCAACTGGAAAAGGAGGCGGAGCTGGTGGTAGACAGCTTGCACACTGGACACGCCCAGTCTATGAAGGAGGCCCCAGGGGACAGAAGATTCCACCTAGAAGTGCCCGCTCTGCCCCACTGAAGGCTCTGGCCTCAGAAGGGAGGTCTTTGCACCCCCACCTGTAACTCCATCAGGGAGGTGGGGACACGGGGCTGGACACCTTCTGTCTCGCCTCTGGGCCCTTTCTCCTCCAGAGCTTGGTGGACAGGAGGTGCTCAGCAAGTTCATCTCATGTCTCAGATGTTCAAGGGACACATTTTGTTGCAAGAATGACTCCTCAATCCTTTTGCACTAAATCAGCCTGAATTCTTGGCCCCAGCCGCCTTCCTATCTGGCATCTGGGGGGGCGAAGCTGCCTTGGCATCCTAGGTGTGTGTTCAGCGCCGGCTGTGCCCGTGAGAAAGTCACTTCCGCTCAGGAGACGTCATTGGTTAAGTGGGGACGACACTGCAGCTGTGTGGAATTGTTCAGTGCGACCCAAATAAGTGTTCTTCCTCCCCCGCCCAGCCTCCGCGTGAGGCGACAGGGCCCGAGGACCCCAGTCTGGAAACTTTGACCCAGAAAGAGCAGAAGCAGGTCGTTGGCGCACCTTCCCTTGAAAGGCTCAAGGCAGCACTTTGTACTGCTTCATGCGGAGCGTTTCCCCAGACTCCAGTAGGGACGTCTCTCCAGCCCTCAGGGTTTCCAGAGGAAGAGAAAAGGCTGAGATCTTGCTCCTCTGGGCCCTGTCCGCCTTCTGGAAGTTTCTCAGAGCCCATATTCTGGGCCCACAGACTTCAGGACCGGGAGAGAGCTGTGCAGGGAGCCAGGGCTCCCTCCTCCCCCTTCAGCCCCCTGGAAACGAGGCATCCGGGGCCCCCGAGAAGTGTGGATCTTTTCTCTCCCTGGCGGTCAGCATGCCTGCGTCACCCCAAAATTCACCCCCCCACACCCCACCCCGTGTGATGGTGCTGGGAGGCGAGGTCTTTGGGAGGTGATTAGGCTTAGATGAAGGCTTGAGGAAGCAGTCCCCGTGATGTGAAGATGGAGACGGGAGCGCACAGCGAGAGGGTGGCCGCAGACAGCCCAGGAGGGCGCCCTCCCCGAGATCCGGGCTCGGAGGAGATCTGGTTAAGCCTCACAGTCTGTGCTATTTGTTACGGCAGCCTGGGCTGACTAAGACGGCCTCAGTGCTTTTCTCTCAGTTTCTCTGGGGAATTTTCGGATGAACGTAGGTCTCCACCATATCACATAAGATTTAAGGTGAGGTTGCTAAGAGTCAGATAAGACAGAGCGACTTCACTTTCACTTTTCACTTTCATTCATTGGAGAAGGAAATGGCAACCACTCCAGTGTTCTTGCCTGGAGAATCCCAGGGACCGGGGAGCCTGGTGGGCTGCCGTCTATGGGGTCACATAGAGTTGGACACGACTGAAGTGACTTAGCAGCAGCAGCAGCAATGTGAGTCAGACGCCAGGAGCAAGAGTAAACCGTAAGCTCTCTGAGATGGGCTGCGCCTCTGAATCACATATTTAGTGCTCTTGTCAAAAGACTGGCAGGGTCGGGACTTCCCTGGTGGTTCAGCGGCTAAGACTCCTTGCTCCTCATGGAGCGGGCCCTGGGTTCCATCCCTGGTCAGGCAACTAGATCCCATATGCCACAACTAAGACCCAGCACAGCCAAGAAAATAGATAAGCAAAACAACAAAAAAAGACTGGCAGCATTTCTTCACCAGAGGGACTAAGAGAATAGTCTGTCTCCTGCCCACCTTGTAGGATGTGGGGTGGCAAGGTGCACTTCCTTATGCCCTAAGCTGAACGTTACTCCCATTCCCTGTTTCCCTTTGAGCTTGATTTCCACAGGATTGGCTCCTTCTAACATATTCTGCAAAATACCAGGTGCTATAGACTGAATGTTTGTGTCCTTCCCAACATTCACAGGTTGAATCCCGATTCCCAGTGTGATGGCGTCAGGAGGTGGAGCTTTGCAGAGGACATGAGGGTGGAGCCCCAATAAATGGGATTAGTGACCTCACTGGAGAGACCCCAGAGAGCTCCCTCACCACTGTAGATGCCTGAGGACAGACGGAGACATCAGGCCATGCTTGCTTATCCAGCTGGCCCCTGCATGGTCCTGCAGCTGCATTCAAATAAGTAACAGACTGGAAACAAGAAAGCAAAGATGGCAGCTGGCTGGTAGGCTGCACGGCCAGGTGTGCAGGCCATCATGTGTCTGGCTCGGGTTCTCTTCCTGAGAGACAGCCAGAATCCAGACAAACATATTTGCTCCCATCTGTATCATCTCTATGGTGGTCTTTGGACCACGTGCAGGAGTGCCATCTACTCACTTCCTGCCACTTCCTGCGTGGAGAGGCAGCCAGGGGTTTACCCTGAGGCTCTGTCTCTCTCCACTGGGATTCTGATCTCCTGCTAGTTGAGCCATCACCTGCATGTCTAAAACAAAGTTCTACCCCTGAGGATTGAGCCTCAGCACTCCCTAGTCACTACACCACTTCCTGCCCTCGGCTGGCTCCCTGTGGCAGGCATGCTCCCTAGGGTTGTACCCATCCTTGGTGCACGACCTATCTCTTCCCAATTGTGTCACCTCTAGCAGCTTCTTCAATGTGTCTAATCCTTTTTTCCTACCCGCTTCTCCTTCCCCCCAGGCTGCAATGCTGCATGCTCCACTACAGGCTGCGAAGAGCAGCAGGGCCCTTTAAGGAGCCCCCAGAGTCCACAGCTGAGTCCAGAGCTTCGAATCAGATCTATTTATGACCCTGACCCTAAGCCTGATTGCACTTGAACCTGCATCAGGGTTTCCTCCAGGAATGACTCCCCAGCTTTGGAAACCCTCACTTCTAAAATGGAGCTGACCCCAGGACTACCCTGGTGGTCCAGTAATTCAGACTTCCAATGCAGGGAGTATGGGTTCAATCCCTGGTCAAGGAGCTAAGATACTACATGCCTCAGGGCCAAAAAAACAAAACATAAAGCAATTTCGTAACAAATTTAGTAAAGACTTCAAAGACTGCACATAAAAAAAAAAGATGAAGAAGAACTAAAAAAAGATCAAATAAAAAATATTTTGAAAAATAAATAAAATGGAACTGAACCCTACAAACCTAGTTCTCCAAGCAACCTTAGAAATAAATGCTTTTAAGTCAGGACTGATTCCTCCAAAACTACAGCGGAGCACTCCAGCCCTGACACATTATTTCACTGCCAGAATGCTTCACATCTCACCCAGAGCTGATCCCCAAGCCTTGGGACTGACGATTTCTGTCCTAATGCTGCACTAATATTTTATTTAGGATTTTTGCATTGAGGGTCATACGTGAGGATGGCTGACAGTTTTCTTTGGGCTGTATTTGTTGGGTACAACTGCTATACTAGCTCTGTATGAGAAATTTGAAGCTTTCCTTCTTTTTATACCCTCTGAAACTGCAGAACAGAGTTCATTGGCCCTGGAGGTCTCATTGCAGGATTCCCCTGGTAGCTCAGCAGTAAAGAACCCACTTGCAATGCAGGAGACTTGGTTCAATCCCTGGGTCGGGAAGATCCCCTGGAGAAGGAAGTGGCAACCTACTCCAGTATTCTTGCTAGGAAAATTCCACGGACAGGCTACAGAGGAGCCTGGCAGGTGATAGTCCATGGGGTCACGAAAGAGTGGATACAGCCTAGCCCTGAACAGCAACAAACAACAGAAATCTGATAAAATTTCTCTGTGGAAGCATCTGTACCTGGTGTTTTGGAGAGCAGCTCTTTGCTCTTTCCTCCTGTTTATCCTGTGATAGTTCATTTGTTTAAATTTTATAACTCATCTAAAGTCCATTTTGAGAAACTATATTGTCCTAAAAATTATTTAATCCAGATTTTGTTGGTGGTGTTGTTTAGTCACTAAGTCATGTCCAACTCTTTGCAACCCTATGAACCACAACACACCAGACTTTGCTATCCTTCACTATCTCCCTGAGTTTGCCCAAACTCATGTCTACTGAGTCAGTGATGCCACACAACCATCTCATCCTCTGTCACCCCCTTCTTCTCTTGCCCTCAATCTTTCCCAGCATCAGGGTCTTTTCCAATGACTCAGTTCTTGGCATCAAATGGCCAAAGTATTGGAGCTTCAGCTTCAGCATCAGTTTTTCCAATGAATATTCAGGGCTAATTTCCTTTAGGATTGACTGTTTTGATCCCTTTGCCATCCAAGGGACTCTCAAGAGTCTTCTCCAACACCACAGTTTGAAAGCATCAGTTCTACACGCCTACCTTGATTTATGGACCAACTGTCACATCCATACATGACTGTTGGAAAAACCATAGCTTTGACTATGTAGACCTTTGTCAGTAGTGATGTGTCTGCTTTTTAAATATTCTGCCTAGGTTTGTCATTGCTTTTCTTTCAAGGAACAAGCGTCTTTTAATTTTGTGGCTGCAGTCACTGTCCACATTGATTTTGGAGCCCCCTCAAATGAAATCTGACACTGTTTCCACATTTCCCCAGCTATTTGCCATGAAGTGGCAGGACTGGATGCCATCATCTGGTCCTACTGGTTTCTGAATGTTGAGTCTTAAGCCAGCTTTTTCACTCTCCTCCTTCCCCTTTAGTTCCTTTTCACTTTCTGCCATTAAAATGATATCATCTGAGTATCTGAGGTTGTTGATATTACTCCCAGCAGTCTTGATACCAGATTGTGATTCATCCAGCCTTGCATTTCGCATGATGTGCTCTGCATATAATTAAATAAGTAGGGTGATAATATACAGCTCTGATATATATAAATTAAATAATAAATAAATATTATAATATAAATCTGAACAAAGTCATCTCTTAAGCTAATTTTACTTTCCTTTGTATCTGGAGTTTATTCCCCTTAGCCCATGCTTTGTATTTTTGTGCTTTCTTCCATTTTTCTTTTTTAGTTTATGTTGATTCACATAGATGTGTGGTCTTAGCTCTGACTTATTGTTTTGTTATGGTTTCTGTTTTTTAGTTTTTTCAAATATTTCGCTGAGTGATTTTATGTGACTTGCTGCTGTTGTGTGCATGTGTCTTGAGAATTTGAAAGGTTTGTATTTTAGTTCTGGATTAACGTGATCAGAAAGCCATCTGATATCCTTATCCACCTATTTCTTTAGGTTGACTACCGACTCCCTACACTATTTCCTTCTTTTGTCCCTTCTCTCTTTTCTTAACCACCAGTTTTTAATTATACTCTTTCTTCATACGTCCCTTTGTGCTAAGGTGCATATTTAAATGTCGACTATTTGATTTATCAAACTAAAATGTTTTTACCCCAAAATATGTTACTGAACCAAAGTTGGGTCCACTTGCCCACAAGCAGTAAAACCAATCTATTGACATGGGGTCGTGACAAAGAGAAGTCCAGCATTTATTGCAGGCATCTAGCAAGGAGAAGTGGCGGCTCATACTCAGAGGACCTGAATCTGATAGCTTTGAGGAAGAGGTTTTAAAGGCAGGGTTAGGGAAGGGGCTGCAGGGGGCTTGATCACCTCCTGAACAGTTCTCAGACTGGTTGGCATCAAGGCGAAGTTTCAAGCCTCTTCAACCTTCTGGTTTCAGCCAGTTTAGTGTCTACATGCTTGCAGTCAGCAGTTCTCATCTGGCAGAGGCTGTTTCCTGTAAAAACAACCTAGGGACGTGTGTCAGACCTTTATCGTTCAGGGCCCTGGGAAGTGGGTGATTCTGCTCTGTGGTGGGTTTATAGTATAAATTGTTACCAGTTTCCTGGCTCAATAGCTACTTTATATCTTCACATTTCCCAATCATTAACTCTTGAGTCAGCCTTTTGAGACTTGGGGAGGCCCAGGAGATTAAGCAAAATTATTTTACTTCAAAGGACAGGGATCTAGGGTTTGTATACGATTTCAAATATAGACGAGAAAATCGCATTGACACAGAATCCTATTTTCTCTTTCGTCCCAAATTTTGTCCTATCGTTTTGAAATCGTGAGGCTTTATAACATGTACCTTGTATGTATACATGTACGTATACGTATATAACATGTATCCTGTAACTCTAACTTCATATCCATGATTTTCTTAGCCCTTCCCTTGTGACTCAGCTGGTAAAGAATCCGCCTGCAATGTGAGAGACCTGGGTTCGATCCCTGGGTTGGAAAGATACCCTGGAGAAGGGAAAGGCTACCCACTCCAGTATTCTGGCCTGGACAATTCCATGGACTATACAGTCCATGAGGTCTCAAAGGGTCAGACACGACTGAGCAACTTTCACCTCACACAGTTAATTCAGCACTCCTGGTATTGTCTTTTACAGCCCTTTGGCCATTCATCTCTCCTACTATGATTTGTCTTTAGCTTTGTGCACACTGATGATGAACAGTTTTTTTTAATATAAATTTATTTATTTTAATTGGAGGCTAATTACTTTACAATATTGTATTGGTTTTGCCATACATTGACATGAATCCGCCACGGGTGTACATGTGTTCCTCATGAAGCCGAACTTTGTAGCCCTCCTCTCCGCCTGAAGTCAATGCCAGGCTCCCGGGTCTGTAGCGTCACAACCTTTTGCCATCGCGACCCCTCTTGGCTGCAGAGGAAATCTCTCGGCTCTGCGGGCGTGGTCCTCCGGACGGCAGGGGGCGCCCGGCAGCAGGGGCGCCCTCAACGCAGGCGCCGGGTGCCTCTCTTCCGGCCGTACGCGCCGTGACCCCGCGCCGCCGCGCGTCCCGCGAAGTCTGCGTAGGGGTTGGCGCCGGAGCGGTGCTGCGGTCGGGGGCTGACGCCGAGCCCCCAGCCCGCGGTGTCGGCGGCGCGTCGGCCTCGGTGCGCCGCCGCGGCCCGGGATCGTCGGCCGGGCGGGCCGGGTAAGTGGTCTCTGGGGCCGGTGGGCGGGCGTGGGCCGGGGCCGGCGCGCCTCCCCGGCCGGGCGTCGCGACAGGCGAGGCCGCGGCTTTAGGCCGCACCGCGAGGGGCGCGGGGCGGGGGTCCTGACCGGCCCCGCGCCGCTGGCTGCCCTGGCCGCTGGCAAGCCTCCCGTCTTCTCTCTCTCCCTGCTCCCCACGTCCTTTATGTGCCTCGGCTTGCCGGGCCCTCGCACCCCTGCTCTCCCCTTTTTCTTCCTCGTCTGTTTGCTCTGGCCTTGTGTCTCCTGGACCCGAGGGCGCCTTTCCCTCTCCTGTCCCCTCCCTCTCGCTGTCGGTCTGTCCGGGAACAGCTGTTGGTCCCTTGAACCCGGTAGGCGGGCCTGAGTAGTCTGTGGCCGGGGCCGGGGGCGCCGCGGAAGGAATCCGTTTCCACCCCTGGCTTCGAATCAGGTGTGGCCATCCCTCAGAGACGAGGGTTTTACCTGGACAAGGCTCTGGCACTGCCTCGGACCCTGTCTTTTCTTAAAGCGGTGTTTTAGCTTCGATACCCAGTCACAAAGCGTTTTTTGTTTTTTGTTTTGCTTGAGCGTTTCCTTTTGCCCAGGTCATGTTTAGGAACAGCAAATAGTTAGATCAGTAAGATTCTGTCTCTACGCTCCCGTGAGTTTAGTTTCCAGAGAAACAAGTGTAAAAAGCCACGCCTCGGTCGGTCTGGAAAGGCTTCTTAAGGAGTGAGGCGCGTAACTGAGCCTTGGGGGTGTTTTGTTACATGTGCAGGACGGGGGAAGCTTCCCTCCAGAGGAAATAAGGGTAAAGGTAGCAGAAGTGGAGCACCGTAGTGCATTCTGGAACCTGCAGGAAAGGCAGATAGTGTGAACATGGGTAGTCAGGTCAGATCAAGACGGTGCTCTGAGAAATCAATGGAGGAGGGCCCTGGGAGGTGCTTACTCCTAAAGGCAGGCAGAATAGTGTATGGTGAAGTCGCTCAGTCGTGTCCGACTCTTGCGACCCCGTGGACTGTAGCCTACCAGGCTTCTCCGTCCATGGGATTCTCCAGGCAAGAATACTGGAGTGGGTTACCATTTCCTTCTCCAGGGGATCTTCCCAACCCAGGGGTCGAACCCGGGTCTCCCGCATTGGAGGCAGACGCTTTAACCTCTGAGCCACCAGGGAAGCAGGCAAGTGGGTGGGAAATAGGATATTCTGGGGGAGGGCAAAATTCTGGACATTCTCAGGTAGGTGCGGACTGTGTCTCCCCTCAACAGGTGGAGTTTTTAAAGGATGCAGTTCAGTTTCCACAGTTCTGTGAGTTAAGGGCCACAGGCATTTTGACTATAGTGAGGATATTTAGGCGATATGGGATATTACATTAGTAACTTAAACTGTGGGTGATTTATTTTTAGAGGAAATAAAGCAGATGGTATATACTAAGAAATGTGCTGTGTGCTGACTGACCACTCACTGATACATTTAGAAAATATTTAAACAGTGCTTAACAATGTCCCAAGCAAGGTGCTCAGATGGAGATATAAAGATGAAGACAGAAACATCCCTTGCTACCTGTGAGGGGTTTATGATATAGTAAGAGACAGACATGTCACCCAGTGGAGCCTAACATGACTTGTGTCCAGGGGGTAGCTGGTTTTATGTGAGGTTTGTTGTCAGCAAAGGCTTCAGAGACATACTTAAAAGATGAGCACGTGGGGTGCTGCTGAGAAGACGTCTTCCATGTTCTTTTTTGCTAGTTGCACGTGTTTTTAAAAAATACTTCTCTAGCTTGGGTGGAATCTTGAAAAGTCATCATTCTTCCAGAAGAGCTGTGTTTACCGTGTTTCTTTTTAAGTAAAAGAAAAAAGAGCATACCTGGAAGATGTGTTGATTAAAGGCTGATGTTACTATGAAAATGAAGTCAATAGTGAGGCGGTATTTTAAAGAGGTTATGAAAATCAACTGTTTGTATTTCCATTTGGTCCTGGCTTCCTAAGATATATTCAGATGTTAGAAAGTGCTCCGTTTTTATTACCTGCCACCAGACTTCATGAAATAAATGTGTTGTATCATCTGAAAGACATCTGAGCATTAATCAGGTGAAGTTCAGGTCCTAACAGAGTCTTGTTAGTGCGCTTGTTATTTTCAGTGTTTGCTGCAGAGAGGATGCATGAATCAACTGTGACATAGTTACAAGTACTCAAGGCAGCTACAGTGAAGATACATACGCTTTTTAAGGAATGGATGCAGCAAGCTGTGTCGGTAAGGTGATATAAAAGGAGGAAAGGAAGGAATTAGCATGGGGTTCAGGCTGCTGCTGGGCCAGGGAGATCACGTGGGTGGGTGGGATGGGATGGGGACCATATGGGTGGAGGGTGGTCTCTTGTCTCACTGGTGCTTGTTGCATTATAGTAGTTAATTAAAGCAAGTCTTACAAGTGCAGGTGGGTAGAGCGTGTTGTTGCTGTGGTCCATCCAGTTGTATGAATTTGAAGATCTGTGAAGAGAAAAGTGAAGAAAGCTCTTCTGCCTTTACTGTGATGAGATCTGATGTGTAAGCTCCGAGGTACAGAAAGCTAGCAGATGCTAGTAAGGGGGCATCAGTTTCTGATATTTAAGGTGTGCTTTTGAAGGTTCTGAGGACAGAAACGGGGAACTTTAAATGCACGTAAGATTTTGCTGCACAGTGACTTTTGAAGCTTGCAGAGCAAGGTGAATCGGGTGCCGTTGTCAACAGCTGGCTTCCGGCAGACTGGAGCTGGAGGAAGTATGGTGGCATGGAGCCTCACCAGCTGGGTGATGAAGTCTTAGGAGTTGGGCTCTTGGCTGAAAGGACTCTGCTGGAGGTAGAGCGCCTCTGCACTGCTTGCGCGTGTAGCCCTGAAATAGGGAAAATGTTTCCATCAGCGTTCACTCCTTCCCTAGGGGGACGGCCAGCATCCTGTTGGCGCACACTGCCTCGCCTAGTGCTGCTGCTCCTCTCCCTTTTACCTGGTTTTTAAAAAAATTTTGATTGTGGTAAAATATACATAACATAAAATTTGTCATTTGAACTGTTTTTAAATGTGGTGTTGTATGCCCATTACCACCCAACTCAGAAGCTTTTGTTTCCTCTTCTAGTGGAGCCTGTGGGCGTTGTGTAGTTTCACTGCTGATTCATGTGGTTAAAAAAGAAAATTTATTTAATTGTTGATTTTAAAAATGTTTATTGAATGCCTCCTCTGTGCCAGAAATTGGAAATGCAGAAGTGAATAAGTTGGTCTTTTCCCTTCAGTTTAGTGGGCCTTTGGTTATTTGATTTCCATTGAGACCATTATTTGTATCCTGCATGGGAGTCTGTGCTTCCTAGACCTGGTTGATTATTTCCTTTCCCATGTTAGGGAAGTTTTCAGCTATTATCTCTTCAGATATTTTCTCGGGTCCTTTCTCTCTTCTCCTTCTGGGAACCCTAGAAGGCAAATATTGCTCTGTTTAATGTTTTCTCAGAGGTCTCTTAGGCTGCTTTCATTTCTTTTCCTTCTTTTTTCTCTATTCTGTTCTGCAGCAGTGATTTCCGCCATTCTGTCTTCCAGGTCATTTATCCATTATTCTGCCTCAGTTATTCTCCTATGGATTCCTTCTAGTGTGTTATTCAGCTCTATTTATTTGTTCTTTAATTCTTCTCAGCCTTTAGTAAACATTTCTTGTATCCCCTCTGTTCTTTTTCTGAGATCCTGGGTCATCTTCAGTATCATTATTCTGAATTCTTTTCCTGGGAGGTTCCCTATCTCCTTTCCTCTAGTTTTTCTGGGGATTTATCTTGATCCTTCATCTGGGACATAATCCTATTTCTTTTCCTCTTGGCTAGCTTTCTGTGATTGTAGTATTAGTTTTGGAGGCTTCTGGAATTGTAGTTCTTATTTTTTCTGTCTGCTGTCTGGTGGATGAGGATAAGAGGCTATGCAAGCTTCCTGATGGGAGGGACTGGCTGTGGGAATACTGGGTCTTGCTCAGGTGGGTGGGGTCATGCTCAGTAAAGCTTGCCTCCAGTTGTCTGTCGATGGATGGGGCTGTGCTGCCTTCCTGTTAGTTGTTTGGCCTGAGGTGACCCAGTCCTGGAGCCTACAGGCTCTATGAGTGAGTGAAGTCACTCAGTCATGGCCGACTCTTTTGCGGTTCCATGGACTGTAGCCCTACAGGCTCCTCTGTCCATAGGATTTTCCAGGCAAGCGTACTGGAGTGGGTTGGCATTTCCTTCTCCAGGGGAATTGTCCCAACCAAGGGATCGAACCCGGGTCTCCTGCATTGCAGACAGACGCTTTACCCTCTGGGCCACCAGGGAAGCCCACAGGCTCTACAATAGGGCTTTGGCGCCTCCCAGAGGGCTTACAGCGGGCCGAGATGCATCTCCCAGTACTGCTGCTACCCGTGCCCCGTCCCTGGCGGGCCACTGCCAACCCACACCTCTGCCAACCCACACCTCTGCAGGGGACCTGCAGACACTCATGGTAGGTCTGGATCAGTCTCCTGTGGGGTCAGTGTTCCTTGCCGCTGGGTTCTAGTGAGCACAAGGTTTTGTTTTCCCCCCAGTCCTGTGCGAGTCCTGTAATCAAATCCCGCTGGCCTTCAAAGTCAGATTCCTAGGGGATTCCCAGTCTCTTGGCCAGACCCACTGGCTGGGGAGCCTGATGAGGGGCCTAGAAGCTTCAGAGCAGTGTGAGAACTCTGGTGGTGGTGGTGGTTGCCAGAGTGTGGGTCACCCGCCTGGCGGGTGTAAGATGTGATTTTGTCATGATTGTGCCCCTCCTACCATTTCACTGCAGCTTCTCCTTTGTCCTTGAATGAAGGGTATCTTTTCTGGTGGGTTCTGGTATCTCCCTGTTGATGGCTGTTCAACAGCTAATTGTGATTTGGCGCTCTGGCAGGAGATGAGCACACGTTCTTTTGCCACTGTCTTGAGCCAGTCTCTAGAGACCAGCATTATTTGTAAATACCCTTTCTTGATAATGCTTTCAAATTTCTTACTAAGCAGTACTGAGAGAAGTAAAGTGAAAAAGGACTCCCCTGTAGCTCAAACCGTAGAGAATCTGCCTGCGATGCAGGAGACCAGGGTTTGACCCCTGGGTCGGGAAGTTTCTCTGGAGAAGGAAATGGCGATCCACTCCAGTATTCTTGCCTGGAGAATCCCATGGACAGAGGAGCTTGGCGGGCTGCAGTCATGAGATCGCAGAGTCAGACACAACTCAGCGACTAACACGCACACACACAAGGTAGAGTTTGGTTTGTAAAGAGAGTTTGATAGTTTAGCTTTATAATTTCCCAGAAAGTGTTGTTGTTTATATTTGTTTGCCAAAATGTGTCAGTCTTCTCTTGTCTTTATAAGAATAAAGAAAGATAAAAACAGATGAACCCACAGTTTGTTTACTAGGCTTTGGTCTGGTGATCAACTGAATGATGAGGTCTCAAAAAATTAGACTAGGTTAGATGAAAGATCCATGGTCATTTCTGAAGCATTATTCTGGAAACCACAGTACAGTTGACCCTTGAAAAAGGCAGGGGTCCGGGGCCCCGACCCTCCGCAGCCGACAGTCCGTATAACTTCACCATTGGCCCTCCATATCTGTGGATTCAACCGACCCCGATGCTGTGGTCCTGCAGTATTTACCGTGGAAAACAGGCCACATGGAAGTGGACTCGCGCAGCTCAAACCTGGCATCAGTCACGGGCCCTTTGCAAGCTGGACACTCAGCATTGTTTTTTCTTTGCTGCTGTTCTGAGTTTTTCAGGTTAAATCTAAACTTTAAGGATGTGTACCTGGAAAAGAAGGATTAGTTTTGAATACCAGGTAGGCTGGAAGAAAAGTGCATGACAGCCTCTGCAGCCCTGTGGTCTTACGCCGTCTCCAGTGGCCAGAAATTTCTGAAGTCCTAGATGAGAGGGGGTTGCGATTAGTGTGTTAACTGAGCAGTTGGCCTGATTCTCTGTTTGACTCTGGGGCAGATACTGATCTTAGTCTGAGGGTAGAGCAGTGACCTCCACACACTGAATATAGGTTTTCGTGGAGTTTACAAGACTGTGGATTAAAATAGTAGGTTCTGAAGTGGACCCCAGTGGTATTCCCTGCAAAACTTTGGAGACCTGGTCAGATTTCAGGCATGCTTAGATGAGAAATGGAATTCATGAACTCTTCTATGTTTAGCCTCAGTGTCTTGCGCTTGTCTTGCACTTGTCTCAAGCTTAATACCGTGACAAGGTGTTGCCAAGTCCGCTTTGTCTGGTGCTGAAGGCAGTGGGCGTTTCCCTGCAGGATACACTCTGCAGGGAATTCTCTGCCCCTGCTGAGCCAGCGAGTGTCCCAGAAGCCTTGAGGAGGAGAGCCGTTAGGCATGTCTCAGTTGTTTGGTGTGTCACTTGGAGCACTCAGCCTCCAGTACCCTGGGCTCTGCTTTATTCACCCTGCTCTGTACTGCCTTGGGGCCTTTCATTTAGCAGTCAGCACTGAGCACTCAGGTCATCACAGGGGTCAGGTATAAAGTAGGGAAGGAACTCGGAAAGGCACCCATAGGTGACCGGGACTGACCCCAGCTCAGGAGCCGACAGCTGTCCTGAGGGAGGGAGGCGGCATCCAGCCCCTCACCCCCACCCCATGCACCGTGGAACCAGGTCAGCCGAGGTGTTGGGGTGTCGGGGTCTTAAGATCCATGCTCAGAAGGGTGGAGAAGTGAGCAGACACAGAAGTTTTGCCCCAGGTCAGATGTGACTCGGGGAAAATTAGATACTTCCCTTCCTGTATGTATCACCTTCTCTTCCTGAGGCATAACACAGGCAAAACAGGATTTGTGTGACACAGTCTCAATGGCGAAATGCTGTCTGAGCCTGGGAACTGACAGACTTTTGCGATGTGTTCATAAGTTGGCAACTCCTGTGTTAAGCATTTCTTTGTAGTTGAGGGTTTTCAGTCAATTTTTTTTTATTTTCCCCTCTCCAACTGTGAGAAACAGATTGCTGTCTTATTTTGAGAAATGAGCCATGTTTTGGGTTTCAGAATGTTGAGGTTTTCAAATGTGGCAGTAAGGAGTTATCAACTAGAGGTGTGGACTTCTGACTTGGTTTGACCTGGAGCAGATTTATTTCTGGCAGTCCCCACCCGCTCCTGGACTGCTCTTGGCTTTACTGGTAGCCTCCTCCTAGGCTTCTAGCAGATACTGCCTTTGACCACCCTGGCGAGTGTGATAGGCTGTTATCCTAACGTCAGAAAGCAAGGAGGAACTAAAGAGCCTATTGATGAAGGTGAAAGAGGAGAATGAAAAAACTGGCTTAAAACTCACATTCAAAAAACTAAGATCATAGTATCTGGTCCCATCAGTTTATGGCAAATAGATAGGGAAAAAGTGGAAACAGTGACAGACTTTATTTTCTTGGGCTCCAAAATCACCGTGGATGGTGACTGCAGCCATGAAATTGAAAGACTTGTTTCTTAAAAGAAAAACTAGACAGCGTATTAAAAAGCAGAGACATTACTTTGCAGCAAAGATCCATATAGTCAAGACTATGGTTTTTCCAGTAGTCATGTATGGATGTGAGAGGTGGACCATAAGGAAGGCTGGGTGCCGAAGAATTGATGCTTTTGAACTGTGGTGTTGGAGACAACTCTTGAGAGTCCCTTGGACTGCACGGAGATCCAACCAGTCCATCCTAAAGGAAATCATCCCTGAGTATTCGTTGGAAGGACTGAAGCTGCAATCCTTTGGCCACCTGATGTAAAGAGCCCACTCATTGGGAAAGATCCTGATGCTGGGACAGACTGAGGGCAGAAGGAGACGACGGAGGATGGTTGGATGACATCGCTGACTCAATGAACATGAGTGTGAGCAAGCTCCGGGAGCTGGTGAAGGACAGGGAAGCCTGGAGTGCTGCAGTCCATGGGGTCCCGAAGAGTTGGACACAACTGAGAGGACTGAACAACAAGTGTTAATTGTTGTCATTTTTGCTGTCTTCATCCTCTGTTCTGCCAGGGATAGCATGTGTTGGTCATTCACATGTAGATTGTTGATTCTCGCTTTGTGCTCAGAGTCATTGAAGATCACAAGGTGGGATACGAGGAAGCCTGGGTATTAATACAGTCTAACCTTCTACTCTCCTGTCACATCTGTGAGATCATTTCTTGGTTTTTCCCCTTATTTGTAGGCATATAATTTATAAAAGGGTAGCTTCCCCGCCATCAACCCTGTCCCCCTGCCGCCCTGAAAAGGTGGTTAATTGTACTAACTCACCTGATAATAGGTATTTTTGTAAGGCTTCTACTTTTTGTTAGTGACACAAAGTAGAATTTTTTTTTTAATGAATATATGTAGTTAAGAATGTCCTGACTCTAGAACTTCCCTCTTCCCTCATTTTGTAGAACAGAATGATTTCACTCCTGAATTACTTGATCACATAATCTTATATACAGGAAAATTCATGCTAGAGGTTTATTTTGAAAATAGCACATAGGTATTAGAAAGGGCACTGATTGGTGATATCGGGTGTCTTGGCTTCTATCACTGAATGTTCCTGGACGAAGTGATCTCATCAAATACCTCCTACCTCTGAAATTCCATGCCACTGCATATTTTAACATAGGAAAATTAGAAATCTTCACTACATTCTTACATTCTTTAACCCCTATCCACTTTCCCTTTCAGCACTGAACTGAGAAGATGTCCCTGTATGATGACCTGGGAGTGGAGACCAGTGACTCAAAAACAGAAGGCTGGTCCAAAAACTTCAAACTCCTGCAGTCTCAGCTCCAGGTGAAGAAGGCAGCTCTCACTCAGGCCAAGGTGAGAGAAGCTGAGCCCACCTGTGAGGAAAGAGTCCCGGCAGGTGGCTGCCGAGGCATGAGAGCCACTCCTCTACCTCTTTGTTAAATATGTAGGGCTCATATGTTGCAAGGGTAGGGAGGCTGGGGTAGAGAGGGAGAGAAATAGGAGCTGAAGGTCATTTCACATCTCCTGGAAATAGAACTGTTTGAGAGAATCAGGATAAGGAAAAGAGTACTCTCGATTTCCAGCAGTGATGCTGGTTTTCAAACTTCAGTATGTCCAAGCATAGAGTTTTTTCAGTGTATTATTTCATATGAAAATTTAACAGCGGCCAATCTTTCTGTAAACCTTTTTATAAAAATCGAGATTTGTGTTGTAAGGAAAAGGAACTAGTATATGGTTATCGTAATAATTGAATTAAAAGGCTATTGTTTTAAGATTGTTTCTCTCATATCTGACAGGTTTGTTGCAGAGACCAAAAAAAAAGCTTTGTTACAAGTAATCTGAATTTTTATTTGAAGCCTCAGTACACTTTTCTTGGTTTTTGATGATTTTAGAGCCAGAGGACAAAACAAAGTACAGTCCTTGCTCCAGTAATCGACCTAAAGCGAGGCGGCTCTTCAGATGAGCGGCAGATCGTGGACACTCCACCGCACGTGGCTGCAGGCCTCAAGGTACACCCCCCGCCCCCAACACACACACACACCCCTGGGTGGGCTCTCCTGCTTTCCAGGTTGCACTTTACACACGTCACTCTGAGCACACCTCCTCTGTAGGCCTTGCAATCTAGTCAGGATCATGTTCAGTTTAATTTTTGCTCTGGTTTTATCAACTTTAAAACAGTTAAATCTGTTTAAAGCTCAGTAGTTAATCAGAAATTGGAGGTGGGCGAAAAGAAAAACAAATGACTTAAGAATTTAAACACTTGGTATCCTTTTCCTCCTGCATCTTCTGCCCCCCCCCCTGCGCTTCTCACTTAATGTACTGAGGTGTCCACCTGTGTCAGAGAGTACAGGGCCCCACGCTCAGCCAGTGGCTCCACTGTGCTCCCCTGTGTGGCAGGCGCTGAAGCTCTCGGTGGGGTTTCCTGGCCAGAGGAGCTGATCCTTCTGCAGTCTGGTAGTCTGGCAAGAGGGAAAACCACTTGGTTCCCCACAAGGGAACTTTTTTGGGGATTCTTAGTCAGTTAACATTTTTTCCCACAAATTCGTCACCTAATTTTTTCTTGCTGCATCTAATCAAGAACTGGTTAATCATCTTCTGTTATTGTATATTGACTCCAGAACCTATAATATCACCCCCAAATTTAATCAGTAAACATTTTCTTTCTTGCTACATAGCCAATTTTTAGTTGTAAAGTATTCCCATCAGGTAAGTGTATGGTGATTTACACACCCATTTCCTAACTGTAGGACCGGTAAACCTTTTAGGGAGCACCTTTTCAGAGAGCTTTCTGTGCATTTAAAATTTTCTTAGGGTAGATTTCCAGAGATGACTTTAGGAGATCATTCCCTTTCCTGGACAGTTTATTTATTGCCAAGTTGTCCCTGGCAGAGTTGTATCACCTGCAACGTGTGAGCGTTTGAGTTTTTCCACCCTCTGCAGTGGGTATTAACTGTCAATCTGTTAAAATGAAGCAAGCCCTTTATTCTTTATGGCATTTAGAGCAGGATGGCTCATTGTTGAACTTAGCAGGGTTCACACAGTAAAAGTTGTTTGCTGTCAGATTTTAAATGACAGAGAATTAACCTTCATGCTGACAGTTTGTTCTCTGAGTTGGAACTTTGTGATGGCAGTGTTAAATAAATTGAGTTGCTGATTGTTAGCTTCTCTTGTCTTAATAATAACTGAATGGAAATGTTGTTCAGGTGCTTTTGTGTTTTAGAAATGTCTTTTATTTGCATACAAATGAATACCTTCCCTTTGGGAGCCTTGCAGTAAATAGATTTGTGTCAGATTTCCAGTGATAGGGCCTGGGAGGTGATGACAGTTATTTTTCTAATTTTGTTTATTCAACAAATCAAAGTGATTTTTTATTTTTAATTGTAAGGAGACCATGAAGTGTTTGTTTTATCAATATGATGAGAAAACGTCATCCACATTGTAATTCAGTGCACAGTGTAATCCAGGAATTGTTAGATTTAGATCCATTGATACTGAACATAAGCTCTCTGTGTCATGTCTGTTTTGTGTTCATATGTAAAATACATTTTACAAACAGCCGTCCTGCCCTTGGCAGTGCTGGGCACGCTTCTCCTGACAGTTCCAGAGTGGGAGCTTAGGGACCTTGACCTGCATTCATTTGGGTGTCTGTGGGGACCAGGAAAGGCATCGTATTTTTACAAACAATAAGGGGGTGTCATGCTAGAGAAACAAACAGAAGAAAGTACGAAGATGTAGGAACCTGAGACCATGCAGTGGGTCAGGGCTTACAAGAACCACGGAGATCAAGACCACCAGCCCAGGGCAAAGCCCCCTTTTCATCTTGGGTTTCTAGAGCACTGTTTGCCTTTTGTTCTTTTTCTCTCAAAGAGCAGTTTGTAAATGTACAAAAGAGAAACGCAAAACCTGACTTGGTGGACTTTAAAAAATGAACCATGTTGTGAAGGGAATTACATGCCCTGTTCAGACTCAGGGTCTGAGATGCAGCGGCCTCGGGAGGCTGTGGACTCCAGAGCATTCAGAGCCCAGGAGGCAGCTTTCTACTTTTCTTTCCTCTTTTTTTTGAGAGTCTTAACATGTCATGTCTCCATGTAATCAAAATCTGAGATTATTATATTAAATGACTGCAAGAACATGTTATTCATGACTTGTTTTGTATTGTAAGTTTTTATATATATAAAAATAGAAGTATTCTATATTTACTCTGAAAAGTCAAATTTATTGCTTAAAATTTTGGGTGATGGCAGCTTTTTTTAAGAAAATGCTGTAGGATGTTTATGGAATTGATCCTGAACTGAGAGGTGAACTCCCGTGCTCTGCTGCTCCTGGGCTGGGCGCCTGAACAGGCCAAGTCTCCTAGCCTCCTCGGGCATCTGCTCCCTCATCTGTGAACAGAAGTGGACAGGTGGTCCTCGGGGCCCAGCATGGTCCTTCACCTTAATTCTGTGAATAAAACTCCAAGACAGAGGGTGATACTTACTTTGGCATTTTCCCTTCCTCAGGACCCTGTTCCCAGCGGGTTTTCTGCAGGAGAAGTTTTGATCCCCTTAGCTGATGAATATGATCCCATGTTTCCTAACGATTATGAGAAAGTAGTGAAGCGCCAAAGAGAGGAGCGACAGAGGCAGCGGGAGCTGGAAAGACAGAAGGAAATAGAAGAGAGAGAGAAGTAAGGCCTCATGCAAGTGTGGGATGGGGTTATGTTTGAAATGTTCATTCAGATGTTACCAGAACTTTAGTGCTGTCTGTGGACTGAGTGGGTTTTGTGGTTGGTCTGAACAGTCCTCAGGAGTCAGACTGTTGTTAAGAGTGTGTGGTTGTTACATCCTATCATGGAAACAAACTCTAGAGCAAGTTCAAGTACACACGCAGAAAACTTAGAACATGCATTTTGAGTGAGTTTTTAGAAAAATAGCTTACAAACTGATGTGGAATAATAGGTTTTGCTTTTTTCCCCCTATGTTCTGACTCTACTAGAGTCATACTGCTTAAAATGCTTAAAATGTTTTTCTCACCTTTTACTATTTTTGAGCCAGATAGAGTTTTTAAGAACTCATAACATCTTTTATGTTTTTTGAAAGTATGGATAACAGATTTATTTGCATTTCTTCTTTTAAAAATGCTGAGTATTAATTTTTAAATGATTATATAAAACATTAATATACTATTTCTCATTATTTATTGACTTATTTCATGAAGTGAAAGCATGCTCTAGAGAATCGAAATTATTTCATTAACTCTTACCTGTGTTGATTCGCTTTAGTGTTGAAAGAGGTAAAATATCAAGGAAACTCTTTTCTTGCTATTTATATGCATATACCTGTTAAATTTGGTCAGTTTATCTTCTGGGTTTTTCTCACTTGTCACATGTTGGCTGCTTTAGTCTTTAATCAGTTGTTTGCATATCCCCGACGCCCCCCTAAAGTCAAGGTGACATCCTTGGGTTCACATCTCTGAATTGTTCCTTCTGTTATCACAGGAGGCGTAAAGACAGACACGAAGCTAGTGGGTTTTCCAGGCGACCCGACCCAGATTCTGATGAGGATGAAGACTATGAGCGAGAGAGGAGGAAAAGAAGTAATGCCTGAGCGCGGGTGTCCTGTTTGAGATGTGCAGTGCTGCCCCTTCCTTCTGCGTTCAGTTTGATAACTAGTTCAGCTGCAGTGGTTTGGGTAGTGTCCTGTCTGGAATCTCGGCAGAAGCCCGCATCTGTGTGGGGTTTCCCTTCGTTGTGTTCACAGATGGTCTCCCTAACATTCACGTTGTGGGCCTTGGAGCACGCCTTAAGCTGCGTGCCTGTGCTCGCCCCTGTCCGTAGCACAGCTGTGCCCGCCTGCTCTCTGTCCATCTGCACTCGGATTCACAGCACTGAGTGGAGAGTCTGTGCTCGTGGTCAGAACCCTTGCCACCCGCGTGCATGGCTGCGCTTCCCTGGACGCTGGCTTCTGGCAGAGTCGCCAGCGGGGCAGGGAGACGGTGTGAGCTCGTGCTCTGTCGGGCCGCCTCCATCTCTGAAGCCTCGCAGGCGGCATTGTCGTGTGAGAGCCAGGTGCTTGGTGACCACTAGATAGCTAAGCACTGTCCATTCTGAGAGAATTCACGTGTGGTTGCCGCCTGTACACTGCTTGTGGGCAATTTCTTTGTGAAACATTTCATGCTGGTGCAGCATGGCTTTGTAATTGGTTTCTTTAATTTACATTGTACCATTTTTTGGAGTGTCTCATTGGTGATTAAGTTATAATGCATATGTTAGGGCTTTTCTCTGGTGGAAAATCCCTGTGTTCCCTGTTCATGTTTCCCCTCTGGTTGTTTGATAGCAGACGGAGCCCGCTTTGGTTTGTTTGTGTCCACCGTTCTCTGTCTAGGAAATGTGAACAAGAATGACAACAGCACAAAGCAGACTGTGACCAGAAGTACCCACACACCCCAGCAGTGACACCTACTTGTGTACTTTTAACCCTGGTTTCCAACACTGAGCTCTTGAGGTGTTAGCGAGAGGGTGGAGTAGTGTGCCTTCCTGCCTCTTCCTTTGGGGTAGGGGTGCGATTCAGGGCCCGGGCTGACTCCTTCCTCCTCACTCAGCCCTCGCTCAGCGGAATGTCTGTTTTGCAGGTATGGGCGGAGCTGCCATTGCGCCTCCCACGTCTCTTGTGGAGAAGGACAAAGAGTGTAAGTACCTGTTTCTTCCCTCTTCTCTTCAGGTACTCGTCTTTAACCCAGTCTTGGGAAGCCTTAGCTGGAATCAGCCAGGCGCCTGGGTGCAGGGAAAAGGCCCCCAAACTCTCCTCACTCTAGCCCTCGGCCAAGAGCACCTTCCACCCCTTATGCTTCAGGAGTTTTTATGCCAGTCTCTAGGGGTTTTCTGCAGCAAGATGCTTTTTTGTTTGTTGTTAAAAATAATTCATTTTGTTTTCTCTAACATTTCATATTTGGAGTTAGGTTAAAACAAATAGTAGCTCAGTTGGCAAGTTTTGTGCTCAGTGATCTCAGTTCAGTTCAGTTGCTCAGTCGTGTCCCACTCTGCAACGCCATGGACTGCAGCACGCCAGGCCTCCCTGTCCATCACCACCTCCCAGAGTTCACTCAAACTGTGTCCATTGAGTCAGTGATGCCCTCCAACCATCTCATCGTCTGTCGTCCCCTTCTCCTCCCACCTTCATTCTTCCCTAGCATCAGGGTCTTTTCCAGTGAGTCAGCTCTTCGCATCAGGTGGCCAAAGTATTGGGGTTTCAGCTTCAACATCAGTCCTTCCAGTGAACACTCAGGACTGATCTCCTCTAGGATGGACTGGCTGGATCTCCTTGCAGTCCAGGGGACGCCCCACAGCTCTGTGATCCAGGAGCTGTTAAATTTGCGACCCTCCACAAGGTGGCAGCGCGTTCCCGAGTTAGGTCCTTCAGTCACAGGGTGTGTGCATTTACTCAGGTTCCCAGAAATCGTCTCCAGGGATCGGCTCTCAGATTGGGGATTGGAACTGGACTTTGATGCATCTTCTAGTTCATTTTCCTGCTCTCTGTGTTGGAGCATGCCGAAACTATCCCGAGAAAACGTAACCATCCCCCGAGTTTTTAAGTACCTATTGCACTATGAATGTTACCTTTTTATTAAGAAGATAATAGAGAAAAAAAAAAGTTAATAATGAAAATACCTGACAAACCATAAACCCCAACTGAAACCAGTCTCTGGGAGTGGAGCCCTAGCATCTGGAGCTCTCTGAGCTTCCTTGCTGATTGTGTTGCACAGCTGGGGTTGCATTTCACTGAACTGGCATGTGGTCCCTGACCTCAGAGACCTTTGTTGTATGCTGGCATAAGGAAGCACAAAAAATAAAATCCTGTTTCCTGTCATCCAACAGTACCCCGAGACTTCCCTTACGAAGAGGATTCACGACCTCGCTCACAGTCTTCCAAAGCTGCTATCCCTCCCCCAGTGTACGAGGAACAAGACAGACCCCGATCCCCAACCGGCCCTGGCAACTCCTTCCTCGCCAACATGGGGTAATGGTCCGGGCACTTGCGCCTCGGCGGGTGCAGGGAGGGTGGGACTCTAGGGGGGCAGGAGTGGTGTGGTCAGACCTTCCAGTGGATGCAGCGCGTTCGGAGATGAGGGCTTTAGCGGGTTTACAAGGAGAGCGTGGCACGCTCAGTCACACGGATCAAGGCTTGAGTCACTGGGATGGTATTGCAGCACCACCCTGTTAAAAAACTTCTGTTAAAAGCTTTCTATCAGAAGTGTTGACTGATTAGGATGCTGAACATTATATTCTCTAGGTAGGAACAGTTTCTGATTGTTATCTAATTTGTTTTCAGAACATTTGCAAATAAATAGCTCATACGAATTAGACCTGACTTACACTATGTCCAAAAGATGAATGACATCCTTTTTTTTCTTGATAAAATGACCTTTGCTTTAAGGTCATCAATCTATTATACTTTTGGTATAAAAACTTTCAGTTATTCTACTTATAATTAGAAATTTGTTTGCCAGTGTTTGAAAATCAGTTTTAAGGTTGACTTCGGGTGGGGCTTGTGGGGTTTTTTAGGACTTGCTGGATTTGGCATGTGTTTTGGTTAAGAGAGTGTTGTGTATTGTTTATTCCGCTAGCACTCTGGTGGGTGGCAGTGGAGCAGCATTGCGCTGAGGCCTTTGCTCTCTGTCCTCTAGAAGGAGGGCGCCTCTGGTGGAGAGGCTGTGCCTGCAGAGGCCTCTCTGGTCTGCCCTCGCCTATGTGAGCGCTTTGATTCTGCCTTCGCTCCTTCGGGGCTGGGCTGGCCAGAGCTGAGGAGCGGGCCAGGGTTCACACGCTGTGAGAGGATTTGGAGTTCTCATCTTGATACCTGTCTTCTTGACCTGTGCTGTTCTCTGGGGGCTCCTGGCCACTCAGGGCTCTTGAATTAATTGAACGTGAATAGAATTCAGCATATATTTCTTTCCTCACGCTAGTCTCGAGTGCTCAGTAGCCACACAAAGCTCACAGCTACTGCCCTGGGCGGTGCAGACAGAGGATGTTCCCCTCATTGGAGAGAAGCCTGTTGGGCTGCCCTGGAGTGTACTGAAGGGGCACAGACGTGACATCACTGGGGGCTGGTTTTGTTTTTTTGCTGGTGAAAAAAATTGCCTTATTACTGGCAAGAGAAAGGTATTAAATCTTTATGCCTAAAGAAGGTAAAGTATAGTACAGTTATCAGTCTTCAGTCTTTTTAGCCCTGGAACAACTTGTTCAAATGAAATATTTAAGGAAATTACGTATGTGAAAAATGTAGGTAAGGTCCGTCTAGTACAGGCTATGGTTTTTCCAGTGGTCATGTATGGATGTTAGAGTTGGACTGTGAAGAAAGCTGAATGCTGAAGAATTGATGCTTTTGAACTGTGGTGTTGGAGAAGACTCTTGAGAGTCCCTTGGACTGCAAGGAGATCCAGCCAGTCCATTCTAAAGGAGACCAGTCCTGGGTGTTCATTGGAAGGACTGATGCTGAAGTGGAAGCTCCAATACTTTGGCCACCTCATGCGGAGAGTTGACTCATTTGAAAAGACTCTGATGCTGGGAGGGATTGGGGGCAGGAGGAGAAGGGGACGACAGAGGATGAGATGGCTGGATGGCATCACTGACTCGATGGACATGAGTTTGGGTAAACTCTGGGAGTTGGTGATGGACAGGGAGGCCTGGCGTGCTGTGATTCATGGGGTCGCAAAGAGTCGGACATGACTGAGCGACTGAGCTGAACGGAACAGTTCTGGTTGAAGCAGGGTTTTGGGGTTCAGGCCCTAAGAAGCAGTGGTCAGTGCCCCTGAGGCTCCTCCCTGTGCAGTTTGAAAGCGATCACTAATTAGAGGAAGAGCAGTGGACTAAGAATTCAGAGCTGCGGGTTTCAGTTTCAGTCCTGCTGTTAATGCCAACATGTGGTGTCTTGCTTTGCAGTCAGTCAGCCTTAAGCGAGGCAGCCACTGTGGGCCCCAGTTTCTTTATTTCCATCTGTTAAACACATAGTCCTTAAGCATCCTTCATTTATGAAGCCAGTCATTGGAAACTCTTCTGTACTACTTAGAAAAATGCAGTCATCTTTATTACATGAGACCATACTTAGTTTTTGACAGGATTACTTAAATTGGTCATGAGCCTTGTAGCAGAGCAGGTACAGGGGCACCCAGGAAGTCTGGTATTTTCTAACAGAAAATGCAGTTCCCTGGGGAGCTCTTACCAGAGGAACTAGTGTTTCCTTCACCTCAGAGGTAATCTCAGTGCACCCAGGATTTCAGCATCCACTTTTTAATCTGTCTTCTGAACATCCCACAACTTCTGTCTCATAGCCCGTTAGTAGATAAATGGCATCATCAATGCCCTTGTGGAATCTACATTCTCTCCTCCCGGAAGGAGATTACTGTGATGTAAAATCCAATCTGTGCTGTAGCTGATGACCCAAGTACAGGGACCTGTCTCCTTTTCCTCTTCGCAGGGGCACTGTAGCACATAAAATCATGCAGAAGTACGGCTTCCGGGAAGGCCAGGGTCTCGGGAAGCATGAGCAGGGTCTGAGTACAGCGCTGTCGGTGGAGAAGACCAGCAAGCGGGGCGGCAAGATCATCGTGGGCGATGCCACCGAGAAAGGTGGGCCTCCCCTCGGGCAGGGCTCCTGGGGGTGTGGGCGGGGGCAGGCCATCCTGAATGAGAGAATTCCTCATCGTGATGCCTTCCAGCTCTGGGTGGTGGAAAAGTTCTGAGGCCCATCTTTACAAATAGTTCAAGACAGAGAGACAGAACGCCTGTGGGAGGAAAAGAGGCTTTGGCAGAAATGAACAGGACTCCAGAAATCCTGTCATGCCTGCTTCTCCTCGGAAAAGAGCCTTGTTATACTGATAGAACTGTTACTGAGTTTTTATAGCAACGCAGAGCCATACACAGTATATCAGTGATTCTTTCTGCTGTATCTCTATTCTGTAAGGGTTCTCTGCTTTTTGCTTTTTTCTGCCCTTTCATCCTAATTTTCTTACTGGCTGCTCTGTGAAACTAGCATTATTTTGCAGTCTTCTGGTAGGTGATGCCTGCTTGGTGTTCTATTTTCATTTGACTGTTACAGTCTGTTCTGTAGTGAGGGCGCACTGGAATGAGTCAGGCATGATTTAGCACTTCAAGCAGGAGAACTCAGTAGTTTTGAATCAGTCTTAGCTGAATGCTTTTTCCTGAAGAAGGAAGAGAACTTTCCTGCCAGGCATGTTGACGTCGAGCTTGAGGAAGCAGCACTAAGCCTCACAGGCTGGAACCAGAAACCAGCAGTCAGCCCAGTCTGTGGGGGTATCTGACACTGGTCAGCTCACGGCTGGCTGAGGAACTGCTCGTTTACACTGGGCTCACGACCTCTGACCACTGCGTGAGTCAAGACTCGCTTCTGAGGGTGGTGATCACTGTGCCCTGTTGGCCCTTTAGGAAGTGAGCTAAGCAAAAATGCACCTGAGGATATTAAAAAGTTCTAGAATTTATGGTAAAAATTATACCAAAGCAAAGTGATGCTTTCGGATAGGAAAGGCTGCATCTTTGCTCAGAGACTGTGTAGATGCTGGCTCTAGGACATAGAGAGTGGGGATTGGTGTTCAAAGTAAATTGCTCGTTGTAACTTAGACTTGGTGCCCTGACACTTCTGTCTGATGATGTTTTCTTACAGACGCAGCCAAGAAGTCAGATTCAAATCCATTAACTGAAATACTTAAGTGTCCTACCAAAGTGGTCCTACTCAGGGTAAGGAGCTGAGGGAGGAGCCCTGTTTGCCCTGTGTCCCTCCCCCACCCTGTCGCTGCAATCAGTCAGCCCAGCTGATGATGGGATAGCTGAAGCGAACTGAAGGTGGTAATTGTGGGAAGACTCCCTGGAAGACTGGTTTTTAGATTCCTTTTCACTAGTGTTTCTTTGCTAAACATTAGTATTTAAGACTACAGTGAGAAATTACTTTAAAATGTTTGAAGTTGTCAGAAATTGAGCTTGGTTTATGTATTCTGCTTGCCCAGTTGCTCTGGTAACTCTTATTGAAGCCTAATGTATATTTTTTAATTTTTTTAAAAAAACTAACCTACTTCAGGATATTTCAGGAATGAAAATTTTCTTTGAGTCATTTGGGTTTGGAAATATTTGCCATCTTGGAAAAAAGTTACTTATACATCTCTTTGACATAGTTGTCAATTACACTCAATAATGTAATTTATATGTTTATTTTTGTTTCTAGAACATGGTTGGTGCAGGAGAGGTGGATGAAGACTTGGAAGTAGAAACCAAGGAAGAGTGTGAGAAATATGGCAAAGTTGGAAAATGTGTGATATTTGAAGTAAGAGAGATTTCTTTGTTTATAACCCAAGTTATGATTGATAGGTCACAAAGCATTTTCTGTAAATAGAGAATGCATTGTAACATACTGTCTTACTTTAGAAGGTGACATATGTTGGTTAGTTATACTGCTTTTACTCAGTTATTGCAATTTCAGATATTAGCATAAGAAGAACTTCAAATTTTATTTGGTGAACAGACATTTCATTTTGTGACTGACGTTTAGACTTGATGACAGTGGGCTCAGTAGTTTAGTGACAGGGGCGTCACATGTGCCTTGGGCTTCCTTCTTTTGGCAGGTATTTTATGTAGTGCCTCCCACATACCGGTACTGACTGCCCTGGGGTCAGGGAGGGGCCTCCTGTGCTCTCGGTGACACGTTCAGTTGAAGAAACATGAAGTTAGAGAGTGTTCAGTTGCTAGACTCATCAACACTGACTTACAAGTACAGGAATTTGAGAGAAGGATTAGATCAATACCGAATAGTTGGAGGAAGCTTTGTGAACAGTATCAGATGTGAGCGGAGCTTTGGACTGTGTGGGTAGGATTTGGGTAGGAGGGAACGGGCGTTCATGTAGGGTCATGGCTTCTGGAGACCGTGGAGGGCTGCACAGGGGTGGGTGTGGTGGGGATTAGCGGGAGTTGTGCTTACCAGTGCAGCGGGGCCTAGAAAGCTCAACAGAGGAACTCAGCCTGGTATGAGAGACAGCGTACAGATGTTTTATTTTAGTTCCTGCTCACCTCAGCTTCTCCTCCATGCTGGGTTGCGTCTGTTGCCTGCATAGTTATCTGTTTATGTGTCTGATGGCATAGGACCTGCAGAGGTCTTGTTTAGCTGCCTTTTGCTCGCACTTAGCACACAGCCTGTCCAAAAAAAAGACGTTCAGTGAATTTTGATGACGAGTAAATTACACTTAACTGGAAAAGGAAAATGGCAACCCATTCCAGTATTCTTGCCTGGCAAATCCCATGGACAGAGGAGCCTGGTGGGCTACCGTCCATGAGGTCGCAAAGAGCTGGACACAACTGAGTGCGCACATGCACACACAAATGCAAATTACACTTACGTCTTTGGCATTTGATCACTGCTTATCTGTAATTGGAACACTCACTCTGACAAAAATCATTTATGGAGGAAAACTCACAGTCCGTGACATCTCTGATGATATCTTTTCTTACTGTACTCCATTTCTTTTCCAGATTCCTGGTGCCCCTGATGATGAAGCAGTACGAATATTTTTAGAATTCGAGAGGGTTGAGTCAGCAATTAAAGGTAAGCTGTACAGCTAACGATGAAGAATTAAAAAGTTGAACTTGTGATCTTAATATTTTGAAGACATATTGTTGTAATGTCTCGTGGAATTCCTGCCTTAACTAACTGTCTTTTTGTTTGCCTTTTAGCTGTTGTTGATCTGAATGGGAGGTATTTTGGTGGACGGGTGGTCAAAGCATGTTTCTACAATTTGGATAAATTCAGGGTCCTGGATTTGGCAGAACAAGTTTGATTTTAAAAACTAGAGCCTGAGTCATCTCCAGCGGTCCTTCAGCGAGCTGCAGACTGAGCAGAGGAGAGCAAGGCGTCAGGGGCCTTCATGGCTGTGGGTGCAGAGACTCTGTAAGACTTCTGAGATATATGTTGACTGATCCCTTTTTTATTTTGTGGTTTTTTAATATAGTATAAAAATCCTTTTAAAAAAACAAACAAAAAGCAATCTGTGTGCCTCTCTGGTTGTTTCTCTTTTTTTATTACCACTTCGGAGGTGATTACATTTTTGGCTAGGATTTCATGATAATTCTCAAGTGCTTCAGTGATACAGCATTTCTTGCACTTAAAAAAAAATCTAGAAAGTTTTGGTGGGGTAGTATTCCCCTTTTCTTTCTTTTTTTGATTTCTTTTAATAAAACCTGCAAGTTACTAAACTGTAGCTTCATAAATTCTGTAATAAAGTATCATCTTGGCAGTCTGCCTAAGGTGGAAACCTCTGCTTTCTCTAACAGAGAAATTCTTATTGAATCCAGTTATAGAAAAAGCTCTTTACAACCTAAACTAAGGTTGAAGAATCTTGAGCCTACCATGACCTGTTTGGATGAATCATTTTCAGTTAAGCTAAGTCAGACTCTAGAGATTGTGATGGATTTAGGAGCATTTGGGTATAGAAATCATGAATATAGCATTTGTTTTCAGATTGAAGTCTCGTCTTTAGCGTAGCTCAGCAGTGACAGGTTCACTCAGAACCTCATGGGTGCATTGAAAATGTGTGCCCGATAATGTTGTAGAAGTGGTGATTCCCTGGGGTCATGTTTCTACTGGCAAAATTTGCAGTCCTGTTAGTTCTCATATGTAATTTTTAAATGGTTAAAATTCTGCCACATCAGCTATTTAAACTGTACTCCCAATTAATACAATTCTGGAATTGTGAAAACGTGTACCATCGAAGTACCGTGGTATATGTGGCTTAAATGTTTAGCAGGACTGCAAGACCAAACAAATAATAATATTTGGCCCGAGCAGGAAGTGTTTCCAGAGTCTGCCTGCCTGTATTCTGCGCCTTGCTTGCCCGAATATTGCATGTGACTTAACCTGAGGCTGCGGCTGGGGCCATGCACCGTGCTGTCTCTTCAGGTCCTTTCAGCGTGACAGTGTGTGTGACCCTGCGGGGGGGAAGTAGCCAGCGTTTCTTTGCATCCATGGACTTGGTTTGGAGACATAAGGAATATTTTGACCCTTTTTAAAAAAGGATTTTCTCATGTTTTTATTTAACATAAAATAAAAGAATAACATTTTCTCTTTTGTGGTATTATTTTACTGAGTTAAAGTGAATTAAGACTGCTTCTGAGAAGAAAGTGCACATACTCTGTGAAGTAAATCTGAGCTGAGGAACAAAAGGTGAGAGAACTACATAGTTAGACACTTTGTAGGACCTGAGGGTCAGCAGCCAGCGTCTCGCTTGGCTCCGGATACCCGTGACAGAGTTGGGCTTGGGCTTACAAGGGCTGAGATGTGCTCATGCTAGGCACTCGTTCCGACAGCTTAGTTTAATTTGGGTGAACCCTGTGGTCTTGAAAGTATACGTTCCAACCCCCTTTGACAGCTCATTACTATTGAGCTTTATGATAACATCATTGTTGAGGTGGCTTTTCCCAACATTCTCACCATCACCCAGAGAAATGCAAGTGCTTCATTAAGATTCCTATTAGCATGGGTAAAACTTAGTGAATATCTCCCCCATCTCTCTAATTGTTAAACTCTCCATGATTGCAGTAATCAGCTAGTGCATTACCAGCAACGAATTTCCTGTATTAGAATAATTTAAAACTCTTATACAAGGTAGTGCTTGAGAAATGTGAAATTAATTTTCAGTATTAATTAAAATTCAAGTCAGTGTCAATGGAAAGTTTCCAGTATAAGTTGAAAATGAATGAAGCTCCAGTATAAGTAGAAAGCCTCAACATCAGACATTTGTCTTCGTGGGCCTGCCTCTGATCTGAAAGTCCTTCCTGGCTTTGCGGGTCCCCTGCATTCACCTGCCCCCCTGAGGTAGAGACTCCGAGTGTGCTCTCCCAGCGTGTCTGCGAGCCCGTCGAGGCAGGAGGATGGCCCTCGGCTCTTTCCACCAGCCGTCCTCAGCTGGTGCGGGTAGGCCCAGTGTTGTCTGGCCTTGGGGGCAGAGATCTGTCTTGAGACAGGGCCTCTTGCGTGTCAGGGCAGTCTTTGGAGCAGTTTGTAGCTGTGATTTCTTTATGTAAAGCCTCCAGGTGTGAATGGAGCTGGTCTGGAGATTGCATTTGCTGTCTAGGTTTTGTTTTTCTCATAAGTGCTTTTTCTGCTTAAACCAGTCAGAGTGAGTGCACTCACTTGTAACCAAGAATAAGTCGATTTCTGGAACTGAAAGTGACAGATCTTAAAAGATGGAGGAGGGAGGGCCTACTGTCCTAGGTTAGTGGGTGAATTGATGAACTTAGTTGTTTAGTAGCAAAACATTCTGCCCAACTGTTACTGTTCTTTAAGGTCCTGACAGAACTGGTGTTGACTGAAGGACAGGGAATCTGCTGGGTGTGGCTGTGCTGGTCGTCTGCTGAGGCAGTTGTGGTGGTGCCAGGCCTCATGGGGTCACTGTGTGTGTTGACTAGGTGGCTCTGCTCAAAACAGAAGTGAGTGATCATACCCACTTCTTAGGGTTGTCAGGAAGGCTAAGCAAGCCATATATGGGGAGCTGCAGAGCTCTGTGCGAGAGCTGGACAGTCAGACTGACGGGAGCTGATTGGAAAGCAGGGTGAAGAAGAAAGTATGGCCTTGCCAAGAGAAGCTTTCCCAGACTCTGGCTTGCAGTCCAAGTTGGTTGAGAGTTGCATGCTTAGAGTCCTGCTGGTTTGGGAAAACCTACCAGAACAGCTTCAGCCAAGAGCCCAGCAGCTGGCAGCCTTAGCAGTTGAGACTGGAGAAATGGGGTTAAAGGCATTTTTTCCCACTTCAAGCGATGGTTTGAATTGCCCCAAGACACTGGCCACTGAGGTCCAGGAGGAACTGGACAGCCCAGGATCAGCTGCTGTAAGACAGAGCACTTGGACGAGAGCTCGTCCAGGGAAGCCCTTGCTTGCTCAGGCAGGCCTGGGGCGTGAGGTCTCTCCTGGTCCTCTCCAGCCATGGCGTGTTGGGTCTGTGTCCAGGGCAGCTGGCCTCGTGCTCTAATAGATGCTGCAGCACAGAGGCCACGTCTGCCCCGAGAAGACGCCTCATCCTGAGACCACATTGAAGTCGACTGCAAGAGACTGGAGTCCCCTTCCTCAGCCCAGGGTGAGCCAGCGTGGGAGGATGGACGTGTGCTTTGTGGGGAGCCAGAAAGGTCGGCTGTGGCAGACACTGTCCAGCACAGCACCTGTTCCCAAGCTCCTCCCATTCTTAGGCTTCTGTTTTAAAGGCCAAGAGACTGAACTTCTAATGTGGAACTAGGGGTGGCCCCATGTTTGGCCAGTGAGCTGTAAGTGGCAGTTGAGGTAGTTTTAGAAATGCTTTTCATGTTTCCGGTTAAACCAGGGCAGCCCTTCAGTGAACTTGAGGCCAACATGCTAAGCATGGTGGGGAGGGGAGTCCTGGTCACAGGCGAGGGGCTGCCACAGTCCTGGGTGCAGGTCTCGTGGGGGAAAACAGAGGGAATCCCTGGACCCGTGGGCTCAGCTGCTTGCAGGCAGAGTCACCTCTTGCTGATAGTTTGTCTGTCCCAAAATGTGTGTGATATGTTCAAAAGCTGGGGGAAATTACTTTGTAGACAATTAAAAACTAGTGAGTATAAAATCTCACAGACTGACTTACTTATAGTCTGCCTTCTTAGTCATCCATACCTAAAGGAGAATTCAGTTCTTCATTGTGTTTCAACAAGCATTTCTTTGTGAGTTGCTATGTATATATTGCTAATTGCTTTTAGCACTGAGAATGAAAAAGATGAACAAGGGAATAATACTTTCAAAGAGTTCATAGTTTATTTTAGAGAAGCAAAAGCAAGGTGAAAGGTAAAACAGGCTAACGTGAGAGATGTCCCTTGACTGAGCTCTTTGGGGTCAGTGGCACTTTATCTCCAGTCCCAGCGTCTGGCACGCACAAGGTGGACAATAAATGAGCAGCGAGTCCGCTGCCTGCGTGTCGAGTACCGAGGTCACAGATGACTGAGCAGCTCAGTTAGGTGTGGTTAGGTGCAGCATGGCCATAAACATGAGGGGATGTGTGCTGGGGCTGAAGGCAGAGGAGGCTTTGCCCTGGGGAGAGGCAAGGCGGCTGCTTTCCAGGCAGAACTGCAGGGGAGGGACGGAGGAGGGGCAGTGTGACCCCACCTGTCTCGCTGCGGCCTGCTGACCCAAGGCTAGTTCTGATGGCACGTCCCTGCTCAAGAGTATTCCCTCCACCACCCCAGCCATGGTTTTTAGAATAAATTTTTCATTTTAGATGTACACTTTACCGTGACAGTAGCAGAGTTCCCTTCTGCACCCCTCGCTTCCCCTGTTAATGACACCCTACCTCAGTGTGGCACGTTTGTCACAATTAATGAGCTGCATATACACATACACATTACATACACATACACACATACGCATGTACACATTAGCACATACACATATACACACATACACATATACACATTAGCATATACTTGTAGAACACATAGTATTAGCGTATTATGTACTTTACTCAGATTTCTCTATAGTTTTCAGCCGAAGTCCTTTTTCTGTTTTGGGATCCCGTTCAGGATTCCTCATTACGTTTAGTAGTTTTATCTTCTTAGGCTCCTCTTGGTTGTGACTGTTCCTCAGACTCTGCTTGTTTTTTGATGACCTTGACAGTTTTGAGTACTGGTCAGGTGTTTCATAGATCACCCCTCAAATGGGATTTGTTGAGTGTTTGTCCTCATGGTTAAGGCTGGGGCGATGTTTCAGGGAGAGGAAGGGAGGTGGAGTGCGTTCCCATCACTTTATGTCAGGGTGCACACTGTGAACAGGACTTGTCCTGATGATGTTTTTTCATCACCTGGCTGAGGTTGTGCTTGCCAGGCCTCCCCACTGTGAAGTGACTCCTTTCTTTCCTTTGCTCCTCTGGAGGAAAGTTGCTGTTCCCAGCCCACGCTTCAGGAGCAGGAGTGTTCCACCTCCTTAGAGTGGAGTAGCTTTTTTGAGCTCTGCACGGAAGATTTCCTGTTATCTGTTCAGCCATTTATATCAGTATGAGCACATGGATATTCCACTTTGGGTTATAATCCAGTAGTCCTTTGTGGTGTTGCTCACATGGTTCAGCCTTGGCTATTGGAAGCTCTTGTGGTTGGCATCTGTACCCCTGTGGCTTTGACATCCCTTTGCTGGATGGTGTTTGTTTTTGTTTCTTTAGCACTTCCTCACTTTCTAGAATTGCAAGATCTTCCAGGCTCATCTTGTCTACTTCCTGCCCCAGTCCTAGATTCAGCCATGGTTCCTTTATTAAAGAGTGGGGTTAGGAGCCATAATCTGGGCATCAGGTGTGCTTCTTGCTATTGGGATGTCACTGTGACTTGGCCCTCTCTGCTAATAGAGCAAGGAAGTATATGTGGACGGATATGTAACCATCTGTATGTGTATTAAGGTGAACACAAGTTCATACTGATGTCTGATCTGGCCATTCTAGCCTCCTCCACTTGCTCAGCTGAAACCCCCCAGTGCCATGGGGAGAATCTCCCACTTCTGCCATCTACTCAGTGGTTCAGTTCCAGTATACACATGCAGCACTTTGAGAATTGTTAGTCCATGCCCTTGTGGGAAACAGCCCTATCAACCGGAGTCCAGTGTTCTGTGCACTGTTTATCATGCCCTTAGCCTACAGACTCCCATGTGTTTCCAAAGTTACTTAGCACTGTTTCCCTGCCCCTGCCTTCAGCAGTACTGTTTTATGTATTTGTGATACATTTAGATTTATTTGCCACATTCTACTTTTCATCCTAGGATCGCCCAGCCTGTTAAATGAGTTATTAAACATGTATATACATTAAGGCTTACTCTTCAGGCTGTGAAGTTTTACGGATTGTGACAAATGCTTAATATTTTGTGTTCACCATCACACTATCACACAGAATGGTTTCACTGCCCTGAAAAACATGCCCTGTGCTGCACTTCCTCAGATTTCTCCCTCCCCGATCCCTGGCAGCTACTGCCCTGTCTCTTGTCTCCTTACTTTCGCCTTTTCCAGAAGGTCATGTCATGAAATCGTATAGTGCGCAGCCTTGTCAGACTGGCCGCTGGCCCTCCTTCAGGCAGCATGGTGTATGTCAGTCATCCGTGGGTTTCTGTTGCTGGATAGCTCCTTTTATTCCGTTACCTGGATGTACCAGTTTGTTTGTCCGCTCCCCTGCTGAAGGACACCTTCCAGGTCTGGGCGACCAGGAATCAGTGAATAATGGCACGCGTGTTAGTGTGCAGGTTTTCACGCACTTAAGTTTGTCTGCTCATGTGAAGCTGGATTGCATGGCAGGCTGTTCAGTTTTGCCTCCCCTGGACCCGCACACTCTCCCTGGGCTGACTACCTTTGTGACTCATATAAGCATTCTCAAATCTCGCCCTTCTTCAGGGGAAAAATGTGAAACCCTTAAATTTGAATGCCCCCTGCTGCTCCCAGCGCCCCTCCTCTTCTGCTTTTCACAGCGGACTTCTCACAGAGTCACCTGCCCTCTGCTGCCACCTCCTTCCTTTTATCACCACCTCAGTCCAGCCCACACCCTGGGAACGGGGGCTGCGACTGTGGCAGAATCGACCTCTGCTTTCACCAGGCTGCCTCTTGGCCACTCGGCAGCAGATCGCCGTGTCCCACGGGGTCGCTCCGTCCTCTTCCTTGACCTTTTATGGCACCTGACACCGTTAGCCACTCCTTCTTGAGGCCGGTGACCACTCTTCCTGTTAGTGTTTCCCTTTCTCTTACCCTTCATCCTCTTCCTAGGTGTTCTTAGCTCCTCTCCTGGCCTGAAGTTTCTTCTGTGGCTGACACACATTTTTGTCACCACCAGGCCTCATTGTGAAACTTCAGGTCTGTACCAAACTACCTGTTAAGTGACCCCTTTCCATCCCAAACACGTGTCCTGAACTGTGCTCACTTTTCCCCTTTCAGGCTGGCCAGGGTCTCTAATTTGGGGAAAGCAATGCCCAAGTCAGAAGCCTAGGCACCATTCTAGGTCCCTGCCTTCCTCTTGTGCCCAGCCCAGTCTGTCACTGAGACCTGTGGATTCTGTTTCTCATCTTTCACATTAACCTGGAGGAGCTCCTTGATCTCAGATCCTCATCATCTCTTGCCTGTAATAGACCCTGTTCTCCAGCTAGACTCCCTGCTCTAATCCACTTCTCTCATCTCCCAAAGCAGTGCCCCAGCTGTTCATGTTACCCCCGTGTGTTAGAGTCTGTGACCGTTCTCCATAGCCACGTCTATACTCCGTAAGTGACTAAACTGGGGAGTTCACCCTACCCCATGTTTATGCTTGCCCCGCCGCCCCCGCCGCACCTTCACCTTCAGTTCCAACAGTAGAAACACTGGCTGGGTTTTTGCTTACGTTCTTCCCTCTGCCTGAGTACTGGACCTTTCCCCTAGTCTTCCATCAATTATCTTGCCCCTAGCAGATTGCTACTCATGCACCAGAGGCTTATAGTGGAAAACAACCATCCTCTACTCTGTACCTCTCATGCGGTCACTGCTTTTAACTGTTTCATCTGGTGGCTTCTGGCCTCTGACTCCTTGTTTCCAAATACACCCTCATGAAGCTTTCCCCCACCAGCCACACACACATTGCCCGCCTTCTTCGTCCTTCTCTCCCTGAGCAGGACTCTAAGGCCAGTAGTCTGAACTGTCTCCACCTCCGTAATTCCCACTACAACCCAAGGAGTAAATCCAGAAAGGATGACATTGGCTCAGGGAAGCAGGGCACCTGACAGAGGAGAGAGGGAGAGCCGTCCCAGGATGAGGGGAAGGAAGGCTTGGCCCAGGAGCCGTGATGTGCAGACAGCCTGGAGAGCTCAGGCCCCCGGGAGCGGGAGGAGCAGGGCTCTCAGACCCGTGTCTCCCCGGGGGGAATGGAATGGACTTACTACAAACTTGACTCCCTTCCAGGAAAAAGTTGACTCAGTTAAGTCCAGGAAAAGTTGTATAACAATGAAAATTAGTCACTGTACACGGTTGACTCTACTGAGAGCAATATACAGAATGTCTTAAAAATAGAAGTACTAATTTCTGACTTGTTTTTAATGTTTTATGACTAACTTGAAAGAATGAGCAGAGAGGGTTAGAAGGGGTGTTTGGAGGCTGGACTCTTTCGTAGCAAACGAAAGTCAGTGGATTACTAAAATTCTGTCTCTCCTGTATTGGATCTTTTTCTTGATACCCTCTCTATTTCAGATGGAGCTTATTCTCTAGTGGTTTCCTGAGAAAAGAGACTGGGAAGGTACATTTTTTTGAAGCTTTGCCTCTGAAAATATCTTTCTGTCATCATACTTCATTGGTAATTGACTAAATATAGACTTCTGAATTAAAGTCCACTTTCCCTCAGCATTTTGAAGGCACTGCCGCTCTGTTCTCTTCCTGCATTGCTGTCGAGAGAGGCAGTGCCATTCATGATGCTCTGTCTTCCTTCTCTGGAAGGTTTTGGAGCCGCTGTTGTCAAGTGTCACAACTGTGCATCTGACGTGTCTGTGTTCACACATGTGTTGGGTGTCGGAGACAGACTCTTTCAGCCTGGAATTCACGTCCTTTGAGTTCATACCCTGGAAATTCGTGATACCATTTTGCTTTGGTAATTCCCTCCCCTTCCTTCATTGGATCTCTTTCTGGACCTTATATTAGTTTGTTATGGAGCCCGTGTGGCTTCCAGTCCGCATCCCACCGGCCCCAGACTGCAAAAAAGTGTCCACACTGCCAACATGCCCGGCATCAGTGGGCACAGAGTAGGTGCTCTAGTCTCTGTTTAATGAAGGAGTGACAACTTCTTTGACCTCTGAACGTTTTTGGTGTGACTTTTGCACAATTTTTCTTGACTTTTTCCCCCTTTGTATCAGTAAGTTAAGGTTTGTGGTGTTTTAAGGGAATTGATAATGTGTATCAATAAACCCAAAGGAAACTTTTTTTTGCTGTCTGTTCTAACTTCTGCCATCAGTAAAAGGGTTTATTTTTTTTTTTAACTTTTTATTTTTTATTGGAGTCTAGTTGATTAACAATGCTGTGATAGTTTCAGGTGAACAGCAAAATGATTCAGTTATATCGGGTTGGCCAAAAAGTTTGTTTGGGTGTTTCCACAAGATGTTATGGAAGAACCTGAATGAACTTTTGCCATCCCAGTACGTATGCATGTATCTGCTGTTTTTCAGATTCTTTTCCCAATTAGGTTGTCATATAACACTGAGCGGAGTTCCCTGCACTATACAGTAGGTCCTTGTTGGTTATGTTTTAAGTATAGCAGTTGTGCATGTCCATCCCCATCTAACTATGCCTCCCCCTACTTCATAACCATAGATTCATTCTCTAAATCTGTGAGTCTGTTTGTTTTGTAAATAAGCTCATTTGCATCATTTAAAAGAGGGCTTCTATGCCTGAGGAGACACTCAAAGCATGGAAGTAATGCATCAGAGGTATTAAGGTACTTGAAGATTGAGAGACGAGTGCAAGTCATCCAGTGTTGGAAAAAGAAAAACTTGACACACACGTTCTTGAGGGTTGTTGCTGCGACAGGGAGCCTTGGCTTAGGCTGACAGCAAGGGCTGTGTGTGCCCGTCAGGTTGACATCTGCATTACATCAGGAGGAGGAGCCAAGAGCAAGGATCTCTCAGTTTGCACAGAAGGCGCCTCTCACATGGCAGTTACCCCGCTCAGATGCTGCTCACTCTGTTTTAGTTTTGGAGTTAGTATAGTTACGAACCTGAAGTTTGGGCATAGAAGACTTAGTTACCACAGCTCCTCCAGATGGCTTTGAATGTACTTCCCAGGTAGCAGTCTGTGATTGGGCTCTGGGATGGCTCAGGGAGAGGAGGACAGGAGAGGGCACAGAGGGATGAGGGCACAAGTGTGGAAGAGAACCTGAATGTTGGAGAGGAAGCTCTGAGTGACCTTCCTAACTGGGCACCTGTCCTGCTCTGCCTTCCTTTCCTCTAAGGCTATCCTTCGGTATCCAAGGGGCATTGGTTCCAGGGTACACACACCCCCCTCCTACTCCTAGAATACCAAAGTCTAGGATACTCAAGTCTGTTGTATAAAATTGCATAGAATTTGCATATAGCCTACCCACATGCTCCCATATACTTTAAATCATCTCCAGATTACTTATACCACCTAATAATGTAAATGCTGTGTAGTTGCCAGCATGGGGCAAATTAAAGTTTTGCTTATTGGAACTTTTTTCTGGAAGTTTTTTCAGATATTTTCATCTGTAGCTGGTTGAATCCACAGATGTGGAACCTGTGGATATGAAGAGCCAACTGTCTTGCATTTTTTTATTAGTGGTGCAGAAAGCTGGTCACAGAGCACTGCTGAGTCCCAGTTGGGGGGTGCAGGGAGAAAGTTCTGGGCAGAGTTAGAGGAGCTGGTAATAAAACCTTTATCTCCTGTAAGTCAGTGGAAACCATCAGCTATTTGCCAGCAGAATTTCCCATCCCTGAGTGAACAGTGATGTTTGCGTAGAGATGAAAAGAGCGTTGGTTCTGCAAGGTTAATACAGAGGGCTGGGCTAGGCCTTGCATAACAGAGACAAAACATAGAGCAGGAGCTGTACCGGTTTCCTGGGGCTGCCATAGCAAATGACAACAAACCGGGGGGCTGAAAACAGCAGACGTTTTTTTCTCCCACAGTTCTGGAAGCTACAAGTCTGAAATCAAGGTGTCAATAGGGCTGAGCTCTCTCTCTGACGGCCTCTTCCTTTCTTATGGCGGCTGTGGCCAATCATGTAGTTTCCTGACCTCGATCCTGTGGCGTTCTGTCTAGGTATCTTTTTCCTTACAAGGACACTAGTCATCTTGGATTTCAGTTCAATTCAGTTCAGTCGCTCAGTTGTGTCTGACTGTGCGACCCCATGAATTACAGCATGCCGGGCCTCCCTGTCCATCACCAACTCCCGGAGTTCACTCAAACTCTAGCCTATCAAGTTGGTGATACCATCCAGCCATCTCATCCTCTGTCACCCCTTCTCCTCCTGCCCCCAATCTCTCCCAGCATCAGAGTTTTTTCCAAAGAGTCAACTCTTCGCATGAGGTGGCCAAAGTACTGGAGTTTCAGCTTTAGCATCAGTCCTTCCAATGAACACCCAGAACTGATCTCCTTTAGGATGGACTGGTTGGATCTCCTTGCAGTCCAAGGGACTCTCAAGAGTCTTCTCCAACACTACAGGTCAAAAGCATCAATTCTTCGGCGCTCAGCCTTCTTCACAGTCCAACTCTCAAATCCATACATGACTACTGGAAAAACCATAGTCTTGACTAGACAGACCTTTGTTGGCAAAGTAATGTCTCTGCTTTTGAATATGCTATCTAGGTTGGTCATAACTTTCCTTCCAAGGAGTAAGTGTCCTTTAATTTCATGGCTGCAATCACCATCTGAAGTGATTTTGGAGCCCCCAAAAATAAAGTCTGACACTCTTTCCACTGTTTCCCCATCTATTTCCCATGAAGTGATGGGACCAGATGCCATGATCTTAGTTTTCTGAATGTTGAGCTTTAAGTCAACTTTTTCACTCTCCTCTTTCACTTTCATCAAGAGGCTTTTTAGTTCCTCTTCACTTTCTGCCATAAGGGTGGTGTCATGTGCATATCTGAGGTGATTGATATTTCTCCCAGCAATCTTGATTCCAGCTTGTGCTTCTTCCAGTCCAGCATTTCTCATGGTGTACTCTGCATAGAAGTTAAATACGCAGGGTGACAATATACAGCCTTGGTATACTCCTTTTCCTATCTGGAACCAGTCTGTTGTTCCATGTCCAGTTCTAACTGTTGCTTCCTGACCTGCATATAGCTTTCTCAAGAGGCAGGTCAGGTGGTCTGGTTCAGAATTTTGTACAGTTTATTGTTATCCACACAGTCAAAGGCTTTGGCGTAGTCAATAAAGCAGAAATAGATGTTTTTCTGGAACTCTCTTGCTTTTTTGATGATCCAGCAGATGTTGGCAATTTGATCTCTGGTTCCTCTGCCTTTTCTAAAACCATCTTGAACACAAGGAAGTTCACGGTTCACGTATTGCTGAAGCCTGGCTTGGAGAATTTTGAGCATTACTTGTGTGTGAGATGAGTGCAATTGTGTGGTAGTTTGATCATTCTTTGGCATTGCCTTTCTTTGGGATTGGAATGAAAACTGACCTTTTCCAGTCCTGTGGCCACTGCTGAGATTTAGGGTCACTCAAATCTGGTTTGCTCTCATCTTGACTAATTGCGTCTGCAAAGAGCCTATTCCCAAAGAAGGTCACATTCTGAGGTTCTGGGTGGACATAAATTGGGGGATACTGTTCACCCCAGTACCGAAGCTTAAATAAGCTAGAAACAAAAGACGTGTTATCGTCTCTCATAGAAGAGTTCCAAGACAAGCCGTTTGAGGGGCCCAGGTGAGAGTATCAGGAGCCCAGCGGCTGCCTATCTGATTGCACCATCTTGTTCAGCACATGCCTTCTACTCATGGTCTGTGAAGACTGCCTAAGCTCCAGCCATCTCATTTGCCTCCCACCTGCAGGAAAGAGAAAGAGAGGATGAAGAGTTTACAGAGGCATATGCCATCTGTTCTTTGAGAAATAGTCCATTATTTCGGTTTGTGTTATATCAGATGAACCTCTGTCAGATGTACGGTCAGCTGAAAAGGAGGCTGGGGATGTCACCTTTTTTCAGATAGCTTTGTGTCCTGCTAAACCTTGGAAGTTCTCTTTCTGAAAACAAGAGGGTTAATGGGTATTAAGTAGGCAACCAGCAATCTTCCACAGTCAGGTTGGGTTGTCTTTATTTCCCCATGATATGTAAGAAGTAGTTTCTTAAGTGTATCTCCAAAACCTACTGTGCTTATTAAATGATTTTCTAAATGTCTTGATTATATATTCTCTTAAAAAGTGACCTAGGTTCGTAGGAACCAGAGATGACTGAAGAACTCCAAAGATGACTTAAAAAAATAAATAAGATGCAGGCTGTTGGTTGCCTGAGAAGCTCAAGGGAAGTGATGGTGCTTCGCGTCTGCCCCCTTGCAAGCACACAGCCAAGCCTCCCATGCCTGCCCAGGCTGCCCTCGTCCACAGAGAGTGGCGCTCTCCTCTCCCGCGTGTGTGTCCGGGTGTCACGGAGTCTCCTCCTCGCTGTTCTTCCGGATGTGTTCTCCATGCTCCCTGCTGTGGGGGCTTTTCTAAGCCCCTGAAGGCCTGAGAAAAGTTAGGGTTTCTTGCCACGTTTTCTCAAGTCTGGATGTGATCAGATAACACGAAAGGGGAGACATGGCGGTCACTAAGAATAATATCCTCGGTCCCATGGAAAGCCTAAGGGAGGCTGGGAGAGGGCTGGAGGAGGAGAGCTTTCTGCTTCTGTTGCCTTGCTCGTGCCTGGTGCAGTGAGTCGTCGTCTTCTTGCTGACGCAGATCTCTGACTCACTTGGCTGCTCTCTTGGCAGTCCGTTCCTGGCGTTCCCACTGAGGGGAGCCTCCTGCCTGTGCAGGGCGTGGTCCTCTCAAGCTTTTCCTCACAGTTGTCTTCTCTTTTGCTCTCTCTGCCCACCCCTCCCACCCCCCATTGGACTTCCCCAGTAGCTCTGCAGTAAAGAATCCTCGTGCAGTGCTGGAGCTGTGGGAGAGGTGGGTTCAGTCCCTGGGTGGGTCAGAAGATCCCCTGGAGGAGGAAGTGGCACCCCACTCCAGTGTTCTTGCCTGGGAAAGCCCATGGACAGAGGAGCCCGGCGGGCTACCATCCATAGGGTAGCAGGGTGAAGCATGAGTGAAGCGACTTAGGATGCACGCGCGTGCACACACACCCCCTTGTGAGCGAGGTGTAGGAAGGGCTTAGTCACGTCTTAGCTCGAATCCAGAGCTTGGTGTGGGTAGAGGGGTGACACGGGGGCTGGGACCAGATGGAGACAGCGCACAGGCCGGAGGGCACTGCCGTCCTCAGGCTCCTGCCCTGAGCCCGCCCTTGCGCCTTCGCGCCTTCTCGTGAACACCTGCTCTTGCAGCGCAAAGTCCTGCCGACCCAACAGCAGGGCCTGATGCCGGACAGCCTCCTCCTGAGCACTTCTAGCCGGCCGTATGTGCGTGCACAGTCGTGCCCGACTCTTTGTGACCCCACGGACTGTGGCCCACCAGGCTCCTCTGTACATGAGATTTTCCAGGGAAGAATACTGGAGTGGGGTGCCGTTTCCTCCTCTAGGGGATCTTCTCGCCTACCCAGGGATTGAACCGGAGTCTCCTGCAATGCAGGCAGGTTCGTTGCTGCTGAGCCACCAGGGAAGGAAGCCCTCTAGTCCAAGACTCCATTCCTTTCCTCAAGAGGAGAGCTGACAGTTTCTCTGATTGTCTGCACCTTCACAGTGGACGGTTGCTTATAAAACTCAGGAAGGCCGGTGTATAATTTCCACATTTGCCACATCTCGCTAGCTGTGTTAGTTTCATAACAATGACTATGCAGGACTAAAGGCAATGCTTTTTCCTCCAGGCGATCAGGCCTGTTTTTCTGACAAAAATAAACTTTCCTCCTCGCATGTCCTTTTAGGTTTCCCACCAATCACCCACACGCCTCTCATTTGGAATAGCTGGTCCCTTCCTACTAATGACAGCCCTTGGGGGCAGACCCAGAAGTTGTGTCCAGAGACTGAAATAACATTGCCAGCTGGGTGGTGCCACTACAGTACTATTTGATGGCTCTTATCGAGTTTAATTATGTTGAAACATTTTGTCTTCCCAGGGCTTAGAGGCAGGAACAGGCTAGAGTAAGATGTTTAACTTCTTTTTGAAACAAGTCAGCTTGAAAAGTATTGGGCGAGGCAGGGAAGAGTGATAGAACTTGCTTTTCCCAGTGTTGGAAGATGCCATCTCTCTGCTTGTTGGCAGAGAGGAGTCATTTAAGCCAACTTGCGTAATTTGTTTGTTTATTGGGGCAGGTCGAAAAATGTATTCAGGGGAATCATGTATCTTTATACCAGTTAGCCTCTGAGTAAATATTTATGAATTGCTTACCATTCTGTTAGGCAGTAACATAAATTTAAAAAGTATATCAGCTGTCCCAAATCCACATTGAAAATGAGGGAACAAATACAGTTCTAAAATACGAAAACCATAATGCTGACAAACAGATGAAGGGATAATTAGCCTGAAAAACCGCAGGCTTAGAAGTTTGTTGTTGTTGTTGTTGTTTTCTTTTTCCAGCTTTTAGAGCACCATTAAAACATTCAGTTCAGTTCAGTTCAGTTCAGTCACTCAGTCGAGTCCGACTCTTTGCAACCCCATGAATCGCAGCACGCCAGGCCTCCCTTTCCATCACCAATTCCCGGAGTATATCCAAACACATGTCCATAGAGTTGGTGATGCCATCCACCCATCTCCTCCTGTCGTCCCCTTCTCCTCCTGCCCCCAATCCCTCCCAGCATCAGGGTCTTTTCCAATGAGTCAACTCTTCGCATGAGGTGGCCAAAGTACTGGAGTTTCAGTTTTAGCATCAGTCCTTCCAATGAACACCCCGGACTGATCTCCTTTAGGATGGACTGGTTGGATCTCCTTGCAGTCCAAGGGACTCTCAAGAGTCTTCTCCAACACCACAGTTCAAAAGCATTGATTCTTCGGCACTCAGCTTTCTTCACAGTCCAACTCTCACATCCATACATGACTACTGGAAAAACCATGGTCTTGACTAGACAGACCTTTTTTGGCAGAGTAATGTCTCTGCTTTTGAATATGCTATCTAGGTTGGTCATAACTTTCCTTCCAAGGAGTAAGTGTCTTTTAATTTCAAGGCTGCAGTTACCATCTGCAGTGATTTTGGAGCCCCCAAAAAAGGTCTGACACTGTTTCCACTGTTTCCCCATCTATTTCCCACGAACTGATGGGACCAGATGTCATGATCTTAGTTTTCTGAATGTTGAGTTCTAAGCCAACTTTTTCACTCTCCTCTTTCACTTTCATCAAGAGGCTTTTTAGTTCCTCTTCACTTTCTGCCATAATGGTGGTGTCATCTGCATATCTGAGGTGATTGATATTTCTCCCAGCAATCTTGATTCCAGCTTGTGCTTCGTCCAGTCCAGCGTTTCTCATGATGTACTCTGCATATAAGTTAAATAAGCACGGTGACAATATACAGCCTTGAGGTACTCCTTTTCCTATTTGGAACCAGTCTGTTGTTCCATGTCCAGTTCTAACTGTTGCTTCCTGACCTGCATATAGGTTTTTCAAGAGGCAGGTCAGGTGGTTTGGTATTCTCATCTTTCAGGATTTTGTACAGTTTATTGTGATCCACAATAGTCAAAGGCTTTGGCATAGTCAATAAAGCAGAAATAGATGTTTTTCTGGAACTCTTGCTTTTTTGATGATCCAGCAGATGTTGGCAATTTGATCTCTGGCTCCTCTGCCTTTTCTAAAACCAGCTTGAACATCAGGAAGCTCACGGTTCACGTATTGCTGAAGCCTGGCTTGGAGAATTTTGAGCATTACTTTACTAAGAGATGAGTACAATTGTACTCATGTAGTTTGAGCACTCTTTGGCATTGCCTTTCTTTGGGATTGGAATGAAAACTGACCTTTTCCAGTCCTGTGGCCACTGCTGAGTTTTCTAAATTTGCTGGCATATTGAGTGCAACACTTCACAGCATCATCTTTCAGGATTTGAAATAGCTCAACTGGAATTCCATCATCTCCACTATCTTTGTTCGTAGTGATGCTTTCTAAGGCCCACTTGACTTCACATTCCAGGATGTCTGCCTGTAGGTGAGTGATCACACCATCATGATTATCTGGGTCATGAAGATCTTTTTTGTACAGTTCTGTGTATTCTTGCCACCTCTTTTTAAGATCTTCTGCTTCTGTTAAAACATTAGAGCACATTAAGACAAAAACTCCCAAAGTACTAACCCTTTGCTAAAGCCATTGAAAGGCCGTCATCCACGCCCAAACTTCAGTGTTTACTTTGCTCGTCGGTCTTCCCTGAAAGGCAGGCAAACTCCTTCCACCCAACAGAGGGGGATGAGGGCTTTAGTTCCACATCCTCATCAGTGTTCAGTTCTAAGTCCATTGACCAGACATGGGCTGCTCAGTGTCCTCTGTTAGCAAAGATGTGGACACTGACTTAACCTAGGAGAGAGCAAGTCGACCATGAACTCCAAGCTGATCATGGACATCAGTTCATTTTGAGTGAAGTAAAAGTTGCTCCGTCGTGTCTTACTCTTGGCCACCGCATGGAATTCTCCAGGCCAGAATACTGGAGTTGGTAGCCTTTCCCTTCTCCAGGGCATCTTCCCAACCCAGGGATCAAATCCAGGTCTCCCACATTGCTCTCTTTATCAGCTGAGCCACAAGGGAAGCCCATTTTAGTTCATTTTAGTCAGATGTTTTAAAATCCTGGGTCCATGATTGGTGCTGGTCTAGAATCTTTGCTTTGAGTAAGTTCTCAGGACTGGGAATGGAAGAACCTTGAATATCCTACAGAGCCTGCTTCTCATGATCCTGAATAAGACTGAAAAGCCTCCAGATGCCCTCCTCCCCACACACTGGGGTCACACACTGTCCCCTGGCCTTCCTTTTTCTGCCTGCTCTACCCTAGGAGACACACTTTCTGCTTCCCCAGCAGCAAGCCTTCAGTCTGCCTCATGAGATGAAAGTAGGACCACGTTAGGCCCTCCAGGCAGCACTTTTGCTTTCCTGGTAAAGGGGAAAGGTGAGCTGGTGCAACCCTGTGTCCCTGTTGTAGCTTGTGCCACGTGGCCCCAGCACCCAGAGGTGCAGCAGTGGCTGCACTGTGGGCAACAGCTCACTTGCCAACAGAACCTGTAGACTCATCACCAGCTCTGAGCTGCTCACCTCTGGACTGTTTCCCCACAAAAGAGGAACCTTCTCTTAATAAGTCCCAGCAGACCCAGGTTTCTATAACTTGCAGTTAGAAAATCCAAGACTGGTACAGAGTTAGAGATCTGAAATTCATAGCTCTCTGGATAATTTTTTTTTTTTTAATATAGAGTATAGGAGGTATTAGGAGGCCTGTCTCCCTTGGGCCAGAGGCAAGTCACGCTACTTTTATTATGGAAAATGTAGTCTGTGGATAGTGGGAAAAGAACTTGGTCAGTGCACGACTGTGAAAAACCAAAACAGGTGCGGCAGCTGCGCTTTGCTGGAGTGAGCGGCTATGAGGAGATACCCCACGTCCAAGATCAGAGAAACCCCAGTAAGACAGTAGGTGCTGGAGCAGCTGTGAGGAGATACCCCATGTCCAAGGTCAGAGAAACCCCAGTGAGACATAGGTGCTGGAGGGGCTGAGGAGATACCCCACACCCAAGGGCAAAGGAAAAGCCCCAGAAAGATGGTAGGAAGGGTGAGTTTGCATTTAGAATCAAACCCCATTCCCGCCAGAGACGCTCAGAGGGCTCAAACAAACCTTGTGCGCACCAGGACCCAGGGACCACACAGAGACTGAGACAGAACTGTGTTTGAGCATCTGTGGAGGTATGGGTCAGCAGTGCACTGCCACAGGGCCAGGGCTTCTGGGTGCAGTAGATGTGGGAATGGCATAAGCCCTCTTGGGAGGATAGAGCTGCCAGACCTTACATAGGACTGGGAAATAGGCTCTTGGAAGGCACCAGGACCCAGGAGAAAGGAGCAGTGACCTCACAAGAGACTGACCTGGACCTGTCTGTGAGTGTCCAGGAGTCTCCAGCAGAGGCATGGGACGGTGGTGGCCTGCTGCACAGCTGGGGGCACTGCGTGCAGCAGGGCTTGCGTGGGCCTTTACAGGAGGGCTCCAGCATCTCCATTGCCTCCACCATAGCTTGGCCCCGGATAAGTAGCGGGGAAGGAACACAGCTCCACCCATCAGCAGAGAATTGGGTTAGAGATCTACTGAGCACGGCCCTGCCCATCAGAGCAAGACCCAGTTTCCCCCTCAGTCAGTCTCTCCCATCAGGGACCTTCCATAAGTCTCTTATCCTTCTCCATCAGAGAGCAGACAGAACCACAGAAAACTAACCAATCTAATCACATGGACCGTGGCCTTGTCTAATTCAATGAAACTATGAGTCATGCCATGTAGGGCCACCCAAGACAGATGGGTCATAGTGGAGAGTTCTGACAAAATGTGGTCCACTGGAGAAAGGAATGGCAAACCACTTCAATATTCTTGCCTTGAGAACCCCATAAGCAGTATGAAAAGGCAAAAAGATAGGTGAGTGAAAGATGAACTCCCCAGGTTGGTAGGTGCCCAACATGCTACTGGAGAATAGCGGAGAAATAACTCCAGAAAGAATGAAGAGACAGAGCCAAAGCAAAAAGAACACCCATTTGTGGATGTGACTGGTGATGGAAGCAAAGTCCAATGCTGTAAAGAGAAATATTGCATCAGAACCTGGAATGTTAGGTCCATGAATCAAGGCAAATTGGAAGTGGTTAAACAGGAGATGGCAAGTGTGAACAACATTTTAGGAATCAGCGAACTAAAATGGACTGGAATGGTGAATTTAAACTCAGATGACCATTATGTCTATTACTGTGGGCGAGAATCCCTCAGAAGAACTGCAGTAGCAACAAGAGTCAACAAAATGGAGAGCAACAAATGGCGTGAACAAAAGATTCTGAAATGCAGTACTTGGGTGCAATCTCAAAAACAACAGAATGATCTCTGTTCGTTTCCAAGGTAAACCATTCAATATCATGGTAATCCAAGTCTATGCCCCTACCAGTAATGCTGAAGAAGCTGAAGTTGAACCGTTCTATGAAGACCTACAAGACCTTCTAGAACTAACACCCCAAAAGATGTCCTTTTCATTATAGGGGACTGGAATGCAAAAGTAGGAAGTCAAGAAACACCTGGAGTAACAGGCAAATTTGGCCTTGGATTACAAAATGAAGCAGGGCAAAGGCTAACAGAGTTTTGCCAAGAGAACACACTGGTCATAGCAAACACCCTCTTCAAACAACACAAGAGAAGATTCTACACATGGTCAACACTGAAATCAGATTGATTATATTCTTTGCAGCCGAAGATGGAGAAGCTCTATACAGTCAGCAAAAACAAGACTAGGAGCCGAGTGTGGCTCAGATCATGATATTGCCAAATTCAGACTCAAATTGAAGAAAGTAGGAAAACCACCATACCATTCAGGTATGACCTAAATCAAATCCCTTATAATTATACAGTGGAAGTGAGAAATAGATTTAAGAGACTAGATCTGATAGAGTGCCTGATAAACTATGGGCAGAGGTTCGTGACATTATACAGGAGACAGGGATCAAGACCATCCCCAAGAAAAAGAAATGCAAAAAAGCAAAATGGCTGTCTGAGGAGGCCTTACAAATAGCTGTGAAAAGAAGTGAAAAGCAAAGGAGAAAGGGAAAGATATACCCATTTGAATGCAGAGTTCCAAAGAATAGCAAGGAGAGATAAGAAAGCCTTCCTCAGTGATCAGTGCAAAGAAATAGAGGACAACAATAGAATGGGAAATACTAGAGATCTCTTCAAGAGATTTAGAGATATCAAGGGGACATTTCACGCAAATATGGGCTCAATAAAGAACAGAAATGGTATGGACCTAACAGAAGCAGAAGATATTAAGAAGTGGCAAGGATACACAGAAGAACTGTACAAAAAAGATCTTCACGACCCCGGTAATCATGATAGTATGATCACTCACCTAGAGCCAGACATCCTGGAATGTGAAGTCAAGTGAGCCTTAGAAAGCATCACTACGAACAAAGCTAGTGGAGGTGATGGAATTCCAGTTGAGCTATTTCAAATCCTGAAAAACGATGCTATGAAAGTGCTGCACTCATTATGCCAGCAAATTTAGAAAACTCAGCAGTGGCCACAGGACTGGAAAAGGTCAGTTTTCATTCCAATCCCCAAAAAAGGCAATGCCAAAGAATGCTCAAACTACCACACAATTGCACTGACCTCACATGCTAGTAAAGTAGTGCTCAAAATTCTCCAAGCCAGGCTTCAACAATACGTGAACTGTGAACTTCCAGATGTTCAAGCTGGTTTTAGAAAAGGCAGAGGAACCAGAGATCAAATTGCCAACATCCACTGGGGATCATGGAAGAAGCAAGAGAGTCCAGAAAAACATCTATTTCTGCCTTATTGACTATACCAAAGCCTTTCACTGTGTGGATTACCACAAACTGTGAAAAATTCTACAAGAGATGGGAATACCAGACCACCTGACCTGCCTCTTGAGAAATCTGTATGCAGGTCAGGAAGCAAAGGTTAGAACTGAACATGGAACAACAGACTGGTTCCAAATAGGAAAAGGAGTACCTCAAGGCTGTATATTGTTACCGTGCTTATTTAACTTATATGCAGAGTACATCATGAGAAATGCTGGGCTGGAAGAAGCACAAGCTGGAATCAAGATTGCTGGGAGAAATATCAATCACCTCAGATATGCAGATGACACCACCCTTATGGCAGAAAGTGAAGAGGAACTAAAAACTTGATGAAAGTGAAAGAGGAGAGTGAAAAAGTTGGCTTAGAACTCAACATTCAGAAAACTAAGATCATGGCATCTGGTCCCATCACTTCATGGGAAATAGATGGGGAAACAGTGGAAAGAGTGTCAGACTTTATTTTTTGGGGCTCCAAAATCACTGCAGATGGTGACTGCAGCCTTGAAATAAAAAGACGCTTACTTCTTGGAAGAAAAGTTATGACCAACCTAGATAGCATATTAAAGGAGATCTGTCCTGGTTGTTCTTTGGAAGGACTGATGCTAAAGCTGAAACTCCAGTACTTTGGCCACCTCATGCAAAGAGTTGACTCATTGGAAAAGACTCTGATACTGAGAGGGATTGGGGGCAGGAGGAGAAGGGGACGACAGAGGATGAGATGGCTGGATGGCATCACCGACTCGATGGACGAGTTTGAGTGAACTCCAGGAGTTGGTGATGGACAGGGAGGCCTGGCGTGCTGCAATTCGTGTGGTCGCAAAGAGTCAGACATGACTGAGCAACTGAACTGAACTGAGAGAGCATATTAAAAAGCAGAAATATTACTTTGCCAACAAAGTTCCATCTAGTCAAGGCTATGGTTTTCCAGTAGTCATGTATGGATGTAGACTATAAAGACAGCTGAGCGCCAAAGAATTGTTGCTTTTGAACTGTGGTGTTGGAGAAGACTCTTGAAAGTCCCTTGGAGTGCAAGGAGATCAAACCAGTCCATCCTAAAGGTAATCAGTCCTGAATATTCATTGGAATCGCAATGAATGTTGATGTTGAAGCTGAAACTCCAATACTTTGGCCACCTGATAGGAGGAACTGACTCATTTGAAAAGATCCTGATGCTGAGAAAGATTGAAGACAGAAGGAGAAGGGGACGACAGAGGATGAGATGGCTGGATGGTATCACTGACTCAATGGACATGAGTTTGAGTAAACTCCGGGAGTTGGTGATGAACAGGGAGGCCTGGCGTGCTGTAGTCCATGGGGGTCTCAAAGAGTTGGACACGACTGAGCAACTGAACTGAACTTAGGAGGTATTGTTTATTAAATTGCACTTTTCCATGTTTACTGAGCATTTTCCACATGCCATATATTGTGCGAGACCAGTGACACAGAGGACAAAATGTTATTTAGAGTCCAAGCCAGACAGAAATAAGAATCCATATTCAGCAAGGGTAGCTTTGTGATCGGCTGACTAATTCCTTTAACAATGGTTGTTTACCTACAGTGAACCAGGCTTTTGGAGCTGGAGATACAGAGTTGAATGTCATAGCTATAAGCCCTTAGGAGCACAATCTTCTAAATATTCATCCTTCATTCATCCAATAAATGTTCACTGGACACCTACCATGGGCAATGGCACCGCACTCCAGTACTCTTGCCTGGAAAATCCCATGGATGGAGGAGCCTGGTAGGCTGCAGTCCGTGGGGTCGCTAAGTCGGACATGACTGAGGGACTTCACTTTCACCTTTCGCTTTCATGCATTGGAGAAGGAAATGCCAACCCACTCCAGTGTTCTTGCCTGGAGAATCCCAGGGACGGGGAAGCCTGGTGGGCTGCCGTCTACAGGGTCGCACAGAGTCGGACATGACTGAAGTGACTTTGCAATAGCAATGTACCAGGCAGGCTCAGAGCTCAAGCTGAGGGGAGAGTAAACAGGATTAAGGAGTCATTCTGCTTTTGAATAGGACCACAGGTGCCGGAAGTTAGATTCAGGAAGGAATGAAACAAGGGGTAGGGGACCTAGCTGGAGGCATAGCATGAGAGGTCAGCTGTCCTTGCAGCGTGACCGGTGGTCTCCAGCGACACTTGAGTCACAAGTCCCCTCCCTCACATGAGTTTTCCGTCTGGCCAGGCCGTTTCCCTCAGCCCGCATCGTTTTCTCCAGAGCCCGACTTCCTCTAGGCTGTTTACTGTGTGACCCCTGCCTGCGCCAGCCTGCCCAGCGCCCTTGTTGCTGCTAGTTACCTTGTGACCCAAGTATCTTTATTAAAAGTGAAGTGTCCCCTAATAAGGAACATGTAGCCTTTTTCTCAGGAAGTGATTATGTGACTAATTGAAATCACAATGACTCCTATTTTCCCCTTCAGAGGCAGCAGTGTATTCTCAAACCGTAATGGGGTGGAAGGCCGCCACTTGGCCCGAGAGGTTTAGCCTGATTTCTGGGAAAGAGGCATCGTTGCTACTCAGCCATAAATAGGTTATCAAGACAAAATACACCGAGACTGGATGGCCCCCGATTCCCAGCTGAGCTAACCCCAGAGGATCCTGACATCCCGCCCAAGGACACTGACAGCAAGAGAGAGCCCAGCTCCCTAGAGATTCGGGCCTCTGTTCTGTCTTGGTCTGGCCCAGCCACCAAGGCAAGCCACTTGCCCCATGGGGCCAGCTTTGTGATTCGTGAAACGGGGTGAATGCTGGATGCTGCTTGACTCAGAAACTTGTCAGTGCAGTGGAAAAAAAAAAAAAAACACATGAAAGCCCTTTGTAGCATTAAATAAAAGCTTAGTTGTACTGACAGAGGAGTGGCTTCCCAGCAGCAGACTGGTTATGCTCCGAGTCCTTTAGGACTCTGATGTTTTCAGCAGCTCCCTCCTCAAGGTAAGCCCGTCCCTGGGGCCCGCAGGCATCAAAGGCCCGAGTTCAACTCTGAGCAGCTCAAAAAGGCCGACCACTGGAGCCTCACTTAAGCTAGTCTTTACTTCTGAAGAAAGGGGTGACCGTCCCGACGGAGCAGGTTGGCCTCGGGGTGCATGTTCCCAGCAGGCACAGCGGTAACTGCTCCCAAAGCTGCAGGCACAGTTGAGCAAGAGATACAAAGGTGCTTGCCTGCCTTGGGAACATTAGTCAAGGGTTTGAGAAGGCTCTGTCCCCTAGAGATTAAATTCTGATTTCTGAAACTCCAGCTGGAAGAGAGGATAACGGATGACATTATCAACATCATGGTCAAGCAGCAGAAGCAGGAGGAGTGCTCAGAGAGAAAGGAGGCCCCTCTGAGAATCAGCCATGGCTGGGCTGGGTCAGACTCACTTGTGAGGCCCTGGGGCAGCCTCACTGTGGGTAGTCCGCTCTGCCGTCCACATGCCAGTTCATACATATGTGTTCGGTTTAAGAGGTTACTCTCCGTGGTAGGCAGGACTCTCATGTGGCCCCCAAGACCCCTGGCTCTGCTCTACACACCCCTCTGCAGCGAGCATGGCAAACATGAGTCTAGGTACTGCCGAGGAGGAAACTGCAGATAGAATTGAGATCCTACGCCAGCTGGACCTAAGGGAGGGCAATTATCTGAGTGGGCCTGACTAAGGTGGAGAGTTTTCTCAGACCTGTCTGAGTGGTCCCAGACGTCAGAGCTCAGTGCATGAGAAGGATTCGTGGTCTTGAAGATGGAGGGGCCATGTAGCAGGAACGCAGGCAGCTTCTGGGAGTGGAGTATGGCCCGCAGACAGCCAGCAGGACCCGGGGACCTTGCTCTCGTTGCTGTGGGAACTGAATTCTGCCTCCGAGAAAGGGCCCTGAAGCGTGTTTGTCTCCAGAGCCTCCTGGTGAGACCTGAGCGCAGCTGACACCGTGGTTCAACCTTGGGAGACTGAGCAGAGAGCCCAGTCCCGCTGTGTGACCTCTGACCTACAGAACTGTGGCCCAGTAGATGGGCAGTGATAAGGCACTGGGTTTGTCAGCACTTGGGCCACCCGGCCCTTGGGCAGTTCCAGTCACTAGGGTAACCGGCGGGTGATCACACAGCCAAGTCAGTTTGGGAGTCTTCTCATTTAGTGAGCTCTCCAGCATCTATAATTATGTTTTGACTTTTTAAACCTTTTCATTTTTAATTAATTTCAGACTCACAAAAAAGTTGTACACAGTACACAGCATTCTCAAAAACCCTTCACTCCAATCCCCCAACTGTTGCATAAACACAGCAGAGTTATTAAAGTCTGGAAGTGAATACATTCCCCCAGCTGCCCTGCTGGCATCCCCGTTGTGGTCCCGTTGCAGTGCAGGAAGCCCTCTTTCATCTGGAACATCTCAGTCTTCGTCTTCATGATTTTGATGTATTTGAAGAAGTGTCAACTGGTTATTTTGTAGAATGCCCCTTACTTTAGGTGCCTGTTGTTTCCTTGAGATTAAATTCAGAGCACGGATTTTTGGCAAGAGCATAGAAGATGTGACTCTGTGTCTTTCTTGGTGCACTGTTTCAAGAGGCCCCATTTGGTCCCTCAGGGAAGGCGTTCGGGTCGATCCCTTGGCCAAAGCAGCTGCTTGGTTTCTCCATCGTAAAGCTGCCTTCTTCCCCTTTGTCATGAATAATTACCTTGTGGGAAAGACTGTGAGCCTGTTGGTATCCTGTTTCTCATCGTATTTTTGCTCACTGAGTTTAGCAACTACCGATGATTCTTCTGTGAAACAATTACTGCCGTGGGATTTGCCAAAACGTTCCTGGTTCTATAATTCCTTCTACATTTATTAGCTAGAATTCTAATAATTTCAGTCAATCTAGAAAGCTTCAGTTTCTACAAATCCTAGAATTTATGGGGAAGAGTGTTCCTTCCAGTCCCACTTGTTTACTCACCTATTTATTTACTTCAGTGTGGATTCAGGGAATCTTTCTTTCTTCTGTGGGTCAGAACCCATTACGACCATGGTTTATCTTGTTGCCCAAACTGTCCCAGAGGAGCCCTTTCGGGTTGGCCCCCGGCTCTTCTGGACATGCCCCTGTCACTTCTTCATAACTCAGTGTAATGATTAATGATTTCCTGGCACCCTCATCTTTCCTGTTCCAATTCTGCAAGGTCTCCTGGGTCCTTTATTGAGCGATTGGTATTTAGAAACCAAGATCTATGAGTATATAGACATGTCCACAGCACTGTTCTTCATTTTTACAATTTTATTGAAGTATAGTTGATTTACAACATTGTGTTAATTTTTGCTGCATAGCAAACTGACTCAGTTATACACATATATATTCTTTTTCACATTCTTTTCCATTATGGTTCATCATAGGCTACTGAATATAGTTCCCTGTGCTCCACAGTAGGACCTTGTTGTTTATCCATCCTATAAATAATAGTTTGCATCTGCTGACCCCAGACTCCCAGTCCACCCCTCCTCTAACGCCCTACCCCTTAGCAGCACAAGTCCTCAATATCTGTGATTCTGTTTCTATTTTGTAGATATGTATCATAGTTTAGATTCCACATATAAGTAATATTACATGGTATTTGTCTTTTTTTTTTCTGACTTACTTCACTCAGTGTGATAATCTAGGTTCATCAATGTAGCTGCAAATGGCACTACTTCATTCTTTTTATGGCTGAGTGATCGTTTGCTGTATATAGGTACCACCATCTTCTGTATCCGTTCATCTGTTGATGGACATTTCTGTTGTTTCCATGCAGGTCTTGGCTATTTCCATAGAACTGCACTTAATGGTCATGCTCTGACACTGCGGATCATTGACCCTTTCATCGTCACACACAGACACATACTCACCTTTTGGTAAAATGCAGGGTCAAGGGGAGCTCATCCGCCTGCAGCTGGACTCCTCTTGCTACACTTGATCCCCCTGAACCTCAGCCCCCACGTTCCTTGGACTAGCCATGTGCGCCTACCCCATGCCTCCCCAGGCGCTCCCATCACTCACCTCCTCTGCAGGGACCCTTCCCACTCAGTGACCCTGGAAAGAGCCTCTCTGCACTTTCAGATCTATTATTATTAATGTTACTAATAACTATTAATACCTCTTACTGGGCACTTGTGCTCCAGACAAACATGAGTTCGAATCCTTACAGCAACCCACAAAGAAGGCAGCTTCCCCATTTATGGACCAAACACGGAGGCTCCAAGAGGGCTGTCACCCAGCTTAGGAAGCACGAAGTGAGGATTCTCACTCTTCAGCTCTGCTCTTTGCATCCGCCCTGCCCTGTGCGGACTGTGGGTCTGCAGACACCCAGGAGCCAGGAAGAGTGAGGGGCAGCCAGGCCGTGACAGCCCCTGGACTCTCCTCCCTGGGAGTCTGGCAGAGGTGGGATGGGGCCGTTCCCCTGGCCCCCTCCTCTTCCTTCCTCCTTCATACACTTTTTTACTACTGTTCCTGGCCCCCATCAAAATTTCCCACGTTCCTTCTTTGGCCTGGGAACTCCAGGAGACAAAGCCTAACGTTCTATGATCAGGGAGACAAGGCTTGAAAATGCAGATGCCCAAATACCTGGGGAAGGAAAGGCTGCAGGTGGGGTGGGTGAGTTTCCGGGGGATCTCTTCCTATTTTAATGTTCCTGTCCCTATGAGAGGACACGAAAGCCTTCTGCCTACGAATCAGAAAAGAAATCTGGGTGGGGACCCTTTTCTTCCTGCAGAGAGAAAATCAGAGGCTGTGCCCTGGGCACTTCCTGCCAAGAGCCTGGGCACAGCGCACCAAAGCCAGGAGAAGGCAGCTCATATCCTGGGGAAACAGAGCCGGAGATGCTGATCTGGCTCCTCCAGTCCCCTGCCTCCCATCTAAGCTTCACCTTCCTTTTGGTTCTCTAAGTGCAGTCTGAACCAGGAGAACCAGCAGCATCCTTATAACCTGGGCTTCTTGACAGATGGGTCAGTTGCTGGGCCCCACCCCAGACTGAATCAGAAACAAGGGCTGAGGCCCAGCGGTCCGAGTGAGCAGCCCTTCAGCCTCTTCTCCTCTCCTGCCTGCAAGCTGAGTGCCTCTGGCCTCAGGACCTCAGATGATTCTGCTAATGGTGACCATCCTAAAGTGATGATCAGCTGAGGGACTAGGGGAGGCCCTGGAGTTTCCTTACAGTTCTATAAATTAGGGTAGGTTTTAAAAATGCCACTTCGATGCACTAAGAGCTCCTTAGTAGAGAAGAAGCATTGAATCAATACTCCATTAGACTGAGGTCAGAAATGTCAGCTGACACAACTGAAATATGCTGAACACTTGATGACATGACTTAGTTTATGACTCATGTTGCATTGGTGACAGGGCCTGGGAACATATTCTAACTTTCAAATCGCTCCCGACTTTTCCTCCACATCTGCAAACCACAGGACCATGACCCACCACCCCAGCCCATTGCCCACCAGCAATGCCTGTGATAAGTTAGTGCTTCAGCAAATCCCACTGTCCATGACACTCTTACCTCTTGTGGGAACTTGCCTGGGCTATTTCCTCCCTTCTGCAAGGGACAAGCAGAAGCACTCTGTTATTGTATGTTGACATCAGTCCTTGTTGGCTGCCTCTGACTGGTGTTAAAAGAACAAATGTTCTCAGGGATGTTAAACAGACACCACAAAAATCAGAGAGGGCTGCTCTCTGAACACAGGAGGGAAACCAGACTGTAAGGAGTCCTGTTTCCTACTCTGCGTTATACTCAAAGTGGAGCGATCAGGCTGCATGAATCTGAACTGGTTTTACTCAGCCCTTCTGATACCAAACGTGTGGGTTTTCCACACCAACAGCCATTTGTCCCACTTCATGTCCTGAAGTTCAACTCAGTCATGAAACCACCTGGGTTTAGCCCGTATCCCACAGGTTACAGGCTTAGTCCCTCAAGACTGCCCCGTTTCAGACGCCTGTCACAAGTACTGCCCAGGGTACCATTTTCTGTCGAATTCGGCTGCAAAGTGTGGGGTTCCTCCAACCCCATCCTTTCAGGTTTGATAATTGGCTAGACAGGCTCACAGAAGCCAGAAAAGTATTTACCGCTATTATGGTGGCTCAGATACCAAAGAAACTTGCCTGCAATGCAGGAGATGCAGGTTCGATCCCTGGGCCAGGAAGAGCCCCTGGAGAAGGGAATGGCTACCCACCCCAGTATTCTTGCTTGGAGAATTCCATGGACAGAGGAGCCTGGTGGGCTATAATCCACGGGGTTGCAAAGAGTTGGACACGACTGAGCAACTAACGCTAACGTACAGAATGCAAGTCAGAAGCGGCCACACAGAGGAGATGAAGGGGGCAGGTGAGAGGGGAGGGGGCAGAGAACCTCCAGGCCTCCTTGGGTGCCCTGCCATCCCAGCACCTCCACATGCCCGCCACCCAGAAGCTCTCCTAACCCCGCCATGGTGGGGTTTTGACTGAGGATTCGTTTTGTAGGTATGATTAATTAAATCATTGCCCATTGGTGGTTGAGCTCCATTTCCAGTCCTTTAATCATGCTGGGTCTTTCTGACCACCGGCTCCTAACCTGAAACTATTGAGGGGCTCCTGGCTACTGCTCTTCTAACTAGCATACAGAAGACACTCCAGAGATTTCAAAGGTTTTAGGAGCTGTGTGCCGAGAACCAGTACAAAAGACCAAAGATTTACTGTATTTCACAGTCACTCAAGTCCATAGAGCAGTAAAGGTGCCAACCAGAAGGACAAAAGGGCTGTCATTGCAAGGTGCATGTCCCCTGGCTTCAGTGACTCAGAGCAGTCTGCATCTGTGATGTGCTTTCCTGTGCACTTTATCTGTGCACTTAGATACAGTTTGCCTTCCGTGGCAGCTCAGACCATGGAGTAAAGTGCACGGCCACCAGGCATTATGCTCGTGGCGGGAGAAAAGGGCAGAGGGAGCTGGAATTGCATCTGGGGCTCTCCCACCTGTCCCTCATTTCCTGCTCCTGTGGGCAGACTGACGCCCACACTCACCAGGGCTCACTAGCCTACTCTCTAGCTGGGTCCATGTAACAGTGTCTTTCCAGAAGGCTCCACCAGGGCCCTAGACAGTCTGACCCAATGGCCACTTCCTTCTTTCAAAACAGGGTGCGGTGGAGGGGGTTGGGGGGTGAGGAGGTAGTTAGTGCTGTTAACCAGTAATGGTTCTGATTCTGATTAAGAAAAAAAAAAATTTAAACCACACTACTGGCTTTGACTTTTCCAGCTCACCTGGTTGGTAGTTTTCACCACATAGAAATGCCAACTGCTATTTGCATGGATGCTTTAAATATTAGATCAGGAGATTGTGCTAACATCTTCAAACTGTAACGTGAAATAGCACTTGTCACGTTAATTAACTCCTACTTGACTGGAAGGATGACCTGCCTTTGAGGCTCTTCGAGTCCATCATATTATAAAGCATTTTCTCAGGTGCTAGTCTCGCAAGCAAACCAGTAACGTGAGGGGCAGCGCCCCTCCCCCAATTCTCTGGGTTACAGTTCCGTAAGTCCCACTACCACCATTATTTTTTAACATACTTATTGAGCTGTGCGTGTGGCTGCCCCCTCCAGCCCTCATTTAATTTCAAATCAGTTCAGCCAGCGTTGGAGCCATCTCCTGGGCCTCAGGACAAAAGATTGAAATGGAATAAAGTTCTCCCAACACTTCCAGGGATGAAGCCCCCCGAGCAGCCCGAAGGCTTTAATAAGGGAGTAGATTTTGTTCCCAGTCAGGAGTTTCCGCTCAGATGCGTCAGGAGACGCAGGCCGGGCGTCAGGGAGCTCGGGACCCGGACTCCAGCAGTAGCCGGGAGATTGCCGGCGTCGGCCGGCCGACCGGGAGCGCAAGGGTTAAACGGTTTCCGCGAGGCCCGCCCTGGGGCCGCGCTTCCCGCTCCGCCGCGGTTCCTCCCTCTGCCGGTGACGCGCCGGCCTTTGCCCAAATATGTCCCTTTCCCCTCCCTCGCCCGACACCCGGCGCCCGCAGGCGCCCCCGAGCCACGGGGCTGGCACTCGGCCGTCGCTCAGCCTCAGCGTCCCGGGAGCACTTCTCCGCGATGCCCTTCCGAAAAGGTAGGCGGGGTCCCCGCGGAGCGCGCTCGGGCCGGGGCGGGAGACCTGAGCGGCCAGGTGCCCGGGGAGGCCGGTAGGGCGCGGGGACGCGGGCGCCGCGGTGTGCCCGAGGCCCCCGCAATGCCCCTCTCCTTCCGCGCGGCTCCTCCGACCCCGCGTCGCCGCCTCCGGCCACCCGGTGGGCTGACCCCCACGTGCCCGAGCCGGGGTGCAGCGCGCGCGCCGGAGGCCGCGCGCAGAGCGTGGGTCGCGGTACTTGGACAAATCCCGATCCGATCGCGCCGCAGCAAGTTCTGAGATGCAGGTGGAATCGGGTTCTCCCGGCGGGTTGAAGATTTGGGAGGGGAGTGTTCTATGGCGGCCAGAGGTGGCGAGAGGTTCGCAGCGTCGGGTCCCGGCGGCGCGCTCGGGTTGAGGTCCGAGCCTCCCGGAGAGACGGGCGGGGGAGCATGCAGGTGTGGAAGCAGATCCGAGTGGGAGTCCTGCCTCCGGCCTTTTCTACTCCCTCTGACTCTCGGGAAGTCCTTTAGCCGACCGGAGTCGCGATTTCTTCATCCGCAATACGAGCGCGTCAGCTGGGACGTGTGGGACGGGTGAGCGGCGCGCGGGGCAGCCGGCAGAGGAACGGCCCGCCCACCAGGCAAGACCTGCCTCCCGGTGCCCGGCAGCCTGCGCCGAGCTTCCCACCGGGCCCACCTTCAGGCCCTGCTCCTCTGCAGAAAAGCCCCGGCTACTCCCGCGGCCCTTTTCCTGGTGGGGTGGTGGAGGCCCAGCTGTGCGCCGGGCGCTGAAGAGCTGGGCCAGGGCGCGCCATCCTCAGGGTGGACCCTGATGGATGGATAGAAGAGACTCGGCTTACTTTCCAAACAGAGCGGTCTGATTGACTCCTGCTTTTTCTATTTCTGTTGGCAAGGGCTCGGGGACCCACTTTCACTCAGACCCAAGGCTTCCCCACCCCCACCTGGGTACCAGTGACCCATGCCAGCTACTCCCTCTCGAACACCTGGGGACTGGGGACTGGCTGCGTGGCTTCCTCCCGCTGCCTCCACCCACCGTTCTGGCCGTCTCTACACTTCTCTCATCATCTCGATACATCGTCAGATTAATGCTAGGGTTTCCGCGATTACCCTGTTGGCCTTTGTCCCTTAAACGGAGGTTGCTACGGTGCCACTGTGAGGTCCTGGTTGTGAAGGGGCACGGTCTGCTTGCCGGCCTGTGGGGATGCTGAGAAGGTAGGTGGCAGCTCAGCGCAGGGACTGAGGGCTCAGCCAGGCCCTCGGCTGATGGCGCGTGGTCCCCAAGTGGCCGGCTTCAGTGGATCCATTATTCCGTATAATGGGGCTGCCATGCCTCTGGGCACTCCCCAGAGTCCCCACCTGACCTCATGTCGCTGCAGCGTGAATGGTCATTTATCTACTGTGTCCGTGTGGTCCCTGGAGGCAGGCTCCTGGGGGCACAGCCGCCGTTCACTCGGAGGGAGCCAGCCTTGAGCGGGAGGAGTAGGTCCCCGGGCAGCTGAGCCGATGTTCACCTGTGGAGGTTTCCCTCAGTCCTCACAGCAGACCTCCGTCACAGCAGACCTCCGTCCTCACGCTGCCCGCCGTGTTCTGACTTTTACCCCTAGTCTGAAGAGAAGAACGTTGCTGCCTGGACAGGCGAACCCTGCCCCTCTGTTCCATGAACACTGATTCCCGAAGGGTCCAGGATGTGAGAGACGGGGCCTTGTGGCTTTTTCATAAGCTTTGTTGTGAGCCAGGGCGGGGCTCCAGTGGGCTTGCAGGCCAAGCAGAACTTCCCCACTTGACTGGGTTGGGACCTCCTGTTGGGAAATAAACGCAGTGAGTGGAAATTAGGGCCAGACCAGGTACGTTCAGTCCAGTTCGGTGATGAGACAGCATTTGGACCTGTCAGGAGGTGGAAAGGTCAGCCTGTGAGAAGGGCTGCGGCACTCCATCCTGGGAACCATCTCGCTGCTAGAGACTTCTATATATATACGTATACACAGAATATATGCATGGTATATATACTAAGACTTCAGTGTACACATATATATATATACTCTTTCATACTTTAAAGGGGGGATTCCTTGGTGACTCAGATGGTAAAGAGTCTGCCCACAATGACGGAGACCTGAGTTCAGTCCCTGGGTCTGGAAGATCTTCTGGAGAAGGAAATGGCAACCCCCTCCAGTATTCTTGTCTGGAAAATCCCATGGACGGAGGAGCCTGGCAGACTATAGCCTGTAGGGTCACAAAGAGTCAGACACGACTGAGCATCTTCGCTCATTCATACTTTAAAGAATTTGAATCTATTAAATATTTTTTTTAACTTAAAAAATGGGAAATGAAAAGACTTTCCTTCTCTCCCTGCAAAACAATGAGAAGCCAGATGGAGGGCTCCTTTGTGGCTCACATCCAGAAGGCTGACGGCTGTGTCTCCCAGGCTGTGTTTCTGTGTCTTGCAAGACAGATTCAGGGACCAGCTGGGTCAGGGCCTGACAGGAAGCACTCGGCCCACTCATTCCAGGCAAGCTGAGAAGAGCTTAGTGAAGGTCCTATTACAAAGATGCAGGATAAGGGAGAGAAAAACCACAGTGGGTATTACAGAAGCCCCAGCAGTCCCACCCGAGGCCGGGGGGCGCTGAAGGTCCAGCGGTCACTGGAGCTGGTGGCTGGATGGGGCCTGCCCCTCTCTGGAGGATGCTGTGGCTCGTGACCCTGCAGAGACCGCTTGCCGCTCCCTCTCTCTGACCCTAGGGCATTGACAGCAGAGGGCCAGGAAGCTCATCGTGTGCATGTGGGTCAGCTTGTGGGGACCCGAACCTGCTGGGACCTGACCTTGCCCTTCGTGGCAGTGGGTCTGGGGCGACAAACAGATCGCCGCTCAGGCTTTGGTTCTCAGCCTGTGCCTTGCCTCTGGAGGGGCTCGATGGATGGCACTGAATGTAATGAGGACAGAGTTCTGTGACTGCACACCACTTGCTTGCTCGCTCAGTCGTGTGCTCCTTCACTCCTTCATTCTTTAGGTTGAGCGTCTGCTGTGCGCCAGGCATGCTAGAGGTTCTCTACTTGCAATCACGCCCCCGGGCGTGATCCACCTGCTGTGATGACAGCAGCAGGAAGCATGGAGCCCGGATGGGGTGAACGGTGGGGCTGGGGTGGCGGGCAGAAACCTTCGATGGCCTTCCCCGCCGGCCGAGGGGGTGACATGCCAGCACCGTGTTCGTGCTGCTCACATGTCCACCATGCTCACACCCGCCCTGGCCTCTCTCCTTGGTGGCTCCAGGGTGCCGGTGGCTGTGTGTGGGGGGGAACAGAGTGGGACCGTTGGGTGCACTGCTGGAATCTTGAGATGGGCTAGAGTGACAATGAAACACCCTGATGTGGCCCATCAGGGAAAATCGTGAGACCAACGGGGACAGCAAAAACTTAGGTGGGAACCCATCACGGCAGGTGGATCACGTCCGGGGGCATGACTGCAGGTAGAGAACCTCCAGTGTGCCTGGCGCACAGCAGACGCTCGATCTAAAGAATCATTGAGTGAAGGAGCCTACCCCAAAACTTAGGCGGTAAATCGGGCAATTAAACCTGTGAACCCGGCACGTCCCCCTTTGGGGGACTTTGAAGCCAGGCTGGATGGTGATTTTCTAGGGGGTGAAGGGGTGCTCCATTCTGAGTCTGGGGCTTGGACCAAATTCTTCAGACTCTTTCAGGTGAAGAAGCTAGAAAAATGTCTTTAGATGGTGGAGTCCTAGGTGTTCCTGCACATCCCACCTTCAGAAGGGAAGGGGAGAGAGGGTGAGGTTCTGATAATAAATAACAGTGAGAAACCAAACTCACACTTCAGGAGCACCTTCCAGTCCTGGGGTGAGAGCTCTGCCTGTGTGCTCTTACCCTCTCAACCACCCGGGACTGTACGTCCACTGTGAGCGTGAAGGAGTGAGGCTCAGTGAGGCTCTGTATGCAGCAGTCAGCTCGGGCGCTGAGCAGACCTGGACCGAGGCTTTGCCTTTCCAGCTTGGCCCACAATGGTAGGCTAGGCGGGGATGTGGTACTTGGTGCATCAGGCTGAGACTGTGCAGCGTGAAGGTCTGCAGTTATGGACCAGCAGCATTTTCCACATTAGACAGGAGAAAGGAGAAAGTTGGATGCCTGAATCTTCTTTGTCCTTGAGGGAGGCCCGAGGAGGGCATGGGTCTGAACTTGGAGACAAATCGTGTTTCTGTCTCCAGGAACACGTTCGTGGCCCCGAGGGCACACCTGTCAGCAGCAGGACTCAGTGCCCTGGTCTGGCCAGATGATTGCCTAGGGAACCGCCCTGGCTCCTGCTGGGAGTGGAGGCACAGACCAGTGCCACCATCATGGGAGAGGCGGCCCCTGAGGGGTTTCTGCAGGTGAGCTGCTGGCAGTGGGTTTTTGGACCCAAGCTGGGGCCCTCTCCTTCCTTTCTCTCCCAATAGGATTGCAAAAAGCAGACCCCGACTCTACCCTCCAGGAGGCTGGGCTGGTCCCCCGTCCCTCCATCAGCCCCAGCGCCCCGGTGCTGGGCCAGCACCACCCTCTGCCCTGGTGCAGGCAGGCTGTGTTGTGGGGCGCTCTCCTCCCATGGGTCCGGGGCAGCTTGCTGGGCAGGAGGCTCTGTCTCAGAAACTCTGCCCCAGGGAAGCACCTGCCAGCCAGGCTGGGCCATCTTGTTTCCTTGAGGGCCTCTGTTCCCCACAGGATCCTCTGCTTTGTCCTCCTAGGCCTTCGATCCCTGAGCTGTGCCCCTGTAACGCTTTCCTGTTCCCTTAAAGAGTGTCCTCTGCTGTGGTCCATGTCCATCCAGTGGTGGCCCCCAGGACCCCCGTGCTCCCACATCTGGGCTCCCTGCCTGCATCTGCTCCCCTGGGAGAGCCGTCCGCCCCCTCATTGGTTGGGGAGGGGGAGATGTACCATCCTTCATGGTACAGCTGCACACACGTGGATACACACAGGCTTCGGGTCCTGCCTTACGGCCCTGCTCAAGTTCACGTCTTCTCTGCCCTGTTTTCCATCTATTCTGTGCAGATCGGGCTCTTGCAGACGCTTACTTTTGCTCAGTTTGCTTGCCCTCGATTTGGGGAGGGTCTGGGTCTCATACTTCTGTCCAGCCAGGTGGTTGCAAGTGCTCCATAAATCCTTGTGCCTTGTTAGTTTGTCCAAAACTCCATTTTTCTCTGCGGTAAGCAGTGGTAGAGCCGAAGTAAGACTGTCAGATTCCCTGATCACCGAAAGATTTACGGTCATGCTCCCATGCATAGTCTAAAATAAAGACAACGCCGAGCCATAAATGTAAGCAAGGCAGACACACTTGTGATTCTGACGACGGTCCCTATTTTTTTAATGCTTCTGGGTGAAACTGTAGGTCCTTAACAACAGCACCTGATGCTGTGCGCCTGTGTGGTCTGCACCTTGGTGGGTTCTGACCTGGGGGCCCCATGCAGGCAGAGGCTCTTCTCTTCTCCTTGTGGAGCTAAAAGCACCCATTGCTCACACATGCTCAGGATTTGTGGATCCATGAAGTGTCCAAGCCTCCAGCACACCCGCTCCCCCAACCTCCCCTGCATGGGACATGAGTCTCTCCTTGAACTTCACAGAGTTTTCCCCGGGCAGGCCTGCCTGAGCCATCATCTGTCTCCCAGTACCCAGCTCCTTTGTGGGTGGCCTTCCTGTTTCCTCCTGATCTCCAGTGGGTCCCGGGAGGTGCGGACAGCCCTCAGCCTCAGCTGACCATTTGGAAACAAAGGGGTAGCACCCTGAGATCGCTCCAGCTCCGGCCCAGGGACTGATGTCCCCCCCTGCCCCCCGGCCTGGACGCTCATCACACACGCTTTCTGCTCTGTCTGCCCCTCCGAGCTCCTTTAGCTAAGCTGAGCTGTGGGAGGCAGGGGGTCCTCCACTGGACTATGTCCTCCAGGGACTCTACCCTGGGCACCCTGGACAGCCTCTCCCAGCAGCTCCAGGGGACGGGCTGACGTCTCAGGAGAGTGGCAACTGAAGGTGTCCTGGGTGCCAGGAAGAAGCGCATCCTTATCCCACTGGCCTGAAACAGCCCGTCTGGATACTGGCTGCATCTGTGTCCAGGGACTGAGCAGGGGGGCCCAGCTGAGGTTGGGGGCATGTCGAAGCTCTGGGCAGGGGCCAGGCAGGCAATGTGTGAACAATAGCAGGGTGTGGGACTGTCCGGCCCTGGGTGCCCCTGCTGGGATGGGGAGAGGTGCTGACGCTCTTGAGGGAACAAACGTGTTCTTTCTGAGGACCGAATTCTGCTTTGGTGTTTTGCCTGTGGGCTTGACCTGCTGAACCTAGAGTAGGGTTCAGGGAGGCCTCCCCCTGAGGCTGCCTGGGCTCATCTGGAGGCCTAGGGACCTGGGCCCGTGCAGTCAGAGGGAGAGCAAGGTTCCATCAGCCTGTGGGGGTGGACAGAAGCTTCGCGAGTTGCAGGAAGAGAGAGGGAGAAACACCCGAGCAGGACCCTGCGGAAGCCCAGCCCCTGGCACCGTGGCCCCAGGACGGCAGGTGCTGGCCGGGGACAGGGCTCCAGGGGTACCGTCTGTCTTATTTCTGGCCGCACACTTGGGTTGTGCTTAGCTGCTCAGTCATATCTGACTCGTTGCAACCCCACGGACAGTAGCCCACCAGGTTCCTCTGTCCATGGGGATTCTCCAGGCAAGAACACTGGAGTGGGTTGCCTTGCTCTCCTCCAGGGCATCTTCCCGACCCAGGGATTGAACCCAGGTCTTCTGTATTGCAGGTAGATTTCTTTACCAGCTGAGCCACCACAGAAGCCCACACTTGGGTTAACTGGGGGCTTTTTAAAAAAGTCTGATGTGCCAGAAATTTTGATTTAATGGTACTGGGTTGATGTCTGGACAGAAAGATTCATGAAACAGTCTCATCCTTAGCATACAGGTACACGGTGACATTTCCAGTCAGTTCCATTTCATTAACAAGGAGGCTGGTCAGGCTTCAGCAAACCCACTTCAAGGCCACGAACAGGGAGAGCCCAGCACTCCTGAGAACGCTCCCATTGCACCTCAGGGTGCCTCCAGACTTCTTGCCGCTTGGGCTCTGGGTGTGACTGAGGGTCTCTAGCAGGTCTGGAGGTGCAAGGGACCTTCCCAAACTCAGTGGGGTTGGGGGGCTTTGTGAATCTGCATCAAAGGAAGGAGGCCCCCACCACGCAGCCATCCATCTGCAAGGGCCACCTTTCTCTGGGGAAACATCAGAAAACAGATGTTTGGGGAACACGAGGAAAGAGAGTTACAGCTGAGGAACTTGGGAGAAAAGGCAGGAGACGCACCGAGAGGCCGGATAGGCTGCCTCGGACGACCCCGACCCGGTGATGTTACTTCAGTCGCCTCCAGAATCCTTCGATTGCATGGCACATGTCTGTCCTTTGCCTCATGGAGCAGGATTGGGTGAAGCGCCAAGGGGGCAGCAGGGAACTGGCCAGACACCTGCCCTTGTGGGCTTCCATTCTGACGGGGAGACAGACGGTAACAGGCGAGTCAGTGAGCACAGCGTCTGTCCACAGGGTATCTGCGTGGGGTAGAAAAATAATGCAAAAAAGATGAGGGAAGGTGGGGGGGCGCTGCTGTTTGCAATAGGATGGTCACTGAGGGGACATTTGAGCAGGGACTGAAGGGAGTGGGGAGTGAACCACGTGGTTTCTTAGGAGAGTGTCTGGCAGGGGGATGTGTAGATGCAAAGGCCCTGTGGCTGCCATGGGCTGAGTATGGAGGTGGGAGGGGCTGATGTAGGGTGGGTGTGGGTCACGGTGCCGACGGGCTGGGTAGGTGGTGTGGGTCCTCAAGGCTGTTGTAAGGCCTTGGCCTCCTCCCTGCAGTGGGATGGCAGGCCCCAGGAGGGACTTGGTGGAGGGCAGCCACAAATCAACTGTATTATAAACCCTCAGGCTGGCACGTGGCTGCCCTCCTGGGACCAGACTGCAGGTGATGTATTCAGGAGGTAGAGATGGTAGGTCTGGATCGGATGTGGAGGGAGAGAGAGTTGGGGCGGCTCCCACGACTGCCCCCAGCTGACCTGTGCACATGCTGGGCACGATACTGTTAACAGTTGGCGTGGTCAGCGGAGGGGGCAGGTCACAGCAGGGCTGGGGGGCTCAGTGATTGCTGAGTAACTGTGAGAGGATTCAGGAGGATTGGGACTTGGCAAGTGGACATCTGCAGAGATCCAGTTTGCTCTGGGCTGATCTCCAGACAGACACTTTTTGTAAGAAGAAACTTTCTTTCAAGTCAAATCAGTGTTGACGTTCTTTTTATTAAAAAGTATTTATTTGGCTGCATCGGATTTTAGTTGTGTCATGCAGGATCTTTCTCTGCAGCACAGGACTCTTTAGTTGCGGCACGCAGGCTTAGTTGCCCTGCGGCATTTGGAATCTTCAGTACCTGCTGTTGTTCAGGCCCACGGTCGTGTCTGACTCTGCGACCCCATGGACTGCAGTACGCCAAGCTTCCCTATCCGTCACTCTCTCCTGGAGCTTGCTCAAACTCAAGTCCATTGAGTTGGTGATGCCATCCAACCATCTCATTATCTGCTGCCCTCTTCTCTTCCTGCCTTCAATCTTTCCCAGCATCAGGGTTTTTCCTAATGAGTCAGCTGTTCACATCAGGTGGCTAAAGTATTGGCGCTTCAGCTTCAGCATCAGTCCTCCCAGTGAATATTCGGGTTGATTTCATTTAGGATTGACTGGTTTGATCTCCTTGCTGTCCAAGGGATTCTCAAGAGTCTTTGCCAGACAGTCTTCTAGTTCCCTGACCAGGAGTCAAGTCCGTGTCCCTGAGATCTCCCCATTTTAGCATCGACAGTCCCCAGAGCCAGCTGCCTCCTCATCCCAAGCAAACTGGGACGGTGGATACCTGACCCACCTTCCATCAACCCTTGTGCCTTGGGCTTGATGACCTCTGGATGGCCTCTTGTTGGAGAAGTAGGTTTGAAAACATTCATATTGGAGCAACAAATAGAATCCAAGTTATTTTTATGGCCCTGGGTTACAGGCTGGAAAGTATGGAAGATAAGTTTCAAAGCAATTCTGTCAGCAGACACAGTAGAAAATCAGAACAAGAATGTTATCAGCAACTCGCTGTAATAACAGCAAAGGAATCTGAATCTGCAAATTGCCTGGCTGCTGCATGAAAAACCTAAAACTCAAATGTCATCCCTTTTTCACGAAAGTGAGTCAGTCAGCATCCACTTTACCACGAGCCATGCTTGCTGTCATGACGTCATTTCCCAGACGTGAAAATGGGGAACGAACCACGCTTCAAGCTGAAATCAGGTTTGGTGCAAATCCTAGATGATATAAAAGCTTTTTTGTATAAAGTCATTTGAATGCAGGGAAAGGTCATGTGGTCACTGAGTGCTCTAGAGGAAACTGATTTCTTCACGTTATAAAACTTCTACAGATTTCATTTGTGGATGCCTCCCAGTGCGTAATTCAGGGCCTGATGGTAAACCGGTCATCTGCACCCCAGGAGCACCAGCTGTGCCCAGCAAGCGGGGTGGCCTGTGTGCCTCTGTGGCCGTGTTCCTTTCTCTGGCTCCTGTTAGAAATAACCAAAGGCCTGGGAAAACCTTTTAGAAATCAGCCAGTGTGTAATGGGATGAAGGAGAAAAAGAAATTCCTCCTCTTCATCGCTCAGGAACATGCAGGTGGAGAGCGTGGTGGAAGGCACCGTTTTCCCCTTCTTTGCTGACAGACAGGAAGGCTGGCGTTATGGAGTGCTGGGAAGAACGTGGACCAGAAGGGTGGTCTCTGACATACTGCTGGAGGGTGACTGAACTGGCACGCGTGCCTGGGAAGCAGTCTGGGGCTGTCTTATAAAGCGGACACCCACACATCCTATCACCAGGTCATTCTTGGGTGTGTCACTGAGACAGACTCCTGGGCAGCTGGTGTCCGCTGAGACTCTGTTAGGAAGCCCTTTAAACACCCCGAAAGCACATGAACAGAAGCATGAGTTCACTCTTGGTATAGCCCCATAATGGAGTATTCTGTGGCCGTCTGAATGAGCTACACTCTGAAGACAGCTACACTCAGTATTGCCCATGCCTACTAAAAAAAGACCTCAAAACACTGGATACAGATACTTTCAAAAAAATAAAAACCACAAAATCTAAGCCATATGCTTTTTAAAAGCTTCATTCCCTTTTATAGCTTTTTTTTAAAAATAATTAATTTGGCTGTGCTGGATCTTAGTCACGGCACGTGGGATCCTCATTTTGGCATGGGGATCTAGTTCTCTGCCCAGGGATGGAACCCGGGCCCCCTGGGTTGGGAGTTCGGTGTCTTAGCCACTGGACCACCAGGGAAGTCCTACCATTGCTTGGTTTTAAATGCGTGAATTATGTCTCAAGAAAGCCGTTCCAAACACCGAACAAAAAGACTTCGTTGTTTTCATGGCAGCCGCTTTCTCAGCCTTCAAGAAGCAAGGTTTTGTCTCCACTTTCTGGATGAGCAGAAAGAAAGATTTCACAGACCCTGCCAAGGTGACGGATGACCAGGAGGAACAGCCGAGGCTGGTGCTGGGTTCCAGTCTCTGTCTGGACGTCTGCCCACCCGCCACGTCTTTCTGCTTCTTCCGAGGGCGCCAGGTTCTGGGCAGGGGTGACGTGGACCTTGGCCTGGGGGTGCCCCAGCCGACCTCAAGGGGCGTGGGAGAGCATACTGGGCGGGCAGGATTCCAGTCCTGTGATGTCTCTCTCTGTCGGAGGGCCTCTGATGGTCCCTTCATCCCTCAGGACTTTTGTTCTCTTCTATAAAAGGAGGAATCGGCTGGGTCATCTCTTCCAGCAAGTTCACTGTGTGATTCTAATGATCCTCTTTCATCTCTCATGCTGTTAGGGTTGGTTTCTTCAATATGCATTTGAGTTTTAGTCCCCAAAGGGCTACACGAATGATTCCTACATTTAACTGGTAATACATGTAGTATATGTAGTTATCTCGATGGGTATCCTAAAGGTCTTTCAGTTTTCATTAACCCCTCTTCTTCATCCCCTCTACAAAGTGTGCGTCACACTAAGAGCTGGTATATAGGTGACTTGAACAAATCACAACAGGACAGTCTCTCCTGCTCTGAAGTGTCATCTTGTCCTAATCTGGGGATCCATACACCTGACGTCTTTGGTGATTACAAAAAAGTGGTTTACACCAAGACCTAAGTGAGTCCTTTCTGTTATTGGCTTACATTTGATGTGTTTTTAAGCTGAGGTGTAACATATACGGGAAGTATTCAAATCTCCATCAGTCTCTACACGTCTGTAGGTGTTGAATTCACTGAGACATTAGAAGCAGTTCTTTCCTTTGCAAGATCTAGCCCCTTCTCTCTCTCCGGAGGTAACAGTGGTTCCCGTGCCGTAATGTCTGTTCACTCCATTTCCCCAGCTGGACCGTAAGCTCCTGGGCAGTGTCCCCTTGTCCTCGGGCCCGATAGGATTGATAACCATATACTGAATTAACTAAAGAATCAGTAGGAACATTAATGCTTCAGGCCTCAAAGGATATCACTCTCTGACTTGAGGGTCTTTCTCTCTTCTTGATTAACTTATTAATGGAATCTTCTCCCAGCCCCTGACAGCGATCGCATGGAAGATCCACACAGAGGAGCCTGACCTTCACGGGAGGGAACACAAGGCTGCAGAGCCAGCGCCGTGTCCAGAGCCTCCAGGCTTTGTAGCCCCCTGGCTCGGGTGCCTGCAGCCCCTCAGCCTCCGTGTGTTGTTGACGCTGTAACACCGCTCTAATGACTTCTCTGAGGGGTGTTTCTGCAGGTTTTATTCTGCCTTGTACCTCTCTTTCATTGCTCTGCCCGGTTAACAAGTCAAATGCCTCTTTTTCACAGGGGGGCCAGTTTGGGTTAGACACTGTCCTCTTCAAGCTGCTTAGATTGAAGTCCTAAGTTATTCCAGCCAGGACACCTGCTGTCCCATTCACACAGGGTGTCTGGGGGGTTGTGCAGAATGAATCAGAACTCCTGAGAGGAGGGCCCTGGAACATGAGATAACAGAGTTCAGGCCACCCTGGGTCTCCTCCCGAAGGCTTGAGAACCACGGCAGCAAGTGTGTGATGAATGAATGACATGGGCCTGGCCGACCTCCTGTAACGAAGGAGACATAAGATGCTTAAATGACAGCAGAAATGTGTCCCAGCACAACTAGCCAAAGGGGGGACCTTGGTTTCAGGAGACCTTTGCAGTGACCCCTTGTGCTTCTTAATAATCAATGTCCACGTCGCTCTTTGAGCTGCACCTGCCCTCCTCAGAGTCTGTTATAAAGAGGCCCCCTCTGAGCACGTGAGCCTCCCTGGGGGGACACTGCCCTGCTGAGAAGGTGGCCTGGGAGTAGATGGAAACCTTTCTGCCGCGAATGTTGGACAAAAAACCGGGGATTCGTTTGCCCCAGACATGTCCCTTTCACTGCATATGTATTTTATTTGTGAGTCTACAGGAACATAAGATGTTTGATTTCTGTTCAATGACTCAGAAAACAGTTCTCAGGTCCACAAGCATTCTTTGCATGTGTCAGCAATGAGTGATACTCCTTGCCTGGAGGAAGTTTTCCATTTCTGTCTGTACCACTTTCTACTTTAAAAAATGGTAAGCATTTAGCAACGTTGCAGGCACAGCACATTGCCTGGATTCTCCAGCGGTTGTTGCATTTTACTGTGTTATTGTCTCAGGGTGTTTTGTTGTTGTTGAAACATTTGAGACTTCATTGCAGACATCCTAACACTTCGTCCCCAAATACTTTAGCGTGTTACTCCCCAAATCAAGAATTGTTCTCTTAAATTATCCATATGGATTCGAGGATTTTTAAAATGATGATCACATGTGTTAGAATCCAATCCTGACTGGATGGATTTTAACGCTCAAAACGTCCCAGATTTAACAGACACCCTTTCAAGTCGGCTGCCATGTCTTTTCGACACATTCCCTTTGCCTTTTGAGCTCTTCCTTATTTTTCTGGCACCACCAGGTGCTTTGTCTCTACATCCTGTCTCAGCCTTGGGATCAGCGGCTGCTCCAGAGAGCCCTGGTTTCTTTCACTGGAGGATGGTGGTTATAAGTCAGACCTGGGCTCTGGTTTGATTTTTGCTCATGTGCTACCGTTGTTTCTGGGGACTTTTCAGTGGCCAGAGCTAGGAAACGTGCTTTAAAAAAATATAAATTCATACTGCTCTCATTCTGGCCCAATACCAGATAGCTCTTCCTCTCCTTCCTCCCAATTTTGCATATTTACCTTTTATATTTTCCCCAGGAATCTTTTTTTAAAAAATCTCGGGGCTTCCCTGGCAGCCCAGTGATAAGACTCCATGCTTCCACTGCAGGGGGCATGGGTTCGATCCTGTCAGGAAACTGAGATCCCAGAAGCTGCACAGTGAGCCTTTTTTTTTTAATCTTCACTCTCCTTTACTCCTGGTATTATTAATTTGGAATCCAAAATTCCTTGCACTGAATATCTGATTCCCCGTGAGCGATGGCATTGAGTGGACCATAAATTCAGTGCACAGGTGGGGGCTGATCGTCCTATCTTCTGGGGCCTTAAAAAATATCTGCAGACAGGAGGTCTGAAGGAGACCACAAGCAAGAATACTTCGGTTCCTTCTGTATCTGCCAGTCATTTCACAATGCATGTGTTTTAACAGAATTTTTACTGAAAAGTTCAGGGGACAGAGTGTGGCACTCCCGCACCTGCTGTCTGAGTGCCCCCAACTCCTCTGGGCAAGAGGCCTGCTCCTCACCCACGGCCACGAGCAGATAAGCAACATGCAGCACAGACCACCAGGTATTTAAAGGAGGAGAAAGGAAATGAAAGAACAATGTTCGATGAAGATTGCCTCTCCCCTCATAAAAAGATCAATAGCAGGAAAAAAATGTTTAAATGATGAACAGACATATACCCACAAAGATATGAGACTCAAAAGGCTGCCAGGCAGTTGAACTAAGGACAAGGATGAGGGTCTGGGGGCTTCAGAATGAAGGATAGGTCGGTGAAGAAGCACTGTCTCCCATAAACAGGACCCCTTCTAATGTGAATTTCTCTTATAAAAAGGGTCACTTTTCCTCTGTCTGCGGTCTCTCTAAAATAACCAGCTCAAAATAATCCTTAAGCCATGAGGCATATTTTAGGGTGGCAAGCTCTGCCGCCCTCGATACACCTCCTGGAGCCAGGCTGCAGGGACGGAGGTGGCCCAGGGGCTGGGGGAGAAAGAGGGGCAGGCAGAGGGCAGGTGTCCGCGGGGCTGCCGCCGTGGGAGGCCAGGCAGGAGCCTGCAGGTGGAGCCCTGCCCCAGCGGCCGCCGCCTCACCCTCCCTGGGTTAATGATGGGCGAGCAGGTCAGCTGCGCCCGGCTGCCCGGGGAAAGGTCACCCCGGGACACGAGGCGGCGGCGGGAGGGGCAGGGAGGGGCGGGAGGGGCGGGGCGGGGCCCAGGGGACAGGGCGGGGCCGAGCGCGCTGAAGGGCGCGCGGATTGGCTGCCTGCGCGGCGCACGGGCCGATCAGCGCGCGCCCCGCCCCGCCCCGGGGCGCATCACGCCGCGTTCACGTGGCGCCGCCCCAGCCGGCTCAGCGGCGCAGGTCCTGCACGTGGGCACGGCGTGGCGTGCGCCCCGCGGTACGGGCAGGCGCCGCGTTCGCGTTCCGCGCCTACCCTCCCCGCGGCCTGGTTTCATTTTCCGGCCTAGGGTTCTTTCCGAGAAGGCCCGGGAGTGGCCGTATTTTGTTTAAAGCGCCAGAGGAACTAGGGCGACAGGTGGTTTGGCATCCGGGCGGGGCCGGGAGGGCGCGCCGCAGAAGAGGAAGGGGATCGGAGAGGCATTAAACAGAGCCCGGACGGGGAGATTGCGTAAGCCCGTGCAGTGTTTTTATCTTCGGGACGTAAACAGTGGCCGCGTTGCGTTTTCCTGCCCGCCCGAAAGATACGCCAAAAGATGAACCAAATTGACCGTGGACGCGGTGTTCCGTGTGACACGGTGTAAACAACTTGCACAGCCTCCCCTGGAGGGCGCCTCCAGAGGTTCGGGGGCCTCTGTGGCCCCAGGAAACCGCGGCCACCTTCTGCGTGCGAGCTCTCCCAGCCCCCATGGGTTGAGGCTTAGGTGTCTCAAGCTTCGACCCCTCGCTGAACAACTCTTTCCCCAGCCTCTCACCCTCACTCAGAGCCTAGAATGAGCTGGGTCTGTGGAGCTCTGGAATTAACTTTCGAGAGTGACTCAGCTAGTGGAGGGTCAGGAAACCAAGTCACGTGAGGAGTGGTTGAAGAGTTGGGGTGTTTAGCCTAGACAGGTCCCTGGGGTACACAAGCCCAGCTACAAATATGTGAAGGACTCTTGGATTGCTCTGGTACAGTGCTGCCTGAGGGGACAGAACAGGGATATTTATGGCAGGTGAATTTCAGGTCAATTACGGAGAAGGGGCAGCAAAGAACCTTGCTGGAGTTTTATCCAGGAACCTGGTACAGATAGGTGTTTACTTGTTTCAGTAGGAAAATGGTGGCGTTTAGATTCAAACTCTGATCTGCCAGATTCCAGAGCTTTTTCATTTTTCATGATGCATCGGTTTTAATGCAGTGGGTTAGTTTGTGGGTAATGACAGTGTTTCTGCGGTGATGGAGTGCATTGGACTGGAAGGTTCAGCCAGCCCTGTTTAGCCGTGTCACTGATTTCTGTGTCTGAGGGAGAAAGATCTTGTCCTGGGCCAGACAAGGATACCAGGGCTACCTGAGGAGGAGGAGATCCCCCCCATTGCACCAGCAAGTCAGATTTTCCACCAGGGCACATGTCTGCTCCGTTGGCCCTGCAAGTGCTCTCTCTTATTGAAACAGTCCTGACTTTGAGTTTAACAAATGTGGTCACAGGGTCCAGTTGTCATCAGTCCTTGTTACAACCTCCCAGCCCATTTTTTGCATCTGACACTGCCCCTTGTGCACTCCATCTGTCTAGACTCAGGTAAACGTGGGACTAACACAGTAAGAGCTGAGGTCTGGGGGAGCAAGTAGGACTGAGTATGTCAGTCCTACAGGCAGCATGAGACACAGTGCTGTGAAAAGTCAGGAGGGGAGGGCCCGGGCTGGTTGGATTTCAGTCTGTGGCCCCTAGTGCCTCAAGAGTTCACACTTTTAAGCTTCTAGAGAAGATGCATAGAGGAAGTGGCCCTCTTTGAGGTCTTGGATTCACTTTATGAGTTAGTATCTTCAAGCTTTCTGAAACCCTGAGCACTTTAGGAGTCATTTTTTGTCTCCACTACATGTATTGTTCAGTGTTTCTCATGTTAGCAACCCTGGGAGGAAGGTAGGGATATGAAATGCATGTAACATAGGAGGCAGAATCTGGTTTTTCTTGGCTTTCTAGTGAACCTGGTTACAATTTCTTATAAAAATAACCCACGGAGAAAATACCAGGCTGAGCCCTCTTCCCCTAGAGGAATTTGCCTGCGGCTGCATCCACCCTGCACACAGTTTTTAGACCTCCAGAAGGCTGTTGCTGAATGGCCACTCTTCTTCCTTTCAGTACGTTTCCTGATTATGCATCCTTAACCTCCTGGGTCCTCCCGTTTCCAGGGTACCAAGACATTGGCCATCTCCCAGGCAGCCCAGTCCAGCCCTGAGCAGCACCACAGAGAGTGAAATACGTCTGCCTGCTTCCTTCTGGCCTCTTTCTTGCTGGGTTACTTCCTGTCTCTCAGGTCCTCTCCTGCACTCTTCTGTTCCTCACAGCCTTCATGGCCATCATCTGAGTTTATTTTATCTGCTGTTTATTTCTGTCTGCTCTGGTTGCTGTGCGTGGGCTTTCTCTAGTTGCGGCCAGCAAGGGGCTGCTCTGCAGTTGCAGTGCTCGGCCTTATTGCAGTGGCTCCTCCTGTTTCAGCTCACCCTGTAGAGCACCGGCTCCACAGTGGTGATGCACAGGCTTCGTTGCCCTGCAGCATGTGGAATCTTCACGGACCAGGGAGCAAACCTGTGTCCCCTGCATCGGCAGGTGAACTCTCAACCACGGGACCACCAGGGAAGGCCCCATGGACATCGTCTGAAGGGACAGTGTTGCAGAGAAGCCAATTCTGATTCCATGTTGGGACTGTTTCTCTGATTTGCTTTCCGTTGCTTTCGTTGTTATAATCACACGGAATGGGCTGCCTCAGAGTATCCTGCCTCTCTGCCTGACTGTTAGAGTGCCTTTGTTCAGAACCCAGTCCGCCTGTGGCTGGCAGGAAGAAATGAATACATCCTTTGCCTGAGGCTTGCCGTTCTAGGAGATATTTGCAAGACTAATGGCCTTCTTATTTTGCTTCCTCATTTCCTGGGATCCCTGGTCTATAAAAGAACCTGGAATACAGGCCATCCTCCCCCAGCCCCCCAGTCATCAGATGGTTATTTTGAGGCACTAGCTTGCCATCTTCTTGGTCAGCCGGCTACCGACTCAAGTGTCTCCCTTGCCTCAACTCCTCATCTCTTGGATGCCTTGGCCCATCATGCAGCAAACAGAGAGAGCTGCTGCTGCTGCTTAGTCGCTTCAGTCGTGTCCGACTCTGTACGACCCCATAGACGGCAGCCCACCAGGCTCCTCTGTCCCTGGGGTTCTCCAGGCAAGAATACTGGAGTGGGTTGCCATTTCCTTCTCCAGTGCGTGAAAGTGAAGTCACTCAGTCGTGTCCAACTCTTCGCAACCCCATGAACTGTAGCCTACCAGGCTCCTCCATCCATGGGATTTTCCAGGCAAGAGTACTAGAGTGGGGTGCCATTTCCTTCTCCAAGAGAGAGCTAGGACGTGGTAACAATAGTAGCTTGGTTTGTATTTTTACTGATGAACATCCTAGGGTTAGGGTCGGGGCAAAGGTTGAATCACATCCTTCTTTTCCCAGCTTCCCCCTTCTCACCCTAGCCTACTCACCCTGAAGGACCGCTGGGGTGGGGCCCAGATCGCCTGACTGTGAGGTCCCTACTCCTGCTCCTGCTTACTGAGCCAAGGTTCTGCTCCCCAGCCAGCTGTCTTTCACTGTTCACGTATAATTCATTCAATAAGAGAGTCCGTCAATGAGATCAAAGCCTTAGACTTTGTGCTGGAGGCAGAGGTGGGATATTGCTGCGGCCTCTGGAGGCTTGCATCTTGGGTTCACACACCAGCTGCGTGGCCTTGGGGAAGTTCCTTCCTCTCTCTCTCTGCCTCGGTTTCCTCACCTGTCAGCCTTGTGGGGTGGTCGTGAGGATGAAGCAAGAAGCAGCCTGGTCTGGGACTGGCACGTGCTTGGCAATCCGTGGCTGGTGCCCTCTGCCCAGTGATGCCAGCTCTGAGGGTGTTGTTGCCACCCGCTGCTGTCAGGGCGTCAGTGCGCTGGATGATGCGGGGGGCAGGTGGTCAGCACTGCTGCCACGCCCCTCCAAGAGCTTAGTGCCCTTCCAGACCACCTGAGTGCGACTCCCAGGCCTGCCCTGTGGAAAGGCGGGCTGTCTGCAGTGCTGTGTCCAGGAAACTGCCAGAGATCCATCCCCCCAAGACCACACCTACCCGGTCGAATGACCCCCTTCCTGCCACCCTAGGTTCTCTGCAGGGACCACCATCTGCTTTCTTGGGTGTAGCCAATAGAGTGGGCCCTGCACCTGGGGAAGAGAAGGGCTGTGTTCTTCACTCTCGAAGCCTGTGGGGCTGTGATGGGGTCTCTGCTGGCCGCACGCATCTTAGCTTTAGTGGGAAGAAGAATGAAAAGGGTTCAGCCCGCGGCCAGTCACGGGAGCTGTTGGGAGACAGGCGTCTTCAGTGGGTACAGAGCAGGTGTGTTCCCCTGGGATTTTTTTATTTTGATCTTGAAACTTTGTGTCTGTTCCTAAGGCTGCCAGGAGGCTGGGGGTGGGGGTGGGGGGTGCCGTGTGTGTGTGTGTGTGTGTGTGTGTGTGTGTAAGTGAACTTGCCTTTGCTGATTGGTGGGTGTGGGGGAGGAACTGCGAGAAAGAGGTAGTTTTCTGAGGTCCAGAGAGAGGCTCAAAGTCTAAAGAATCTTTAAAAAATCTTTCTAAAAAGTGTGTGCATGTTCAGTCATGTCTGACTCTTTGTGATCCCCTGGACTGTAGCCCAGTAGACTCCTCTGTCCACGGCATTTTCCAGACAAGCCATTTCCTACTCCAGGGGATCTTCCCCACCCAGGGATCGAACCCGTGTCTCCCGTGTCTCCTGCATTGGCAGGCGGATTCTTTGCCACTTACGCCACCTGGGAGGCCCCCCTAAAAGGTGTGGCGTCCCTAAATGTGTGTGTCCTCGGGTGAAATTCCAGTTCCTGGGCTCTGCTGCAAGGTTTGCCGGGAGAGTCAGAGACCCCAGGGAGGACTGGCCCCTCCCTGCCTCTCACAGTTGGGTTTTTATAAGGTTTCCATTTCAGTTTTGTATGTTCATGTCCTTGAACCTCCACCAGCGTCTCTGAGGCTCTGGGTTTGCACTGGAAAGATTGATGTTCTCACTGGTTGTGTGCTCTCTGGGATGACTTGACTCTTCCTCTTCCCTGTTTGTAGAAACCTTAAATTAGTAACATTTTGGGAGTCTTTTTTTTTCCTTTTGCATCCAGTCTCCTGGACTTCTGTCTGTGGTTATTTTGAAGTGTCAGCATTGGGGGATGTGCCTTGGGGGCCCACCCACTGGCTCTGTAATGAGGAGACTGTAGTTTGCTTTCAGCGGGAGAACCAAGTTTACCATTTACTGGAGCTCCAGAAAGAGCCATAGACCCTTATCCCAAGATAGGAGGCTGTGAGCCTAGAAGCAGTTTAAAAAACTCTGTACTTTGATCCTCATCTTATCCGGAGAGACTGCTTAGATTGTTTGGTGATCTAGGAATCAGAAAGAGGATGGATGGCTTTCACGTTAAAAGAGAGCTCTATTCTCCAAGCTCACTCCCACCCTCCTCTGCGCCTCATGTGTGTTTTCCTTCCTGTCCCTGTAACAAACGAAGTACAGAAAGACAGAATGTTTGAAAGGGACTAGAAACTTTCAGCCACAGAAATTCCTGGGGCGGTGGATGGTGCAGAAGGGAAGATTAAGAAGAGTGGAGGTGGGTAATGTATGGAGGTGATGGTCAAGCAGGAACAGAGTGTACTGGGGGGTGAGGGGAGTGAGAAGCCGGAGGAGGTGACCTGTGTATGCCAGGACCCCGAGCTTCCTTCCCTTAAGCTCGCTGTTGGGAAAGGCAGGGCACGCCGTGTCCCTCCTCAGCCCCCAAAGCATGACTTCAAGTGCCAGAATAAAATACCACAACTTCTCTTTCTACTTACTGCGAACTCATCCTTCTTCATTTCTAATTTTCAAGCAGGTTTTACAATGTACATAATATTATCAGCACAGTGGTATGTGTATATAATTTACAACAAAAGACATGCCTTCTTGGGAGGTGGTGGTTTGCCATCAGAAGAGTTGGGAGGTCACTGCTCAGAAATGATGACACAGCAGGGAGAGACCAGTGCTCCGCAAAGTTGAATGCTCGTGACTCACTGGAGACTTTGTTGCTGAAATGCAAATTTGTGTTCAGGACGTCTGTGCTGGAGCCCCAAATTCTGCAATTGGAGGGTTGACTCAGAAGGGTGAAATAGTGGTCCCTCTGCCTGCCTTTTTTTTTTTCCAGTACCGTTCCAGTTGGTGTTTTAGTCATTGAGGGAAAGCCAGTGGGGGGGGGGGGGTCGGAACAAGCTGCTGTGGAGCCTCTTCCCTGGAATGTCCCAGCCTGACCTCCAACACTGCAAGGAAGTCCCCGTGTGGTCGGTGTCACAGAGGTCCTGGGATCCGTTCCCATCAGGGATGTGTCAGTGTCCTGGGTCATATGACACTGTGATGCTGCTTTGCTGCTTGGGCCAGATGGCCCCCACCCTCTGCGGTGTGCGGGCACGGGGGAGGGGAGGGGGAGAGAGGGAGCTGTGAGCGGACAGGTGGACCTGTGAGAGCCGGTGCCGCCCCTCCTTGCTCCGTGTGGGTCCTGGTGTTTTCTGTCCTCGGCTGCCTTCTTCTGGTCACTCTGCAATGTAGGCACCTTCTGCTTCTGACACTTAGCTCACATTTGCAAAGCACGTTTCAATACTGCTGCTTAAAAAGGATAGCTCCCCAGGCCCAGAGTTGTTATTACTATTTTTTTTTTTTAATTAGAGTATAAGGCTTCCCTGGTGGCTCAGTGGTAAAGAATCTGCCTGCTAATGCAGGAGATTCAGGAGAGTCCCTGGTCCATGAAAACCCCGTGTGCCATGGAGCAGCTGTAGCCCGTGTGCCACAACCGCTGAGTCTGTGCTCTGGGGCCCAGGGGCCCAGCTGCTGAGCCCACTCGCCGCAGCTCCTGAAGGCCGTGCTCCACAGCCAGAGGAGCCACACGGTGAGAAGTCCGCGCGTTGCAACTACAGGGCAGCACTCGCTGGCCAAGACTAGAGAAAAGCCCTCGCGGCAGCAAAGACCCAGCATGGCCTAAATAAATCGATGATACGATTATTAAGGTCTCATTGCTTTACAGGGTTGTGTTAGTTTCTGGTGTACAGCACAGTGCATGAGCCATACCAATACGTGTATCCCCTCCCTCTGGAGTCACCTCCCGCCCCCCAGGTGACCACAGCGCACTGAGCTGAGCTCCCTGCGCTACACAGCCGGCTCCCACTCGCTCTTTTATACATGCTAGTGTGTGTATGGACTTCCCAGGTGGCGCTAACGGTAAAGAACACGCCTGCCAATGCAGGAGACATAAGAGACGTAGGTTTGATCCCTGGAAAGACCCTTGGAGGAGGAAATACAACGCACTCCAGTATGATTGCCCAGAGAACCCCATGAACAGGGGAGCCTGGCAGGCCACAGTCTGTAGGTTCGCAAAGAGGGTGGGACAGGACTGAGCGACTAAGCACAACCCAACGAGTGTGTTACGGATGCCAGCCCCAATCTCCCAATTCATGCCTCTCCCCGCCCCCACTCTGTCTGCTTGTCTGGTCCCTGCAGCTGCGTCTCTATTCCAGCCCTACAGATAGGTTCATCTGTACCATGTTTCTAGATCCACATATGTGTGTTAATACACCATATTTGCTTTTCTCTTTCTGACTTGCTTCACTCTGTACAAAAAGCTCTAGGTCAGTCCACATCTCTACAAATGACCCAGTCTCATTCCTTTTTATGGTTGAGTAATATTCCACTGTATATACACACCACATCTTTATCCATTCCTCTGTCACTGGCGGAATTCTTTTCACCACTTCTTGCAAGTGAAGAAACAGCCCCTGAGTGGTCAAGTGACTCATGTGAGATTGCAGGGCTGGGTGCAGTGGAGCAGAGAGGGTCCTTCGCAACGTGTGCTCACTGTTCCTTCTGTCTGACTGAAGACTGCCTCTGTGCTGGCAGCCCACGAGAGCTAAGAGGCTTGCGGTTTTGAGGACTTCAAGTCCCATTCATTCATTCATTCATTCATCAGAAAAGTTTCTAGGGTGTGTCTAGACCTCAGTGTTCAGAATTCAGGGGTGAACAAGGCGGTCCTTGGCCTTAAGGAGGGAGACAGAGGAGTGGAGATGAGTCTCCCAGCTTGTTGGGTGCCTGGTGGGGTCAGGTCACTGTGCCGCTGGCGGGTCCCATTGCCGTGGAAGAGGCAGCAGAGAAGGTGATCTGGCGGGGTGTGTCAGCTGAGACCTGAGAGTAAATTTCCAGCAAGACAGGGGCGGGGGCGCCAGCACCTGGTGACTCAGCGTGTGGACACCGGGCTTTCTCCTCCATTCAACCGAAACAGAAATGATGGTGATTAATAATACATTTGAAACCTAACAGTGATAATCCTAAATCATCATCTAAATCATTAGATTAGTGATAATCCCAAGTGGGCTGCTTGTTGTGTCTTCAGCCTACTTAATCATCATGGAAGGTCCCTCTTAAACACTGTGAATACTGTTTGTTCTGAGAGCTACTTTGCTGTTAATACAGCAGCTCCCTTTTCTGGTGACATGTGTCTGCCTGCTGTAATTCCCACATTGTTTTACTTTGAACAATGCACATCTTCATATTTAAGCTGGATTTCTTATCGTCTGGCTTGCTTTTTCTCTTTATCCAGTGTGATGTGTCTTTTAAGTAGTGTTTAGGCCGTGTACGTTTAATGTAACTATCAACTGTCTTCAAGCACAAGAACAGAGAGTTCCCCAGGGCCAGAGGGTTTGCTTCCAGTCCGTTCTGGGCCGGAGTCTGAATCAGGTTTGGCCAGCTGGCTCTGAAGATTTCCCCAGCAGTCGGCCCAGGAGTCACCAACCTCGGGTTTGGAGCCCCTGGAGCTTGGTCTTCAGGTTTGGGGAAGGAGCTGACTGTGAGCAGTCAGCCCAGGACCCCCTCTGCCCACCCTGTACGCATGTCCCGCCATTTAGAAGCTCCACCTTACCCCTGAATTCCTGTCTGGCAGAAAAAGCCCACTTCCCCCATGAACCCTTCCTGGACTGCTGACCAGCTTATAATGGGGTTTGTCTGTGCAGGGCACGCACACTCAACACCAGCCTTGCGGTGACTTGGAGGGTGCAGTGAGCTTCCCAACACAGCATGAGAAGAGTTTCTTTAAAAGCAGAATTTCTAACACTTTCCCTAAAGCTTCATATGTAATGGCCAGGTCGGGTTTGGCACGTCCTGGACTGGAGCAGGTGGACCCTGGGCATGGGAAGAGTGGACATCCACCCCTGAGTTTGCACCATCTGAGAGCAAGGTCGGTCTCCAAGTCAACACATCAACACAGAGGCCGCTGCACAGGTCTTGCAGTGCAAGCAGAGAAATTAGAAGTGGTCTTGTTGGGGCAGTAGGGAGCCAGTGGTAGTTTCCGAGCAGGGGAAGAGCAGAGCTGAAATACTGTTTCAGGAGATGAACGTGAGAGCATCGTGTGCCAGGGGCTGGAATAGGGAGGCTTGCGTGGCCAGGGGGTCCAAGGGAAACCCGAAGCAGCGTCCTGTGCTCTCTGCGCAGTTTCAGGGCTTAGATCTGACCGGAGGCGGTAGGAATAGGTGGAATACAGATCACTTGTCTGAGCGATGTTACATCAAATAGGGTTTGGTGACTAATTAGCGGTGGGGCTCAGAGGGAAGCTGCAGGTTGCGGTCAGAAGCGGGGTCGGGGCCCGCCAGCGGGCTGGTCTTCCAAACTCCCGAGCCTCAGTTTCCTTGTCTGTACCCTCAGGGAGCTACAGCTGGTGATTCATCCCAGACTCACACTTGCCTGGCCTCCTGGCGCAGACCTGCTGTTTACATCGTTCACTGACCCGGGCTGTTTACCAGCAGCCTGCTCCCCGCCTTCCCCCGACCTCGTCCCTGCTTTCCCCGTCTGTCCAGGGTCCCAGCACCTGGCCGGTCTTGGCACAGCTGCCTAGGCAGGGTGTCCCAGGGTGCAGCTCAGATTCCACAAGTGAGGGTGGCCACAGCCTGGGCTGACCTCCTGGGCCCGCTGCCTAGAGCTGCCCCGAGGCCCTGGCCGAGGAGCCTGAGCCGGGCCCAGCTGTTGGACCGACCAGGCGAGCCTGGGACTAAGCATGGAGGCGGGAGGAAGGGTGGGTGTGGGGCCGCCCTGCGCTCCGTGGGCTCTGCGTATCCTTGGCTCTGGGCTCCCAGCTCCTCTTCTGCAGCCCCAGTGGCTGATGTCCGGACCTGGGGTCCCGGCGAGCCTCACGGACGGTGCTGTTTGGTTTCTTTTCATTGGTGACGGCGGGGCCCCAGCTTCTCCTCTCAAATCCCTGCATCACCTCTCCTCCGGTTCCACGCACGAGGGATGTCTCTCTTTTCCGTAGAGGGAAGTAGGAGGCCACTGAAGAGATGGTAAGTTGCCGACCGATTGTGAAATGTCCTCTTGGTCTTGGTCCATGCCCTCTGCCCTTTTTCACTGCAGTTGCAGGCACATTCAGGGGCAGATTGCTGGGTGTCGTGGTAAAAATCCCAGTGCATGGAGCACTTAGGATGTGTGGGTGTCGTCCTGGGCATTGGTGTGCGTGCACACCAAGCTCACTGAGTGAGATCCTGGCATCCCCACCCCGTTTTACAGAGGGCTGAGCTGAGCATGGAGCGGGTGGAGCCCAGCGTGTTGGCTGCTCCTTGTCTACTGGAGCTGGGACGTGAGGAATCGAGCATCAGCGATGCTCAGACTCAGATAGAGAGCATCCCATCTATCCAAGCCCCATTGCTTTTGACTTGTGTGAGCCCGTGGGCACATGCTGCCCAGCACAGCCAGTACCATCCACTCATCGGATGTTGCCACCTACTGGGTGCCAGGCCTCATACTAGGTATTGGGGCTTCATCAGAGGCAGAAACAAGCAAAAATCTGTGCCTTCATGGGGGAGATGAGTCAATACACAGGATAACAGAACACAGCACATTAAGGGTGATAAGTGCCAAGGGGTGGAAAATAAAACAGGAAAGAGGGACATGAAGTGTTGGGTGTGTGTGCTGAATCATGGTGGGGGCCATCACCAAGTGACTTTGGCAGGACAGGGGAGTGAGGGCCAGGGGTCCTGGGGTGGGAGGGCAGCCGCAGGAACTGTGAAGTGGATAGAACTCTCCCCCAAGCTAGGTGCCTTGGAGATTACCCTGGAATGCAGTCAGGTGTCATTTGTCCTGGGGGCATGGATTGGGTGTCTTTGCCTTGAATTTGTTTGCTGGATCCAGGTATTTATTGCTTTTGGAGCAATTCCAGGCCTGCAGCAGTGTTTGAGGACCCCCGCATGTGTCTAGCCCCCCGCCCCCCCAGCTTGCACCTCTGCCCCAGTGGGCATCCTGCACTTCTGCTTCTGCAAAGCAGGCCGGTGGGATATGATGACAGACTTTGGTTGCTGCTGGCACCACTTTTGAAACTGCCTTGGGAAATGGTCTCTAGTCTATTTCCTCCTCCTCACCCCGGTGACCACTGTGAAGGGCCTCCCCACCTCTCCATGTCCTAGGGCGAGTTATTTAGTCCCTCTGAGATTGCATCCTAACCTCCAGAATAGCCAGGATATAGCAGTAGCTAGTTCCCACATGGTTGGGTCAGTTCCAAAGATGAGAGATAATTTCTTTTAAGTACTTAACACAATGCCTGGTACATTCAGTAAAAGGGAGCTGTGATGAATTTATTGGCTAAGAATAAAAATAGCTAATGCTTACTGGGCTATGTGACTGCCCCTGTTTTACCAGTGAAGAAACTGAGGCGCAGAGAGGTTAAGTTCTCAGTCCAAAGTCACACAGCTGGTAAATGGTGAATTTGAACCCAGGCCATCTGGTTCCCATGGGGGAGAAGTAGCAGATGAAGGTGAAGCAGCCAAAAGCTTGAACCTGCAGGACCTTATGCTGCTTCTGAGCTCTTTGTCCAAATCCTGTTTTTGCTGGAAGCTTTCTGATCGTTTATCAGCTAACAGTTTGCTCCTTCTGGTGCTGGAAGGAGGACTGGGTTGTGGCGAGGAGGCCCCCAGCTGGAGGAATTTTCCCATTCCTTCTTTCTCTGCTCTGGGGTGTCACCATTAGTGGGGGCTGTCAAAAGACAGTGTGGAGACTCAGGAAGGCGTCAGGCAGAAGGTGGGGGAAGAGAAGGGACCCTGAGTTCCACTAGGCTGGGTTTTTGAACGATGTACTCGCTGGTGCCCCAGGAGCGAGGTGGGCAGGATTCCTGCTGTCTGAGCAAGTGGGTACGGGAGGGATGGGGTACAGAAATACGGAGATGGGCACCTGAGCCAGACTCAGCCAAGGTGGCCAGCAGGGGTGGCGCTGGAACCCAGGGCACCTTCCAGCTTCGTGAGTTGTGAGATGACCGCTGGGCCTCTCAGTGACACCGAGGCCCATGACCAGCTCCAGACTGGGCACATCCTTTCACAGCTGCAGAGTGAGATCAGGCTAAGTGACCACATGGAAATGACCGGACTCTGGGCACTCAGCCATTCAGAATAACCGGCTTCTAAAAATCTCTGGAATTAGCGTTAGTTTGAATGAATGAATGATGTATACGTACGTCAGTGTTGACTCTCGGATAGCAGGCAGTCCTAAGGAATTTGGACCAAGAGAAAAACACAGTACTGTTTTTTCCCCTTAAGGATAACAATAGGACAGGCTCATGTAGAAAGGGCAGGAAAGTGTAAAGAAAGAAAGGCATTCCCCATAATTCCATAACACAGAAGTAGCTTTGTTATCACTTCCAGAAATTTCCTCCTTTTTTCAAAAAGTTGATCATGGGATATATGCAATTTGTACTCTGATGCCTTACTCTTTCAAGAATAAATTTTAATAAATTTAATTATTTTCTTTTTGGCTGTGCAGAGTCTTTGTCATGGGCTTATGGCAACCCACTCCAGTACTCTTGCCTGGAAAATCCCATGGACAGAGGAGCCTGGTAGCCTACAGTCCACGGGGTCGCAAAGAGTCGGACGTGGCTGAGCGACTTGACTTTCTTTCTTTATTTCTCTTGTTGCAGTGAGTGGGGGCTGCTCTCTAGTTACAGTGCGAGGGCTTCTCACTGCAGTGGCTTCTCTTGTTGCAGAGCGTGGGCTCTAGGGCGAGCAGGCGGAGCAGTTGTGGCGCACGGGCTTAGTGGCACCTCGGCATGTGGAATCTTCTAGGACCAGGGATCGAACCCATGTCCCCTGCACTGGCAGGTGGATTCTTAACCCCTGGACCATCAGGGAAGTCCTGACGGCCTTCCTTTTAAGAATTCAGATGAAGGTGGTCTACTCTGTGTGTTAGTCTGGAAAGTGACAAATTGTTGCATGTGTTCCTCAAACTACGGCACGTCCTAATCATATAATACTGAGACGGATCCTCACAGGTTTCAGCTAGAACTGGAAGTGAACACAGAGACTCAAACAGATGTTTGTACACCCAAGCTCATTCACAGCAGTGCAAAGGGTGAAGCAGCCCAAAGTGCCCATTGACGGATGCCCAAGTGTGGGTGAAGTTTGCCGTCCAGTCCAGGGTCAGGGGACAGAGGGCCAAGTCTCTGCCAGACAGTGCAACACGATTACCACTGCCCCAGGGACCCCACTTGCTCCACTGTAGGGTCAGCCAGAGGGTCCGTCTGTCCCCATGGACCCACCCTGGTGACCTCAGAAAGTGGATGTGGCCAAGCCCTGCAGCAGAGAAGCAGCAGAGCTCCGCATGCACGCACGCACACACGCACGCACACACGCCCCAGCCCATCCCCATGCCTGCCACCCCTGCTGCTCTCACAGGGGGTGAGGGTGGGGCTCCCAGAGAGTCTCCTCATCTCTCCTGGGTGAACAGACCCCATGGGCAAATGACCTCTCGGGGGATTTTCTCATCTAGCATAGCAGGCAAGAGGGAATTTTCTCTGGAAACCACCTAGTAGTTTAGTATCCCAAGAGTTTATCCAGCCTTCCTGGAGAAGGTCAACCCAGTTCTTCATCCTCAAAAGCAAAACGAAACACATAAGAACAGGTTTCTGAGCTGCTAAATGGTCATCGGCCATGGAGGAGACAGGGCTATAGGTACAGCGGAAACACTGACTCTGAGGAGTTCTCTTATTCTAGATGTTTTTGCTCACGAGTCTCCAGAACACCAACAGACTCCACGGGGACTGTGTTTACTGGTTTCTTCCCATGCATGTACGCTTGGTTCCTGAACACAGTACGAGACACGTGTGATCAGACGCCGCTGACTTCTCCCAATCCCGTGGCCCCAACCTGAAGCCCAGCACAGCGTTGGTTAGGTGTGGTGCAAATTGGAATCTTTATTTGGCTAGACCCAGGCATCACTTGAAAGGCTTTGAACAATTGCAAAGCCTAAACCCCACCCAGCAGCCCTGATCAAAAGGGTCTACACGGAGTTTACACACCAGATGTTTAAAAGATGTGCTCTGGATGGTTTTCGTGTGCTCCTGATGCAGAGAACCAGAGATCTGTATCGTGGTTCACGTTCGGTGATCAGTTTTGTGTGGTCGCTCTTTCCCTGCCGCACCCCCCCCCCCCCCCCCCCCCCCCCCCCCCCCCCGCCGCCTCCAGATTATCCAGCCTAGCAGCCTGCGGCCTCAAGTTACTGAAACTTAGGACCTAAGGAACCTGATGGAAACAGCCAGGAGGCTGAGGCCTGGCTTTGCATGAGGCTCCGCTGGGAGAAATGCCTGGGGGACCAGGTCGTGCCCCGGAGAACTTCCTGCGGAAGCGGCCTTCCATCCCTTACGAGCCCACGAGGCTGTACAGTTCTGTCTTTCCATCCTGAGCTGATCTCTCGTTGCTTTGTGAGGATCGTGGAAACAGTCTCTGTTTCAATCTGCAGTCCACAGATGAAGCATCGCGGGCTGGCTGGGCTATTTCTGCAGGGAGCCCCCCTTGTCCAGAGTGCCTGGAGGTGCGCGTGCCTGACCCTGGCCCCTGTTCTGGGGGCACACACTGTGAGGGGTCTGCAGCCTTTCCGTTCTAACTCCTTCGGAAGACGGCTGGTTTTAGTATTGTGTGATACGTCAACACAATTTAACACATCACAGGAAGTGTTGGACTAATCCCTGTTGGGCACAGCCGTGCTGTGTCCCACACTTGCCCCACAGCTAAGCTGCCAGGTTGAGGGATTTCATCTCCTTCTGACACCTCCAGCCTCCAACCTGGGGCTCCTGAGTTCCCTTGCCCAAAAAACCAAGAAGGAGGCAATCAAAAGACGCCCTCATCTCTGCTTGCGATAGTCCTATACTGTATCCGTTGTTTTTCTTTAAGTGTTATTCAACCTGCTTTTGTACTAAAGGTCAGATGGAGAAATGAGAGTCTTGATCTTTCTCTAGGAAAATGGTCCAGGATCAGCAAATAGGTGAGAAGAGGTGGTAGGCCTGCTGACCACAGAGAGCCCTTCCTCTGGGTGACACGGGGGCTCCACGGCAGACCCTCACCCCAGATCCACTGTCTTTCCCTCTTTCTCTGCCCCCTTGAACCAGATTCACACATAGGCATATATGTCCTTAAAAAGGGTTTCATTTCATGGTGGTTAACTGCATGGACTATTTGCAGCAGACACATTGGAGCTGGAATCCCCATTGTGTGAGCTGGTGCAGGACTTTTACCTCTCCACCTGGGTTTCTTTCTCTGAAAACTAGTGATACTATTACTTACCTGATTGCATTGTTGAAAATATAAGGTAACAGTTGAGCACAGAACTTGGCCCCGATGCAGTGCTCGGGATACATAGTAGCTGTTTTATCAAGTAGTTGTTATAGTATTGTGTTCTAGTCTTTATAAAGTATCTTACAATATATTCACTTAATGAAGATGAAAGTGAGTTAAAGTCTCTCAGTCATGTCTGACTCTTTGTGACCCCATGGACTTAGTCCATGGAATTCTCCAGGCCAGAATACTGGAGTGAGTAGCCTTTCCCTTCTCCAGGGGATCTTCCTAACCCAGGGATTGAACCCAGGTCTCCCACATTGCAGGCAGATTCTATAGCAGCTGAGCCACAAGGGAAGCCCAAGAATACTGGAGTGGGTAGCCTATCCTTCTCCAGTGGATCTTCCTGACCCAGGAATCGAACCGGGGTCTCCTGCATCACAGGCAGATTCTTTACCAACTGAGCTATGCCTTTCATCATGAAAATGAAAATCACCTATAATTCAACCACCAAGATTCATCATTTCTGATCTATGTATGCGTGCTAAGTCTCTTCAATAGTGTCCGAGTCTTTGCAACCCCGTGGACTGCAGCCCACCAGGTTCCTTTGTCCCTTGGATTTCCCAGGCAAGAACACTGGAGTGGGTTGCCATGCTCTCCTCCAGGGGATCTTCCGGACCCAGGAATCGAACCAGCATCTCTTGTGTCTCCTGCATTGGCAGGCAGGTTCTTTACTACCAGCTCCACCAGGGAAGTCGTTCTGATCTATAGACATACCTAATATATTCTAGAAAGTTGAGATCCCCCCAGCATTGTTTTTAAAAAATGTGATTGAAGTATCGTTCATTTATAAATTTCTGCTGTACAGCGAAGTGATTCAGTTATGCATACGCATATATGTATATATATGTATATTCTTTTCCATATTTTTTTCTTTTGTGGTTTATCACAGGATATTGAATGTAGTTCTCCGGGCTATTCAGTAAGACCTTGTGGTTATCCCTTCCATATATAATCGTTTGCATCTACTAACCCCAAACCCTGAGTCCCTCCCTCCCCGTCGCGCTCCTGACAACCTAGTCCACTCTGCCTCCCACCGGCCTCACTTTCATGTGACCTTCCCTCGTCCCCATAGTCTGCCATCAGCACGTGACAGCGCCAAAAACACACTTAGCTTGGCAGTGACGCCAGTGGGTTCAGTGACTTCTGGCGTTCATCCTTTTCCTCCTTATTCCCTGGTGGTGGGTTTCTGACAGCTCGCCGTGGAGGCCGCTCGTCACATTGGGCTCCCTGCATCCCTGGGGGCTGCTCTTCCCTTGATCTGTGCACCCAGAGGATCCCTGTGGAGCCGGCGCTCTCCACGCTCTGGCCCGGGATAGGCGGGGCTCGCCTGCACCCTTCTGCCACCAGCCTCGAGCCTCCCACTCCTCTTGGTGGGGGTGTCACTCTGACTGTGGAGGCAGGGAGCTGGGGTGGCCCAGGTCAGGACACGGAGTGGCTCGGGCCAGTTTCCCAAAGACCAAAGGAAAGAGAGCATCTCCACTCAGCAGGCAGACATGAAGGTGCTTAAGGGTGCCCCCCGTCAGAAGAGATCAGCCCCTGGGAGCAGACTCAAGCCACAAGAGGCCAGTCCCAAGCCTATCCCTTCATGCAGGGCCTCAGGGTCAACACCTGATGAGCTGTCTCTTCAGCTTAAGGGCTGGATGGCGGGTAAGTCAAAGACCACCGGAGGGGAGATGTGCTAAGCCAACCAGGAACCACTGATAAGCTAATTCGGTGTGATGCAATCTTTTCGGGAAGCTAGTCTGATAAGGTGGAGAAGGCAATGGCAACCCACTCGGTACTCTTGCCTGCAAAATCCCATGGACAGAGGAGCCTGGTAGGCTGAGGTCCATGGGGTTGCGAAGAGTCGGACAGTATTGAAGCGACTTAGCAGCAGCAGCAGAAGTCTGATAAGGAAGGAGAGAATGGGCCCTAAAAACTGGGCACAGAGGTGCCGTGGAGGGTTGGGAAAGAAGACCAGTTCTCAAAGAGGGTCCTGCTGGTCCCACCCATCTCCTCTCTGGTGTGGCTGGACAAGTGTTGCGTCTGGGAGATGGGGAGTTCTGCCTCCCCCATCTGCCCTTTTGAGGTTTGGTCAGCCAGGGGCGAGCGTGGAGGTGCTAGAGGGCAAACGGTGGGCCGTGTCCCCACCTACGCATGCATTCTCAGTCTTTAGTCGTGTCCGACTCTTTGCAACCCTATGGACTGTATAGCCCGCCAGATTCCTCTGTCCGTGGGATTCTCCAGGCAAGAACACTGGAGTGGGTTGCCGTTTCCTTCTGGAGAGGCGTCTCCACATCCATTGAAATAAATCTTCAATGTTCTGTCTTTGACAACTAACACATGCTATTTGATTTACTTTAGTTATGGAAGGGAAACATGAATTTTCCACAAGTGAGTTCAAGAATGGCATTGTAGGGAGCTCCATAGCAGTCCAGTAGGCAGCACTCCACACTTTCACTGCGGAGGGTGAGGGTTCAATCTCTAGTTGAGGAACTAGGATCCTGCAAGCTGAGTGGTGTGTCCCCCCGCAAAAAAAATGTTAGAGTGGAAGTTGAATGTATAAACATCCTTGGTCTTGTCTAAGTACAAAGCTTAATATCTTTCCCCACTCTTCTTGTGATTAAAGACCATGTCTCCTGAGAGATGCTGGTTGGAAAACTGTGTAAGCAGAAAAGGATGCTATTGCAGAGATTGTTAGCATTCCCCCAACATCCATGCACCACTTTCTGAGCAGCAGAGTCCTGGGCAGAGAGTTCAGTTAAAAGACTGAGCTCCCCGCTGAGTTGGTGGCTAGTGTGGCTGGCTCTACGACCAAGTTCTGCCTAGTGAGATGACATGGAGGTGTTCCAAGGACTTTTGCAGAGTGTTTTAAAAGCAAAAAGCCAGGCATCCTTTGAGCTGGTGGTATTTTGGCATGCGTGATTTTTTAGTATTTATATAGTGTAATATATACGACATATCTTATGTCACACTGTTTAATATAACGTAATACATATGACGTGGCTTAGGTTACACCATTTAAAGTACGGTAAATGAGGAGAGAGATATTAGGCAACAACTGTTCTAGGCAGCTTCTGCACAAATTACCTGTTAGCTGCATGGCGGGCCTCTTGTCAACAAGTGAAAAGTCAAATTAACTGTAATTGCAATTAAACGTTTTGTAATTTATAATAGGTTTACCTAATAAACCATTAGGTTTTGACCTATGGGAGATGCCTTGATTTGATCAGATGTGTGTAAATTCCAACCCTGAGGAAGAGCCTTTTGAAGTGAATGTGAATGTGCAGAATTGCTACCATTTTAGGCCCTTTGTGAACTTAAAATTTTTCAAGTTTAATTTTTTGTTTTGAAATAATCGTAGCGCTACATGAAAGTTGCAAAAATAGCACAAAGCCTTCCAAGATAACCTTCACCCAGATTTTGCAAAAGTTCACATTTACCCTATTTGATTTCTGAGTCTCTCTCTCTCTCTGTTTTTTAACTTTAAAAATTTACTGATTTTCTTTTTTCCTGTTTCTTTTTTTAAAAACAATTTCTTTCTAATTGAAGAGGAATTGCTTTACAACATTGTGTTGGTTTCTGCCTTACATCAACATGAATCAGCCGTAGGTATACATATGTTCCCTACCTCTTGAACCTCCCCCCCACCTCCCACTCCATCCCCCACCTCTAGGTGAATAGTACGCAAACATATACACTGCGATATGTAAAACAGGTAGCCAGTGGGAATTCGCTGTGTGACTCACGGAGCTCAAACCTGTACTCGGTGACGACCTAGAGGGTTAAGTCCATTTCTCGTTCTTTCCCGCTTTCCCTCACTCCTCTGCCTGCCTGTCTCTTTCTCTCCACCCATCCACACTGCCTCACCTGGAGCAGACATGGAAGTGGAATCATAAGGTATTTGTTCTTTTGTGACTAACTTAAAAAAAAATTATTAAATTTATTTCAATTGGAGGATAATTACAATACTGTGATGGGTTTTTTTTCCCATACATTGACATGAATCAGCCATGGGTACACGTGTGCCCCACCCTGAATCCCCCTCCCACCTTCCTCCCCGCTCCATCCCTCTTGGTTGCCCCAGCGCCCGGGCTTTAGGTGCCCTGCTTCATGCATCGAACTTGCACTGATCATCTCTTTTACATATGGTAATACAGATGTTTCAATGCTATTCTCTCAAATCATCCCACCCTTGTCTTCTCCCACAGAGTGCAAAAATCGTTTTTTTTTTTTTATGTCTGTGTTTCTTTTGCTGCTTTGCATATAGGATCGTAGTTACTATTAATATACAGTATTTGTGTTTCTCTTTCTGGCTTACTTCACTCTGTATAATGGGCTCCAGGTTCATCCACCTCACTAGAACTGAGTCAAATGTGCTCCTTTTTATAGCTGAGTAATGTTCCATTGTGTATATGTGCCACAACTCTCTTATCCATTTGTCTGCCTATGGACATCTAGGTTGCTTGCACGTCCTGGCTATTATAAACAGTGCTGTGTTGAACACTGGGGTACACGTGTCTCTTTCAGTTCTGGTTTCCTCGGTGTGTACGCCCAGCAGTGGGATTGGTGGGTCGTATGGCAGTTCTAGTCCCAGCTTTTTAAGGAATCTCCACAGTGTTCTCCATACTGGCTGTACCAGTTTGCATTCCCACCAACAGTGTAAGAGGGTTCCCTTTTCTCCATACCCTCTCCAGCACTTACTGCTCGTCGACTTTTTGATGATGGCCATTCTGACTGGCGTGAGATGATACCTCATTGTGGTTTTGATTTGCATTTCTCTGATAATGAGCAATATTGAGCATCTTTTCATGTATTTATTAGCCATCTGTATATCTTCTTTGGAGCAATGTCTGTTTAGTTCTTTTGCCCACTTTTTGATTGGGTTGTTAATTTTTCTGGTATTAAGCTGCATGAGCTGCTTGTACATTTTGGGGATTAATTCTTTGTCAGTTGTTTTGTTTCTCATTCTGAAGGCTGTCTTTTCACCTTGCTTATAGTTTCCTTCATTGTGCAAAAGCTTTTACATTTAATTAGGTCGCATTTGTTTATTTTTGTTTTTGTTTCCATTTTTCTGGGAGGTGGATCATAGAGGATCTTGCTGTGATTTATATCAGAGAGTGTTCTGCCTATGTTTTTCTCTAAGAGTTTTATAGTTTCTGGTCTTATGTTTAGATCTTTAATCCATTTTGAGTTTGTTTCTGTGTATGGTGTTAGAAAGTGTTCTAGTTTCATTCTTTTGCAGGTGGTTGGCCAGTTTTCCCAGCACCGCTTGTTAAAGAGACTGTCTTTTCTCCCTTGTGTATTTATCTCTGGACTTCCTATTTTGTCCCATTGATCTATATTTCTGTCTTTGTGGCAACTGACTTTTTTCACTCAACACAGTGTCCTTACAATTCATCCTGTTGTAGCAAATTTCCTTCCTTCTTACAGACTAATATTCCACTATGTGGAGAGACTACATTCTGTGTATACGTTCACTTAGATACATCTGGGTTGGACATCTGGGTTGTTTCCACCTCTTGGCTACCGTGAATAATGCTGTTTTGAACATGGGTGTGCAAATACCTCCTTGGGATCCAGGCCATTTACTTCTAAGAGTAGCCCCCCATCCCCCGAGCTGGAATTGCTGGTTGCTTCTTTATGATGAGACCCAGGCTTTGCACCTTGGCAGGAGCACCCGGGGGAGCAGTACCATGTCTTTGGGGCATCATGTCAGGACATGCATGGTAGGTCTTTGTCCCATTCTTGCCCATATTAACTTTTTAATTGATCATGACTGTGCTGGGTCTTCCTTGCTGCTCACAGGCTTTTCTCTGCTTGCAGTGAGTGGGGACCACTCTCTAGTTGTGGTGCACCAGCTTCTCATTGTGGCGGCTTCTCCTGATGCAGAGTCTTGGTCTCTAAGGTGAAAGGGCTTCAGTACTCGTGGCTTGTGGGCTTAGTTGCCCCACAGTATGTGGAATCTTCCCAGACCAGGGATCAAACCCCTGTCCCCTGCCTTGGCAGGCGGATTCTCAACCACTCGACCAGCAGGGACGTCCCCATGTTCACTTTGATCCCTTGTTCTGGATGGCATCTGCCAACTTCCTCTGCTGTGAGGTTACTGTTACTCCTTTGTAACTAAGAGGTGTCTTGTGGGCAGATACTCTGAGACTCTGCAAATATCCTTTTTCTTGCCAAACTTTCATCCACTCGATGACTCTTGTCTGAAATCATTATTACCAACCGGTGCTTTACAAATTTCATTATCGCTTTTACACGTATTTGTTGGCATTCCGTGCAAGGAGAAGCTGTCTCATCTCCTGCACCCATTTATTCATTTTATTTACAGTTGAATGGGTTTGGGATTCTCAGTTTTCTCAGGGTTCAGTCAGTCAATTCAGACACTCAGTCATGTCTGATTCTCTGCAATCCCATGGATTGCAGCATACCAGGCTTCCCTGTCCATCACCAACTCCCTGAGTTTACTCAAACTCATGTCCATTGAGTCGGCGATTCCATCCAACCATCTCATCCTTGGTTGTCCCCTTCTCCTCCTGCCCTCAATCCTTCCCAGCATCAGGGTCTTTTCCAATGAGTCAGTTCTTTGCATCAGGTGGCCAGAGTATTGGAGTTTCAGCTTCAGCCATCAGTCCTTCTAATGAATATTCAGGACTGATTTCCTTTAGGATGGACTGGGTGTATCTCCTTGCTGTCCAATGGACTCTCAAGAGTCTTCTCCAACACCAAGTTCAAAAGCATCAGTTCTTCAGCGCTCGGGTTTCTTTATAGTCCAACTCTCACATCCATACATGACCACTGGAAAAGCCATAGCTTTGACTAGACAGACCTTTGTTGGCAATGTCTCTTCTTTTTAATATGCTACCTAGGTTTGTCATAGCTTTTCTTCCAAGGAGCAAGTGTTCCTCAGGGTTATGATCTATTATCATTATTCATTTTTTTGCCCAGCTCCTACCAGATTTGGCCAGTGGAACCCCTTAAAGTGGCCCCTTGTTTCTTTTTTTAACATCTCCTTATCACTTTCTCAGAAAGTCACATGTCAACATCAGTGTTTCTTAAAAAAAAAAAAAAAGTTACTTTATTTTATTTACTTGGCTGCCTCAGGTCTTATCTGCAGTACACGAACTCAGTAGTTGGGGTGCACGGCTTGGTTGTCTCCCAGCATGTGAGATCTTAGTCCCCTGACTTAGGATTGGACCTGTTTCCCCTGCATTAAAAAGTGTCTTCTTGACCGCTAGAGCACCAAGGAAGTCTAAGCATCAGTGTTTCTTGTGTTGTTCATTTTTGCATAGCCATCAACATGGAGTATACATGAAATCTGCCTAATACTGTATGGTGTCCAAACCCACAAGGCAGCTGCTGATGCTTTGTCTGAGTGATAAGCCAGCCCAGCATTGAGAGCACACTTATCTTGCACCCTTGCTTCTGTGAACTCCAAACACACTCGGATGCTCTCTGGCTATTTTGGGCACATGTGTTGGTTGTAGCCTTGGAGAAGCAGACAGTGGGATGGAGTCAGAAGTTTAAGAGATGTATTGGGGGTAATGCTTGTGAAACAAGGAGCAGCCCTGATATGAGTACATATGAATGAAGGGGAGGCGGGGCAGGAGGATGGAGGGCAGTCTGAGAAGTCTGGCCCCAAGGGCAGCTCCAGTGCAGAGTTCACCCATTGTGGGCAGAAGTGCCAGACCCTCGTGCCCTGCTGGGCTCAGCCCTTGCCCGGGAGCTGCAGGGAGGGGCATGGCCGGACTCCAGGGCCTCCATGGATCCCAAGTACTGCAGCTGGAGCCTCATTTAACCCAACTCCTCGAAGCTGACAAACAGGTTCTTTCTTACAGGGAGACCTGAGGGGCATGCTGCTAAGGCTGCCATAGGAAAAATATTTAAAGATTGTATTTATTGATTCAAAAATTAGAAATTTGAAACAGAACTCTTTCTATGTGGGATGTGAACATCTTGGACTCCCACCCACTGGCAACTCGCTAAGGCTTCAGTCATCGCTAGATGGGACATGCTGATCTAGGTGTCTGACTCCATTCTTATATGGGGTTTTGAGCTGGCGTCTCTGATTGGTTCAGAGGGGCCATAATGGTCTCTAGTTGCCCCAGCTCGTGACTGGAAAGAATGAGTTGTCAGCCTTGTCAGCCGGGATCACCGGAGGGCTGTTGCATTCCAAGGGACTTGTTAAAAGAATGTTCCACCCAATCAGTGGCTCCGGCCCCTTGCCTACCCAGTGTGATCAATGCACGATTAGATGCTGGGTCGGCAGCTTCGTACCCAGATTCGCTTAGTATCTGGTTCCGAAGACTTCACCGCAGAACCAGGCCCCTGAGGTCAGGAGCTCGCTGCGCATTTCAGGTGTGCAGCTGTGCCCCGTCCCGCGTCACCGGGTTGCTGATCCGGGCTGGGCTCGCGGTGGTCAGACCCTGTGTCGCTGCTCTGCTCCGGCGCCGCCCCCGCGGCCTCCAGCCAGCGCTCCGGCCTCTGCTCGTGGGAGCAGTGGGACGCGAGGCAGGCTCCCCTGTGCTGCGCCTGGCCGTCGTTTTAGCTTATCAGCTCGCTCTTTAGCTAGTCCTCGGAGAGTGTGGTTCCCCACGGCTGGGGCACCCTGATGGCCTGTCTCTGCATGCGTCTGACTTTGTCACCGCTCCCTGAGAGGGCGTCACCCAGCACGGGACATGTGTGCGGTGTGGTCTTAGCACCAGTGATTACAGACCAACACGGGGCGTTAGCACGGCCCAGCTGCGGTAGGCTTTCCAACGTCTAGTCAGCATTGTTTTCTGAAACCTGCACTTAAACATTTTTGGGGGGCTTTATTTGGCTCTATTTTTAGGGTGTTTTCCCCCGGGAGAAGGAAGAAGTATGAGGGGGAGCAGAGCAGGGAAGGGTATGCCAGCTCTGACTTGGCAATCACAGAGCCGGGCGCACCTCAGGGCGTCAGCGGGCTCGTGACACAGCCCAGCCCCCACATTCCTCCCAGTGTGTGCCCCCCACGGCAGCAGGTGGGCGCTGGTCAGTGTCTGTGCTCCCTACGGGTCAGGTACCTCGGTTGTTTTGACTTCAGTTGTCTGCTGTGTCTGTGTGTGTGTGAGTGTGCATGTGTGTGTGAATGTAAATGAGTGTGAGTGTGTGAGTGTATATGTGTAAGTGTGTGAATGTGTGTGTATCTGTGAGAGTGTGTGTGTACGACTGTATGTGTGCGGCATACAGCCGATACAGACTGTATGCAGAGACTGGCGCTCTGGCCCACTCCAAGCTGGGGTTCCCAGAGCATTTACAGAGGCTGCTTCCAGCCCGTTATGTGAGCCATGAAGAGTCGCTGCAGATCCACTCTTCCTTCACCCAGCATACGAAGATGCCGTGTGCCTGACACGGTGGCAGGTGTGTGTATGAGGTGTGTGTGGGTATGTATGAGTTATGTGTATGTGAGAGTGTGTGTGTATGAGTGTATGTGTGTGTGAGGTATGTGTGTATAACTATATGTGTGTGGATGTGTATGAAGTATGAGTGTGTGTGTGAGTGTGTGTGTGTATATGAGTGTGTGTATGAGTGTATGTGAGTGTGTGTGTGAGTATACATGTGTGTGTGAGTGTATGTGTGTATGAGTGTATATGTGTGTGTTAAGGAAACCAGGGAGACCAGATCACAGAGCCTCAAGAGCAGAGGAAGTCTGTTCAGACACTTCAACCACCACCCCGGGGTAGGCCTGGATGATTCAGAAAATGCTAATCTTTGTTTTGAGTCCCTCAGTGTTTCCACAAGCACGTTTAGTCGTATCTGCTTTGATCCCCTCAACCACCTCTTGCGGTAGCTGGGTGGTGATTATCCTCATTTTCCAGATGAGCCAGGATGACTGGTGCTCTGGCCCCCTCTGAGCTGGGGTTCCCAGAACATTTTCAGAGGCTGCTTCCGGCCCATGATGTGAGCCATGAAGAGTCGCTGCAGATCCACTCTTCCTTCACCCAGCATACGAAGATGCCCCGTGTGCCTGACACGGTGGCCGGCTCTGGTGGTGCACGCCTGCACAGCTGCCCCTCTTTCAAGTGCTTCTAGGCTAGCAATTACCGTCGAGTTTATCTGTGTTTAACTGAGAACAATTAGAATCCTTGGAGAAGTGGAGGAGATGCTTTGAGGCCATTTCGACGGCTCACGGGCAGAGGAGGGAACTGGGGTCCGGAGAGAGCAGTGCCATGACTGGTACAGATAGGTTCAGAGCGGGATCCAGGCTCTCAGCCCCCAGCCCACGCCCCCGCAGTCTCTTCTGTGCCCCTCACTCCCACAGGATAAGCTTGCAGACCTTACCCAAAGGGCTGGTTCACATGGTTGAGGATCCAAACTTCACTTATGTACGAGTTTCCCAGAATCACTTTTTGCAAGTCATTTTGAGAGCCTGGCTGCAGTATTAACCTTAAGTCTCACAGTGTCACTCAGCATTCCCTCCTGCCTAGAACCCCACTCCTTTCACGTCCTGTGGCCAGTTTGGTCTTTCAGTCGGCGTTGCTGTTTGCCATGGAAAGCTGTGTTCATGCTGCTCTGAAGCCCAGGAGTGGGCTTTGAACCTAAGGAGTGCGCGTCTCATGGGAACTCGCTGGCTGCTCGTCTGAGTTGAAGGGTGGGCGGGCATCTGCTCTGGAGGACGGGGCAGGCGGCACAGAGAAGACCGGGGCGGGAGTGGTGGGAAAGGCTGTTTGGCTGGGTGGACGGAATGACTGGCCAGCAGCTCGTCTAATAACAGGACAACCGGCTGGAAGCCACAGGGTCAAGCTGAGGGCTCGCTGGAGGGCAGCGGGGGTTTCTGGACTTGGGGAGGGAGCTGCTAGGCGCCTTGGGGGCAGGGTGTGGAGGGTGGGAGGGGAGCTGTACAGAAGGAGAGGGGGCCGCCAAACGTGGGCGGCAGAGGGGCCCCACCTCCACCTCTCGGCCTCAGCTCACCTGCTCCTCTGAAGACCATCTTTCAGCTTGGAGATCGTTTAGCTAAAACGGGGGTTCTGCCTTGAAAGATTATGGCAGAGTGGCTCCTGGGGTGTGCAACGGCTAATTTTATGTCTTGACCTGACTGGGCCGAGGAGTGCCTTGGCAGCTGGTTAAAATACGATTTCTGGGTGTGTGTGAATGTTTCTGGAGAAGTTGCTTTGACTCAGCGGGCTACGGAAAGCAGATGGGCCTCCCCAAGGTGGTGGGTGCCATGCTGTCTGGTGAGGGCTTGGGTGGGACAGAAATATGGAGGAAGGGTGAACCCACTCTCTTGGTATGAGTCAGGACGTCCATCCTGTCCTTGGACTTTGGATGTCAGAGCTCCTGGTTCTTGAGTGAATCCCACCTGCTTTCCTGGGTCTCCAGCCTGCAGACAGTAGATGGTGGGACCTCTCGGCCTCCAAAACCGTGTAATGAGTTTCCTTTTATACATACATAAACACACGTATACATACATGCATATACACACACATCCATACCTACATATACACGAGTGTGTGCCAAATCACTTCAGTCACGTGCAGTTCTTTGCGACCCTATGGGCTGTAGCCCACCAGGCTCCTCTGTCCATGGGATTTCCCAGGCAAGAATACTGGAGTGGGTTGCCACTTCCTCCTCTGGGGAATCTTCCCGACCCAGGGATGGAACCCGCAGCCCTTTATGTCTCCTGCATTGGCAAGGTGGGTTCTTTACCACTAGCACCACCTGGGAAGACCCCGCCCCCCCCCACACACTTACCTACACACGTACATACCTACGCATATACATACACGCATGCACACATATCTACATACATGCGTACACATATATATACGTACAAATCTGTTTCTCAGGAGCACCTTGACTGTTACAGGAAGTCGCAGAACCTCCCAGCCACAAGGTGGATGTCGCTGAGTTGGATGGGGAAGACGAAGGAGCTGGGGAAACCCATTTTCTGGCTCAGGTGGCATCCCCTGGCTCAGAGTTCAGGGAGAGATTCGGGGTCTGGAAAAAGGAGAAGGCTCACTTTTCACAGAGCTCTTCCCATCTCAGGATGGGAGGTCCTGAGCCCACAGTGTGCCGAGTCTCTGCTGTGCACTGTTCGTATGAAAACCCCATGCTTTAGGTAAGCATTGATCCTGATGCACCACCAAGCAAGCCCACTCAGGTTCAGCGGCTCGCGACTTGTTCAGCCTCCTGCTCTCTCCTCTCCCTTCCCCGTGTTGTTGAACCTGGGGGCGCTGGGTAGGGGGCAAAAGGGCGAAGGCTGCCACTTGGCAGGTCCTTTCTGCTCATCTCCATTCTCCCAAACTTGCTTTTTCCTGGTCTCTCTATCATCCTCTTCTCCTCTGTCTTGTTGACCACCTTGTCGTAACTTTAACAGATTTAATGTTTTCATTTTTCAGGTCTCTCTTCATCAGCCCTCATCTGCTGTCTTTTTCTTTTTTTAATTGTGCTGAAATTCACACAATGTAAAATGAATGATTTTAAAGCGAGATTTCTCCTGGGCGTGCCACGCAGCATGTGGGATCTTAGCTCTATGGACCAAGGATGGAAACCACTCCCCACTGCATTAGGAGAGCAGAGTCTTAACCACTAGACCACCAGGGAGATTCCAAAATGAACATCATAAAGCACACAGTCCAGTGACATTTAGTACAATATGTTCACAGTGCAGTGCGACGAGCGTCCCATCCAGTCCCGAAAGGTGGTCGCCACCCCCAAAGAAAGCCGCATCCCCGTTAGTCACCCCCGGTCTCTCCAGCCCCTGATCATCAGCCATCTGCTTTCTGTCTGTGTGGGTCCACCTATTCTGGAGAGCTCCCCTGATGGAATTACACGAGGCCTGACCCTTTGCGTCTGGCTTCTTTCATGGAGCATAATTGTATTAGTTTGCTCCGGCTGCCATAACAAAATACCACCGATGGGGTAGCTCAAACAACAGACACTTGTTTTCTCACGGTTCCAGAGGCTGGAATCTGAGAGGAGGTTCGGTTTTTCCTGAGGCCTCCTTGCGCTCACAGGGCCTTTTTCCTGTGGGCACACACCAGGTTTCTCTTTGGATGTCCAAACTCCTCTTCTTGTAGAGACTCTACAAGGTTGGATGAGGGTCCACTCTATTGGCCTCATTTAACTGAATTGCTCCTTTAAAGACCCTACGTCCGAATACAGTCACATTTAAAGGTACTGGGGGTCAGGGCTTCAGCATGTGAGTTTTCAGTTCAGTTCAGTTCAGTCGCTCAGTCGTGTCCGACTCTTTGTGACCCCATGAATCGCAGCACGCCAGGCCTCCCTGTCCATCACCATCTCCTGGAGTTCACCCAAACTCATGTCCATCGAGTCGGTGATGCCATCCAGCCATCTCATCCTCTGTCGTTCCCTTCTCCTCCTGCCCCCAATCCCTCCCAGCATCAGAGTCTTTTCCAATGAGTCAACTCTTCGCATGAGGTGGCAAAAGTATTGGAATTTCAACCTCAGCACCAGTCTTTCCAATGAACACCCAGGACTGACCTCCTTTAGGATGGACTGGTTGGATCTCCTTGCAGTCCAAGGGACTCTCAAGAGTCTTCTCCAACACCACAGTTCAAAAGCATCAATTCTTTGGCACTCAGCTTTCTTCACAGTCCAACTCTCACATCCATACATGACCACAGGAAAAACCATAGCCTTGACTAGACGGACCTTTGTTGGCAAAGTAATATCTCTGCTTTTGAATATGCAATCTAGGTCGGTCATAACTTTCCTTCCAAGGAATAAGCGTCTTTTAATTTCATGGCTGCAATCACCATCTGCAGTGATTTTGGAGCCCAAAAAATAGTCTGACACTGTTTCCACTGTTTCCCCATCTATTTCCCATGAAGTGATGGGACTAGATACCATGATCTTCGTTTTCTGAATGTTGAGCTTTAAGCCAACTTTTTCACTCTCCTCTTTCACTTTCATCAAGAGGCTTTTTAGTTCCTCTTCACTTCCTGCCACAAGGGTGGTGTCATCTGCATATCTGAGGTTATTGATATTTCTCTCAGCAATCTTAATTCCAGCTTGTGCTTCTTCTCGCACAGCGTTTCTCATGATGTACTCTGCATAGAAGTTAAATAAGCAGGGTGAGTTTTCGGGGAACACAAAAATTCAAATGAGTTCCCCTAGACACACGTGTTGAAGAAGGAAATGGCCACCCACTCCAGTATTCTTGCCTGGAAAACCCCATGGGCAGAGGAGCCTGGTGGGCTACAGGCGATGGGGTTGCAAAGAGTTGGACATGACGTAGCCACTAAACAACAACGGCACATGTGCAACGTCATCAAGGTTTACCCATGTTGCAGTATGTATCCTTCCTTTCAAGGCTGAGTAATGTCTCATTGTATGGATGGACTACGTTTTGTGTTTCCATTCATCTCTTGATGGATACTTGGACTTCTGGCTCTTGTGAAAAACACTGCTATACCCACTGCCTTTTTCCATAAAGGGGTGACTGGCACTGGGGGAGTGGAAGGCAGAGGAGAGCAGGCATGGTGTGCACCCTATCCCCAGAGAGCAGTGCTAAGAGTCTGGGTGCAGATTTCAGGTCCAGCCTTCTGTATCTGGGTGCCTCTGGCCCTCCGCAAGCCAGTAACAAATATTTGACCAGCAACTGTGTCGTTGTGAGCTTGCCTTTGGGCAGTGAAGGGCTGCCAGACTGATTGAGTCTTTTTTTATTTTAACGGCCTATTTCCTTTTGGCTGCACCGGGTCTTGGTTGCTGTGTGCAGGCTTTCTCTAGTTTCAGTGAGTGGGGGCTACTCTCTTGTGGAGCACGGGCTCTTGAGTGTAGGCTTCAGTACTTGCGGTTGCCCCTCGGCACGTGGAATCCTCCCGGACCAGGGACTGAACCCTTGTCCTCTGCATTCGCAAGCAGATTCTTAACCCCAGGACCACCAGGGAAGTCCATTGGTTGAGTCTTTAGCTGATGTAATCACTGTCCTGGTGTTTGCACACTGTCCCTGGCATCTGTCTGGCCTCTTCATCCACCATGACTAATGGCCAAGTGATAGCTTTCTTGCTGATGAGGAAACAGCCTGAACTAGGGGGAAAAAAAAAAAATCCCCAAGTTGTCTAACTTATCCTCAGCTTATCCAGTGATGTGTTCTGGAAATCTTTCACCTACCGAAAGTCACCCAGCCCTTTTCTTATGGCACAGGTGGGTTTTTGCCTGTTTCTTTTCCATATGTGATTTGGAAGAGAGTGTCATGCAGGTCCTAGAAGACCCTCAGGAGACATCCGCATCGGGGGGTTCTTAGGGATCAGTAGCTGCTGTTGTTTCCCCCGCTCCATGGCGAGCTGACCCAGAGCTGCCGCCTCAGTTTATCTGGCTCTTACTACACTTCTGGATTGCTTCTTCGACCTCTCCTTGTTTTGTGTTTGTGTCTAATAAAATATTGTCATTGGGAAACTTTTCTGGCAAGAAATAGAGTCACAAAGTGTTCCAGGGCACGCTTCCATGACTGTGATGAAAAGAAACAAGGCTGGTGTCAGAGAGAAATGGGTGGCCAGCGCTGTGTGTCGGGGGGAGTGGGTGTGGGGCTCCCTGTGGCCCAGTGTCTAGTCCCCAGATTTTCCTCTTTAGAAATTGGATGTTAGTGCAACCAGCGGTGGTGGAGCTTGGGGAGACCAAGTCACAAACCAAACTGGTGAGAGAATGGTCTTTAAACTAGATTGCTCACTTGGTACGTTTCCAGGAGGACCACAGCTGCTGGGCAGGATAGAACGTTGTGGTCTGCTCACCAGTGGGTTGTCTGTGAAGGTGAGGGGAGGTGGAGGCGTTCTGTGCCTGAAGGGTCCCTGTCACGGCTGCTTGCAGAGCCGAGGCAGCCTGTTAAAAGTGAAAGTCGCTCAGTCCTGTCCAGCTCTGCGACCCCATGGACTGTACAGTCCATGGAATTCTCCAGGATTACTCATCAATTCATCCTCACTGCAGGTGGCAACTTTTTCAGGATTTGAGGGCCCTGTAACCTGCATCCTATGGTATGGTTACAGGTCCCTACATCCAGTTAGCATTCTAGCACCCCGATCTTTTCCTGCTGCACCCCGCCACCTCTTGTTTTCATGCCTTTGAGATGAATTTTCCAGGAAAAAAGTTTTTTGGCCTGCCCTTCTCTTAGGATAAATGCTGTTTGGGGAAGGAGTGGAGGAGAAATTGAGAACCAAGTCATTTGAAACCATCATCTCCACGCAGGGGGGACTGTCTCTTGAGCTCCCCCTCACCCTATCTTCCTTAACCCTGAGCAGAGACTCTGAACCTTATCTCAGGGTCCTAAGACTGTTGCCTGCCTGTTATAACCTGTCCTTAACACTATGACCAGAGGCCAGCCTTTCACCAAGTGCACATGCCGATAGCCAGTGCTGTGAGTACCTGCCACCAGGCCGGCTCCATTCTAGCCCCTCTGGCTGAAAACAGCCAGGATTACAAAGAAGTTCCCTCCCGTCTTCTTGCTGCTCTTTCTCGGTGCCCACTGGAGTCTTCCTCTAGTTTAAAACAGGAGCTACTTGTCCTGATGGTCCACAAGGTGCCCCCTGGCTGCCCCCCACGCCCCACTCTCTACCCACCTGGCTGTCTGTTGCACCCACCTGCCTTCTCCCCGAATCTGGATCCCAGCCCAGCGCCTTCCTCTTTGTGCCTCCACTTGGGTGTTTCTTACTCCACAAACCTGGGAGGGCGACTGAAGATGCGGGATACAACACGGAACGTGGACCATCCGCCAGCTTGTTACAGCACAGTGCGCTGAAGCGACGGTGTCTGCACTCCATGAGGTTAACTGGGACCCAGCGCTGCCCTTAGCTTCTTCTGGTTCTTCTCACGACTGGAAAACCTTCAGCCGCAGCTGTTGCTCCTGCGGGTCCGCACTGTCCTGGAGCCACAGTGATGCCGTGCTCTTGACAGTCTGGCCACAAAGATACCTTATCAACCACAGAAATGTGGAGCTCATCAGAGAGTTCGAATAGTTTTCAAGAAGTAGGATATTTCTTTTCCTCTTTGCTTTTATTAGGACATCTTAAAACCTTTGAGAAGTACACAAAGAGCTCAAAGCCTCCCTCCTGCACCTTTTTAAAAGAAGTTTTTAATGCTGACTCACTTTGATTTCATGAAATAGTTATTTCTTTTTAATCTGCTGTGGTGGCAACTATTAGCCTTTTAAGAAGAGGACACTGTTAGGTGTGAGTGCTGGGACTCTGTTGGGGTGGCGGGGGCGGGGGGTGACTCTCTCTTCGTATCCTAAGGAGCACTTTACAGTGTAGGCTTAGTTATTAATCTTTGTAATAGTTTCTGAAGACGCTTCTTATTTCCTCGTTATATCCAAATAGTAGGTAATGTAGATACTGTCATAGAAACCACTTGGATCCAAAGTTTTGTTGTTGGCATTGTTATTGAGAAGGAAACTGAATGTTCTAGTTGGAAAGTGATTTAATTGGGTGACACTTGAAAGAATACCAGCCTAGTCAGTTATTTTTTTATTCCTTGGCTCATTATTAATAGCTGTGTGATCACAAGGAAGTCATATTGGTGAGCCTCGGTTTCATTAACTCTAAGGGGAAAAGGTAGGAGAGTGTGTGTGTCTGTGTGTTTCTGTGTGTCCGTCCATGTGTGTGTGTGTGTTGGGGACACTATGAAATTCAAAAATGAATCCGTATTTCTGACAAGGACCATGCCTCATTTGACTTTGGCGCCCCCAGGACAGCTGCTGTTAGTAAATGCTTGTTTCATGTGGGAAGAAACAGAGATATTGACTTTCTTCAATGTGTGACCTTGGACTTAGCGGAGAAACGCTGTAGGACAATGAGATGGATACGAAATTCCCAGGCCATCTGCGAGAAACGCTGTAGGACAATGAGATGGATACGAAATTCCCAGCCCATCTGCCCCAAGTCCATGCAAACTCTCCGTATTCTCCCAATGTGAGCTTGTTACCCTGAGCCTGCATTCAGCATGATCTTACCTTACCCAGCACCTGTCTCTCAGTTCCCTGCTTGTATTCTATTTCGTGGCCATGTCCCACTCTGGTCTTCAGCTACAAGCTCTTGGGCATGGGAGATCTTTCTTTGTCATGCTCGGCGTGAGACAGAGCACGCAGCACTATGATGAGCTAGGTGATCACCTGCTGCTGCTTCCTGGCTAGACCCAAGATGAGATGGTTGTGATTCCAGTGCAGCCTGTTCTGTGCATGACTCGCAGCTCCTGCTCCTGAGCATCTGTTAAATGTACCAGAAGATGGACAGTGAGCTGCTTGCTGGTCTCTGTGTCTGCTTTCCCCTCCAGGAAAAACAGGTTTGGCACGGTCGTCGGGAGCCCTCAGCCGACCTCTACATGGGTCTCCTCTTTATTTCATGTTGTGCCTGCAAAGACCGCAAACCTGCTGATACTCTCCCGAAGATCTACACAAAGCCCGTAAACAGAATCATCGCCCCCACCTCCACCAAAGTAAAACTGTTTGAGCTTGATTCCTCTTTTCCGCAGGTGTGGGATTCGGAAGCAAAGGTGTTAGGAACACATGCACATCCCCAGGTTCCTGGCTCCCTTTCTGCCAGTTCCCGTCTCCCTTCATGTCTGTACTGCGTAGAATCCCATGAACAGAGGAGCCTGGCAGACTACAGTCCAGGGGGTCGCAAAGAGTCAGACTCAACTGAAGCTACCTAGCACACACTGTCTATGCTTTTGGCTATTTTTTTTTCCAGAATTTGAGCAAACTGAGTGATCACCAATTTAAAATCTGGGGTGTTTTTAAACAACTTTTTTTCTTTTGAAATTGAAAAGTTACAAAATAGCACATAGAGTCCTATGAACCCTTCACCCAGCTTCCTCTTATGGGGACATCTCCATAAGACGGCAGAAAAATATCAAAACCGGGAAACTGATTGCTGGTACCAGACTGTGAAACAGACCACAGAATATCCGATTTTTAAAAACACACACAAAGGAATGCTTTAAAAACTTTTTTTAATTGGAGGATAATTGCTTTACAATATTGTGCTGGTTTCTGCCACACATCAACATGAATCAGCCACGGGTATACAAATGTCCCCTCCCTCTGGAACCTCCCTCCCATCTCCCACCCCATCCCACCCCTCTAGGTGGTTGCAGGGCCCTAGGCTGAGCTCTCCGAGTCACTGGCTATCTATTTTACATATGGTAATGTATCTGTTTCCAAGCTACTCTCTTAGTTTGTCCCCCTCCTCCCCCTGCAAGTCTGTTCGCTATGTCTGCATCTCCATTGCTGCCCTGCAAACAGGTTCATCAGTACCATCTCTCCAGATTCCATACACACACATAACATCTGTCTCGATATTGGGTGAAGAGGTTGGCAGGGAGTGTCAGATACTCTCAGAGCAGGAGCCTGATGCAATGCCTGCTTGAAACACCCAGGGCAATTTTAAGAGTATGGTCCCTAGGTCACGGGTGTGCCTTCAGAAGAGGAAAGGCCTGCAGAAAGTGGAGGAACAAGGGCTAGGCAGAAGGAAAGGAAACTTGCTGGTTCAGTGGGACTTCAGTCGTGACTCTTCACCAAGAGCCAGGCTGTGGCCACATTTAAGTGTCCTGGTACCTCATACTGAGATGAGTAAGTCCCCTCATTTGGAGAAACATCTATACGACATTTGTAGAAAAATAAGTGACTTTTAAAAACTGGACTTTATTTTCAGAGCAGTTTGAGATTCACGGCAAAATTGAGAGGAAGGTACAGACTTTTCCCAGGTGCCCCCCACCCCCACCCATGCCGTGCCTGCTGTCATCAGCATCATTCACCAGGTGGCACGTGGTTACTGAGGCTGAACCCACACAGACACATCTGCTGCTGCCGTTGTGTGCTGCCGTGTCCGACTCTTTGCGACCCCATGGACTATAGCCTGCCAGGCTTCTCTGTTCATGGGATTCTCCAGGCAGGAACACTGGAGTGGGTTGCCATGTCCTCCTCCAGGGCATCTTCCCAGCCCAGGGATCGAACCCTCATCTCCTGTGTCTCCTGCAGTGGCAGGCGTTATCGTCACCCAAAGTCCACTGTTTACCGTGGGTTCACTCTTGGTGTTGTATATTAAATGAGTTTGGACAGATATATAAAGACACATATCCATCACTGTAATATACAGAGCAGTGTAAATGCCCTAAAAATCCCTTGTACTTTACCCGTGTATCACTCTTTCTTCCCTAACCCCTGGCAACCATTCATCTTTTTACTGTAATTGTACCTTTTCCAGAATTTCATGGAGTTGGAATCATAGTCTGGAGCCTTTTCAGATTGACTTATTTCGCTTAGGAATATGTACTTACCGTTCCTGCATGTCTTTGTCATGACTTGACAGCTCGTTTCTTTCTGGCAGTAAATAATATCCCATTGTCTGGAGGCATCACAGTTTATTTACCCTTTCACCTGCTGATGGACATGTTGGCTGCTTCCACCTTTGGGCGATGCTGAATGAAGCTGCTATAAACCTCCATGTGCAGGTTTTGAACTGGGTTTTCAACTCGTTGGCGTTGCATCGTGTGGGTCTCTGTCTGTATCTGTGTTCCTTTCATGTATGAGTGACATTTTATATATATATATTTTAAGTCCTCTCCCCTTTCTTTGGATGGTTGGTGAGGTAAGGGCTGATTTCAGTCTTTTATTTGGTGTCTGTCTTCACTCTCTCAGACACTGGATTGTTCGCGGGAGCAAATGACGACACTTTGTGTCTAATTAGCAATATCTGATTGCTCACCACCTGCCAGGGCTTGTTCTGTCTCTTCTCGCTGGGGAGAAGGTGGGTTCTAGCACCATTTCAGTGTTTAAATCTGGTTCAGTGGCTCACCATTGTGCAAATGGTGTTGCTTTTTTGCTGTAGTTACAGGAGTGTCTGGGGTGGTGGTAGTTGGGGGGATGGGGTGCGGGGAGGTGGTTAGATGACCTCTGCTAGCAGAGGGAACCGAGAAGCAAGAGGTCATGGAGAAAACCCAGCCCCACCACTCCTGCTGAGTCTGGACCCAGCGAAGGAATTCTCTATAAAGAAGCATGGCAGCAGGCCATGCCGCACACGCAGGGCTTTCTCAGCTGCCTTCTGGGTGAGATGATCTGAGTTACAGTGCACGCTTCTCCCCTCATCATCACTCTGCTCAGCACCCTGGAGTCAGGCTGTGGCCATCACAAGTCTCTTGGGAGATGTCTGTGTCAAGTAAGGGAAAAAAGTTCCTAACTGGCTGTGGTCCTTGACCTTTAGCCCGGTTCTGACTCCTGTAATCTCTAAACTTCCCTTTACTCATTTAAAAGGATGATTGGATAATCTGGAAGATTCCTTGTAGACCTTGGGTCATAAAATTCTACACCCCCCCCCACCCTAATCCTTGAAGCTGTCCTGTTTGTAAAAATATCATTGGATTAGAGGGGTTTTTACATTCTCTGCTGCCTTTTCTGAAGGACGGCATCCCTGATCGCCAGATTTTGGGGGTGGGTCAAAGCCATGGATGGTTGGATATAGATAAGGTTGTTAACAGAACTAGGGAAACAGGTGGATGTCTAAACCAGTTGCCTCTGGACCAGTCCATTCTGGAGTTCAGATGCGCTTGGCTTGTTTGTAAATGAACTTGCAGAGAAGCGACGTTATCTTCCAGAAGAACACTACCCTGATATACCGTACTGGGGGACTGCAAGGACTGCTCCAGTTCTGGCTGTCTCATGACCCACACCCCCCCCCCAACCTTATTTTTAAAGTGTGAATTCGAGCTCGTCCCCCACTCTCTCCCAGTTTCTTTGCACTTATATATAAGAAGTGGGAGAAGGATTACGCAAAACTTCCGTTTGCTGGCCTCCATCAGGTGAGGGAGGTGATGATCAGCTAGAACTCCGTCTCTGCTCTAAGGCACGCACTATGGACACCCAGGCAGCAAAGGTGCCAAGCCTCAGCTAGAAGCTCCGAGGACTGTCACTGCCTTGTGCCCGCCGAGCTGGGCCCTGGTCAGACACGTGATCCAGACAGGGAAATTAAAGATACACTGTCAGTTCACTTCTGTGGCCTGCTCGGAAACACAGTCCCCTGCAAGCTTGGAGGGTGGAAGAATGCCACCCCAGCCTTGCCCTGTCCTTCAGCCTGTGCAAACAAAAGTCGGTGGGCAATAGCTGGCACACAGGTACCCTGGGTCCTCAGGGAGAGACGAGTGTGCAAACATGCGGGGGTGCAGCCGGGGCGCCGGACCCCAGCAGCTGGGGGCAGGGTGCAGGTGCGCCCTCCTCACTGTTTTCCTCTTTGGGTCAGCCCGCTCTTATTTCTGGAGTGGAGTGGGACTCTCCCTGGGGCGATCTAGGGTGTCATCTCTGGCATTTGCTCCCAGTGCAGAAAAACAAGTCCGAATGCAACGCACTCGGGTTTCTGAACAGCTGCCCAAGCTCCGAAACCAGGCAGTCAGCAAAGCGGAGGAAGGGAGGAGGGCAGGGGTTCGGGAGAGGGAGGAGGGGGCGGGGCGGGGGGAGGCGGTCAAGGGCTCTGTTTCGGTGGGCGACGCTCCTCCCCGGGCTGGGGAGTGGGGAAAGTGGGGGACGTCCAGGCGAGTGGGGTGCCCCTAGTGGGGATCGGGGTGCAGGAGCGAAGGGGTCGAGGGTACCCCCCAGTGGACGACAATGGGAGATCCGGACCCCTGGGCGGGCTAGGGTGGAGGAAAGTGAGGATGCTTGAGCTCGGTGAGGAGCCTGCAGTGGGGGTCGGTGCGCGAAGGGAGGGGTGTTGAGGGTACATCCCCACCCGGTGGGTAGCGCTGGACGCTCTGCGACCCCAGGCGGGCTGGGGGAGGGGGCTGCCTGGACTGAGGGAGTGCCCAGGGTGGGGGTGGGCGTCGGGCTGGGGGATGGTTCGGAGCTCGTGCTCTGGGCGAGCTGGGGTGCGAGGAAGGGGGAGGCGCGGCGGGGCGGGGCGGGCAGGCAGGAGCTGCTTGCCTGCCGCCAGGGAGCGGGCGCCTTCCCAGCCGAGCCATGCGGTACGTGAGCGACGTGTGGCAGCCTCTGCGCAGACTGTTCCGCGGCAGTGTGGGTTTCGGCGAGCGCCGCCTCCTTCCAATCACCGCGCAGCCCCAGCGGAGGGATGCGCCTGTGCAGCGCAGCGCTGCTCACTGAGGCGTCGCGTGCCAAAGTCACATCCAAGTGAATGCCTGCGAGGGAGGCATCCCTCCGCACCCCGCACCCCAGATCTTCACAGGGCGGCCACGGACCTGACCTCACGACTGCCGTATGTCCCCAGCTGATGCAAAGCCTTGGGAACCCGGGATACGGAGGGACACACGGCAAAAACTGGCGAATTTTAGGGGTTTGCACAATCAAGGTGCCACCTCCCAATAGTTATTCGGGACTTTCAGTCAGGTAATCAATTTCAGATCAGAATAGGATCGAGGTTTATCTACTATTCTACTAGAAGAAATAAAAGTATATCGAAAATATTGTAAACGGTGACCGTGAAAACCAAGATGCCACGTTCCATTTTGGTCCAGCCTCCGAGTCTTTCCCGCCCCCTCCTTGTGCCCAGCATTCCGGGGACCTTTCAGCACAGGTCAGGGTTTCTAAGGAATTCAGGAAATTGGGCAGAGTGAGGACCAAGGGCCAAGGAAGCCCCCTCCCCTGGGGTGGCGCCAGGGCAGTGGTGGCTGAGACTCACGGATATTATTAGGGAGCAGTTCCAGCAAGGAGTGACCCCAGAGGCGCTCTCAGCGACCTCCTTCTGGCCTCCCTCTAGGGTAGCAGAGACACACACCCCCGTCCCCTCTTAACTTTTTCCCAACTTTTAACCCTAAACCCCTGTCTTCACCGTGACCGTGCCTGGCCCGGAATGTATAAAGTAATTGGCCTCCAATTTAAATAAATTTGTATTTAAGAAAGAATGCACAGTATCTGGGTCCCATTCCCAAAGAGGCCGAGTCTTTAGGATGCAATAAGCATTCCAGGTGATTCGCTTGCAGGGCTCCACGGGCCGCACTGGACGGTTCTGTTTCTCTCCTCCCAGCACAGCTGCAGTGGTTATTCTGGGAAGCTGTGCGGGGCGTTTTTAGGGGATGACAGGAGGAGGCTCACCAAGTGGCACTTTCAGCCAGGGCTCCTTTAGGGCGTTATCTGAGTCGGCGTCGCCGGTCTGCAGGGGGCGCCAGCAGGCTGGGCCACCCTCCTTCCACGTGAAAGGGGGCTGGAACCCGAGGAATGCGTCCCCGCCCCAGGGCTGACGTGTGCGTGGCTGTCTTAAAAGCCGGGGCGGCGCGCTGGGCGTCCAGCAGAGCCGGAGAGGAGGCCAGCGGGCGAGGACCGCACGGGCTCTAGCCGGCGCAAGAGGACCGCGGCTGTCACTGCGCTCGGAGCATCCGCGCCCCGCGGGAGCCGTGGGTGCCGCCCCAGCCCCGCGTCCCTCTCGCAGCGCTTGGGGAGCCTCGCGCCCCAGGCGAGCGCCCGTGATTTAGCACAAAGCACGTTTCCAAAAAGCCGCGCTTTCGCGCACGCACCCTCGCCCCCCTTTGTTTCGGGGGTCGCCAGGCCGCTCTCCTCCCCAAGTCTGAATTCTTCGGAAGGGGCGGAGGGCCGCCGAGCCTCGGCTGGGAAGATGCCCTTGGAGCTGACTCAGAGCCGGGTGCAGAAGATCTGGATCCCGGTCGACCACCGCCCCTCGCTGCCCAGGAGTGAGTGCAGACGCGCGCGGGGCCGGGCGGCCGGGGAGGGCGCGCCGTGCGCGGAGAGGGGCCATTGTGTGGAGGGCGCCGGCCCGGCGCTTTTGTGCCGGCTCCCCTCCTCCGGCGCGCTCGGCCGGCCGGGCGCCGCCCTCCGCGCCGTCCCCGCGTCCCGGCCCGGGCGCCCCCCGCTCCTCCCCACCAGCTCCGGCGCGGGGCGGGCACGGCGCCGGCGCTGCGCCTCCCCTGGCCGGCGTCGGGGGCGCTGTGGCCCGGCTCGAGGGCTTCGCGGGGCTCCGCTCGACTCGGCTCGCGCGCGGAGCGCAGAGGGACCCGGAAACGGCGCGCGCGCTGAGCGGGAAGCGCCGGGCGCCGCCGGGAACCTCCGTTTCGGGGACGCGTGGGAAGGGACGCCGGCGTCTCCCGCGGCCGCGGCCCCTCTCCCGGGCGCCCGCCGCGCCTCCTCGGGTCCCAGCCGCCGTTCTGCGTCGATCGCTACCTCCTCTCTCCTCTCTTCCCCTCCTTCCCTCCCGCCTCCTTTTCTCCGCTTTCCGCCTCCTCTTCCCCACCGCGTGTTTCTCTCTCCTCTCAACCTCTCTCTGCTTCCACCCCCTCACTCCATCCTTCGTCTCTCTGTTTCTCTTTCTTTATGTATTTCCTTCGTCTATCTTTTTCTCCTCCTTTCTATGTATTTCTAATCTCCTATCTTTAGTTCTCTTTCCCCTCCTCTCCCTTCGCGGTCTTTACTGCTGTCTGCCTCCCTCTCTCTTCCTCTCCCCGTGCCCCCCTCTACCCCCTATGCCGGGGCGTAGAGAGTTGTCTGGAACTCAGCCTTTGTGCACGTTTCGGGGAGGGTCTGCGGGTGGGGACTACGCGGTTGGCAGCGTTTCCCGAGTGTGCGAGCCGGCGCGCGCGCGGGCACACATACACACTCTCTCTCTGGACTTGGAGTTTGCTGACAGTTCGCCTCTCCGCCCTGTCGGGCCTGGCCCGTAAATGCTTTGGGAAGGTTTACCTTGGGCTCTGTCCCCAGCCACGGAGAGAGCCACCTCTTAAAAGGGTGGTTCCAGAGGTTTGAAGGCGACACACGCTCCTCCAGCAAAATCACCAAGGGGCCTGTCAGGTGGACAGGCTGAGACAGTGGTGAGCATTTTGCTCCAGGTCAGGTCAGGTCAGGATGCCTGAGAGATAAACACTGGCTCCCAGGTGCAAACCCTCCCAAGTGGCTTCAAGGCATCCCCCGAGCTAGGTGGCCTGTGGGCTTTCTCTGCCATCACATTTTTCAGGGGCTGGTCACCAAGGCCGCAGTGACAGCTCCTCTCCCGAGGGTTTGCCCAGGTGTGAGTTACCTCCCTGTCCTCAGACCTGCCCCAGGAGGTGGGGAGAGTTGACCCTGGGGTGCTCTTAGGACATCCTGGTGATGGGAGCCTGACAAGGTGCTCCCTATGCTGGCAGGGGTGGGGTGGAGCAGAGTGCTCCTCCACCAGCTTCATCCCTCAGGTCCAGCAGGCCACAGAAGGACAACTAGGCTTCTTTGCAAGGTAGCTGGGCACTGGGGAACCTTACAGGTGTCTTGCTCCCCAGCCCTTTCAGGTATGCTCTTAAATAGCCCACTGAACAGGCTGACCACGGTCCGGTTATATTTCTGTAAAACCTGTTGGTGGTGAGAAATGCCCCATCTGAAATCAGGAGGGAGATGCAGAAGGAGCCCCACCCCTTTTTGACTTTTGGATAAAAGATGTTGATAAAAGAACACTCGATACACTGGGGCACACAGATATACATTGGTTCTCTCAACACCTGTAGGTGTATGTGTGCACACAGAAATGCACACTCACATTTAGCCATCTTATGGGGTTCACGGCAGGGTGGGGCGGGAGGGGAACTCTGAGCTAGGCTGGCATCCGCTTGTTGAGTGATTCTGACAGACACAAGTGTGTGGCCACGCTTTTCCTCGGGGCTTCAGAGATCCATCCATTAGTCCCTATCAGCCTGCACGTCTCGCACGCAGATGAGATATTTGCCTGAAAATCCCTGTCGGAACAATTTGCAGCTTGATGGGTGGGGGGCTGGGGGGAGGCGGTTTGCTGAAGCTGAAGGATTAAGTCCCTTGTCCCCGCCCACTCCTGCAATCCCTGTGTGTGGCTGTTGGGGTTACATTTTTTTCTTAGAAGATTATCTGCACCCTGGGTATTTATTGCTTGCATGCCGTTATTTTAAGTAGCAGTGTCTTTCTGGGTTTATATGGTCACAGTTGTCTCCTCCCATCATGGAGAGAGGGTATCTCTTCCTGGCATCTTTCCCATTCCCTGCCCCTCCCCCATTCTTTAATGGCATTGGGAACTGGGTGGATTTTTCTCCCTCCTGAACCTGTTGCCATCTTTCTAAGTGCTGTCCTAGTTGGGGGTCACAGCAGACCGTCTGAGATGTGTTAACTAACAGAGGACACAGAAAACATGACTGTGGATATATAAAGAATGGTAAAAAACAGCCGCAGGAAGCCCCAGATTGATTCATTTGGTGGCACTTCCACCTCTGAAGCCCATCGTTTCGGGGCCCGGTTGCTACAACTTCATGGTGGTAAATGCTTCTTACAAATCCTGCCGCTTCCTTCAAGCGCAGACTGTAATTCAGGGAGACTTACTGACTTGGTGAATCAGCTGAATGGACAAGGAAGTAGGCTCTCGACTGGCAAGAACTAGCGATCCTTTGTTTCTCATCACGGAGAGAGTTATATGTGCAGGTCCCAACTCATGTATCATTTCTCTGCTCAGAACCCGGTGTCCTCATCTGTAAAGCAGGCTATGCACTGTCTGCTGAGAGAAGGTTTCATCTCACAGAGGCTTTAGCCCCACTGATGGTTTTCCTGCTCAAAGAGGGAAAATCGGGGAAATCTTACAGACCTTATCACGGGGGCAGCCGCTGCAATCTGCGGTCGTGAATCTCCTCCCTGGCTTCACATTTAAATCATGTGGGGGAGACTTTAGAAAAAATGCACGCTGGTACCCCCTCTCCAAGTTAGAATTGCTACAGGTGCAGCCTGTGCATCCTGGTTTTAAAAGCTTTTTAGGTTCAGCCGCTGGTCGAGAACCACTTTTTGAGGAAGGAGCACTTCAAGGGTTTCAGGTGAGAAGGACCAAGGTGAACCCCAGGTCTGTCCCTCACCGCTTATGCAGGGGACCTCCTTCACTTGTGGGTCCTGGTTCCCTCGTGTCTGGCCTTAATGGAAGGAAGCCCTAATGGCTGATGGAGGCTACCACAGCAAGTATCCTACACGTTACCTTCTGCTTCACCCTCTGGGAACCTTTGTGAAACATCCGTGCATTTAACAGACGGAAGACCGAGACTCCAAAAGGTCGAGTAACTCGTCCGGGACCCGAGGCAGTGCTGGCTTTGAACTCTCCTGGCTCCAGGCCCTCTCAGCCACCATGTTCCTGCGTTGTCAACTGATTCCCTGAAACACCCCTCCCTCCCTTGCTGGCAGAGAGCCTGTTGGGTTGGGAGGGCCATTCTCTGGACGAGAATTAGGCATTGAGTTAAAATGTGCGTGCAAAGCAATGAATGAGTGCAGCATCCACTGCACAGTCCAGAAGAGTTTAGGAAAGAGGTTTTGCTGAGCTGGGGTCTCCCCACCCTGCAGAGCCTCAGCCCACCTCACTGCCACCACCCCCCCACCATCCCCCTGGGGCAAGGTCACTTCCCTGTCGATTTCTAACACGGGACCAGGCAGACTCTCTGGGCTGAAATGATCCCAGGAGAAAGTTTGTGTCCAGTGGACCACAGCCAGGTATCTGCCGTGGCTTTCTGGGCCTGCCTTCCATTCTCCCAGGGTGGAGTGTGTGGTCCTGTTCCCCAGAGAGCCCTTTTCAGGCGGTGGTGTCACAGCAGAGCTTACTGTGCAGCGTGTCATTTGCCCTTGCCTGGCAGCGATGGGGGAGCAGGTTGCCATGGGTACCATAGACACTCTGCCATGGAACTTGCATGAGGCCCGCTGGGCACTGGCCTGGTCTACATCTGCAGCCCGGCTGTCTGTCTTGCATGAGTTCCCCTGAAACTTGGTGTTGAAGCCTAACTACCTACTTAGAAGAGAAGAGCATGAGTAACGTGGCATCTTTCGAGGTTAACATTTTGGAGTGCCTCTGGGTGGCAGGAAGTTTACAGGAGGTGCAGTACGTGCGTGCTAAGTCGCTTCAGTCATGTCTAACTCTTTGCGACCCCATGGACGGTAGCCCACCAGGCTCCTCTGTCCATGGGATTCTCCAGGCAAGAATAATGGAGTGGTTTGCCATGCCCTTTTCCAGGGGATCTTCCTGACCTAGGGATTGAACCTGTGTCTCCTGTTGCTCCTGAATTGCAGGCAGATTCTTTACTGCTGAGCCACCAGGGAAGCCTACAGGAGCAATGGCAAAGTGTCTTCCATTGGTTTTTTTTTATTTTCTGAGCCTGCAGTACAGCATCAGTATGGTAAACTAGGACAGTGGTCCTGCCTGCTTGAGGCAGCGGGGAACATGAATCAGAGAGGTCAGCTGCTCAGTCAGGGTGCAGGACTGGAATCGGAATCTGCCAGTGAAGCCTCTGTCCAGGGACTTCAGACAGTTGCTTCTTTACCTCTAACCTCAGTATATCCTTTTACATGCAAGTACTTTGGGGAAAACCTAGTGTTAAGCTATACACTTATCTTCCCTATTCTTGAGCTGTTGGAGAGGAAGATGAAAAGGCAGGACTCCAGGGAGGAAGGTATGAGAGGTGGGAGTGTTAAAAAGGTCAGCAGAGAAGAAGAGGGTCAGAGTGGAATTGAGACAGAGGCAGGAGATTATGGGACCAGGGAAGCACTTGAGATGTGCTGTGAGTTTAACAAATAGGAGGGAGGGTAAAGTTTTGTCATTTCGGGGACCCCTGAGCACCTGGGCGGATGGGCAGCAGCAGACACCCTTGGCAGCTCTTTGAATCTCATGCAAGAAGCCAAAGGACCCAAGGAATGACTTTTGCTTCCCCAGACAAGCAAGGGATGGTTTATTTGGTTTTGAATTTTGGGCTTAAGGTATTTATGCTGCCGTGTCTTTATGGGTTTTGTTTTTTCCTCCCAAAGTATCTATTGCCAGAGGAGATTTGCACATATGATTAGTGGATATAGAAGTAATCCCCTATTTGATAAATTAGTCAGCATCTGCCTCTGCTTTCTTGGCATGAGTCCAGCAGAAGTATTGCATACATGTGCGCAGCCGAGAGTGTGTGTATGTGTGTGAGCGTGTGTGAGGTGTTCCTGGGAGCAGTGACACGGTGGGGATATCAGATAAGACCAGGGGAAAACCAGTGGGTTGCGGGAAGGATCAGCAGAGTGGGCGTTTCCGGGTACGAGCGAGGACACTTTCACTTTCTCATGAGTCACCTGCAGCTGTCACATGCTGACGGTAGGTGTGTCTTCTGTCCCCACTGGTCTCTGAGGAGGCCATCAGCTTTTTCCACTTGCCCCTTGGGGACTCCAGAAAGCCCCCTGGTGCATCTTTGCCCCAGTCCCGTGCTCACGCAGTTCGAGAGGCCTCTGTTTTCTAGGAGCCTGTTTGTTTCCAGCCCCTGGCCGCTGGGGAATCCAAGCCAAGGGTGTCTGTGGCTCCTGAGTGTCCCGTGGCCTCCTGACAGCCTTTCCTCTTCTTCCTGGCTCTCATGGAGATTGTCCCTGACAGTCTAGAAACATGAAAGGAGAAGCAGTGTCTGTGTGTGGCACTTGCTGCCCCATGTCCCCAGGCTGCAGGTCCCAGAGGCAGAGCCTGGGCATCGCGGCCAGTGCTTGGACACGTGACCTAAGTCTGGCCACCAGGCCCAGCATCATGGGGCTGTGTTGAGGTGTCCAGATTGAGAGGAGGGGTCTCCTCAAGCTTGTGCTGTCAGCAGCCTGATGGCCCCCCACCCTCCCCTCTGACACTCGCCTGTTTAGAAGGAAGGAGCCTCGATTCCATGGTGCAGTCTGAGTCGCTTGGTCTGCACTGCGGCCAGAGCCCAGAGAGTGGGGCTGTGTGGTGGTCAGTGAGCGCCTCGCACACTGCTGGGTGGGGAGCGGGCAGGCAGCCGGTCTCTGCCCCACATGGGTGGTCTCGGGCTCATGAGCACTTGTCTCACGGGATGCCAGAGACTCTCAGGAAACACTGCATCCGGAATGTCCAGAGCAGGGTTCTTTGGGCTGCTTTCTGCAAACCTAGTGAAAACCTCTCTCCCTAGAGTTTTGTTGAGATTCCGAGGAACATGGGTGAGAAGCCAGGAGAGGCTGCATAGGCAAGACCCTCTGGGTTTCTGGGAGCCCTGCCTGGGGCCCTTGTGACTTGGTGGCAGCCGGAACTTGGACGAGGAGGAGCAGGCAGGGGCAGTGGAATCTGTGGGGTCAGCTCCTTGGTCCCTGACCGACTTCCATTTCATAAACTCTTACTGTGAAAATTGCCTTTTAAAAATAACCTTTTTTAGGAAAGCCATGCAGACCTCGTGCATGGAGGTACAGAAATTTATCTGTAATTTGGCTGCTGGAGCCCCACCCCCCCAGGGCTCTTACCTGGCACCTATATTTACCTGTTACGTTGCATCTGAGACAACCTCTCCTACTGATGACCTCACCCTGTTGGTGCAGGGGAGTCCCTTCCTTACACCCCAGGGCTACTTTCCCCTCTGGGGTTAGTCATCATTTTCTGGCTGGGTTTGGGGCCCTTAGGTGTCAGGCTGGGAATTTGGGGTCCCTGCCATGAGGACCTCAGAGCAAGAGGGAGCCGTGTGACCGAGGGCTCTGGCTGTCAGGGGCCCAGTCCTGCGGGATTGTAAAGTGCAGGGGCTGCGAGGTGGGGATGAAAGCTGTGTTTCTGTGGAATTCTTTAACGCCCGTTTTGGGCAGCGCTGGCTGCTTTATTCATGACCCTTCTGCTGTCTCTCCCCAGCCTGTGGGCCGAAGCTCACCAACTCCCCGACAGTGATTGTCATGGTGGGGCTCCCCGCCCGCGGGAAGACCTACATCTCCAAGAAGCTAACCCGCTACCTCAACTGGATCGGTGTCCCCACGAAAGGTGAGGCTGCAGCCCAGGCCGGAGCTGTTACTCTGGGGGTACATTCAGCTCGTCACGACCCCCATCCCCCCAGAAAAGAATGGCCTTTCCCTCTCCAGCTGCTGAAACTCTCTTTGCGGGACCACTCTAGGGAGCTCTGTCTGCAGTGGGGGGGTCACAGCTTCCTTTCCAGTATGTCACCCACCACCCTGTATTGTACGCCCTGCTGTGTGCATGGGAGTCTTTGCTCACTGGCTGCTCTCTGGTTCTCCCTGCCCTGCAGCTTCCCCAGCTCAGCCCTCATCTCCTCCAGGAAGCCTCCTCTGACCACCCCAGTCTGTGCGGATCTTTTCCTTCAAACTCCCCCAGCCCTTGTTTGTGACATTCCTCCGCTGCTGTCTTAAAGTACTCTTTCTGTGCTATTGATTATATTTTTCTATCTGGTCTTCCCACTGACACGGGGAATGTCTTTAGCATGAGAACTAATTTTTCACATTTGTTGCCCCACCCCCCACCCCCACGCCGAGCCCGTGCCCAGCACAGTGCTACATACACAAACTGCCCGGTCAGGGCCCAGTGCCCATCCTGGCCGTGGGCTGCTGGTATACAAAGTGGCTGCTGTGGATCCAGCCATGTATGTGAGTCCACACTCCCTCTCAGCCGTGTTGGCGGGAATCATGGCCCCAGTTTTCACTAGACATGTGGCCACCACCTGCTTTCAGGCTCAGCCTCCAGCCCCGGCCCTGAAAGGCTAGTTTCCAGGCTGGGTTGTGGGAGGTGACCCCAGAGAATCAGGGGCACCGTGAGCAGTGCTGGGTCTTGGGGAACCCCGGCTGCCTTCCAGATCAAGCAATGCCGGTGCAGGACGTACGGCCCACTGCCTGGTTTCTGGTTTCCTTGGGATCTTATTCAAGTCATGCGCCGGCTTGGTTTCCTTCTTTGGAAAGAGGGATCCTGGCCCGGGGAGATCCTTTCTGGTGGTCAGCATGGTCAGTGAAGGGGCTGTTCTTTTCCGCGCAGTGTTCAACGTGGGCGAGTACCGCCGGGAGGCCGTGAAGCAGTACAGCTCCTACAACTTCTTCCGCCCCGACAACGAGGAGGCCATGAAAGTCCGCAAGTGAGGCCCCGGCTGTGGGTGCAGGGCGCTCTGTCTGTTGCGTGGCCTTAGACTGGGCGGGAGGGGGGCAGCCGGCCCCTCCATGTGCAGCTCGGGAGCCTCTCAGCCTCTGAGCCTTGCCGCTGTCCTCCGCTTCCAGGCGGTCTGCGCCCGCTGGTGTGAGGCGGACCAGCGACAGCATCTCACTCAGCACGAGCTAAATCATTCCCTGCAAAATCGTCTGTTTACGCTAGAAAAGGATTTCCTTTTTGGCCCAAAATGACCAGGGCTCCCAAGTGTGACCTTAGAGCCACTTGGGAGCAGGACACGGCCCCAGTGCCAGCCCCGCCTGGATGGGTACAGTGGGCGTCCGTGGGCAGGACTTGGGCAGCCGTCTTGTGGAAGCTCCGGGGGTGGTTTTCGGCACGCCAGCCGCACTCAAGCACTCCCCAAGGGCCGCAGCTGTGCGTGCGGGGCTCTGACTGGGAGCCTCCGGCCTGGTGGTCTCAGCCACCTGGTGCACTTTAGCGGCAGAGTTGCGGGTCACCCTGCTCATTGTGGGGGGTGGGGTGGTGGTGCCTGGGTGTCCCCTCGGATGGACCCCCGCCGACGCACCCCTCTCTTTCTGTGTTGCAGGCAGTGCGCCCTGGCTGCCTTGAGAGACGTCAAAAGTTACCTGACGAAGGAGGGGGGCCAGATCGCAGTAAGTCTAGGGAATAAGTCTTGTCTCCCCTCCTGCCGCGGGACGGTGCCCTGGAGGGAGGGGCGTGTGGACGGAGCCATGGGGGGATGCTGTTGGAGGGGACAGGCGTCTGGCCTGAGCCGTGAGGGAAGCAGGGGGTGCGGGTAGCCCCAGGACCCAAGAGGAAGCTGGTGAGTGGGGCAGACTGAGGGGCACAGCCCGCCGGACCTGGGGGGTGTGGCCCCTGAAGCCAGTAGCCCTCCATGGCCCTCCCCTGCGCATTGCTTTAAGGACTGCTCCCACCCCGGCCTCCCCTTCGGTCCCTGAGTGCAGGAGGGAGGCCGTGGGGGCCTGGGAGGATGCAGTTTCTCCTGGAGCCCCAGAAAGTGCAGTAAACACTGCTCAGCGCCAACTGGGTCCTCTCCTCCGGCCAGGTTTTCGATGCCACCAATACTACTCGAGAGAGGAGACACATGATCCTCCATTTTGCCAAAGAAAGCGACTTCAAGGTGAGCCTGACTTCTCATCCTGGCCTGGTGTGCTCAGGAGCAAGGGGGCCCCACAGGGATTGAATGGTTCCTTGACTAGAGCACCTGAGCTCCACACTCTGGCTTCCCCTGCCGCTGCCTGGGAGTTGTTGCCTACAGGTTGGGCTTTCCTGGTGGGGGCTCTAAGGGGTTCCTGAGACTGGGGAGGGGAGCATCCTCTCTTGGTGGGAGGGCAGAGACTGAGGGCTGGATCTTTTTTGTGTATTTGGGCATTTATGTGTGGGGTCCTTCCTGCTCCAGTGTGGCGGTGATGTCACAGCGATCCCAAAGTTGGCCCTTTGTGTTAACTGCATTTGTTGTTTCCTAATGTTTCTGTCTTGTTTCCTTCCAGGTGTTTTTCATTGAGTCTGTGTGCGATGACCCTACAGTTGTTGCCTCCAACATCATGGTAAGACCCCCAGAGTGTGGCAGTCTGAGAACAGGGTGACTGGGTCAGCCAGGAGAAGCCGTAGAACTTTGAGAATAAGCTGGCTCTGCCAGCTGGTGGGGGTATCATCTTGCGGGGAATCAGGCGGGTCAGAAGTGCAGAGCAGTAGTTAACTTAGAAACACATTCTGCGACCCGGAATTGATCTTACCAAGGCCCTTCAGGTGGCTGGCAGAAAGAGAGAAGTCGAGGAACTCAGTTTTGGTGAGAAAACTGTTTTGGTGGCAGTATCTTTGGCCGCTGAGGGGTGAGGGGGCTGCTTAGGGCGGAGGATGGAAATAGAGACAGGAGGCTCGTCTCTTGCTGGTAAGTTTTCCCAGTAGGTAAGCATGGGCATGTGTTGACAAAAACCTATAGGACCCTGCAGACAGAGGGCAGAATTCCCAAATTTGGGAAAAATGGGAGTGGTAAAACTGTCTTCCTGCTTCTCTCCCTGTGTCAAGGGGAGGGTTACGTGGGTAAATTGAGGGTACTTGGCAGCTTAATTTGATGTCTTCTTAAATTGTGCTTGATAACAATAAACTGTAAACAGAAAAGGTTATTGTGAAGACTTCACCGGAAGTCCCCTTCTCTTGTTGTAGGTCACTTTCTCTCCAGCTTAAATACATCCGAGTAAGATGTTACCTATAGCAAAAAGCTGGTCGGATCCTTCTACGGGGAGTGCCAGACTTTGGCCATATAGTGTGTGTCCTTCAAAGGAATGCTGAGAGTTTGTTAGTTTTTGGTGGTGGGTCTTTGCTCCAAGGCAGTGGGAATATTTGCATGCATTTCTCAGAAATGAGTTCATATTTCAGGAAGGGCTATTGAAATGGTAGAAAAATCAGTCCGGATTGGTTTCAGTGGCCCCAAAGGAGGAGGCTCAAAGTATGAGGGAACACAAGTTGCCTTGGGCTAAACAAAGGCTTTTGCTATATTTCTTTGGTTTGGTTCTACATTTCCACTGGTAGGGAAGCAGAGCGCAGCTGCAGGATAGTCTGTTTCCCTGGTGAGCAGTTGACACTCACTTGGCCAGAAGCTCAAGCACCATCTCGTCCTCTGTGAATTCCTGGATCCCTGTTCCCCAACCCTCTGTGTTCAGAAATCTCTTTCTCTGATGACGCCTCAGAGCTGCTTAGCAGTTTTTAGACTTTTCTCTCATGCTTTTTATGCGAGAGGCTGTGTTGGAGGAAGAGATCTGTGAACTGAGTTGGTTTTTTTTTTTTTAATTATGCTAAAATATACATAACTTTGGTGGTAGTGGTTTAGTCTCTTAAAGTCACATGTCCCACTCTTGGGACCCCATGGACTGTAGCCTACCAGGCTCCTCTGTCCATGGGATTCTCCAGGCAAGAGTACTGGAGTAGGTTGCCATTTCCTTCTCCATGCATAACTTTGGGTTGGCCAAAAATGCTTTTCAGATTTTCCTGTAACATCACATGGAAACACCTGAATGAATTTTTTGGCCAACCTAATAAAAAAGGTTACCACTTTGACCATTTTTAAGTGTTCAGTTCTGTGACACTCAGCACATTCACCCTGTTGGGAAACCATCCGCACTGTCCACTTCCAGAACTTTTTCCTCTTCTGGACTAAAACAGTGCCCCCGTGAAACACGAACTCCCCGCTGAAGGTGGATTTTTGCAGTGTGCCCGCCTCTCTTTGATGGCTGTGGTCATTGCTGAGGAAGAAAAGAGCACGTGTGGACGGATTCTGAGTTCCCCCGAAATCTGCCAGGTTTCTCAGGCTTGTTCAGTTTTAGAGGATGGCGGGCCCGAGGGGCATTTCTCCTCTACCTCTGTCCCATGAAAGCGAGCCTTGGTCAGGACCAGGTAGAGAAGCATCCGTTGGGGCCCAGTGACAAGGGGGTGCCACCCCGCCTGTGGGCAGTGCAAGAGGAACCCGATGATTCCACCAGGAGGGTACCCACAGTGACGGGGCATTGCCAGCACCCCTGGGGCACCTTTGCTGACAGGCAGCCTCCTGTCATGGGTGCTTACGTGGGACTCAGTGAGACTGAAGATCAGGTTGTCTAGTGGTGACCTGGCTACTGGATTGATCCTGAATCGGGGCCCATTCAGAGGGATTTATTAGAATCCACCTGGGATAGGACTTCCCTGGCAGTCCAGTGGGTAAGACTTCGCCTTCCAATGCAGGGAAAGTGGGTTCGTTCCCTGGTTGGGTTCCTAAGATCCGAAATCCCCGACAGAAAACCAAAACATAAACCAGAAGCAAATGGTCACAAATTCAGTAAAGACTTTAAAAATGGTCTGCATAAAAAAATATATATATATCTTAAAAAGAATCCTCCTGGGTTTCCTGTCCTTGCCTTACCACGGGCGCCCTCGCCTTACCGCGGGTGCCCTTGCCGTGGAATCGTCAGGCTGTGACTCAACGCTCAGCCATATCTCTTTTTGTTTTTCCTCTTAGAACGCTGGGTTGGGTCATCATCATTCTGAGCCCGTCCATGCCTTTCCCAGTTTGCAAGCCCCAAATCCTGTTCATTCTAAGCAGAAAGCCCTCCAGCGTGATTCATCAGCTGCCTCTTTGTGGTGTTACAGGAAGTGAAAATCTCCAGCCCGGATTACAAAGATTGCAACTCCGCAGAAGCCATGGACGACTTCATGAAGAGAATTAACTGCTATGAGGCCAGTTACCAGCCCCTCGACCCCGATAAATGTGACAGGTAATTCCTAAGCAGTGACTGTCTGAACCACCTGTTTCAGGGCTATGAATATTATTCCTGATGAATAATATTCCCATGAAGCGTTTGCTCCTGGATACTTTTATAAACTCTCTTTTTAAATATCTCAAAAAAAGTATGTCCTTGGTGATCGATTTGGTGTAAGTGCCATAGACGCTGTGCTGTCGCTGCACGAGTGTGCAAAGTGAGTTCTGGGCCCCGCCTCTCTCTGTCCTCTGCTCTTTCTGCTTCTTTCCTTTCAGTTCTCTCGCTTTTCTCTCTCCTATCCTCTGGGAGGCCCTCTAGCCCCACTCTGCTGTGGGAATTGCAGACTCAGACCCCCCCGACTCTCGGAGCAGAAGGGCTCGGTCTGTGCCCCCCCCCCCCCCCCCGGAGCTGACGCTGTGGTGTGGTGGAGGCCGAGTCTGCCTGGCGGGGCTGGGCCGCGTCTGACGGGCCGGCCCCCCCTGCAGGGACCTGTCGCTGATTAAGGTGATCGATGTGGGCCGGCGCTTCCTGGTGAACCGTGTGCAGGATCACATCCAGAGCCGCATCGTGTACTACCTGATGAACATCCACGTGCAGCCCCGCACCATCTACCTGTGCCGGCATGGCGAGAGCGAGCACAACCTCCAGGGCAAGATCGGGGGCGACTCGGGCTTGTCCAGCCGGGGCAGGAAGGTAGGGGGAGCAGGGCTGGGCGGGAAGCGTCCCTGTGCGTATGTGTCCCTGTGTACATATCTGTGCCTTTGTGTATATGTGTGTGTATTCCTGTCTGTGTGTGTTCCTCTGCGTATGTGTCTATGTGTGCCCTTGTGTGTGTCTATGTGTCCTGTGTGTACACGTGTCCTTGTGTCTGAGTGTGTTCCTCTATGTGTCTGTATGTGCCCTTGTGTGTGTACCTCTGTGTCCTTGTGTGTACATGTGTCCTTGTGTCTGTGTGTGTTCCTCTATGTGTCTGTATGTGCCCTTGTGTGTGTATCTCTGGGTCCTTGTGTGTACACATGTCCTTGTGTCTGTGTGTGTTTCTCTATGTGTTTGTATGTGCCCTTGTGTATCTCTGTCCTTGTGTGTACACATGTCCTTGTGTCTGTGTGTGTTCCTCTGTGTGTCTGTATGTGCCCTTGTGTATCTCTGTCCTTGTGTGTACACATGTCCTTGTGTCTGTGTGTGTTCCTCTGCGTATGTGTTTATGTGTGCCCTTGTGTGTGTCTATGTGTCCTTGTGTGTACACGTGTCCTTGTGTCTGAGTGTGTTCCTCTGTGTATGTGTATGTGCCCTTGTGTGTGTACCTGTGTCCTTGTGTGTACACGTGTCCTTGTGTCTGTGTGTGTTCCTCTGTGTGTCTGTATGTGCCCTTGTGTGTGTCTATGTGTCCTTGTATGTACATGTGTCCTTGTGTCTGTGTGCGTTCCTCTATGTGTCTGTATGTGCCCTTGTGTGTGTCTATGTGTCCTTGTATGTACATGTGTCCTTGTGTCTGTGTGCGTTCCTCTATGTGTCTGTATGTGCCCTTGTGTATCTCTGGGTCCTTGTGTGTACACGTGTCCTTGTGTCTGTGTATTCCTCTGCGTGTCTGTGTGCCCTTGTGTGTGTCTATGTGTCCTTGTGTGTACACGTGTCCTTGTGTCTGTGTGTGTTCCTCTATGTGTCTGTATGTGTCCTTGTGTGTACGTGTCCTTGTGTCTGTGTGTGTTCCTCTATGTGTCTGTATGTGCCCTTGTGTATCTCTGGGTCCTTGTGTGTACACGTGTCCTTGTGTCTGTGTGTCTTCCTCTGCGTATGTGTCTATGTGTGCCCTTGTGTATCTCTGGGTCCTTGTGTGTACACGTGTCCTTGTGTCTGTGTATTCCTCTGCGTGTCTGTGTGCCCTTGTGTGTGTCTATGTGTCCTTGTGTGTACACGTGTCCTTGTGTCTGAGTGTGTTCCTCTGTGTATGTGTATGTGCCCTTGTGTGTGTACCTGTGTCCTTGTGTGTACACATGTCCTTGTGTCTGTGTGTGTTCCTCTGTGTGTCTGTATGTGCCCTTGTGTGTGTCTATGTGTCCTTGTATGTACATGTGTCCTTGTGTCTGTGTGCGTTCCTCTATGTGTCTGTATGTGCCCTTGTGTATCTCTGGGTCCTTGTGTGTACACGTGTCCTTGTGTCTGTGTATTCCTCTGCGTGTCTGTGTGCCCTTGTGTGTGTCTATGTGTCCTTGTGTGTACGTGTCCTTGTGTCTGTGTGTGTTCCTCTATGTGTCTGTATGTGCCCTTGTGTATCTCTGGGTCCTTGTGTGTACACGTGTCCTTGTGTCTGTGTGTGTTCCTCTGTGTATGTGTCTGTATGTGCCCTTGTGCGTGTACCTCTGTGTCCTTGTGTGTACACGTGTCCTTGTGTCTGTGTGTGTTCCTCTATGTGTCTGTATGTGCCCTTGTGTATCTCTGGGTCCTTGTGTGTACACGTGTCCTTGTGTCTGTGTGTGTTCCTCTGTGTATGTGTCTGTATGTGCCCTTGTGCGTGTACCTCTGTGTCCTTGTGTGTACACGTGTCCTTGTGTCTGTGTGTGTTCCTCTATGTGTCTGTATGTGCCCTTGTGTATCTCTGGGTCCTTGTGTGTACACGTGTCCTTGTGTCTGTGTGTGTTCCTCTGTGTGTGTGTCTGTATGTGCCCTTGTGTGTGTACCTCTGGGTCCTTGTGTGTACAGGTGCATGTTCCTGTGTCTGTGTGTTCCTCTGTGTGTCTGTGTCCCTGTGTGTGTCTGTGTGTTCCTCTGTGTGTGTGTCCTCATGTATGCACAGTGCCCTTCTGTGTACATGTGCGAGTCCCTGTGTGTGTCTGCGTATGCCGATCAGACACTGACTCACACGTGTGCACGTGTGCGTGCCTGAGGGGAGGGTGTGTGTGCAGGGCTGCTCCCAGGGCCCCCTTCCCTCAGCAGTGAGGAAAGCCTCGCCCTTCGGGAGGGGCTCGGTCCTCCTCTCCCAGATGGGTGGAGCCTGTGACCCAGCGCGCCCCTCACCCCATCCCCCCAGTTCGCCAACGCCCTGAGCAAGTTCGTGGAGGAGCAGAACCTGAAGGACCTCAAGGTGTGGACCAGCCAGCTGAAGAGCACCATCCAGACGGCCGAGGCCCTGCAGCTGCCCTACGAGCAGTGGAAGGCCCTCAACGAGATCGACGCAGTGAGTGCCGGTCGGGGCCTCTGCCCGAGGCGCTGTGGGGGACCCCCGAGCCTCCCATGCTGGCCGGCTCCGCGGCTACGGGCTGCGCCCTCGAGCGACCTCCGCCTGTGCCCGCAGGGCGTGTGTGAGGAGATGACCTACGAGGAGATCAAGGACACCTACCCCGAGGAGTACGCGCTGCGTGAGCAGGACAAGTACTACTACCGCTATCCCACCGGGGAGGTGCGTGTGCGCTGGGCTGCTGGCGGGCGGGCCGCGGGGCTGTGGCTGAGGAGCTGGCGCTGGTTCTGCCGAGGCTGCGGTACCCGGCGAGGCCAGGGACACCGAGGGGCTGAGCCGCTCCGCGGAGGAAGGGCCTGTGCCTCCGCCCGGCTGAGCTGCCCCGTGCTCCTCCTCGCCCATCCGCCGGTGAACAGAGTCCTCCCGCTCACACAGCTCCAACGGAAGCACTGCTGGGTTTCCCAGCACCTGGGACAGAGGTGTTTCCCCCGTGACGGAAATGACAGTTCAGGAAAGGGAAACAGTCCTGGCTGCTGGTGCGCTGGACGCAGGAACGCTGCTGACTGTGGGCATCATGGCAGGCGTTCAGCAAGTTCCTTGTGCCGGCTCCACGGATGCTGGCGGAGGGACCCCTGGCCCCTGCAGGCCCTCGGGCTGAGCCAGCAGCTGCCTGGAGCTCTGCACCGAGGGTCCCGTGCAGGCGGAGCTCTGGGGTCTGTGGAAGGCTTGGCCTGGTGACACCCCGCAGGGGTCCTTCCTGTCTGTGGTCCTACTGCTCAGCATTTGTCACACGTCAGTTCCCGGGAACCCAGGGCACTGTCCCTGGTCTCATTCCCTGGGACCTCCTTAGTGAGAGAGGGACCAGGGGTCACGGTGGTCTTGAAAATCACAGGCTCACCCCTTCTTTTTCAATTTTCTCCTACTGAGATAAAGTTCCTATCATATAAAAGTCACCGTGTTAGCCAAAGTACACGTCAGTGGGTTTTTTTGTATATTCACAGTATTGTGCGGCCATCATGACTAATTCTAGAACATTTCCCCATTGCCCCAAAAGAGACCCCCAGCCTGTCAGCAGTCAGTCCCTGCTCCCGTCCCCCGGCCCGTGGCTTCTTTGAGTCTGTGTTCTGTCTCTGGAGTTGTCTGTTCTGGACATTTCAATGGAATCACACGCTCAGACGTCACTCTGTGTAGCGTGTTCAGGCTCCTTCGTGCTGTGCTGTGTGTTGGGGCTCCGTTTCCCGGGGCAGGGTGGGGGTCAGGAAGGAGCAGGGAGAGAGCAGTGGTGTGGGTCCCCTGGGCCCGGGATGGATGCAGGACCAGCACGCGGGTGGTGGGCTGATGCAGGACTGACGGCGTGGTCCCTGGTTTATAACAATGGGAGGGGCGTGGCGGGGGGGCCGTGCCCGGCATGGTCTCTGGTTTATAGCGACGGAAGGGCGTGGCCCGGGGTGCCCGGTGTGGTCCCTGGTTTATAACAATGGGAGGGGCGTGGCGGGGGGGGCTGCCCGGCATGGTCCCTGGTTTATACCAATGGGCGGGACATGGCCAGGGGTGCCCGGCGTGGTCCCTGGTTTATAACAATGGGCGGGGCGTGGCCGGGGGGTGCCCAGCGTGGTCTCTAGTTTATAACGACCAGAGGACGTGGCCCAGGGTGCCCGGTGTGGTCCCTGGTTTATAACAATGGGCGGGGCGTGGCCGGGGGTGCCCAGCGAGGTCTCCGGTTTATAACAATGGTCAGGGCGTGGCCGGGGATGCCCAGCGTGGTCCCTGGTTTCTAACAATGGGTGGGGCGTGGGCGGGGTGTAGCCGGGGGTGCCCAGCGTGGTCCCTGGTTTATAACAATGGTCAGGGCGTGGCCGGGGGTGCCCGGCTTCTGCTCCAGCTCACCGTCCCCTTCTCCCTCTGCTCTGCAGTCCTACCAGGACCTGGTGCAGCGTTTGGAGCCGGTCATCATGGAACTGGAGCGGCAGGAGAACGTGCTGGTCATCTGCCACCAGGCCGTACTGCGCTGCCTCCTGGCCTACTTCCTGGACAAGAGCGCAGGTGCCTGGTCTGCAGCGCGCCCTCTCCTGATGGAGGGTGGGGTTGGGAGCTGGTCCCAGCCCCTCCACGAGGAGGCAGGGCCCCTGGGGTAGCCCCCTCTGGGTGCTTCCTTGCAGCCCCCAGAGGATATCAGAGCAGTTTGAAGCTGGGTGGGCTTAACGGCCTCAAGAAACCTAGCCTCCCTGTCTCCCCACATCTCAGGGGCTGTGGGTCTTTGGGAAAGGGGCAACCCACCTCTAAGGGGCTCCCAGCCAAGCAACCTCTAAACACTTGTGTGTCTGCCTGTGGGCCAGCGGGATCCCGACTCCTACAGTGTTTGGGGAATGATGCTCTTACTCCAGCTCATTGTGTGAGGCTTTGGTTTAACTCTGATCGTGCTCTTCTGGGTGTCTTAGCAGGGCGCCACTGGCAGCAGGGCCTGTGCTGGGTCGGGGGCGGGGGCAGTGTGCACCTGCCCAGCCAGGCGTCTGCGGTCCCCATGCAGCGCAGGCTCTGGTGAGGGGCCTGGGCATGGCCACCCTCCAGTCTCCCATCTCACCATGGGCCCTTCTGTCATTTTCAGAGGAGATGCCCTACCTGAAGTGCCCACTTCACGCTGTCTTGAAGCTGACGCCCATCGCTTATGGTGAGCGTGGGGACCCAGCCCCACCGAGACTGGTCCCCCCGGGTGGGCCAGGCGGGGCTGTAAGCTCAGGTCCCCCTTTAACCGAAGCCGACCTGTCCCCGCCTTCACCCAGGTTGCCGAGTAGAATCCATCTACCTGAACGTGGAGTCCGTGAGCACACACCGGGAGAGGTCAGAGGTGAGTGTGAGCTCGAAGCCCCCTCCTCACCCCTGCTGTGTCGTCTGTCTGGAACGCTCTGCGGTGGCGGGGCTGGCAAAAGCTGTGTCAGTCGGTGGCATCTGCCTGCCTCCGTTTGGACCTGTGGTCCTGGGGGCTGCCCTCCCCGACCCCCTCCCCGCTTTCTCGGCTCCGTGTGCTTCCTGCCTGCCTGTCTGGTGGCTTCTTGGCATCATCCTCCTTTTCCTTTCTTTCTGTGCTGCTTCCCCCATTTCCTCTTGACCCAAGAAATGAGTGTGGAGGAGGAACCTCTTTTAAACGTGACCACAGTCTGATTACCGTCGCTTTTTCCTCTGGGGAAGCCAAATGATCACAGGTTCCAGAGTCCCGGGTGGCAGTGGGACCCACAAATTTCGGTGTCATCCACGTGCACTCACGTCTCTAATTCTCACAAAGACGATAAAGAATGAAGAAGAGGGTGGGACCAGGGGAGCACAGCTATGACTGGGGGTTGGCGATGTGGCGGATGGGATGTGTGATTCTCTGGACAAGCCCAGTGCCTGACCGCACGCGCCAACACCTGGGGTCAGCCTGGCTGGGATCCTCCAGGAACAGGACAGGGTTCTGCCCAGGTGCAGGAACCTTGTGAAAGGAAGTTTGAGTTTACTTTATCCCATCGGCCAGACTCCAGTGCTCTGCCGACATCCACCTGGCCCTTTGACACTGAGCTTGACATCCCTTGTTCCTGTCCCTGCTCTCATGGAGCGTGGCCAGAAGATCTTGGCATTCAAATCCCAGCCTCCAGTCGCCCGGCTGGGCGACCCAGACAAAGGTGGGCCGCACGCCTTGGCTCTGGCAGTGCCTCCCGAGTTGGGGTGGCAGGATGGGCGGCGGCAGCAGCCTCCCCACCGGACCCTCCCGCAGCGGGATGATGGGGGTGTGCTGGGACTGGGCTCTGATGGACCCTGAAAGCTTTGCCTGGCAGAACAGGGCAGGGGCTTGATGGAGACCCTGGAGGTCCCCACTCCAATCGAGTTGTCCCTTGGTCGGAAGAAAGCTAGCGTTTCCTGTGTCTGTGGTCCCCTGGCTGGGGTGGAGGCTGCGTTTCCTGTCCGAGGCTGGGTGTGCTCCCTGGGAGCAGGAACTGGGAAGATGCCGGCTTGAAGTCAGCAGGAGGCGGGCCCGGCACTGACACCTCCCGCCGCCCACGCCTCAAGCCCAGGACCCCGCCTCTGCGTCCCTGCAGGCCTGCAGCCAGGTCTTCCCCCCGCCTCCCACGTGCTGTCACCGCATCACTGTCCCGCTCTCTCTTCCTCCCTAGCCTGCTTTGCGAACGTTGTGTCTGTTGAGCGGTTGTCTGGCAATGATCGGGGCAGGGGCTCGGGATGAGAGATCACCCCTTGTTCTTGCTGAGTGGGAGACGCGGGTCGAGCCGGCGGCCCTGCGGTCCAGGGCCATCCTTCGTGGTCTGTCTTGTGGTCTCAGTGAAATCCGGAAGCAGAGAAATGTGTCTGGTTTGGTTTCGGATTTGGGGGTGTTTTTGGCTTATTTACCTCCCCCTCCTCGTAACTGTCGCCTTCTCTCTTTTGTCTTTGTCTCGCTTAGGATGCAAAGAAGGGACCTAACCCGCTCATGAGACGCAATAGTGTCACCCCACTAGCCAGCCCCGAGCCCACCAAAAAGCCTCGCATCAACAGCTTTGAGGAGCATGTGGCCTCTACCTCCGCTGCCCTGCCCACCTGCCTGCCCCCGGAGGTGCCCACGCAGCTGCCCGGACAAGTGCGTTGACCCCCCTTCTCCTTCCTGAGTCGAGTCGCGTGCAGGGTGGGGAGAGCGTGCCCGACAGGGCGGCAGGGGCCACAGACTCAGGCCTGTGGCGGGGGTGGGGACTGGGAGGAGAGGACACGGACCGTCCGTTTGAGTGTGGAACCCCCGGATCCATTCTCGAGACCTTGGCTTTGCACAGACATGCCCTTTCCGGGAAGGTGGCCTTCCCTGGGCAGAACCAGGCCAAGCGAAGAGATGGCCCAGTGTCCGTGATCCATTCACATTCGTGGACAGTTTCTTCTAAAAGTTAAGGCAACCCCCAATTCAGGACCAGCTCAGCCCCCATCTGGCTGAGGGCTGTTGGCTTCTGTGTGGCCTGGGGACATCTCTTCTGTCCCCACGATGAGTATCTTTCCTGACTTCCTCCCTTGCCATTGCTCTGTTAGAGAAAAGCTTTGTCAGATGGTGCCCTGAGAATGTGTCTGGAGCTGGTGTGGACAGACTGGAACCCGGGCTAAATTAAAGGACCTGGAATAGACGTTTTCTCCTATAACAGTAAAAAAAAAACCCCAAAGGAGAAAACCAACTAGATTAATTCTTAGATTATTTCATCCTTTGTGATGCTAGGCTGAAAGACGCTGGCTGTTGGGCCGTAAAATTTGTTTCCAGCAAACCACTATCTTCCTCAACAACACTCGAGAATCCTGGCCAGGGTGTGAGGTGTAGAAGTCCCTAGGCACAGATTTGGGTCCCACCTAGGGGTCTCCCCTAACCGCCACCCTCTGACATAGAAATCATGGGTTCAAGTTCAAGCTGAATTTGAAGGCCCGCAGGCTCTTCCTGAGTTTCCTGGAAACTCCTTTAAACCTTGTGCTGTCTGGAAATGTGCTGTGTGTGTCCCTGGAGTTGGGGGCAGGGGTGACGGTGCTGTGCCACCCCGGGCAGGCCATTGGCCCACTTCAGGCCTCAGTTTTCTCATCTGTGGAGTGGGGGAGCAGCAGCTTCTGCCACAGGCTGAACATGGGGAGACTCGTGCTGAGTGTGTCTGTGGTCGTGTCCCACCCTGGTGCCAGCTCTGGGGTTTTATGTCACGTTCTGTCACCTCCCTGGCCTTCAGTCTCCCTGTTTTTTTTAAAATGAGGGAGACAGACTGGCTGGAAGACATCTAATAGTGGTCCTTTCGGGCCTACCCTCAGCGGTGATTTTGTGAAAACTTAGAGCTAAAATGCCATGTCAGTGGCATTGTGTGTTGGTGTAAATGGTGGGGGTCACAGATGGAAGGTGAGGGGCCACAGTCACAGACACAGGGACCTGTCGGGTGGGGGTTGGGTGACGCTCAAGGCCGTGCTGCCCCGGGTGACGGGGGTCGGGGGGTGGGCCCGTCCTGCAGGGTTGCAGACCTGGAAGCCGCTGGCCAGGCTGGGGGTGCCCAGGGCTCCATCCCACAGAGAATGCCTGGTCCCCAGTGACCCAGGCCCTCTCCTTTCCCTGCACTGACTCTCTCCTACCTTTTCTCTCTGCAGCCTTTGCTAGGGAAAGCCTGTTTGTAAGTATTTTTCTCTGAATTCTTTCATCTCTTTCTCCCTGCTTGCCAGCTTGGCCCTCCTGCCTGTTGAAGTGGTGAGGGTCACGGCAGTTTTTGTAAAATCTGAAGGAGGAAGGAGAAAGGGTCCGTGAACTTTCAGGACGGGACGCAGGGAGTGGGTGTTCCGTGCGTCCTCCGGCCATCCTGGCCGCCGCCGCCTTCTCCTCGCTCCCTCTTGGGGCGGGGTGACTGTCGATATTTGTGGTTCTCAGTGGCTGGACATCGGTCTGCTTTTTCCCTCTTAAAGTCAGACGTTGGCAGGAAGCTGCATCTGCCTGTTGATGTTGTCTTTTATGTTCTGGGCCTCCCCCAAGAGCCCTACCATTTTGAGAGGAAAGTTTGCACAGAGCCTAACCTGCATAGTGAGCAGTGGAGGGCCGGAGCACCCCCTCCTGTCCTGCAGGGACCGCCCACCTTCAGGGGCTCTGGGGCCCCCGCTCTGGAGTGTCTGCCTGGACACCACTGCTCCGTATCATGTGGTCCTGGACCAGAACACCCTCAGCCTTTACGGTCATGTCCAGGATGGGGTGCGGCTGTCTCTTTGCAGTTTCTGGTTAATTCAGCGCTGGTTTTAATTCCACTGGATAAATTTAGTGCTTCCTCTGCTCTGGTGGTCCCGAGCCACAGGAATAAACTGAGGCTGTTATATCACGAAATTTTAACAAGAGACACCCTGAAATACACGTGCCCAGAAATACACGTCATCACTTCTCAGCTTGTACACATCTTTAGCCCTTAAAATAACCCCAGGAGGTCACAGGGCAGTTCTTGGCCCTGCTTCCCAGATGAGGGTGAGGCCTCGCCCGCAGTCACCCCACCAGCCCTCAGCAGAACCAGTGGTTGGATGGCTCTCCAGTCCCAAAGGCTGGCTACTTTCTCTCTGCTGGCTTCCAGAGCTGCCCAGGTCCTGTTCCCCTGCCCATCCCGGGCACCTGGCATTTGCAGCCTGTGGGGCAAGGCCCAGAGCAGTTTGGGTTCCTTTCTGGCTCTTGCAGCCTCTGTTTTGCAGCCACTTCCTGTGGCTGAGACGTGTTTATTTAACGGTGGGCTTGCCCATCAGAGTTAGTCTGTAAGAGTAACAGTCCTGTGTCTGTGACCCCTTTGACACATAGAATGTCCCAGGGGCGAATGTGCTTGTGTGAAAACCAGCCTTAGAGGTTTGGAACCTTACAGTTTTGTATCTGTGCGTGTCCTCTTCCTATTGATCCACAGCCTGGTGTTGCCAGAAAGGACATCTTCCTGCTGGGAGAGGGCCATTCAGCCACTCTTTGAGGCTGAACTTGTCTCTTTCTAAGGCTGGTCGTGCCTTTGGTCAGAATCCCTCCAGTTCAGTGAAAATGTGTTCTCTGCATCCATGCAGGTGTGCCAACGTTCAGGTGTCTTGATGACGAGAATGTGGGTGTATCGCTTAGCAAAATACCTAGCTCGGGGCTGGTGCCTGCTGGACAAGAGCTGTTCCTGAGGGAGGCTCAGTGCCCTGTGCTTTGGGGGCCTGCCCAGGCTGGGGGTTCCTTCTCGCAGGCAGCAGGAGTCCTTAGGGCCTGGGGACGGGGTGCCCTTGGGGTCTTAGGGTGGCGGCCCCAGGATGCTGGTTTCCTGGTAAAGCAGACTCGTGATAGACAGGTGGGACACAGCGCCTATCCTGTAGCCCACTCCCCGGGGGCCGGCAGACCGTCTGGCCTTCACACTGCACCCTTGACTTTTTTATTTTTAGTCATAAATAATGCGTTTAATTATTTAGCTTCTTATAGTACTCACATAACAGAAACTGACAAATTCGTGTTGTCGTTTAGTCACCCAGTCGCGTCCGACTCTCCTGTAACCCCGTGGACTATAGCCCGCCAGGCTTCCCTGTCCACGGGATTGCCCAGGCGAGAATAGCGAAGTTGCCGTGCCTCCTCGACTTGTAAATGTCAAATGCGCACTCAGAAGACAATCCTACTAAAGATGTTGTTTTGTTTTTCTTTCCTGACATGTTTCTTCCTTCCCCCTTCTATGCTTGAAAGACGAACTGTCTGTCACATTTTCTCAAAGTTCTCTCCTTACTAACCTTGGCAAGGTAAACGCTACCTGCATGCCGGCCTCCGTTCCTTCCACACCTCTCTGCATCGTGGCATCTCAGCCCTCGGGGCGTCACGGTCTGCGTGGAGACTGGCCATTGTGAAGTCTGTGACTCATTCACCCAGGCCCCGGAGCATGTGTGTTTTTAAAGGGCAGCCCCCATGTCTCTGTGTCCAGAGCCCCAGGCACCCAGAGCGCATGACGTGGCCTGTGGTCTTCAGTGTCCTCATCGCATTGCCATCATTCGTGGGTGCCACAGCCTCGGGCGTGTGATGTCCCAATACGGGTGGGAGCTGGACCTCCATCCTGACCCCACAGGTTGACCGAGTCCTCCCTGCTTATGAGCCTCGCGGGCCTTGCTGGAGACGCCCGGCTCACAGGGGCAGTCTGATGCACTCGTGGGCAGCAGGTCGGTGGCCTGGGCCCTGAGTCCGGCTGAAAGCGGGCTCAGGTGGGACCCCAGCTTCCGTGCCGCCAGCCCTGCAATGGGCCTCTCTTTCGGAGATTCTTGGTTCTGGCGGGAGGGGAGTGGGCTGTGATGATGCTTGTGTTTCTGTCCTCCTGGGTTCCACTTTCCCTGCCGCCTCTCTAAGACAGTCTAGGAGGAGAACACTTTTAGAAATTGTGTTTCCCTTTCCTCCAGGGCAGGTTAAGGGGGGTGGGTTAGGAGCCCACAGCTGTGCGGGGTGGGCATGCAGTGTGGACATCAGCTCTCTCCCCCAGACGATGGAAAACGATTTTTTCAGGGGCCTTGGTACTGGCCGGCTGCTTCGGGGCAGGGCTTGTGGGCAGGATTGCTCTAATGAGAACAGGATGAGAGCTTCACCCTCATGGGTCTTCTCTGCCCAGCTCCTTGCCTGAGTTCCAGCATCCCAGCTGTATCCCGGGTCCCCAGGGCTGTGGTACAGCTCCACGTAGGCCAGGCTGAGAGGAGGGTCCTAGTGCTTGTCCAGGTTTAACCACCCCCCACCGCCCCTGCCTGGTAGCGAGGCCAGCACGGGTGCCCCGGGTGGGGACAAGCCCAGCTGTGGACTCTAAAGAGGCAGGAGCTGGAGGGGCCCCAGGTGCTGCCACCCAGTGCCCCTGGGAGCGGCTCGGACCCCAGGAGCTGCGCGCCCTCCCCGCCTCCTCCGGGTGCGTATCAGGGCCCTTCTTGGACCCTCTCCCCATGGGACCCCAGGCTCGGCCACCACCATGTTCCTGGGCCGCACTGTCCTTGGCAATGCTGCTCCTCCAGGCTGTTGGGGAGAGGGGGCCCGCGTCTCAGTTGCAAACTTCATCTTTGCTTACGAAGCCTAGTCAACAGGCATGGTAACCGGCTTCCCCCTCTTCTCTCCCGAGAGCAGAACATGAAAGGCTCCCCGGGCAGCGTGGACGCCTCCAGGATGCACTGACCGCCCCGCTCCCCGCACCCGGCTCCCGCCCTTCCGTCTGCCCACGGCCAGCGATCCGAGGACGTCTCGCAGAGTGGAGCGGGGCAGAGGGCAGCACGGAGGAGGGGCTGCTGCTCCAGGGGGACCGGGCCCCCGCCTGCCCCTGCTCCCCCAGCCTTCAGGCCGCTCACCCCATGGACCCCAAGTGGCTCGGGAAGGACCATGCACAGAGGAGGCAGGATGGGGTGCTCCCTGCGGGCTTGTTCATCTCGTTCTGTACCTGCCCCGCTGGGGGTGATGCTGGTCCTCGCCTCCTAACCTTAAGGGGGGCCAGGCTCTCAGCCGCTGAGGGTCAAGGGAATGAAAACTTCCAAGAGGCTCCTTGGCCTGGACGTTGCCTCCTGCAGGGAAGCTCACGGCTTGAGCTGGGTGGGGCTCACCCAGGAGAGCCGGTCCTGCAGCTAAAGAGAGGAGCCCTGCGCTGGACCCGCTGGTCAGCCAGGCAGCAGCCCCTCTGCATGTCGCCTACCCTTCCCAGTCTGTCCTGCCTCTGAGGAGGGCGTGGGACAGTCTGGCAGGAGGAAACACATTGCTGAAACAGCCCCGGGGGCCTCGCCTCCCAGCGCAAGTTCCTCCCTCGGCTCCCAGGCCTGCTGGCTCATGCACTTTCTTAACGGCAGAGACTGTGACCTGAAACATCTCACCTTTGGCAACTGAAGATGCTCGGGGTTTGTGCCCTTGGGGCTGGAGCTGTGGAAGGTTGTGGGAGCCAGGCGTGCCTCTGAGGAGGTGAGGGGATACCCCCATCCCTAAATGGCTGGGCAGGGAGCATTGGGATTGTTGCTAGACTGACTCTGGGCGACAGCATGCGGAACAATGACCTGGCCCCCTCCTTCGGGACGTTCATCCCCTCCTGTGCTTCCTGGGTGCGGCCCAAGCCAGGCCTCACTCGTGGCCACGTCCTCCGGGAGGCTGGCCGTAGGATGCCGAGCAGTGCCCTGCGTGCGTGCGGAGACCCGCTGCCCCGGGCGGGTCTGGAGGAGAGGACGTCCTTGTCCTCCATGGCACCTGTGGCATTTCTAGTGGGGGGCGGTCAGAGCAGGCTGTGGGCACGTGGTTCTGAACACCTCTAGTTTCTGCCTGCTGGTCTTCCCCTGGGGCCTCTGGGCACTCAAGGGGGTCGAGGCCCAGGAGAAGCGGTGTGAACTGAGGAAGATCTTGTCCAGTGACCCTTTTCAGAATCTTGAGAAGCCGGTGCCAAAGGTCACCTTCTCTTCCTGCCTTTCCTGCTCCTTCCCCCTCTTAGCTTGTGAAGTAGTCACGGGGGTGGGGGGCCGGTTAGACAGCTGGAGCCTGGAGTAGGGAGAGGAGCTGTTTTCATTTGTATTTTTTTGTTTGAGAGGAGCTTGTAGAAGAAAAATGCATGTTTCTCTGGTTGGGACTCAGTGGGGAGCGGGGACAGGATTCAGAGGCCCTGCAATCAGGTGTGTGGGTTTCACATCAAACTGTTCAAGCCCTCCCATCCCTGGCCATCTTCCCAAGAGGATGTCTGTCTACGTTCCTGTGCAGCGCTTGTGTTACTCTGCCTCTTTGCTGCTGCCTTGTCGTCGCGCGTGCTGTGTGCGTGTCTGAGAGTGTGTGTCTGTGCGCGTGTTTAGATGAGGGGCCTGCTGTCCTCCTGAGAACGGCTCTTACGTCCACCTTCTGGCTCCTCCTCTGGTGTTTGGAGCCGACCCTGAATTTCGACTCTTGACGGCTTATCTGAATGCTTACCCTGGCCTCTGACTGCCCGAAATCACTGCATTTACATAGGAGGCCTGGCCTGACCGGGACCTTGGTTTGCAGGGGCCTTGATGTGGAGAGAGAACCTCAGTGTGGGGGGAAGGTGCGGGACAGGCAGAGAGCAGAGGCTGGGGGTCCCGGGCTAGAGACCCGACTTCCAGGGAAGGAGGGGCGGGCAGAGGCTGTGTCTGAGCCGCAGTCGCAGGGCTTCTGCCTCGCTGACCGCTGGCTCTCACTCCCCTCCCCCAGAAGATTCTGGGACCAATATTTTTAACTTCGCTTATTCGTTTTGGGGTGGGCTTGCCCCTCCCCTTCTTCTTTCCTGAGACTGTGGGCAAAGCTCTTCATTTGGGGGTGGGGAAGAAAGACTGTTTGAACCACGCCAATGACGTTTTCGTTTCTAATACTTGAAATTTATTTTTTTATTATTTTGATAGCAGATGTGCTATTTATTTATTTAATATGTATAAGGGATCCTGACAATGGAAAGCTGTATAGATTGGGTTTTGTTGGTTGTGGGCTTGGGGGCCTTTTACGTGTGACTTCTGACTTCTCTGTGTTCTCTATAAATTTGTCCGAATTAATTACCTGGCATGAAGCTGTGCCAGCTTTCAAACGGAAAGCCTGTCGGAAATTTGTATATTTTGCAGTTGCCAGAACAATAAAATACCTGGTTGAAATACACAGGTGAAGCCCCCCTTGGTCCTTTTTTGGGGGAGGGACAGGAAGACTCTTTAACGACACTGGGGGTCACTCCACCAAGTTTCTGCCACTCAGCCCCATCACCTTCCTTTAACCAGGACGTGCAGGGACTTCCCTGGTGGCCAGTGGTTGAGTGGGATTCCATGCTGCCACAGCTGGGGGCACTGGCTAAAGCCCTGATCCGGGGAACCGAGATCCCACGTGCCTTTTGGCCAAAGAGTCCCCTAGGACTTCAAATTCACCCGCAGCAGATAAAGTCATTCCATCAAACAGCTGCAGTGCGGACGGCTTAATAATCTTCCGTGATCCTTATCCTGCATGCCCTGGGTAGGGGAGGCTGTTTCTGTCCTCCTGCTTTGCAGATGAAGAATCTGAGTCTCAGCGAAGGTCAGTCATTATGCAGGCCCAAGGCTGCATAATGGGCGAATTTCAGGGATTCAAATCCAAGTGCCTGGGACTCTAAGGTTTGTGTGTTTAACCATCATAAAATTTATCCCCTACATGTTCTTGGTCTCGCCAGGGTAATGGAGTTAACAGTGGAGCCTGTGAGAGGTCAAGTCAAGCTGCTCGCCTGCGGGGCTGGGAGTCAGGGGCTATCCTCCAGCCGGCTCCCTTTGGGGCCTGGCTGGTGGTCAACGCGGTCAGGTCTTCAGGGGGAGAATATGGGAGCCCTGGTTTGGATTCCAGAACTCCCTAGGTAAAGTCAGATTCCACCTTTCTTAAGTCCTTCTGAGAAACTGACTAGCGCTTTTAAGAGGCCGCAGATTGCACCGCGTCATAGAGACGGGGTGTGGAGTCAGGGCGAGGGTGGGCCTATCTAGGAAGCATTGCTGCAGCAAAGTGACCTCTGAGCAAACAGCCGGTGGCGTGCATCTCGAGGGCAGGGCTGTGCCTGCGTTCACACCAGGTGTTCCCACCTGCGGACCGGGCAGGGGGAGGGGCCTCCAGGCAGACTGATACTTATCTCACTTAGCCCTCGGCTAACTTTCTACTTTTCCCACCAGCTTGAGACGCTCATAACTTGGAATCGCTTAAATAAGCTGTGGCGGGAGAATTGGCCAACTATTTCGGATGAAAATGCTAATCAAATCATAGAATTGCACCATCTAAGTGTTTTACAAAAATTCAATTTTATTAACAAAGGAGAAGAAAATGTTGGTGAATAACTTTGGTTGGACAGAGACCAAGCTTAAAAACAATAACAAACTACAAAGGAAATACTGAGATTCCATCTGATGAATGTTTTAAGTCCAAGGTCATAAAAAACCTTGAACATGAGCAAAAGCAAAACTACAGGCTAGTGGATATTTGCAACAAATTAGACAACCCCCAATTTTTCTAAAATGTAAATTGGAAACACATTCAGAGCAGTAAGAAAAAACATGACAACTCTTCTAGACCCTTGGACGAAGGCTTGTAGTTAATCCTTACTGTGAACCTTGGCAATCTTAGAGACAGGACGTCTGAAGTTTGTTATGGTTAGGTTCTAATGGTTGTTTTATCAACTTGAGTTGGAACTCACTTTTTAAAAAAAATTTGGCTATAGCAGATCTTTGTTGCAGCGTGCAGGCTCTTAGTTATAGCATGTGGGATCTAGTTCCCTGACCAGGGATTGAACCTGTGCCCCCCTGCATTGGGAGCATGGAGTCTTAGCCACTGGACTACCAGGGAAGTCTCTGGAGCTCACATTTTTGACGCAGTGTGAGCAGTTTGGGTCGAGGCTTCAGCCAGTGCTTTGGTGGCTTAGGTGTGTGCTGTTGTGCTCAATTGTGTCTGACTCTGCCATCCCATGGACTGAAGCCCACCAGGCTCCTCTGTCCATGGGATTCTCCAGGCAACAATACTGGAATGGGTTGCCATTTCCTCCTCCAGGGGATCTTCCCCACCCAGGCATCGAACCCGGGTCTCTTGTGACTCCTGCATTGGCAGGTGGGTTCTTTACCACTAACGCCACATGGGCAGCCCCAGTGGCCTTGATATGAAGCCCCAGTAATCTTGATATGAAGGCAGTGGTTTCAACCTACAGGTTCTGACATACACCTAAGCTCATGATAAAGAGGACTTGCGTAAAAATAACAAGCATGGAGGAGTAAGAGATACAAACTCTCATGTATAAAATAAATAAGCTACAAGGATTTATTATTGTACAACACAGGGAATATAGCCATTATTTTATAATAAATAATATCTGCTTAGTCTCTCGGTCATGTCTGACTCTTTGCGACCCCATAGACTGTAGCCCTCCAGGCTTCTCTGTCCATGGAGATTCTCCAGGCAAGAATACTGGAGTGGGTTGCCATGCCCTCCTCCAGGGGATCTTCCCTACCCAGGGATCGAACCCAGGTCTCCCATGTTGCAGGCAGATTCTTTACTGTCTGAGCCACCAGGGAAGCCCAAGAATACTGGAGTGGGTAGCCCATCCTACCCCTTCTCCAGGGGATGTTTCTTGCCCAGGAATCTAACCGGTGTCTCCTGCAGTGCAGGAGAAAGATGGTCTTAGGCTCACCTCTGTCCCACGATGACGTCTATGTGTGGACCTGGACAAGTTATTTCCTGTTTTTTAACTTGTTCCCCACCCATAAAATGGGGAGACTCATACCATGTTTTTGTAAGATACGTTATCAGTTTACTAACTTCTCGTACAAAAGAGAATGCACAATTTACACAGCCAATACAAGATGAAATTCGATTTCTGTTGTGTTTCCCTAGTGGCTCACTTGGTAAAGAATCTGCCTGCAATGGAGGAGACCTGGGCTCAATCCCCGGGTGGGGAAGATCCCCTGGAAGGGAGCATGGCAATCCATTCCAGTATTCTTGCCTGTGAACTCTCATGGACAGAGGGGCCTGGTGGGCTGGAGTCCATGGCATCACCAAGAGTCAGACATGACTTAGCTACTAAACCACCACCCAAATGTAGACCAAAAATCTCCTTAGAAGTAAAGCGATACTCTCATGAGTTTCCAGGCTTTTTGTGAGGACTAAATCTGATACATGAAGCACCCTTGATGACTCTTGGCACACAGTGAGCACTGAAATGGCCATTATTAATCTACTAATGTGTCACCAACTTGAGGGACATGATTTTGGGTGAACTCTGGGAGTTGGTGATAGAGAGGGAGGCCTGGCGTGCTGCAATTCATAGGGTCGCAAAGAGTCGGACACGACTGAGCAACTGAACTGAACAGAATGTGTGCCAGGTTCTTTGAAAGCAAAGTCCAGGCTGTTATCCTGGCTTTACAGGTGCAGCTCCGAGACTGGGGGATCTCAACGAGGTTGCTTGGCTCTGCCCAGCCAGAACTGGGGATCAGCCCCAGGGTACAGGACGCCAGATCACCCAGCCTAAGAGCCACACCAAGGAGCCAGACCCTGCTGGATGAATCATGGGCCACAGGAATGGGAGTCAGTCACATGTTAGTTAGCAAATGGGCTTCTGTGTCCCTGGGGCTGTGGAGAGGCCTGTCTGCTTCCAAAAATGCCTAAAGGGAGGGAGGCTCCAGAGGGAAGGGATGTATGTATATGTATAGCTCTTTCACTTTGTAAGTACAGCAGAAACCAACACAACATTGTAAAGCAATTATACTCCAGTGAAAGAAAGAAAATAGAATTTCTTTAAGGGGTCCTGATTTAGGACATCCAGTCTCTTAAGAGTCTGTGTTTTTCCCTCCCCATCTCTTTTAAACTGGGCCTCAAGCCCAATCTGTTGGGGTACCCCATCCTTGGGGTACAGGAAGGCTTTCCCAGGAGCTCCCCTACATAGGTTAGGGTTAGGTTTTAGGCAAATAGTTTTCCAAATCCATGACTTCCACATTCACCCTTTCCGAGGCAGTTTGAGAAGTTTGCTTCGATTCTCAAATAGCCTTTGTCTACTTTGCAGACAAAGCAGAGAAAGGCCACTTCCCTCTCCCATCCCAGACGCACTCGCAGCAAGGAATGCTCCCCGTGTGGAAACACCTGCAGGGCACCCAAGGAGAGAAGCCTCCTCTAATGGTTGACTCGGGCACTGAGACTCAGCTAGTCTTGGAATGTCCTGAATTTAGAACCGTGAACACAACATAAGCTAGTGCCACAGCTCTCCAGGTTTCTGGTCTTAAGGCGCTTTTAGAGGTTTTCCTGGAGCCTAGTGGTTAAGGTTCTGTCCTCCAGGGCCGGGGTGTGGGTTTCATCTCTGGCTCCTCCACACCTGGCAGCCAAATAAACCAAAACATAAAACAGAAACAATATTGTAACAGATTCAGTAAAGATTTCTTAAATGGTCAACATAAAAAAAAAAAAAAGAATCTTAAAAAATAAAGTGGAAAAAGACTCCTTTACACTTATAAAATCATTAAAGATTTTATGTAGGTTATATCGTATTTAGTGTATTTGAAATGAAAACTACAAAATTCAAAACCTATTAACATGTGTTAGTAATTTATTTAAAAATAACAAACTCATTCACCTGTTATAACTAACCTATATTTTATGCAAAATAACTAATTTTTCAAAATAGAGAATATTTAGGTAGGAGAATGGCATTTGTATTTTTTAGAAAGGTTGTTATCTGCAGATCCTCATATTTGATTCGATATTCAATCTATTGTAATGTGTTGCGTGGGCTGATATATGGCAAGAAAATCTAGCCTCACACAGAAATGTAGATGAAAATGGATGGAGAACATTAATAGCCTTTTCAAATAATTGTGAGATTCCTTTTTGTCCCAGACTGGACAAATTATAGTTAGTTGCAGTGCTGAATCTCAGACTACCTCACTGAACTTCTAGTACTTTGTTACATTAAAATTCATTGGTTGATCTTATTTTTGGGTTGATTTTTCACCCACATGTGATTATGTAACATCCAACATTGGCCATTTGGAAAATATTAACTCACTAAGTTATGGACATCTTCCAATATTGACACATTCCATAGCACAATATTTTAAAAATCACATTGATTAATCTCCCTCTGATCTCATCAAAAAGTTCTCAAGAAAAGAAAAGTAATTCCCTGGTGGTCCAGTGGTTAAGACTCCACCTTCCAATGCGGGGGATGAAGGTTCAATCCCTGACGTGGGTTCAGTCCTTGATTGGGGAACTGAGTCTCCCCATGGGCCATGGGGCAGCTAAACCTGAGCTCCACCATGAGAGAGCCCATGTCCTACAAATAAGACCCGGCACAGCCACATAAATAAATTTTTTAAAAGAAAATTCTCAAAGTATTGGAAAGCAATGAGCCTTATGGTGATGGATTCAAGTTTTCTACAGTGCCAGTTTTTACTTGAAAACTCAAAATGGTCAACAAATACTGTCAGTTGTTTTCCTTAAAGTGATAATCTCCTTCATTCATGTTTGAGAAAATATCTAAGTGTTACCATTTAAGGCTTTTTAAAGGGAAATCTGATAATTCCTGAGCATAAGTCCTTTCCGTGGCCACCCATTCATTTCCCACAAAAAGGGACAGGACATTAGCGGGGCAGGCAGAGCCCCCAAGCCAGGGACCCTTCCGCAGAACTCTACCCTTCTGCTTCAGGTTACTTCTTACCCTTCTGCCTTTTATTAACCAAATTGTTTTCCACTTGATTAGTCACAGATCACCTGGCTGCCATTCCGATCACACGATATTTTATCAGAAACTGCAGTGGTGGACAATGGATAAAACGGCTCCCACCCAACTCTGCATTTCCCTCGGAACTGCAACTGTTGTTTAAAAAAATTTTAATTGAAGTATAGTTGATTTTCAGTATTGTGTTAATACCTGGTGTACAGCAAAGGGATTCATATATATATTCAATATATGTATTTCCATATATTTATATATATATTTCTTTTATATATTACTTTTCATATGCTTTTCCTTACTTTTCATTTCTATTATGGTTTATTATAAGGTATTGAATACAGTCCCCTGTGCTACACAGTAGGACCTTGCTGTTGATCTATTTTACGTACAATAATCTGTGTCTGCTAATCCCTAACTCCTAATGTATCCCTCCCTCACCCCTTCCCCTTTGGTAACCATGAGTTTGTTGTCCATGTCTGGGAATCTGTTTCTATTTTGTAAATAAGTTCATTTGTTATCATATTTTAGATTCTACATGTAGGTGATGTCATGTGAAATTTGTCTTTCTCTATCTCACTTATTTCACTTAGTATCCTGCATTTTTAGTGATAGCTCAGTTGCTATGTCATGTCTGACTCTTTGCAGCTCTATGGACTGTAGCCCACCAGGGTCCTCCATCCATGGGATTTTCCAGGCAAGAATACTGGAGTGGGTTGCCATTTCCTTCTCCAGGGGATCTTCCCCACCCAGGTTTTGAACCTGGGTCTCCGGCATTGCAGGCAGATTTCCTACCATCTGAGCCACCTTGCATTTCATGTAGACTCCTTAATAAAGGCCATCCTGACCAGCTTGAAGTGATACTGCCTTGTAGTTTTGATCTGCTTTTCTCTAGTAATCAGTGATGCTGAGCACCTTTTCCTGTGCCATTGGCCATCTGCTGAATCTGGACTCTTCATCCTCATGTTGGGTGGTGATGAGGGAGGGCCATCTCCCTAATCTCGTCTCCAAGAATCTGGGTTCAATTTTCCTCCTTCCTCCAGTTTAATACCTTCTCTGGCCAGACACTCATGACTTGTTCAGAACAGTGATATTTAAAATGGTACACAAGGTTTCCCCTGGGGGTTTAAGGGAAGACCTTCTAAGATGTAAGGTAAATAGGATCATATCTAGCAATCCAAGACTTTAAATTTCATGTGTTTTTTTTTTTGTGTGTGAAAGTTATGTGTCTGAAAACATGCCTCTTGCCCATGTTAAATCTTACTTAGCTGCATTGCCCTAGTATGTAAAAAAAATTCTGTGCCACAAAGCAAAACGTAAGACTTCATCAATTATTAATTAAGATACCCTGAACCCTGGACCTCCTGCCTTTCTCTGCTTTATAGATAGTTCTTTAAAAGGAGATTCATTATGTTACGTTATTCTGAATGGCATATGGTAAAAGGAAGTGGAGGAAATAATCATTTTATTTCAGTGTCTTGGCTTCTTCTGTTTCTCCATTGGTATCCAAGCATACAGGCTTCCCCGGTGGCTCATCATTAAAGAATCCGCCTGGCAATGCAAGAGATGCGGGTTCCATCCCTGGGTCGGGAAGATCCCCTGGAGGAGGGCATGGCAACCCACTCCAGTATTTCTGCCTGGAGAATCCCATGGATAGAGGAGCCTGGTGGGCTACAGTCCACGGGGTCGCAAAAACTCAGACATGACTTAGTGACTAAACAACAGCAACAGCGATCCAAGGATACAGCCCTCTTGAAAGACAGTCTGTTGTGTGCAAAGCAAAGACTATCAGTAAGACATACTGAGTACTTAACATTAAAAAATTTAAACATAAGCAATTATTTTCAATTATTCTCAATATTCTCCATCTGGAGAGAAAAATGCCTTTAAAAGGTCAGAGCAGCAATATAGATTGTCATAAATATTCTTTAAAACATAGCAGAAATGCTTTCTAGGGCTAAAACAATTTGTAGACAACATTGGAAAAAGTTTCCATATATGAAAGTTCTACCTCATCTCTTACACTACTGGTTTCAGGGGGGTGATGTCGACATACCTATGATTTACTGTAAAAATGGCTGAGTGAAAATTTACCTGGAGAGAGTGAGAATGAACGGTAAAGCAAATGGGATAAAATGTTGGCCATAAGGAGACCTAGGTAAAAGTTACATAGTCTTCTTGGTTCTATTCTTATTTTTGCAACTTTTCTGTACTTTTGAAGTTATTTTCAAAGAAAAAGGTAAAAGATTATATGTTTTCATGCGTTTTTTTTAAAATAATAAACACATCTTTGCTGATGTCATTAAACAAAAACTGATTACATTACTAGCAAAACAGTATTTCCTTGAGTTGCAGTCAGGGGCAGTTACTCTCCAAAATATTAAGCAATATCCAACATCAGTATCAAAACATTAAATTTTGCATTGTCTTTACCACTTTTGATATTCTGAACAATTTAATTGAGCAAAATAAAATAGAAGATGGCATGTTTATTTTATCTTCAGAAGTGTCAAGGTCTAAGAATCCCAACAATTTTTACTATCATGTCAAAATCGGGAGGTGTCTAAGGAGTTGCTCTTTTTCCCCTCTTGAAATCAGTGGTCTAACAAGGATTAAGAAGAAAAATTCTTTTCAGTGCTTCTGACAGAGCAGAAGATGTGAGACCAGCAGCGTGGAAACGTAAAGGACGTGAAAGAGTTTCTTCATGAAGAATTTCCTGAATTCTTTAAAAAATCTTGTGTCTTTTAATTAGAAGGTTGAAACCAACAGTTATTGAGTCTGAGCTCACTCTGCTTGCCACATGCCAGGCCAGTGACTCAGAGAGGAGGCAATGGAAATCAAGCCAAAGAAACAGTTCCAACATGGAGTCAGTTGCTCCTTCTTTGCAACACTGTTCTATCGAATTGTATCATGAAATGTTTACTCTGATTGCCACCAATCCTCCTTTTATCTTCAAATGCATAGTTATGCCTACCTCCTTGTAGTTAAAATTAGAATGATTTTACCAGCCACCAGGCAGATTAGATTTCAGCCATGTTAACCTTTCTCTTTTACTAAGTATGTTACAGCAGAGAAAAGCCAATTCTGACTCCATGCTGAAACTTTTCCTTGACTCGCTTTCTGTTACTTTTGTTATCATAATCATACATGAAGGCCTGCCTCAGAGAATTCTGCGGGCTCTGCCTGACTAAAGCACATTTGCTCAGGACCCTGTCCACCTGTGGGTGGCAGGAAGGAAGAAATTAACACATCCCCCTGCCAGAGATTGCCGTTTTGGAGATATCTGCAAGATTGATGGTCTTATTTTGTTTCCTCACCTCCCCCATCTCTGTTCTGTAACAGAACCTGGGATATAGACTCTGACAAGATGCTTATTTTGAGACGTTGTCTGCTATCTTTTTGGTCAGCAGGCTCTCAGAATAAAGTCATATTCCTTGCCTCAACAAATATAGATAGGGAAAGGCTAAATTTGGTGGTTAGTGAAAGGAATGGAACAGCTTCCTATTTTTACTTTATATATTTCTGTTTTATCTTTTAAAAGCAAAACTTAACATTATCTTTACTTTATAGAGTCAGTGTCTATAGGGACTTGCCCAGGACTAGATGGCTAGGATATCTGGGTTTTGTGGCCATTAGGGTCAAGTCCGGGTAATTTAAAGGACCGATTATCATGACTTAGCATATGCCTGGTGTGAGGACACTGAACACTGGCTCATTAGCATCCCTAGATTTCTTACCTATAAAACGAAGGGAGTAGACTAGATAGCTTCACAAACACTTTTCACTTTTGAATATTTTTAGATTTACAGAAGAGTTGCAGAGATAGCACAGAGAGTTCCCATCTACCCTTTACCCAGCTTCCCCTAATGTTAACACCTTATAAAAACACAATATACTCATCAGCCACTAGGGAAGGTCTCTGTACCACTCTGCACTGTACAAAAACACTAGAGAATTGTATACTGTACAGGAGTGAATTTTATGGCATGTGAATTGCATCTCAATAAAGTTATTATAAAAAAAGAAACTAAGAATTAACATTAGTATAATGCCATCAACAAAACTGTAGATTTTATTTGAATTTCCCAAGTTTTTCCATTAATATCCACTTTCAGTTCCAGAATCGCATTCAGGATCTCACATGGCATTAAACCTCCTTCAATCTGTGAGTTTCTCAGTCCTTTTTTTTTTTTTTGAAAAAAAAAAAAAAAAAGACTTGGATACTTTTGGAGAGTGCTAGTCTGGTATCCTGTAAAAGGCTCCTGATTTGATTTTGTCTTAGGTTTTCTCATGATGGGACGAAGATAGTGCATTTGGGGGCAAGTGACTTTCTCATCACACCATTTTGGGGGACAAAGTAACAACATGGCTGGCTGCCGGTGGTGTAACCAGTCATTTGGTGAGGGTGCTGTCTGCCAGTTCTAACCGTTGTCAGGTTGGTATTTTTTCCCTTTCAATTTATAGTTCTTTGGAAATGAGGCATAGTCCAGCTCCCATTCAGAAGAGGAGAATCATCTCTATCTCTGAAGGGAGGCGTGTTAAAGAATTTGTGGGCATGTGTTAAAATCACCACAGTAATTGATCAAGGTTTGGAGGGGAGACATTTTGAGGATATACAAATAACTCATTTCTGTGATTGCAGTTTTCGCTCTGGAGCAAACCTCGGGAGATAGTGAAGGACAGGGAAGTCTGGCATGCTGAAATCCATGGGGTCACAAAGAGTCAGACATGACTGAGTACTGAACAATAACAACAAAATGCCCTGTTTCTTCTTACAGTTTCACTCCTGGGCTTTGGCATCCATTCATGTATTTTCCTTGCAGTTGTTATTACTGTGATGTCTAATGGCAACTTTCTATTTCCTTCCTTTCTTTGATAATTGTTGTTTGTGATTCTTCTGTAAGGAGAATTAGTCACTTCTCCCCATTCATTTACTTATTCAAGCATCTATTTATATCACTACGGACTCACGGATATTCCTCTGCAGATAAGTTTTTGAGTTTCTTACTTGCTCTGCAGTTCCTTGATTTCTGAGAACAATTTGCCTTCTGCTACCCAGAATGTTTGGTACTTGATAATCCTGCCAGGGATGGAGGTGGTGACCTCAGTTTCCATGGCAACCCGAAGGTCAGTATCACCATCATGGTTCACTCGTGTGCTGTAACTGCTCTGGATGACTTCTTTCTGGTGTCTGGATGGAGCAGGCAAGATGAGAACAATCTCACTGTAATGCTCTGAAAACAGGGTTTTTTTTTCTTTTTTAAAAAATTAAAGTATAGTTGATTTACAATGTTGTTAGTTTCAGGTGTACAGCGGAGGGATTCAGTTATACATATACATATACACATTCAGTTATACATATACACATACATCTATTCTTTTCCAGATTCTTTTTCGTTATAGGTCATTACATGGTATTGAAATAGTTCCCTGTGCTATGTAGCAGGAGCTTGTTTATCTATTTCATAAACAGTAGTGCGTATCCATTCATCTCAAGCTCCCAATTTATCCCTTTGTCTCTCTTTGTTCCCCCAGCAGATTCAGTTACTGGGCAGTTTGAGGGGTTCATTCACCAGAATGTGAAGCTTTCACATATCACTTGCAAGAGGCTTACCCTACCCCCTCAACAAGTATCTATTTAAAAAAAAACTTTTTATTTTGTATCAGGGTATGGCTGATTTAACAATGTGACACTTTCAAGTGAACAGCAAAGGGACTCAGCCATAGGTATCCATGTATCCATTCTCCCCCATACTCCCCTCCCATCCAGGCTGCCGCACAGCATGGAACAGAGTTCCATGTCCCAACAAGTATCTGCTGAAGGCATGTTATATGCAAGTCACTGTTCTAAGTATTAGAGACAGAAATTGTTTTAAGACTTGGCATCACCCTTTCCCAGCCAGAGATCTAATCCATTCACTGGGGATGCCCAGATCCTGAGGCCCAAGATGCCCGAGGTGGGAGCATAGAGAAGCAGGCAGGAGCTTCACTGTTTCATTAAAGAAAGAAAAAGATTCCTTTACAAACCACGCTGCCATGACCGGAGGTGGAGCAGCAGTTGGTCCCAGGACAACAAACACATCTTTGGTCCAGTGCTGAGACGTGAGCGTAATTCCATCCAAGACTCTTTACTTTGTTATTAAGTCCCGGAACATCTGAGCGGATGAGGTTGGTGAGGAGTGACAGGGATGGAGGGAGGAATACAGAAGGAGAAGTAAACGTGCGGTGGCAGCTTCAGACAAGCCCCCCTTCACCCTGAGAGGGAGCAAGGACACAGCGTCTGCCCGACCAGCCTCTGGGTGCGGTCCCTGGGATCTGCCTGTCCGTCTGAGCTGTCACCCAAAGCAGACGTCTGCCTCGGCTGCTCCCTGGGGGCCCGGGGCTGTTCTTACTGGAGCCTGTTCTCTTCCTCTAATGTACTTTCCACCTCCCCATGATGGAGTGGAAAAGAGCATGTGAGACAGATTGTGATTTGTCATTTTGTAACTCCAAGGCTTTGGAGTTAAACACATTAGCTCTTTTTTTTCTCAGCCCATTGAGGGGACATCGTGGCCTTGTTGACTCAGCTGTCGGGGACTTTCTGGGCCCCCAGGTGCCAAATGAAGGCATGACACCCACTACTCACCAGGATAAGAAGGCACACACACGGAGTGTGGATCAAGTGCTCGGCTGCTGCTGCTGCTGCAAAGTCGCTTCAGTCGTGTCCGACTCTGTGCTACCCCATAGACTGCAGCCCACCAGGCTCCCCGTCCCTGGGATTCTCCAGGCAAGAACACTGGAATGGGTTGCCATTTCCTTCTCCAATGTGTGAAAGTGAAAAGTGAAAGTGAAGGCGCTCAGTCGTGTCCGACTCTGTGCGACCCCATAGACGGCAGCCCAACAGGCGCCCCCGTCCCTGGGATTCTCCAGGTAAGAACACTGGAGTGGGTTGCCATTTCCTTCTCCAATGCATGAAAGTGAAAAGTGAAGTCGCTCAGTCGTGTCCGACTCTTCGCGACCCCATGGACTGCAGCCTACCAGGCTCCTCCATCCATGGGACTTTCCAGGCAAGAGTACTGGAGTGGGGTGCCATTGCCTTCTCTGATCAAGTGCTCTAGTACAGATCAAACCCTCTGCTCTCCAAGGGAGTCCAACCACCACCAGCCAGAGAAGACGAACTTGGTCAAGAGAGAGGGAGTTTCTGGAGAGATGCTGATCTCTCTGGAGCAGTGTGGTTGCTCAGTGTTTTAGGGAGTGTGTTAGCTCCTCAGCCATGTCCAACCCTTAGCAACCCTGTGGACTGTAGCCCATTAGGTTCCTCCGTCCATGGGATTCTCCAGGCAAGAATACTGAAGTAGGTAGCCATTCTTTACTGGGAATGGTCATCTTCCTGACCCATGGATCAAACCCAGGTCTCCCCCATTGCAGGCAGATTCTTTACCATCTGAGCCACCGAGGAAGCCCATTTTAGGAAGACACTAACCATATTCCAGTTCAGATCAGGTCTGGGCACAGAGCCTCCCAAAGATGTGTTCGGTTGGAGGCTCTGGGTCAGAGGGACCTAAGCCCAGTCCAGACTCTGGGCTTTCTTACACAGGAATAGGTTAGTTCTACGGCAAGCAGAGTATATCTGGACAAGTAATTTTTTTTTTCTGATTTGGTAAGTTTTTTAATGTTAAATTGTAAATTGGAGTTGATTAAAGAGAATGTGGGTTTTTTTTTTTTTTTGCATGTACAAAGATTCTACTTTTTGGCCTTTAATCTATTGATGTGTTAAATTACATTATGGGAACTTTCAATCTTATTTCCCTCCTCCTCTTCTAAGATATACCCAACCTGGTCATTATTTACTTTTAACAGCTTATTGAGCTGAGACGTTTTAACACGTCTTTTGTTACTGGAACCTTATTGACGGGTGACATTTCAATATTCACTTGTATAACAAATCACCAGCTACAGGCCTTAGTTTCTGCAAATATCCCCCAGTCAATAATGTCTCAAGATATATTGTAGATTTCAACGTGCAGGTAGACATTTTTAGAAGCTTTTTGTATATTTGCTGTAGACCGTAGCCAAGCCTACTCTAGAACCAGTAATGCAGTGAAAACATAGTGTTTCAATGACACAAAACTGTGGTCATCACAGTGGAAAAAGGAATTGCTTTGTATAGCAGTGGAGAGACACTCGGATAATGCTATGGCCCCTGTCCTTTTTCTAAAGCATAAATGGAAGAAAGCTGGTGACTTGAACTCTTTGCTGCGGTAGGCTTCTCATCCTGCCCTCTCTTCAGAGAAAACAAAACTTGGGGGAAAAAAAGAAAACACGACTTAGGAAGCATGTCTCTGAGAAACTCAGCAGGAGTTGGGAAGCTTCACCCAGTTTCTAACTTGTGTCTTTATCTCATATATTTTGAGTTTTCTTTGTTTATTGATTCAGCCTGAAATGAAAGTCACCAGGAATTAGATTTCAGCCGTCATTCTCGGCAGTCTTGAAACCAAAACCAAGCCTTTTTATTCTAGCCTCACAGTAAATTAAAAGTGAGATTGGGAACTTCCCTGGAGGTCCAGTGGTTGACGCTTCCCCCTTCCAATGCAGGGGTACAGGTTCGATCCCTGGTCGGGGAGCTAAGTTTCCATATGCCTCATGGCCAAAAAACCAAAACATAGAACAGAAGCAATTTTGTAATAAATTCAATGAAGACTTTACAAATAGTCCACATCCAAAGAAGTGAAATTGGCTTATAATAGTTGTTTCTTATACTGTTCTTTTCTGATTTTGACTCTGACTTATACTCATTTTATATAAATTACTTAAGTGATTTTCTTTCTCTGTTTTGAAAGCTTCAGTCAAGTCTGACTCTTTGTGAACCCATGGACTGTAGCCTGCCAGGCTCGTCTGTCCACAGGATTTCCCAGGCAAGGATACAGAAGTAGGTTGCCATACTCTCCTCCAGGGGATCTTCCTCACATTGGGAACGAACCTGTCTTTACCACTGAGCGACCAGGAGGCCCCCTTCAAGGTCCTTCAATTCAACCCTAACATATTACAGGTGAGGAAACGGGGGCTCACAAAGGGGAAACAATTGCAGGCATAATAATAGCTGGGACTGAAATAACTTGACTCCTGATCCAGCTGTTTTTCCAGTGGAAGTTACTTTCCTGGAAAGGAGGAGAGAGAAAACAGTACCCCAGGAATTTTCAGAATTTTCTGTGTGACATTCAGAAAAAAGTTCTGAACTGCCAGGTACAGCTGCTCCCCTCTACTACTAATGGCTGAGAAGACACCTTCCTTCATTTTCTGCAAACTGACCCTCTTCCCTCTTCTCAAAGATGCTGCCTGGGTCCCTGAGCCTTCTGCTTCCTTCCCTCAGCCCCAGAGCTCTCCTGAGTCGCTTTTTGATGGACTCGAGGTCTGTAGAACCTCCCATTTTAGGGGTGAATTTGCCGTGAAACTTGTACTAAGAAACTCAGGCAGAAAGGACTGAAGACGTTTATACTAAGATCAAAGCCACAGAGCACAATCCTTGACTCTCAGAGCAGGCAATCATTTTAGACAGGGACAGAGGGAAGTTCTCAACGGCTCTGGAACTTCAGAGAAAAACCCATTGCCAAGCGAGGCACCGAGGAAACCTCCAGAGATGGTGGCAATGAGCACACAGAACCCGCCTGCTGGCAGGGCTACTGCCCGCCCCGAGTCTGAAATGCAGTCTGCCCCAAAACAAAGGAAGGAGGAGAGCTGAGGCCATCGTGTAGGTGAACCAAAGGTGATCTTTGCTTGTGTTCCTTCATTGGAAGTAGAAATGAAATGCCCAAATGAGTGTCTTCATGCTCTCCTCTGCTAGCTGGGGTCTCAGAGAGTGTGCATTCAGCCTTGTCCAACTCTTTGTTGCCCCATGGACTGTAGCCCACCAGTCTCCTCTGTCCATGGAATTTTCTAGGCAAGAATACTGGAGTGAGTAGCCATGCCCTTCTCCAGGGGATCTTCCAGACCCAGGGACTGAACCTGTGTCTCTTGCACTGGCAGGAAGATGCTGCCCCCTGGGAAGCAGCTGGGGTGTCACTTCCTGGTATTTTGACATCTCTACAAGCCATGGTGGGGACTTTCTGTCTGGTGGAAATCTCCAGTTCAGTCTCTAAGGGAGAAAACATTGTCAGTTAAATGAAAAGGAAGTGAGAGCTGTTTTACTTGGGGGCCCAAACTTTGATCTAAAATAAGAAGGCTTTGCCTCTCAGCCTGACTTAATCGCTGAACAAAGCCCTCTTCTTGTGGGGAAGAAAGATGAGGACTCAACAATCAGCCTCTCAAAGTGTAGGTCTGTGAAAACAACTGGAGGAAATCGGCAGAGACATCCATCCACCCACTGCTTTTGGAGAGTCTGGGGGAAGGCCAAACGCAGGAAAACACATCCGGTTGGTTCAAGAGTTCAGCTCTCGCTTTAGTAACGGAAAAATCCATTTTTCTTCCCCCTGGCCAGTCCAGTCTGCGGCTCCCCTGCTGTGACGTGTCATCTTCCAGACCCGTCCTAACTCAACCCTCTAGTCCTGATGGCGAGGATCGCCCAGCTCTTTTGGGGACCAGGTTTGTCTTTGGATGGTTCCAGGAATCAAAACTAGAGGCAAGGGTTTAACTTGATTTTCTTACCAGAGGCTATCTAAAGATGTATGATAATATATATAAAATTCATAATATTAATAACATATTGTTGTTTTTCAGTTGCTAGGTCGTGTCAGACTCTTTGAGATCCCATACATGAACTTGCAGCACACCAGGCTTCCCTGTTCTCGACTATCTCCCGGAGTTTTGCTCAAACTCGTGCCAACTGAGTCAGTGATGCCATCCAACCATCTCATCCTCTGTCACCACCTTATCTTGCCCTCAGCCTTTCCCAGGATCAGGGGTTTTTCCAATGAGTCAGCTCTTTGCAGCTTTTCGTGGCCAAAGTTTTGGAGCTTCAGCTTTAGCGTCAGTCTTTCCAATGAATATTCAGGGTTGATTTCCTTTAGTATTGACTGGACTCTCAAGAGTCTTCTCCAGCACCACAGTTCAAAAGCATCAGTTCTTCGGAGCTCAATCTTCTTTATGGTCCAGCTCTCACATCCGTACATGACTACTGGAAAAACCATAGCTTTGACTCTACTGACCTTTAAGACATGTAATATGCTATGGTCCCCAAGAATACAAAGAAGTAATACTTGAATGCCCACTATGGCTAGATGTTTAGATTTGGAACATTGCGTTGAATCTTCCCCACAACTTTACAAGCTGGTTCTTTGAGGGTTTTATTTCTCACTTTATATTGTTAAAAACAAAGCAACAGGTCCAAAATAGAATCATTTATGCTAAGCCCCACAGCACCAGACCCAAACTTAATTACAGTTTCAGCCCTCCCAGAAATGGAGTCTTAAACCAGTTAGTCAGGAAACACCTTATCGGCTCTGGTTAGGTCACCTCCTGATAGACCCCTGTGTCCCTCACAGGGAAGGAGCCTTGCAATAACCAGCCCAATTTTTTTGCCTCGAATAACTTCCTTGTTTCTGCTCCCTTCTGGCTATAATCTTTCATTTTGCACAGCTTCTTTGGGCAACTTTCTTTCCGCTAAATTAGCTCTACCCCGATTCAAATAAAGTTTTGCTCAAATAAACTTAAAAGTTTAATATGCTTCAGTTTATCTTTTAACATGAGAAAACTCTGGCTCAAAGGTTAAATAATTTGCCCTGGATCACACAGATGGTTACAGCTAGAGGGGGTGTCAAACCAGCTGATTGTGGTTACCAGGTGGTCAATGTCTTAGTTTTTTGCTGGATCCGACTTGAGTAAACAAAAGTCAGTTTCCAGAAAGAGAAGAAACTGTGGAAGCAATCTTTTGGGGTGGGAAAACCAACTTTTTGTTTCATTTTTACCAAGGGGATTTCCCTGGAAATGTATCTACTTCCACTTTCCTGGGCTGCTGTGAATTTTTATGTCTTGGAAATGTCTTTCTCCCTCTCCTATATTTGAAGTGTTCAATTTGAAGCTGTAAGAAACGCACTTGGGGGCTTCCCTGGTGGTTCAGTGGCTAAGACTCCACACTCCCAATGCAGGGGACCCCAGTTCGATCCCTGGTCAGAAAACTAGATCCCACATACTGCAACTAAGAGTTCAAATGCTGTGATAAAAGATTCTGCATCCCACAGCTAAGACCTGACACAGCCAAATAAATGAATATTTTAAAAGTATGTTTTTTTATATTTATATATTGCTTTATTTATTTTTTTGAGAATAATTACAATACTGTGATGGTCTTTGCTATACATAAACATGAATCAGCCCCAGGTATACATGTGCCCCCCTCCCAGCCAATCCTGAATGCCCCTCCCGCCTCCCTCCCCACCCTGTCCCTCTGGGTTGTCCTAGCGCGCCGGCTTTGAGTGCCGTGCTTCACACATGGAATTTGCACTGGTTATCTATTTTGCATATGGTAACACACATGTACACATGTTTCAGTGGTGTTCTCTCAAAGCATCCCACACTCGCCTTCTCCTGCTGAGTCCAAAAGTCTCTTCTTTACATCTGGGCCTCCTTGGCTGCTCTGCATGTAGGATCACTGGTACTGTTTTTCTAAATTTCATATATATGCATTAACATACAGTGTTGGTCTTTCTCTTTCTGACTTTTTTTTTAAAGAAATGCAATTTCTTCCCTATGTTAAGTGCCTAAAGACTAACTCTCATGGGTGTATATTTAATCTATCACTTTGAGAATGTTTATGGAATACCTACTGCACGCAGAGCACTTTGGTGGATGCTGTAAAGACACACTGAACCTTTTCTTTTTGCATATTGGCCCTTAGTTCCTCAACCAGGGATTGAACCTGTGTCCCCTGCAGGGGAAGTGGGGAGTTGTTACCACTGGACCACCAAGGCAGTCCCTGGACGCTGTAAAGACAGAAATGTGGCTGAGAAGTGGCCTGAGCCCTCAGCAGTGCACAGGAGATAAAATAGTTTAACATGTGAAAATCTAAAGTCTAAGGGATGAAAGAAACAGGTGGAATTAAACCAGCGCTTCTTAACATTGGCAGCACCCCACACTCACCTGGTGAAGTTTAGGAAGCACTGTGGTCTGGGTCTTGCCACAGAGCTGTTGTTTTAATTGGTCCGGACATCCCCTTGCCCTCCCTTCCTCCGCACTCCCACCATGGATGTATTTTTAAAAATTTCCTGGTGATTCTAACATGCAGCCAAAATTGAGAGCCTTCAACTAGAATAACCTAAACTATTTTTTCTAGCTCTTACTGCAAAAGTTAGAAGGGATGTTAGTATACCTCGGGTGTCCAGGGTCAAGGGCTGGGATGGGAGGGAACCAGTGCATTTATATCTGTGATCTCAGTTAGTCCTCAGAGGGATTATCCATCACCTCCCGTCCCTCAGATTCATCCTCCCACCTTTCCCGACCCAGCCATCACCTCCGGAACAAAGTGCCATCTGCGACCACGGAGAAGAGCCCCTGGCTCTCTGTACAGTTTAGTGCCTTTAGACCTTTTTTTGAATCTGTGGTTCCCAATGGCTTTTTTATTACTCTTATAATTTTAATTTTTAATAGGCGGATAATTGCTTTAGCGCCCTGTGTTGGTTTCTGCTGGCCAATATCTTTTTTCTCATAACTTTATTTATTCGCTTTTTCTTGGCTGTGCTGGGTCTCCATTGCTGTGCAGGCTCTCCCTAGCTGCAGCACAAGCGCTTCTCACTGTGGGGGCTTCTCGTTGTGGAGCGTGGGCCCTGCGGCTCTCCAGCTTCAGTAGCTGCGGCTCCGGGGCTCTAGAGCACAGGTGTGGGCTTCGTTGCTCTGTGGCTTGTGGCATCTTCCCAGTCCAGGGATCAAACCCTTGCCTCCTGCATTGGCAGGCAAATTCTTTACGACTGAGCCACCAGGCAAGCCCTGGCCCAGAGCTTTTTAAAAATATGTCTTTGCTATTTAGCTTTTGTTTTTCTCCTTTTTCCGGTGCTGTGGGTAAGTGTGATGGTCTGTTACAAGCCTCTGTGTTCCAGTGGGATGCAGACCTGGAAGCCTTAGAAGGGAGGGGTGTGGCCTGGTGTAGGGGAAGGTTGGTCTGGGGGCAGAGGCAAAATGACTGGGGTTGAGGAGAAGATGGAGGCAAGGGGAGGCTATGGCGAGAAGGGAACACAAGCTGACAAACAGGTGTCACGAGAGAACAGGCTTCACGTTGTAGAGACAGATTCAGATCTGTGTCTCACTCCAACACCTGAGCCTTCGGTCTGTGTCTTCCGTGTTATTTGGCTGTGGGGAGCTCCTCCTGCTGCTGTGTGGCTAGTATAGAGTCTGTTCTCTTTGGCTTAAGTTGCTGTCCTGGTATATTTGAAGGATATACTCTTGGGACTCCTAAACTCAGCTATGTTTTACGAGAATGAATGAGATGGCTCAGAAAACTCGTGTCAAAACTCATGGTATGGTTGATAACAGACACCCAGAACGTCCTCGGTCAATATTGTGTGTGTGTGTATGTGTGGTGTTGTGAGCAACAGTGCGGCTTACTTTCTGATTGATAGTTGGATAATTAAGCATGTAAAACTTTTGTTTTAAAAGTTTGTCTTCAATTCAGTGATTCAGCTTCTAGAAATCTGTTCTAAGACATAAATGCAAATACTTGTACAGAAAGTTATTTATAACATGGATAAATTTAAAAATGATAGAAATGTCTTATCTTAAGGAATGATATATGTCATATACCCATATGCATGGATATATGATTATAAAATATCTGAAACAACTTAAATGGCCATCAATATGGAATTGGTTAAAAAATTATATGATCATACTATGGAAAACTGTGCTACAATTAAAAATAATGAGATAAACATACAGTTTTGAAAATATCTCTAATACTTATTAGTAGTAGTATGGTATCACTTATGTCATCATAATAAATTATATATAATATATAAAATATTTTATATAATGCAACAATAAATATATAGTTTATGTTAATTATATATCATTTATATTTAATCAATATAATTATAACTTAATATCATTATAAACTATAATATAAAATATACAAACATGATTTAATAATACAACTATATAGCAATTATATAAAATGTACAAATTTATATGTATATTATATGCCAATACATAGAAATAGACTTGAATGATACATATCAAATGGATAGTAGTGGTAAGTTAGAATGGGTGGGAATGATAAAGCAGGACCTTTACAGTTTACTCTATAAACTTCTATGTTTGAATCTTTTACAATGAGAACAATTACTTCTATTACATACATAATTAAAAATTGTAACATCTTTAGAAGAGTTGACTTTTCCTTTTCTTCCTGTGTGTGTGCGCCTTCTCCTACAGCTTGCTTGCTTATTGCAGGGTTAAAAAAAAATGTTATCCTCTCTTCCACAAATCTAAATTGGTAGCAGCAAATTTAACTAACTGGGCAAAGCCCTGAGGCGAATTGCTTGCCCGGTGAGGTCGCCCTCTGAGCTGCGTGGAGTTGGAAGGCTGTGGGTGGCAGGATGTGGTCCCCTCCGGGGCACGAACTTGTCCCAGGCCAGGGTGACAGTGAGTTCTGTGACAGGATTTTTTAGCTCAGAAAAAGCTCCCCCAGCCTTCCTTCCAACATCCTTCTACTGTTACCAGCCAGGGTTCTCAGCCTTCCCTGAATAATAGATATCGATCAGAGGCCAGACAAGAAATCCAGGCAAGGCTTTACTGGGGCCTCCGCTGTGGTGAGGGGGCAAGCTTGTTCCTTCCATGGGGTGAGGGTAGGGGTGTGTCTAGGGGTCTGGCTGGAGGGGTGGCTTAGGTAACCTGCCCACCCTTTTGTAGTGCTGAGTGCAGGGGGCGCTCAGTACCCTGCTTTTGCTCCCAACCCCCTGTTTTTGTTCCAGACCCTTCAAAAGTGGAAGCTGGGTTTTTTGGTCTCTTTGTATCTTTTGGTCCAGAATTTGCCCCAACCGTGCATGCGCAGTTATTTGTAGTCCCATACAGGTTTTTGGGTTTTTTTTTTTTTTTTTTTTTCATATTTTGTTGCTTGAGGAAAGTTGTGTCCAGGTGCAGGCACGGCAGCCCTGCCTCCGAGGGCCCCAGGTCCCAGCCTGTCTTCCCACCTCGGTCGCTGGCATAGAGAAGGGACTGAAAAGGCTGCCCCAGCCAGGCGCTGGGGGTCCAGGGAGCAGGAGAGCAGTTGGTGCGCCATCGAGGCAGAGAAGGAACACAGCCTTGGGGCAGTCAGCCTGGAAAGGTGATGCTTCAGGCGAGACGAGGAACAGAGCATCTTAGTTCACACACTCGCAGGTGGCTCCATCCTCTTCTGCTATCCACGCAAGCAAATCCATCTACAGTGTGCTCCCTGCCATTTAGGAGTTCAAGAGTAGAATTGCTGGGAGGGACCCTGGGTCACCCCGTTCAAGCCCCCGGGCCGGCATGGTAGTCTGTAGGTGTGTGGAGAGGGCGCCCAGCACCCAGCCTCAGGGCTGGTACCCACAGCTGGCACCTGGAGCCGGACTGGGGCTTAGACTCCTTCACTGCCGTGGCTCCTTGAAGCAGTTGCTAAAGATGACCTGAGACAAAGGTTGGCCCTCTAGAGAAGGTTTCCTAGCTCTGGGGTCACCTGCACTTTCAGATCAGCGATAGCTGTGTAAAATGTAAGTTTCAGTTCTTCACGTCCATGCCTTTGGTGTCAATGCAGACCGATTGAAAATGATTGTTTTCCATTAACCTGGCATTTTACACTGTTTGGGCTCCACACCCAGTGTTACATTGAGGGTTTACATCTATTTCTATTTCTTTCTGACCCACATACAAATGAAATACAATTTACTCAACCTCTCTTTCTTAAATCAATTTTAATGCAAAAATGCAATCTATTTATACTTATCTATATATCTATGTCTATATTCTGGATAATTTCAGCACGTGTCTCCCTTATCTGACTGTGTAAGCTTGACAGACCTAGAGTATTTTTTTGGCTTAGTTTTTGTTGAGTACACAGATCTGGGCCAGGTCAAGTAAGTGGTGGTGTTGGATGAACAGGCCTTGCGGGGAGCCACCTGGGAGGTGTGGTCTCCAGGAGGCAAAGGCTAAGGATTCTGAGCTTTGTCTGGCTGGTGATGCTCTGAGTCATAGGCCCAGAGGTATGGCCTGGGGGGCACATGATGATGAAACTGCTGGGGAAGTGATACAGTTGCGTCTTCAGAAATAACATTCTGTGATAATAATAACAATGATTATTATTATTTAAAAAGTAACTGGCAGGTGATGGGAGCCTTGATGCGTACCTTCTGTCCCCTCCCGTGTTCTTTGTTTCTAATAACATTAGCAATACATTTTGGAGGAAAGAGAGCCCAGGCCAGGATTTGGGAGAACTGGCTGCAACCTCTGACTCGGCCACTGATGGAAGGTTTGGGGTGAATCACCTAGACTCCGACACATTGTCATTCCACTTGCCTCACCCGCTTCTTAGTCTGAGTCCCTCCCCTCTCTGAGACTTGAGCGCCTGTGCGCTCAGAACTTAACTTTGTCTTTTGTTCTTAAAGCATCAGAACTGAGATGCTCTCCTGAAAAAGCATCTCCTCTTTGTGGATGGTTTGGCCTGGAAGATATACCTCCCACCAGAGGATGTAAATTCCCAGAGACGAATTGAGTTTTTTTTTTTTTTCCCAGAATGTAAAGGGGTGTGTCAGCAGGAGATGGTGAGAGGTCTAGGTGAGTCAGCTTGTTTTATGAAAAAAAGAATAAGAGTCTTTGTTGGATGTGACTGAAACACACAGAGGAGATGGTTATGGTTGGACCTCTCTCATCCTAGGGTTGTGAAATGCGATTATGTGTTCAATGCCTTCTCCAATTCTATCACACAACCCAGAGATGGCAGCCACAACACTTCTATTCACATGGGGTTGTGTGTTTTAAGTGGTGTGTGTGTGTACTCAGTCATGTCTGACTCTTTGCAATCTCATGGACTGTAGCCTTCCAGGCTCCTCTGTCCATGGAATTTTCGAGGCAAGAATACTGGAGTGGGTTGCCATTTTCTTCTCCAGGGGATCTTCCCAACCCAGGGATCGAACCCACGTCCCCTGTGGCTCCTGCACTGCCATCGGGGTTTTAAGTGGACTGACCTTATTAGTTGTCTCAAAAGCTTCAAGAAAGAGGTGGGGCTACTAGCAGGTATACTTAACATGTTGGAGATTTATCATCAGAATGAAATGTCACGGAATAGTTCCAGAGATGAGAGGGGGCCTTTCAGACACTGAGAGATCAAATGTCTGCCCACGAGGAGAGAATCAAGAAGGAATCCAAAGATTCCTGCCTTAGGTTCTGTTATCAAGAGAACAGTGTGGAGGAAGTGTCTATTCCAGTGATTCCCCAGAGAATAAGATAGTTTGGCTCAAAAGAGTTTCAAATAAATTTCCATGTCCTCGCTGTTCATTTCAAAATGAAAATTTCAACCCGCTTGGAGCCTTTTCCTTGTGAAAATTTCAGAGTAGCATTGATAAATGAAGCCTCTCCAGCATCAGGATTTCATCTTTTTTTAAAATTTTTTCATCCAAGGTGTTAGGATGGAGAAGGAAATGGCATCCCACTCCAGTATTCTTGCCTGGAGAATCCCATGGATGGAGGAGCCTGGTAGGCTGCAGTCCATGGGGTCGCTAAGAGTCAGACACGACTGAGCGACTTCACTTTCACTTTTCACTTTCATTCATTGGAGAAGGAAATGGCAACCCACTCCAGTGTTCTTGCCTGGAGAATCCCAGGGATGGAGGAGCCTGGTGGGCCACCGTCTATGGGGTCGCACAGAGTCGGACACGACTGACGCGACTTAGCTGTAGCAGCAGCAAGGTGTTAGGAGGGGCTTCCCAGACGGCGCTAGTGATAAAGAACTCGCCTGCCAATGCCGGAGACAGAGGAGATGCAGGTTAAATCCCTGGGTCAGGAAGATCCCCTGGAGGAGGGCATGGCACCCCACTCCAGTATTCTTGCCTGGAGAAATCCACGGACAGAGGAGCCTGGTGGGCTACAGTCCATGGGGTCACCAAGCATTGGACATGACTGAAGCACTTAACATGGCACAGCAAGGTGTTAGGAAGAGACTAGACACTGGGGTGTAAAACCTTGTAACTTCTCTGACAAAAGGACTCTTGAGTCATTGATCTAGAAATACGAGGCCCAGCCTCTGGGAGGGTGTATAATAATAACCATTGATTACTTAGGAACCTGAGAGCTGAGCAGTTCGGAAGTTGTGTGGGCTGAGTCCTCTGATCCTGACTTAACTCCAGGAAAAATAAACAAGCTTGCTGAGTCATCTGTCTTCTCAGTGGCTAATATTGGTGATGCGTTCTTTGCTGCTGTGTTTACGATTCTTATGTTTTCTCGGTGGGCTCCTTCATTCCATGTGTTTTTTAAATCGACATATACTTGATTTACAACGTTGTGCCAGTCTCTGCTGTACAGCTACGTGACTGTGTTATCCGTATGTATACCTTTTTTATGTTCTTTCCATTATGGTGTATCACAGGATATTGAATGTGGTTCCCTGGGCTGTGCAGTCGGGCCTTGCTGCCTATCCATTCTGTGTGTAATAGCTTGCATCTGCTAATCCCCAGCTCCCGATCCATCCTCCTCCACTACCCCACCCCTCGGTAGCCCCATCTCTCTTGGCAACTACAGGTCTATTCTGTGTGTCTGTGAATCTGTTTCTATTTTGTAGATACATGTTTTTTTTCTTTTTCCAGAAATTGAATTAAGTCTCATTAATTCTAGGGCAAACTCAAAAGGGTTTCTATGTTAGTGTGTGTTTGTTTGTTTTAGCAAATCCTGGTATATTATTAACAACAAAAAAAAGATCCGTACCTATGCCATGATACACTTGAAAGTGAAACAAATAAGATACAAAGACAGACACGGTTGTAACACAAAAAAGCCCCCCAAAACCAAAACCAAAAACCCAACCCAGGGGTGTGGGGGCCATGTGTGTGTACAGTGCCAACGTGGATGGCATTTTTCAGAAAATTGTTCTCATTTCCAAATGTCATCCTTAGCAAAGCCCCGGTGGAATTCTACAAAGTTCTTATTTGTTCTCCTTTAATATGTAATACTGTGCTTGATAAATACAGGGTGGCAGGGAAAGAAAAAGATCTGGAGACAAACCAGGCATGCCTGCTTTCCTGCACGACTGAGAAGCTAGGGGGGCTGTGGCAGGTGCCCAGGGCTGTGGTGCCCCAGGAGGGCCACGTGCTTCCCCAGGCCCTCTGGTCCTTCAAGCTCTGATGACGGGAGGCCAGACCACTGACTTGGCCAGCTCCTAAGAGTCGGGGTGGGAAACGGGGGGTGAAGAAGCTCTCTGCTGTAGGACGGGTGTGCAGATGTGTGTATGGTATGGTCTGGGACAGGTGAAGTCAGGAATCACACAAAAACCCATTCACGGGAGACTGGGTGGATGAGTGCATAACCCATACGTGGAATAGTAGGCGCGGTGAGTCATCTTACTCAGACACACCCACGATGTGACTTACCAGGGATGTGTTGCTAGGAAAGTCGCGGAAACGAAAGTGGGGCAGGAGCAGGGAGTGAGGGGAGAAGACAACAGGTCAGGGGGTGAGTTCAGATGAAGCCTCAGTGCACGCCCCATCCCCATGGGGGAACTCAGAGTGTAAAGTGTACCTGCAGGCAAGGCCCTGGGCCCTCTTTTTTAAAATCTATTTTTAATTGGATGATAATTGCTTGTGTTGGTTTCTGCCATACATCAACATGAATCGGCTGTAGGTATGGGACAGCTGTATGTCCGGGACTTCCCAGATGGTGCTAATGGTAAAGGGCCTGCCAGTGCGGGGGATGCAAGAGGTGTGGGTGCAATCCCTGGGTCAGGAAGACCCCCTGGAGGCAGGCATGGCAACCCACTCCAGTAACCTGGCCTGGAGAATATAATGGACAGAGGAGCCTGGTGGGCTATAGTCCGTGGGGTCACAAAGAGTCTGAAGCGACTTAGCACAGCACAGCATACATACGTCTTCTTTCTCTTGAACCTTTTCCCCACCCCCAGCCCATCCAACCCCTCTAGGTTGTCACAGAGCACCAGGTTGAGCTCCCTGTGTTACACAACAGCTTCTCACTAGCTACCTGTTTTACATATGGTAATATACATTTCAGCATTACTCTCTCAATTCGTCCCACCCTGTCCTTTCCCGCTGTGTACACAAGTCTGTTCTCTACGTCTCTTATGTCCTCTATGTCTGCTCTCTAAGGCCCTGGTGCTGGGCCTTCTTAATCCGGTGGGCCCTCCTGGTTCTTGATACCTCCAGGGAGAATGGGGCAGGCCTCAGGAGAGAGCTCTGAGGGCAGGAGCTGCAGGAGCGCACCCGGGAGCTGGGGGTGAGACACGCTGGAAGAACCAGGAGCCGAGGGGCTGTGGTGAGTGCCTGCTTTCCCACCGAAAGAGTGAAGTGCAGTCTAGAGCCCTTCCCGTGAAAGCTGTTTATGAGAAGCACTGGGCAGAGAAAGCAAGGTGCTGAGTGGTATATTCTGGGTGTTTCCCAACACCAATTGGTTCTGCAGCACCAGCTAGGTATCAGTGATTTAACGCAGCCCTGCACTAACTGCCTGGCGTTAAGTGTCAGATGCCGCAAGTTAAAGTGTTCAGTCCCACACGCCGCCCCCCACTTCACATGCCAGACGCAGGGGCCACCTGTCCTCTGGATGACAAATCAGGGGGTCCCAGGACCCTCTTTTCTGGTTCAGTGGTTTGCTAGAATGGCTCAGAGTTCAGAAGGGCATTTTACTTGCAGTTACAGGTTTATTATAAAGGGTACAGCCTGATGGCTCAGTGGTAAAGAACCTGCCTGCCAACGCAGGAGACTCAGGAGACATGGGTTCAGGAAGATCCTCTGGAGTAGGAAATGGCAACCATTCCAGTATTCTTGCCTGAAAACTCTCATGACAGAGGGACCTGGTGGGCTGCAGCTCACGGGGCTGCAAAAAGTCAGAGATAGCAACTCAACAGCAGCCCAGGACAAATGGAAGAAATGCAGAGGGCGTGTATGCAGGACGGAGTGCAGAGCATCCCTGCCCTGTCTGGGTGTGCCCTCCCGGAACCTCCACGTGTTCACCAGCCCAGGAGCTCATCACATCTCGTTGCTCAAGAGTCTTACCAAGCTGACTCTCCAGTCCTCCTGCCCTCTTGCCCTAGGTCAGTGGGTGGAGCTGAAAGTTCCAAGCTTTTCGTTGCTGGGTCTTTCCAGTGACCAGCCCCATCCTGAGGTTATGTGGGGGCCAGACCCTGATCACCTGATTAGTATAAACTCAGGTATGATCAAAAAGGGCTATTTTAAAATAATAATAAAAAAGACTCCTCTTACTCAGGACTTCCCTGGTGGCTCGCTTCCCTGTAAAGCGTCTGTCTACAATGCGGGAGACCCGGGTTCGATCCCTGAGTCAGGAAGATTCTCTGGAGAAGGAAATGGCAATCCACTCCAGTACTATTGTCTGGAAAATCCCACAGACAGAGGAGCTTGGTAGGCTACAGTCCATGGGGTCGCAAAGAGTCGGACACGACTGAGCGACTTCACTTCACTTACTCAGGAAGTTCCAAGGGTTTTAGGAGCTCTGTGCCAGGAACATGGGACAGAGAGCAAACGCATGAGTTAGTAGATTATACATATATAGTTGGATATCGTTTTTAAAATAAAAAGAAATGTGTGTGCAAGAAATAAGTCTGGAAGGCTACAGATTCCATCGTAATTGTGTTACTACAGACGTGGCTGGGGTTGGGGATGGAGGGGTGGATGGAGACGCTGAGGCTTCCTGAGAGAGCCTATTATGCCTTATAATTGGAATAGGAAAAGTGCAATGTACACAAGTGCCATGTGACTGTAGCCTGGCTCAACAGCCTCCTCAATCTGCAGTTCTAAGACCCAGACAGCATGAGTGTGGCTGCTCGGTGAATGTAATGATGTTTTCTTGTCTCTGTGATGAGCAGAACCTTGAGGACTACAATTACCTATAATACTGGTTTGGAAATTGTGGCTTCAGTGGTCCCCATTCTGGATGCCTGGTGTCATTTTAGACTGTCGTCGGAAAACATGTTTTTAGCCTAGCAAATCCAGCTGCATCGGATGAGCATCAGTGTAGCTCTGCTCCCTGTGGGGGACTGTCTGCCTTCAGCCTAGACTGATAGCCCTGGCAGAATGCTTAATTTGTAGGTAAAATAAATTACCCACTTGATGGCAGATATTATAGATCCTTCTTGATATAAGCCCTTTCCCTGGCTAGTAAACAGCCAGGAAAGACCAAAACAAGTCCTGCAAAAATGGTCACCGATTTCCCTGTTATCACAAAGCCTAAAAGTTTTATTGTATGTGTGTTAAGCTCTGAGCAAGGAAAACTGCCTGGAGAAAGTCTACACTCTTGGAACTTCAAAATTTACATTAGTCTAACTCTTGTTTCAGTTTATCTAACCATCTACCCACCCATCCATCCACACACCCCCTTATCTATCCATCCATCCATCTATCCACCTACCTATCCATCCACCCATCCATCATCCATACATTCACCCATCCACTCATCCACCTGTCCATCTGTCTATCCGTCTATCCACACACCCATCCATCATCTGTATTTCTAATAATTATCGAGAAAATTTTATTAAGCAGACATTGTGGTGGGCACTGTTCCTTGTCTCCTGGCATTCATTTGTAGAGTGCATGTGTGCTAAGTGGCTTCAGTCGTGTTCGACTCTTTGTGACCCCATGGACTGTAGCCCTCCAGGCTCCTCTGCCATGGGATTCTCCAGGCAAGAACACTGGCGTGGGTTGCCACGCCCTCCTCCAGGGGATCTTCCTGACCCAGGGGTTGAACCTGTGTGTCTTGCACCTCTTGCACTGGCAGGCTCATTCTTTACCACGAGCGCCACCTGCGAAACCCTTAATTTGTAGCAAATACACTTAAAACTCACCTCCACCCTGTACCTAGTGTTTAGTATATATTAGAAGCCATTTTAGCCTCTTTGACAACTTCTTGTTAGCGTTCTGTTTTCTCCTAACCAGGTTCATGATTATTTCTGTCTCTCAATTGTAGAACACCTGATAATAACAGCAAGCATGTACTAAATACTTATCACATGATGTGCAGTTTGCAAAGCCTTCTATACCCCTTAGTTCACTTCATTCTTACAATGATCCTAAGAAATGTGCGTTATTATCTACAGTTTGACTCTTTTTTTTTTTTTTACAAAATACAACCTACCTAAAAAATAGTGCTTAAAAATGAAGTAGCATTCCATAATTTATCAAAAAGCAAAAACCATAAATGAGATTAAAAATAGAACATTGCCAGTACCTAGAAGACCTATTCATCCCCCTATTAATTCTCACCCCTCTTTGCCTCCCAGAAGTAACCACTATTCTAACACATGTGATGATCCTGCTTTTCTTTAGGGTTTTACCATCTATGTCCCTAAACTACTAGAGTTTGGTTCTGCCTGCTGTTTTTTAAAAAACAAGATTATACTGTATATGTTCTTTGGTGTCTGTATTTTTTTTAATTCAACATTAAATTCTTAAGATTCATACTTATTGTTGCATCGGTTTTAGCTGATTTTATTTTCTATATGATATTTTCTTGTGAATATACCACGATTTATTTTCCATTCTCCTGCTTTTGGACATTTGTGTCTTTCCAGTCTGGGGCTATTAAGAAAAACGCTGCAATGAACATCCTTGCATATGTCTTTCAATGACAAAGAGCCTGCGTTTCGGTTGGCTGTGTAAACAAGAGTGGATTTGCTGGGTGATCGGCATGTGTTCAGTTTTGGTAGGTGATGCTGAACAGGTTTCCGCACTGGTTGTGCTAATTCACATTCCCACCCGCAGCGTACAAGACTCTGAGGCATGCATCCCTGCTATTTGCCTGGCATTATCAGTCCTAACTCCAGCTTCTATGATGGTGTGTAGTGACATCTTGATTTTAATTTGTATCCCATTTGTGAAAAATGAAGTCAAGTGCCTTTTCATACATTTATTAGACTTTTGGATATTATCTTTTGTGAAGTCCATTTTGAAGTCTTTGCTCATTTTTTTCAATTTTATTGAGGTGTAATTGGCAAATAAAATTGTATATAGTTAAAATATTTTGTTCATTGGGTTTTCTGCCTTGACTTGTAGTTCTTCATGCCTGGATTGTTGTAGTTCAGTCACTCAGTCGTGTCTGATTCTCTGTGACCCCGTGGACTGCAGCATGTCAGGTTCCCCTGTCCTTCGTTACCTCCTGGAGTTTGCTGAAATTCATGTTCACTGAGGCAGTGATGCTATCCAACCATCTTATCCTCTGTCCCCCTCTTCTCCTTTTGCCTTCAATCTTTACCAGCATCAGGGTCTTTTCCTGGATAGAAGGCCTACTTTGTATGTGTGTGTGTGTGTGTGTGTGTGTGTGTGTTCAATGAATAGCAAATATCCCTTGCTTGCCTGCTGCTGCTGCTAAGTCGCTTCAGTCTTGTCTGACTCTGTGCGACCCCATAGACGGCAGCCCATCAGGCTCCCCCGTTCCTGGGATTCTCCAGGCAAGAACACTGGAGTGGGTTGCCATTGCCTTCTCCAATGCATGAAAGTGAAAAGTGAAAGTGAAAAGTGAAAGTGAAGTCGCTCAGTTGTGTCCGACTCTTAGCGACCCCATGGACTGCAGCCTACCAGGCTCCTCCATCCATGGGATTCTCCAGGCAAGAGTACTGGAGTGGGGTGCCATTGCCTTCTCTGCCCTTACTTGCCTATTAATACTTTAAAACCTGTCTTTTGATATGGTCAATGTAATCTGACTTCCCAAATGTTTTCTTTCTGATTAGCACTTCTGTCTTGCTTAGGAAATCTTTCCCTACCCTGAAGTCTCAGGAATATGTGTTGTGTGTTGTATGTATCTGTTGAATTGAGAGAACAGAAATCACAGTATCTCAACAGAGTTGAATAAGGAGACATGGTTACCCAGGTTTCAGAAACTGAAAGCCAAGAAGGAACCTTCGGGTAACAGGGAGATAATAGCTTCAGAGAACAGGTGCTGCCTTGAAGGCTAGAGGAACAAAGGGAAGAAATTGGGGTTATGAGAACCTAGAGGCTCAGAGAAGGGATGCCCACAGCTGAGAAGAATAGACGCTGAGCGCTTGAGGGCGGGGTTAGGGTGATGAGATTGGATCCCGGTGTGCTGAATGATGCTGGAGGTTAGAACAGAGGACAGCAAGGGTGAAGGGCTGCAGCCCAGAGATGCTTCTGGACCAAACTGCGAAGTGGGAAGGAGGAAGCCGCTCCTGAGTTCCTCCTGACTCTCAGAATCCCTCTCAACCCCTCCTGCAGTCTAGCGGGATGCCAAGGGGCCAAGGAGACGTGAAGGCCCAGACTTCACTTCTAAAACATCAGTTCAAAGGTAAAGTTAAGAATTTCATGATGGCAGGAACACAGCCTTAATCCAGGCAGAGCGTCCTACTGAGCACGGGCCCCTGCGTGACTGCATAGTTCACTGGTCTCTTATTTTGGGAGATTTTCTTAAGACTTTTACTCCGAAGGACCTGAACACACAGCAGAACTCCAGCAGTAGCTTTCTTGTAATTAGGTACATATTTCTCTGCCTAACTCTCAGTTCCTCTCTATCCTGAGGATGCTGAGAGCATTGTGGTTTATTTTTGCTCCTTGATAATCTTGAGCTTTATTTTTTTTTAACATTCTTTTTTATTCTTTTATCTTTGGCAGTGCTTTGGAGGTTGTGTGGGGCTTTGGTGGTTACTTTTTTTTTTTTTGAGGTTGTGTGGAGAGTTTTGAATTCAAGAGGTTGCTGTTATCTCTCAGACTAGGATCTTTTGTGTGTGTGTGTGTTTTGAGGATGTTGTAAAAATTATCTTTTTTTTCCACGAGAAAAAACTTTCATCACAATTTTTTTTTTTTTGGACTGAATGGTACATTTACAAAGATCATGAAGAGGTTAAAAGGCATCATCAAAATTTTATTCTTTATTTACTGCTGTTACATAGGAATAACAATTGTGGTTTTGAAAATTTCCTTGTATCTTGGGAGCTTGTTGAATTCACTGACTAGCTCTAATAGTTTTCCTGTAGTGTTTTGCTTGTTTGTTTTGGACTCTCTACCTAAACCTATTATGAGGTCAGACAATGATGACAGTTTTATCTCTTCCTTTCCAATTCTTATCCTTTTCCATTTTTGTTCTATTGCTGTTTGGCCCTCCAGTAAAATGTCGAATAGAGCTGGTGAGAGTGGGCATTCATCTCATTCCTGATCTTAGAAGGAAAGTACTTCCCTTTTCACCAGAGATATTATAGTTTTTGCAGCTGTTTTAGAAAAAAAATAAAAGCAAGGAATTATCTTTTATCCCTAGATGTTTATGAGTTTTTAAAAAAGAGAGGAATATGTGCTGAATTTTATCAAATGCCTTTTCTGCAGCTAGTAAGATATCTCATGATTCTGACTGATTTTTGAAGATTAAGCAATCTGTCATTCCTGGAATAGACCTAACTTGTCTGGGATATATTCACCTCTTTATATATTGTTGCCTTTGGTTTGCCCTCACTTTGCTTTAAGATTTTTATGTCTGTGTTTATGAGTAAGATTGCCCTGAAACTTTCTGTCTTTATAACGTCCTTAAGATATTTTGGATCATGGTTAGGCTGGCCTCAGAAAATTGAGTTGGAGATGGCTTCATCTCTCTTTTTGAAGAGAATTTGTATAAGCGGAGCGTTACTTCTCTGAGTGTTTGGTAGGATTCCCAGTGGACCCTTTCTTTTGGGGAGGTTTGAAATGATGGATTCACCTGTAATTTCTGTGTGATCATGCCAGTTTTGATAAGTTTCATTTCTTTGGTGGTTTGACTATCCATCTCAATTTTTCATAATTATTTTCCTAGAGTTGTTCATAATACCTTCTTAGGGTATTTTTAATGTCTGTAGGATTTGTAGAGCTATTTCCTTTTTAAATTTTTGATCTTGTATATATGTGCTATTTTTCACGGCACTTTGAAGGTACCCTTCTACTGGCTTCCTGTTGAGAAGTCAGCTGACATTTCATTTCAGGTGTTTTAAAGGTAATATGCCATTGTTTTCCCTTGCTGCAATCAAGATATTACTTTTGTGTTTGAGTTTCAGTGGCTTTATTATGATGTGCCTGGGGTGGAATTCTTTTTTTAATTTACCCTCCCAGAATTTTTAGAGTGGTTTGAATTTGGGATTTTATGTTCTTCATTGTTTTTGGAAACTCTCAATCGTTATTTCTTAAATATTTCCCCCATTCCTCTCTCCCTCAATAATTTATTAAGCACGTATGCTAGACATTCTCAGTGTTTGCTCTATTTCTGTTTTCAGCTCTGCTGTGTTCTCCATCTTTCTGATACTCGATGCCTCCTTTATTTTCCTCCTGCCTTCTATATTTTAGTTGACTATTTTTCTCTGACACCTGTGCCAAGAACTCTTAAATGTGGTTGTTTTTAATGCTGGTTATTTTCAGTTCTACAATTTCCACTGGTTCTTTTTAAAGGAAATAATTTCCATTTCTCTGCTGAAATTCTTAGTCTTTTATCTCATTGAACATATTAAGCATGGAACGATTTATGCTTGTTGACTTTCACTGTTTACTGTTTCTGCAGGTTTTCGATCATGTGATTTTGTCTCCTCACGTGCCTTCTTACTTGTGGATGTGCACAGGGCATTATTTTTATGAACTTACTTGCAGAGGCCATTCATATGTTGCTGTCTTCCCCCAGATGTTGTCATTTTCTTCTGCTGGGTGCCTGAGGGTGCAAACAGTCTGACTGCATCAGTCCAGTTTCAGTGATTCAGCTCCTTTGAAACTGAGCATCGTTTTCCTATGGGACTGTCCCCTGCCCTGTTACCACTCTAGTCCTGTGAGGTTCCAATCTAAAGTGAGGGATTTTCACAATGTCTTCCTCCTCATTCTGTCCCTAGACTCCAGTCCCCAGGCCCTTAGGCCAGGTGAGGCTACAGCATCACTGCTCAGCCTCTCAGTCAACCCCCTGGAATGAGCAGATGCCTCCAGGAGAAAAATGGTCTACACATGCATGGGCTTATCTCCTGGGCTTTTATCTTTTCCAGATGGCAATTCTTCACTGCAGTTTTAGCTTCCTGCTCTGTCCCGGTAGACATTGTTCACATCTTCTAGCTGTACTATTGGTTCTCAGCAGGGTGTTTGGTTGGAATGACCTGTCCTCCACTGCTGAGAGTAGAGGTCTTACTTCCATTTTACAGATGCAAAGACTGAGGCCTGCTATAAAGAACTTCCCCTAAACAAATTTAAGGCTGAATTATAGACTCAGGGGTCAAGGATGACTTAGACTTGCTTTAGGGAGTAACACATAACACTGTATTTTCCTCTGCAGGACTCTGGGTTCTCTCTTACTTTTACTGATGAGGTTATGCTGAAAAGGCAGTGAACTAATCTTTGCCAGAGGAAAGCCACTGCAGTTAAAAAGTTAGGAATGACTTAGTGAAGAGAAATTGGAGGAGAAAGAGGAGAAGTGTATGGAGAGAGGTGGTCAGAGGCTTAACCATCCCTGGGGGTGGGCTTACACAGCTTGTATTTCTGGCTACTGGCTGAGTCACTTATACCTGCACAAAGAATCAGTGTGTCAAATGTTTAAGAGAAGAAGGTCACCTAATGTGTCTACCAGTGTATTTTTCATCTACTTTTTTGAAAATGGCTGTTTAGAGACTTGGGAACATGCAACAAGAATCTTACACTTCGGTGTTTTTTAACTTTTTAAAACATTTTTTTTAATGTAGACCATTTAAAAAGTCTTTATTGAATTGGTTACAATATTGCTTCTGTTGTATGTCTGGGTTTTTTAGCCTCAAGGCATGTGAGATCTTAGCCCCTGGACCAGGATTGAACCCACACTCCTTGCATTGGAAAAGGAAGCCTTTCTTTAAAAAGTAATTATTTATTTGGAGTGCGCTTCCCAGGTGGCTCAGTGGTAAAGAATCTGCCTGCCATGCAGGAGGCATGGGTTTGATCCCTGGGTCAGGAAGATCCTCTAGAGTGGGAAATGCAACCCACTCCAGTGTTCTTGCCTGGAAAATCCCTTGGACAGAAGCACCTGGTGGGTCACAGCCCACCGGGTCACAAAAAGCTGGCCATGAACGAGTGACTGAGCAGGCATGCAATTATGTCTTTCTTTTGCTGCGCTGGGTCTTGGTTGCCGTGTGTGGGTTTTTCTCTATTGTGGCCGATGGACTGCTCTCTAGTTGTGACGGAGGGGTTTCTCGTTGCTGCGGCTTCCTTGTTGTGGAGCAGAGGTTCTAGGGCATGCAGGCTTCAGTAGCTGTGGGGTATGGGCTCAGTAGTTGCAGCTCCCAGGCTCCAGAGCACAGGCTCAGTAGTTGTGGCACATGGGCCAAGTTGCTCTGAGGCAGGTGGGACCAGGGATCGAACCGGTGTCTCCTGTATTGGCAGGAGGATTCTTTACCACTGAACCACCAGGGAAGCCCGGAAGGCAAAGTCTTAATCACTGGACTCCCAGGGAAGTCCCAGGTCTTGCCCTTTGACTTCTAGTGACCTGCACAAGCTGCTTTCCTTCTGTGTATATCAATGTTGTCATCCCCAGAGGAGGTATTGGTTCATAGGTCTTCCTATTTTGTAAGGGGAGTGCAGTGTGGCTGACATTGCTCACTGTTACCACCACAAAACCAGGGTCACGTTTCTGAAGGAACTGTTTGATTGTGTTACCCTGGTGACCAAAGCCCTCCACTGGGGCTTCTCCCAGGCCTGTCGCTTTTTCTTTTCCTATTGCTCTTGGGCTTAGTGGCAATCCCCAGAAGCACAGCTCACCATGTACGGGATGGCCTGGCCCTCAGCCGCCTCCCTGGCTTCATCTTAGAACTTTTACTCCTCCCGGGTTGTGTAGACTTTCTGCACCTCCCCTGTTTGTGCCCTTGGAGGGTCTTCGTCCCTGTTAGTGCTTCTGCTCCTTGGTGTCCCTTCCCCCCTCTCATCCAAGGAGCTCCTGATGCATCTGGGGTCATGTCCTCAGGGGAGACATCCCTTAGTTGTTTAGTAGCTGAGTTGTGTCCAACTCTTTGCAATCCCATGGATTGCAGCATGCCAGGCTTTCTTGTCCTTCACCATCTCCTGGAGTTTGCTCAGACTCATGTCCGTTGAGTTGGTGATGCCGTCCAACCATCTCATCCTCTGTTGTCCCCCTCTCCTTTCACCTTCAATCTTTTGCAGCATCAGGGTCTTTTCCAATAAGTCGGCTCTTCTCATCAGGTGGCTGAAGTATTAGAGCTTCAGCATCGGTCCTTCCAATAAATATTCCGAGTTGATTTCCTCTAGGATTGGCTGGTTTGATCTCCTTATTGTCCCAAGGACTCTCTATGGCCCCATTCTCACATCCGCACAATGACCAATTTAAATCTCTGTGAAATGCACTCCCTGGACCACATGTATCTCTCCTGCAGGATTCCCAGACTTGTCCTTTTACGTTTATTGGTGTAATTCTTTGTTTCCCATCTGCTCTCTCACCAGGCTTAAGCACGTAGGGGTAGCAACAGTGTGGTGTTGGCCCATCAGTCTCTCCAGCATTCAGCCCACTGCTCAGGAGCAGGAGGCATCCAATACCTACTTGCCAAATAAGGAAGGAAAGACATCTTATGAATTTCATCCTAACTAGAGATTTTTTGCCAGTTTATCCACTTGATTTCTGGAAAGTAGGTCGGAACAAGAAGCGCCAGGAACAGATGGTTTAAATAGTGAAGAAAGTGAAAGATGGTCTTCACATGTCCTTGTCTACAAGTAATTAGTATTCAACTGCTCCCGCTGTCTGGAACCTGGTGGCAAGTGCCAAGAGAAAACGTGTTTAGGATTTTAACCGATCCTCCTGGAAACGCCAGTGGGAGTGCAGTGGCTGGAATCGCCAAGCTAGGCTGTGTGAATGAAAAGTCTCTGATCTTCATTCTTTTTTCTTTTTTAAATTGCAGGCTCTGTAGTGAGGAGGCACCAGGGGAAGGGGAAGGACACAGGTGTTTGGGGGAAGTGGTAAGACCTCCCTGCTCCTCTCTGCCGAGGCCACAGGCCGGTTCTGCTACCGTTGTTTCTGGTGTGTGTCTGACACTCCAGACAAGCTGGGGCTGAGAGCTGAACATCGGTTTTACCTCTTAATGTGTTTCTGGGTTCCTGTGAGTCAGCCTGGGAGGCCCTGTAGCCCCTGAAGGGACTCAGAAGGCAGCCTGCCTGTGGGGAGCCTGTGAGCCCAGAGAAAGCCTTCAGCCGTGGCTGTGGGGCAGCGGCCTGCACCTCAGGCTCGCTGCTCAGAGCAGGGCTGGGGAGCCAAAGTCCTTTCTGAGCCATGAAGCCAGGGCCAGGTGGCTGCACCAAGAGCTGGTGAAGCCTGGGGTTTGAATCAGCCGTGCCTGAGCTCCCCTCCTGGTTCGGTTCTGGTCTGTTTCCAGATCACTCCTTATACCAGGTGTGTTTTTTTACACAACAGCCCATTCTCTGACATCTGCTGGTTACCAACATTTCAGCTCAACTCTGATGCTCTCTGGGGCCAGTGCAGACCCCCCAGGCTAAGGGCTCCATCCACGAGACCACCCCCACTGCAGACACCACCTGCACATCCCAGGTTGTTACCTGGCTTTTGACTCATGGCTCTGAAGTCCGATAATCTGCCAGACTGGCTGATAAGGCCCAGGGAAAACAGTTCACCTGCTGTCACCAGTTTATTATAAAGGCTGCAACTCAGGACCACTTGAAGGAAGAGATGCTTAGTGCGAGGTTTGTCGGAGGAGGCGTGGAGGTCCTGGCCCCCAGCATGTCCACCAACCAGGAAATTCAGCAAATCTTGTTAAGAGTTTTGATAGAGCTCGATCCGCAGTCCCACTCCCTCTCCCAAGGGCCACCCAGGAGGGCTGAAACTGCCCCATCCTGGAAGCCCCACCCTTCAGCATCTGGGGGCCGCACCTATGTCTCCTCATTAGAATAACTCAGGTTTGATCAAAGGGAGCTCCTTATGAATAACAGAAGACACTCCTATCACTCAAGACTTGCCGCAGGTATTAGGGGCTGTGTCCCGGGAGTGGAAACAAAGACCAAACATGGGGCTTCCCCAGTGGTCCAGTGGTAAAGGATCAGCCTGCCAGTGCTGGGACACCGGTTTGATCCCTGGTCCGGGAAGATTCCACATGCTGCAGAGTAAATGAGGCCATGTGCCACAACTACTAACGCCTGAGCGCTAGAGTCTGGGAACTGCAAGGAGAGAAGCCTCTGCATGAGAGGCCCAAGCACCGCAGCTGGGGAGTAGTCCTGTCTTGCCGCAGCTAGGGAAAGCCTGTGTGCAGCAACGTAGACCAAGTGTAGCCAGAAATTAAAATTTTAAAGAGACCAAACTTGTTTCTCATTATGCCACAAATACCATCTTAGCTGTGTGACCTTGCAGAAGAGTTTCCAAAATAAGATCATCGTGGAAGCAATGATACGGTGCACATACCAAATGTGAATAGAGTGTGTGTGTGTGTGTGACAGTCACTCAGCCGTGTCCAACTCTTTGTGACCCTATGGACTATACAGCCCATGGAATTCTCCAGGCCAGAATACTGGAGTGGGTAGCCTTTCCCTTCTCCAGGGGATCTTCCCAACCCTGGGATCGAAGCCAGGTCTCCCACATTGCAAGTGGTTTCTTTACCAGCTGAGCCAGAGAGTGAATGCCAATATAGGCAGTTGGGACCCAGTACCCAACGCAGCCCAGGGCTCCTCCGGAGGGAGAGGGGTGGGTGGCGGGCCTACAGGGCAGGTGGCAGTGTGCTTTTTCCTCGCACATGCTTTTATGTTTTCAAAGCTAAATTTGGCTGAGCTAGGGTGACCTCAGAGGGGAGGAAGTGGAACAAAGGGCAGTAGGTTATCACAGAGGTGGATGTGGAAGAGGCGGGTGAGGGCATGGTGGCCAGTGTCAGGCACGTGTGGGAACCTGTGCTCTCACACTGCTGTGACCCAGAAGGGAATACACATGTGAAGCAGTGATTCTGTGTTTCATCACCACAGTGTACGTACCTTGTGGCTCAGGGGTAAAGAACCTGCCTGCCAATGCAGGAGACACAAGACATGAGGGTTCAATCCTTGGGTCAGGAAGATCCCTTGGAAGAGGAAATGGCAACCCACTCCAGTATTCTTGCCTGGAAAATTTCATGGAAGAGGAGCCTGGTGGTCAACAGTCCATGGGCTCGCAGAGTGGGACAAAACTCAGCATGCACACACAATGTACCTGATATGTTATGAATATGTGCAGAGTGCTCTGGGGTCCCATGACATGGGACTGTAACCAGGCTGGTGCACTTGGGTGAATGGCCAATGAGAGGTGCTGCTCAGAGATGATAAATGACCCTGACATCACCCTGGGGCCTGAAGGGCATTATCTCACCTGCTACTCCCTTGGTGTACAGGAGGTGATCATTCTAGTTGCCTGATTAGGACATCAACATGCTGAGTTTCTTAATCAGACTCTGAATCATCCATCAGATCTATGGATTCTGGCCAGTGTGTTGAAATAAGTCTATGAGGGCCCTGGAAACTCTGCTTCAACTGGTTTCTGCTGGGCTGGTTTCTTATCCTGGGTTTGGGCTGATCAGCAGCTAGGTGGAAAGATTTCAGTTCAGTTCTCTTGAGAACAGGGTCAGATGAAGGAGACAGGACTTCAGACTTGGATAATAGGCCTGAGGTCAAGATGGATCAGGGGAGTCTCAGAGAGAGAGGGAGAGAAAGTGCTGAGAAAGTATTTCCCATTTTCCTAAAAGGTTCAAATGTCTTCTGCGTGGTGAGCACCGTCAAGGGTGCAGGCATTTCCATGAGACCACACGTGGACTCCGGTGTCCCACGGCCTGCCACCTCTTAACGTGTGATACAGACCATCACAACTGCTATAAAAATGACAGCTGAGACTCTTGGCAGCCGCCAACAGAAAGTAAAAACAATGAACCCAGAATGTTCCTGCTCTTCTCCTGGGGACCAGAGCACTGGTGGCCTCATGGGTGAAGAGCTTTGCATTCTGACCCAACCTCTCAGGCTTCTGAGAATGTCTACACGAGGAGAGCTTGCTCCCTGCTCTCTGAGATTTTCCTGCCTTATCCTTACCCTACAATGGTGGGATACAGTTGTATTAATAACACAGTGACATGTGTGCTGCTTTAATAATGGATGAAATAGCGAGATGTAGTGGCAAGTTGAAAAATTCTGTGATTTCCAAGTAGAGATTAAGGGTGGCTGGTATTTCAGGATCCACAACTACCATAATGGGACATGAGCATCTTAGGACTTTATTGGTGGCAGACACAGATGTCTGCCTACATTCACAGGCATTTTTTTAATGCCTGCATTAAAACACCAAATTATCTATTATGGGTCAGTGGAAGCAGATTTTTTTTTTTCCATCCATGTGCACCTATTCCTTTAAAATTTTTTAAAAAAACTGTTCCATTGAAGTATAGTTGAGTTACGATGTTGTGTTAATTACTGCTGTGCAGCAAAGTGCTTTAGCTATATACATACATACATTTTCATAGTCTTTCCCATTATGGCTTATCACTGGGTATTGAATATAGCTCCCTGCGCTCTACAGTAGGGCCTTGCTGTGTATGCATCCTGTATATCAGAGCTTGCATCTGCTAAGGCCGACCTCACACTCCGTCCCTACTCCAAAGCCCCTTTCCCCTGGCCACCACAGTCTGTTCTCTCTGTCCGTGATTCTGAAGTGCACTTGTTCCTGAGTCTTGTCCGCACCTGGTCTGGGTGGTGTCTGGGGCCCCGTGGGATCTGTGATTGAGTGACTCCCAACTGGTTCCACTGAGTGGCCAGTTTCTGAGCCTCCTCACCTGGGACGCGCTAACCCTCCAGCCTGGGCCTGGGGGAGCCGGGCGGTGGGGCTGGTGCTCATGACCACATCCTGTCCTTCTCAGGCCCTCTCTGTTGTCAGGGCGACAGGCTTGTTTGGTTTCTGGAAGCTGCTCTCTTGTCAGCTGTGGGCACCAGCATGTTGCTGCTGCTCCCGGAGATTTCCCTTCATAGTCAGGCGGTGACTCAGCAGAGGAAGTGCATCGAGAAGGGGCTGGGACCCTGTTGCTTTCAGCAGAGACACCTGGGTCACCGCCGGGTGACTCACCGAGCCTTCCTGACCCCTGCCCAGGCAGGAAGTAGCCGATTATCTCTCCATCCCTGCCTGGTGACAGGGCCGATGTGGCTGAATCATGCATGTCCGGTCAGCTGGTCTCCATGCACGCCCACACCCCCACACGTGCTCGCATCCACACGTGACTCCGGGCCCTGGTCTTTCTGACACGTTTCATATGAGCTCATCTCACTGCTACAAATGACCACACACTCTCCTCTTTCCCCACACACCTTCTTATCTCACAGAAAGAAACCTTTTGGTTTCTTTGGACCTTGAGTTTCGCATGGAGGGATTGCATCATTGCACGTGGAAACATTTTCCTTGAGGCATTAAGGGAGGCTGTACTCCAGATGTGGGCAGAGGTTATATGACCTCACTGGAGGTATCTGGATGGAATCTCACAGTATTCCATGCATTCTAAGGCATGCCTTTTTCCTGCTCGAATACCTGTGAAATTCGGATGTGTCTTGGAATTCCCAGACTCTTATATTGGACAAAAGCGGATGCTTAGAGAGAGTGAGTCTGGAGGGGATTAGAGGGTGTCGATGAAGACAGAGCCTGTGTTTCTGTTGCCCCAAGAGAAGGCTTTGGTCATTTTGATTGGACCGGCAGCCAAATGCTACTGTTCTTTCATGGGATTTAGGGTCTTTGACTCAGGCTCATGGGTGGCATGTTTTATAGATTAGGTCACTAATGGGATAATTCTTCAGAAAGAAGCACAGCATATGAGTGGAAGTAATTGTTCCATGTATGGCTCATTTCAGATCATACTTCAGAAAGTGCGTAAAAGTGCAAAATGTGTGTTTGTGAAAGTGAAAGTCGCATAGTCGTGTCTGACTCTTTGTGACTCCATGAACTGTCCATGGAATTCTCCAGGCCAGCATACTGGAGTGGGTAGCCTTTCCCTTCTCCAGGGGATTTTCCCACCCTGGGATGGAACCCAGCTCTCCTTCATTGCAGGCAGATTCTTTACCAGCTGAGCCACAAGGAAAGCCCAAAAACACTGGAGTGGGTAGCCAATCCCTTCTCCAGGGGATCTCCCGACCCAGGAATCAAACCAGGGTCTCCTGCATTGCAGGTGATTTCTTTAACAACTGAGCTATCAGGGAAGCCCCCAGTAAAAGGACTATGCTTCAGCCAAAAAAAAAAAAAAATGCACTTGAGACTGTCCTTTGACTACTGCATGTTAACTGCTGACTTATTTAACCATAGGCCACCTGCATTTGACCTCTGCCAAGACCATGAAACCTTTGCTTTTTCAGGGCAGTGACCCCCGGGCCACAGCAGTAATGTTGCAGCTGCTGGTGGGGTTAGTGTCGACAAAGAAAGAATACTTACAGAGTAGTCCACATTGTTTTTAGAAAATTTAAGATCATTTAAAGATTCAAGGATGTTTCCCCCAAATGCACAGGGAGGTCCTTACGCCTTCACTCAGCTTCCCCCAATGATAACATCTCACATAACTACAGCGCATACAGTGTTACCACCTGCATTCTGACATTCTTCCATGGAACTTGCCTAGATTTCCTCTATTTTCTGTGCCTTTGAGTCTACGAGTGTGAATAGTTCTATGCAATATTATCACAGGTGAGTACGCTTATTAAAGTGTGAGTCGCTCAGCCCAGTCTCTTTGTGACCGCATGGACTGTAGCCTGCCAGGCTCCTCTGTCCATGGAATTCTCTAGGCAAGAATACTAGAGAGAGCTGTCATTTCCTTCTCAAGGGGATTTTTCCTGACCCAGGGATCGAACCCAGGTCTCCAGCATTGCAGGCAGGTTCTTTACCATCTGAGCCCCCAGGGAAGCCCTGCTTATAACTTACGCTTATAACGGCCACTCCAATCAATATGCCGACTGGTTGCATCCCATCAAGACTCCCTCATGCTGTCCTTGGTGGCCGCCTTCCTCCTCCCCAATCCCATCCCTAACCCCCTGGCAAACACTAAACTTTCTCCAGCTCTTTAACTTTGTTATTCCAAGACTGTTATACATAAATAAGCTCATATAGTGTGTTACCTTTTGGTTGGCTTTTTCCACTGGGCACAATTTCCTTGCAACCCATGGAGTTGTTTATTAATATGTGTTAATGTATTGCTAGTATTGCATTACATGTAGCATAAGAGATACTAGTCGTAACGAGTACATGTAACTAGTAGTAACACTAGTACCATATTACATGTATTAATAGTGCATTCCTTTTTGTTGGATAGAATTTTACCATGTGTGGGTGACATGGTTTGCTCATGTGCTGAGGGACAATTGGGTTGCTTCTCATTTGGGCGATTATGAATCCAGCTGCTATCTTCATAGCAGTTTTAAAGCTAAAAAAGGTTACCAAAGATTTGCTGAGGACAGGTTGTTGCAGATTCATTTTCATCCCCTGGTACGTGGCCTTTGTATGCATGCAGACGCTCAGTAAGCGCTTCTTCGGTGAGTGGATAGAGGAATAGGTACCATCTCAAGGAGACAGTCTCAGGGTAGGTGGGGGGTTAAGATAGAAGATTTAGGCTCAAGACTAGAACCCAGGGCTGGACTTTGTCACCTTGACCCTGGCTGAGCCAATGCAGGCCTCTGTTCTTCATCTGTAAAATGGGATACTAGTATGATAGCTACTGGAGCGCTCAGCTGCTAAGTCACTTCAGTCGTGTCCGACTCTGTGCGACCCCATAGACAGCAGCCCACCAGGCTCCGCCGCCCCTGGGATTCTCCAGGCAAGAACACTGGAGTGGGTTGCCATTTCTTCCCCAATGCATGAAAGTGAAAAGTGAAAGTGAAGTCGCTCAGTCGTGTCCGACTCTCAGCTGCCCCATGGACTGCAGCCCACTAGGTTCCGTCCATGGCATTGTCCAGGCAAGAGTACTGGAGCGGGGTGCCATTGCCTTCTCCATGCTCTGGAGAACACGAAATGAGGAAATACATGGAACTCTTCGCAAAGCCTGTGTTATACAGTAATTGCTTAATAAATGTCAGGTGTGATCACTACCATTTGTAAGGTGATCACGGCTCTCCACCAGATCATCATCATAAAGCTAATAACTTACTATTGCTTTTACTCTGAAATGCTTTCATCTTCCAAATCTACCATTATGTATTCTATATTTAAGCCTATTTAAGTCTTATATTCATATACATGTCTCATTTTAAATATCTTAAGTGCTTTCTTCTTAAAATGACGCTTCTAGCTTAATATTATAATTTTATCTTATGAACATTAATGGTCAAAAATCTAATGCACATATGCATAGAAATTTGGAAGATTCGAAATATTCTTTCTGTGTAGTCATCCAAAGTTCCCATCAAGCTTGCAAATAGGCATCTGCGCTTATAAAAGTGGGCCAAATTTTATTTTTCCCTTTCATTATGATATACATTCATTTGGAGAAGCAGCAAGTGTCTTGGGTCATTTTTTCCCTTCTCTTCTTCAGAAATCAGGTTGCTAAGTGCACACCCAGAGGGGCAAGGCCCTCCCACCCCTCACCTGCTGGTGCTCACAGCCGTGTGCCGGGGGTCACGTCTGGAGGGAGTGTCCCTCCTGTGACCTCCTGGAATGTCAGCAGAGCCCTGAGTCATATGGAGCCTCCCGCCAGACAGCATGAGGCAGCGCTGTGAGACTGACCATTAACCAGCGAAGGGAGCAGGAGTGGGGGTACAATTTCCAGTTGTTTGACAAACACGAGTCATGTTTCCCATCATGTAAATGAAGCCAGAGTCAGTTGGTCTTGACTTATCAAGGTCTGTCTGGGAGGCAGGCATTGCACCAGGCTGTGTTGGGTTTGTAAAGATTCCGTAGACCTTGGGCTGTACCCTGGTGGGACATGGTGTGTGTAGGGCAGGTTCTTGGCGGAATCTGGGCTTTGCAGGTGGTCAGAATAGGCAGATACGGGGGTGGACGGGACAAGGTCTTCCAGAACTTTCCCCTTTGTCTACATTACACATGAGTCACACCTGACTGATGACCTCCCTGCTGCACCTCTTTGCTCAGCTGCCTCCTCCACCTAAAATGCCCTTCTTTGGAGAAACTGCACTCATTCCGCAAGACACAGTTCCAGTGAGCCTTCTCTGCATACCTTCCTTCTCTCTGCCACACAGAAGTCTTTCTTATTTTTGGCCTATACGGTGACAGTCCTTGACTTTTTTTCACTTAGCATAATGTTTTCAAGGTTCATTCATGTTGTAACGTGTATCAGAAGTTAATTTCATTTTAAAAGTTGAAAAATACGTTATCGTGTGTACAAATACATTTGGTTTATTTATCCGCCAGCGGAGTCTGTGTTGTCTCTGCCTTTGAGCTGTCGTGCATATGCTGCTGAAATATCCGTGTACAGTATCTATGTGAGTCTCTGCTTTGAATTCTTGTGAGCATAAACCTCAAAGTAGAATTGCTGAATCACGTGGTAACTTTAAGCATTTGAGGGACTGCCAAGCTGTTTTCTACACAGCTGCAACATTTTATATTCTTACCAGAAATGCATAGGGTTTCAAAGTTTTCTATATCCATTTATTTTTAGTCTATCTGTATCTTTTCTTTTAAAGTGGGTTTCTTGGAAGTTCTCTGGTGGTTCAGTGGTTAGGACTTGGTGTTATCACTGCAGGGGCCTGGGTTTGATTCCTGGTCAGGGTACTAAGACCCAACAAACCACGCAGTGTAGCCAAAAAATAAATATATAAATTGAAAGTAGGTTTCTTGTAGGCAGCATTTAATTAGGTCTTGCTTTTAATCCACTCTGACAGTCTCCGTCTTCTAACTGATGTACTGTTACTGCTAAGTCGCTTCAGTCGTGTCTGACTCTGTGAGACCCCATAGACGGCAGCCCACCAGGCTCCCCCGTTCCTGGGATTCTCCAAGCAAGAACACTGGAGTGGGTTGCTATTGCCTTCTCCAATGCATGAAAGTGAAAAGTGGAAGTGAAGTCGCTCAGTCCTGTCCAACCCTCAGCGACCCCATGGACTGCAGCCTACTAGGGTCCTCCGTCCATGGGATTTTCCAGGCAAGAGTACTGGAGCAGGGCACCATTGCTTCTCCGAATTGATGTACTTAGACCATCCAATTTAGAGTGTTTATTGTTTTAGTTTATTATCTACCATGTTTGAAATTGTCCTCTAGTCATTGCCCTTGGTTCTTCATTTCTTTTTTCCTCCTTTCCCCTTTTTCTGTCTTGTCTGCTTTTAATAAAGCTTTATGTATGGTTTCATTTTATCTTTTCTCTTAGCATATCAATTATATTGGGTTGACCAAAAAGCTTGTTTGGGTTTTTCTGTAAGATCTCATGGAAAAACCTAAATGAACTTTTTTACCAACTCAATATCTGTTGGGTTTTTTTAAAACTTTTTTGAGTGGTTGCCCTAGATAATGCAATATATGTTTACAACTAATTCAGGTCCACTTTCAATAACACTATACTGCTTCACAGATAGTGCAAATATAGCAGAGTCATCCCAATTCTTCCCTCCTGTCTTTTATTGCAGGGGGCGCTCCGCAGAAACAGAGAGGCAGTGGAACTTCCCTCAGCAAAGCCGAGAGGTCCCGAGGAGAGGTGAGCCTGCTGTCCGCCAACCCAGCCCCTCGGCGGCCAAGAGACAGCCACACGAGACACGTGTTCCGCCTAACCAATTCCGCTTTACTGCCACAAACTCTTGGTTTATATAGGCAAGCAAGGGGGTTTTGCGAGGGTTGGACCAATCACGTTAAAGGTCAAATTGTAATATGCCACAGTTGCACCAATCACATTAAAGGTCAAGTCGTCATGTGCTTCATTCTAACGAGAGTCTATGGTGATCACGCGCTGTCCACTTGCTGGGAAATCAAGAGAGCCAATCAAAAGTTTTAACAAACAGCTTAGGCCGCGCCCTCATCTCTTCCGCCAGGCGCCATCTTAGCTCTAAACCGCAAAGCTAGCCCTTCTTTTTTCAAGGTTTCCTATTTAGGGCGCCACATTTTATAACCTTGCTTTGATTCACTCACTTATCCATAATCTATAACCACCAAGTACATTGTTGCAAGTATGATTTTGAACAAGCTGTTATCTATTGGATCAATGAAGAATAAGAAAATAAAATACTTAGTTTTTACCTTCACATTTCTCCTCTAATGCAATTCCTTTCTTTATGTTGATCTGAGTTTCTAACTTCTAGCACTATTCTTCTCTCTGAAGAATTTATTTTCATATTCTTGCAAGGCAGTTCTACTGGCAATAAATTTCTTCATTCTTTGTTTTTCTGTGAATGTCTTTATTGAAAGACATTCTAATGAAAGATTTTAGAGGATAATTTCACTGGAGCCAGAGTGTTAAGCTGATTAGTTTCTTCCTGACACTTTCAACTGTCTTCTTGCTTGCACCCTTTCTGCAGAGACCGACATAATTCTTTTCCTAGTTCCTCAAAGGGTAAGATATTTTTTCCTTCATCTGGCTTCTCTCAAGATTTTCCCTTTATTTTTGATTTTCTGCAGCTTATGCATGATATGAGTAGGAGGAGATTTCTTTCTTTCTTTTTTTTGAATTTACTCTACTTGGTGTTCTCTGAGTTTCCTGGATCTGGTTTGGCATATCTCATTAGTTTGGGGAAGCTTTCAGACATTATTACTTCAAATATTTTTTTCTGTTTTTCTCCTTTCCCTTCTGGTATTCCCATTGTGCGTCTGTTGAACTGTTTGTATTTGCCCCACAGTTCTTGGACATTCTGCTCCATGCTTTGCAATATTTTTTTCTCTTTGCTTTTCAGTTTTGGAAGTTGCCATTGACACCTCTTCAGGATCACCACTTCAAGCCCATCATAGGCAGTCTTCATTTCTGTTACAGTGCTTTTTATTTCAAGCGTTTCTTTTTGATTCTCGTTTGCAGTTTCCATCTCTCCGCTTATATTACCTGTCTGTTCTTTCATGGTGTTCACCTTTTCCATTAGAACCCTAATTAGTCACTGTTATTTTAAACTCTGGATTTTCTTTTGCAGGGGGGGCTTTTATTATGCCTTGTAATTTTTTTGTTGAAAGTCAGATCTACTGTTTCAGAAGGACCTGAGGTAGACAGGCCTTTGGTGTGAGGTTTATGTTTATCAGGCTAGGTGTTATGCTGTGTTTACTGTTTGCGGTGGTGTCAGAAGCTAAACTTGCCTTTAACGCTCTTACTTTCATCTCCCCTGTTGTCCTTGCTTTTCTGAGAGACTCCTTAAATAGGGTCTGAGGCTTGCAGTTCTTTCAGCTGTAATCCCCTGGAATTATGCAGGAGCCCTGTCGATGAGGTGGGTGGGGTGGGGGAGAAGGAGTGTTTTCTAGGCTTGCAGTTCAGTCTTTTTGTGAGCCTGACTGGATGGTTCCCTTCTCCCAGGTCAGTCAGGTTTTGGTAAAGCCTCAGCTGCTTACCTTCTGATAAATAGTTCCTTTAGAGGGCAGGCCTTATTAATGAGAACACAATGTTTTTCCCTCCTCCTGTGAAAAACAAGAGGGGATTTCCAGCTGATCTTTATAATGAGAACTTGTAGAATTCCTGGGGGGAACACTCACAAAAGTGTGGATTAGTTGCTAAGTCGCGTCCGACTCTTTGCGACCCCATGTACCGTAGTCTGCCCGGCTTCTCTGTCCATGGGATTTTCCAGGCAAGAACACTGGAATGGGTTGCCATTTCCTTCTCCAGGGGATCTTCCCCAACCAGGGATCGAACCTGGATCTCCTGCGTTGCAGGCAGATTCTTTACCAACTGAGCTACTAGGACCCCTCAAAGCCTGGATCCCCTTAACGTTTTCAGTTCTCAAGCTTGTCCCCACTGAGCCTCCAGCAACTAGCCCATCACAGCTTCATGCATTCCTACAGGTGTCGGCTACAGCTGCGGGCGTCCCTCCTGGAGGGCTGCCAGTTTCTGTACCTGCCCATCTGTCCCTCCAGCTCAGGGGGCAGCAGTTTGCTCTGCAACCTCAGTTCTCTGAGGGATCTAACCAGAATCATCAATCTTCAGTCTGTTCAGCTTTTCTTTCTTATTGGGAGGGTGGTGATGACAACTCCCAAGCCCTTCACACACCAGACTGGAGGTTGGAAGTTGGCTTTTGAAAGTATGTCTTTATGCACTGAAATTGGTACTCTCTATAGACTGATGAGGTCAGGAAGCAACAGTTAGAAATGGACATGGAACAGCATACTGGTTCCAAATCAGGAAAGGAGTATGTCAAGGCTGTGTATTGTCACCCTGCTTATTTAACTTATATGCAGAGTACATCATGAGAAATGCTGGGCTGGACGAAGCACAAGCTGGAATCAAGATGGATGGGGAAAATATAAATAGCCTCAGATATGCATTTGACATCACACTTATGACAAACAGTAAAGAACTAAAAAGCCTCTTGATGAAAGTGAAAGAGGAGAGTGAAAAAGTTGGCTTAAAACTCAATATTCAGAAAACTAAGATCATGGCATCTGGTCCCATCACTTCATGGGAAATAGATGGGGAAGCAAAGGAAACAGTGTCAGACTTTATTTTTGGGGGGCTCCAAAATCACTGCAGATGGTGACTGCAGCCATGAAATTAAAAGACGCTTGCTCCTTGGAAGAAAAGTTATGACCAACCTAGACAACATATTCAAAAGCAGAGACATTACTTTGCCAACAAAGATCCATCTAGTCAAATCTATGGTTTTTCCAGTGGTCATGTATGGATGTGAGTTGTTCTATAAAGAAAGCTGACCACCAAAGAATTGATGTTTTTGAACTGTGGTGTTGGAGAAGACTCTTGAGTCCCTTGTTCTGCAAGGAGATCCAACCAGTTCATCCTAAAAGAAATCAGTCCTGAATATTCATAGGAAGGACTGATGCTGAAGCTGAAGCTCCAATACTTTGGCCACCTGAGGTAAAGAACTGACTCATTTGAAAAGACCCTAATGCTGGGAAAGATTGAAAGCAGGAGGAGAAGGGGGATGATAGAGAATGAGATGGTTGGATGGCATCACTGACTCAATGGACATGAGTCTGTGTAAACTCTGGGAATTGGTGATGGACAGGGAGGCCTGGCATGCTGCAGTCCACAGGGTCGCAAAGAGTTGGACACAACTGAGTGACTGAACTGACCTGTTAGACTGATCTCTGCAGGTATTACTGGGGATGCCTTGGAAGCTACTCCAGTTGTAAAAGGAAAAGGTCTGTAAAAGTTGCCAGACCTGAGGCAAAGGGAAGATTAAAGACTTGACCTCACCCATAGAGCACAAAGATATAGGGAAGAGAGCAGCCCAGTCTTGAGATGGAGTCTGGATCTCTTATCGTCAGCCAGGCTTCCTGGGGCATCATCGGGAAGTGGGTGGTGTTTTGATGCCCGCTGATTTCTCTCTGTGATCCAGCAGAACACGAACTGAGGTTCTGAGTTTACTGAATGTGGGGATGGTGACCCCGGGTTCCCAGACCTGCTGTGCATTTGCAGTGGCTGCTATGCTTGGGGGGCTGGTGGAAAAGCCTTTCATAGGAGAAATCATTTTGTACAGCTTCCTGGGAGGAACTGAAATATGCTCCTTGCTTCCGAGGAGGGACACAGGCATGAGGTCTGAGCACCAGAGAGAGAGCAGATACAGGATGGAAAGGCTCAAGCTTGCTCTTTTTTTTGGTTGAATAATACTCCATTGTATATACACACCACATCTTCTTTATCCATTCTTCAGTCGATGGACATCTGGGTGGCTTCCATGTTCTGGCTGTTGTAAATAGTGCTGCAGTGAACATGGGGGCACATGTGTCTTTTAGAACTGTGGCTTTCTCAGGGTCTATGCCTGGTAGTGGGGTTGCTGGGTCACACGGTAGATTTCTTCCTCGTTTTACAAGCAATCTCAATCCTGTTCTCCATCATGGCTATATCAGTTAATATTCCCACCAACAGTGTGGGAGGGTTCTCTTTTCTTTATATCCTCTCTAAAATTTATTGTTTGTAGATTTTTTTTGATAAGTTGAGTCAGTTCTAGTGAGGTGGATGAACCAGTTATACAGAGTGAAGTAAATCAGAAAGAGAAAATCAAATGTTGTATGTCAGTTACATTAATGCATATATATATAGAATCTAGAAAGATGGTATTGATAAGTCTATTTGCAGGGAAGGAATGGAGACACAGAGGTGGAGAATGTATGGTGGAGGGAGAGCGTGGGACGGATGGAGAAAGTAGCATCATCATATATACACTATCCTGTGTACAACAGCTGGCTGATGAGAAGTTGCTGTATAGTACGGGGAGCCCAGCCTGGCGCTCTGTGATGACCTAGAGGGGAGAGATGGAGGAGGCATGGGGCTCAGTGTGTAATTATGGCTGGTTCCCATTGTTGCAAGGCAGAAACCAATACAACATTGTAATAATTAAACAAATAAAACAGGAAAAGGGATAAGGGCTGCATTTGTGTGCGCTGAGGACGAGAGCAGGGCTGCTTCAGGGACAAGGGGAGCGGGAGACCCCGAGTCAGGAGGACAGGGTGAGCCAGGGCCCCTCTTTGCAGCACTCTGTGGGTGCAGCGCCCCTGGAAGGAAAGGGGGCTGTTTTCTGCTGCAGGAGCTGTGGCAGGATGCCACCAGGAGGGGCAGCAGGAGGGCAGGTACAGGCAGACCTGTTCTGCACGCATGCGGGGACGTGTCTCAGGGCCTTTGCACAGGAGCCAGGGGCTTGCTCTGTGGCTGGAGAGTCCCTCCACCATGGTGCGTGGGAGGCTGTGGGAGTGGCAGGAGTGGAGCTGTGCCTACCGCCTTTTCTGCCCATCACAGCATTGAGGGGTCCTCTTTATCCTCCGGGGGAGTTTCTAGCTCTTCTCCAGGCACTCCAGTTTTGTTTAACACCTGAGTCACAGATGTCCCTAAAGAGTAGCCTGTCTTCCCTCTGCTCAGAGTATCAGTCTGTTCCTCTGTCCAGAATGTGAATGTACAGGTGTATGAATTGTGTTTCAAACTGAAGTGACTCTCAATCACTGGGCTGGGACCATGAGCCACTGCGTTCTATTTAGTTAAGGAACTTACCAGAAGGAGGAGGAGGAGGCTTCTTAACCAGTCTGACCTCGTTAATCAGTCTGACATCTTAAGCAAAGCTAAAAGGAACCATGAGCACAATGTGTGGCCTGCTTGGGGACATACAGGCAGAAGCCAAGCCAAACTCAGATCTGTGTTTTGGCCCCATGAGCCGGAGGTTCTTCCTTGCTGGGTGACAGTTGGAGTGTCCTGGGGTGATGCCCGTGGAGTGGGCTTGAGGAAGGAAGTGGAGGACGGAAGAGGCCACGGCCCATCTGTTCATCCATCAGCACATCCTTCATCCTCACTGTCTTTATCAAGCTCAGCACATTCCAGATGTGATGGTCCTAAATGACAGGGGTGATCTTCCAGGGGGGACGTCTTCTAGGCACCCCAAAATGCAGGCTCCCTGAAGGCTTCTCAACTCTGTCGATGCCAAAAAAGAACCCAGCAGTTGGTGCCTGAGTGACGTTGCTCATTTTGACGAGCTTGCTGAGCTGCACCAACCATTGTTTCCATAATCCGTATAGTGTCTCATTTCCTCTGCCTAATCCTAGGTTCCTTGAGCATGTGTGTGTGTGTTCATCTCTGTATTTGCCGTGGAGCCTGAAACCCTTGCTGATTCATACTCATTTCATTTCTTTCTCTGCTAAAATGAAAGAAGCAAATTATGTCTGTCGCCTCTTCATTGCTTGGCAGGCAGGACTTGCAAATTCTCTCCTTCCTCATGCTCTTATTTGTAGGACTAAGACGGTGGTCTGGACAGTGCTGGGGTTGGCTGAGTGCTCAGGGCTCACACCCCTCGAGGACACCCAGGTTGATGACCTATGCGGATGCGTTCTGCCTGTAGCTTTCCAAGGAAGGCTGTGTTGCTGCTGTTGTGAACCAGTTCTTGCTCTTGTTTTTTCTCTCCATAGGCAGACAGGGTTTGTTTTGTACTTCTGTACTGTGCTTCCCTCCCCACCCCCATCTCCCTGACTAGGATTGATAGGCAGATGTGAGCCAGCTGATCACAGGTGGCCGCACTTGCGCGGTCAGGACAGGAAGACCTTCGCTAGGAGGCCTGGGGTCGCCTCGGGGGCTGCCATGCCTCCTGGGGACATCGTTGCTGAGCCACCCACAGCAAGTCCAGGGTCACAGAGAGGGAACTCGAGTCTCTGCCAGCATTGATCATCCCAGGATATTGTCCTTCCGTTTGCTGGGGCAGGTAAAGGGTAATGATTTACCGGTCCCAAGTCCTCTTCTCTTTGATTTCACTGCTTCTGGCCCTTAAGCAGAATTTGCTTAGCCTTGGCTCCCTGAGAACTTGCTCAGTGTTATGAGCTCTGGGGGTTCCTCAGCTTAGAAGCCCTTCCCTTGACCTTGTTTCCCTGGTTAGCTTCTGCCCTCTCTGCACAGCTCAGCTGAGTGTGTGCGTGTGCTCACTTGCTCAGTTATGTCTGATTCCTGCAACCCCATGGACTGTAGCCCACCAGGCTCCTCTGTCCATGGGATTTCCCAGGCAAGAATATTGGAATGGGCTGCCATTTCCTACCTCCAGGGGATATTCCTGACCCAGGGATTGAGCCTGTGTCTCCTGCCTTGGCAGGCAGATTCTTTACCACTGAGCCACCTGGGAAGCCTGTAGCTTGGCTGACACAGCATCTCTTTTCTGAAAATCTCCCAGATTCCCAGGCAAGGGAAAAGCCTAAAAATATGTCTTTTTTTATTGTAGTTAAAAAAAAAAGCATTCAAATTTAACATCTTAACAATTTAATCTTTAGAAAACTTTATTGAAGTATAGTTGATTTATAATGCATTCGTTTCTGCCATACAGAGTAACTCAGTTATATATATTAATAGACTATTTTTCACAATCTTTCCGATTATAGTTTGTTGTAAGATATTAACTAATTCCCTGTGCTATATAGTAGGACCTTGTTGTTTATAACCTCTTAAGAGAAGTTATGACCAACCTAGATAGTATATTCAAAAGCAGAGACATTACTTTGCCGACTAAGGTCCGTCTAGTCAAGGCTATGGTTTTTCCTGTGGTCATGTATGGATATGAGAGTTGGACTGTGAAGAAGGCTGAGTGCCGAAGAATTGATGCTTTTGAACTGTGGTGTTGGAGAAGACTCTTGAGAGTCCCTTGGACTGCAAGGAGATCCAACCAGTCCATTCTGAAGGAGATAGCCCTGGGATTTCTTTGGAAGGAATGATGCTGAAGCTGAAACTCCAGTACTTTGGCCACCTCATGTGAAGAGTTGACTCATTGGAAAAGACTCTGATGCTGGGAAGGATTGGGGGCAGGAGGAGAAGAGGATGACAGAGTGTGAGATGGCTGGATGGCATCACGGGCTCGATGGACGTGAGTCTGAGTGAACTCCAGGAGATGGTGATGGACAGGGAGGCCTGGCGTGCTGCGATTCATGGGGTTGCAAAGAGTGGAACATGACTGAGCGACTGAACTGAATAATTTTAAATGTAGACTGCGGTAGTACTAACTATATATACATCACTCTATAGCAGATCTCCAGAACCTTTTCATCTTACGCTACTGATACCTCGTATAGGTGGAAGTGTGCAGTTTGTCTTTTGTGACTGACTCATTTCACTTGCTGATGTGCTGTGCTGTGCCCAGTCATGTCCAACTCTTTGTGGCCCATGAACTATAGCCCACCAGACTCCTCTGTCCATAGCATTTTCCAGGCAAGAATACTGGAGCAGGTTCCCATGCTCTCCTCCAGGGAATCTTCCCAACCCAGAGATCGAACCCATGTTCTTGCATCTGCTGCGCTGGCAGGCAGGTGCTTCACCTCTAGTGCCACCTGGAAAGCTATTTCACTTATCATGATGTCCTCAAGGTTCATCCATATGGTAACATATGATAGGGTTTTCCTTCTTTTTGAGGCTGGATAATAGTCCACTGTATATAAATCACAAGCCACATTTATTCTTTGAGGGACATGTAGTGTGCTTCTACACCTTGGCTACTGCAAATAATGCTGTAATGAACATGGGTTTGCAAATATCTCTTGGCAATCCTATTTTCCATTCTTTCAGATATATACCCAGAAGTGGGCTGGCTGGATGAAAGGGTAGTTCTTAAGTTTTGAGCGACTTGTGTACTGTTTTCCACAGCGACTGCCCCGATTTACAGTCCTGCCAACCATAAAGATGCTTTGACTGCAGCACTTTTTAAAACCATTGTTTTGCAGTTCCGTTTTCTTGGCCTCTTCCTTTACTTTTGAGTGAGCATTTCCAGGCATGAATTTTGACTTTTTTAAAGCTTGTACTCCCAGAGTCTAACACAGAGCCTGCTTGTAATAGATACTAAAACATTTTTTTATGAAGCGAGAACAGTGTAAACCCCAACTCAGGCCTCAGCCAGGCCGATTACTGAGATGGCTTTAAATATATCCTGCCTTTTCAGAGTCCCCACTGTGGCTGGCGTTAGTACCCCTGGTTTGCCCTAATGGTTCTCCAGGTATTTCGTGCCGTGTTTGTGTACGACGGGGTCGGATGCCCCCACCCCAGGGCAGGACCTGTCACTTTCAGCCCCTTCACATCTGAAATGCCTCCATTTCTGTGTGCAGATCACACAATGAATCTGTCTGCTTTAAACGCTGCAGGCGGAAGACTGGATTATGTCATCATTGGATGCGTACTGAGTTGCTTCTTGTGTATGACCCAAGTGGGTTCCCATGCCCTCCTCCAGGTCATCATTTGACATAGTGCCTGATACATAGTAGATGTTCAATAAGTATTTGTAAGCATCAAACAAGTAGTGGATTCTGGCGGGTCCACTTTATTATACCAGTGAAGTCCATCCCAGCGTTCCTAGCAAATGCTTATCAACCCATGCTGACTTGAAATGTCAAACGTGATGTTTTCAGGACACAACTCAGCAGGACTCTCCTAGGCCAGAATGGTTCTAAAACTAGAAGCAAACGAAGCTCTCTTTCCCAAAGCATCTTGTCATGCTGGTTTCTTACTGACTGCCATCCAGAAGCCCACGCTTCAGCAAAGCCAGACTTGTGAGCGGAAATCAGGAGCCATGTACAGCTGGGTTTCCTTTCTTCCCGTGTTTGAGTTCTAGATTCCGTGTTGGATCTGGGTTCCGGAAGCCTTGGCTTCTTGAGGGGATTATGCTATAGACAGTAGAGAGAAGCTGTTGCCATTGAGAGCAAGGTAATGGCTCAGGAGGGACAGGAATCTGGGGGTCTGGTGAATTGGAGGAACTCTGCTCTTCTCCCTCTGGCAGCCTCTGGGAAGGTGGGGAGACATCAAGAAGGCATGGCTGTGTGGTGTACCATGCAAGCTGGACCTTGGCCACTGGAGATACCATCCTCCCGCTGCTGCTTCCTGCACCCAAGCCTGGCACTGGAAGCCACTGGACACCGGCCTTCCATGGGCTCCGTGTGTGTGGACGGGAGATGAATGTTTAGCTCTGTGTGCCTTTTTATAACCTTGGAGAAGGTGTGGGACAGTCAGGAGCACCCACCATTGGACATTTCACTATTCCAGGGACTTGGAGTTGACTTTGATTTGAAGAAGGAAGGTGATGTGATGACTTAGGCTTGCATAGATTGCCAGACTTGAGATTTATTTCTAGCACATATATGAGGCATGTGCCCTGGTGCCTGGATGTTTGGAGGATTTGATAAAGAAATTTTCTTTCCCCTTTACTTGTAATGGTTGATGTCTACTCTCTGATTGTTTGAGATATGCAGTTAACAATATTGAGTGTTGGTCAAAAATTAGTTTGGGAAGCTGACTTGTTTTAAATGCACTAGGGAGGCTTGTCATTTCTCAAAGTGAATACTTCTTATTTAAACAAAATTGTGCTAATCTGGGTTTTCACATAGTTGGCTTAACGAGATAACAGATGGAGGGAAGCTCCCTTGCATTTTTTGGGAAAAGCCCTGATTTGTGTAACTGTGAGTGACCTCTTGACCCAGTGGGGTCACAGATCTGCCTGAAAGAGCAGCCCTGTGCAAAGGTCTTGTGTGGGACTTGCCATGTGGGGTGGGGACAAGCCATAGATGAAGTGGACCTCTGACTCATCATGCGGACTCTCTTGATAAGGGAAGCCGAATAGCACATTGGTTCTGTTGTGATTCAATTCCAGGAAGTGAGAGACCATGTGATTCCAACACAGGAATCATGGGCTTGGCTGACGATTACTTGCTTCTCTATCTGCTCTGATCTGTGTTTAATGACTGATCCACCTCACAAGTCCCACATGACGTGGTTTATTGCCACTCTGCTTTCTCTACTTCCTTGTGGGAGAGGGACAGAGGACTGTTTATTATTTATACAAACTGAACGTAGTTGTGATTTCTCCACACCTCTCTTACTCAGAAAGCCAAAGGGGAATTAAAACAATGTCCTTCATGGCTTCTAAACTGGAGAAGGTATCTGTGAATTCCCACAAAACAGTGGGCTGTTGGGATTTGTGGCATTGCATCTTTTGGGTACCTTTTTTTACAGATGAAAAGGAAGCTCAGGTGATGTGCCATTTGGATCCAGCCCAGGCACTAGAGCAGCTGAGGCTGCAATCGGTCCTCCTGACAGAGGGTCCAGCACAGGTTGGAAAAACAAGCATATGAATGGTCTTATAAAGCACAGATACATCATTTTTCAACAGCTGTTTACTTATTTACTCTTCAAAACCTTCAATTAGGGACTGTCCTGGTGGTTAAGGCTCTGCACTCGTACTGCAGAGGGTGTGGGATCGATGCCTTGTCGGGGAGCCAAGATCCCACGTGTCTTGCAGCCGAAAACCAAAATGCAAAATGGAAGCAATACTGCAACAAATTTAATAAAGGTTTTAAAAATGGTCCACATAAAAAAATTCAGCTTAACGTCTTTAAGGATTTACGGACCGCTATAACCTTCTAACTGTAACCTTCTAAGTGTAATAAATATGCCATAAACTATGTGGGCAATGCATTGATTCATTTACAAAGCAGAAAGCTCATGCAAACAAAAGAATATAAGTATTGCCTATTTTCCTTTATAAACAGAAAAGTGAGAACTCAATAAAAATCTGAGTAAATGGTGCAATACCCCATCATACACTGGTGGTTTAATATTAAAAGTTTTATTAATTTAAGTATCACATTGATGAGTCTAACACAAAAGCTCATGACTTTGATAATGCTGAAGGCACTTACTCCTGATGAAAAGATACAAGTCCTGAACACGAGAAGCAAGGGGGTATCGTGAGCTCTGGCCAGTGGGATGGGCGCAGAAGCGAGCCATACCTTTTCTAAGGTTTTGCAGACGCAGGGGCATCCCCAGGATCTGTTTTCACCTGGATTCAAATGAAAGTGAGGGTCCAGGGGGTGGTGGGACCACCAGCTGGAAGGGTCCTGGGCCCCTAATGACCCTGTGAACGGAGTGCCTGCTTTGAGCAGTTTTATGAACAAGAAGTAAACCTGTGTTACATTTGAGACCTTATGCCTTTTGGGTCAACGTGTTACCACAGCCAAGCCCACCTCTGTGCCGCCTCCCACTTTATTCCTGCCGGCCTTTGTTTCAGCACACACATCCCCCCGCCCCCGGCACACGACTACAGTCAGATACTGGTGGTCTCTCTCCATTGTGTTCTTCAATCTCTCAACACAATCTTAAAGTGATGATGTCTTCCTATGTTTACAGAACTGGTGTCTTTTCAAATGTGCTTGGTCATCCCTTACAGGCTCTGGTGCCTGGCTCTTACTTTCAAACCTCTCATTAATATCTTTAAGGACAGCAAGCATCATTTAAAGATCAGTTTCAGACCATTCCAGCCTTGGGGACATACTGACCAGTCTGACCTGCCGCCTATGTTTGCTTCCTTCTGTGTTTAGAGGTCCTTTTTTGTGAGTGATGCTTTTCCTGGTTACTTAATCTGTGGAATTTCTTCAAGGCCTGGATGGTCATGCATGCTTCCAGAGAACCTCTCTTCTGCCAACTGCCTGGGGGTCTCAGCAAGCTTGTCCACTTTAAACTTAAACATCCCAATGAACCTTTCAGATCACCCCGGTGGTGGTGGGGGGGTGTGAATTCAGATCCAAAATTTGCCTGGATTCTGGTCTCTGATGAAACTTTGAAGGGCAGGTTTTGTTTTTTTTTTACCCTTTCCACTCAGTGCCAAAGTCGAGATAAGCAGGTTTTGCTGCCTTTTCTTTGTGTGCATTGGGTGAGTGCCTCCTTCCTCTTGTTTCTGATGATCTGCCCCTTGCAGAGTTGGGGATGGGTGCCAGTTTTTGTGGTAGAGCCCTGCCTCCAGTATGAACAGGGTTTTATCTCTGGTCCCTGGCCCCCAAGCATCTACCAAGGCAGAAACTCTGCATATGAGCTGCCTTTGAGATTGTCTTTTCTGTCAAAGGTGCATTTAAAACATTTGTTGAAAGTTTAACCTAGCATTTTGGTTTATTTTCATTGAGAGAGTCTTTGGTCCTCTGGTGGTGATTTAGTCGCTAAATCCTGTCTAACTCTTGCGACCCCATGGACTACGTGGCCCACCAGGGAATTCTCCAGACAAGAATGCTGGAGCGGGTTGCCATTCCCTTCTCCAGGAGATCTTCCTGACCCAGAGAGATCAAACTGGGTTCTCCTGCCTTACAGGCGAGTTCTTTGCTGACAGAGCCACGAGGGAAGCCTTTATCCTCAAGACAGCTGCAAACGGGCTGTCCAGGCAGCTTCTCTGTGGGCTTACGGGCCAGGCCAGAGCCCATGGTGCAATCGCCGCCCACCCAACCCAGTCAGCAGGTGGTTGAAGTCTGGTTTGCTTTTCTAAAATGCAACAAGTTTCCCTACACATTATGCCCCCAAACAAAGAAATAAACTCTTGGTTTGCAAGCTGGCCCCTGTACAGAGAGAGCAAGGAGAGGCTGAAGACAGACGGGCAGGTGGCAGTGTGATAAGCAGAGGAGCTCACACAGCTTGTGTTGGCATCACTGCGTGAGTGGATCTCCACCCCCACCAGAATCTCAAAGTTTCTAAGGGGGTGTCTTAGCGGGGCTTGGTCCCACGTTCTGTCCAGAAGTTCTCAGTAGCCCCTTAGTCTCCCAAGACCGTGTCCTTGGAGGAGCGCCTGCTGTGGGTGTGGGGAGTGTGATGTACGTGCCGAGGACAGGGGAGGGTTGATGGCCTGGGTCCAGCACACAGGTCAACTGGTGGTCACGTCCTCTCCATGACCTCCTCCCGCAGGACACAAAAAATCCTCAGAAAGAAGAATGAGATTTGAGTAAAGGGAGGAGGTGACGCCTTTACTCGTGCCACAGAGCCTCTATTCAGTGTAATAGTTATTTTTCAGGACTTTCCATGGGGGATGGGTTGGGGGTTGGAGGGCCCAGTGCTAGGCCTGGAGAGCAGGGCGGGTCTCGGGACCAGCCAAAGATGAGGCTCTTCCAGCAGGATGTGGGATAACTATGCTGTAGTCAGGGTAACATTCTCAGCTCCTCAGAGGGATGCTTGTGTTTATTTATCAACTCTACTGGGCCAAGGGGTGCCCAGAGATGCTGTTAAATTCTCTCCTGGGTGTGTCCATGAGGATGTTCTTGCATGAGATGAACATTTACATTGATGGACTCTGAGTAAAGCAGATTGCACTCCATGATGGGAGTGGGCCTCATCCAATCAGTTGAAGGCATGAATAGAGCAGGACTGACCTGCCCTGAGCAAGGAGGAGTTCTCCAGCAGACGGTCTCTGCCCCGCCAGTTCTTCCTGGTTCTACAGCAGGCAGCCTTTAGACGAGAACTGGAGCATCGGTTCTCTGGGGCCCTGCAGCCTGCCTGCCCACTTTGTGGATTTTGGACTTTCTCTGTAATCATGTGAGCTGATTCTTTTTATTTTTATTATAAGGAATATTATCTCTCTTTATATATGCACCCTGTTCTCCTCTCTGGAGAACCCTGACTAGTACACTCAGGATGTACATGACTACCAATGGTGACCCCAAAGAAAGGACAATATCAGTGCCTTGAGAATAGACTGGTGGCAGTTGGCTTTCTTTTCTCTTTCCTTCTTCCCTTCCTTCCCTCTTCCCTCCCTGCCTCACTTTCCTCCCTCCTTCTTTATGTCCCTCCATCCCTCCTCCTGTCTTAGACCATTTGGGCTGCTGTAGGAAAAATACCATAGATTGGGTACTTACACACAACAGGAATTTATTTCTTATGGTTCTGGAGATTGGCAAATCTGGAGCCAAGGGGCTGGCCGATTTGATGTCTGGTGGGGTCTAGTTTTTGACTCATAGGTGGTGTCTTCTCCCCATGTCCTCACCTGGAGAAAGCTCTCTGGGATGCTTTTATGAGGACACTAAGCCCATCCTGGGGGCTCTACCCTCATGGCCTCGTCACCTGCCAAAGGTGCCACCTCCTAACACCTTGGAGGTTAGATTTTGGCATATAAACTTTGGGACGACAAATATTCAAACCATTCCCTCCTTCTCTCCCTCCCTTCCTTCCATTCATCCGTTCATTCTTCTTTTCATCATAATTCCATACTTGTACCACCTGGTCATGCCAAAAGCTGAGTAATCCATATTGGGAATCTGAAGGTCCACAACTCAGTACCCCAGCTTGACAGCTGATAAAACTCCATGCAGCAGCTTTGCAGTGGAGAAGCTACTGTGGAGTGAACATCACCATTGGAAGTAGATGCCACTGACGTCACGCAGAGTCTTCTCAACAGCCTGGCACACATCCCCTTAAAACTCTCAGAAAACAGCTTTGTGAATATACCTCATTGTCATCAGGAAACCACCAGGAGATGTCACTTATACTTCTTTGATTTATTTAGGTAATATAAACAGGTGTTACAGATGTGATCACCATTTAATATGCTGCCTGCCATTAGACTTAGTTCTAAACATTCTATTTACTGTGTTGCATGTTAATATGTTAGCACTTAGCCACAAGAGCGAGCTTTATTAGTCACCACGATACACTGGGCTAGGACACTGTCTTAGCCGTCCTGATCAACATAAATCTTTCTTGTTTCTGGAATTGCCAAGAAAATCACTTAAAAAACATCATTTCAAAAACGCTGGTCAACCACCCCTAGGAAGTGGTCTTGCCAAAAATCAAGCCACAAAATTTACAAGACTTGCAGAGGACATATGAGGATACATCAGCAAGCTACAAAGGGAAACTCTACAGGACAAACCACATTTCTCCAACAAAATACTGCAAATGAAAATAAAATATGTGGGTGAGGATGGGAGTGTGGAATCTAGGGAGAGACTAAAGAGGCAGTTTCTCAACCACAATGTGAGAGACTCATGTGGACACTGGCTCAAACATCATAAAAAAAATGCATTTATGAGACAATCGGAAATTTGAACACCAATTGGATTTTTGATGACACGAAGGAATTCCTCGTAACATTTAAGGTATAATAAGTATATTGTTTTATAAAGAGTTTTTTAAATAAACCTACTGAAATATTTATGGATTAAATGGTACGATATCTGAGTTAATTTGCTTCAAAAATAATCTGGAAGATGGAAGAGGGAGGGATACAGATGAAGAGGGAGGGGTACAGTTTCTAAGCAAAATTAGTGCTTAGAAACTCAATGATGAGAATATGAGGATTCATTATACTCTTGTTTCATTTTTTTAAGTTTATTTATTTATTTTGACTCTGATGCAGTGGTAAAGAATCTGCCTGTCAATGCAGGAGATGGACACGAGAGAGACAGAGATTTGATCCCTGGGTTGGGAAGATCTCCTGGAGTAGGAAATGGCAACCCACTCCAGTTTTCCTGCATGGGAAATCCCACAGACAGAGGAGTCTGGCAGACTACAGTGGAAAGGGTCACAAAGAGTTGGACAAAACAGCATAGAGATGCATGGGGCTTCATTGACCATGCGGTGTACGGGCTCAGTGGTTGTGGCTTGGGGGCTTAGTTACACTGCAGTATGTAGGATCTTAATTCCCCGCCCAGGGATCAAACCCTCCCCCTGTATTGCAAGGCAAACTTAGCCACTGGACCACCAGGGAAATCCCTATACTTTTTTTTGTATTTATGAATGTTTAAAGCCTTCCTTTAAAAAGATTTAAAAAAACATTGACCAGTCCTCATGATCTCCGGATGTATGAAATAAATTATTGTGTATGACTCAATTCACTTTAGCGGAAGCAAACTAATATATTATGAACAGCTTCAGAGTGCCAGGCATTAGGCACATTTTCTTACCTACGTCACTTCACTTCATCTTCTTGAAAACAGATGCTGAAATTAAGACTCAAAAAAGCCAAGCTCCTTGCCGAGGACTACAGAGCTAGTAACTAGTGGAATGGGTGTAAACATGTGCCTGTGAGGACACAGCCTCTGTAGACTTACAAGACCTTTATGAATCCTCCTTTGGTTAAAAAAGAGAAATGGAGACGACCCCGCCTATAGGGGATGTGTGCTGACTTTCTACTTTTGTTCTTTTTCTTTTAATTGGAGGATAATTGCCTTACAACCTTGTGCTGGTTTCTGCTCTACAGCAACACGAATCCACCGTCAGTATACACATGCACCCGCCCTCTGGAGCCCCCCTCCCTCCTCCCCATCCCACCCCTCTAGGTCACCACAGGGCACTGGGTTGAACTCCCTGTGGTATATAGCGGCTTCCCACTTGACTTTGCTTTTCACCCGCCCATGTGCACTTGCCTCCCTGCTCTGCCTGCTGTGGGAAGTAGCTGTGCATCTATGTAGCTCTTGCTGTAGGCATGTTCCTGTCCCAGGACCCTTTGCTTTTCCCCTTGGTTCCGTTGGTTCCTTTCTGCCTCCTGCCAGTTCCCTAGGGAAGCCCCGCCTCAGGGAGAGATGCTATATAGTCATGGAGGTGATTTGTCGGGTGCAAATGCACTGTATCCCGTGGGGAATTAGCATCCTCGGGGGTCCCCGGCAGTGTTGGGGTTGGTAGTTCTTGGTCTAGGAGACAGTACCTCTGTCTGGATCTGCCCTTGTAAAGCATGAGGGCTTCTCTGTAAAGCGGTTCCTACCATGGTTCTCAGGATCGTCTGTCCCTGCGAGCAGAGGCGTGGATGACAGTTTGTCTGTAACGAGCGGGTGGCAGGCTGAGTTCCTAACCCATGGAGGGAACGACGAAGCACCCAGAACAGCTGCTTGCGAGAAAGCACCGAGAAGAGTGATTGCAGGTACCCAGGCTCAGCGAGCTGGCATTTCCTTCACTCTGACCGGTTGTATCTGTGGTACCTTGTCACACCCTGCAGATCCTGCTGCTGCACGGGAAGGCTTGGGGCCATCTGCAGGGCTGGGAAGCTTGGCTAAACTTTCCGTAGAGAACAGAGTGAGGGGGGAGGCTCCCTCTTCTCCATCTGCTGAGGTGATTGATCTCTTGGTGGAATGAAACACATGGATTCTATCAGAACTGGTTTCTGCCTGGGCTCTGTCTACCTGTTGTCATTCCTCACATGATAGATGGATGGATGGATGCATGCATGCATGCATAGATAGATAGGGCTTCCCTGGTAGCTCAGATGGTAGAGAATCCACCTGTAATTCAGGAGACCCAGGTTCAATCCCTGGGTTGCGAAGATCCCCTGGAGAAGGGAACGACTACCCACTCCAGTATTCTTAGACTTCCATGATGGCTCAGATGGTAAAGAATCCATCCACAATGTGGGAGACCTGGGTTCGATCCCTGGTTCGGGAAGATCCCTTGGAGAAGGGAATGGTTAGATAGGTAGAAGTGATGGATGGATAGATAGGTAGACAGATGTGATGGATGGATGGATGATGATAGATGTGATGTATGAATGGATGGACAGGGATGGACAGACATGGACAGAAAGGCTCCTCTCTGTTCCTCTCTAATCCAGACTTTTAGCTGAAATGAGATGCTTATGCTGAGGATGGGGCGGTGGGACCCACCTTCCTGGGCACAAGCAACAGTAGGTATGTTCTCTGTAAAGGATTTTACACATTATACTAGAGTGGACTGAAATTCTGTCTATTATCACCATGTGCTAACAGTTCCAAGCAATGTCAGTGATAAAATAAACCTCCTGAAAACAAGTCTTTTGCAGTGTAGATTGTTGCTGTAGTTATGGTTGGGTTTTAGTCATGTAAGTTTCAAATGAGCAGATTTTTGATTGTTCATAAATACTCTTTCTACACAGGGAAGTTAATTCCGAGATCTCCAGTTACACTGTCAGCCTCAGCCACATATAGACTTAGCTGTATGCCTTCGTGTCCAGAGTGAGTTGCTAGTAAGAGTGAGTTGGAGTCATTCTGTCCCCTTTGGACAGGGGCTCACTCCAGCCCCTGGGACAAGATATATTTCTGTATTTATTCAGATTGACCATGATAGCCAGGAACTGGAAAGGAAAAGAAACAGACTGAGTTATTTCCCTTTGCTCATTCTTTGTGCATACCTTCAGGTGTTCATTATTGTTTCAATAAAACTTAAACCATGAAACTGCGTGAACTGGGAAGTATATTTCTGGTTCGCAAGAGCAAACGTGAACTTGTGCATGAAATATGGTACTGAATTCAATCATATCTCTAAAATGAAAACTTCTTCATCGTCAATTGCTTTAAAACCAGAGAATGAATCAAGAGATTGTTCTTGACAGGAAGTAGTAGTTGCCTAAAGTCTACCTTTGGCAAATGTTTTGATTTTATGAAACTTTACTGGTTGCTTTTTACAATGGTATCCTCGTATACACACAGTTTAATACAAGGAAAACATCATGTTCTGCATTTCTACTCTGGCCTCCATGATTGTTTATTTAATTTCATGATTGCAACAAAAAAGAAATTTATAGGGTACATGCGGGTTAAAATGTTCTGGCACAAGTGTCCATGTGTGAGGGACACTGTGTGTTTATCCCCACCGACCCCAGGCTCTCTCATGCCTCTTCTTTTCTGCATGGATCACAGACATGAACCCAGTTCACAGATCAACATGTCTGTGAAACTTGCCTAATTCCATGCCATCCAAATTACCAGCTGTTGCCTCTTTTTTCTTTTTTTGCCTTCACTCTGCTTTTTATACTCATTTATTCTTGCAGGGAAAGTACTGAATTTTAATGGTTGTTTGGTAAATTTCTCTGCTACTAGATGGTGAGCTAATTAAGAGCAGGGGCTGTGGCTCATTCCTCTCAAATTCCCCAGCTCCAAGCCTAATCCCTGGCATATTACGGATGCTAAGTAGTCGCTTGTGGAATGAGGGAGAGAAGGAAGGGAAAGAAAATAAGGAAACGACGTGGCTCTTGGTGGCTATTAAACTGGCCTGGCTCGTAGCCTGTAATCTTTTTACTTACTTATTTATTTAATTTTTGGCCGTGCTGGGTCTTTGTTGTGGTGCTCCGGCTTCTCGTTGCAACGGCTTCTCTTACTGCAGCTCCTGGGCCCTAGAGCGCAGCTACAATAGCTGCGGAGCGTGGGCTTAGTCGGGCTTAGTTGCCCCCTAGCAACTGGGGATCTTCTGGGATCAGGCGTCAAACCTGTGTCTCCTGCATTGGCAGGCTGTTTCTTAACCATTGGACCATCCGGGAAGTCTGGAAATTGTATTCTATTTTTTTTTTTTGAACGTTTTATTTTGTATTAGGGTTTAGCAGATTAACAAACAATGTTGTGATAGTTTTAGGTGCACAGCAAGGGATCTGAGCCATATCCATTCTCCCCTAAGCTCCCCTTCCATCCAGGCTGCCACATAACATTGAGCAGAGGCCATGCGCTATGCACTAGGTCCTTGTAACTACAGCAGTGTGTACATGTCCATCCCAAACTCCCTAACCATCCCTTCCCTCCACCCTTCCCTCCTGATAACCATAAATTCATTCTCCAAGTCTGTGAGTCTGTTTTGTAAGCTCATTTGTATCATTTCTTTTTAGATTCCACGTATAAGAGATGTCATACAATATTTCTCCTTCTCTGTGGAGACTGTTTTCTTTATGCACCTTTTTTCTGTCCTTTGAGCTCAACACCCTCCCCCTGTTTTCCAGGTCTCCCCCCTCTGCCACACACAGCTTCCCCAAGGTGATATGTAGGTGGGTGAGGGGAGGTCAGATATGGGTAAGAGCAGAGATGGATCCAGACTTCTAGGAGTTATATGGTGGCTAAAACCTCTGACGAGGCACGTTGACTCTATTTTTGAGAACTTAAGCTGAGGATGAGTTTGAATAGTGTGTGAGTGGAACAATAGGACTGATCTAAAAGGGAGAGGGCAGAATGACTCCCCTCCATCAACCCCGTCGTATTAGCTGACAACCTCATATTAGCTGAATACCTGCTGTGGTCCAAGCCCATTCTAGGTTAGGCGGAAAATACAGAGAAAGAAGCATATGTTCACTGTAGAAAAATGAAGCAATTGAAAGAGACGGAACTAAGATAATAAAAAAATGCCCGAAACCTCACGATCCACAGAAAACTGCCATTAGGACTTCAGTCTTACAGCTTTATTGGTCTGTTTCTTTTCCGTGTTTCTGTGCACGTATGTTGTTATCCACAAAGGAGACAAGAATCCTGCTTTGTGACCTGATTTTTCCCCATGTAATAGTGTGTCATCAGCATTTTTGTGGTGTCACATACTCGTTACGGTACATTTCATAACTTGACTAGTATCGGCTTGTACAGTTATAAATTATTTAACCTGCATTCTATTAAGGAATACTGAAGTTTGTTTTATGCTTACTTTTACTATTAAGAACAGCACCTATGCTGTTGATGAATCACTGAGCAAATACTTCATCACATCCTCAAGACAGATTCCCAGAAGTGAAATTGCTGGATAACAGGTTAAGAATTGCTAAGATGTCAGACTTCCCTGTAGCCGACTTCACCTTCTGATGCAGGGGGCGCAGGTTCAATCCCTGGTCAAGGAGCTCAGATCGCACATGCCTCTCGGCCAAACAACTAACCCTCGAAGCAACAGCAGTATTGTAATAAATTCAATAAAGACTTTAAAAATGGTCCACATCAAAAAATTATTTCAAAAAAATTTGAGTAATTAGCGGCCTAACTAGAAGGGTTCACATGGGTCTGTTGTGCGTGCATGCTAAGTCGCTTCAGTCATGTCTGGCTCTTTGGGACTCTATGGACTGTAGACCTCCAGACTCCTCTGTCCGTGGGATTCTCCAGGCAAGAATACTGGAGTGGGTTGCTATGCCCTCCTCCAGGGGGATCTTCCCAACCCAGGGATCAAACCCACGTCTCTTGTGTCTCCTACACTGGCCGGAGGGTTCTTTGCCACTCACGCCACCTGGGAAGCCTTATGGGTCTGTTGCTATCATTTAACAAGAGACCTGATGTGGACGGATGGGATTCCAGGGTCTGTTCCTGCCCCACTGAAGCCACGAAGGACCAGACACTCCCTTGTGTCCCGTCCGCCGTCTTCTGTGTGTTGGCTGCCTCTCCTGCCCCAGGTCGTGACGCACGCATTCTGTTCTCACGTGGCAGAGCCCAAGCAGGAAGGACAGTGCTGGGACAAAGGGCTTTCTCTTACACTGTCCGCTGTGTTGTTAAGGAGGAAATTTTTCATTTTTCCAGTTTGTCAGCAAGAAAATTTATTTTCCATACCCTCCAAGAAGCAAGGTCAATAATGTAGCTACTTAAGTTCACAAACACACAGGTTTTTTTAAAGGCGAAATGTTTGAATTTACTGTCAAAGAGCTCTACATATTCAATTGCTAAAATCTATATGTAATAATAGTAACTGACTTTAAAAAGAGGTAGCAGTTTTTCAGAAAAGTCTAATTAACAAAGTTCTATTTTTCTTGGACTTCCCTTGTGGCTCAGCTGGTAAAGAATCTGCCTGCAACGTGGGAGACCTGGGTTTGATCCCTGGGTTGGGAAGATCCCCTGGAGAAGGGAAAGACTACCCACTCCAGTATTCTGGCCTCGAGAATTCCATGGGCTATATAAGTCCATGGGGTCACAAACAGTCGGACATGACTGAGTGACTTTCACTTTCATTTTTCTTGCAGTTCTTTTTTAGAATCATAGAATGTTGTTGTTATTCAGTTGCTCAGTCATGACCGACTCTGCGACCCCATGGACTGCAGCACACCAGGCCTCCCTGTCCTTTGTCTCCCAGAGTTTGCTCAAATTCATGTCCGTTGAGTTGGTGGCACTATCTAACCGTCTCATCCTCTGCTGCCCTCTTAGAGACACTTTATTTTCTTCAGGTGAAGGAGTAGATAAAAATTTACTGACCCCAAATTCTTTCATGGCAGTGAAGTCCTTGGATAAATTACTCCTGATTCCTGCTCCCTTAAGCATTTGCCCCTAGCCAATTAATACTGGCGGTATTATCATCCCAACTTATATGAAAGGAAGCTAAGATTCAGAAAGTTTTGTTGTTTTTGTATAGTTGCTAAGTCATGTCTGGCTCTTTTGGAACCCCATGGAGTCCGCCAGGCTCCTCTGTCCATGGGATTTCCCAGGCAAGAATACTGGAGTGGGGGGTCATTCCCCCCTCCAGGGGAAACTCTTCTGATGCATTGTTGTGACATGGCAGCTGAGTTTCTTGACATTCGTTGTCTTCTAGAATGAAAATCAGATTGTGATGCTGGGTGTCAGGGAAGCGATTTCAGAGTCCTGAGTGGAAGAGGGGAAACTGGACCAGTTTCGATGTCATTGCATGGGGATGAGCAGAGTGTTTGTTCCCTGGCCTGGATCTGGAGAAGAAGGCGTGTGAGCACCCTGGGCTGGTGGTGTTTGGCATGACAATGCTGCAGTCTGCAATTCGGCTAAGTCCCCCCTCCTCGCCTCCCCATCTCACTTGACTCCAGGCCTGGCTCCTCAGGAGGCTGTGAAGGCCTCTGAGAGCAGGAACAGCTGGGGAACAGTGGGTGTCTTCCATCTTATTTATTCTCATGTCCTTTTCTCCCCTTCTCACCTGGCAGGGATGTAGCCCAGTGTTTGCAGGTTGTATGCACTTGCTAAGTAAATGATTTAAACGTCCCATTTTAGACATGAGGGAACAATTTCAATACAGATTTTAAAAAACTTGCTTCAAGCTGCACAGTAGGACAGGTGAGAACTGGAGCCCAGGATTGTTAACTCCATGATTCTCCAGGTCAGTGAAGAGCTTCGGTACCACTTATGCCATTGGGATGGCTGCCATCAGAGCAAAACCAGAGAACCAGAAAGTGCCTAGTGGCAGCCACGATGTGGAGAAATCGAGCCCTTGAGCACTGCTGCTACAAACGTAAAATGGTGCAGCTGCTGTGGAAACCAGTATGGTGGGTTTTTCTTTTCTTTTTTTTAATTAAGCATGCAATTATTCAGAAATTCCACCTCTGACTATACACTCCAAATAATTGAAAGCAAGGACTCAAACAGATACTGTCCACCCATGTTGATAGCAGCCTTGTTTCCAACAGCAAAAACGTGGAACAACCCAATTGTCCACCTACCGAAGAATGGATAAGGAAACTGTGGTGGATCCATACAAAGTTGTTCAGACTTTAAAAGGAATGGAGTTCTGACACATGACACAACATGGATGAAATCTGAGGACAGTGTGCTCAGTGAATAAGCTAGACACAAGTGGGCAAATACTGTATGATTCTACTTATATCAGCTCCCTAAAGCAGTCAGATTTATAGAGACAGAAAGCAGAATGGTAGTTGCCGGGGGCTGGGGAGGGGGTGGAATAAGGAGTTATCATTTAGTTGGTATAGTGTTTCAGTGGGGAAGGTGAAAAAGTTCTGGAGATGGAAGGTGATGATAGTTGGACAAAATGTGAGTGCATATAATGCCACTGAACTGTACGTGTGTGTGCATGCCAACTCACTTCAGTCGTGACTCTTTGCGACCCCAGGGACTGTAGCCCACCGGGTTCCTCTGTCCATGGAATTCTCCAGGTAAGAATACTGGAGTGGGTTGCCATGCCCTCCTCCAGGGGATCTTCCCAACCCAGAGACTGAACCCATGTCTCCTGCTGCTCCTGAACTGCAGGCGGATTCTTTACCTCTGAGTCACCTGGGAAGTCCCACTGAACTGTATAAAAATGGTCAAAATGGTCAACTTTATATATATTTTACCATGGAAACAAAAAAGATAAAGAACATCAGGACAGCACAGTGGATGTTAATTTGGTTGGTTTACAATTACTTTGAGTTCATACAAATGAATCCTCTTCCTATAAATATACACATATACATATACACAAAAGCTTCAGCTTATGGTTCTTGATAATTTTTTAAACAGATCTTTATAATTGCACATCTTTGCTTGTTTATTTTGGCTGTGCTAGGTCTTCGTTGCTGTGCAGGCTTTGCTGCAGTTGCGGAGAGCAAGGGCGTCTCTCTAGTTGCGATGCCTGGGCTTCTCAATGCAGCGGCTTTTCTTGTTGTGGAGCATGGGTTCAAGGGCACACAGGCTTCAGTAGTTGCGGCTCCCAGGCTCTAGAGCACTGGCTCAGTAGTTGTGGCACGCTGGCCTGGTTGCTCTGAGGCACGTGGAATATTCCTGGACCGGGGATCAAACCCATGTCTCCTACATTGGCAGGTGGAATCTTTACCAGTGAGCCCCCGGGGAAGCCCCAGCATATGGTTTTTAAAAATGTTTTGTTTTTAAACTTTTAAAACTGAGTGTGTACATTATTGAAACTGAAAAGCCCAGAGCGAAGAACATACAAATCATCATGACATGACGTGTTCACCTGATGTGACCCTGCTGAGTCCTTGCGTATGTTTAATACAGTTGAACACATATTGCTGAGTGGTTAAGATCACATAGCGTGTATCATGCTTTTGCAGACTTCGCAAATATTTACCAAAGTCTCACACTCAAAGTCATGAGTTGTGTGCGTGTGTGCAACCTGAAAGGATTTCTGGTACCTTAGGGTGTGATACCAGGGACCGCAGTATGACTCACATGGAAAGCCACCCCTCCAGGAAGCATTAAATAAGGTTTGCCAGCTGCCCTCTAACCCGCAAGATCATAAATCCTTCTAGAACAATCCAGGGAGGGTTTGACCTAGGCCTGAAAAGGGAAGAAAACCCTGTATACAGATAGCCCAGCAAACAGAAGGGGAAGCTTGGCTGGAGAGTTCCCAGAGAGAGAAGTATGACCCCAGGAAAAGCCATGAGAATTTTGATGGCCAAGAATACGTGAAACCAACTCAATCAGGGAAAGAGTGTCAATTTGCTTTTCATGCAGACAGTTTTGAGAAGATAGAAAGGGCCACAGGACTCTGAATAAAGATGTTGACAGAGGTAAAACACTGCCTCCCTGAGACTTCCTGGTGGTTAAGGATCTGCCTTCCAATGTAGGGGACATGGGTTCGATCCCTACTCAGGGAACAAAGATCCCACATGCTGTGAGGCAACTGAGCCCATGAGCTACAACTAGAGGAGCCCAAGCACCACAACTGAGATCCTTCATGCTGCAACTAAGACCGGATACAGCCTAACATAAGTAAATAATTAAAAACAGGCCCTGTCCTCCTTTTAATGATCAGCTTAACGTGAACTATAAAGCAAGACAACAGTAAGTGTAATCCTTCTGAGAAAGTAATCGGATCATCATATTGAAACATGAACAAGAAGATCTGTTTCCATCGGCTTATTTATGCATTCACACAGCACAGCCCACAGAGATGCATACACTCGACACTTATCAAGGTGTGAATATGAGCACACCTGTGTGATTCCTTCCTGGAACTTCCTCGGCTCCTCTACTGCCAACCTGGTGAACAAATCCTGATGTACGCTTCTCAAAGTGGCTTAAAATTCCATGTCTAAAGTGCTTCTTGGCTATTAATTGTAATAAAAGGACACCATCTGAGAGGTGGCTGAGCAAAGGGCCTTCCTATAAGCTGACAAAGGGGTTATTAAACCAGCTTTGCTCTGAATATACTAGGAACACTTAGAACTGTTTGTTCTTTAGATGCTCATAGTAACCGCAGTTCACATAGAGAACAATAGCTGGGCAGTCTGAATTCATCTGACAGCTTAGGTGATGCCCCTCCTTGTGTCCTCCGGAGAGCAAGTCAAGCAGTTCCATCTCAGAAGATAATTGTGTCTGTGCATTCACAGAAAAAAAGCCCCACAGTCTGTCATTTTACATTCTCTACTTTTAACCTGATGCTTGCTCCTTGTGAGGAAAGTTATGACCAACCTAGACAGCATATTCAAAAGCAGAGACATTACCTTGCCAACAAAGGTCCGTCTAGTCAAGGCTATGGTTTTTCCAGTGGTCATGTATGGATGTGAGAGTTGGACTGTGAAGAAAGCTGAGCACTGAAGAATTGATGCTTTTGAACTGTGGTGTTGGAGAAGACTCTTGAGAGTCCCTAGGACTGCAAGGAGATCCAACCAGTCCATCCTAAAGGAGATTAGTCCTGAGTGTTCATTGGAAGGACTGATGTTGAAGCTGAAACTAATACTTTGGCCACCTGATGTGAAGAGCTGACTCATTGGAAAAGACCCTGATGCTGGGAAAGATTGAGGGCAGGAGGAGAAGGGGACGACAGAGGATGGGGTGGTTGGATGGCATCACTGACTCAATAGAGATGAGTTTGAATAAATTCCCAGAGTTGGTGATGGACAGAGAGGCCTGGCGTGCTGTGGTCCATGGGGCTGCGAAAAGTCGGACACAACTGAATGACTGAACTGAACTTTTAAACATGAGTTGTGCAATTCTAAAACTCTCAAAAGACTCGATATTTCAGATGTTCAGATGAAGACCAGAGCAGTGGTGAACAAACTGTGAGACAATGAAATAGAACCCAGGCCACATCTGGAGACAGCCTTCAGGGTAGGAACACTCCAGCCCAGAACCCTTTCCTCTCTCCCTGCTCTCAACCTGTGGGCAGTCCTATGCATCTGCAACACTTCGAGGGAGCTTTCAGTTTCCACAAGTCCTTTCTCAGAAGACGATCTTTACTGTGAATTTTAACACAAAATATCTTACTACATCTACTTGGTCAAATCCTGGCCACCTCTTGAACATCTAGGAAGACTAGACGCCATAAAATCAGGGCTTACTTTCCCGTGGTTCACCCTGCGTGCACAGCAATGTGAAACTAAACGCAGACTCGGGGCACAAGGGCCAATTCCTCCCACCCCCACCCGAGACACACAGGCCCAGAGCCACCCTCCCCCAACCCACTCATCTCAAACCAGAGCACAAAGGCAACGTGTTTCAAGAGACCCTGTGGCCATGCCCTTTCCAAAAGACGATACTTATGGATTTTCATGAAAAAACATTTACAAGGCATGTTTCTTTCTTTCTTCTACATTTATCTCTACATTTTTTTCTCTACAGCTATTTTTTTTCCCTCTACATTTATCAGGCAGTTGAGAACATCAAGAAAGAGTAACCTTCTCAAAAAAGTCATTGTGGTCAACAATCTATGCATCAGGGAAGAATAAAACGTACATGGGACCGTAGTTATCGTATGGAAACGTCTTCTCAATATGGCCAACCTGGCATAGATCCCATCTTCTGAACTCTGCCTGACCTGGCTGAATCTGGGGCTTCCATAGTACCCCCCTGGATCTCATTTTTTTTAAAATTATATTTTTGACTGCATTGAGTCTTCATTACTGTGCACAGACTTTTCTCTGGTTGTGGCAAGCAGGGGCTGCTCTCTAGCTGTGGTGTGCGGATTTTTCACTGTGGTAGTGAGCACGCAGTCTCAGTAGCTGTGGTGCACGGTCTTAGTAGCCCTGTGGCTTGTGGAATCTTCCCAGACCAGGGATTGAACCAGCATCCCCTGCATTGTGTGGCAGATTCTTAACCACTGGACCAAGAGGGTATCCAGGATCTCACTCTTGTACCTTCTTGTAGGGGTCCGCAACCTCTGGAATCTTGTGCCTGATGGTCTGAGGTAGAACTGGTGTCATAATAATAGAATTAAAGTACACAATAAATGTAACACACTTGAGTCATTCTGAAACCATTCCCTTCCAGTCCGTGGAAAAATTATCTTCATGAAACTGATCCCTGGTGCCAAAAACGTTGAAGACCACTGTTGTAGAGATTCTTCAAATCTCTCTCTTTGAGATGTTTATGTGCTTCTTACTGGTTCTATCATTGAGTCACTCATGGAGAGAGAGCTTTTTGCTAACTCTTTTCATGTTTCCCAAGTGGGGCCCTGCCTTCGAGAAGGCCATTTCCAGTTACTGAACTGTCGCTTCGCCCAGGGTCTCCAGGAGAGAAAAGCGTTTGACTCCCAAGGCTCCAGCATTTTTGAAAGAGCTCCTGGCCACCACCAGTGGTACTTGGCAAGTCCCCCGTTCCCTTTCTTTCTCTCTTTCCTTTCCCATGGAACCCACTCCTTCCATCCGTCTTTTAAGCTCTGCTTTATAAATAGCAATTGAAGTGCTATTGAATGCACTCTTTCTCTGAAAGAGCCTTTTCACCAAGAATGTGGTGTCTGACCGCTCTCTTGCCAATGGGTTCAACAACGCTCTGCATGCTGGGTAACATTTTTTACCGACCTATTTACTCATGTCTGTTCTTATACTTGGCTTAAACCTACAACATATTCATGAAAGTAAAAGGGATAAAAAAAAAAAATACTTCCCCAAATGAATTGGGAAGTATCTTTGACATAGTTTGATAAGATTATAGTTTGCTACTGATTTTCCTGAAAGGCACTAATTCAGGTGTGCCTGTGTGTGCGCATGTACATGTGTGTGCATGTTAGTGACTCAGTCGTGCCTGACTCAGTTGTGTCTGAACCTATGGGCTATAGCAGACCAGGCTCCTCTGTCCATGGAACTCTCCAGGCAAGAATATTGGAGTGGGTTGCCATTCCCTTCTCCAGGAGATCTTCCAAACCCAGGGATCAAACTGGGGTCTCCTGTATTGCAGGCACATTCGTTACAGTCTGAACTAATTGAAATGCTGTCGATATTCAGTCACTTAGTCATGCCCGATTCTTTGCAACCCTGTGGACAACAGCACGCCAGACTTCTCTGTCTTTCACCATCTCTGGAGCTTGTTCAAACCCATGTCCATTGAGTCAGTGATGCCATCCAACCATCTCATCCTCTGTTGTCCCCTTCTCCTCCTGCCTTCAATCTTTCCCAGACTCAGGGTCTTTTCTAATGAGTTAGCTCTTTGCATCAGGTGACCAAAGTATTGGAGCTTTAGCATCAGTCCTTCCAATGAATATTCAGAGTTGATTTCCTTTAGGATTAACTGTTTTGATCTCCTTGCAGTCCAAGGGGACTCTCAAGAGTCTTCTCCAACACCACTGTTTGAAAGCATCAGTTCTTCAGTGTTCAACCTTCTTTATGGTCCAGCTCTCACATCCATACAAGACTAGTGAAAAAACCATAGCTTTGACTAATGGACTTTTGTTAGCAAACTGATGTCTCTGCTTTTTAATACACTGTCTAGGTTTTTCATAACTTTCCTTCCAAGGAGTAAGCGTCTTTCAATTTCACACTGCAGTCACCATCTGCAGTGATTTTGGAGCCCAAGAAAATAAAGTCTATTGTTGTTTCCCCATCTATTTGCCATGAAGTGATGGGACCAGAGGCCATGATCTTCATATATTGAATGTTGAATTTTAAGCAGGCTGTTTTCTCCTCTTTCACTTTCATCAAGAGGCTCTTTAGTTCCTCTTCATTTTCTCCCTTAAGGGTGGTATCATCTGCATATCTGAGGTTATTGATATTTCTCCCAACAATCTTTATTCTGGCTTGTGTGTTATCCATCCTGGCATTTTGGATGGTATACCCTGCACTGAAGTTAAATAAGCAGGGTGACAAGATACAGCCTTGACATACTCCTTTCCCAATTTGAAACCAGTCCATTGTTCCATGTTGCTTCTTGACCTGCATACAGGTTTCTCAGGAGGCAGGTCAGGTGGTCTGCTATTCCCATCTCTTTGAGAATTTTCCACAGTTTATTGTGATCCACACAGTCAAAGGCTGTGGCATAGTCAATAAAGCAGAAGTAGATGGTTTTCTGGAACTCTCTTGCTTTTTCTATGATCCAGCGGATGTTGGCAATTTGATCTCTGGTTCCTCTGCCTTTTCTAAATCCAGCTTGAACATCTGGAAGTTCTTGGTTCACATCCTGTTGAAGCCTGGCTTGGAGAATTTTGAGCATTACTTTGCTAGCATGTGGGATGAGTGCAACTGTGGGGTAGTTTGAGCATTCTTTGGCATTGCCTTTCTTTGGGATAGAATGAAAACTGACCTTTTCCAGTCCTGTGGCCACTCCTGGGTTTTTCAAATTTGCTGGCATATTGAGAGCAGCACTTTAACGGTATCATCTTTTAGGATTTGAAATAGCTCAACTGGAATTCCATCACCTCCACTAACTTAGTTTGTAGTGATACTTCCTAAGGCCCACGCAAAGCAGGTCCTATACCTACATGCATAACAACATAAGTGAATGTATCTAGTCAGGCTGCTTGTCATCAAACATTAAGTGATCTGAAGGTTGGAAAATGCAGTTCATGACTTATGCATGCTGAGAGGTTTCACAAAACTAAGAGCATAGATACTAGTTAATCCTTGTCTCTGGAGTAGCAGAGCTACTAGGAAGAGCTTGATTCTGCTTTCAACTTTTCCTTTAAGGAAATTATGGTGGATATTGCCCTTATTTGCATGCCCAGTGCAATGAGAAATCAACATGAAGAGAAACGTCCACAAAATCAGCAGCTTCAATATCACAGGCTGTGTATTTTCTCCTAAATTGGCAGTTGCCCAGGGCGCAGGACTAAGAAATGGTCTGAGCCGGGCAGTTTGCTGGCTTTTTGGGTTCTAATTCTGTCAGAGCAGAGCCAAACCAGGGCATGAAACTGTATGTTCTTCCACTTTTCCCCCTGCAGTTGTCTACTTTCTTTCCCTTACTCCTCCTGCTCCAAGAGAGCAGACAAGAGCTCCACACACAGATAGACGGGAGGGCCCATCATGCTTGGTCTTTGAAGGATGCCGAGGAAGTTCCCCCAGGCCCCAAGCCGCTGACATTCTCGAAGCGCTCTTCTCCAGGAGAGGCACACATGCACGCGTGAGCTAGTGAGCAATGCAGCCTTTCACCAAGCCTCTGGGTCCCTCCATGGCCCCCAGTTCCCCCACACTGTCCTTCCCTTTTTCCTCTGCATCGTGTCACCTCTGCAGGGAGGTTCTGGAACTTCTCCAGGAAGGACATTTGGTGTAAGGCTGAGTGCCCTCTGACCCTTGAGAAGAGACACAGTATGCATTCAGGGGAATTTAACACAGGGCAAGATATTTGTTTTTCTCTTTCTGACTGACTTCACTCTGGGTGACAGTCTCTAGGTCCATCCACGTCTCTGCAAAAGAGAAAAACAAATATCATATATTAATGCATATATGTGGAATCTAGAAAAATGGTAAAATGGTCTTATTTGCAAAACAGAAATAGAGAACAGATGTATGGATACCATGGAAAGTGGGGAATGAGATGAATTGGGAGATTGGGATTGACTCATATACACTACTGCTACTCTGTATAAAATAGGCAACTGATGAGAACCTCCTGTACAGCACAGGGCACTCCACTCAGTGGTGACCTAAGTGGGCAGGAAATCCAGAAGAGAGGGGACATACAGAAACATATAGCCGATTCACCTTGCTGAACAGCAGAAACTGACAACAGTATAAAGCAACTATATTCCAATTAAAATTAATTTTTTAAAAAGTAGAATGGTATCTTCCAGGGGCTGAGGCAAGAGGGAGGAAAAAAACAGGAGAGGAGGAAGGTGCAGCACATCAAGAGATGATGACCTAGATAGGCTGGCAGGCACCACGGACAGCCTTGACGTTGCACAGGAGGAAGCGGCTGTCCAGGCGAGGACCCTCCTGGGCAGTAAAGGGCAGCAGCTCCATTATCTTCTCTCCGTGCCAGAGGACACCTTTGACCACATGTGAGAATCATCAGTGGAGCCTGTGATGCCCAGTGCGTGCCCCACACAGAATCCCTGGAAGTGCTTGTGTCTCAGTATTTACATTTGACCTTTGAACAAAATGAGGATTAAGGATGCTGACCCTCTATGCAGTGGAAAAATCTCTCAATAACTTTATAGCTGGTCCTGTGTATTTGCAATTTCCCACCCACAGATTCAAGCAACCTCAGATTGTGATATACTGTAGTAGGTATTTATTGAAAAAAAAATCTGCATAGAAATGGACCTTCACAGCTCAAACCAGTGTTGTTCAAAGCTCAACTGTATATTTTAAGCTGTCCGGACAACTCCGATATGTCATCAAGGTTGAGAACTATTGTTTGATGCAAATGTTGTTGTTGTTGTTCAGTTGCTAAGTCATGTCTGACTCTTTGTGATCCCATGGACTGAAGCACACAGGGTTCCCTGTCCTTTACTATCTCCCAGAGTTTCCTCAAACTCATGTCCTTAGAGTCAGTGATGCCATCTAACCATCCCATCCTCTGCCACCCTCTTCTCCTTCTACCTTTAGTCTTTCCCAGCATCAGGGTCTTTTCCAGTGAGTCAGCTGTTCACATCAGGTGGCTAAAGTATTGGAGCTTCAGCATCAGTCCGTCAAATGAATATTCAGGACTGATCTCCTTTAGGATGGACTGGTTGGATCTTCTTGCTGTCCAAGGGATTCTCAAGAGTCTTCCCCACCACCACAGTGGTGAAGCACCACGCACACAGAAAGCATCAATTCTTTGGCGCTCAGCCTTCTTTATGGTCCAACTCTCACACCTGTACACGACTACTGGGAAAACCATATCTTTGACTATACGGACCTTTGCTGGCAAACGTATAGTTGATTAAGTGCCTTCCATGTGTCTGGTGCTGTTAAGGACTGAAGTTTTGTGTCCCCAGTTCATGTGTTGAAGTCCTTACCCCCGATGTGATGGTTGGGAGGTGACGAGGTCACGACGGTGTAGCCCTCGTGATGGGATTAGTGTCCTTAGAAGGAAACTGAGCAGGGAGCTTGCTTCTTCTCTGTTCTCCACCCTGTGAGGACACAATGAGAAGATGGCCATGTGCAAACCAGGTCACAGGTTCTCACCAGAGATTGAATCTGAGATGCCTTCATCTTGGATTCCCAGCCTCCAGAACTGACAGAAATACATATATATTGTTTACAAAAGGACCCAGAGAGTTGCTGAGTGTACAGAGAGGAAGAAATGGTCCAGGTTCTTGGAGGAGCTGACATTTGGGAGCTATGCAGCAAGGGTTCCTTTTTCATTACATCTTCACCAATGCTTTTTATCTCTTGTCTTTTTGATAAAGCCTTCCTAACAGAAGTCAGGTGACACTTAGCTATATATTTCTTCTACGTGCAGAAAGGTGCAAATTATTTGTTTATTTTTATGCTATGCTGGGTCATCTTTGCTGGATGTGGGCTTTCTCTAGCTGTGCTACACAGGCTTCTCATTGCCGGCGCTTCTCTTGTTACGGAGCACAGGCTGTAAGATGCACAGGCTTCAGGAGTTGGAGCACACGGGCTCCGTAATTGTGGCACACGGATCTAGTTACCGAGAGGCGTGCAGAATCTTCCCAGGCCAAGGACTGAACCTATGTCCCCTGAACTGGCAAGTGGATCCTTGACCACCAGGGGGAAGTCCAGAAAAGTTTAAATTCAATGACAGATTCATACAAATAAATCACTCCATATACATTTGTTAATAGGAATATACATTGCCTTCAGAAAAACAGAAGTGGACTAACGCACGGATACAGGATACACAATTTCTTCACGTTTGGAAAACCATATGACCTACTGTAACAGTTTGGACTTGTGTTTCCGTGGTGACTAATGATGTTGAGCATCTTTCCGTGTACCTGTTGGCTGTGTGTATGTGTTACACTGAGCCCATTTTACTGCAGGCTAGCTTTGTGTAGAACCACTGCGGAGAATTTGCTGTATGCATCCACTTGGATCAGAGCCCCTCCACGAAGCAGCAAGTTGTGTGGGGTCACTTTGGCCAAACAAAAGAATTCTCTTGACTTCATTTGATTCCTTGGTCTTAAACTAGATTATCAGATTTAAAGTACGGGAAGTTTGGTCCCTGCACGTTTCCTTTGGCTCTTTTCATTTTTGTTTTAATTATAGTTAAGAATATTTTGGCTGGCACAGAGAAAGCCAACCAGACTAATCTCTGACCTTGGCCTTGAAAACTCCCTCCTAAGAGCCAAGCCATCTGACGGCTCCTCCTGCCTGCTGGACCTAACAGAGGCGGAGGTCCTCCGCACACTCGGTGTGGGTGAGGCAGGCCGCTGATGGGGTCCCAGGTCTGGGTTCATGGCAGCAGCCACAGGCAACAAAGCCCACCCTAGCCTGGGCTGCCCCAGCCTTGGGGTTGAAGGGAGGGCTTGCTGGTTACTTTGAGGTCAAAGTGACCAGCCTTCAGCTCTCCTCCTGGCTCAGCACTAGCTGGGAATCTGGAGTCTGGAGTCCAGAAAGGCTGTTTGCGGTCTAACCCAAGAAAAGTCTTGTCAGTTTAAACCAGTTTTCCCATCCATACAGAAGGAGGATTTTCTAATTTGCTTGTGTTAGTCAAAGTCCTCTGGAGAAACAGAGCCAGTGACAGATACACACACACACACACACACACACACACACACACAATACATACATGCACACACTGTGTATAACACACACACACATATATGCACATACACTATATATAGTCACACATACACATACACTGTGTGTATATATATATGCACACACACACACCATGTGCATATGTGTGTATATATACACACACACTGTATATACATGCACACACACACTATATATTGGAGAAAGAAATGGCAACCCACTCCAGTATCCTTGCCTGGAGAATGGATGGATGGAAGAGCCTGGTGGGCTATAGTCCATGGGGTTGCAAAGAGTCAGACACGACTGAGTACACACACTATATATCCACATTTCCATGCATAAATATATACATAATTCAGGTGATTTCCCTGGTGGCTCAGATGGTAAAGAATCTGCTTGCAACAAGGGAGAGCTAGGTTCGATCCCTGGGTGGGGAAGATCCCCTGGAGGAGGGAATGGCTGCCCACTCCAGTATTCTTGCCTGGAGAATCCCATGGACAAAGGAGCCTGACTGGGCTACAGTCCATGAATCTTGAAGAGTTGGACACAACTGAGAAGCTAACACTGTCACATTTACAGAGAATAGAGGAATCCCCTGGAGAGGGGCAAGAAGACTAGAGTGCGTTGCCGTTTCCTACTCCAAGGTGTCTTCTCGACCCAGGGATTGTCCGCGGTCTCTTACAGCGCCTGCGTTGGCAGGCGGGTTCTTTTCCCACTAGCGCCACCTGGGAAGCTGCCACCCACTTGAGTATTCTTCCCTGGAGAGTCCCGTGGGCAGAGGAGCCTGGCGGGCTGTAGTCCATGGGGTCGCAAAAGAGTCAGACTCGACTGAGTAACTAACATTTTCACTGTCACTTTATTTCATAAGGAATATATACTAGTTATAAGAAATGTTAGTTGTTCAGTTGCATCCAACTCTTTGCAACCCCATGGACTATAGCCCGCCAGGCTCCTCTGTCCATGGGATTCTTGAGGCAAGATTACTGGGGTGGGTTGCCATTTCCTTCTCCAGGGCAGCTTCCGACCCAGAAGTTGAACTGTTGTCTCTTGTGTCTCCTGCATTTGCAGGCAGATTCTTTCCCACCACACCACATGAGAAGCCCAAGAAATATAATGTACACATATATGGAAGAGTCTGAATTTTGGAAAATTAGTTTTATTATATTCATATGGTTGTGTTTACTTAAAAGGCCTCTGTTTCATACTCCTTAAAGTATATACTGAATTCTATGTTCTTAGATGACATGATATCTTTTTAAATTAAAAAAAAAAGCAATTACCATAGTGTTCTGGCAAGAATTGTTATGGATTTTTGGAATAAAGAACAAAAATGTTCCTACCAGATTGCAATAATCTGTTTCTTCTACAGAAGAAAAGAATTCTATGGTAGGCTGTAATATTGCTCCAAGTAGTAGCTCCTCCTTTCTGGGTAAGTATTCCTGTCCACTGTCATCAGGCTTGACCATGAGACTTTGGCTAAAGAAGTCATTCTGGGTGCTCACCATCGCCCCACTTTTCCTTCCATCTGAAGACAGCGTTTCTCACTGAGGATGCCACCAGCCTGAGTTCTGAACGTGGACCTCAGCCTCCACTGATCTGTATTGGAAGGAAGACACTTTCCTCTACCCTTCTAGATGCTTCTGGCTGGCTAGATCCTCCTTAAACTCACATGAGACAGATTAACAGGAGAAAATCGCACTAAAGGTTTGTAACACGTGTACATGTGAGAGACCCAGGAAAACAGAGTAAGTCACCAGAATGGCCCAGACACTCCCCTTAAACACCATCTGCAGCTAAAAACAAACGAAGATGTTGGGAGGGTGGTTTGGGATTTCAGAGGGAAAGCAAATGTTTGACAGATAAATGTTTGCTGAGCCAGGCACAGTGTGGTAAGGAGAGGAATTTTAATAAGCAGACGCTGCTGGTTCCTTTCTACCTGCCCACCTAGCTCCTAAAACAGCGACCTGTGAGAGAGCTCCCTGCCTGGAACAGGTCCTCTATTAACATTTTTTTTTTTTTTAGAAATTAAAAAATTATTTTATGTTTGATGTATTTACTTTATGTTTAGCTGTGCTGGGTCTTCACTGATGCTCAGACTTGCTTTAATTGTGGTGAGTGGAGGCTCCTCTCCAGTTGCGATACTCGGGTTCCTCATCTCAGCGGCCTCTCTGGTTGCAAAGCATGGGCTCCAGGGGGCCCAGGCTTTAGTAGTTAGTTGCAGCACTCAGTCCTAGGTGCTCCATGGCATGAGAGATCTTCCCGGACCAGGGATCAAACTTGTGTCTGCTTCTTTCCTTCTCCTCTCTCTGTCTCTCATTATGGGAGACTTCTTTCAGAGCTTTCAACTAGTTTGCATTTCCTGGACATGCTCCAGTTGGCCTAGAAGTGAATATCATTGAGGAGCAAGTTTGGGAATAAACAATCATAGCTTTCCTCATTTTGCTGTACACCTGAAACATTGTACATCAACTATACTTCAATTTAAAAAAAAGTGAAGCAAGAAATAATAATCACGGTTTTCCTGATTATGTAACAACCTCTGAGAGCAAATGCTACTAAAAATTGATATTTCTGTTGGGAAGAATTGAGCACTTCTGGTCTGGGATCAGTCCAGGGGCTACAATAGTCTTCACCTGTGTCTGACGGAAGAAGGGGTGTCTGCAAGGGGGAGTGATGGTGGTGGAGACACTGGATGGAGAAAGGGCTCAGAGGCAGGAGTTGAGAGGTGGGCAGGGTTGGAAACAGGGTGCACAGGCTGTAAAGCTCAGCAGTTGAGACCAGACTTTGGAGCTGGGCATCAGTACAGGTGGGAGGGCAGAGAAAGTTCCAGGACCTTAGTGGAAAGGATGGAGGAGGAAGAGGAGGGAGAGCACTGCGAGTGAGGAAGTGGACGATGGAGGCAGGAGAGCTGACCACCAGCTCCCAGATCCCTGGAATGAGGTGACGGGTCAGTGATGGAGGGAGGCGCCTGACACTGGGCCTCCCGGGCGTGAGAACCAGAGTTGGGACGCAGATTATCCCAGTGCTGGCCCCATGGCACACCGCTTTCTGCAGGCACTGGATCTGAGGCCAGGATGTAGGCAGGGCCAGAGCGGGGTGAGGATGAGCAGGTCATACCGGGAGGAGTGAAGCAAGAGGTTGTGCGCGCATAACGCATGCCGGCCTGCGTCGTGTCGCCCTCACACCTGGCCTCCCCACCTGGTGCAGGAACAGGTGCAGGCAGGAGCCGAACCAGGTGGTCTCGCAGTGCTGGAAGGTTTGAGTATAACTTGTCTGTGCTGCAGAGCGCCCTGGGGGCCAAGCGGCTGTGGGTGGAAGGATGAGGGACCCGAGTCTCAGCCGGGAAACGCCAGGGACCTGAGTCTCAGCTGGGAAGCGCCAGGATCTTCACTCACCCCGCCCAGTTCCGTCAGATCAGTGCAGGCTCCGGGCCTCTGTGCAGGAGAACTCAGCTACATAGTTGGCTCATTTGAATCTGTGATAAATGAAGAAGCAGGAGACCATCTGGCTGGTCACCCCACAGGCTCTTCCCTGATCTTATTCTGATCTCAGGGCTGAGCCAGCCAGTGGGTGATGGAGGGGAGGGCCTTTCTTCCTCATTCATGATGATGCTGTCTTTTCCTCCTAAATGTGAAGGGACCGTAGAGCATACCATGCTCCTAGGTCAGTCTAAGAAATGAAAATTGCTACCAGAAGGCTTGATTTTGAAATAAAGATCAACAGTAGAGGGACTTCCCGGGTGGCCCATTGGTTAGGACCCTGAACTTCCAAGGCAAGGGCATGGGCTCCACCCCTGCTTGGGAAACTAGGCTCCCACATGTCCTGCGGTGTGGTGCGCTTAGTCGCTCAGTCGTGTCTGACTCTCTGCAACCCCATGGACTTTGAGGGGAAAAATCAATCAATGGTGAGGAAAAAAAGTCAATGGTAGAGATACCAGCCTGGGCGCAGAGTCCGGGGTTGCCATCTCTCTTCCTTGCCCAGGTCCCCTGTGCCCCACTTCACCTGTTCATCCCCGTGGGCATGGGAAGATGAGTTTGGAGACTGTGGAGGCGATACCTCACTGAGGTGAAGCAGAGCCCAGCCAGATTAAAAAGCACACTTAGAACCTTGCTGGCAAACTGTCCGAGGAGATGCGGAGGCCTCTGGGGACCAGGGAGGTGAAAAGGGAAGTGAATGTGGGAAGGGATGTGGAGGAGGATGGAGAACCAGCATAGGCACCTGGCTCTCAGCAGGCTTCATGGGAGAAGGACCTGTGTTTGCTTATTCAGTATCCTTTCTTACCTCACAATCAGGGTGTTGAAAATGACCTGAAATGTCATCTCCCTTCTTTTGCTTACTCATCACTGTAGGACTCTGCAAAACCGGTAGGAGATCAAGAGATTCATTCCAGATCATTCATTCCAGATCAGATCGTTGCATCCCAGATTCCATATCATCAGAGCCCAGAATTTGGATTGCTGCTCCCAGTGAAAGCAAAAGCGGGTGGAGTTTGGTTTAATGATGAATATAAGGAGTGGGGGTGGAGAGGGCGGGGGAGGAGACTGGCGGGAGACAGACTTGTGCAGGCATGTGCAATGTCGTGATGCGAAGGTCAATTGATGACATAAATTAGCGATATAATTGACGACATTAAAATGAATAGATTCTTTTGTATTAAGGAGCTAATAGCTCTGTGCAAAAATGATCTAATTTATTTCTACCACTTCCCCCAATGAATTAGAAAACATCACTTTATAGATAGTGACTCCATGGTTGTTTTGCTCAGCTGCTAAGCTGAGTCTGACTCTGTGATCTGAAGGTCTGCAGTACACCAGGCTTCCCTGTCCTTCACTATCTCCTGGAGTTTCCTCCAACTATTCTCTATTGAGATGGGGATGCCATCCAACCATCTCATCCTCTGTTGCCCCCATCTTCTCCTCCTCTCCTTAGCAAGAGGGCCATCTTTCCCAGCATCATGTTTTCTGCAATGAGTCAGCTCTTTGTATCAGGTGGCCAAAGTATTGGAGCTTCAGCATCAGTCCTTCCAATGAATATTTAGGGTTGATTTCCTTCAGGACTGACTGATTTGATCTCCTTGCTGTCCAAGGGACTCTTAAAGAGTCTTCTCCAGCACCACAACTTGAAAGCATCAATTTTTTGGAACTTAGCCTTCTTTATGGTCCAGCTCTCACATCCATACATGACTACTTGGAAAAACCATAGCTTTGACTAGGAGTTAGATAAATATACCTGATGGCACTGTGAACTTGAATATCAAGGAGAAGAATAAATTTTAGGTCCCCCTGTCATCACGTCTGAGCGTTCTCTCCCCGAACAGAATTGAATTATGATCAAGAGTTATGAAAAAGAATTATGAGTGGAATTCTTATAAAGAAAGAGATGATTAAATTGGAGCTGAGAATTAAAAATACTCCACAATGTGAAACACTGAAAGGTATTTATCACTTGGGTAATTGAATGATTTGCCCCAGGAAGAGTTTCTGAGAAATGAATTCACTTTTTCCTTCAACATATTTGAATATCTGTCTGTCTACTTATTGAGTGTTTCAGGCACTGTGCTAAACCCTTTATAGACATAATCCCCACAAGAACCTTGTGTGGTATAATCAGCCTCCGTACTGCAAATTAAGAAGTGAGACTAAAAATAGTTAAGCATTTGCCTAAGGTCAAAGAGCTAAAAGCAGAATAAGATTTGGATACATCTGTCTGGCTCTAAACCCTACACATTGAACCAGTCTTCAGGGTTGGCTTGCAGTGACTTACACGTCTGAATGACAAGCTCAAAGAGAATTCACAGCAGCCAAAGCACACTGTTGGCATGGACACAAGCAGGTTTTACAAGCACGTTTATTTGATGGCCTTCCATAGAAGGTTTTGTGCACAAGCTATTCTTATTTATCTTGCCCTCAAAAAACTTCCTTAAAAACACAGCACCTTAAAAAAGGTGTGATGTTCAGAGTCATCCGGAAAGCTGGATAAGAAGACATCATTTTGGTGGCAAAGACCAATGAAATCCCATCTCCATAGCCAATAGACATGGAATCCTACTAGATTATGACTTATTCTCTCAACCCAAATGTGTCTGCTTTCAAATCCTGACTTCCCTAGATATAACCATGTAGAAGAAGGCCAGGCAGGTTCTGGTCTTTACTGCCCGTCCTTGGCCAGATTCTGACTTATAAATTTGTTGTCCTTGATGAGTTAGAAGATATTCTTGGTTCTTCAGAGAACATCATATTTTGGTGTTTAGCTTGAAATCAACCTTGAAGGTCCATAACATCTAGAATAGTTATGTCAGTTTTGCATAGGTGCAGTTTTGTTTTATTTTTTTATTTTTAATTTTATTTTTTTCACTGAAGTATCATTGATTTACAAGGTTGTGCCGATCTCTGCCAGTCGTGGTACAGCAAAGTGACTCAGTTTTAAACATACAGAGATTCTTTTTTTTTTAATATTGTTTTCCATGATGGTTTATCCAAGGAGATTGGATTTAGTTCCCTGTGGTATACAGTGCTATACAGTAGGACCTTGTTGTTTATCCATTCTATAAGCAATAGCTTGCGTCTACCAACCCCAAAGTCCCAGTCCGTTTTCCTCCCTTCCCAGCCTCCCCCTTTGAGATCACAAGTCTGTTCTCCATGTCTGTGAGTTTGTTTCTGCTTTGTAGATAAGTTCATTTGTGCCATATTTTGGATCCCACATAAAAGTGGTATCATATGGTATTTATCTTTCTTTTTCTGACTTGCTGCACTTAGCGTGATAATCTCCAGCTGCACCCATGTTGCTACAAATGGTAATATTCTTTTCTTTTTTATGGCTGAGTACTATTCCATTGTACCACATCTTTATCCATTCTTCTGCTGGTGGACACTTCAGTTGTTTCCATATCTTGGCTATTGTGAATAGTGCTGCTATGGACACAGGGGTACCTGTATCCTTTTGAATTATAGTTTGGTCTGGGTGTTTGCCCAGGAGCGGAAGTGCTGCATCGTATGATAGCTCTATCTTTAGCTTTCTGAGGAAACTCGGTATTGGTTTCCATAGTGGCTGCACCACCTTGCATTCCCAGCAACAGTGTAGGAGGATTCCTTTTCTCAACACCCTCTCCAGCATTTTAGACTTTTTAATGACCAGTGTGAGGTGGTACGGGCTTCCCTGGTGGCTCAGTAGTAGAGAATCCAGCTGCCAGTGCAGGAGGTGTGGGTTTGATCCCGGGTCATCAGAGGTCCAATTTGGCATGATTTTGCACACAGAGCTGCTCTATCCAGTGGATTTCCAGGGTTACACATTAAGCTAGTGAGAGGCCCAGAAAACCTTGTCCAACTTTTCAGGTGATAAAAGTATTTCTTTTTTTTGTTGTTGTTAGAAATATAGTTAGCAATGTGGTATAAGTGAAAATATTGATGACCGTAGAAACGACAACTTGTGGGATGAAGATATTTCTGAAACTGAGACTTAGTGGGGCTCATGATGGTCAAGGAAGCCGTATTATTTTGGTTCAATAATTGGGAGCATTCTAAGGGTCTGGAAGTACATCTTTTACTAATGTACACAGTCCATTGTACTCTGGTATAGGAACAAGATTATTCAGAATTGTTACAAAAATGGTGACACGCTCTCATAAACATGACATTTACGTGCACGTCTAGATGTTACCACATATCTTATTAGTGTGTGGTGACTTCCTATTTTTGGTTCCTTGTGACAAGCTGACGTATAAATACACCATCAGGCACCTTTGCTGCTTCTGTCAGGGCAGAGTTAGTTGTTTTATGAGAGCGATGGATGACATGAGTTGTGGTCAAGTGCCGCTCACAGAAACTGAGTTTCCTTTGAGATGCGCCTACTGCCATTTTCATGCCCAGAGCAGAGTGAGGCTACTCCATTGTGCCTCTGGGCACATCTTACACGGAGCCTCACGGAGCCTAGAGCAGAGCTGCAAACCACCGATCTGTGAAAAAGATTCAAATCAGAGCAAAAACGGGGTTCTTTGCACCTGAAGACTGGTGAGAAAGAACCAATTTGCTTGGAAGTGACGTCGCCATTCCCCGCAGGGTTGGTTCGTTCTGCTAAAACTTCTCACCAGCTCGTGCAGAAATGTTCCTTGAAACAGAGGCTTCTCTCAGGTGGAAGGTGAAAAAAATCCTCACACTTGGCTGGGCCCAGGTGGCTGGAGAGAGACTGTACCTTTTAATGCCAACGCCCCACCATGTGGAAGGGAGGCCCTTGTGGACCGTCTGCCACTGTTCATCGTCACTGGCCTCCTCTGGGCTGGCTGAGGACCACGAGCCGCTTTCAGTTTGATGGCTCAGCATCCTCATTAAGTAAGGAAAAAAAGAGGACGGGCAAGAATGATAGGGCCAGCCTGAAGCCTTCTTTCCCCCCTCTCTTCCCAGGGTCTGTGCTCTGTTTGAAATTAAACTTCTGTTTTCTTCCAAAACGAATGATGGAGAGAGGGAAAAAAAAAAAAAAAGCCACCCAGGGTTGAAAAGTGGTTGCTTCTTACAGCTGACTTCCTGCCTTGGCCAAGAAGGCAGTCCCGTGTCCTCAACTCACCCCTGGCCGCCAGGCTCTATGCAAATGAGAAGCTGTTTCCATGTCTGCCCATCTGAGGCTCTCAAGTAGAAAAGAAAGAGAAAAAATGAAAAAACCCACCGATTCCATCAACAAAAAAACCCCAAGACCAATTAATTCTAGTCGATTGCAGCCAAGCTGGGGCACTGGTGAGGACATCCTGTTTGCCATTGAGGCTGTCACCCACATGCCAGCAACCTCCCTGGTGAAAGAAATCGGGGGTGACAAAGAATTCACAACATTTGTGGGACGATTTTTCCAACCTTTGGTCATGGGAATGCTATTTTCTTTAGGCTAATTTGCTTTGATGGGAAAACGGGAAAAGCAAACTTGAGTCTTAATTATGCCTGAAGACCTATTTTGGGGCCAGACTAAATTGGTCTTTGATCTTGCAAGAACTGTTCGGCCTCTCCACAGCTGCAGGCTGGGGAACAGCTGCCAGGCAGCAGCGTGCATCGGGTGCTTCAGTCGTGTCTGACTCCGTGTGATCCTATGGACTGCAGCCCACCAGGCCCTTCTGTCCATGGAATTCTCCAGGCAAGAGGACTAGCAGGGACCCCGATATAAGAAGTGGCTCCATCCTTCACTCCTGTACCTGTAATACCCTTTGTTTGATTTGAAGAGCTGAGTAACCCTCCCAAGTCCAAGTTTTATTTCAGGGGCAATACAAAATTTAAAATCCAGCCAGAAAGATTCAGATTAGCTGTGGGCCAAGCAGGTATCATGGAGAAGGAAATGGCAACCCACTCCAGTATTCTTGCCTGGAGAATCCTGTGGACAGAGGAGCCTGGTGGGCTGCTGTCCATAGGGTCGCACAGAGTTGGACACGACTGAAGAGACTTAGCATGCATGCATGCATTGGAGAAGGAAATGGCACCCCACTCCAGTGTTCTTGCTTGGAGAATCCCAGGGACAGAGGAACCTGGTGGGCTGCCATCTATGGGGTCGCACAGAGTTGGACACGACTGAAGCGACTTAGCAGCAGCAGCAGCAGCAAGCGGGTATCAAACAGACTCAATTTAGTACAGGTGGGAGCAGGAAATGAATCTGTCTTCACTTTCTGCTGTCAAAGGTGACATCTTGGATGGATTCCTTTATTCATCCCTTTCCTGTCACTTTCAGCCCCAAGAATAGTCTTTTTTTTTTTTTTAATGATTAAGACATTTAGGGTTTCATGGTCTGGTCCTATCTGACTAAGACCTCAGCTGCAAATCAGTAATTTTGCAGAGAGTTTACAGGTGAGGCTGATAGGATAGCTAATTGAGGGAAATGCCAGAAATGTTAATGCATCTTACCCATTTATTTTTCTCCTTTTAACTTCTCTTTGGTCCATGTTCTAAAGTATACCTACATTATGGTTCAGGAGGGCAGTTTCAACTTGTACGTAAATATAAATCTGTCTGGGGGGTGGGCTCCAATTTTTGTGCTTCATGTTTAGGGGGGCAAATAAAATGCTTGGAGTACTGTGTAGTAGGGAAGGGCTTGATGGGGAGGGAGACTGAGTTCCTCGAGAGTGGCCAGAGGCAGTGCGATGAGTAACCCAAGAGGGAGACCAGTAAGTGAGGCAGAGACCTTCACGGTAGGAAAGAAGGACTCCTTAGAGCTGGTGGTGGATGGATGTGGGGTCTGGGAGTAGAGGTGCTGTGGCAAGGTTTTGGCTTGGACGGTGGGGGCCTGGTTTTTGCTTTTGTTCCCAGTCTATCCAAGTTCACCTGTATCAAAATCTCACTGTTCTGAGGCCCCATCTGACTGCTTGGCAGAATGTCCCGTCTTTTCCCTCCTCGGTCACCTCTTTTTATTTCATCAAAGTATAGTTGATTTACAATGTTGCTTTAAGTTCTGCTGTACAGAAAAGTCACTCAGCTGTATACATATATATTCTTTTTCATCTGCTTTCTATTACGGCTTATCACAGGACATTGAATGTAGTGCCCTGTGCTCTACAGTAGGACCTTATTATTTATCCATCCTATGTACTAGTTTGCATCTATTCATCCCAAACTCCTAATTCATCCCTCGCCTACCCCTTTCTGCCCTTGGTAACCTTAAGTTTGTTTTCTATGTCTGTGAGTCTCTTTCTGTTTTATAAATAAGTTCATCTGTGTCATATTGAAGATTCCACATATGAGTGATAGCATATGGTATTTGTCTTTCTCTGACTTACTTTCCTTACATCATCTCCAGGCCCATCTATGTTGCTGCAGATGGCATTATTTCGTTCTTTATTTTTGGCTGAGGACTATTCTATTGTATCTATGTACAACATCTTTTTCCATGCCTCTGTCAATGGACACTGAGGTTGCTTCCATGTCTTGGCTATTGTGAGTAGTGCTGCTGTGAACATGGGTCCGTCTCCCCATCTTGACTTGTCTTTCACATCAGAGTTCCTGCCAGCCTTCTGCTCTGCTCTGCATAGCTTGTCTGTTTCCTGTGGTGCCTTCCTGTCCCCAGGCTGATGCTTGAACTCTGTTCACCTGAAAAGCTCTGCACTTTCTAGAGCTTTTCTCTCTTATACTCCAGCTTCTGCAGAGGGGTGCCTTAGAGCCAACTGGGCTTTTATACCCGAGTGTCTTCTTCCCAGGATGCTGTCAAAAGATGCTTAGACACCGCTTTGTGCTCCAGGAAGCCCTGTCCTCTCCAACTTCGACACTGGCCTGCTCAGACAGCCACACTTCTTCAAAGGTTATTTTCACACCATCTCGTGCAAATTAAGGGATGTGGCTGGTGGAGAGTCCACAGCATGGTTCAGAGTCCTGAGACATCTCCTGAATGTTGCCAAGCCCAGGGTCAGGCTGTACGGCTAGAAGGCTGGTCCAGGCAGAACAGGCAGAGGACCACTTCCTGAGGGTGTGGGTGAAGTCCATGTCTTTATAGCAACATTTTGCCCTGACCTGATTCTCAGTCCCGATACCCAATTACTGATGAAGGGCATAATAAAGAGTAGGTTTGGAAAAGACTTATGTGTAGAAATCTGTTAATTCATAACGATATTCAAAACAAACAAAACTAAACTCATTTGTTTCCTTTTTAAGAGTGTGTCACCTTTGATTCTGAAAACTAGTGAAAAAAGAGGGATAAAAGTTAAGCCTTTATTCTGTTTTTCCTGTATGAACCATACTCACAGTTACAAAGAGTGGACCAGGGCAATGTCTTCTTTATGGAAAAATCCAGCTACTAAATTTAGAAGGAAAGATGGAGTTAGAATCTCACCATTTTGAAACTTTTGATGAAATCATTTGTTGTTCAGTTGTTAAGTAGTGTCTGACTCTTTGCAACCCAGTGAATTGTAGCACATCAGGCTTCCCTGTCCTTCACTGTCTCCCAGAGTTTGCTCAAACTCATATCCATTGAGTCAGTGATGCCATCCAACCATCTTATCCTCTGTCGCCCCTTTCCTTCCCAGCATCAGTCTTTTCCAGTGAATCAGCTCTTTGCCTCAGGTGACCGAAGTATTGGAGTTTCAGCTTCAGCACCAGTCCTTCCAATGAATATTCAGGGTTGATTTCCTTAGCATTGACTGATTGTCATCAGGAGGGGAATGCTGAAACCAGTGGGTGAAAAAGTTGATGGGGGATGTTTTAATGTATGGATCAAACTGGTACTTCCTGAACTCACTGATTAATATTTAACATCCAAAACAGACACCATGAGCTTCCTGATGTGATATAACAGGAAGTACACAGAACTACCATGAAATATACTTGCTGTAAAGTGAAATTCAAATCCAATCAAGCCTCTAGATCTAACTACCAGTTTATAGTCAGGAACTACAGGGGGCAGGGGACCATGTTAAGCCACACCCTGGGGGGATGCATTTAATAAAAACCTATAGTGTGGGAAATTAGGTAGGGCAAAAGACCCTACTTCTTCACTAAATGAAATTCAAGGAGAACAGGAAGAATAACCCTATAGGTTAAAGATTTAAAAGACACAACCATCAAACTGACATGTAGCCCTTATTTGAATCCTAATTTTGAACAAGTCAGTTGTTTTAAAAAATTTATAAGACACATGGGGCAATCTTTATGTTTCTTGCAATACACACTGAAATTTTTATGGCTGAAATAATAGGATGTGCGATATTATTATAAAATTTGCGTCAAAATGGCCCAGTGGCATTGAGCAGCACAGTGGTGATGGCGTAAGATGAGAGAAGATTGGCCACGAGTTGACAGTTGTTGAAGCTTAATGATGGGTGTTGGTATTCCTACTTTTGCGTGTGTCTGAACATTTCTGTAGTCATTTAGATTGAGGGGAAAGAGGGTTAGGCTTGAGGAAGGAGGAGGATGCAGTGCAGGGGATAAGTCAGGAGGAAAACCAGCATAAAACGGTGCCACTGAGCGGTAATGATCCCCACGAGCCTGTGAGTTTGGAAGTTTCAGCAGGACAACAAGTTGGCTTGAGAGGATGGAGATCTTGATTTTTATTCCATGTCTGCCTATGTGGTATTTGTGTTTGGAAAGATCATGCTCTGGCTGTGGGCGTTGTCCTGATTGGGCACCCTCTCTCCTATTGTTTTTTTTTTTGTCTCGACTAATTAGGAAGATCAAGGGCTCAAGAGACAGTGGCTGTTTGCCTCACTCACTGTTGCCATAGACCAGTGGGTTCAGATCCTTTAAGAGGATTGAGGTTTTTCTCAGGGACAAATGAGTTATTCTGGGCAGCCTGCTTTGTGAAGGGACATCAAGACTTCTGTTTGTCAGATTTAGCAAATTTAAATATGGTCTACTCAAGCTAAATTTGAATTTCAGCTAAGTAATTTTGGATAAACGTCAGATAAAAAATGAATACCTTTTTATATAATATGGAATGAGTTGTTTCAGATAAATTGATGTCCTGTATTTTATGCGGCAACTTTGACTGGAATATCAACATTAGTGCTCAAGCTAAAAAGAGTTTTAGGAAGTTAACAGAGATGCAAACAAGTATCCATCCATGTCAACCCATTCCCTGACACCCATTCATCCATGTCCGGCCATCCATCCATCCACTTATCCATCCTTCTGCGTGGTCATCCAGAGCAGCTACTGTGTACTGGATGCTCTCCCTGGGGCCTGAGAGTATATAATCAATAAGACAAACAAACCTCCTGCCTTCATAGTGTTACATTCTCGGGGCAGAAGTTCAGCTTAGAGTGATCATAACAAACCTCTTGAGACAACCTTTATGTCCAAAAATAGAAAAATGAATAAATGATTGAAAATATGATGACCTGTCATGCAACCTTTAGAGACATGTTTCTGCAGGCTATTACATAGCATGGTGGATAGTTTCCTATAGAAAATCAAATTAAAGTTGCCCACAAAACTACATATGAAGTATCATGTAACTCTGTAAATTAAAATAACAAGGGGTGGATTAACACTGTGTTAATGTCTAGAAGATGCACCTATAAGGATTCTATCTGAGTGCAGGAACTGCGGATAACCTTTCATTATATCTTCATATTTTATTTTCTCATACACATTTTCTGCAAAAAGTCATGGATCATTTTTGTATTTGAAACGATTTTTTTCCCCCCAGAAGCTCCATAGCAACCATGGAAAGGTTAAAGATGAAGCCAGTTTGGGCTTTGCCATTAATTCTCAGGACAACCTTGGGCAGGTCTTGTCACTGACCTGGGGCTTTGTTTGGATCCAAAATGAAGAAACTAAGCTGTGACATTTTTGTGTAATTAAGAAGCAGACTGAGGTTAGATATGCTCATTTTAATGGAACGAGTTTTCGTAATCCTTTTATATGTCTTCATAAAGTTCACTTATCACTGCTGTATTCTTTTGTTTTAGTTAGCTTTTTCATGTACATAAAATTTACTTTTTAATATTTTCCAATTTACTTTAAAATATTTCAGTATGAAAATTGTGTGTGTGTTCCTCATCCTCTGGGGTTGTGAGTTAACATTTGAAATACTCTAAATGTTTCTGCTTTATTGACTATGCTAAAGCCTTTGACTGTGTGGATCACAATAAACTATGGAAAATTCTGAAAGAGATGGGAATACCAGAGCACCTGACCTGCCCCTTGAGAAACCTGTATGCAGGTCAGGAAGCACCAGTTAGAACTGGACATGGAACAGCAGACTGGTTCCAAATAGGAAAAGGAGTAGGTCAAGGCTGTATATTGTCACCCTGCTTATTTAACTTTTATACAGAGTACATCATGAGAAATGCTGGGCTGGAAGAAGCACAAGCTGGAATCAAGACTGCCGGGAGAAATATCAGTCACCTCAGATATGCAGATGACACCCCCTTTATGGCAGAAAGTGAAGAGGAACTAAAAAGCCTCTTAATGAAAGTGAAAGAGAAGAGTGAAAAAGTTGGCTTAAAGCTCAACATTCAGAAAACTAAGACCATGGCATCTGGACCCATCACTTCATGGGAAATAGATGGGGAAAGAGTGGAAACAGTGTCAGACTTTATTTTTTTGGGCTCCAAAATCACTGCAGATGGTGATTGCAGCCATGAAGTTCAGTTCAGTTCAGTTCAGTTCAGTCACTCAGTTGTGTCCGACTCCTTGCAACCCCATGAATCACAGCACGCCAGGCCTCCCTGTTACCACCATCTCCCGGAGTTCACTCAGACTCACGTCCATCGAGTCAGTGATGCCATCCAGCCATCTCATCCTCTGTCATCCCCTTCTCGTGCCCCCAATCCCTCCCAGCATCAGAGTCTTTTCCAATGAGTCAACTCTTCACATGAGGTGGCCAAAGTATTGGAGTTTCAGCTTTAGCATCATTCCTTCCAAAGAAATCCCAGGGCTGATCTCCTTCAGAATGGACTGGTTGGATCTCCTTGCAGTCCAAGGGACTCTCAAGAATCTTCTCCAACACCACAGTTCAAAAGCATCAATTCTTCGGTGCTCAGCCTTCTTCACAGTCCAACTCTCACATCCATACATGACCACTGGAAAAACCATAGCCTTGACTACATGGACCTTAGTCGGCAAAGTAATGTCTCTGCTTTTGAATATGCCATCTAGGTTGGTCATAACTTTTCTTCCAAGGAGTAAGTGTCTTTTAATTTCATGGCTGCAGTCACCATCTGCAGTTATTCTGGAGCCCCAAAAAATAAAGTCTGACACTGTTTCCACTGTTTCCCCATCTCTTTCCCATGAAGTGATGGGACCGGATGCCATGATCTTCGTTTTCTGAATGTTGAGCTTTAGGCCAACTTTTTCACTCTCCTCTTTCACTTTCATCAAGAGGCTTTTTAGCTCCTCTTCACTTTCTGCCATAAGGGTGGTGTCATATGCATATCTGAGGTTATTGATATTTCTCCCAGCAATCTTGATTCCAGCTTGTGTTTCTTCCAGTCCAGCGTTTCTCATGATGTACTCTGCATAGAAGTTAAATAAGCAGCCTTGATGTACTCCTTTTCCTATTTGGAACCAGTCTGTTGTTCCATGTCCAGTTCTAACTGGTGCTTCCTGACCTGCATACAGATTTCTCAAGAGGCAGATCAGGTGCTCTGGTATTCCCATCTGTTTCAGAATTTTCCACAGTTTATTGTGATCCACACAGTCAAAGGCTTTGGCATAGTCAATAAAGCAGAAATAGATGTTTTTCTGGAACTCTCTTGCTTTTTCGATGATTCAGAGGATGTTGGCAATTTGATCTCTGGTTCCTCCGCCTTTTCTAAAACCAGCTTGAATGTCAGGGAGTTCACGGTTCACGTATTGCTGAAGCCTGGCTTGGAGAATTTTGAGCATTACTTTACTAGCATGTGAGATGAGTGCAATTGTGCGGTAGTTTGAACATTCTTTGGCATTGCCTTTCTTTGGGATTGGAATGAAAACTGACCTTTTCCAGTCCTGTGGCCACTGCTGACTTTTCCAAATTTGCTGGCATATTGAGTGCAGCACTTTCACAGCATCATCTTTCAGGATTTGAAATAGCTCAACTGGAATTCCATCACCTCCACTAGCTTTGTTCGTAGTGATGCTTTCCAAGGCCCACTTGACTTCACATTCCAAGATGTCTGGCTCTAGATTAGTGATCACATCATCATGACTGGGTCGTGAAGATCTTTTTTGTACAGTTCTTCCATGTATTCTTGCCACCTCTTCTTAATATCTTCTGCTTCTGTTAGGTCCCTACCATTTCTGTCCTTTATTGAGCCCATCTTTGCATGAAATGTTCCCTTGGTATCTCTAATTTTCTTGAAGAGATCTCTAGTCTTTCCCAATCTGTTGTTTTCCTCTATTTCTTTGCATTGATTGCTGAAGAAGGCTTTCTTATCTCTCCTTGCTGTTTTTTGGAACTCTGCATTTAGATGCCTATATCTTTCCTTTTCTCCTTTGCTTTTCGCCTCTCTTCTCTTCACAGCTACTTGTAAGGCCTCTCCAGACAGCCATTTTGCTTTTTTGCATTTCTTTTCCATGGGGATGGTCTTGGTCTCTGTCTGCTGCACAATGTCACGAACTTCATTCCATAGTTCATCAGGCACTCTATCTATCTGATCTAGGCCCTTAAATCTATTTCTCACCCATTGTATAATCATAAGGGATTTGATTTAGGTCATACCTGAATGGTCTGGTGGTTTTCTCTACTTTCTTCAATTTAAGTCTGAATTTGGTAATAAGGAGTTCATGATCTGAGCCACAGTCAGCTCCCAGTCTTGTTTTTGTTGACTATATAGAGCTTCTCCATCTTTGGCTGCAAAGAATATAATCAATCTGATTTTGGTGTTGACCATCTGGTGATATCCATGTGTAGAGTCTTCTCTTGTGTTGTTGGAAGAGGGTGTTTGCTATGACCAGTGCATTTTCTTGGCAAAACTCTATTAGTCTTTGCCCTGCCTCATTCCGCATTCCAAGGCCAAATTTGCCTGTTACTCCAGGTGTTTCTTGACTTCCTACTTTTGCATTCCAGTCCCCTGTAATGAAAAGGACATCTTTTTTGGGTGTTAGTTCTAAAAGGTCTTGTAGGTCTTCATAAAACTGTTCAACTTCAGCTTCTTCAGCGTTACTGGTTGGGGCATAGACTTGGATAACTGTAATATTGAATGGTTTGCCTTGGAGATGAACAGAGATCATTCTGTCATTTTTGAGATTGTATCCAAGTACTGCATTTCAGACTCTCTTGTTGACCATGATGGTTAGTCCATTTCTTCTGAGAGATTCCTGCCCGCAGTAGTAGATATAATGGTCATCTGAGTTAAATTCACTCATTCCAGTCCATTTTAGCTTGCTGATTCCTAGAATGTCGACGTTCACCCTTGCCATCTCTTGTTTGACCACTTCCAATTTGCCTTGATTCATGGACCTGACATTCCAGGTTCCTATGCAATATTGCTCTTTACAGCATTGGATCTTGCTTCTATCACCAGTCATATCCACAACTGGATATTGTTTTTGCTTTGGCTCCATCCCTTCATTCTTTCTGGAGTTATTTCTCTGCTGATCTCCAGTAGCATATTGGGCACCTAATGACCTGGGGAGTTCCTTTTTTGGTGTCCTATCATATTGCCTTTTCATACTGTTCATGGGGTTCTCAAGGCAAGAACACTGAAGTGGCTTGCCATTCCCTTCTCCAGTGGACCATGTCCTGTCAGGCCTCTCCACCATGACCTGCCTGTCTTGGATTGCCCCACAGGCATGGCTTGGTTTCATTGAGTTAGACAAGGCTGTGGTCCTAGTGTGATTAGATTGACTAGTTTTCTGTGAGTATGGTTTCAGTGTGTCTGCCCTCTGATGCCCTCTTGCAACACTTACCATCTTACTTGGCTTTCTCTTACTTTGGACGTGGGGGTATCTCTTCACGGCTGCTCCAGCAAAGCACAGCCACTGCTCCTTACCTTGGATGAGGGGTATCTCCTTACCGCCACCGTTCCTGACTTTCAACGTGGGAGAGCTCCTCTAGGCCCTCTTGTGCCTGCGCAGCCACTGCTCCTCGGGTTGCTCCTCCCGGCTGCAGGCCCTAGCCTTGGGCTTGGGGGCCATGAAATTAAAAGACACTTACTCCTTGGAAGGAAAGTTATGACCAATGTAGATAGCATATTCAAAAGCAGAGACATTACTTTGCCAACAAAGGTCCGTCTAGTCAAGGCTATGGTTTTTCCTGTGGTCATGTATGGATGTGAGAGTTGAACTGTGAAGAAGGCTGAGCACTGAAGAATTGATGCTTTTGAACTGTGGTGTTGGAGAAGACTCTTGAGAATCCCTTGGACTGCAAGGAGATCCAACCAGTCCATTCTGAAGGAGATCAGCCCTGGGATTTCTTTGGAGGGAATGATGCTGAAGCTGAAACTCCAGTACTTTGGCCACCTCATGCAAAGAGTTGACTCACTGGAAAAGACTCTGATGCTGGGAGGGATTGGGGGCAGGAGGAGAAGGGGACAACAGAGGATGAGATGGCTGGATGGCATCACTGACTCGATGGACGTGAGTCTGAGTGAACTCCAGGAGTTGGTGATGGACAGGGAGGCCTGGCGTGCTACAATTCATGGGGTCCCAAAGAGTCGGACACGACTGAATGACTAAATTGAACTATTCATACTCTTTGGGAATGGATGTTATTACGTTAGTACAATCAGACTTTAGTGATATTAATCTCTGATCTTTTTGCCTTTTCATACTGTTCATGGGTTTCTCAAGGCAATAATACTGAAGTGGTTTGCCATTCCCTTCTCCAGTCCTGGCGTGCTGCAGTCCATGGGGTTACAAAGAGTTGGACATGACTGAGCGACTGAACAACAATCTCTGATCAGCCCTAGAGAGTTCCCTAATAATAAATAGGGAATTATTATTCCCTAATAAATTTATGAAGCTATTTTTCAGTGGAGAATTAAGTTGTGTCCAAGATGTGTGAGTTGGCAAGAACTATTTAACAGCACCCTTGCTGGGGCTTTCTTGGTGGTCCAGTGGCTAAGACTTTGTACTCCCAGTGCAGGGGGCCTGGGTTCAATCCCTAGTCAGGGATCTAGATCCCACATGCTGCAAATTAGAGCTTGCCTGCTGCAACTAAACATCCTGCGTGCCACAAGCAAGATCCAGTGCAGTCAAATATTTTTTAAAAAAGAAAACATGAATGGGATGTAGAAATCCGGTAATGCTAGCAAATTGCAATCTTTGGCGTGTTGCCTAAGCCAGACACATTAATTTGTCTAATGTCTGTCATTAACAGAGGATTCTAGCACATGGATCCCACTAGTGTGGTAGCTGGACACTACTGTTAGACTGTTGTTGCATCTGTTTTGAGTTAACATTTCATGGAAAGGTCCAAGCCCTGATCCTCCATAGAGCTTACAGGAATGGCTGATTTGGAGCTCACTTGCTAATAAATATTTTTGTGTGTGGCAGAATTTGGTCTGGCCTTTGCTGTCTGAATCACACATCTCCTTGGAGCATGGTAATGGATAATGAGACCTGTAGTTCTTATTTACCTTTAGTTATGGGATATGTAAACAGTCTGATAATTTTGAATGACTGAGTTGATTCAGGTCACCTGGCATATAAACGGTAAATTTTGTTTTTAGAACTTGTTTACTGAGTTTTTAAAAAATTATAAAACCAATACATGTCTTGGAAAAACTGAAGCATTTAGGAAGAATATAAAGCATCTCATGGGACCAACTTCTATTCCTACTAATTAAAGTGCATTATGTGTCTCTTATTTTTCAGACATGGCTGCATCCCCCCACTTCTCTTTGGGGGTTTTATGTGCAATAATTATTAAAAAATGGATGCTGGGTTTGTCAAATGTCACCTAATAACAGCAGACAGCTGGCTCTGCCTTTCAGAAGACAGTCAGGGGAGGCTTTGGCAAGAAGTCTTGGAAATAACTGGCTCCTCTTACTGCTCTCATTTTGAAGAGTTAATTTGTGTTTATTCACATATTGGATTTCACTTAGACACATGGAAAAATTTAAATGCCAAAGGAGGGGAAAAATACTACATAGTACACATTTTAAAATGCTAAACTCAAACCAATTGAAAGAGTTGCTCTCGGAAAGTTCAAGTCTAAAAATTGACAGTTACCCTGGGTCATCATCCTGGGGGTTAAGCAGTATAATTGCACCTAGGACTGGACCCTGAGCAGAGGCTGGTCCCTATTAGGGATGGACATGTGAAGTCAGTACCAGTGACACATAGGACACATGGGAACTCGGATTCAGTTCACTACCTGCTGGTGGCCAGCTCTGGGAGCGCAAGTAAATCACAACATCTGTGTGTGTGATGAAGTCATGATCTACCGAGCAGGGCACCTCACTCTCCTTCCTTTGAGGGGCAAATTCAGCAAAACCTCTTGGGAGATCTCGTCAAGACATAAGGCACTGGGAGGGTGGTCACGTGGCAAAGTTCCCACTCTGTCAGAATTTTGACACCTACCAGTGTGACCTTGGGCAGGTCACTTATTTTCTCCCCCTTAGTTTCCTCATCAGCAAAATGGAGATAAGAAAAAGTGACCTACTTGCCAGGGTGGTGGTACATTATAAATGTGGAGTCAGTTCAGTCATTCATTCCGGGTGGTGTTCTGAGTGGCAAAAAACCTGTAGGTATGTGAGAGCGTTTCTATCTTCGAAGAGTTTACAGTGGGAAATATGATCTATAAATAAGCATAAGAGGGACTTCCATGTCAGCCCAGTGGTTAAGCCTCTGAGTTTCCACTGCAGGGAGCAGGGTTTCATCCCTGGTTGAACCATCCTGGTTGAATTAAGATCCTGCCTGCCATGTGGTGTGGCCAAGTACATAAATAACTAAGCAGAACCTCAAGCTGTGATAAATGCTCTCCTTGTGGGCCCGAAGTGTGGGGCCCTAAATGAGAAATCTTAAAAAAGATGGGTTAGCTTTGCGGTCAGAAGCTAAGATGGCGCCTGGCGGAAGAGATAGGGGCGTGGTCTATGTTACAGTTTTTTATTGGCTCTCTTGATTTCCATGCACGTGGACAGGGCGTGAGCGCCATAGACTCCTGTTATAATGAAGGCACATGACGATTTGACCTTTAACGTGATTGGTGCAACTGTGGCATATTACGATTTGACCTTTAATGTGATTGGTGCAACAATGGAAAGTCTGGCAAAACCCCCTTGCTTGCCTATATAAACCAAGAGTGTGGCCATAAAGCGGAACTGCTTAGACGGAACCGGTGTGGTGTCTTATTGTCTCTTGCTCGCCAAGGGGCTGGGTTGGCGCACAGCAGGCTCACCTCTCTTCGGGACCTCCCGGCTTTGTTGAGGAAAGTTCCACTGCCTCTCTCTTTCTGCGGAGCGCCCCCCCGCACCGAAGAAGAATTTTCAGAGCAGGTGAAGTTTGCTTTTGAGGGTAAGTGTCGGGTGCAGACAGGACCTTGTGCACTCATACATACTACAAAGCTGTTGTGAAGTAGGTTTATTATTAAATAAACATGGTGGTGGTGTTACTGCTGTCCTTGCCTTTGAGGGTTTATAGTATTGGAGGGAGGGGCATGGCAGTTACACCTCAAAAATGCCACAGAAACAACAGCAGAACAAATCCAAGCTGTTTAGAGTTGTGCATCAGAGAACTGTGGCCAAAAAGCAGACAGCATCTCCTGAACGCTGACGAGATGTAATGGAGTGTACTGTCTTCTACAGGCCGCCTTGGTGTGGGCCCTTATAGATAAGCCAGTGTCTCAGACTACATCTTATTTGTTATAAAGGCTAAGCCAAGGAGCTGGAGTTAGGAAGAGGGTATATGACAGAGGTCGAGCCCCGGTCATAAGTGAACAGAAAGTAAGAGAAAAGCTGGCCCTTTTCTGTCCCTGGTGATGCTGTGAAGAAGCTATGTCTGTTCTAGAACCTGCTGCTCAGATTGTGGTCTGTGGAGCAGCATCAGCAGCTCTCAGGACTTTGTAAGAAATGCTGAGCTTCCAAACCCACCCCAGACCAACTGAACCAGAGTCTGCATGTTAACAAGAGCTCCAAACGATTGCTGTGCACACTCCAGTCTTAGGAGCACAGCTCTAACCTGGCCATGCTTCGAGGAATAGTGGCGGGGTGGGGGTGGGGGTGTGATGTGTGGTTCCTCTGGGCAGGAACTGGCTAGAATGGACCGCTCTGTCAGATGGAGATGTGCTTTGATTCTGGTCATGATGGGCATTAGGGTACCAGGCTCTCAGAGCTCCAGCTGCTGTCCATCACAGCAGCATTTCTCTAATCCCAAGAGGAGTTCCCTGGTGAAGATGTCTGTGGGCATAGGATTGAGGTAAGATTGCACGTGGCATCTGTGATGGTTAATTTCAAGTGTCAGCCTGGCTGGGTCACATGGTGCCCAGATATTTGGTCTAATAGTATCTTGTGTATTTCTGTGAGGGTGTTTTTGGATGTGATTAACATTTAAATAAATAGATTGAAAAAAGCAGATTGCCCTCCATAATGTGGTGGGCCTTGTTCAATCAGTTGAAGGGCCTGAATAGAAAGAAAGGCTGACCCTCCACAGGGTTCAGGAGAACTCCTCTTGCCTGATCACTTTCAGACTGGGATGTGGGCTTTTTCTTGCTTTCAGACTTGAGGAGAAGCATCCCCTCTTTCTTGATCACAAGCTTACTGGTCTTTGGATAAAAACTGCACCCAAATCCCTGCTATACCACCAGCTGCTGACTCACTGGCACACATCTTTGGACTTTTCAGCCCTCCTAATGAGGTTAGCCAGTTTCTTATAACAAATCTCCCAAGCATTTATACATGTTTATATATAACATGCATAGGTAACATGGATATGTAACGCATTTCCTAGTTCTGGGGAACCCTGACTAATACAGGATTCTTTTTCACTGCTGGGAGACTCAGAGGGTGCTTCTGGCTATTAAGGAAGCTTGTTGACATGGTGGAAAGTAAAACAGCGGTTTAAGGTCACCCAGTATCTCTCTGTTGAGATTTCACATGTGTCTGGTTTTTCAGGGAGAAGGAGGAATTGACTGACCAGTTCCAATGAATTTAACTACTAACTCCTTGACTTGAAAACTCACATGGAGGCTGGTTTGCAGCTATAAACTCTCAGAGGAATATTTCCTGCTTTCAACTGAGTGCTAGGTTTGAGATAGCTACCTTTCCTTACAGTCACCTAGGTCTGAGCTTATTTCTTTTCCACCTTAAGTGAATGTGGTTGGGCTGTTTTCTATAGACTCCTTGTCACCTTAGGCTTTCTCCCCATCCCCATGTTCCATGGGAACCTTGAGTATCTAACCTAGAATCCAGTTGGTACAGAAAATGGCATGGAACTTCTTTGGTGGTCCAGTGGTTAAGACTCATGCTTCCACTGCAGAGACCATGATTTGATCCCTGGTAGGGAAGCTAAGATCCCATATGCTGAGTGATGAGGTTCCCCACCTCAAAACATGTATATATACACACTAATGAACACATTTGGCAACTTTAAAAAAGGGGAAAAATAATATCAAGGTGAGAACAGATTTGCCTCCGTGAGTTTCTGATTATTTGGCCTCTAAATTATCCTTTGCTTTTTGGCCATCTTATCAATGCTTTTAAAGAGACCTTTGTCAACACTTCTGCTCATCTTCAGTAGGAGAATTGTGAAGATACCCAGTGCTCCATACAGCTGAGAACTGGAACTGTATTACCTCTTTATAGCAGTTGCTTAAGAACAACCTAGTGAGAAAAAGCTGAGAGGATCCCAGAAGCCCAGGGTGGGACCAGGAAGGGGCTGGATAAGACCATTTAACCAGCTCCTTCTCATTGTGTGGCTGCTCTGTGTTTCTTTATAGACTAGACATTCCCAGGTTATAGAGATCCCTTTTCCTTTGTCATGCAAAGTTCTTTCTGGAATATCAGTTCCATTATGCTCCTAGATTTTTATCAGTTTGATTTGTTGGCCCCACACCAACAACTGAACTTGTCTGTAAAAGAAGGGCAAAGATTTTGGCATCATATGAATTTGGGTTTTCATTTCTTATCTGATACTTTCTAGCTTTGTGACTTTCCCAGTCACTTGACTTTTCTGAGTCTGAGATTCTCTGTCTCCAAGAAGGCAGTTATTCATACTTAATCCTAGGGGTGCTGTGGGGATTAAATAAAAGACTGGGTACTTTCCTGGTGGTCCGGTGGTTAAATCTCCATGCTTCCACTGCAGGGGACATGGGTTTGATCCCTGATTGGGAAACTAAGATCCCACATGCCTCATGGCACACACACACCCCCAAAAAACACAAAAAAATATTGAATAACATGAAGAAAATTTGCAATACGTTAAGTGAAGACATCAAACTGTAAAACAGAACCTGAAATCCTTTATGCCACCAAAAAAAAGAAAAGGAACCCACAAAAACTGTGAAAAGCTTGGCATGTATTATTTAATAGAAGGTAGCCTTTCCATTTGGAGAAGGCAATGGCACCCCACTCCAGTAATCTTGCCTGTCAAATCCCATGGATGGAGGAGCCTGGTGGGCTACAGTCCATGGGGTTGCTAAGAGTCAGACACGACTGAGTGACATCACTTTCACTTTTCACTTTCATGCACTGGAGAAGGAAATGGCAACCCACTCCAGTGTTTTTGCCTGGAGAATCCCAGGGACGGGGGAGCCCAGTGGGCTGCTGTCTATGGGGTCGCACAGAGTCGGACACAACTGAAGCAACGCAGCAGCAGCAGCAGCCTTTCCATTGATAATTTATATTTTTTCCATTGAGTTTAGGATTACAGGATTCTAGGATTAGAAGAGATCAGAAAAGCTTGGTTGTAGGCAAAGACTACATCTAAGCTAACCTAGTGCATTGACTCTCTAGGCCCCATTTCAGAAGATTTTCTTGACCTAGAATTTAATCTAACTGCTCTTTCTTCAGTTCATTTCGCTGCTGGCAGCCTGAGATGCTATCATGAAAAGTTAACAGAGACACTTGTAATGGAAGCTTTCCGGAAGGATGTAAGGAATGTAAAATAGATGTTCCTGAGGAACTCAGGCTTAATTGCCTTCAGGGTAAACAGATCAACATCCTATTTTAGGGCCAGAGTCTGGTGTGCATACCAGCGGAACACTGGTATTTTTACCACTTCTAGACATTCCTGGATTTTCCCGTAGCGTGTCCTGTTCCCAGCCACCTTCAGGAAGCTAGCACTCAAGAGAGTATGGACTGGGTCCAGTAAAGCCCAGTCTGGAGCGTGACTTGAACGAGTTTTGACCTCCCTGAAAGGAATAAGCCAACCCTCATGCACAAAGCCCTCCCGGGCCTTCAGACTCCGCTCATCTCAGACTGGACAGTGGGATGAGAGAGAGTGGAAGACCTTTATACAAAACACAGTGCGCATTTTAGGAAACACCACGAGGAGCGGCCCAAGAGTGGAACCAGATGAGTTAGAAATAAAAGAGGAGGACTTGCGGGGTCCAGGGAGGGCAGATAATATTTTCATAACACTGAGAGGATGAAAGGTGGCTTCTCTGAGCTACAGGAACACTGGCCCTCTTCCCTCTGTATGCCACTTTTGATTTTTTAATTTGTGTTATAGTCCTTTCTGTATCAGCCTATTTCTCTTAGATTCTAAGCACCTCCCAGGCAAGATCAACACAGTCACAGTGTTAACTCACATTTATGTATCCATGGTGCTCAGTGATTTTTGCTCAGCCTCTCGGTTGTGTCCTATTCATTCTGGCCCTGTGAACTGTAGCCTGCCAGGCTCGTCTGCCCGTGGAATTTTTCCTGCAAGGATTCTGGAGCAGGTTGCCGTTTCCTGCTCTAGGGGATCTTCCTGACCCGGGGATCGAACCCATCTCTCCTGCCTCTCCTGCTCTGGGAGGTGGATTCTTTCCCCCTTGAGCTACCTGGGAAGCCCCAGTGATAAAATATAGACACAAAAGATGTAGCCACAGTGTTTGTCACCGCTGTTGATACGCATGGTCGAGTTACGATGGCTCAGTACTCCGAGTCACAGAGGAGGTCTTATGGCTCAGACTTTCCTCGTGAAAGTCGCTCGGTCGTGTCTGAGTTTTTGCGACCCCATGGACTATACAGTCCATGGAATTTTCCAGGCCAGAATACTGGAGTGGGTACCCTTTTCCTCCTCCAGGGGATCTTCCCAACCCAGGGATCGAACCCAAGCCTCCCGCATGGCAGGTGAATTCTTTACCAGCTGAGCCACAGACTCTCCTAAAAGTGTCTCAAAGGACTCCTGTATGCGAAAGAAATGGAAAGGGATGAGATTTACCTTGGAGAACATGACTAACGCTGTTCAGCTGATTTCAGCTTAACCATCCTGTTACGTTACAAAGGAGGAGTTTTTGTCCAGCTCTATTGGAAGAGGATTTTGGAAGACGTCTGTTTAGAAAACACATTTCCTTGTTTTACTTTCAGCCATGCTGGCTCTTTACTGCTGCACGCGCTTTTCTCTGCTTGCTGTCGGGGGGCTACTCTCTAGTCGCGGGGTGGGGGCCTCTCACTGCCGTGGCTTCTCCCTGTGGCCCCAGCTCTGGGGCACACAGGCTCAGTAGCTGGGACACACAGGCTCAGTAGCTGGGGCTCCCAGGCTCTAGAGCACAGACTCAGTCGTCGTGGCGCACAGGCTTAGTTGCTCTAAGCATGTGAGGTCTTCCCAGATAAGGGATCGAACTCTTGTCTCTTGCGCTGGCAGGTAGATTCTTTACCACTGAGCCACCAGGGAAGCCCTGGGAGGCATTTTCTTTTGGTACATATTCTATGTGCTCAATAAATCCTGCTATAGGCACCATACCCAGGGGTTTCCACTCTTATCTGGCTCTGCAGCTGATTCTAGGAGAGTTCCATTTTTTGGCTGTTATCTTGTTCGATGGTTTAGGTCACTGTGAACCAGAGGGGTGTTGAATTCTCCTCCTTTAATCCCCCTTCTCACTTTCTGCTCCAAGTGGCAATAGGAATATGCAGCAATCAGTTAAAATTAATTTATCCATGTCAAAAAGATATTTGCCTAGGAGAAAGCTCCAGGACAATTTCCTGCCGGGAGGAAATTTCCAATCTTAACCATTATTTGAAACAAGCTAGAAACGTTTTCATCAGTCTTGAAAAATTTCTTCTTTCTCTCCACAAAGTCAATTTTATTTGAAAAAACACCTCCCCCTACAAATGTGTCTGCGCCCACATTTCCATCTTGCTGCTACTGTTTATTTCAGACCCTTGTTATCTCTTATAGGGACTCTTGCAGGAAACACCTGATTCTAGTCACCCCTTCCTCCAATCTCTGTGCTGTATTAGACCATAAGTTGTACCCAGACACAACCCCAAAGAAAACCTTCAGGGCCCACACACACAGGGTCAGGTCCAAATATCAGCGTGATTTTCAAAGCCTTACGTGATCTGGGACCAATGCACTTTCCTGACTTTTCCTCCTGGGATGCCCTTGTGATCCAGTGTCCCAGTCACACTTGACACCTCCCCAGTTCCCTGGTATGTCAGGTACAGTTACGTTCCTGTGACTTTATCCATCTGGGCTCTGACCCTCTCCCTCTTTGCCTGGTGGGAACCAATTCATCCTTGAAAGTGCAGCCACATGGAATGGAATCTGTACAAACTCCCTTATCTAACTTACCAATACCAGGAATCACTGGTCAACCAAAAGAGTCAAAGAAGGAAATTCTAAAAAATAAAATCCACCTACCGAACCATTCTCACTTAACCATATCAAGAACACTCATTTGTTGACTCCTGGGTGTGATGGTTTCACTGGTCAAAATTTTCCACTGGTTTTTGTTACAGTTACAAAGTTTTGTTTCCCAGTCTGGGTCCTTACAAACGAATGAGAGTTTAAAGGTATTTGAAAAGTAATCTGAATGCAGAGTTCTAGACTTTTATGATTTCATCTGTAAAAAAAATTTTTTACCGTTGTCTCATTCTTAATTGAACAACATTAGAAAATCAGTTTTGCATAATAACACAAAAGTACTTAATGTCATTGAACTATACATGTAAGCATAGTTGAAAAGGTGTATTTGTCTGTTTGGGCTGTGTAACAAGTTCCTGTCAGCAGGGTTTACATGACAGACACTGTATTTCCTTGCAATTCTGGAGTCTGGTAGCCCGTGATCAAGGTGCTGGCAAATTTTTGATGAAGGCCCTCTTCTTGGCTCTTGGGCAGCCTGCTTGCTGTGTCCTCATGTGGTCTTTCCTCTGTGAGTGTGTGGAGAGAAACGGAGCTCTCTGGGGTCTCCTCTAAGGGCAGTAATTCTGTCAGACAGAGTCCCACCCTCACGACCTCATTTAACCTTAACCCACTCCTTTGAGGTCTCATCTCCAGATACAGCCACACTAGGGGCTGGGGCTGTGACATAAATTTGGGGCAGGGGTGGTACAAATATTCAGTCCATAACAGACATTAAATTTTACGTCATGTGCATTTTATCAGGATTGGAATAAAAAGAGAAATTGACAAATTGTTTTCCAAAGTAAAAAAAAAAAAAAAATCAATTTGCATTGTTGAGTGTCTACAAAGCCCTCAACTTAGTGATTGTGGAAATACCTATGCTTGTGTTTCCTCACAAGATGTGGTGGGTTATTGAAATGGCCTGATTGGAGTTGAGAACCACGGTGTTTAACGCTGGTCAGCACCCCGTCCATTGTGCACCTCTGGTTGTGGACTCTAACGGGCTCCAAGCAGGATAGAGTCTGTCTTGCTGGGGATGTGAAGCGCTGTGGTCGACCTTCAGATGTAGAGGCCACCCCAGGGGCTTCCTGCTGACATGCTCTCTTTGCCCTCAGTGGACTCTGCGATCCTGAGACCCACAGACAGCCCTGCAGGGAACGTCTCCCTGATGAAGCCTGCCTTTGCGTTGGAGTTGGCGTGTGCCCCGGCATCCTTTTCTGTTTAATTCATCTTTTTAAATTGGAGGATAGTTGCTTTACAGTGTCATGTTGGTTTCTGCCGTATAATAAGGTGACTCAGCCATAAGCATGTGTATCTGTTGTTGAGTCACGAAGTCGTGTCTGACTCTGTAACCCCATCGACTACAGCCCGTGAGGCTTCTCCGTCCTCCACTATTTCCCAGAGTTTGCTCCAGTTCATGTCGCTTGAGTTGGTGGTGCTGTCTAATCATCTCACCCTCTGCCGCCGCCTTCTCCTGTTTATCCCGCCCCCCGACCCCACCGCTCCAGGTCATCCCAGAGCAGGAGCTGAGCTGCCTGCGCTTAGCTTCCGCTAGCTCTTTGTCTCACATGTGGTAAGCATGTATATGTCAGTGTTCCTCTCTGAATTCACCCCACCCTCCTGCTGTGTCCGCAAGCCCATCCTCTGCGTCTGCATCCCTATTACTCCCCTGCAAATAGGTTCATCGGTACCATTTTTCTAGATTCCACATATATATGTTAATATATGATATTTTTTTCTCTTTCTGACTTACTTTATTCTGTATAATAGGCTCTAGGTCCATCCACCTCAGTTCAGCTGCTTCACATTTAGTCCTTTTTAGTTCCTGGCATCCTTAACACACTGAATTCATTGCGAAAATGTTTAATTTCTTGACTGTGCTAGGCTTTTGCTGGGATCCTGCTATATAACAAATAGCTCTAGAACCTTGGAGGCTTTGTAATAAGCATCATTTCTTTCACACTCCTAAGTCAGCTGGCTGTCGGTGGCTGACCACAGAAGCCGAGCAGAGCCGGGTGGGGGGCCTTGAGGGGCTTCCCTCTGGCCATTTTGGGTTCAGCAAGTGGCTGGGATAGACGTCTCGCCAGACTTCCTGGCTTTTCCTACGACTCTACACCTGCGCTTTCTCTCCTGGTAACGCAGACGTACCGTGGAGATGATCCGCCCCCACTGAGGGCCCTCTGCAGGGGGTACCAAGCGGCATGCACACGGCCAGTGTACCCCTCTGTTGATTGCATGCTATCCGCACTTCCACATCCTGCACCTTTGAGGGTTTAGCACAGAGTGGGGGGTGTAGACCCACTAGCCTCTGTAACGATGCCACTAAGAAAGACCTTTTTCATTGAAGAGAAAAATTTAAGTAAAAAAAGGAAGGCAACGAATTCTTGACTACTTACCCACCTGCCTAAAATGAACAGCTTTCTTTTCATAAATGGGGCAAAATGCAAAGACCCAGGAGAAGTGATACACTGATTTAAATTCATGTTAAAAACATAAGTGATATGTTTCAGGTTCTGTTCTTTTGACCATTTGATTGATTATGTTTGGTCGTGCTGGGTCTCGTTGCTGTGCTCGGGCTTTCTCTGGTTGCGATGAGTGGGGCCACTCTTCCCTGCGGTGCGTGGGCTTCCCCTTGCAGTGCTTCCCCTCCTGCAGAGCACAGGGTCTAGACATGAGGTCTCAGTAGCTGTGGTGCGCGGCTCAGTTGCTGTGCAGCATGTGGAATCGTCCCAGACCAGGAATCGAACCCACGTCCCCCGCCTCGGCAGGCAGACTCTTAACCACTGGACACCAGGGAAGTCCCAGATTCTAGTTTTTGACCGATAGTTATCAACGGCAGAAGGGGACATTAAGAAATGGAGAGACCAGAAAAGTGATTTGTAAAAATGCTTCAGGTATCGAGTCCCTAATACATGCAGGCTGCGGGCTGGGAGCCCTGTGAGGGAAGGCCGTGGTTCAGGGAGAGGAGCGGGTGCAGAACCGGGGAGCTGAGGGCCCTGAGTTCCTGTCCCCATTTTCACACCGACGGCCATGACCACCGCTGGGTAACTGAAGCCATCTAGTCCTCGGCAAGCGGCCCAAGGAGGGTGGGCACCCAGATGCACACAGTTCTGCTGCACCCAGGTTCCTGCCGGTGGCCCTGAAAACTCCCAGGCTCAGCTCTGCGTGCAGCTGGGGCTCCATACAGATCGACCGACCCAAATTCGATTATCGACACAGAGTTATGACACAGTGTCCTCCCTGAATTTATTTTTCAAGAATATGAATTTTTCCTGGCTAGAAGTACCAAAATTTGAAAATAAAGTGAATGATTTCTGCTTTAGAGGAAATTGTTGCCTGTGTTGTAGGTGCTTCTGGCCAAAGGAAGAGAACTCTCTTCTGGCTTACCCTTCCTGGTCCATGAGAGGCCCTCGTTGAATGATTTGTATTTCATTCTGTGCTGTATGATAAATTCAGTTTTTCTGAGCAGAGTCTTCTACTCACAGGCTATCATCTTGCAGATAGCTATATCTATCCATATTTGAGAGTTTCAGGGAAACTTTATGGAGGTCATAATACTTATTTTATTTATTTGTTTTAAATGTTTATTTAATTTTTTATTGATGTACACTTGATTTACAGTTTGTGTTCATTTCTGCTATACAGCAAAGTGATTCAATTATACATATATTTATATACATCTTTTTAAAAAATATTCTTTTCCGTTATGGTTTAGCATAAGGTCTTGAATATGTTATCTATGCTATTATATACAGTAGGACCTTGCTGTTTATCCATTCCAATGTAATAACTTATATCTGCTGTTAAGCTGTTAAGTCACTTCAGTCGTGTCTGACTCTGTGAGACCTCATAGACGGCAAACTACCAGTCTCCTCCGTCCCTGGGATTCTCCAGGCAAGATCACTGGAGTGGGTTGCCATTGCCTTCTCCAATGCATGAAAGTGAAAAGTGAAAGTGAAGACGTTCAGTCGTGTCCGACTCTTCGTGACCCCATGGACTGCAGCCCACCAGGCTCCTCCATCCATGGGATTTTCCAGGCAAGAGTACTGGAGTGGGGTGCCATCGCTAACAAGAACCTTATAGATCCCACCTATTTAAGTGACAGCATATGATATTTGTCTTCCCCTGACTCACTTCACTACGTGTGATGATCTCTAGGTCTGTGTGTACGTATGTGTGTGTTCAGTCATGTCCAACTCTTTGTGACACCATGAACTGTAGCCTGCCAGGCTCCTCTTTCCATGTAATTTTCCAGGCAAGAGTACTGCAGTGAGTTGCTATTTCCTACTCCAGGGGCTCCTCCCATCCCATACATTGAACCCACATCTCCTGAATTGGCAGGCAGATTTTTTTTTTACCAGTTATACCACCTGGGAGGCCCCCTAGGTCCACAATGTTGCTGCAAATGGCATTATTTAATTCATCTTTATGGTTCAATAATATTCCCTTGGTTATATGTTCTTCTTTATCTGTTCCTCTATCGTTGGACATTCTGGTTGCTTCCAGATCTTGGCTATTGTGAATAGTGCTGCTGTGAACATTGCTCATAGTTTTATAATTCAGCAAATGATTTTAGACAGAGATGACTTCAGAAGACATGTGGTTAGTTCACTCACTGGCTTCCTGTTTAGATTTATACCGCTGTATAACAAAGCTTCCCAAAATGTACTGGCTTAGAACAACAACCTTTCTTAGCTGCTGCAAGTCCGTGGGGGTGACTGGGTTCAGTGGGGTGTCTTCTGCTCCTGTGGGTCCACCAGGGTTGGGACACACTCCATGGCTTATTCCCATGGCTGCTGATGGGCTGTCAGAGGAGAGCCAGCAGGAGTGGGAACCAGACAGTCTTAGTTCTCCTCCTCCTCCTGGCATCTGCAGGGGCTTCTGACAGTGTGTTGACTGAGTCCCACAAGACGCTGTTCTCAGGGATGAAGACAGAAACCTCAGGTCTTTCGAAGCCCAGCCTGGGAGCACAGACAACATCAACACAGCCATATCTATTGATGGACCTGTGTCACTGGCCAATGCATTCAAGAGAATGGGACAGAGACACCATCCCTTGGTGGAAGAAGTGGTAGAAATGTGGGACTGTTTTGATCATCCACAGCCCTTGACGACAGTTTCCTAATGGAAGGCATTTTTTTTTTCCAAAAGTGCTCTAGAAGGGCACTTCTCAATTCTGAGCCTGCCAAGTACTCATCAGTGGTCTTGTTAAAATGTAGATGCTGATTCAGCGGGGTTGGAGGTGAGGCTTGAGATTTTGTGTTTTTCTCAAGCTCCCAGGCAGTGTGGATGCTGAGGGTCCATGGACCACACTTCTGATCTGGAAGTGTCAAGAACTGGTGTCCTTAGGTTTAATTTTCATCAGAGGCTCCTGCTGTTGCTACTGCTAAGTCACTTCAGTCATGTCTGACTCTGTGCGACCCCATAGATGGCAGCCCACCAGGCTCCCCTGTCCCTGGGATTCTCCAGGCAAGAACACTGGAGTGGGTTGCCATTTCCTTCTCCAATGCATGAAAGTGAAAAGTGAAAGGGAAGTCGCTCAGTCGTGTCCGACTCTTAGCGACCCCATGGACTGCAGCCCACCAGCCTCCTCCGTCCCTGGGATTTTCCAGGCAAGAGTACTGGAGCGGGGTGCCATTGCATTCTCTGAGAGGCCTCTGAAAAGCTGTTAAAACACAGATTGCTCTCTTCCTGTCTGCCACTCCTGCCACGGGTTTCTGATCAAGTAGGTCTGTGGGTGTGGGGGGCCTGAGGATCTGCATTTCTGATATGTTTCCAGGTGACTCTGATGCTGTGGGTCTGAGGCTTGCTCTTGAAGAACCACTACTGTAGAAAAATGTTCTCATCAAACCCTGAAAACATCTGGAGGGAAGCAGAAAGAGCTGTTAGAAACGGGCTCAGAAATGCAGCCACCTTGATTTCTACAGATTATACTTATGAGACACTGCAACGTAGAAACTTCAGTCATTGCTAGCAATTTACAGGAAGAATATGTAACTGTCAGGTGGAAAAAAGCTTGCACAGATACTAAGCATATTTTAAAAAGCAGTTTATACTCATCGCACATTCAATTAAAATTCTTAACAATTAGCCCTACCATCTTCACCAATCTCCCTGAAGTCCCTTCAGACCCTGGTCCTCTTCTACTCCTTCAAGTCAATTCAGCAAAAATGTATTGATCTCTCATTAAGGGCAAAGAGCTGTACCAGAGATGGGGGGCATATTGGGAAAACCCAGCTGGCACTCACTCTGAAGAATTTTATGCTTTGGTCAGAAGATGAATGAAATGAAAACCCTAAATCAGTTCATTCAGGGTTTAGTATTGCAAGGCTTACCCAGTAATTCAGAGATAGAATTTGGGATATGATATGGTTTGGGAGGAATTCAGTGATAGGTAGAATCAGGGAAGAAGGATCATGAAAGTACTCCATAAAAAAGGGTCCTTTTAGGGACTTCCCTGGTGGATGAGTGGTTAAAACTGTGCACTTCCAGTGCTGGGGCTGAGAGTTTGATCCCTGGTTAGGGAACTAAGATTCCACATGCTGTGCAGTGTGGCCAAAAGATAAGAAATAAATCAAAAGGGTCCTTTTAGAAGAGTTAGGGGATGCATTAAGATTTTGCCAGGAGAGGCTGGTAGGTGGGAAAAGGAGTTACATGGCAGCCTGAGCAAGAGGTGGAAGACCAGGCTAAGAAGACAGTGAATGGTCCAGGGATACAGGGCCCACGCTGGGACTAGAGGGAGACACGTGGAAGGGGAGGATGCTGTGATGAACTGCAGGGCCCCAAGTGCCAGGGTAAAGAGCCCTTCTTCCACGTGGAGGATGATGGCAGAACTATTGGTGGTGTCAGAGCGTGGGATAGTGTGACTTGAGCCCTGCTTTAGAGATCTGGTGACCTTTGGTAGGGTGGCTTTTGAGAGATGCCAAGTGGGAGACTGGTCTGGGGGTTATTGCAGTGATTTACACAAGGCAACAATGAGGGTTTTAAAATCCTACTAGACCCCAAACTCCCCTCTATTTGGGGTTAGCAGATGCAAATTATTATATATTATATATCATATATTAGATAAAAGATGGATGCAAAACAAGGTCCTATTGTATAGCACAAGGAACTATATTCAATATCCTGTGATAAACCACAATGGAAAAGAATATGGAAAATATATGTACATATAACTGAGCCACTTTGCTGTTCAGCAGAAACTCCCTGATGGCTCAAGTGGTGAAGAATCCACCAGCAATGCAGAAGACGCAGGTTTGATCCCCGGGTTGGGAAGATGCCCTGGACAAGGAAATGGCAACCCACTCCAGTATGCTTGGCTGGAGAATCCCACAGGGAGAGGAGCCTGGTGGGCTACAGCCCATGCGGTCACAAGAGTCAGACATGGATAAGCATGCATGCCAAGCCAAATGCCAAAAAACTAACACAACATTGTCAGTCCACTATACATCAATCCGTTCAGTTCACTCACTCAGTCGTGTCTGACGCTGGGACACCATGGACTGCAGCACGCCAGGCCTCCCTGTCCATCACCAACTCCCTGAGTTTACTCAAACTTGTGTCCATTGAGTTGGTGATGCCACCCAACCATCTCATCTTCTGTTGTCCCCTTCTCCTCCTGCCTTCAATCTTTCCCAGCATCAGGGTCTTTTCCAATGAGACAGTTCTTCGCATCAGGTGGCCAAAGTATTGAAGTTTCAGCTTCAGCACCAGTACTTCCAATGAATATTCAGGACTGATTTCCTTTAGGACGGACTGGTTGAATCTCCCTGCAGTCCAAGGGACTCTCAAGAGTCTTCTCCAACACCACAGTTCAAAAGCATCAAGTCTTCGGCGCTCAGGTTTCCCTATAGTCCAACTCTCACATCCATACACATGACTACTGGAAAAACCATAGCTTTGACTAGCTGGACCTTTGTTGGCAAAGTAATGTCTCTGCTTTTTAATATGCTGTCTAGGTTGGTCATAAATTTTCTTCCAAGGAGCAAGCGTGTTTTAATTTCTTGGCTGCAGTCACCATCTGCAGTGGTTTTGGAGTCCTCCCCCCTACCCCCAAATAAAGTCTGTCACTGTTTCAACTGTTTTCCCATCTACTTGCCATGAAGTGATGGGCCCAGGTGCCATGATCTTAGTTTTCTGAAGGTTGAGTTTGAAGCCAGCTTTTTCACTCTGTTTCATCAAGAGGCTCTTTAATTCTTTTTCACTTTCAGCCATAAGCGTGGTATCATCTGCATATCTGAGGTTATTGATATTTCTCCCTGCAATCTTGATTCCAGCTTGTGCTTCATCCAGCCCAGCATTTCTCATGATGTACTCTGCATATAAGTTAAATAAGCAGGGTGACAATATACAGTAAGTACTCCTTTTCCTATTTGGAACCAGTCTGTTGTTCCATGTCCAGTTCTAACTGTTGCTTCTTGACCTGCGTACAGATTTCTCAGGAGGCAGGTCAGGTGGTCTAGTATTCTTATCTCTTAAAGAATTTTCCACAGTTTGTTGTGATCCACACAGTCAAAGGCTTTGGCATAGTCAGTAAAGCAGAAGTAGATGTTTATACGTCAATTAATTTTTTAAAAATATGCCCCCTGGAAGCAGTTATGGTGACTGTGATGCTTCTGTGGGTGTGGGAACAGCTGTTGGAAGTGGGGGCTGTGCAGAGTGTGTTGCTGCTGCTGCAGAGTGTGATGACGGTAAAAATAATTGATTGCAAAGGTTTCCGGTTACAGGATACTTTTCACACAAATGATCTCAGAACGGCCATGAGAAGGCGGTTGTAATATTATCCCCATTTTACAAATGCATCACCAGGAGGCTTGGCAAGGCCCAGGCAGTGTATGGCAGAGGTGGGAGCCAGATGCCAGGGCTCTGAGGAGCAAGGCAGGAAACTGCAACCTAGAAGTGGAACCCGGAGCATGTGCCCTGTCTGCCCTGGAGCCAAACATCGTGTGCTCGCCGTCTCCTTACAGTGCAGGGCGAGTTCTTAGACCGTCTTCCAGAGCCACGCACAAGCTAGATGGTACCGCATCCCCCTAATTTGCTCTTCTTTTCTGCCCTTTTAAATGAAACTGTCCATGGGGAAGTCTCAGTGATGTCACACCGTGATGCCTTCTGAGCCAACCTTTAGTTGATCATCACTTTCCTTTCCCCTCAGATTTCTCTTTTCTCCTCTCTCTACTTGTTCCTCACTCTCCCAGCTTCATCTCAGCCCTCCTGAGGAATCTGTTAGTCCCCATGTTGACACGAATCCTTGCCAGGCGTTTGCTGCTGGAACCAGGCTCCTCACCAATTTGGCCCGGAGTCATGGGAGGGCTGACGGCTGCAGCAGCGCCATCTGGTGGCTCCCAGGAATATGGTGGGGGCAAACCCTCCTCAGGGGCTGAGGGTAGTGGGGGGAGCAGAGACCCCCTTCAAAGCTCAGGCTGTTTCCGTTAAGTTTTAAAATCTTTTTGGAAAAATGCATTTTATTTTTTAGAGGAGTTTTTGTTTCAAAATTGAGGGGAAAGTACAGAGATTTCCCATACGCCACCTGCCCCCACTCAGGTACAGCCTCCTGGTGATCAACTTCCTCGACCAGGTGGTGCCCATGTTACAACTGAGGAACCTAGGTCATCATCACCCGACGTCTGCAGTGGACATTAGGACTCACTCTTGATGTTGTACACTCTGTAGGTTTGGACAAAGGTATCATGATATGCATCTATCATTGTAACATTGTATTACTGCCCTAAAAATCCTTTCTGCTCCACCAGTTCATCTCTCTCCCCACCAGCCCCTGGCAACCACTGATCCTTTGCTTGTCTCTATAGTTTTGCTTTTTCCAGAATGCCACATGGTTGTGATCATATAGTGTGCATCCCTTACAGACTGGCTTCTCAAGTTTCCTCCCTGTCTTCTCTTGGCTGATGGCTCGTTTCTTTTTAATGCTGAATAATACTCCATTGTCGGGGTGCACCACAGTTTATTTATCCATCACTCACTGAAGGAAATCCTGGTGGCTTCCAAGTTTTGGCAGTTATGGATAAAGCTGCTATAAACATCTGTGTGCTGGTTTTTGTGTGGACAGAAGTTTTCAGCTTATTTGAAAATAAATACCAAGGAATATAATTACTTGATTGTGTGGTAGGGGTATGTTTAGTTTTGTAAGAAACTGCCAAACTGTCTTCCAAAGTGGCTGTATCATTTTGCATCCCCACCAGCCACAAATGAGAATTCCTGTCACTCCACATCCTTACCAGCATTTGATGTTGCCAGAGTTCTGGGTTTTGGCCATTTTAATGTGACGGTCTTTTGTGCTAATTTTTAAACCACAAAAACAGAATTTCTCTGCTCATTTTTGTATTATTGGGGAAGAGGAAGGGAATAAGTAGTGCTTTTTAAGTAAGAAGTTTCTCACCTGGGGACGATACTGATAACATCGGAGTCTGAACTGGAGACAGATCCTTGCTCTGTCTTTATGATGTGCAGACACATGGAAGCTGTGGTTTTTCTGTGCACTCAGTGTTCTTCTTTATGTGTAACACCTACCACGGGGACTCCAAGGATTGGAAGGATAGAAGAGAGAGGCATCAGTCTTTTCTTCCTAGGCTGAGCTGCCCAGCTCCATGCTCATCAGACTGGGTTTCATCTTGTTGCTTCCAGGGAAGCACCTAGGAAAGTGCCCAGTTGGAGATTTTAAATGTAGTGTCACACATAGAGGCAGAATGATAGCTGCCATTTATACAAGCATGTAGATGTCTGCTTGCAATTCATACTAGCGTGTAGATGACTGCTTGCAATTCATACCAGCAGGTAGATGACTGCTTGCAATTCATACCAGCATGTAGATGATTGATAGAGAAAAGGAGTTTCATGGGAACATCTAGAGAGGACTGGGCTCCTGAAATAGAGGGATTGGAGGCAGAGATGTGTTGACAGAGATGGAATGGAATGGGCTCAAGGTAAAAAGGAAAATGGAAGCAGATACAGCTTCAGTGACTGTCAGTTTCACTTTTCCTGATGACAAGGACCTAATCTTTCCTGACTGGAAGGACCTGATTCCAGACCTCCCTTTTCTTACCTCACCTGCCATCTGCTCCACACTCATGTCCTTCCTCCCTACCCATCCCCACACCATGTCTGCCAAAGACCCGTCCTATCAATTCTTTAAAGCTCAATTGCCTTCCCTGGGCAGCACATCAGACTGTATTGGTTTCCTTCTCTGAATTTCTAGAGCTTTTTGAATTAGAAACGTCTGTGCCTCGACTTAGGTTATTCTTTCTGGAATTCTTTGTTCCTCTTTTGCTGCCTGGTGAAATCTTACTCAGCTTGAAATGCACACCTAGTATGCCCTCTCCTGTGTGGAAGCCTTACCCCATCCCTTAAGGCAGAAGAATGTGTTTTCTGCTCTAGCCCTTCAGTCGCACCATTGTTATATAGTGATGTGTTGGAGAAGGCATTGACAACTCACTCCAGTACTCTTGCCTGGAAAATGCCATGGACGGAGGAGCCTGGTAGGCTGCAGTCCATGGGGTCGCTAAGAGTAGGACACAGCTGAGCGACTTCACTTTCACTTTTCACTTTCATGCAATGGAGAAGGAAATGGCAACCCACTCCAGTATTCTTGCCTGGAGAATCCCAAGGACAGAGGAGCCTGGTGGGCTGCCGTCTATGGGGTCGCACAGAGTTGGACACGACTGAAGCGACTTAGCAGCAGCAGCTGGCAAACCACCTCAAACATACACATGTACAAAAGCACACCACAGAAACCAAAGCAGCAATAACAAAACCGGGACCTGAAGTGGTTGCCCATTTCTGTAGTGCAAATTTTCCCACATGACTGATTTCAAGCTGCCCCCGTGACATCTTCTGAACGCAGAGTTGGGAAGAGATGTAACCATTGTTACCTAGACTGTCAGAGTCTTTAGGACACGGAGGCGGGGAGCACATCTTTTTCTCTTTGATGACTTGTGTCTGGTCCTATGTTTGGCATCCAGCCGGCACTCAGTGTGTATCTGCTACTAGATATTTATGAGGTGAAAGACTGGGGGGCACCATATCTCTCCGTGGACTGGCTGGGTGGCTGAATCTTTGGAGGGGGAGGTCAATTGCTGCAATTGCCCTGTAGCAATTGTCACACAGAGAGGGCGCCTGAAGGAAAGCCGCTGGCCCCGTGGGGCGCAGGACAGCGATGCTACACATGCCTGTCTTTGTTCTGGAAGCAAGGGCAGGGGTCTGCAGACTTCCATCAGTATATCAGGACACCCCCACCCCGGGTTTGCTTCTCAGGGTCCAAGCTGCACAGAGACGTAGCTTCACCTGACACCGGGGGTGTAGGGACGTCCCATTAGCACTTTGGAAGGTTGTGCAAGACGAGGGGACCAGAAGGCAGTGGCCGCTGCTGCAGAAATGAGTTGCCTAAAAACACATTAGGCCACAACCAAGCTTTAGCTCTCCCAGAAGTTGACGTGACACTATTACCCTGCAGTGCACCTCTTTCATGGGACGCTCCTGGGGAATGGCACACAGGCCTGATGCCAGCACCCGTGGGCATGAGGAGGAAGGGCAGTGGCCTGGCCCACAGGGGTGTCTGCACAGCTGCAGCCCATGGTGTCCTGCCCGCGCCTTCATTTCTTTCCATTCCTGTTTGGCTCTGGCTCTGGCTGGGACTATGGTTTCATGATCCTTGGCGGCCGAGCAGATACTAAACAAGGAGACACTTCTCCCCACGCATGTGGCTTTGCCTGAAGCTCCATTGAGGGCAAGGTGGCCTCGGGCTGTTGTTTTTTCCTTTCCAGGCACTTAGATTGGAGAGGACTTGGTCAGAATTTGTCACCAGGGACAAGGGGCTGCTTTGGACAAATGGCTCCAAGAGGATGAGGCTGACATTCTAGCAGATGAGGTGAGAAAAGAGAGACCTGGAAGTAGGTCCTTATAACTTGTTATCAGGCAAAATGAACCTGATGGTCATTGAAGCTGTGTCTGCCTGTTTTCCTTTTACCTTGAGCCCCTTTCCCTCCATCTCTGCCAACATGTTTTTCTCCTCTGGCTTCAGTCTCTCCTTATTTCAGGAGCCCAGTCTTCTCCAGATGTTCCCAAGAAATTTCCTTTCTCTATTAACCATTTTACATGCTAGTATGAATTACTCTCAATTATCTACTTGTTAGTATGAATTGCAATCAATCATCTACATGCCATTATGAATTTCAGCCAACCATCTCCATGCTAGTTTGAATTACAATCAAGCATCCACACACTAGTTAGAATTGCAGTCAGCCATCTACATGTTAGTAGGAATTGCAGCTAATGTCATACCTCCATATATAACACTACATCTAAGCTGGGCACTTTCCCAAGTGCTACTCTGGAAACAAGATAAAGCCCAGCCATATGTAGGTTCTCTGACTGTGTCCCTATCTAAACACAAAAGGTAGGAAGGAGCTATTTCCAGGTGACCATGTTAGACCCCGTAAGAAGATACGTTATTCTCCACTTCCTCCTCCTTGGAGCTCAATAAACACCAGCATCTCCTTTCTTAAACCTTTGAGAGTCTGAGGACTGGGGAGCTGGAATTTTTGCACAGACATCTCTGCAGCTAGAACTAAGTTTCTAAAAATGTGGCATGTTATGTAATCCAGGGGAAGGGATGGAAAAGTACCAGCTGGGGTGAGGCTGGAGACTTTCCTGCTTCTGACTCACTCCAGGCAAAAGCTCTTGTATTGAGATGCATCTCAGAGAAGCCAAACAAAACCCATTCATTCTGCAGGGTGACTGGTGGGGGAGCTGGACTGCCACTAGGGGACGGAGCCCCCAGGCACCGCTGTGGACAGTTAGGAGGATTTTTCCTGTGGCCCTCAAGGCCCGCTCCCAGGGCCTCCTGCCCCCTTGCAGGGTCAGTGCCCCACGCCCCTACCATCCAGAGTGCCTCCAACAGCCCCACCTACTGCCCTGTCGGTCCTTGCCTCTTTCTTCTCCTGTGGCCTCAGGCTCTGCTCCGGGTCATGCTCGCCATGTGTTGTCATTCTTTAAACATTTAGATGGTTCGTTGCCAGTGTGTCAGCTCTGCAAATAGAGAGCACCTTTAAAAAAATATTGTTTTAACTCAGAACAGTGCATAGGCACTCCTGCAGCAATATCACGAAGAATCAAGCATTGTTTAATGAGACCCTTGTCTCATATTAATTTATAACAGAAATTCTTAAAAAAATTTTTTTTTTTTTGTCTGTGCAGGGTCTTAGCATTGTAGCACAAAGAATCTTTAGTTGCAGCATGGGGGATCTAGTTCCCTGACCAGGGATTGAATCTGGGCCCCCTGCATTGGGAGTGGGGAGTCTTAGCCACTGGACCACCACGGAAGCCCCCGTAACAGAAATTCTTAACTCTTACGATAGCTACAGAGACTGTTGAGTGTTCTTTTGATCTGGAGATCTATTGAGAATGATGCAAAAGTTTTCCTTGTTCACCTGTAGGGAAATCTTAAGTTTTATCCAGGGTGAGGGTCGCTTTCCTTCCTGTTTGGCTATGCCATTTATAGCTGGTACTATATTTAGTACTTGCAAAACAGGACATACCTTACATGGAAGTGAATGACATGTTAGTGGCCAACCCTCTGAGTTGACATTTCCCGGATGGGATGGACTTGCACCCCCTGGATTTTAGCATTCTGACCCTCTCTGACGACTCCTGAATCTCAGCAGGGTGGGCTCCCTCTCCACGGTCTCTGCACTGTGTATCACATCCTGCCCTGTCCCTCCCACATGGCTCATTAGCTTGGTCCAGGCGTCCCCTTCCTGTTTTCTTTGATCTTGAGTTCTTTCATTTTGGTTGTGGTATTTTCCCCATAGTGAGCTGGTAGCCAGAACTGGCAGAATGCCAGTTATTTTAGGATGAAGCCTTCATGGATACACATTTGAGGGGTAGCCCATTTTAGGATGAAGCCTTCATGGATACACATTTGAGGGGTAGCCCGCTTAAAGCACCAGAGTCCCCCTGGAGGGTTTCAACAGCGCCGTTCAGTCTGTTTTATAGACAGACAACCTCCCATCTAGAAGGTAGGCAGCTCCCTATGTTTCTGCGGGAGAAGCCGGTCCAGGTAACCAGACTTTCAGACTCTAGTCATCCAGCTAGGAGAGTCATTAGAATCCAAGGAAATTCTGCACTGTGATTGCCAGACTGTATGGACCCTGGTTACCATATGTTCTACTCTCTCTGAAAGAAGAGCAGTGGTAAGCTCTATGCCTCTCAATTTTAAACCCGAGGAGTTCTTGATTTTTGGAAACTGGAGTGACGGACTTTGAAACGAAGTGCTTTCTTTGGCTCGGTCATGGTAAAATAGAATCATGGTAAAATAGATGCCAGCGCTGCAGGAATCTGTTCTCACTCCATTCTTTATGGAGGAGGATGCTGTCGGGTACCACCCACGGCACACAGCTGTTAGTGCCCGAGTAGGACTAGAAACCAACCACCCTGACGTGTACGTTTCCCCAGCACCCCGCACAGCCCCTACCCCATATCCACATTCTCAAGCGACTTGATGTAATAAAGTGTTTTGAATTTGACATGTCATTGCCTAAGCCGTGTCCTTTGAATTATTTATTTAAAAAAAAGCATCATATGGCTTTTGTAAATACTCCCAACAGGAATGTAGAGGTTCTGGGCTTGGGGAGAGAGATGATGCTGGCCATTCTAGTTTCCATATAAGATTATCGGGGCCCATAGTCTGACCATGGGTGCTTGGCCTCTGGATGGAATATGCAGTCTTTGTCTCTCAACACATTGGATTAAGGGAAGTGTGGAGGGTTAATCGGGGAGGTGGGGCTGTAGTAGGATGACTTGCATCCAGAAGGCATGAAACTGGAACAGACTCTACTTGAGCTGATTTGGGAAGGGATTATAGCGATGCTGAAGCTCAAGGAGGGTGATAATGACACAGGGCGCATTTTGAGTTTGGCTATTTGAACTGTAAAAAGGGAAACTCGTGACTCCAAAGGAATGCCCTGGGCTGAATGCAGGCATGCACTTCCCCCAGTCTTGCTGGTCCCGCCTGCCTTCCCCGGAGTCTCAGCTGGTGGGCGCTGCAGCCTCTCTGGCTCCTAATCCCCGTCCCCAGTCCGTGGGGCTCATGGTGGCCCTGGCTGCTCCTACCACTTCCAGATCAGATGAAGGGCTGCACTGTGCAGTGTGGGTTCCCAGGTGCTAACGGGGGGATCACCCAGAAGTGCAGGTGAATTCACGCACCAGGGAGTGAAGACAGCCCACGGTGGGACAGAGAGAGGGAGTCTTGATGTCCCGTGTAGTGAGCCCTGACCCTTGAGACAGGGGACGTGCTGCAGCTGCCGAGTGAATTCCTATCCCTCCCTCACTCCCCAGCCCGCTCCTTCCCTGCCTTTGAGGTGTCCCCGGGGCGGGGATGCCCTCTGACCTTCCCTGATAGGTCCCGTGACAAAACCACCAGCTGTGTTTTCTTTGGAGGCGCTGACGCTGAATAGCACGCCCTTTGTGTGGATCTGTTTCTCCTGCCCTGTCAGTTCCCTTCCCCTCCCTCTTGCTGCCCTGGGATGACACCTACCTGTCCATAAAGTGTCCCAGGTAAGATCTGACTCAGCTGGTGTTTTTGAGGCAGCGCAGGCCAGATGGGCGTCGACTGTAAAGTTGCTCCAGTTTGTAAGTGTAACCAGGAAGCTATGGTCACATCACACCCAATTTCTCTAACTTAGCTTGCTCATGAACATCTGAAGTGACCTAGAGGGTGAACACTCTGTGTTTCCTTAACGCGGTGTCTCTGCTTCTCCATCTGTGTTTGGTTTGGCCATTTCTTCTTCCCCGACTAGTCAATTATTTCCATGTTCTTCATTCTGGAGCTCCTAAAGAGCCAGGCTAATGGGTTTAGGCAATGGTTATCACTCTTCTTGGATAAATATTTTGTATGGAGTCAAGTCATTTCCCCGGGTGCTGGCCAGGGCACAGGATGATCCTTGGGTTTGCAGCTCTCTCGGGCAAGATGACAGCTGGTCCTGCTCCTTAAACTAGACTCACAGGTTTGAAGAAAAACTAGTGGTTACTCGGGCAGAGGAGCGATAGAGGGGTAACAGAGTAAGAGCTACAAACTGTTAATGGAGGTGCAAACTATTATGTATGGAATGAGCTACAAGGATGGGGCTTCCTAGGCGGCTCAGTGATAAAGAATCCACCTGTCAAGGCAGGAAATGTGGGTTTGATTCCTGGGTTGGGAAGATCCCTTGGAGAAGGAAATGGCAACCCACTCCGGTATGCTTACCTGGGAAATTCCATGGACAGAGGAGCCTGGTGGGCTACAGTCCATGGGGTCACAAGTAGTCTGATGCAACTGAGCATGCATCATGCAAGGTACAAGGATCTATTGGACAGCATATGGAACAGAGCCGATATTTCATAATAACTATAGAGTATAACCTTTAAAAATTGTGAATCACTATATTGTACACCTGTAACTTATATACTCTTGTACAGCAACTATGTGTATGTTAGTAGCTCAGTTGTGACCTGCTCTTTGCGACTTCAAAGACTGTAGTCTACCAGGCTTCTCTGTCCATGGAATTCTCCAGGCAAGAATACTGGAGTGGGTTGCCATTCCCTTCTCCAAGGGAATCTTCCCGACCCAGGGATTGAACCGGGATCTTGTGCATTACAGGCAAATTCTTTACCATTTGAGCCGCCAGGGAAGCCCTCAACTATGTCAATTAAAAAATGCATTAAAAATAACTAGAGTCCATTGGAAGAGCAGAGTCAGAGGGAAGGAGAAGCTGGCCTGGATT